>NC_080185.1:121605128-122805128 GCF_950295315.1 Erinaceus europaeus
TGCCCTGCTGCTGTCTCTCCTTTACTCAGTTGTTCAAAAACTGCCAGCACTTCTCTCTGCAGGACCCCATTTGCCACCCAGGATCACTGTTTATTCTCCAGGGGAAGCTTCGGCTCCCAAGTCTTGCTCTTTGTGGACCAAGTATAGTAACTACACTACACTGCAGACTTTAAAAGTCACTTATAAACATGGACATCTTTGCTGCCCAAGCATTGGTCAAAGGTATTTGGCATTCAGGTGACCACTGATTTACTGCATTTATTTTTAAAGGTTTGTTTATTTTATTTTCATGCGAGAAAGACAGAGACCAGAGCACCACTCAGCTCTGGCTTGTGATAGCACTGGGGATTGAACCTGGGACCTCAGAGACGTCAGGTATGTGTACAGCCACTGTGCTACCACCACAGTCCTGACTGACTTCCATTAAAAAGATAGATATTTTTAACTTTAGAAAAGTGGTTTGCAGATGTGAGTCTCCTCTTCCAAATCACAGCACTTGCCAGCTCACGGACACTAAGCAGGGCGCCTGTAGTCATCCAGGATGGACCAGTCTCCTACTGCTCAGGTGCTGGAAGGAGGAAGCCACGGCAAGAAGTAAGAAAGGCTTAGACTCCCTGCACAGGCCAGGGTGCTTATTCATTCTTTGGTCCGATGTTGCTCATAAAATAAGCTGAGAACTCAATGGTGAGTTGGATTTGGATCTGCAAGGGTGGGAATGAGTGTATGAACATTGAGCGCACACATGGGGCGGCAGAAAGCAGAGTGGCTCCAAAATGCACGTTTAAAAATGAGTTTGGGGAGCTGGGTGGTAGCACAGTGGGGTTAGCTCACATGGCGCAAAGTGCAAGGATCCCAGTTTGAGCCCCCAGCTCCTCACCTGCAGGGGAGTCGCTTCACAAGCGGTGAAGCAGGTCTGCAGGTGTCTTTCTTCCTCTCCCCATCTCTGTCTTCCCCTCCTCTCTTCATTGCTCTTTGTCCTATCTAACAACAACGACATCAATAATAACTACAACAATTAAACAACAAGGACAACAAAAGGGAAAAAATAGCCTCTAGGAGCAGGGCATTCGTATTACAGGCACTGAGCCCCAGCAATAACCCTGGAGGCAGAAAAAAAAAAGAGTTTGATAAGTATATATTGAAAGATGTGTTGAGTAGTAAATGGCAGAGAGTGAAACAGTGTGGCACGTACAATGCTGGAGAATCGAACTCGGGATCTCAGGCTTGAGAGTCGAAAATTTTATCCACTCTGTCACCTTCCAGCTGGTGATAAATATATTCTTAAAGCAGCAAGCCATTCAGTGTGGGAAAGAATTGCTCATTGGGTTCATTTCAGCATGAGTTTTAAAAATTTTATTCGTGGTTTAATATTGACTTATAAAATTACAAGGTGACATACTGTTCCCACCACCAGAGTTCTGTGTCCCTGTTCCGTTCGTTGAAAACTGCAGTAGTTCTCCCAAGGTCACAGATATGGGTTGACTGTTATTTCTATAACTATCTATCTGTATTTTTTGCCAATTTTTTTCCCTGTGGTCCTACTTTTTCTTCCTTTCTAAGTCACAACTACACCTATTGCTAGTTCCGAGTGTCCTTCCTTTTTTCCTGTTCTGTCTCTGAGCCCTGATAAAATTGGAGTTCAGAGCCCTCTGGTAATCTTCCTTTAATATTTCTCCCTCTCTGGGAGAATGGACTAAAATTCATAAATATATAATACATATAATTTATTTTCTAACTTTATTTTGTTTGACAGAGTAGAGAGAAATTTAGAGAGAAAGGGAGATAGGGAAGGAGAGAGACAGAGAGACACTTGCAGACCTGCTTCCATGCTTGTGAAACTTTCCAACTGCAAGTGGGGACCGGGGGCTTGAACCCAGGTTCTTATGCACTGCAATGTGTGCACTTAACCAGATGCCCCACCTGGCCCCTGACAAAATTCTTCATGGCACGCAGCAGGTGAGAGTTCTGGCTTCTGTAATTGCTTCTCCGCTGGACATGAACATGAACATTGGCAGGTCGACCCATACCCCCCCCCCCCAGCCTGTTTCTATCATTCCCTAGTGGGCTAGGGCCCTGGAAAGGTGAGGTTCTGTAGACACATTGGTGAGGTCGTCTGCCTAGGGAGTTCAAAATGGAATTATATCTGCAACTTGGTGTCTGAAAGGCAGTTAAGATATAAAGCAGGACAAAATATTTCATAAACAGGAACCAGAAAATAGGAACAAAGCAGGTGAGACTAGGGATTTCAGGGTGGAAAGATGCTAGGAGTCTTATTTTAGGTATGTTGTTAGGGGCCCATGACTTTATTATTGATTGCTTGGTAAACAGTTAATTGTATTTATATATTTCCTTCAAGTTTAGAAGCTACTCTTTGCCCTAATCTAACTTTCTAGCTCTGTTCTCTTGGGGAGAGTGCTGAGAGCAAATGCGGACAGATGGAGCCTGGTCGGGAGCTCTGTAAGCTGCAGAAGAGGCTAGTGAGCTCACCTGGCAAGCACAGTCAGCCTGTTTGACAGTGGGATCGTGGGATGCTTTTGGCCTCATCCCCGGGCAGCCACGACATGATCTCCTGGAGAGGTTGTTGAAATGTGGCTAGTTGGAGCCCACACCCCCACCCCCAGCTTCCGAAGCGGTAGTAGTAGGTCTGGAGTGAGGCCTGGGAGGCTGCACGTATACTGAGCTCCCAGGTGGTGCGGGTGACGAACACCATTTTGGGAACCACTAAACCAAGCATGGAGCTTCCGCTTGGGTTGAACTTGGGACACAGTAGAGAAAGGAAGGTAGGGGCCGTCGGGTGCTGGCGCTCCTGGTTGAGCATACACGTTACCATGGGCAAGGACTCGGGTTCAAGCCCCCAGTCCCCACCTGCAGGGAGAAAGCTTCAGAAGTGGTAAAGCGGGGGGTGGGGGGGTGGGGGGTAGCGCACCGGGTTAAGTGCACACACGGTGCAAAGCGCAAGGACCGGCATAAGCTCCGGCTCCCTACGTGGGGGAAGGGGGGGTCCCTTCGCAAGCGGTGAAGCGGGTCTGCAAGTGTCTGTCTTTCCCTCCTCTCTCAACTTCTCTCTGTCCTATCCAATAGCAACAATGGAAAAAAGAAGGCCGCGGGGCAATGGATTCGGGCTGCAGGCCTTGAGCCCCGGCAATAACCCTGGAGGAAAAACAAAAGTGCTAAAGCAGTGCTTTAGAGGCGCCGGTCTCTCTGCCTCTCTATACGCCCTCCTCTCAGTTTCTGGCTGTCTCATTAATTTTCTTTTCTGCCTCCAGGCTTATCGCTGGAGCTTGGTGCCAGCACCGGCATTATGAATACACAGCTCCTTGTGGCTGTTTTTCCATTTTATTGGATAGGACAGAGAGCAATTGAAAAGGGAGGGGAGATAAAGAGGGAGATAGTAAGAGACCTGCAGACCTGCTTCACCACTCATGGATCCGGTCGCTGCAGGTGGGGAGCGGGAACTTGAACCCAGGTCCTTGTGCGGGTTCTTGAGCTAGTACTATATGCGCTTAGCCGAGAGCGCCACCTCCCGGCCCAGAATATTTTTATTCGTTTATTATTGAATAGAGAGGGAGAGAAACGGAGAGGGGAGGGGGATGGATATAGAGAAGAAGAGAGAGACAGGGAGACACCTGTAGTCCTGCTTCACCACTTGTGAAGCTTTCCCCCTGCAGGTGGGGACCAGGGGCTTGGACCCGAGTCCTTGTGCACTGTAACGTGTGTTCAAACCAGGTGCACCAATGCCTGGTCCCTAAACTGATTTTTTTTTTTTTTTTTTTTTACTGGAGCACTGCTCAACTCTGCTTTATGATGGTGCAGGGGATTGAACCTGGGACTCAAGAGCCTCAGGCACGAGCGTCTCTTTGCATAACCATTATGCTATCTACCTCTGCCCTCTGGCTGTCTCTATCAAATAAATAAAGATAATAAAATTTAAAATGATATTAAAAAAGAGAAAGGAAGGTGGAGGTGTTGATTTCAAAGGAAAGAGAAACGAAGCTATGCTGCTTAATGGGATATTGGAGTTGGGTCCAGGGAGGTGGCTTAATGGCAGAGTATATGGCTGACATTTTGAAAGTCCTGAGTTCAATACCAGGCATCGCATGAAAGAATGGAATGAAGCTTTGTTTCTCTCTCTCTCTCTCTCTCTCTCTCTCTCTCTCTCTCTCTCAATGTTGGGGCTAAAGAAGAAGGCAGGCAACACTGTAATGTTTTTTAGTTGAAATTAATGTTTGATAAGAGAAATTGGGGGAGAGGTGTGGGCTTCCCAGCAGAGGGAAAAGAGAAGGAGTTTGGTTTTCCACAGTGGTGTGCCCTGCCACTGCCCGCTGCACAGCGCTGCACTGAGGCTGTGCCGTGACTACGGGGAGGGAAACCTAGACCTCCACATTTGATATTCTGAAATCCTGGGAAAGGAGAAATGACTGAAGGCAGAGAGCTGAGAGCCAGGGACAGCCTGGGGCAGGTCTCCACCTGCGGGCACGGGATGGAATTCCACAGGGATTGCTTCCCAAGAAACAGAAGTTACAAGGACAACTGCCAGGACACCTGTGCCCACTGACTTTTTCCTTCTCTGCCTCTGGCAAACCCCTACTCACCTTCTGTGCCCACATGAGCGACTCACTGCCTCCAGGATTCCCTCCCAGACTTTCTCAGACCTACCCAAGTGGACTTTTGCCCTCTGGTGCATCATTCTTGCCCCTTTGGGCAGAGCTTCACTTTTGACTGGATTGCATTTGTTTACGCTCCTCAAATCTTGACCTTGGTGAAGTGTGGAATGTAAAACACTCAGAGTGTTGTTTTCAGTTGGCCATGCTGGGCAAGATGAAGGAAGCAGAACTTCAGACACAGGGCCAGGTCAGAGGGAAAGTAGGGTCCAGGCTGTGGCTTGTCTTGTGGGAGCTTGGCTGCTCCTACTCCCTCCATTTGACTCTATAATTTGCTTTGTGTTTAATTTCTCTTCCTCAGAGCAGGAAAAGGATTTCTTTCTTTATAATTAATTAGTTAATTAACTGATTAACTAATTAATTTATTGGATAAAGACAGAAATCAAGAGTGAAAAGGGAAATAGAGTGAGAACAGACACTTGCAGCCCTGCTTCACCATTTGTGAAGCTTCCCCCATGCAGGGGGGACCCAGGTCTTGAACCCAGGTCCTTGCACCTTGTAACAAGTATGCTTAACTGTATGTGCCACCACTTGTCTCCCAGAATATCTTTTCCCTCCCTCCCTTCCTTCCTTCCTTCCTTCCTTCCTTCCTTTCTTCCTTCTTTCCTTCTTTATCTCTCTCCCTCCCTCTCTTTTCTTTCTTTCTTTCTCTCTTTTTTTCTTCCTTTCTCTTTTTCTGATACATAGAGGGAGAGAGAGCCAGAGTATCCCTCTGGCACATGTGATTCTGGTGATTGAACTCATGAGCTCTTGCTTGAGAGCCAATGCTTTATTCACCATACCACCTCCCATGCCACAAGGATGTCTTTTTTCCTCTGTGAAAATACTTTGTTATGGGTTGACTCATGCACCCTCCCCAAAGATCTATTGAAGGCCTAATCCCCAGTACCTGGGAAGATTTGGAAATTGGGTCATTGCAGATGCAATCAGTCCAAGTGGGCCACATAGCAGAGTAGGGTGGGCCCTGATCCAATTACTGACATCCTTACAAGAAGAGAAGAGGAGAGAGACAGGGAGAAGCTGTGTGACACCAAGCTGAGTAGAGCAAGGCCTTGAACATTCCCAGAGACAGCAAAGATGTCTTTGAAAGAAGCTAGAAAAGGCAAAGGAAGGATTCTCACCTAGTGACTTTGGAGGAGGCAGGGCAGACTGCTGGTCTTTAGAACTAGAAGACATTGTTTTCAGCCAAACAATTGATGGTACTTTTTCATGGAAGCCCTGGAGAAAGAATTTATACTTGCCAATGAAAACACTGGACAGTACATATAAGGATGAACAGACTGCTACCCAGAATCCTATCTCACAGTGAACCACTCTGTATGCATGTTGGTGTCCACTGACGAACTTACCCTTAGCGTGCCCCACAGACTGAAGGGAAAGGTGTCTGTCCTGTCAGAGAAACTCAACCTCTCGGGTTCCCTTTGACCTTGTGAAACACTTCCCAGAATGGATAGGTTTAGGGTACTGCCCAACACACATCAGGGCTCTCTGAGTTCTGATAATAGCTCTTTTCAGAGTGTACCAATTAGGGTATTTTAAATCTCTTCTGAAATAATGGAAACTTTAAAAATCCAGACAGAAATTGTCCTAGAAATGAAATGGCAGCCTTCCTAATGTGCTGCAGGGGTGGATGGAGACTTACCTTTTAAGAAAGTTAAGCTTAATGGCTTACATAAGTGGGAGACTTCCAAAGTTATTACCTTCAGAGAATTCTCTGTCTCACTTAGCCGAGACCGGTACTACTGCCCCTGTGGCAACTGACAGTGCCCCCATTTGGCATCTGTTTTTGGCAGTGAGATCAAAGAAACCCTGGCTGATCAAGTGTTGAGGACGAACCCTTCATTCGTAGTGATGTCTTGGCAAGAGTGTTATATACAGAGACTGGCCCTTGCCTTGTGAAGACTTTGGCTAGTAGACTAGGGGACTCTGACCTTGAGTGTCTCCCTCGCCCAGTCTCCTGCTATGTGAGTCATGCATGCTGCTTCTGTTCTCTCTAGTTTTCAGGCAAAACCACGTTTGGGTAGATTGTGTGTGTGTTGAACCTATAGCTCCCTGACTGCATGGGGAGTGTGGTCTGGAAACCTCTCCATAGTTCTCTGGTGGTCGCAACAGCTAATGAGTGGACATGGACAAGCCCGTGTTCCAGATTATACTGTTTGCTAAACTGTGTGTGTATAAATACACCCAGAAACACACAGCTCATGCTGTCACTGTTAGAAAAATGTTGTGATTTAAGTTTGTATATAGTCACTCATCTATCTGTTCAGAGACCTGCTCTGATTAAAGTCCTTGTATAAATTAGAAGTGACTTTGGTCTTCACAAGGACTCAAGCTTTTCTTCTGGGCAGGAGTGTAGGCAACAATGGTAGACTCACCGGTCCCGAGTGTGGAATGATTTTAAACTAGAGAGGGGAATCTCACACACTGCTTATGGGGATATAAAGTGGTACAGCCACTTTGGGAAAGAGCCTGGTACTTTCTCAAAAGTCTAAACACAGGATCACCATGCTGTTCAGCAAGTCCACACCTAGTTATCGGCCCCGGAGAACTGGGAAAAAAAAATGGGCTTAGTCTCAACAATGGATATTTTTACCCATCAAAACGAAGAAAGTGTTGATAAATCCTACACCGTGGAGGAACCTGGGAACGTTAGACCTGGTGAGAGAAGTCAGTCACAAAGGGTCACATGCATGAGTCCACTTCAATGAAATGTCCAGAACAAGCAAATCCACAGAGACAGAAAGTAGGTCAGTGTCTTCTAGAGACTGGGGGAGTGTGGTAGATAATTGGGCAAGGGTTTGGGGAGGATGGTGGAAATATTATAAAGCAGGGAGTCAGGCGGTAGCGCAGGTGGCGCGAAGTGCAAAAACCAGCTTAAGGGTCCAGGTTCGAGCCCCTGGCTCCCCACCTGCCAGGGAGACGCTTCACAAGTGGTGAAGCAGGTCTTTCTCTCCCCCTCTCTGTCATCCCCATTTCTCTCTGTCCTATCCAACGACGACGACATCATTAACAACAACAATAATAACTACAACAATAAAAACAAGGGCAACAAAAGGGAATAAATAAATATTAAAAAATTTAAAAAAGAATTTGCTTTAAAAAAAGAAAGTATTATAAAGTTGGTTATGGTGATGCTTATACAGTTGTGTGGATAAATTGAAATCTACTGCATTGTATAACCCAAATGGGTGGATTTAATAGTGTGTGAAATATAACTTCATGAAGCTGTGGGAAGATAACTAGAGGAGTAATAGATAGCCGACAGACAGACAGACAGATGGGCAAAGATAGATGGACTGTAAGTCACCCACTACATCTGTCAGGACACCCCCCTCTCAAAAGATGTAGACCATCCCTGCTCTGTAAGTTTGGTAAATACTGTATTCAGATGCAGGAGACTTCTAGAGAAGCTTCTTCATTTGCCCTAGATAGAAGAAGTAAGGGCTCCATGATGAATAGATCAAAAGTAAAGCCCATTTTTGTCTACACTTGATAATGTAACTGCACTACTTTTTATGAAATCTGAACAGAGCTAAAATTGAGTAGTTAAATTACCTGAGTGGGCTATTTCAGCTGTCAACTCTATCTGTGGGAGCTTTGAGAATGGTCAAGAAAGGCAGTGGTTCCATTTCGTAGCAGCTGAGCACTCGGATGGAAGCTAGATTAATCAGCACACACACGGTGATCCATTATTGTGACCTATTCCAATCTGTACAACTGCTATCTATCCCAATCTTATTCACAAAGCCTTTCTCAATTTTGGGCTCTTCTCACTCAAGAGTTTGTGTGCATGTTATTTTGTGCTAGTACCCCACCCCCAGGGAAAAATTAGTCATCCCTTTCATTCTAATTTGGAGCAAAATCTTTCCATAGCTGCCGTTTGGACTATGAACTCCAAGCCCTAGAAGAAGCTATAGTGAACTGCCCTCCCACCCCACCCCCACCCCAGAGAGATTTCGGAACCTTGGAGCAAGCTGTGCAGGCACTAAGTTGCTAGTGAGCATAAGGATTCAGAAGTAGGGAAGCCATTTTATGTCAGGTCCCTTGAGCACCTAAGTGACCCAGGAGGAAAGCATCGGATGCCTTTGTAAATGTATGGGCAGGCTGGTTTGGCTTCCTCTCACACATTAAATTGCTTCCTGAGTCCACTGGAAGGATGGTAGTTTGCTCATTGGGACTGATTTCTCAAGGTACTCAGTAATAGCTCTAGAGGACAGGCCGGCCTCAGCCAACATGCATTAAATGGTAAGTATTCTCGCCAGCTCCTTTATGACTCTTCTGTGTTCGGGGCCTTAGTAATTACGGCACAGCCTCACTTATGTCAGAAACTCTGTATAATGCAACCAGGTCTTCCAATCACAACATCGTTGTGTTCAGCATCAGCAGGGATTCTTGGGGCGGGGCGGGGGAGATTTCACAGCACCGAAGCTTCCTTCAGTGTGGTAGGGGCCAGGCTCGAACCTAGGTTGACACACCTGGCAAAGCAGTACAATATCCAAGTGAGCTATTTCTCCAGCTTTGGGAATTTTTTTTTCCCCCTCGTCAATGCCGTAAGAAAACACACCAAACAAGATGGTGTTATTCAAAGACTGCTGTGCCAGCTTCTCCAGGTCTTCTCAGCTTTGGGGCGATCTCAGTTCCTGCGTCAGAAATGACTGGCGGCAGCCCCTTCTCTCTCACGTGGGTGTGGTGTGTATGCTCCATCAGGTAGAGCTGGAAATGGACAGAGCTCAGATGAGCCTTCTCGCACTCTGGGTTCCTGTGCTTGTTTGTTCTGGAAGCCAGATACAGCTTGAGATGAGAAAAATTCAAGCCCAGGCCTCATTCAGGGTACCTCCACACTCAACTAGAAAAGAGAGAGGAAAGCATTGAGTGTTTCCCAGCAGGGGTGACAGGCTTCCTCCCTAAGATTGTGCATGCCTCCCCTGTGGCATGTGATCAAGGCTTTGTGTTTAGTGTTGGAGCAGGATCATAACAGGAGCACTTAGGCATTGTGCCACAGTAAGTCTCTCGCTGTCCTCACTTTCCTGAGAAGGAAGTTGCACCTCAGAACCTGTGCAGAGACCCACAGCTCTGAAGCCAGACTTGTAGCCACACTGACACTCTGCCTTGGGGGCTTAATGATGTTCCTATTACAAGGTCAACCCACACTCCAATGTGCACTTGCTATTGAGGACAAGAAGTAATCCATAAAGAGACAGGGTTCTATTTAGATCCCAAACTTAATGGTGTGTGTCATTCCATGATTACTATTAGTATAAGGCACTGCTTGCTAAGATGCCAGAGTTTGTATTTCATGTAGGAAAACTAGACTGGCAGCCCAGCTTAACAAGCTAATGCTGATCATTAGAGTGGAGCTCACTTACCCAAAGGGACCTTTGAAACCAGTGTGTAAATGGAAGTACAGTAGTCTCCCTGCCTGGCCAGTCCATCTTTTTCTTGTTTCTTAGCTTGGATATGGCCTTCGCTCTTTTCTTGAATTATGTAGTCGTTTTGAATCAACAGTGTGCAAGAAATGGTGGTGGAGATTGAGATGCTGACGTCCTGGCGGGAGTCACGGTTGATTGACTCCAACGTGCCAATCCAGTGGGAGCTGTGAGGTTCTCTGTGGGCAGGGCTGAGGCTCCAAGTCTCAAGTGCATTAGCAAGATGGCCTCTGTCCCTCCCTTCTCCACAGATGTGGTGTCTGACTGGTCTCCTATGCACGAAGCCGCAATCCATGGACGTCTTCTCTCTCTGAGGAACCTCATCAGCCAGGTAGGGAGCTCTTTGAGGGGAAAAGCTTACCACCCTGAGGAAATCCTCATCCGATAGTAAGTAGAAACTTCCTCATGGTCTGAAGAGGTGAATCCCATCTTACCCAAGCATTTTCTCCCTTGTCCCTCCCTTTCTCCCTTCCCTTCTTTTATATATTTTAACCTTATTTTTCATTTATTTTATCTAATAGGACAGAGAGAAATTGAGAGGGAAGGAGGATAGAGAAAGAGAGAGCTTGAGAGCCACCTGTAGCTCTGCTTCACCACTCATGAAGCTCCCTTCCTGTAGGAGGAGACCAGGGGCTTGAATCTGGATCCTTGCCCTTGATAATACATGCACTTAACTAGGTGTGCCACTACCCAGCCCTCCCAAGCACTTCTTTATATGCTCTTTATTTACTAGAGTGTAGTAAAATTCTGTGCATATAGTAGATAGCAATATATTGAATACATCTCTTTCCTTTCTACCACCCCCCCCCTCTCTCTCAAAAATAGAGAATAGAAAATTGGGCTGGGGAGACAGCATAATGGTTCTGCAAAAAGATTTTCCTGCCTGAGGCTCTTCGAGCCCAGGTTCAATCCCCGGCACCACCACCAGCCAGAGCTGAGCAGTGTTCTGCTCTCTCTCAAAATAAACAGCTTACACTGTACAGGGCAGCCCTCCATATAAAAAGACAATGCAGCCCCAACTGTAAGTAATTCTGAGGCTGAGAATTCCAGGTGTAAAATAAATGCTTGAAAGTGTCTTTTGTAAATATATAATCTTAAAATTCCAAAGACATTTGCAGTTCAGTCGGCTTCCCAGTTAGCTTTGGCTCTGCCCAGGTTAATAATTGTGTCTTTGCTCCACAGCTGTGGTTTTAAGTTAGCATTAATTGGAGTTTGCTGGTCTGCAATTAATGGGAGCGTAAGCAAAGGCACTTTTAAGAAAACAGTTCAATCGCTAATCAGAATCCAAATGGAGTTTTGGTTCAGAATGTTCTGTTCTCTGAGAAGACTGCAGATCTCCTAAGTTAAGAGTTCCTGGCCCATCCTCTCCCATGGGTCCCTTTAGCAGTCTGGCAAAGCCTTTGACTCTTTTCTCCTATTAATGTCTTGAATGTATGAAACATGGTGCAAATGAAACTCAAAATATAAGAAGACAAATATGACATAGTAACATGTGGACTTTATTAATTTATTCAATAAGACTCAGTGGTGAGGCCAATAACTGCTACACTCAGTAGGCTGAACATGTGTTTGGAGATATTTTTCATGCCCACAATAATTATAAGCAGTAAAATGTCTGTGTTCTCTTCTGGGGTAGTCCTGTATACTGCTACCACTACTGTGGTTTGGTGTCTGCATTCGCAACAGAAAGAAATCATAAATTTCGGGTGGTGGTAAGTGAAAGTAAATTTGCCTTTTTAGAAAGTCCAATTTCATGAACTTATCTGAACTATTAAATCCTCCCCTGAGAAAACAGTTTCTAGAAAGGAATCCACAGCTGCTCTACGCCCCTATCTAAAGCTAGTTTTGGTAGCTGCATCCTCCTGTAAATAGGACTACAGATAGAAGGCATCTCTTTAGCTAAAAGAAGGTAAGCTACTTCTCAGGTAAAATGAAACATTTGCCTCATTTTGATAGGGTGAAAAGTGATCACTGACGCTATTATGCTGTACCCATTAAATTCAATAATAATTTCTGTCCGGTGTTCCTTTGTTTACTGAGAATCAGAGAAACTGTGTCCTTGTCTAAGCTCTGTCTCGTTAGTTGAGCAAATTCTCTTCTTAGACGCTCAGCTTCTGCCTTCAAACTTGGAACATTCTGAACTCCTGAGCTACACCAGTCAGGCCATGCTGTGTAACAAACCACCCCAGGGGAAGCTGGGAGGTACAACAGCGGGTCAAGCGCACATGGCGTGAAGTACAAGGACAGAGCCCTAGCAATAACCCTGGAGGCAAAACAAAACAAAACAAAACAAAACAAACAAACAAAAAAAACACCCCAGACTCACAGGCATAATACAGTCAACATCTCTGACCCACAAGTCTTGCTTTGTGGTCAACTGATCTAGGCCAGGCTTAGTTTCCAGCTGGGAGCGGGTCTCTGTCTGCTTCCATTTGTCTCCCAAACTCCTCAGACCTGTAGCTTCTGAAGAATGTTTTTTTTTTCTCTCTCTCTCTCTCTCTTTCTCTCTCTCTTTCTTTTTTTTGCCTCCAGGGTTATCGTTAGAGCTCGGTGCCTACACTACAAACCCACTACTCCTGGCGACCATTTTTTCCCCATTTTTATTAGATAGGACAGAGAGAACTGAAAGAGGAGGGGAGAGAGAAAGATATACACCTGCAGACCTGTTTCACCACTCTTGAAGCGACCCCCACCCCCTTCAGGTAAGGAGGTAGAGGCTTAAGCCCAACTCCTTGCCTGGGTCCTTGCACTTAGTACTATGTCAATTTAACTGGGTGCACCACTGCCTGCCTCTTTCAAGCATTTTTGACAGTTTATTTTTATTAATTTATTTTTGATAGAGAAAAATTGAGAGGGAAGGGGAGAGACACTTGCAGCACTGCTTCACTGCATGTGAAGCTTCCCTCTTGCAGGTGGGGACAAGGGGTTTGAACCCCGGGTCCTGGTGCCAAGTACCATGTGTGCTTTACCGGGTGTGTCACCATACAGGCCCCATTCTGGGATTACCCCCCCCCCCCGTTTTCCATATTATTGGATAGGACAGAGAGAAGTTGAGAGAGAGGGGGATATATAGAGAAAGAGAGAGAGAGAGAGACACCCTGTAGACCCGCTTCACCACTTGTGAAGCATCCCTTCTGCAGATGGGCCATTCTGGGGTTTTAAAGACTAACAGTATCTGGTTTAACCTAAGGCAGATTTCATGAAAAAAATTAAAGCTCCTATATAGTCTTTATTCAGGCTTAAAAAGGGAAAAAATTGCTATTTTGATAGTGTAGAAAAGACATACGGAGAGGCATTTGACATTGAGAAATAGTATGAGGAAAGGAATAAGAAGACCAGTATCTGAATTTTATTAACATTTAGAACTTGTTCATTGAAGGTTAATATTTTATCATTATTTTAATTTTTTGTTAGTGATTTAATGATGATTAACAAGATTGTAAGACAACAGGGCTATAATTCCATACAATTCCTACCACTAGAGATCCATGCCCCATCGTCTCCATTGGAAGCTTCCCTGTTCTTTATCTCTCTTTGGGAGTATTGACCAAAATTCTCTGTGGGGAGCAGAAGGTGGAAGGTCTGTCTTCTGTAATTGCTTCTCTGCTGAACATGGGCATTGGCAGGTGGATCCATACCCCCAGCCTATTTCTGTCTTTCCCTAGTGGGGTGGGGATCTGAGGAGGTGAGACTTGGGAACACATTGGTGAGGTCATCTGCCCAGGGAAGTCAGGATGACATCATAGTGGCATCTCCAACTTGGTGGCTGAAAAGGAATAAGATAAAAAATCAGGACAAAATGTTTAGTAAACAGGAGCCCAAAAGAAGGAATAGAGAAGATGAAATTAGAGATCTGTATGGGAAGAAACTAGGAAGTCTATCTTAGTTATGTTCCAAGTGGCCCATGCCTTTAGTCATTTTTGCCTGATCCTGATAGTTAACATGCAGATGGAATTTGACTTTTTTTTTTTTTTTTTGCCACCAGGGTTATCACTGAGGCTTGATGCAAGTCAACCACTCCCAGTGGCCATTTTTTCCTTTTTTTTTTTCTTTTCTTTTATTTGCTAGGACAGAGAGAAATTGAAAGGAGAGGGGAAAACAGAGAGGGAGGGAAAAAGAGAGACACCTGCAGACCTGATTCACCACTTGTGAAGCGTCCCCGCTGTTGGTAGGAGTGGGGACTCGAACCCAGGTTGTTGCTTGTATCCTTGTGCGCTTAACCAGGAGCAACACCACCCAGGCCCTGAAAAGTAGTATTTTAAAAGTAAAGATGCAAACCACAGATGAGAAAATATTGTGTATATAAAACATATAATCACTATATCAGTATAAAATAATTCTCTCATCTGTGACTTGCAGCCTTACTTCTGAAAATTGACAGGAAGTTCCTATTTGTACCCTGAATTCACTACAAAAAGAGACAGCCCAATCGAAAAATGAGCAAGTGACCTGTCACTTCCTAAAAGGGGGACCCGAATATTCAAGGAAGGTGTCAACTGTGCTTAGTAGTAACTGGGTTCATTTCAATTACAAATAAGAGATGCTATTACCAGCTCTTCCCAACAGAAGGATTAAATTTGGGGGAAAAAAAAAGAAGCAACTTTCTTCTTGGCAAGAAATTGGATCTTTCTGTATTGCTAGTGGGAATATAATTTGTTTTTTGCTTTTTTCTTTTTAGCCTCCAGGGTTATCGCTGGGGCTTGGTGCCTGCACTATGAACCCACTGCTCCTGTGGCCATTTTTTCCAATTTTTCTTTTTGATAGGACAGGGAGAGACACTGAGAGGGGAGGGGAAGATAGAGAGGGGGAGAGAAAGACCTGCAGATCTGCTTCACCACTTGTGAAGCGACACCCTTGCAGGTGAGGAGGCAGGGGCTCGAACTGGGATCCTTGAGTGGGTCTTTGTGTTTCATACTATGTGCGCTTAAACCGCTGTGCCACTACCTGACCTCCATAGGAGTATAACTTGGAAAATTGCCTGGTAATATTGACTAAAGCTCCAAGTTCCCCTACCCTATAATCCAGCAATTCCATGTCTAGGTTCACATGCAATAGGTATGTATGTGTTCATCAAAAGACACGTGTAATCACAGCAGCCTAATTCCGAACAAGTCAAAATGAAGTCCTTGAGAGTACCTAGATGTTCATCAGAACTGCAGTGTCATCAGGACACATTACTCAGTGGCACCGGCGACAGCCATGAGATGGATGAACAGATGAGTCTGTAAGGAGCGATGCTGACTGGAAGCAGCTAAGCACATGCACACAAATCCATCCTTCAAGGCTCAATGCTACAAGGTTCACCACCAGGACAGACTCGTCTGGCGGTAGTCAGTATAGCGGATGTAGTTGGGGGCGAAAGGCATGTGGGGATGGGTGTGTGTGGGCGTGTGGTAACCTGTGCTTTTAGCCGCGTGGTGCTAATCCAGCTATGTTTCCCTAGTGATAGTCACTGAGATTTACATTTAGGATTTAGGAACTTTTCTGAGCACCTGCTGCACTAGGATGAAAGTTTATTTTAGGGGCTGGAGAGACAACTCACTAGATAGAGTGATGCTCAAACCTTGGCACCACATGGGAGGTGCTACAACACTCAGAGAAGCTCTATGCATCTTAAGGCCCCAGATCCCATTTTTTTATTAGCATAATAGTAATAGGACCAGTAAAAGAATTAATTTGGGTAATGCACTTGCTCTGCCATGTGCACAACTCAAATTCAAGCCTGACCCCAATACCTTGGAGGGAAGCTTGGATGCTGTGGTATCGTCCTTTTTGCATGTCTCTGTCTCTCAGATTCAGGCACAATATCTCCGTGGATGGTGGAGCTGTGCTTTGGTGTATCTCCTCTCTGTGTCCGTAAACATTCAGACTTTTAAAAATTGGGTGAGGGGGGTTGGGCGGTGGCGCAGTTGGTTAAGCGCATGTGGCGCAAAGCACAGGGACCTGCGTAAGGATCCCGGTTCGAGCCCCCGGCTCCCCACCTGCAGGGGAGTCGCTTCACAGGCAGTGAAGCAGGTCTGCAGGTGTCTGTCTTTCTCTCCCCCTCTCTGTCTTCCCCTCCTCTCTCCATTTCTCTCTGTCCTATCCAACAACGAACAACATCAACAATGGCAATAATAATAGCCACAACAAGGCTACAACAACAAGGGCAACAAAAAGGGGGAAGAAATGGCCTCCAGGAGCGGTGATTCATGGTGCAGGCACCGAGCCCAGCAATAACCCTGGAGGGAAAAAAAAAATTGGGTGAGGAAGGCTGCTTGCGAGAACTGGAGCTCAGTGGTGAGCTGTAATGAAAAGTGTGTGAAGCAGCAGCGTGAGAGAGAACCTCTTAGTGATGAGAGTTTGCCATGTGCGGTGAAAACCGTGTGGCAGGCGGTTTCTTTTTGTGTTTTCATTTCTCTGGATTTTTGTATAGGGACTTAAGCGATGGTTTGGAAGTGGTGGTCAAGGCTGGAAGAGGATGTTTTGTTTTTGCCACCAGGGTTTTGCTGGGGTTTGGTGCCTGCACTATGAATCCACTGCTCCTGGCGGCCAGTTTTTCCTTTTCATTTTTTCCCTTTCTTTGATAGGACAGAGAAATTGAAAGAGGAAAGGGAAATAGAAAGGGAGAGAGACAGAGAGACACTGTCAGTACTTGCTGCGCTGCTCAGAAAGCTTCCCTCTCTGCATGTGGGGAGCGGGGGCTCTAACCTGGGTCCTATGTATGGTAACGTGCATTTAATCTGGGTGTGACACCACCCGGCCCCCAAGGCTGTTTATAAATACAAGCCATGTCCTCAAGTCCATGGGCAGTACCTGTGGACGACTAAACGCAGCGGTTCTGGAAGCATTTGCTAAGTATTCTTTAGGTATGGATGGGAACTTAAGTTATGGAGGAAGAGAAGACACAGTCCCTTTTCTCCTGGCAAATACCAGAGCTGGGATGGCCACCTACTGTGGAACACAGGCATCTCTCTAGTAGGGTTACAGCTGGTCGATCTCCCAGAACCACTTCCTTTCCCTGCCCCCAAGGCTGTGGACTCGAGCACCTGAACACACCAACACACGGACACACCAGTGCATGACCACAAAGATTAGGCAACTCAGCATGTGGGAACTTTCAGTTCAAAAGTCAAAGTCAAAAAAGTCAAAAGGACAGGCTGATTAGAGGACTATTGGCCATCAGTGTGGAAGAATGTGTTTGGGATGGCGGCAGGTGCAGTTATTGGAATGGCTGTCTGTAGACTTTAACTATCCTGGAAAGCAAAGCTACAACAGATCACTCAGTGGAGTCGGTAATTAAGCTAAGCATACTCTCAACCGATGTGCCTGGAGAGAAAGAACTTTTATTAGACCCACTTTCCTCCTGCCAAGGCTAATGTGTCCCAAGTGCAGGGCTCTGGAGCCTTCCCTGGAGTTACTGGGTTACTGGCAAAGTCATGATGCGTTTTTGCGTAGAAAAACATTAAAAGATAAATCACGACTTTGCCATCAACGTAAAATTTTGATGTTCTGCTTGATTTGAACTCCTGATTCAGTTCCTGGAGAGCATGTTTCCCTAGAGATTGATGATCCCACAGTGCTTCAGCTCAGGCAGTGTTTTTATTTTTTATTTTTATTTATTTATTAAAGTTTTTTTTCTTTTTTCTTTCTTTTTATTTATTTATTTTTTTAAGTTTTTCTTTTTTCTTTTTATTTGTTTATTTATTTATTTTTAAATATTTAATTTATTTATTTATTCCCTTTTGTTGCCCTTGTTGTTTTATTGTTGTAGTTATTATTGTTGTTGTCGTTGTTGGATAGGACAGAGAGAAATGGAGAGAGGAGGGGAAGACAGAGAGGAGGAGAGAAAGATAGACACCTGCAGACCTGCTTCACCGCCTGTGAAGCGACTCCCCTGCAGGTGGGGAGCCGGGGTTCGAACCGGGATCCTTATGCCGGTCCTTGTGCTTTGCTCCACCTGCGCTTAACCCACTGCGCTACAGCTCGACTCCCTATTTATTATTATTGTTAAAGGGCTCGGGAGATAGCATAATGGTTATGTAAAAGATATTCATCTGAGGCTAGAAGGTCCCAGATTCAGTCTGGTCTTTATCTCTCTCACTCTAGTTAAAATAAACAAAATTTAAAAAAGAATTTATTGGAGGTCTGGGCAGTGGCGTGGCCAGTTAATTGCACATATCACTAAGCACAAGGACCGGGTTCAAGCCCACTCTCCCCACCAACAGGGGATACACTTCACAGGTAGTGAAGCAGGTCTACAGGTGTCTTTCTCTCTCTCCCTCTCTATTTCCCCACCTCTCTCAATTTCTCTCTGTCCTGTCATATTAAAAAAAAAAAGAAGATAGGAAAAAAAAATGAAAAAGTGGCCCCTGGGAGTGGTAGATTTGTCGTAACCGAGCCCCAGCAATAACCCTGGTGGCAATAAAAAAAAATAACTTCTGTAATGTGTTCACTTAACCAAGTGTGCTGTCACCTGATCCCAGAAAAAGAATGTTTTATCCATTTATTAATGAGGGAGAGAGAGGACCAGAGTATCATTCTGGCATATGCAATGCCAGGGATTGAACTCTGAGCCTCATACTTACAATTCTAGTGCTAAGAGTGAAACTTTCAGGGTCATAGATTCTGTGTATCGTCTACTCTAGAGGATGCCTTCTGTTTCCCTGAATGGTCACATCATTTTACACTCCAACCATCAGCAGTATGGAAGCTCCTTTTGTTCTGTTTCATTGTTTTTGTCTACGTCTTAGTATGCTGCCAAATTTTAATATGGGTCAGTGTGTGTGTGTGTATGTGTGTGTGCACGCGCGTGCGCGCGCACATGCTCTGAAGCCCAAACCCAAGGCTTCATACATGTAAATCACAAGCTCTGCCACTGAGTTCCATCCCTGACCCCTGCCAAGTTAGCTTTCAGAACAATTGGCTGGGGCTGGGTGATAATTCACCCAGTAGAATGTACACTTTGCCATGTCTAAGGACCGTACACTTTGCCATGTCTAAGGACCTAGGTTTAAGCTCCCGGTCACCACATGGGAGCACCATGCAAAGGGAAGCTTTTTGAGTGGTGGAGTGGTGCTATGATGTCTCTCCTCTCTCTCTGCCTCTTTCTCCCTCTATAAGTAAAAGATCTCCATTGGACTGGATTTGTGGCTATAAACTGTGGCTTTGCTCACCTTATGTTTCCTTCCTGCAGGGGTGGCCTGTCAACCTCGTCACAGCAGACCATGTGTCCCCACTCCATGAAGCCTGCCTTGGGGGACATCCCTCTTGTGTGAGCATTTTGTTAAAGCATGGAGCCCAGGTAAGTGCAGCTCACCTAACATATTGGAGTCTATGACTGGAAAAAAAAAATGGTTTCTAGGCCTTCTGAATAATCTCCAGCATATTTTATGAGCCTGATCAGAAATAGGAAGAGAGGTGCTTTTGAAAACCATCATGTCTATCAAGCTGGTTTGCTTTAGTGATAGATGAAATACTAAATTTAGTAGTCACTGGTAATAAATAGCTGTTACATTTCCACCTTTTGTTCTTCTGACTGGCAGGTAGTGAACTATTGTAGAAAACATATTAACATTTTGACTCCTTAAGACCTAAATAATGATCCCAGGCTGTCTCCATCTCTCACTGACATGGGAAATCTGGACAAGTAACAGCCTGTGAGCTATAACGTTTTCCTGAAAAAGGTGGAGGGGGAGAACAAGATTATTATTATTATTATTATTATAAGATTATTATTTGGAGATGCTACTCAGGGGGGCCTGAAGACATCTTAAGAGGAAGAAGGGAGATTGAGCCATTGAATTTGAAAATACAGAGCACAAGGTGTCCATATGCAAATACGCAGATGTTCCAAAGGGATGGGAAAATCTGATCAGAAAACCATCTGTGAGCTTTTCATCTTCTCTTTATTGAGCATTTACTATGTGCCTCACCCTGGATAAAGATTTTGAGAGGCTTGTAAACTAAATGAGGAGGCAGGCTTGTCATGCCATTTCACTCAGTATTATAATGTTTTCAAGGTTTTAGGTGATAGCAGGTTCTTTCCCACCCTCCTTTTTTTTTTTTTTTGTCTAACTAATATTTCATTTCATGCATATACCACATGTTGTTTATCCATCCTGTGCTACTGGATATTTGGGCTGTTTCTTCATTTTCACTACTATGAATAATACTGCTTTGGACATTTTATCAAAGAGTTCATGTCAGGGGCCGGGTGGTCTTGCACCCAGTTAAGTGCACATAGTGGACACGTGTTTTCATTTCTCTTGGGTCTAGACCTTGGGTTGGCATTGCTGTGTCATCTATGAGATTCTGTTAAATCGTTTGATGAATGACAAGGGCCAGTGGTAGCTCATACCCCAAATGGCCAGAATTCAGGTCACACCTAACTGCTAGGGAGGCAGAGAAACAGAGCAGTTTTCTCTGTTTGTTTTATCAGACTACTGCTCTGCTCTGACTTATGTTGGTGCCTTGGATTGAACCTGGGACCTCCTGTGCCTCTGGCATCAAAGTCTGTTGATCTACTGATGTTTCTCTCTCCCTGGCCACACAGGAGTTTTGTTAAGTGTTGGTCAGATGCATAACACCTCAGCCACAGCAGCAATTCCAATACAGGCTTTAAGAATCATTTAACAATATTTTCATGGGGCAGAAGGAGAGACCATGTACCAAATAGTGAACCTGGGGCCTGAGACATGCAAGACCTGTGTTCTAATATTAAGCTGTCTCCCTGGCCCCCAGTATACTTATCTGTTTCTTATTCATTATTTTGTCGTCACCAGGGCTTTACCTCTTTGGGTTTACTTTTTTAGATGTAGAGAGACAGAGGGACAAAGAGGGAAAGACACCACAATACTGAAGCTTCCTCCAGTGCAGTGAGGATGAGGTTGAACCTGGGTCACCCATATGCTAAAGCAGATGCACTATGCAAGTGAAGTTTTTGCTGGTCCCCCAATACAGGTTTATTATTATTATTATTATTATTATTATTATTATTATTATTACCACCAGGGTTATTGCTAGGGCTCAGTGCCAGCACTGCAAATCCACTGCTCCTGGTGGCCATTCCCCCCCTTTTTTTCTTGTTTTTTCTTTTTTTTTTCCATTTTATAGGACAGAGAGAAACTGAGAGGGGAGGGTAAGAGTGGGAGAGAAAAAGAAAGACACCTGCAGACCTACATCACCACTCAGGACGTGCCCCCCCTGCAGGTGGGGAGTGGGGGCCTGAACCTGGGAACTTATCCATGATAATGTATGCACTTAACAGGGTGCACCACCTCCTGGTCCCCCCAGTAGAGTTCTTATTCACTGTTTTTGTTTTGTCCGTGCAGTCTAATGATCAAAGACAACAACCTGCTGGTAGAGAGAGCTGACCTCACCTTCGATGCTCTGATAGGTCATCTGGGACAGACTGGATTATGGGAGCCTGGATGGGCTGTTTAGGGAGATAGACAATTGCCACATGACCTCTGATCTTTTAGCAGGCTGCCTGGACTTGCTCACTGGGTAGCAGAGAGTCCAAGGGCAACAAAAGTCCACAAGCTCTCTTTGCTACTGCCCCATTGGCTAAAGCAAGTCACGTGGGTCAAGCCAGACTTAAGGATTGGAACACTAGTTTCTAGCCTGTGATGGGAGGAATTGCAAAGGCACACCGCAGGCAGGTGCATGTGCCGTGCGAGTATCAGGGACTATTTTTGTAGATGGCTGTGGCGTGTAAGTACCAACAGTAAGGAGACTGCTGGGGCCTCATAGAAGTGCTCCCCGTGCCCACCCCCAGGGTTTCTGAAGGGAAAGGGAGTTGGAAGAGGCTGCCCACTGGGCAGGGTGTTTTAGCTGAAACCTAGACAGCCTGTTGCGGCTAGTGAGACAAACAGTGGAGGGGGATCACAGGCTCCCGCCCACTGGAAACAGCGGGATCATGGGCTTGGGAGCGGAAGTGAACGGACTGCTGTGACTTCAGATAGTTTTTATGGCAGATAATGTAGAGAAGAGGAGAAAGGTCAGGATAGAAACATCCCTGTTGTCCAAGCCAAGAAGTGGACATCATTCTGAGAGAAGAGAGCCATGGGTGACTACAGCAGCGTATTGGTAGTTAGGTTGAGAAAATATACCCCACACATAAAAACAAAGTCAGGACTAAGGAAAGGCAAGGTTGCAAAACTGAAAGTTTCTCTGCTGTGAGTGTCTCTGAAGGCTCCTTCTGTGTGCCACCACGGGGTCCTTTGTCTTGTACTGGTCCTGGCTTTGCTTGGAAACTGTGTGATAATGACTTCATTATCTTCACAAGATCAGTGCTTAAAAGGGTCACCGAAGAATAACAATGAAGGGAGTAGGGGAGACAGCCTAATGGTTATGCAAACAGACTCCCATGCCTGAGGCTCTGAGCTCTCAGGTTCAAACCCCAGCACCACCATAAGCCAGAGCTGAGCAGTGCTATAATGATGATGATGATGATGATGATGATGATGATGATGATAATGAATAATAACAAGGGAAAGGACTAGGGGATGTCTCAGTGAGTGGAGCACACACTTTACCATGTATGGGACTCTGAGTCTGAGTCCCAGCCCCACATGGGAGCATCATGGACAGTACCTATGGAGTTCTATGGGTGATGGAGCAGTGTTGAGGTATCTCTCTCTCTCTCTCTCTCTCTCTCCCTCCCTCCCTCTCTCCCTGTCTCTCTCTCTCCCTCCCTCCCTCTCTCCCTGTCTCTCTCTCTCTCAGCCTCCAGTCGTTGGGGCTCGGAGCTGGCACTACAAATCCACCCCTCCCGACAGCCATCCCCCCCTTTTTGTTTTTCCTTTTCATTTGATCGAACAGAGAAATTGAGAAGGAAGGGGGGAGAGAGAAGGACACCTGCAGACCTGCTTCGTGAAGTGGACCCCCTACAGGTGGGGAGTGAGGGCTTGAACCCAGATCTTTATGCATATCCTTGCGCATAGCACTGTGTGCTTAACCAGGTGCGCCGCTGTCCCCCCTTTCTACATCTTCCTCTCTCTGAAGATCGAGGATAAAGAAACTGCCTAGGGAGGCTACTCAGAGGTAATGTTCATTTCCTGCTTCCACACAGAGAAATCACAAAGTGGGGAGGGTCTGGAAGATAGCTCACCAGGTAGGGCAAGTGCCTGTACAAACACAGGCCTGACCAAAGCCCCAGCACCCCATGGGCGTACTGTGACCCCAGGGGAGACTTAAGGACTATGGTGTTTCTCCCTCACTTTGTAAGTCTCTATCTGGGTGAGAAAGGCTACCCAGATACAGTGGAATCACACACGTGCAAAGCCAGATTGAGAGAGAGAGAGAGAGAGAGAGAGAGATCTGCCTGTATTGAGCTTTGCTCTTGATATTTGGTGACAGCCCAGATAGTGAAGTTAGATGTCAACATGTAAGTCTGTCTGATTTCCAATATTAGAAAAGCTTGCCCCAAAGATCACACTTTTTATGCCTCTCTAGACCATTAACCCGCCGTGTGTCTGCCGGCGGATTTATTTCGGCATCCCCACAAGACAAATCCTCCTCTGAGCCAGCCTTACTATTTCACTGGTCTCCTCGGTAATGAATGGGTTGAGTAAAGCCTTTGGCATATGTTTGCTCTGGATTTGAATGAAAGTCATGTTTTCAGATTCTTTCAAATGGTGTATTGGCAGTTGGATGATGTGAGAAAGCTGGATTCGTGTGAGATGGGTCGAGGGTGGAAAGTTTAAAATGAGAGTAGTCCGCACGCTGTTGAAACCGTCCTAACTCATTTCCAGCTCCACGTCGCTGGGAAGGAAGGACATGGCGGAACTAGAGCATTCCTGACGTTCTCGGTGCCTCACATTCAGGGCTCCAGTCCCTTGTTCACGACACACTTTCAGAATGTGGTCTTTCTCTCCTGCTGTTTTTTTATCTGTGGGATCGAAGGCTCAGAAAAGCCAAGTGACAGCTTCACTGTGTGGGGACTGGATTTGAAGGCGGGGCACCTCCACTGCCTGCCTTCATCCTGGTGCATTTCTTACCAGGTGGATGGCGTCACCACTGACTGGCACACTCCCCTGTTCAACGCTTGCATTAGCGGCAGTCAGGACTGTGTGGATTTGCTGCTGAAGTACGGGGCCAGCACCCAGCCTGCCAGTGACCTGGCGTCCCCCATCCATGAGGCGGCAAAGAGAGGTAAACGTGCTGAGAGGTCAGCGCTCTGAGGAGCAGCTCATGGGCGGGGCATGGGAAGAGCGACAAGGAGTGGGTGCGGGGAGGGGGGGGGCAGTAGCCTGCCAGTGCAGATCTGAAGGCCTGGTCCAGACCTGCTGACTCAGGGTCTCAGGTGGGCCCCAACCAGCTGTGTGTTTTGAAATGAGAACTCCCAGAGATTGGGAGGTGCCATCAAGGTGGGACTTCCTAGCATTTGCAGAGTTGTTCATGACTCACTTCTGGAACACCGTTAGGGGCATGGTAGACCAACCCATCAATGTCTGTGGAGAGTAGTATTGAACCCAGGACCCTGGGGAAACCGAGTTACTTTTCCCACCGTGTGCTTCACACTATATGCACCTAACCCAGTGTGCTACTACTTGGTCCCCATAGATTCTTTTTTTAAAAATATGTATTACTGGATAAAGACATCGATACATCAATATATATGAAGAGAGACCTGCAGCACTGCTTGACTGCGTATGAAACTTTCCTGCTGCAGGTGGGGACTGGGTCCTTGCACGTGTGCGCAACCAGGTGTGCCGCTGTCCAAGCCCAGTGGCAAGTTCTTTTCTAAGTTTTGTTTAATTATTATTATTATTGGATAGAGACAGAGAGAAATTGAGAGAGATGGGGAAGATAGATAGAGAGAGAGAGAGAGAGAGAGAGAGAGACCTGCAGACCTACTTCACCACTTGTGAAGCTTTCCCCCTGCAGGTAGGGAGCAGGGGCTTGAACCTGGATCCTTGTGGACTGTAGTGTGTGCACTTAACCAGGTGCGCTACCACATGGCACCCCTTTTCTACGTTTTTTTTTCCTCCAGGGTTATTGCTGGGGCTCAGTGCCTGCACCATGAATCCACTGCTCCTGGAGGCCATTTTTTTCTCCCTTTTGTTGTTCTTGTTGTTGTAGCCTTGTTGTGGTTATTATTGTTATTGTTGATGTTGTTCATTGTTGGATAGGACAGAGAGAAATGGAGAGAGGAGGGGAAGACAGAGGGGGAGAGAAAGACAGACACCTACAGACCTGCTTCACCGCCTGTGAAGCGACTCCCCTGCAGATGGGGAGCCGGGGGCTTGAACAGGGATCCTTACGCCTATGCCGGTCCTTGCACTTTGTGACATGCGCTTAACTTGCTGCGCTACCGCCCGACCCCCTCAAGTTTTTAAAGAATGGAACTATATGCGGTTGTGTCGTGGGTTATTCTCCACACCATTCAGCCCTATTAAGGTGTAACTGGCAAAGTCGTGTAGCATAGAGGTTTAGGGCTTGATGGGTTAATGGGATGACTTGCTGTGTGTTTGCGAGATGAGGCCCATCATCGCCTAAGTTAATGAGCATGACCCTCAGCTCACAGTCAACAAGTGTGTGTGTGTGTGTGTGTGTGTGTGTGTGTGTGTGTGTGAGAGAGAGAGAGAGAGAAAGAGAGAGCATGCATGCTTGTTGAAGACACTTAAACCTACTCACTTAGCAGATTTCAAGACCACAATCCAGTACTGAATTTATTATTTAGTCCCCACCACAGTTATCACTGGGGTTTGGTCCCTGCACAGTACCACCATTCTAGGTGACCATTTTTTTTTCTTTTCTCTAGTCAGAAAGTGAGAGACAGAGAAATATAGTGAGGGAGAGAAAGGAGAGACACCGCAGCACTGTTCCATCGCTCACGATGCCCTCCGTCCCCACACACATGCAAGCCTGGGGCTTGAACCCAGATCCCTGTGCATAATAACCTTTGTGCACTGAACTACATGCTGGCTCCCGCAATCCATTTTTTTTTTTTTTTTTTTTTTGTCACCAGAGGCTCAGTGCTTGTACAATGAATCCACCACTCCTGGTGGCCATTTCTCTCTCTCTCTCTCTCTCTCTCTCTCTCTCTCTCTCTTTTTAATTAGATAAGGCAGAGAGAAATTGAAAGGAGAGAAGGAGACACAGAGGGAGAGAGAGAGTGATGCAGACCCCCTGCTGGTGGAGACCAGGGGCTTGAACCTGGATCCTTGTGCATAATAACATATAATGTCAACTAGGCACACTACCCACAGTCCGGTATTCTTTTTAAAAAAAACTTTTTAAAACAATATTTATTTACTTATTTCCCCTTCTTTTGCCCTTGTTGTTTTTGTATTGTTGTTGTAGTTATTTTTGTTGATGTCGTCGTTGTTGGATAGGACGAAGAGAAATGGAGAGAGGAGGGGAAGACAGAGAGGGGGAGAGAAAGACAGACACCTGCAGACCTGCTTCACCTCCTGTGAAACGACTCCCCTGCAGGTGGGGAGCCGGGGGCTTGAACAGGGATCCTTACGCTGGTCCTTGTGCTTTGTGCCACATGCGCTTAACCCACTGTGCTACCGCCCGACTCCCAGTATTCTTGAGTAGCAGTGCTGCACATTAGATCACACAACTTATGTCATTCTTCACAGCCTCAGTCTCCCTGATATTTTTTTTGATTTTTTTTTTTTTTAGTGGTGCTGGGGTCTCATGCAGGTGTGACTTCACAGTTGACAGTAACCTTTGTTTATTTTTATGAGAGAGAGAAAAAAGATAAAGGGGAGAAAGAGAGAGAGAGAGTGAGCGAGAGAGAGATATTGACCCTAGAGCAATGCTCAGCTCTGGAGAGCTGGGGATCAAAGCTGAGGCTTCTGGGGCCTCAGGGCTGCCAGTCTTGGGCTCTAGTGTTGAGACATCTCCTTGGCCCATAGGTCTGAGACAAAAATTAAAATGCAATTCTCCAGTGTCTACCACCATTGTCATCAATCACCACCATGATCAGAGGGTTTCTATTTCCTTGGCGACTGTCACACTCTAGCTTCCCATCATTCCTGTGGCAGCCTTATTTGTCTGGGCCAACTCAGAATTCCTCACCAAAGTATTGCCACCTAATTAGTAAGAGATGATATACTAACTGGCCACAGTCACTGGATGCATAGGGGAGAAAACACAAAGGGTATGCCGTTCTAGACCTGGGAGGAGTGACCTGAGTCGCCTTGAATCCCTTTTTGCCTGGCCGGGTGGGGCTCCTGTTGGATTTGGCAGCTGCTTCTTGGCGCTGCCCCTTCTCAATGTGGCCTGCCCCTCAGGCGTGCCCTTGGGGAGGTTGTAAGTTTCCTTTCCTATCCCATGGTCCACACTGTGCCCTTTCTTCTTCAGTCCCTGGGTTTCTGTGCTCAGGCTGATTGCAAAGCCTTTGACAGTGGGAGAAGGTGTGTGTGTGTGTGTGTGTGTGTGTGTGTGTGTGTGTGTGTGTGTGGTGGGGGGTAGTCTGCCCTTCCACTGTGGTTGGGAAGCTCTAGTGGGGCTCCTCTCACTTATTGTCATCCCAGGGATGGCTGGCCAGCAGTATTTACAACATGCCCTCTTTGGGGGCTAAGGAATTAGCTTTTAGTCCCCTGGGTAAGTGCCTGGCAAATCTAGACACTCAAGACTGGGACACACGGCCTTAGCTCAGAGAACCTGTGTGTGACTCTTTTTTTCTCCACCCTGGGCTGCAGGCCATGTGCAGTGCGTGGAGTCCCTCTCAGCCCATGGAGGCGACATTGACTACAACATCAGCCACCTCGGCACACCATTGTACCTGGCTTGTGAAAGGCAGCATGTCCCCTGTGCCAGGTCTCTCCTGGAAGCAGGTAAAACATGGGGAAAGCAGAGATGTCTTGTAAAGCTCTTTCTTTTTTTCCCCCATTTTTTTTATTTGTGATTAATAGTAGGTTACACCACTAGGATTTTTCTTGTGCCAAGCCTAATCTGAGGTGGTGCAGAGAGGCATGGTGACTATGATTATGATTATGTTCTAGTCTCTCATCTCCCTGTGATAGGTGTCTGTAAACACTCTCACCCCAAACTAGCTCCCTTTCCCCCCATCATGCACCAGGACCCTCTGCCCCCTCCCTGTCCTCCCACCCCAGAGTCCCTTGCTTTGGTGCAATGCACCACACCAAGACCAAGCTTGACTTTGTGCGTTCCCCTTCCTATCCTTGTTTCTTAAGTTTCACCTATGAGTGACATCATCGGTCTTTTTGGCTTATCAAGACATGTTTTGCTTTATTTATTTATTTATTTATTCTTATGCTTGATGAGACAGAGAGAACTTGAGAGGGGAGGGGAGGGAGAGAAGGAGAGAGACAGAGAGACATCTACAGTGCTGTTTCACTGCTTGTGAAGTTTGCCCCCTACAGGTGGGGACTGGGGACTTGAAGCTGGGTCCTTGCGCATGGTAATAACGTGTGCTCCACCAAGGGCCCTATTGCCTGGCGCCTTGACAAGCACATTTTCAGACTTCATGTGCTATGCCTCATGCCTGTTCAGTTCATTCCCCAGGTTAGTGAGTAAATGCATTCAGCACCCTTCTCTCAGGATGATAGCCTTGTCTGCTGTGAGTTCCCGCTGGCGGGCATTTCGCACCTCCCTGCTTTGCAAGGGGGCGGGGAGGGTGCGCGGGCTGTGATCTTCCAGTGATCCTCTGTTGTTCCTGGGACAATTTAGGAGCAAATGCAAACCAAGGCCGAGGGCTGGACTCCCCTCTCCACGCAGCCGCCAGGGCGTTGAATGGAGAGCTCGCCCTCCTGCTTATGGACTTTGGAGCCAACTACCAGGCCAGGGACGCTGAAGGCAGACGGCCCGTGGAGCTGGTGCCTGCAGAGAGCCCTCTGAGCCACCTGTTCCTGCAGAACGAAGGTGCTTCTCTTTTGCCTGAACCTAAACCCTAATCTGTAGACTCCTGTGGGCTATTGTAGGAGGCAGGCACTTACCAAGTTCTGGCTTTTGAGCCAATGAAACCGCCATCACCAAGTGTAGAGAGTTGAGATGCTGCAGAACTCAACAAGGTACGCACGTTACCGCTGTGGTGGTGTCAATAAATGGGGCAGGCCAGTCTTTAAAGAATTAGGCTATTGTAAAATTCTGACAAGGGTGGGGGGGGAGAGTAAGAATGCAATTAACTAAACAGTGCAAATTTAGTGAATGATTCACGGCAACCTGAAGACATTTACTGTTAGCAGTTAATCAACACCGAGTGCCCACACTCCATAAATAAGCGCTGACACTTCCAATCCGATAGGCACTCAGCATGGCAGTGCAGTGTGGAAGGGGCTAGTGGCTTGCCTGGGCCACAAGATTTGGGGCTGGCTGGGGTGGGGACCGGTCCCCTGAGACTTGGCCTCATAGTTCACTGGCACCTGGATGGTGCTCAGTTTTAGGGAGTGCGGAGCTTTGAAGCACGCAAATGATAACCTGCTTTTTTCTTCCCATTTGCTGAGAATCAGGTTCACTCTGGGCAGACTGGGAGAGGGGGCCACAGAATCCTTCCTTCCAGGCCTCCTGTCGCCCTGGGTGTTTGCTGGTCACCGCCCGCCCTGCTTCCTACCCCCACCCCTGGCAGCCAAGGCCTGTGCCCCTCTCAACAGTGCTAGCTAGCTGGGGAAGGCCAACTCCAGGCACAAGGCACCCTCCAGCAAAAACCCCTTTAGGTGAAGAAGCAGAGCAATCACTGCGTTCGGATGACTTCTCTTTTGTGAACAGTCCTGCCTCTCTCTCTAGGGCAGCTGTGAGAAAATGCAGGGCCCCTAGTGTTTGAGCGCCCACTGAACTGTCTAAAGTCAGGAGAAAAAACATTGACTAAGACTCAGACTGGTTTACATTCATCTTTATAGTGACACACCTGTGAAATAGATAATTTTTTAATTGGGAAAGGGACTTAGGACCAACTAAAGTCATTTAGACACACACACACACACACACACACACACCTGCTCCTGGGTAGATTCAACCCCCCTTTGATTTTAGTCCCCAAAGCCCTTGCTAGATACCTGTGTTGCCTTGGATTCCTCTAGCTCCCCTGTTGGTGACAGTGGGGCCAGTGATCCCTCTGGCTTATAACACATGTCATTTGCCACTGCTTTTGTCCACATGACTCATTCTTGGGGTCCCAATGAGATCGCGTCTCAGCTGGCTGGAGGCCCACAAGAAACGGGGCTGGGTGTGCACAGAGAGCGAGCTGTGGGCTCTGCCTCTAAGTGTTCTCTAAAAGCATCTCCAGAATCTTCCTTCCCCATCCTCCTGGAAAAGCATCTAAGGAGGTGCTCAGGCCTGGCACACTGTGCAAAGAAAAAGGATTCTGCCCAGCACAGCAAGAGACACTCCTGAATGCTCTTTGGCTTGAAAGCACCATGGATGTTGCTGGGAGCAGAAAGCAATTGAGACCCAAAGCAAAATGCCAGTTGACAAATACAGACCGAGCTGCCTTTAGGAAGCAAGCCAGCCCTGAATACCTGCGGAAGCCAGCTAACGGCTGCGGAGCAGTGGTGGGTGTCTCAGCACAGCAGCCAGTGAAGGGCGGACAGCAAAGGTCCCGTATGCACAGTAGTGACGCTGCGCTTCCTCTGGGCTCCTGCTCGCCCCAGTCCATGTTACCCGATTTGATGTGACTCATGCTGAAGATCAAAACTCGGCCCTAGACATACGTGGCTTCGTTGCCATCAGGCTGCTCGGGCCTCTGCTCTCGCCGTCTTTTCATCAGCGGTCCCTGATAGGGTGTCCAGCACGAAGGCCAGTCATGCCCTTCCTTCTCAGATTCCCAGAATGTGCGCCATTGGAAGCATGGCGTTCCTTTTTAAACATTTTTTATTGGGGGGAATCAATGGTTTATAGTTGACGGAAAGTAGTTATTGATACACATGTAACATTTCTCAGTTTTCTACACAACACACTCACCCTCAGCCCAGGTCTTCCTCCACCATGAAGCACCAAGACCTGCCAGTCAGTTCCCCTCGCCTCCCAGAGTCCTTTGCCTTGGTGCAATTCACCAAGCCCAGTCCAAGTTTTACTTTATGTTGCCCTTCCTGTTCTTAATTCTCAGCTTCTGTTGTGAGTGGAGTGGGAGCATCCTGTACTGATCCTTGTCTTTCTGCCTTAATTCACTTCACGTGATTCCTTCAAGCTTCATCCACTTCATCATTCTTTACAGCTGAGTAGTTGCTAATTGTGTATAGACCACAGCTGTCTCAGTCATATGTCTAGTTCTGTGTCTACCTGTGCTCATAGCAGCATGACATTTCTTTCTGTGATGTTCTGGGTGTCTATTTCTATCTCTCCTTGTTCTTTGCCACCTGAGAACTTTGCACGCCAGTTTATCCAGCTTCTTGTAGTGACTGTAGAAGAAACCAGACACCATTGCATCCCTCAGCATGTGCCCTTGACACTACAGACACTGTCCAATGACGGGTGTGTGTGTGTGTGTGTGTGTCCAGGAATGCAGATGCACAGGCCCAGCAGTAATTAAATCAATGTCTGGGGTGGAGCCCAACACCCTGTAGCTTAAAGCATGGCCCCCATCCAAGGAATTTGTCATTGAGAGCCTTTGTTAAGTGACTTTTATTTTGGGGGGGAGGGGGTGGATATATGTCATTTTATTTCTTTTTTTTCAATAACTGAAAGAGAATTTCTATTATAGTTTTGTGCAGGGAGTGAGTGGATAAGCTGTGGGCAATGGTTTCCCATTTCTTTACCCTATAACATTATTTCTTAACCCCAACACTGTTTACTTTGTGGGCGGGAGGGGGGGTTGCCCCAGACCCAGTAGGATGTGCAGTGCTATCTGCGACTTCTGTCCACTAGACGCTGTGGTAGCACCCTTCCTTGAGTGGCAGCTAAGTGTTTCTACACATTGCCAAATAGCCTCAGAGAGCAAATCACTCCCTCCTGACCCCCATGCACACTTCCTGCTGAGAACTGTACTTAAAATGCCAACTCTGGGGTGGCTGCCTATGCAGGGTATGTGCTAGTTCATTCTTCACCTGGGGGCTGAAACATGGGCATAGCTCTTGAGTGCACGAAGAGAGAGCAGCAGGATCAGTAAGACAACATAACAGGATGGCCTGTGACTCACTGATAGCTCACTGTATTTGAAGAGCTAACTATTGCTCAGATTAGAAAGTAAGAATGTTTGCATCTGGAAATAGGACATCCCTTTTCCTCTCATTATGAGCAATTCGGTGTCGCTCTGTAACTCCAAAATTAGCTTCCTTGAGTTCTCTGGTAGTGAGACGAAGCTCTGAATTTCTCTGTCTGTTCTAAATCAAAAAGGAACCAATTCCTTTCAGCTAGACACCGGAAGAGAGAGAACATGGCCCCAGTGAAACCCAGCAGAGGGTCTCAAACATCACATTATTTCCTTGTGGCCATGCTACATCTTGTCTGCTTTTTTTTTTTTTAAAAAAAAAAAGAACAAAAAATGGGAAAGTAGTCTTAGGTCAGTGAAACGCCATGTGACTCTTCTTCTGCTGTCTCTCCAGGCCCCCCCTCTCTGATGCAGCTCTGCCGCCTTCGGATCCGGAAGTGCTTTGGGCTCCAGCCGCATCATAAGATCGCCAGCCTTGTTATTCCCGAGGAACTGAAACGGTTTCTCCAGCACATCTAAATGTGTCCAGGAAGCAGAGTCACAGAGCAGCAAACAAATATTCTTATGGGGTGTGGCCACTGGAAATGTCAGATAGTATCAGATTCATAGGGCTAGGTTTGTCTTTTCAATTGGGTTGCGCTTCTCAGTGGAAGCATGCGGGGTACTGTTTCTTGTAGGATAGACTGAGAGGCGTGAAGACACCCCCTGCCAGTCCTGGAGGGTGGTTAGAAGCCAGCTCTAGTAGTAACTGTCTGTTTCCTCTCCGCAGCTCTGTTAGGTGGGTGCTGTTCTTTCCCCATCAGCAGGTGGGACACAGACTCACGGAGGTCAGTTTGTCTAGTTGCCTACAGCCAGGGCAGGGAAGGCAGATTCAAGCATCAGGCCTTCTAATGCTAACCTGAGAGTTTCAGCTGAAGCCGAGTTTTCTATTATACTATCCTAAATTCATCCTTGTTACAAGGGAAGGCAGATAAAGAAGAAAAATATTTCTCTGTCTGTGCCTGTCATTGATATTCAAGAATATTCTAGAACTGTGCTATCCGGTACAGAGGCTACTTGCCCAGTGGTTTCTCAGCCAATTTTATCCCCCGGCCCCAAGGAATACTTGGCAGTGTCTGGAGACTCAGAGGGGATGGCGTGTGGGCATATAGGAGGGTGGTGTCTAGACTGGTGGTAAATACCCCACACAGCTCAGAGTAATTGTTACGGTTGAGAAACCTTACACTAGCCACATGGGACTGTCTTTTAATGACAAGTTAATTAGCATCAGATACAATTAAAAATCCAGTCTGTCGGTGTCCTTAGCCACACTTGAGATGTACAAATATAGCCGGGTGATACTTATTGAACGCACAGATAAAGATCCTCACAGAAGAGTTCCATCCATCCAGATATCTGATGAATGGACTTTAACTGCCATTCGATTTCTGATATTTTTGAGACCTGGGGTATGAGTTAGTCCTGAGGGCTCAAATTTCAGTTTCCTAGCTGAGAGATGGATTTGGAGCTCCATTGCCTCAACTAAGAGAAAGAAAATCTTGTACCTAGCTGAGGCATATCCCTAACCCTCCGATGACATATGGTCTAGAGGGTCTCTAAAGATATTTTCAGTATTAATTTTTTGTGGTTCCAAGTTCATTTGCTATACTAAAAAAAAAAAAAAAAAAAAGTAATGTGCTAACATGCTCAGTAGTTCCCAGCAGATGGCGCTGCTGCCACGTGGCCACTGACGCGAAAAGGTTGTTCTAATAAAAATGACCCATTATGATAGGATGGTTTGCAGCGCTAGCACTGGCTCTGGAAATTTCCATGCTGCAAGAAAAACTCTGTAGTGATAAATTCCATTGATAGCAGGTTCCCTCCTCTTCTAGTGTACCTGAAAATTCAAATCTGACATTAGAGAACCTCACTTCCCTGTTTCCTTCAGTGCTTGAGCTGATGTTTGTAACAGCTCGGAATTCAGTCAGCAGCCCACTTCTCCAGGAGCTGGCTTTGCTGTAGGCTCCTGTGTGGCCGCATCGAAGGAGACCAGCAACGATGCTCGGTCTCAGCTGGCAGTCCTGTCAGGGGAATCATTTGCTAAGACATAAGGAGTGGCAAGGCATTTTTGCTATAGCTTTCTTTTTGAAAACATTCCTTTTTTAAGAAAGCATGATTTCTCACCTAAAACATATTGGGTAGATTTGCTTAAATTAATCTTCCTCAGCCAAATCCTCTTGAGGTTAACCCAGGGCTGTACAGAATTACTGGTACAGCATTTTTCTTCTTAAATCTTCCAGACAATTAGGCAATTTGCAAATCCATATAATAGACGGTCATTTCAAATGGGGGAAACACACTACCACAGCCTCCCTCACTGTAATTAGGAAAATTTCAAGTGCTCTCGCTCAGCAGTGCTCAGAAAGATGATTCCATTTAAATAGGATGTCCATTATTATTTCCTCTAGATAGAAGATGGGAGATAGAGAGAGGAGAGCCGCCCTAGCACCAGTCCACCAAAGTGGAGCTTTTCTCTCCGAAGCACTCCCCTCCCATGTGATGTCCCGGGGCTGGCACTGGTTCCTCAGTCGTGATAAGCTGAGCACCACACTGGGTGAGCCACCTGCCAACTCCATAACATCCACTGCTGTGAATCGTACCTGGTTCTCTGTGGATTGCCTTGTGATTGCCACGTGTCTGAACCTGATAAATTCTCCCCCTCAAAGCTGGCTCAGCTATCATGGAGGAGGGATGTCAAGTCTTAGCCTGGCAAAACTACCTTAGAGTGATGGTAATTACGCTGCCTCCTATTTTCTGCCCTAATTCCCACTGCATACGGCCTCCTACTCTGCCATAAGAATCCCCAGAGCACACCGCCTCCTTTTCTCCCACAATTTCCAGCACACTGGATTCCCAGTCCCGGGCCCTAAACCCGCCCACCGCTCAATCCCCCCCAGGTGTCGGGGAGGGGGTGGAGCCTGAGGTCAAAGGTCCTGCGTGGCTGGCGGAGGCGGCAGGTGGGCTCAGGCTCAGGACCCCGGCACTGGGCACTGGGAGAGGCGAGCCGCGGACCCCCCGAGACTGGTAGGTGCGGGCTCTGAGAAGCCGGGGGCTCACATCCGGGGCTTGTGTGGGCTGGCCACGGGCTGTTCCGAATCGGCCAGGTGTCCCGGAGGCGCTGCCCGGGGCGGCCTCGGTGACTGCCGCTGCCTGGGGCCTGGTCGTGGGACGCGCTGCAGCTTCCCTCTTTCCCGCCATCGCTGTGCCCTGTCCTGCGCGCCACGAAGCAGCACCGGCCGCGTGGCATCGGGCTGTGCAAGGGCCCCGGGTCGTCGGTGCCGGTGCAGGAGGCCAGAGCCTGGCTTTCCCGCTGGGGAGCACAGGGCTGAGGCTGAGGCTGAGCCTGTGTCTGTGTCTGAGGCTGTGTCTGAGGCTGAGGCTGTGTCTGTGTCTGTGTCTGTGTCTGTGTCTGAGGCTGTGTCTGAGGCTGTGTCTGTGTCTGTGTCTGTGTCTGTGTCTGAGGCTGTGTCTGTGTCTGTGTCTGTGTCTGTGTCTGTGTCTGTGTCTGTGTCTGTGTCTGTGTCTGTGTCTGAGGCTGAGGCTGTGTCTGAGGCTGTGTCTGTGTCTGTGTCTGTGTCTGTGGCTGAGACTGTGTCTGTGTCTGTGTCTGAGGCTGTGTCTGTGTCTGTGGCTGAGACTGTGGCTGAGACTGAGACTGAGGCTGTGTCTGTGTCTGTGGCTGAGACTGTGTCTGTGGCTGAGACTGTGTCTGTGTCTGTGTGTGTCTGTGTCTGTGTCTGTGTCTGTGTCTGTGTCTGTGTCTGTGTCTGTGTCTGTGTCTGTGTCTGAGGCTGAGGCTGTGTCTGAGGCTGTGTCTGAGGCTGTGTCTGAGGCTGAGGCTGTGTCTGTGTCTGTGTCTGTGTCTGTGTCTGTGTCTGTGTCTGAGGCTGAGGCTGAGGCTGAGGCTGAGGCTGTGTCTGAGGCTGAGGCTGTGTCTGTGTCTGTGTCTGTGTCTGAGGCTGAGGCTGAGGCTGTGGCTGTGGCTGTGTCTGAGTCTGAGGCTGTGTCTGTGTCTGTGTCTGTGTCTGTGTCTGTGGCTGTGGCTGTGTCTGAGGCTGAGGCTGAGGCTGTGTCTGTGTCTGTGTCTGAGGCTGTGTCTGAGGCTGAGGCTGAGGCTGAGGCTGTGTCTGAGGCTGAGGCTGAGGCTGTGTCTCTGTCTGTGTCTGTGTCTGAGGCTGTGTCTGAGGCTGAGGCTGAGGCTGAGGCTGTGTCTGAGGCTGAGGCTGTGTCTCTGTCTGTGTCTGTGTCTGAGGCTGAGGCTGAGGCTGAGGCTGAGGCTGAGGCTGTGGCTGAGGCTGAGGCTGAGGCTGTGGCTGTGGCTGTGGCTGAGGCTGTGTCTGTGTCTGTGTCTGTGTCTGTGTCTGTGTCTGTGTCTGTGTCTGTGTCTGTGTCTGTGTCTGTGTCTGAGGCTGTGTCTGAGGCTGTGTCTGTGTCTGTGTCTGAGGCTGAGGCTGAGGCTGAGGTTGTGGCTGTGGCTGTGGCTGTGGCTGTGGCTGTGGCTGTGGCTGTGGCTGTGTCTGAGTCTGAGGTTGAGGCTGAGTCTGAGGCTGTGACTGTGGCTGAGGCTGAGGCTGAGGCTGTGGCTGTGGCTGAGGCTGAGGCTGTTTCTGAGGCTGTGTCTGAGGCTGAGGCTGAGGCTGAGGCTGCGGTTGTGGCTTGGGGTTGGGGACAAAGGTCTCTCCCAACATGGCCACTGGCTGAGGGTCTTTGCTGGGCCCTGTGCCGCTGCCCCCACACACCTCACGGGCAGCCTTGTACCCGCACCCGCACCCGCACCCGCACCCACACGCAGCTGCTTTGTGGCCCCAAGTGCATCCCGGAAGCCTCTTGAGATGGGGCGTGAGGGAAAGACACCACGGAGCGACGCAGAATGTCGAGGGCCGCCCTGCACTGCTGTCAGTCGCGCCTGCTAATAGCTGACCGCCGATTCTGCAGGCGTATTTGGACGTGTCTGAAGGGCAGCCTTTCTAACATGCTAGTGACGGTTTCTGTTGTTTAAACATGCTGGTCGTTTTTACTCTAAGCCGGGGAGGCTCTAAGGATTTCACAGACACCCACCCACATAATATTTCTTTAAAAAAAAAACTGTAGTACACATACTTAAACAATGTTTAGGGTACTGGGCGGTGGCACGCTCAGTAAAGTGCATTTAGTACAAAGCGCAAGGATCCAGGTTTGAGCCCCTGCTCCCCACCTGCAGGTGGCCTATGTCACGAGCGGTGAAGCAAGTCTGCAGTGTCTTTCTCTCTCCCCCTCTCTATCTCCTCTTCCCTCTCAATTTCTCTCTGTCCTATCCAATAAAATGGAAAAATGGCCGCCAGCAGCAGTAGATTCGTAGTGCAGGCACTGAGCCCCAGAGAGAACCCTGGAGGCAAATATATCTATATATATATCTATATATGTCTATATATATCTACATCTATCTATCTATATATCTATATGCATATCTATCTACATATCTATCTACATATCTATCTATCTATCTATATATATAGTACGTTAGTGAGAGAAAGATACACAGAGAGAGAAAGAGAGTACTGCTCAACTCTGGCTGATGGTGGTGCTGAGGATTGAACCTGGGACTTCAGAGCCTCAGGCATGAAAGTCTTTCGCAAAACCATTATGTTGTCTCCCCAGCCCTCCCACATAATATTTCTGTTAATCTTGTGCTATGGGCGTGTCTTTCCGTTCGTTCCATTTCAGGCTAAGGGAATAATAGGTCGGGTGGTTTTCCCAAGAACAAAGAGCTTGGCCACTGGGACCAAGTACTGCAGTACATTTCATTGCAGCAAGTCTAGATCCACCATGTTGAATGAGTGAAGGCCCTAGTGGGGCCACAGAGTTGACTCTATTTTTGGAAAAGCCTGGCTTGGAGGCAGTCCAGTGAAATCAGGGGATTCCATGAGCCTGGATGGAGATTTAACGGGGCGGGGGCCGGGGGGGGGCTTCACTTGTTCAAAAAAAAAAAAAACACCTAGGTTGGGTGCCCAAAAATTTACACTGTAAAGGCTGGGCTGTCCTGGTGACACCTGGCACTTCAGTCATTCACACTTTGCAGATTTTCCCCACTCTCGCTGTCCCGTGGCGATGCAGTCAGTCCTCTGAGCTGGATTGTGCTGTCCCTAGCAGAGTGTATGGACAACGTCCCCTTTCTGTCTGTTCAGGAAGGTAGATTCAATTACTCCCTACATCACTGATAAACAGGAATTTCAGTAGAAGTGAGGGTGGAGGGCAGGATCCTGGTCTTCAGTCCCTAAGGATAGGTATGGCCTGGGCCCATGAAGTTTCTTGGAAGTGAATGGGTAATCTGAGCCTAGGAGCCCTGCTACTTGGGACCCAACTTCTTTCTTTTTTTAACATTATTTATTATTGGGTAGAGACGGAGAGAAATTGAGAGGGGAGGTGGAGATAGAGAGGGAGAAGACAGGGAGATTTGCAGCCCTGCTTCACCGCTTGTGAAGCCCCCCTCCCCGCAGATGGGGACCAGGGGCTTGAACCCAGGTCCTTGTGCATTATAATGTGAGCGCTTGACCAGATGCACCACTGCCTGGCCCATAAATAAATAAATATTAATTAATTAATTAATTATTGGATAGAGACAGAGAGAAATAGAAAAGGAAGGGAGAGACAGAGAGGGGGAAAGAGACAGACACCTTCAGCCTTGCTTCACCATTCATGCAGCTTTCCCCCTGCAGGTGGGGACCAGGGCTTTGAGCCTCAACCCTTGCTCACTGTGATGTGTGTGCTTAAGTAGCCGTGCCACCGCCTGGCCACTGGAACCAACTTCCTCAGAAACCATAGAGATGGGAGTCGGATGGTAGCGCAGTGGGTTAAGCGCAGGTGGCATAAAGCACAAGGACCGGCATAAGGATCCCGGTTCAAGCCCCCGGCTCTCCACCTGCAGGGGAGTCGCTTCCCAGGCGGTGAAGCAGGTCTGCAGGTGTCTGTCTTTCTCTTCCCCTCTCTGTCTTCCCCTCCTCTCTCCATTTTTCTCTGTCCTATCCAACAACAACAATAATAGCTACAACAATAGAACAAGGGCAACAAAAGGGAATAAATAAATATTAAGAAAAAAATTTTAAAAGAAACTATAGAGATCTCCTCTCCTCTCTGCAGGTGTCTTTCCCCCTCTCTGTCTTCCCCTCCTCTCTCCATTTCTCTCTGTCCTATCCAATAACAACAATAATAACTACAACAATAAAACAAGGGCAACAAAAGGGAATAAATAAGTATTAAAAATTTTTAAACAGATACTATAGAGGTCTCCTCTCTTCTCCTCTCTTTTCTTTTCTTTTTGCCTCCAGTGTTATTGCTGGGGCTCAGTGCCAGAACTACAAATCCACTGCTCCTGGCAGCCATCTTTTCTTTTCTCTTATTTTCTTCCTTTTCCTTTCCTTTCCTTTCTTTTCCTTTCCTTTCCTTTCCTTCTCTTTTTCAATTTTATTGGATAGGACAGAGAGAAATTGAGAGGGGTGGGGGGAGATAGAGGAGAGGCACTAGCAGCCCTACTTCACCACTTGTGAAGATTTTCCCCAGCAGGTGGGTAGTGGGGGCTTGAATCCAGGTCCTTGCTCATGGTGATATGTGTACTTAACAGGGTGCACCACTACCAGGCTGCCCGACGATTTTCTCTTCATATTGTGGTATCTCCCGAAGCCCTTGAGTGAAGAGACAGCAACAACCTACTTATTTTTTTTCTTTCATGAGCAATCCATGTCTCCCCAAATGAATAACTTCCACCCATGTTCTCAGTTAGCCAAATATATTTTGGTGGCTGGCATGGGGTAGGAGTGTAAATGAGAGAGAGCAAGGGGGCTTCTTGGTTCATGAAAGGCTTGAAGTCAAGATTGTAGAAATACTTTGGATATTGGAAATGCCAGAGGGAGAGAATGGGTGAGTTAAGGAAAAGATTATTTGAAGCAGAGTCTGCATGAGACAGAGAAGTGAGGCTAGCAGGTGACTTCTCTATGAGCAAAACAGTCACCAAGAACAATAGCAAGCATAAAACACTATGAAGAAGTGAACTTGGAGATGGCACGGGGCATGAAGAAGGCACTGGACTTGCAAGCATGAGGTCCTGAATTCGATCCCTGGCACTCACTGTATATGCCAGAGTGATGTTTTGATTCTCCCTCACTCATTAAAAAAAAAGAAAGAAATGAATCTTTTAAAAAAAAAGATCAAGAGTAGATAGCATAATGGTTATGTAAAGAGAGTTTACTGCCTGAAGCTGCAAAGTCCCAGGTTCAATCCCCTGCACCACCCTAAGCTAGAGCTGAGCAGTGCTCTGGTTAAAAAAAAAAAAAATATATATATCTAAATAAATAAGATTTTTTTAAAAAAAGACTTCAGAGGAAGATAGCCAGGTGGGAAAAACATATTTATGAGTGATTATAGGGAGGTGGGTTGGTGGGGTGTATCTTTTGACTAATTTTAAAAGAGATTGAGGTTTGGAGGAGACGGTGGGAGAGAACTGATCTAGAACGGAGGTCAGCAAACAGCGATTAGCAGCCCAACTCCATCTGGCCTTTGGGTTTTGTAAGTCCAGTCTTATTGGAACACAGCTCTACCTTTTCACTTCTTTTATTTTTTAATTTTTTAAATTTATTTATTTTCCCTTTTGTTGCCCTTTTTTATTGTTGTAGTTATTGTTGTTGATGTTGTTGTTGTTAGATAGGACAGAGAGAAATGGATAGAGGAGAGGAAGACAGAGGGGAGAGAAAGACAGACACCTGCAGACCTGCTTCACTGCCTGTGAAGAAACTCCCCTGCAGGTGGGGAGCCGGGGCTTGAACTGGGATCCTTACGCCGGTCCTTGCACTTTGCGTCATGTGCGCTTAACCTGCTGCGCTACCACCCAACTTCCCATCTTTTCACTTCTATGGTGTCTGCAGCTGCATTAACACTGTATGTGTTGTTGTGTGCCATGGGGAAGAGAGAGAGGAGGTCCGGAGCGAAGAGGGAACACAAATCTTTATTTGTGTTGGCACCTCAGAGTTGGGTGCTAGAGAAGCAGGTTGGGCCGTGTGGAGGTAGTGAAAATGGCCGCCTCACACAGTAACCTTTCCTGTGTCTGAACACCGAAGTGGAGCGCTGGCAAGAGAGCGAGGTGCGGAAGAAGAAGGGCTTTTATAGGAGCAGCTTTTGCGAGAATGGGAAGGGGGAGGAGTAACCATAGCACTCCAGGATAGGATAATAACTCTCATGAGAATGGGAGCGGGGAGGAGTGACCAAAGCACTCCAAATATCGAGGGGAAATAGACAATGCCCTGAGGACACAACATGGCAGAACAGGTACTCCGAGAATGTCCCAACTCTCGCGGGAACTAGCAGTAGCCTGAGGGGACAACATGGCAGATATGACTGCATCTCCACAATTTCCCAGCATGTATGGTTGCAGAGACCACATGGCCCGCAAAGCCCAAGTTATTTATTATCTAGTCCTCCACAAAGAAGAAGTTGTGACCCCCCCCGCCTGCCCCCAAATGTCGAATTAGCAAGTTAGCAGTGAAGGACATATACCTCACAGTCAGAACTCAGCGAATGGAAATCACAACAGCTTCTATTGTCACACAAACGCCAACCCCTCTTGTTCTCTCAGTCTGGGTCCGCTGTAGGTTACCAGGTTAAACAGGGAGGCTCAGTTGGTTTCTTTTGTTGTTGTTGCCAGTCTATCAAATGGCTGAAACAACAGAATGACTGTCTACTACGGAACCAACTGATCGATTTTTCCATGCGAGCCCAAGGCAGCGTGTGTGAAGTTTACACACACACACACACACACACACACACACAGAGGGAGAGAGAGAGAGAGAGAGAGAGACCTGCAACCCTGCTTCACCACTTGTGAAGCTTTCCCCCTGCAGGTGGGGACCAGGGGTTTGAACCCGAGTCCTTGTGCACTGTAATGTGAGTGCTTGACCAGGTGCGCCACTGCCTGGCCCCTACACAGGTGAACTTTACTGAGTGTAGTTTGAGGTGGTCATTCAGTCCAAAGTCAGCTGTGGACCGTGACTCCAATATTGACTAGGTCGAGAGCTAGGTAAAGAGGCAGGTGAACCTGTCCTTCATGACCAAGTTTGGGCTTTATACTATTAGTCTGAATAAGAGGAAACTCTTTTCTACACAGATAGGGATGTGGAACTGTACTCCCAAAATTAATGTAGTGTTAGAAACCAGTGGCAACTCAATGGTCTCTCATTGAGGAACTGTCTCCCAAGGCTTTGCCCATTGCAGAAAGACATGGGCAGCATTTCCTGAACAGTCCACCTGAGGCTTGCCAGTGGTCATGCACATCTTTCTTGGGTAAGTTGGAATCAAAACAATCTAAAAACTCCGAGACCAGCCATCGAGCCAAGTAGATGGTGGAACACCAGAATTGGCATCTTCTCGGGTATAATTATTGTTACTCTTCTTGAAACTCTCTTTCGCTGCTGTTCTTCCCAGAACCTGGAAACAACAGAGTCCCCTCTTCTGTGAGATCTGGAGCCTCTTAAACTAACTTGGGTAGATTCTGCTTCTTAGAAATTCAACTGAAAACACTCTTGAGTTCTAGGATCTGGGCCGTAAGTGGGTCCACTGTTTTGTCGATTCTGGAATTTTCCCTTATGCGCCTCCCCCCCGCCCCCAGTAGTCCTTTTGTCATTTGTGGTAAGAAGACAAGAAGTTGGAGGGAGCAGCACAACTATACACCAGACTGCTAATGACACAAACCCAGCTAAAGAGGTTGGTAGGCACACTTTCTGCAACAGGCTTGTCTGGTCTGAACAGGAAGGGCTGACACTCACCACTCAGATGGTTAGAGTCCCTGTCTGAAGGTAGCCTAGGGATTCGCCAGGACAGAGCAAAGAGTGAGCTTTTTTGATGTACAAATGATTACCTTGGAAGGTGGTTTTTATCAGCCAGAGTATCACCTTGACCGTTTTCCTGCCTGCCTTTTCCAAAACTGACACTAACTGCGGTGTTTGTAGGAATCTATTTCGAATGTAGTTACATCAGTTATGCCCTGGGCCTATCAGACCACAGTGATGATGGAAATGAACTTCAAAACAACATGCCAGCAGCCAGCATATACCAGCAGCCACTGGCAGTGCCCTTTGGCTCATTAGTAAGTTCTGATGCCATCACCTCTGTGTTGAGCACTGGAAACGCGCTCTGCTGTTGGGGACGGGTGTATGGAGTGAAGACACTAAACCAGGTTTCTGAAGACTTTGATGGGGGCACCCTGGGGCCTGGGTTGTGCTCTGCTTCCCACGCCTGATAATGAAGATTTTTCCCTCTGGTTTGCAAATAAGCAGCCTTTGTCTGGAGCTCAGTAAACTGTGCACTGGAGACAGCTGGTCTCCCGGGGCCCACCCTCACCACCAGAGACGGCCATGCGAAATCATTGGCTGAAGGAGGCCGCTGTGTAGATTTCTGTACCTCCTGTGATTGTCGCTTTAGGCCAGGACCAGGGACAGCCCCTTTAGAAGGGACCAGAAACTCGAGTTTCACGTGACACTTCCACCTACAGGAAGCTGGTAGAAGTCTTCCAGATAAATGCCCCTTTCTCCCAACCTTCCTTTTCATTGGCTTGTTGTCAGGAACAGAGGTCTCTTTCTAAATAGAGAGGCCTGGACTCAGCTTCTCTGAAATCATTGGCCAGTTGAGGGAAGAATGACCCTGAGATTAGTGACGCTGGTCTTCCCCCAGTCAAAAATAGCAGGACATTTGCAGTTCAGCTTGTCCCCTTATAGGAGACCCAGTAGATCAAAAACTCTCTCCTCTACAGGTTCTAGAAGCCCTAGGAACATCCCTGGACTATGTGTTCCTGGCCTTATGGGCTTAGGCAGTGTTCCCACTCCAATGGGCTATTTGTAAACATGTCTGCAGTTCTCGTCTAACTCTTCTTTTAGTTTTTTTTCTTTTTAAAGATATTTATTTATTTATTTATCTATTTATTTATATTATTATTGTTGTTTACCAGAGCACTGCTCAACTCTGGCTTGTGGTGGTGCAGGGGATTGAACCTGGGACTTTGGAGCCTCAGGTATGAGAGTCTGTCCAATATTTATTTATTTATTCCCTTTTGTTGCCTTTGTTTTATTGTTGTAGTTATTGTTGTTGTTATTGCTGTCATCATTGTTGGATAGGACAGAGAGAAATGGAGAGAGGAGGGGAAGACAGATAGGGGCAGAGAAAGACAGACACCTGCAGACCTGCTTCACCGCCTGTGAAGCGACTCCCCTGCAGGTGGGGAGCCGGGGGCTTGAACCAGGATCCATAGGCTGGTCCTTGCGCTTTGTAGTTTTTATTTTCTAAAGAGAGCAGCTCTAGACCCTGAGGGGAGCCCCTCCCAGCTGCTTTGCATCTGCTTCTGGGGCTGCAGCTGTGTGTCTGTGTTTGTGTGTGTGGGGGGGGGTGGGGGTACCCACAGGACCGCTTCAACCCTGCCTTGCAGGAGGACCCTCTCTGGACTCTCGGGATTTTTATTTATTTATTTATTTATTTTTACCAGAGCACGGGACAGCAAGGAAGAAAGCAGGGCAGGACAGTGCTAATACAGAGCTGACTGGCCAAGGGGCCATGCAGGACTGAATCAATAGTGCTTTCAAGCCTGCATCTTATACGAGGCACGCAGGAAGGCCACGCAGCATAGCGGCGAGCTACTCTGCAGCCCGGGCTGGGGGGCTGTCCTCTTGCGCCTCAACTGCAGCCTTGGGAGCCAGGGGCCTTCCAGCCACGTCCTGGCTGGAGCTTGACTAGTTCTGGCATGCTGCAGTGGGCTTGTGTGTTGCATATTACGATTCCAGTTTTCTTTTATCTGTTTGCCACCAGGGCTTTGTTGAGGCTTTGTGCCTGTGTGACTTCACCGCTCGTGATGAGCTCTTTCTTTATTCCAGGGCTCCCACGCAGGAGCTCCTTGCAGAGTGTGGTGGCCAGGGACTCCCACCCAGGCCCTCGTGCATAGTGAAGTGTTCATTCGCTCTGCCGGGTGCGTCCTCGAAGACTGCAGTTCTGAAGACTAGGTCATAGCCTCAGGGGAGAGTGAGGACTAGTGATGTGGGAATTGGAAGGCACTCCCCTCCCTTCAGATAGATCAGCAAACACCCTGAAGGTGGGCCTTTCAGGGCTTCCAGACTCAAGGCTGCTGGATGTTGGGGAGCCAGTTGAGATCTCGCTCATAGCCGAGCGAGCGAGCGAGCATCTTTTAAGCTAAGTAACAGCAGCCTTCATGCAAAAGGACCAAGTGCCTTTTCCAACTCCTGTAGGGGCTGCGGGTGGCTCAGTGGGTGGGGTGCACGCCTGACCATGCACAAGGTCCCGGATTCCACTGACAGCACCAGGGGAGCACCACGGATGGTTGAGCAGGGCTTGGGTCTCTCTTTCTCTTTTAGTGTCTAGAAGAAAAGGCAATTGGGCCGGGCCGGTGAGGCCACTTGGCAGTAGCACTCGTGCACGAGGCCCTAGGTCTGTTCCTGGTGCTGCATCCAAACAGAGACGATTTTGTTTTCAGTGACCCTTTAACTTGCGTCTATGTGTTGTGTCATTTGTCACTTAGGGCGATAGAAAGGAACCATCTGAAATACCATGCCAGCGAGTTCATTCATGCCTTTTAGTTTTGAAGATTCACAGAGGCAATTCCTAGGACATATACCGGTTGCATGAGGAGAGAGGACGAGCTGCGTAGCCCCCTTCCTGTCCGCTCTTCCAGGCAATGCTGTGGCTGCTGCTGCCTTGACAGCTGGCAAGGATTGGATTTTCCAATGCGGGGAAGGTCGTTGACGTATTAACTCCCAAATGGGGCAGATCACCTGAGATTTGACAAGCTTGAATTACTTCCTAACGTTCTCCAAAAGGATGGGCACCATCTGGAGAGCAATCAGGAAGCATTCCCAAAGAGGCTGTGGATGCTGGGCATAAAAGTACTAAATCAATACGCAGCCACAGCAGGCCAGGAGTGGGCCAGACTGGCAGAGGATGTCGGGAAAGCTGAAGGCAATGTGTGACCACAGCAGGGAGCTGCCATCTCTGTGAGGCTGCCCTCCGGCATACCAGAGCACTGTTGATAGGGCTAGCCACTGAAAGGCTCCTGAGTGCAGGCTCTGTGTGACCCTGCCCTCCTGCTGGGCTCCCTCCCCTGTGTCCCTCACAGCCCTGCCTTCCAGGAGCAAACCTGTCATCCCCTCCAGGGAAGTTCCCCTGGGTCAGCCAGTGGCCAGGCTGGACACACGGATGCTGAGGGGATCTTCAGAACAGTGACAGGTGAGCTCGGAAGTCAGGGTGGGCAGCCTCTCAACAGAAAGGAAGTCTCAGTGGGGGTGGGGGGGCGTGTTGCTTTTCTCCACAGGGACAGCCTGTAGCCTGTAGCTGGAGGGTAAAGCACAGCTCCAGGCTGAAAGCGACTGAGTCACGATGCAGGCCGAGGGGAGCTGGCTGGCTTGCACTTGGCCTTGAGGCCTGACCTCTCACAGTGGGGGCCAGGAGGCGTGTTCTGGGTAGCGCTGTGAAGCAGAAAGTACCATTTTATGCAAACTTCAGACCTGAGGGTGACGCTGTGGTTCATAAATCTACATGATAAATGACATGATTCCCGGACATAGTCAGGGGTGGCACTTTTCATGGCATGCCAGGGCACAAGTGGAGGGCCTCAGGCATGTGGATGCCACCGAGTGATCTCTCCACCCCAACTGAGAGAGGAAGAGAGCATCAGCAAAACACCCTGACAGCAGGCATGGAGCTCCTCCTGGGGCTCTGCATGGCGCTCCTAGGTGGTGCTGGGAACTCTCCGAGAGGAGGAAACACATGCTCACTGTTGAAGACGCCACTCTAGCAGGGGAAGGAAGGAAGGAAGGAAGGAAGGAAGGAAGGGTGTTCAGAGTCATACAGTCCACTGGGGAAAAGGCAGTCGGCTTGGCATGGCTAGCCCCATTGGGAAAGGGTAGAAGATAATGGAAACATCGTGAAAGACCATATCATGCCGTGTGTGTGTGTGTGTGTGTGTGTGTGTGTGTCCTTCATAGCCACATGCCACAGTGGGTGTTGGTCTGCGTGGCAGACCTGGCGTGTTCTCCCGTGCATCCTTATCAGGAAGGAAAGAGTTCTTTGCAGCTCAGTCAGGTGGCAAAGCTGTGCACGGCAGTGTCTTGACGATCCAACCCATCCCTCGTGTAGCTTTTCCTGTCCCTTTTTTCTCAGAAAGTCACTGCGTGCCGAGTAAGGCCCAGCTCCGCCTAGCTCCCTGAGGTTATGGAGATGCTAAGGTGCTGGGCACTTGAGTGGCACGGGCAGTGCCCCGGCGTTGGGGCTGTGTTTTCTTCAGAGCAGTGTGCAGACGGGTGTCATGGTCTGCTCTGTGTTGCAGAAAGACGAGAAGGGTGGTGGGCAGCTGAGAGGGCAGGAGTACATTCAGAGGGCCCACAAGATGGCTTCCGTCCCTGAGAAGTGAGCCTGTGACACTGGCGCTGGGATGAGGGCCTGGGCTGAAAGAGGACTTATTTATCCAGCTTGATTGAGCTATAATGGGCTGTGACAGCGGGTATGCTAAGGTGTACAATGTGATGATTCGGGACACATACATGTTGCAAATTAGTGACTACAGCAGGCCGTGAACGCTTCCATCCCCTACATGCTTACCTTGAGCATGTGGGGGTGGGTGGGGGGATTACTTAATGCTATTCTCTTAGCATTTTGCAAGCACATAACACAGTGCCATTCATTTTACATTACACCTCAGCACTTACTCATGACTGAAAGGTTATATGCTCGGACCAACATCTCCCCATAGCCCCACCCAATCCCAGTCCCTGGAAACCACCAGTCTACTCGCTACCTATGAACTCGGCTTTTATTCTGATTCCACATGTGGGAGAGCATATAGTGTTTGTCTTTCTCTGACTCGTGTCACTTAGAATGTTCTCCTGCTTTAGTCATGTTGTCACAGATGTCAGAATTTCTCCTTTTCTTTTCCATGTCTTGGCTACTGCAAATAATGCTGTGATGAATGCAGGCTCATTGAGATTCTGATTTTGTGTCCTTTGCATAGAGACCTGGAAGTGGGATTGCTGGATCCGGCGGTCGTTCTTTCCTTGGTCTTCCGAGGAGCCTCGGTGGTGTCTTCTGTATCGCCAGCATGAGTTTACATCGCCACCAAACAAATCCCACCCAGGGTGCTTCATGTGCTGATTCAGTCTGCCCCAGATGGAATCAGATCGCTAACTCCAGTTGGTCTTAACCAGTTCTAGTTGTTCTTGCAGTAAAAGACTTTAGTTTTCATATGTTCCCAAGATTATTTGTCTTTTTTTTTTCCTTCTAGAAGGAAGGAAAGTGAAGAGAGCTAGCAATTTTTATTTATTTAGGGTACTCTCTAGGTCACCTGTGAGTTAAATCTAACAAGTAGAACTGGGAGGGACCTTTGTTGTGCCTGAGGGCTGGGCTTGAGTTCTGGCATCACACGGTAAGCAGTGCCATGGATTGCACTGGGTAAGCTCCATGAACAGTGGCGCGGTGCTGTGGCGTCTCTTCCTCCCTTTCTCTTCTCTCCTCTCATTTCCTCTCTCCAAAAAAAGAAAAAAAAGAAAGTAAGAAAAGAAAAGAAAAAAGAATGAAAGAGGCCCTGGCTTCCTTTCCCCATACTGCATTAAAAAACAAATAGACATGGGGAAGAAGACAGAGTTTGACTTCTCACCTTTGCAGACTTGGTTCTCATGGCCACGCTGCTGAGGATCACACACGTGCTGTGGGAAGGGCAGAGGTCGCTGATGTTACTGTAGACCTGGACGCAGGGTCTCTGCTTTGTCGCATGCATCTCCAGGGCCAAGCACTGGTAGCACTTGAACCAAGAAATTAAGTAGCTGGCAGTGCTGATTGACTGATTGTCTGTGGGTTTAATTATATGTTTTGCTGTTCTTGTGCTTCTGGCACGAGCATGGCAGCAGAATATGTCTTGCTAATGTGTACACATGTGCACTGCAGCTGGGCTTTAAATAGAGCCTGCTTGTCCCTGTCCCTGGCCCAAAATGGAGCTAGAGACATCTTTTTGTGCTCAGCGAAAACATAGACTCCTCCCAGAGGGGTTCCTCCCAATGTGTAATGTCATCAAAGCACCATGTCCACAGCAGTCTGGTCGCCAACTTCCCAGCTCATGATTAAGAATTATCTGGTGTATAGATTTCTTGCTCTAATTTAGCATAATTAATACTTTTAACCAGAGCTCAGCTCTGGCTTGTGGTGGTGCGAGGGATTGAACCTGGGACCTCAGAGCCTCAAGCATGAAAGTCTTGTGCTGTCTCCCCAGCTCTCTCTGACTTTTAAATGACTAAGTCACAACATTGCGCTGCCCTGCTAGTCTTTTTATAGCCCCAGCCAGCGTGAAGGCTTTTCATATAGGAGCTTGGATTCTTCTGGGTTCCAGTATCTGATTATTTCATCAAAGCTTTCAAGGTACTGGGATTTGATATTGCTATAAGATTTTTTAAACAATTTTAAAAAAAATATTTTTAAATATTTATTTCCTTTTGTTGCCCTTGTTGTTTTATTGTTGTTATTGTTGTTGTTGTTATTGATGTCGTCATTGTTGGATAGGACAGAGAGAAATGGAGAGGGGAGGGGAAGACAGAGAGGGGGAGAGAAAGATAGACACCTGCAGACCTGCTTCACCAATTGTCCCCCTGCAGGTGGGGAGGCAGGGGCTCGAACTGGAATCCTTATGCAGTTCCTTGTGCTTTGTGCCACTTGTGCTTAACAACCACTGCGTTACTGCCCGACTCCCAAATAACTGTTAATTTTATTTTGATAGTACAGAGAGAAATTAAAAGGGGAGGGGAAGACACAAAGACAGAGAGACACCGGCTGCACTGCTCCACTGCATGTGAAGCCTCCCCGCTGCCAGTGTGTACTGGGGGCTTGAACCCAGATTCTTATGCATAGTAACATATATGCTCAACCAGGCGCACCACTGCCCGACCCCACTGTAGGATTTTGACTGGGAGTGCATGGCACTGCTCCGCCATTGGTGATGTTCTCTTTAGTATTGCCTTTTTTTCTTTTTAATGTGATTTCAAGGATCGAACCCAGCGCACTCCCACTGAGCCACCTACCTGAACCCCATACTGGGACTTCAGTCAATGTAACAGGGGCAGTGACTTGTCTCCCCCAAATGCTCTGTCAAGATAATCCTAGCATATGGATTAACCAGAGTTGGATTTCCAGCTGGAATTTTTTTCAAGCCATCTGGCAGACAGATTTTGGCTCCGGAGTCTCACAGTAAGGCTGCAATTCGCCTCAGAACCCAGCATGGTCCGTGAAGCCTTCAGGAGGCTGGGTGGAGAAAGAGTGGCCTGAACAGATCGATTCATTTCTGTCCTGCAGTGAGGTCTGTGCCAGCATGGTGGTTGGCATCTATTTTAGTGAAATCTTCAAGTCTCTGGGTTAAAACAGTTCATTTTCAGAACAAGATGTACTGAGATGAGCTGACAGCTTCTCTTTCAGAATCCTTGGTTCTCTGTGCGCATGGCTAGTCCTTGCAGCTGTACAGCCAAGCGTGTCTGTTGGCTGGACTGTAGATATAAGTGGAAAGTCTGGGGCTGGGTGGTGGCACATTCAGTGAGACATACATATTACCATGTGCAAGGACCCAGGTTTGAGCCCCTGTTCCCCACCTGCAGGGGGAATGCTTCGTGAGTGGTGAAACAAGACTGCGGGTCTTGGCCTCTCTCCTTTTCAATTTCTGTCCTATCAAATAAAGTAGAAAGAAAAAAATGGCCTCTGGGAGTGGTGGATTCATATTGCCAGCACCACACCCCAGCGATAATCCAGTTGGCAAAAAAAAAAAAAAGAAAGAAAGAAAGAAAGAAAGAAAGAAAAAGGAAAGGAAAGGAAAGGAAAGGAAAGGAAAGGAAAGGAAAGGAAAGAAAAAGCTGGAAAATGCCACATCTAGTCACACTCTCAAAGCCTCCACTGGTCAACCTCCTGGCAAGTTGAGGCAAAGGGCACCCCCTGGAGGACACTTTGTGACCCACATGTTGAAGATCTTGCAGCCAGGGTAAGCTAGTAACTCTGTTGCTGGGTGCTTGCAGAAACAGTAAATAAGTTAACTAAATTTACAGGACTAGGCAGTGGTGCACCTGGTTAACTGCACATTGCCATGTACACGGGCCTGGGTTTAAGCCTCCAGTCCCCACCTGCGGGGCGGGGGGGGGGGGCGTTCATGAGTAGTTAAGCAGGACTGCAGGTATCTCTTTTCCATTCTGCCCTCCTATCTTCCCTCCCTTTCTCAATTTCTCCTTGTGCTATAAAATCAAATAAATATTGATAATTAAAAAAAAGACCTGGATTTGCAAAGAAAGGACCACAGTAGAAGCTTACACACACTTGCTCTTTGATTCTGTTTCCTTTTGCCTTCAGGGCAAACAGCAGAGCTTCAAACCTCCAACAAACAGGAAAATCACAGAAAAGCCACCATTATTCAGAAGGCCACATGACCTGAAGGCCTCAAATTGTCATCCTGTTTATATCTCAAGACCCACCTCCTACTTGTCAAGAAAGAAATAAGACAGAAGTTCCCAGCCTCTCCTTCGGCCTGTATAAACATTTCCTGAAGCAAAGAACAAGTAGGTGGATCTGAGCATTGCTAGAAGCAATGAACCTCTGTTATACTCTGGACTGTAATAGCTTTTAAACTTATTATTATTTTTTATTTTGCCACCAGGGTTATTGCTGAGGTTCAGTGCCTGCACCATGACTCCACTATTCCCAGCAGCCTCTTTTTTTATTTCCTTTTGGCAGAGGGTGAGAGGTATAAATAGAAGGGAGGAGAGATAGAGATATAGAGAGACATGCAAGATACCTGTTTCATTTCTTGTAAAGCTATTCCTTGCCCTTCGCAGGTGGGGATCGGAGGCTTAAACCCCTGTTCCTGTACATAGTAGCATGTGCACTCTACAGGCCACGTCCCCACCCGCCCCCTGCAGTGAAAGCGTTAACCGCCTTAGCAGAAGCCAGTGTGGCAGCTTGCTGATTCCAGGGGCAGTGGGGCCTTCAGCTTCATAGTGTGTATGTGTGGTGGCGGGACACAGGGGTCGGGGAGAAGTAGTGTTGCAGTTCAGACACGACTGTTTGCGAGTGCAAGTGACAGCAGCTAGCACCTTCATGTCAGGCTGATGGAGAGACGGAGCAGGTGTTGTGCAGCCGTGGTCGATGCAGGCAGGAATCCGACTCTGGAGGAAGGGGAGAGAAGCTGAAAGGTGTGTCGTGACATGGGCAGCCCTGAGGATGGTCTCCACACTTGCCTCCCGAGCACAGTGCTCCCTGGAGCGCTTGTCAGGACCCCCAGCACCTGTCTGAGAAGCTTTCGCTTCACAGAGCCAGGAAGGAGCCTGGGAACGAGCATTCTAACGTCAGCCTACATGGCCACAGCTGGCCGGTGTGGAGAAACTGCTTGCCCGTGAATAACTAGTGGATAAGGAGCAGAAGAGAGAGCTCAAAAGCCAAGGTCACAGGTGGGAGGGCTTAGGTCTGGAGGAGAGGGGGGACACGATCACAGACGGCCTGGCCAGGGTTGGCAGGCAGGGCAAATAGCGTACCCTGAGCTCACCAGCCCTGCCATCCATGGGACATCCGCTTTCTGTGGGACGCCCGCTTTCTGTCAGACATCCTCCACTAGAGGTGGCCTCATGAGTCACGGCAATGAGGCTCATGGGGCACAAAGTCCGCCTCCCCCAATGCCAGAGCACCCCCATGTGGTGCTGGGGCCAGAACCTGAGCTGCGAGCATGGCAAGGCACACAGTCTGTCAGTGATACGTCTCCAGCCCTAGTATCATCGTTAAAGCGATTAAGGGAGATAACAGAGAGGTAGAGCGCAGGACTTGCCTGTCTGAGGCTCCAAGTTCAAGCCTCAGCACCACATGTGCCAGAGCTGGGCAGCGCTCTGGTTGCTCTCTCATAAAAGTCAAAATATAAATCTAAAGAAAATCCCATTGGGTTAAGTGAAAGTAGCCACACTTAAATATGGAATTTGAGGGAGTCGGGCTGTAGCTCAGCGGGTTAAGCGCACATGGTGCAAAGCGCAAGGACTGGCGTAAGGATCCCAGTCCGAGCTCTGGCTCCCCACCTGCAGGGGAGTCGCTTCACAAGAGGTGAAGCAGGTCTGCAGGTGTCTATCTTTCTCTCCCCCCTCTCTGTCTTCTCTCATTTCTCCCCATTTCTCTGTCCTATCCAACAACGACAACAACAATAATAATAACTACAACAATCAAACAACAAAGGCAACAAAAGGAAATAAATAAATAAATAAAAATATGGAATTTGAAATTAAAATCATACAGAAATGGAGACTGGTGGCTACTAGGGGATGGGGAGGGGGTTGAGAAGGCGTGGGTTAAATTACACACGCTGGGGAGTCGGGCAGTAGCACAGCTGGTTAAGCACATGTGGTGCGAAGCACAAGAACCAGCATAAGGATCCTGGTTCGAGCCCCCGGCTCCCCCGGCTCCCCACCTGCAGGGGAGTCCCTTCACAGGCCGTGAAGCAGGTCTGCAGGTGTCTATCTTTCTCTCCCCCTCTCTGTCTTCCCCTCCTCTCCATTGCTCTCTGTCCTATCCAACAACAACGACAACAACAACAATAATAACTACAACAATAAAACAAGGGCAACAAAAGGGAAAGTTAATTAAAATATATTTTAAAATAAATAAATAAATTATGTGCGCTGTCAGATGAAGATGTTGTGGATGGAGTTTGCAAAGACAGTAGACTTCAAGCACTCTCCCAACTTGTTGTTTTCGGCGGGCTGGCTTCACGGGCGGGTAACAGACGATCAGGGACTCATGGTTGAGCTGTGAGCTGTAGGCAGTATCTCTTTATTCATGCAGGACGCAGCGCAATCTCTACCAAGCTAAGCTAAACTAACAACTAACTAAAACGAACAATGTTGTCTTTATATATACTTCCTAAGTAGGGTGTGAACAGGATGTGACGCAGAGAGGGTGGAGAGAAAAGTGACTGGTGAAAATCAGGGTGTGACAAGGAGAGGGGGCGGAGCAGGTGAGACTTCTACCACTAAACCACCAATGCCCTGGAGGGAAGGTGGTGCTTTATGTAAATGTAAAAGTGATTTATGTAAATAGACGGCAGTGGTTATGTAAATAGAATACAGTGGTTATGTAAATAGAATGCAGTGTTAAGCAGGGGGGATTTAAACCAAATGAAACAGAAGGGGTTTTTAAAAGCAGAATTAGAAGATACCAACACCAACTCCCTCCTCTCTCTCTCTCTCTCACCATGTGAGGTGACAGATATGATAATTAACCTGATTGTAGCGGTAATCATTTCACAAAGTTTATGTATGTGAAATCATCACACTAACTGCTTTATATCTGTGTGATTTTACTTGTGACATTGTGACACCTCAGTTAAACTAGAGAGAGAATGTAAACTCTAAAAAACAAACAAACAAACAAGAAAAAAACCAAATACTTCTCAGGCCAGGATAAGTAACTCAACATGTTAGAGCATAGTCTTAGTATTCCTGAGGTCTCAAGGTCCCAGGTTCAGTCCTTATCACCACCATAAGCCAGAGCTGAGCAGTGTTCTGTGTGTCTGTCTGTATCTCTCTCATAAAAAGTAAGTAAATATTTAAAATAACATTTCTCAGCTAATTTTCACTGCAAGGGATGCAGTGAAACTTTATAGACCCCATGCCCTTTAGCCATCCCAGTGGGCCTGCAGAATAGTCCATATCAAGAGGACAGAGGGCCTGGGACTGGTGACCCAGTGGGTTGAGCCTGTGCCTTTTGGTGTGTAGAGACCCTGGGTTTGGGGGCGCCATAGCCAGCACGTAGGGGAGCTCCTCGAATGCTAGAGTAGCACTGTGGTATCTCTTTCCTCCTAGTTTTACTCAGAAGTAAATACTTAAATATTATTGGCTTAGCAGTGCTTTAAGATTTCAGGAGTGTAGGTTCACGTGTGTGTGTGTGTGTGTGTGTGTGTGTGTGTGTGTGTGTGTGTGTGTGTGTGGGTTGGTACTGTTGTTTTTACACGTTTGTTTAGAGCAGTCATCCAGTAGTTGTCCTTCAGCAAAGACACCTTCAGAGCTACCCATTTTACCCTGAATGATACAATCTCATCTTCTTAAATGGCCAAACAGTATTCCACTGGGGGGGTCTTTAAAGGGGGAGAGTAGCACAGCGGGTTAAGCACAAGGAGCGGCTCAAGATCCCTGCAGAGGGAGGTCGCTTCACAGGCGGTGAAGCAGGTCTACAGGTGTCCGTCTTTCTTTCCCCGTCCCTGTCTGCCCTCCTCTCTCCATTTCTCTCTGTCCTATCCAACAACAATGACAGCAGTAACAACAATGATGAACAACAAGGGCAACAAAAGGAGAAAACATGACCTCCAGGAGCAGTGGATTCATACTGTAGGCATCGAGCCCCAGCAATAACCCTAGAGGCAAAAAAAAAAAAAAAAAGGATGAAGGTGGGGTTATTGCGATAGCTCAGTAGGCAGAGCGCTGGACTTTCTGTGCTGAGACTCTGGGTTGCAGCCCTGGCAGCACTTGGAGCCAAAAGTGCTCCATGGATGGTGGGACAGTCTTCTGATGTCTCTCCCTCTCTCTCCTCTCTGTCTGTTCATCTGAGGATAGCGGTTAGGATGGGGTGGCCACGCAGCAGTGTACCACACATATGCAAGGCCCGGGGTCCATTCCCAGCACCACATGCGAAAGTTAGAGAGAGATGACAGGAATTGAGGTAGGTGTGCTTTGCTCTTTCTAACATTTCTGTTAATAGTATCTCTTATTAGTGGTCTAATAATGGTTTAAGAGGCTGCGAGGTGCCAGGGGTCTAGTCCCACACCACACCCACCACCAAAGCTGTGCTTCGTGGATGCTAGCTCACTCGCTGCCCCTGACGCCTGTGCTGTGACCCACCTGCATCCTCTCCCCACCCTCAAGGGAGCCTTTACTATTGGCAACTCAGAGGCTGCTGTGAGTGGAAAGATGTGGAATGGTAGATGCTTTGAAGACTTAAAACAAGCGACTAGGTGGGGGAGACAGTATAAGGGTTCTACAAAAAAGACTTTCCTGCCTGAGATGCTGAGGCCTCAGGCTCAATCCCCAGCACCACCACCAGCCAGAGCTAAGCAGTGCTCTCATTTAAAAAGATAATAATAACATTTAAAAAAATCATCGAACAAACCACTGGCCTTCCAGGAGCCACCGAGGACCAGGTGTGGGGCGGGACGGGGTGGGGCTTTGCAGCTTTGAAGGAAGCTGGCAACAGCCTGGGAAGTGTTTGAATGGGTTGATAGTTTCCCTGAAGATAACACTATCTGTCTATCTTGTCTGTCTGTCTGTCCGTCTGTATATCTTTCTTTCTTCCTTCCTTTTTTTATTATCTGTATTTATTTATTGTATATAAACAGCCAGAAATTGAAAGGAAGGGGGAGATAGAGAGGGAGAGAGACAGAGAGACACCTGCAGCCCTGCTTCACCACTCGTGAAGCTTTCCCCCTGCAGGTGGGGACCAGGGGCTTGAACCTGGGTCCTTGCACATTGTAACATGTGCGCTCAACCAGGTGTGCTACCACCTGGCCCCTATCTATCATCTGTCTGTCTATGTATCTATCTTTCTTTCTCTCATTCTTTCTTCCTTTCTTTTTTATTTTTATTTGACAAGACAGAGAAATTGAGAAGGAAGGGGAAGACAGAGAGGGAGAGAGAAAGACAGACACCTGCAGACATGCTTCACTGCCTGTGAAGCGTCCTCCTTGCAGGTGGGGAGCTGGGGCTTGAACCTGGACGCTTGGGTATGGTGGTATGTATGCCGTCGCCTGCCTCTTCCCTTTTTTTCTTTAATATTTATTTATTCCCTTTTCTGTTGCCCTTGTTGTAGTTATTATTGTTGTTGTTGTTGGATAGGACAGAGAGAAATGGGGGGGGGAAGACAGAGGGAGAGAGAAAGATAGACACCTGCAGACCTGCTTCACTGCCTGTGAAATGACTCCCCTGCAGGTGGGGAGCCGGGGGGTCGAACTGGGATCCTCGTGTGCTTAACCTGCTGCGCTACTGCAGGTGGGGAGCCAGGGGCTCGAACCGGGATCCTCGTGCGCTTAACCTGCTATGCTACCACCCGACTCCCATGCATTTTTTTAAATGATGATTTATTTTCAAGGAAACATCCCACTTACTGATCACACTATTTTCGTGGCATCTGTAAAATTGGTGACAGTGGAAATTTACTACTCCTTTCCATTTCTCAGTGATTATAAATGGAAGCAGTGGCCTGTGAGAAAAATATCAGATACTCAAATGGTGAAAGTGTAACAGGAAATGAATTCGGTATTCAGGCTGCATTAGTTCTAAAGAATGAGTCTCTGGGTTCTTGTAAGAACTGGAGTTAGATTGGGAACTTTGCTTTAGCCTGTTGGAGTCTAGGCACTGGCGGGAAATACATTTCTTAACCATTCTGTTCAGAATTTCTAGAGGAGAAACATCGCAATTTCTCAGCAACTGCTTCTGCAAGTATCACACACTTTCCTAGTCTAGGAGAATCCTAAATGCACTTCGCGATGTCATTTTTGTCTCCTCTGGGTAGGTGCTGAGCTGAGTTTGAGATGCCAGGCCCACATCAGACAGAGCCCTTTAAAGAGATGAGTTTCCAGACAGAGACTTAGAGCCCACCCATCAAGCTGTCCCCCCACACCTGCATGCAAATCAAGTTAGAGGTACTGAATTTGTTGCTACGAGAAATATCTCCGAGAAGAGAACCATGTCCCAGTGAAGTTGTTTTCTTTTTTTTTTTTATGGTATTCCAGGGATTGAACTTAGCACCTGGGACCTGGGAGCCTCAGGTTTGAGAGTCTATCTGCATAACCATTAGGTTTAGAAGATATCTGATTACTGTAAAAAATGTCTCTGATATCTGATTACTGTAAAAAATAGTGACTAATCCCTAGCACTGCAAAAACGGTATCATCCGTTTTCCATCTACACCATGCCTTGGCCTCGCGTGAGCTTAATGTGCAGCTTGGCGATACGAGAATCCGGCATGAAGCCCAACCAGTCTATCTTGGCGTTACTCTCAATCGCACGCTGTCATTTCACGAACATCTCATAAAAACTGCAGCAAAGGTGGGCGCGAGGAATCACATCATTGCAAGACTGGCCAGCTCCTCATGGGGCGCGAGCGCTTCCACACTACGATCATCCTCTCTGGCATTATGCTATTCCACTGCAGAATACTGTGCCCCAGTATGGTTCCGTAGCCCCCATGTCCACTTGGTCGATTCCAAATTATATTCCTCCATGAGGATCATTTCTGGAACCATCCGTTCCACCCCGGTTCCATGGCTGCCAGTTCTTAGCAACATCGCCCCGCCAGATATTCGTCGGGATGCGGCATCATCTAAGTTCATTTCCCATGTCTACGCTCGACCGGACCTGCCAATATACGCGGATATCTTCGCCCACCCTGTCCAATGCTTGACGTCTCGTCACCCAATCTGGTCCCCTACGCCTACACTGAACTTCTCTGTTCCAGACTCTTGGAAACAGAGTTGGCGGTCAGCTGAGGTAAAGAACAAACACCTCATCACAGACCCCTGCAAGCGTCAACCCGGCTTTGACCTAGCACGTTATGATTGGGCCCTCCTCCATGGCTATCGAACAGGCCATGACCGGTGCGCTGCTATGTTCCATCGCTGGGGAGCCAGAGATGACCCGAACTGCCCCTGCAGCTATAGACAGACTATGACCCACATAGTCAATGACTGCCACCTCTCCAGATTCAAAGGAGGTCTTGAAACTTGACATCAGGCTCAACCTGACGCTGTTGACTGGCTACGGAAGAAGGGCAAACACTAGAAGAAGAACCATTAGGTTACCCACCCACACCCACACACACACACACAAACACACCCTCAGTGAAGACATGCCCTGCAGAACTTTGACTCATTCTGGATGACTATAAAGCCTGCATTTACTTCTCCCATTGTATTGGCTTCAGGGGAGTTTCCAAGAATGCACGAACCATTGAGGGGTTTTGGAGGAAAGAGGAAACTGATCATATCTTACTGGAGCTCCTAGGAGGTGAGGATAGGGCTTCAATGTTAGAAGCTAGTCAGGGAACCTGGAAGAGACAGCTATTAAATTCTGCAAATGTCTGTGTCCAGATAAGCAGTGCCCACATGGAAGAGGAATGTGGTGACAGCTTTCTTGCCCCCAGTCTCTCCCTGCTCCCCATATTCGCACTTTTGCCTTGTTCTCGTCATAGTAGCTGTCCTCACCTTCTGGCTTTGGACTTGGTCAATGGAATTTTCAGCAAACAATGCAAACAGTAAAGCCCTCTTGGAGAACATAGATTCCGTCCAGATCTGAAAGATGTGAAGGATTTGCTAAGCAAAGGAGGGCAACATGAGTAGGCAAGCGTTCAAGGAAAAGCGAAGAGTGGTCCACAAATGGGAAGCATAGATTCAAGTACGTCAAAGCTGAGAGGAAGGCAGGACTAAATAGCTTCACCTGTTGCCCTACAGATGTGAGACTTTACCTGACCAGTGCTGGAAAGATCTGGAAGACATTGAGCCTGGGTGTGACCTGACTGAATCTACTTTTTTCCCCCCTTTGAAAGATGGCTTGGGTTGTAGAGTTGGGATAGAATGGGGGCCAGATGAGTGCTAGCATGTTTCCATCTTTGTCAGGATGCCACAGCATACAAATTGGCTCTCTCATTTGTTCCATTAAAATCAATGACTTTGTTTAGGCTAAGTGGCTCCTGGACATCATCCCAGAGAGAGGTTAGAAGGGTTCTTCATAATATTCTGAATTTACTCAATGAAAATTAGAGAGCAGGCGAGAGGATTGATTTTGGGGTGAGCCAGCAGTCCTCGGTGGCGCTGGGCCAAGCAAAGAAGGACCATTGGACTGGGCTTAGGAGTCTGTGGCCCTGAGTAAGAAGGGGTGCCATTTGTTTTCGCAACGGTGACTCATTGTGGGAATGAGATTGAAAGGAATAATTTCAAGTTTCTCTCTATATGAGACCGAGAAGGACACAACCTTTTCAGCATAGCCTTTCTGTAGTTACTTAGATCCGGGTGTCCCCCGGACGTGTAGATCTGTGCCCATGTCATATGCCAGAACATTTTGTTAACGAGCATAAATCAAACCACCATCCACTGTAAGGAAGCAAAGATGTTTATTTACGAATTGCAATCCGGGCCGAGTGGTGACTGATGTTAGTCTACCAAGCTCGACCCTGAACAAGGCTCAAACCACACAATTTATAGGAATTCAGACTACACTCAGGGAGGAGTAACACATCACCTTATCACTCTATATCCAATAACATGTTATAGAAAATGCGGAATCCAACAATCATTTCAAACCTAGCAGAAAGCGGGGTCCATTCAAAGCAAAACGTGGGTTAATTTCAAACATTGCAAAATCACACAACCAATAGAATCTAGCCAGGTTGGGTCACCACATCCCCCCACCATCTGACATCTCCACCTGGTGAACAGCATACCTTAAACCCTGTGCAAAGGCCCTGATAAGGCTCACCCGTATGCAGGGTCCTGCGAAACAACCGGTGGCTTACTGATTAGGTCCTGTTCTTCAAGGGGGAAGGGCCAGGGAATTTTCCATCTCACACTAAGCAGAAAAGCAACTATACTTAAAACTGCATCTAACACATTTGATCTTATTTAGAGACTCAGCCTGGCTGATACTACATTGCCTTTCAGAGGAAAATAAAAATTAAACCGAAAGTGAGATCAGATGACACCAAGGTTTAGATATTTGGAATTCTGAAAACAGAAAATTAAATTACAAGAAGAAATTTGGCTTGTTTTTTAAAATTTTTTTATATTTATTTATTCCCTTTTGTTGCCCTTGTTGTTTTATTGTTGTAGTTATTATTGTTGTTGTCGTTGTTGGATAGGACAGAGAGAAATGGAGAGAGGAGGGGAAGACAGAGAGGGGAGAGAAAGATAGACACCTGCAGACCTGCTTCACCGCTTGTGAAGCGACTCCCCTGCAGGTGGGGAGCCGGGGTTCGAACCTGGATCCTTATGCCGGTCCTTGTGCTTTGCGCCACCTGCGCTTAACCCGCTGCGCTACCACCTGCGCTTAACCCGCTGCGCTACCACCTGCGCTTAACCCGCTGCCCTACAGCCCGACTCCCGTTTTTTTTTTAAATTGGCTTGCTTGTTTTTGTTTTTTTTTTAAGATGAAGAATTTTAGAAACTTCTCTGCCACTCCCACAACTGGCTGTGAATTGCTGATTTTGTTGGTGACTTAAGGGTGTGAAATTGGTTTGTCTTTAAAACCTGATGTGTCCCTGCTTTTGTTTCCACCAAGAATGTTTTGTGAGAGGAGCTTTGGGTAACTCAAGTTGTCTACACTTCAAAGTGTTCATAGTGGTTTTAAATATTCCTCAAGGGCAGGGAGATAGCATAATGGTTATGCAAAACTTTCCTGCCTGAGGCTCCAAGGTTGGCCAATTCAATTCCCACTGTAAACCTGGAGCAGTGCTCTGGGTAAAAATAAATAGGGGAGACTGGGTAGTGGCTTAGGGTTAAGTGAACATGTAACCATGTGCAAGGAACAAGGTTCAAGCCTCCGTGCCCCACCTGCAAGGGGGAAGCTTTTGGAGTGACCAAGAAAGTACTGCTGGTGTCTCTCTGTCCCCCCTCACCCCTCTCAAATTGTCTTTGTCCTATTAAAAAAAAAAGTTGGCCAGGAGCAGTGGATTCATCTTATAGGCACTGAGCCCCAGTGATAAATCTAGTGGAGAAAACCAAAATTAATTAAACAGATAAAATAAAAAGGGAAAACATATATGTTCCTTAAGCCATCCATTACCTGTGAAACTTTTGGCCTGAGAATTCCTTGTGGCAGCTGTTACATGCACTGTTGACTCTGGCCTCCACAAACTAGATGCCAGTGGCAGTGGCATACCCTCGATCACGAGCTGTGACAAATAGAAATGTCTCCAGATGTTACAAATGTTTCATAGGGTGCAAGGGCCCCCCTAAGTTGAGTATTGCTGGCGTAGATACTAGCTTACCATTGCTTTCTTGATAGCTGGTCACAGACTTCACTGTTGTCCGGTTTTTGAAAGTGTACCCAGTCAGAAGGCAAACATTTAGAAGTAGCTTCACATCAGCCCTAGATGCGGACCTCTAAGTAGTATGACTTGTGGTTTCTGTCACAGCTGGAGCTGTGAGAAGACACTGGGGTGACAAGTCAGAGGTGTTCTTGGGGTTTTAGAAAGTTCTGCACTGGTCTCTTATGAAGATATAAGAATTAAAAAGGTGTGTGTCTTCATTTTTTTTTCATTTGCTTTTCCCTCTTTTGTTGCCTTTGTTGTTGTTGTAGTTATTATTGTTGTTGTTGTTATTGATGTCGTCATTGTTGGATAGGACAGAAAGAAATGGAGAGAGATGGGGAAGACAGAGAGGGGGAGAGAAAGATAGACACCTGCACACCTGCTTCACCGCCTGTGAAGCAACTTCCCTGCTGGTGGAAAGCCGGGGACCTAGCGCTTGGCGCCACATGCGCTTAACCCGCTGTGCTACAACCCCCCCCCCCCCCCCGTGTGTCTTCATTTTTAAAAGACTAGTCATCTTGATGAGAATAAACCCGGACTTAAGGAAGGTGGCTGTGATAGACCATGTGCCCTGCATGTATAAGGACCTGGGTTCAAGCCTGGCATCCCATAAAAATAACAGGCAGTGGCCTGGGTGGTGGCGTAGTGGAAAGAGTGCTGGACTCTGAAGCATGAGGTCCTGAGTTTGATCCCTGGCATCACATGTGCCAGAGTGATACTCTGGTTCTCTCTCTCATGATAAATAAATATTTAGAAACTAAGAAAGACAAAACTGAATAAACATTATAAATAGAGAAGTGGTGAACTGGTCTTTCTCCTTCTCTCTTTTATGGTCTCTCTCATTAAAAAATAGCCCCAAGTTAAGACTCATGTTCAGAAGTCATCAGTATCTTTCCACGATTGCCTAGGAGGGAAAATGTCTTTCTGAACTCAGGGCATATCTTGGTGCGTTTCTTTAGACTTAGGGTCTTCAAGAATCAACTAGATAGGATATTTGTATCAGATTTCTTGGTGGAGAACAGTGCCCTCCACATATTGTCTGGAGAATCCCATCCTTTGGGTAAGGCAGCTCATCTGAATGCCCCTGTCCTCCAGGTTAAAATGCCTTATCTGGGGCCAGTGAGTGACAAGAGCCAGAGATGGAGCATGTCTCTTGATCGCCAGTACCACGCTTCTTTGTTTGTTTTTGTATTCTCTTGACTACCTCCTGACATGAGAAATGGCTGATTTAATACCTGTTCCTGGAAAAAGACTGAAAAGCCCTTGATGTCCTGGTTGACCCAGATGTCTTATGAGCCTACACTGTAAATTGCCAGCAGAAACTAGCAAGAAAACTAATGATTCTTGCTCGGGGTTAATATGTAGTCCTGTGCTTATAGCAGAAGTGTGGCCTGTCCTGCTGTTTAAACCTGGCTGGATAGACTGCTGGGCAAGGAACATCAAGATGGTGGGTGGTGGATAAAAAGGAAGCGAGCAAGAGTTACTGAGATTACAAAACAAATAAAAATAGACAAACCATGTTAAATGTGTAACTAGTCATATTTCTTTATTTTATTTTACTTATAAAAAGAAACACTGACAAAACCATAGGATAAGCGGGGTACAGCTCCACATAATTCCTACCACCAGAACTCTGTATCCCATCCCCTCCCTTGATAGCTTTCCTATTCTTTAACTAGTCATATTTCATGGAGAAAAGAGAAATCTCATGGGAAAGTAATGCCACCCAAATACAAGGGTGAAGAAATTAGGATAAGAGGGTGATAAGAGGGTGCTGGTGGTGATGCACCTGGTTGAACACACACATTACAGTACCTGAGGACCTGGGTTCAAGGCCCCAGACCCCACCTTCAGGGGGGAAGCTTCTTGAGTGGTAAAGCAGTGCTGCAGATGTCTCTCTTTTTTCTTTCTCCCTCCCTATATCCATTCCCTGTCAACCTCTCTCTGTTTCTATCCTAAATAAATATATGAATAGAAATATTTGAAATAAAAAAGAACACAAAAGTCTGAGTGAGAAAAGGAGGCAGGGATACATGGGTGTTCTCAGCTGAGACAGAACTTCTGTTATACAATATAGAGCTGTCAAAATAATAAAAAGCTGCTTCAGAGACGTTCAAGTAGAAAACCGGTAATGGTTTTCAGCGATGCTTTGAAAGAAGTGCTTGTTTTGGAAGAGGTGCTGAATTGGACAATAGAAACAGAGCCCTTCTCTGCCTGTCATTCTCCCTAACCAAGTTGGGGTCCAGCAGGAGGCACGACTGCTCATGCAGTTCTAGAGGCCCCTCCAGCCAAGGGCACTCAAACAACAGAACCAGATTCCCTTTAGATCTTTCAAATGTTGTGAGTGTGTGTGCTTGTGTGTACATGCACGCGTGTGTGAAGGAAGAGTGACAGCTGGAGAGGGGTGTGCCTTCTGACTTTGACATCCAAAGGTACTCTTGGGAGGTGGGGTGTGAGATCGGAGGTGTTTCAAGGCTGCAGTCAGGTATGTGGGTAAGAAGGGGGTCGTCCTTCAGGGGAATGTGAGATTGGCAGGGCCCTACATTTGCAGTGCAAGGAGGCCTAGTGGCCATCTGGGAAACCCTGAGCAGCCTCTGAAGTGTAGGTTGTCTGATCTCAGTTGGGATGCCGAGTTGGGGTATGCAAGATGAGAGTGAGTCACAACAACCTGAACCCCGAAGGTCGTGTTTGGTGTCTGGAGACCAGTGTGGGGAAAGCGGTAGGCTGGGCGGAGTCTTGTGGACAACAGAGAGTGGTGTCAATGCTTCCTTTCCGGCCTCCCATCTTCTCTAGGAATTTATTGCAAAATAGTGGTGTTTGTTTTATTTTGTGCACCTCAATGACACCATGATCTAGCTGCACATTTTAGGTCATTCAAGTTGGAGATGCATTACCTTAAGGGCTTCTCACTTTGGTCCAAATCAGGACTGTATGTGTGAGCGAGTATAACTAAACATCAACCAATCAACAGGTAGCTATTAGTTTGAACCCAAATCCTTGACAAAGTTGTCATAAAAGTTAGTGGTGTAGTTGAACGCAATGGTCCATGGGGGGAAATGTGAAAGATGGGAGACGTTTCTGGACACGAATGGAAAGAAAGGTTATGAACCATGGAGTCGAATTTTAAGGGAAGACACTACTGTCCCCTGTTAGAGGCAGTTTTAAGTATAGTTGCTTTTTGCCCTCCTGCCCAGTGAGGTGGAAAATTCCTTGCCCTTTTCCCCTTGACAAACAGGACCTAATCAGTGAAGGCCATCAGTTATTTTGCAAGTTGCTTGAAAGACCCTGCATCGGGCAAGCCTTATCAAGGCCTTTTGTATAGGGTTTGAGGAATGCTGTTACCGAATAGTTACAGCAGATGGCCGGATAAATTGCAAACAGATGGCTGGGTGGTCCCAGCAGATGGCAAAAGAATGTGGTTATCCCCACTTTGGCCGGGTCCTATTGGTCTGGTTCATGGTGTGATGTTTAGAACTAGCTCATGCTTTGCTTTGAATGGATCATGCTTTTGTTAAGTTTGAAATGATTGGATTTTGCGTTTTCTATAGCATGTTATTGGATATAGGCTGATAAGGTGATGTGTTCCCCCTCCCTGAGTGTAGTCTGAATTCCTATAAATTGTGTGGTTTGAGCCTTGTTCAGGGTCAAGCTGGTGGACTGCTGTCAGTTGCCACTCGGCCTGGATTCGAATTCATTAATAAAATCTTTTGCTTCCTTACAGCGGATGGTGGTTTGATTTTGCTCACGAACATCCCCCCCCCCATTTTTCAAGCCAGAAGAGAGAGTGAGTGAGAGAATGGAATCAAAGGACTCACCTTGGGAAACCTTGTGGGGCTGCTTTTTGGGGCTTGACCTATTCTTGTCACTGAAAGTCAGTGGGATGACAGAAACAGTGAAGTGCTAGGTACTCCCACTTCTCAGGCTGAGGGTTTGCAGTGCATCAAAAGGGACTGATGAGGCTCAGTCCAATCATACTTCCTGGATGATTTCTGCTTTTCAGAGAGGGCTTCCCTGATGTCCTAAGAAGGTTTAATACTGACCTAAAATACTGTGGTATGGCAGATACTGTGGTTAACTCTCCGGAATCTATTCCACCCCAGCCATTTAGTTTTTGAGTCAGTCATGGAGATTCCACCCTTTTGCCAGGGGTTTACTCAGGGCTAGACAGACTTAAGCAAGTTTGGGCCAAACAGTTGCTAGGAGAGATTTCTGGACATCTGAAAAATAAGTCTCCTTCAAGAAAGACCTAGAAGCCTCCCTGACTAAATGAGGCATGCCAAATCCTCCCTGCAACTCCAAGGGGAGCATGGCTTGGGAGAAAGTTAATCTAGAGTCTTAAGAAGAAAATCCCTCCTCCTCCCCCTTCCCCTTTCTCTCCTTCCTCCTCTTCCTCTCCCTCCTCCCCCCTCCTCCTTCCCCTCCTCCATAATCTCAAATTCTCAGAAGGAAGAAGTAGCAAGAACCCAACCACTCAGTAGGACACCGGGTCCCTGCCACTCTCCCAACTTGGACTCCTAGGCCCAGCATGGTGCAGATTGGTTCCTTGGTGCCCACAGCCACAAACACCCTTACTGGTACAGATCACTGGTGAGAATCCTCTCTCCATGGGGAGCATGGCACAGTGGTGCAATTAGCATGGATTCTCAACCATCATTTTGTAAGCAGAGCTATTGAAAGTCACAGGCACTTATCCTAGGTGAAGAAACACAGTTTTTACCAACTATAAATAGATTCAACATTTATAGTAGAGTAATTTTGAAAACACATGTCATGACACTCCCAGTTTGGGCATGGCTTATTTTAGTCATTTTATTTACAATTCTTCACAAGGGGCCCAGGGCTGCTGTCACTGTAACTGCTAAGACTGATTGCACCATGCAGGATATTAACAGGCTAACCTTATTTCAGTTTTTAGACAGGAGTCGTGGAAGAGCTTCGATGTAGTTTTCACAGAACTCAGTTTCACTTTTTCTTACCTCTGTGTGTGACCATTTGCAGTGTCCCGTGTGTTAGCAACTGCAATTTGCATCTTGGGAAGGACAGTGATCTTCAAGGTTTCATGGTAGGCTATTAACTAGTTAGATCGGTTAGAGATGGAAAAAGAAGTCTGGGGCCCTGACTCTTTTTTTTTTAAAATAATTTATTTCTTTATTGGGGAATTAATGCTTTACATTCAACAGTAAATACAATAGTTTGTACATGCATAACATTCCCCAGATTCCCATTTAACAATACAACCCCCACTATGTCATTTATCATCTTTCATGGACCTGTATTCTCCCCACCCACCCACCCCAGAGTCTTTTACTTCGGTGTAATACTCCACTTCCATTTCAGGTTCGACTTGTGTTTTCTTTTCTAATCTTGTTTTTCAACTTCTGGGGCCCTAACTCTTAAAAAAAAAAAAAAAGATGATGTGATGGGAGTTGGGTGGTAGTGCAGCAGGTAAAGCAGATGTGGCGCGAAGCACAAGGACTGGCCTAAGGATCCTGGTTCAAGCCCCAGCTCCCCACCTGCAGGGGAGTCCCTTCACAGGTGGTGAAACAGGTCTGCAGGTGTCTATCTTTCTCTCCCCCTCTGTCCTCCCCTCCTCTCTCCATTTCTCTCTGTCCTATCCAACAAGAACGACATCACTAACAACAATAATGACTACAACAACAATAAAAAAACAAGGGCAGGGAGTCCGGCAGTAGCATAGCGGGTTAAGCGCATGTGGCGCAAAGTGCAAGAACCAGTGGAAGGATCCTGGTTCAAGCCCCGGCTCCCCACCTGCAGTGGAGTCGCTTCACAGGTGGTGAAGCTGGTCTGCAGGTGTCTATCTTTCTTCCCCTTCTCTGTCTTCCCCTCCTCTCTCCATTTCTCTCTGACCTATTCAACAACAACAACAACATCAGTAACAACAACAATAATAACCACAACAATAAAAAACAATAAGGGCAACAAAAGGGAATAAATAAATAAATAAATAAAAATAAATACAAAAAAAACCAAAGGGCAACAAAAAGGGAAAATAAATAATTTTTTTAAAAAATTAAAAAAATGATTTGATGTCTTCAGAGTAAAAAAAAAACTATTTGGCCATGTGGGCATCACGTGTGTGTGTGTGTGTGTGTGTGTGTGTGTGTGTACGTACACAGAGAGGCAGTTAAGATCTCCGTGAGTAACCATTGAATTTCATTGGAGGTTTTGAGTAGCAGTAAGAGTATGTTCCACATACACCAACATCTGTTGCTTAACAGGCCTGGTGTGATCTCTGGGAAAGAGGAAGAGTATATGTGAAAACCAGCAGGTTTTACAACAAGTGTCATGGGTGGATAAGTAAAGCAGTTTACAGTTATGCTTCACTTAAAGGGCATTTTGAGCAAGTGACAAGCATCCAACAAGCTCCCAACAGGGGATGGCATCTAGGCTGGGTTAAGTGTGGGTTGTGCCACTAGGTTTGTGTAATCACACTCTGATGATCACATGACAAAACTGTCTCATGGCACATTTCTTAGAATCAAGTGACACAGGACTGGTTGGTAGCACAAAAGCTGTTATCTTTTGAGAAAAACAAGGGCCAGTGACACCCCAAATTTTCTTTCAGTGTATAGTTGGCTCATATATACTCCATCTGGCTTCTGGATTATTCTCTGGAGAATGTTGTTTGGACATGAAGTCGCACTCCACTGTTCACTCCCTAGGTGACTTTAGGCAACTTGTTAAGGTCCTCGCTACCCCTGTTATCTCAGCATCTTTTTCCCACCGAAAAGGACATTACTGTAAATGCCATTTGTTTCAGGAGGACTTTTGTAGTTTAGCAATTCCTTCACACCACCGCTGGAAACTCTACTAATGTTCAAGGAAAATACCACTGCTCACCACTTCCCTCAGTTGCTCTCAAGTGTATCACCTTGGGTAACAAGGAAGACCAGAGGCCATGCAGGAATCCTCGAACGTTTGTGAAAGTTACTTGCCCGAGGTGTACCTTTCTAGGTGGGAACAGATGTTTGTGTATTTGTTGGTGTTTTTATAGTCGATTGACTTAGAATCTAAACAGATCTCTGACACTCCACTTGGCTATGCCCCTTAAATCTCTCTTAATCCTGTGAGTCTTCCTAACAGCCTATTAAGCCGTTGAAGAAAGTGAAACAGTATATATACCGCCTCCATTTCCGACTTGCCTTACAGTCTCTAGGCCTTGTTCTAGTCTCCGCATTTCTTGCAAGCAACCATGAAATCTAAAGGATTTGCTAGACTCACGTTTACATTTTTGTGCTGAGAAAATTTCTAAACTGTCACAGTGGACTTCAGTTCAGGCGAGCGCTCTTAGTGAAGATGAAAGGTGGAAGTAGGCTCACTTAGTGAATTCCTTGCCACTCCCTTTTTCCATATAAATTCAAACCCCAGGGAGTCGGGCTGTAGCGCAGCGGGTTAAGCGCAGGTGGCGCAAAGCACAAGGACCAGCGTAAGGATCCCGGTTGGAGCCCCGGCTCCCCACCTGCAGGGGAGTTGCTTCACAGGCGGTGAAGCAGGTCTGCAGGTGTCTATCTTTCTCTCCCCCTCTCTGTCTTCCCCTCCTCTCTCCATTACTCTCTGTCCTATCCAACAACGACAACAACAATAATAACTACAACAATAAAACAACAAGGGCAACAAAGGGAATAAATAAATAAAATAAATATTAAGTAAATACATTAAATTTAAAAAAAAATTCAAACCCCAGTAGGTCCTCCTCTGCCATCATGCTCCAGGACCCGAACCCTCCCCCTGACCCTGGAGTCTTTTTTTTTTTTTAATTTCTTTATTGGGGAATTAATGTTTTACATTCGACAGTAAGTACAATAGTTTGTACATGCATAATATTTCTCAGTTTTCCACATAACAATACAACCTCCCCTTGGTCCTCTGTCATTCTTTTTGGACCTGTACTCTCCCCCACCCCCACCCCAGAGTCTTTTACTTTGGTGCAATACACCAATTCCAGTTCAAGTTCTGCTTTGTGTGTTCCCTACTGATCTTGTTTTCCAACTTCTGTCTATGAGTGAGATCATCCCATATTCTTCCTTCTGTTTCTGATTTATCTCACTTCACATAATTTCTTCAAGCTTCTTCCAGGATGAGATGAAAAAGGTGAATTCACCATTTTTTTCCCCCTCCAGGGTTATTGCTGGGCTCGGTGCCTGCACCATGAATCCACCGCTCCTGGAGGCCATTTTTTCCCCTTTTTGTTGCCCTAGTTGTTGCAGCCTCGTTGCGGTTATTATTGCCATTGTTGACGTTGCTTTGTTGTTGGATAGGACAGAGAGAAATGGAGAGAGGAGGGGAAGACAGAGAGAGAGGGGAGAGAAAGATAGACACCTGCAGACCTGCTTCACTGCCTGTGAAGCGACTCCCCTGCAGGTGGGGAGCCGGGGGCTCGAACCGGGATCCTTACGCCGGTCCCTGCGCTTTGCGCCACGTGCGCTTAACCCACCGGGCCACCGCCCGACTCCCGAATTCACCATTTTTAATAGGTGAGTAATATTCAGCAGGTGTGTATCTAGACCACAGCTTGCTCAGCCACTCATCTGTTGTTGGACACCTGGGTTGCTTCCAGGTTTTGGCTATTATAAATTGTACTGCTATGAACATAGGTGTACACAAGTCTTTTTGGATGGGTGTGTTGGGCTCCTTAGGATATATCCCCAGGAGAGGAATTGCAGGGTCATAGGGTAGGTCCACTTCTAGCCTTCTGAGGCTTCTCCAGACTGCTCTTCACAGGGGATGGACCCATTGACATTCCCACCAGCAGTGCAGGAGGGTTCCTTTGTCCCCACAACCTCTCCAGCATTTGTTGCTGCTACCTTTTCTGATGTATGGCATTCTCACAGGAGTGAAGTGGTATCTCATGGTTGTCTTTATGTGCATTTCTCTGACAATCACTGACTTGGAGCATTTTTTCATGTGTTTGTTGGCCTTTTGGATCTCTTCTGTGGTGAATATTCTGTTCCTATCCTCTCCCCATTTTTGAATGGGGTCATTTGTTTTCTTGTTGCTGAGTTTGGTGAGGTCTTTATATATTTTGGTTATTAGCTTATTGTCTGATGTATGGCATGTAAAGATCTCCCATTCTGTGGGAGTTCTCTTTGTTTGGGTAGTAGTTTCTTTTTTTTTTTTTTTTTTTTTTACTTTTTAAAATATTTATTCCCTTTTGTTGCCCTTGTTATTTTATTGTTGTAATTATTATTGTTGTTATTGATGTCATTGTTGTTGGATAGGACAGAGAGAAATGGAGAGAGGAGGGGAAGACAGAGGGGGGAGAGAGAGATAGACACCTGCAGACCTGCTTCACCGCTTGTGAAGTTTTTCCCCTGCAGGTGGGGAACCAGGGGCTCGAACTGGGATCCTTAGGCCGGTCCTTGTGCTTCAGGCCACCTGCACTTAACCTGCTGTGCTACCACCCGACTCCCGGATAGTGGTCTCTTTTGCTGTACAGAAGCTTTTTAATTTGATGTAGTCCCATTGGTGGGTTTTTTTTTTTTGTTTTTTTGTTTAGTCTTCTTTGTAATTGGATTTGTATCATTGAGGATGCCTTTAAAATTTAGACAGTAAAGAGTTCTGCCAATATTTTCCTCTAAGTATCTGATAGTTTTGGTCTAACATCCAAGTCCTTGATCCATTTGGAATTTACTTTTATGTTTGGTGAAATATAGTGGTTCAATTTCATTCTTCTGCATGGTTCAACCCAATTTTTACAACACTATTCATCAAAGAGACTCCCCTTTCTCCATTTTATAGTCTAGGCACCTTTGTCAAAGACTAGATGTCCATAGGTGTGGGGGTTACTTCTGGGCTCTCTAGTCTATTCCACTGGTCAGTGTGTCTGTTCATGTTCCAGTACCAAGCGGTCTTGATGACAATGGCCCCCACCTCATTTAAGCCAACAGCCCCTTCCTTCCACAGGAATTTGTCTTACATGTCTATTGGGTTATTTGGAAATACATTTGAGACTATTTATTACAGCAAGGTTTATAAGAGGCTGTCAGAAGTCTAAGCATCCTTCTCTGGGGTCTGGATAAATATGTTAAGGGACATTTGTACAATAACGAACTATGTAGTCAAGAAAATAATTGGTTCTTAGAATGATTCATAGACTTCATCATTAATTAAAATGGCATAAAGGCTGGGGAGACAGCACAGTGGTTTACTAAACAAACTTTCATGCCTGAGGCTCTGAGGTCCCAGATTCACCCCCAGCATTACTGTAAGCCAGAGCTGAGCCTCACTCTGGTGAAAAACAAAAAGAAAAGCAAAATAGCATGTAGATGATAACCCAGGCGGTGGTACAGTGACAGAGCACAGGGCTTGAGTGTGTGAGGCCTTCAGTTTGAGCCTCAGCACTGCATGTGCTGGAGTGAGGCTCACATTCTTTCTCTGTCATAAATAAAGAACTAAAACAAACAAACAAAACCCCAGCTTGTTGGGTGGTAAAGATAGCATAATGATTATGCAAAATGACGCTCATGCCTGAAGCTCCAAAGTTCCAAGTTCAGTCCCCCGTACCACCAAAAGCCAGAGCTGAGCAGTGAGTGCTCCCGTAAAAAAAAAAAAAAAAGAAGAAGAGGAAGAGGAAGAAGAAGAGGAAGAGGAAGAAGAGGAAGAAGAAGGAGGAGGAGGAGGAGGAAGGAGCAAGGAGCAAGCAGACTGTAAGACTCTGTGAGAACTCTGGTGTTTATCTTTGGGAGGTGGAAGGGTGGGGATATAGAATTTTGGTAGTGGGTGTGGTGGGGAATTAAACATTGTAATCTTATACTCTTGTAACAAATTATTAATAACAAATAAAAATTAAAGCCGCATGTAGGTAGGATGAGACTAAGAGACATTTCAACCAACTTCAATGTGTGTACCTGGTTTGAATCCTCATAACCAATTTGAATCCTCATAACCAAAGTCATTTGTGGCTGGGAGGAGGTAGCTCAGCCCGTACTAGAGTGGTACACTGGCTCCTCCCTCCCTCCATCTCTCTCTCTCTCCCCCCTCTCATGTGAAATAAATCTTTAACAGTAAACGGCTGGCAAAATAGCTGTTTCTCTCAGAACAAGTTAGCCCAGAGGTGTGAAGGCTTGGAAGTGACCAGTGAGTGAGTGAGTGAGTGAGTGAGTGAATGAATGAGTGAATGAGTGAATGAGTGAATGAGTGAATGAGTGAATGAGTGAATGAGTGAATGAGTGAATGAGTGAATGAATGAATGAATGAATGAATATTATTTATGAGCCAATTGGGAAAATTTGATACTAGGTAAATATTTTTAGGTTTGAGAATAATGCTTAAGTCACGTTTAAAGAAGAGCCCTTGTGCTTCAAAGGTGAGAAATAATATAATGCTTAGGGTCCATGTCATCTAATCTCTGACTATTGAACAACATCTGCTCACCTGTGGGGAGGAAGGAGAATTAGGCGACACAAGACTGCCACTAAGCTGCTCCGTAGATACACAGGGCTTCTTGATGCTGTGCTTGAACTCTTGAACTACAAAGTCAGAACTCAAAGTTAAAAGCTAAAGCCCAAAGTGTGCGACTACAAAATTAAAAAGTAGACAAAGCAAAAACTGCAAAAGCAAGGTAGATAATGATAGCTACAGTAATCCAGCAACGAATCTGCTTAGGAAACTGCTGCTGTGTGTGTGTGTGTGTGTGTGTGTGTGTGTGTGTGTGTGGTGGGGGGAACTACTTCCGTTTTCCTTCAGGAGAAGGTGAGTGAGGACCTATAATAGAATGAATATTTACTTTTTACTATTTTGACAGTGTAAAACAAAGCTGTAAAAACCGAGCGCTGCACAAATATTAAGTCTGTGAGAAATACTGTGTGTGTGTGTGTGCAGCAGTCACATCCAAATGAGCTCGGGGTCTCAGCAGGACTACCAATTAACGCCTTTATTAATTCAGGTCCTGCTCAGCCATCTATTGGCATGTTAAGGATTTTAATTAAAGTCTTCAGCTTCCTTGCAATCACTTAGTGCTCAGTAGAAAATGATAATATAGTAAAGTATCACTTTGTATGCATTTACATATGATTAAATATCAGTGTAAGTGTCTATTGGATAGGCCTTTAATTAAAATATATAATTAAATTGGCAGCATTGATTTTATGCATTACCAGTCATTGGAATATATATGTGGAAACTTCAAATTGAACCCCAGAAATATAAGAACCCCCCCCCCTGTCACCTATGTCACTCCTTGTTTGCTTCATCTGTTCTGCTCCCACTGCTCGTCTTCCCCTGAGGTCAGCTCCACCAGAGTCCTTCATTTGTTCATCAAAGCTGTCTTGTTCTCCCTTCAGCTTGTTTTGTGTCTTGTGTTTTAGGACAGCTTGTTAACATATACCTGAAAGTCACACATGCTGTGCTGAGTCAAAGGGAAAGCGACTGGCTGACCTCCAGTGATATGCCATTTGCTTAGTTTTCTAGGAGAGATGTGGACTTCTCAGTTTGATTGTTTTTTTTTTAATTTTTTATTTATAAATTGACAAAACCATAGGATAAGAGGGTACAACTCGACACAGTTCCCACCACCAGAACTCCATATCCCATCCCCCTCCCCTGATAGCTTTCCTATTCTTTAAGCCTCTGGGAGTATGGACCCAAGGTCATTGTGGGATGCAGAAGGTGGAAGGTCTGGCTTCTGTAATTGCTTCCCCGCTGAACATGGGCGTTGACAGCTCGATCCATACTCCCAGCCTGCTTCTCTCTTTCCCTAGTGGGGTGGGGTTCTGGAGAATCAGAGCTCCAGGACACATTGGTGGCGTCGTCTGTCCAGGGAAGTCTGGTTGGCATCATGCTAGCATCTGAAACCTGGTGGCTGAAAAGAGAGTTAACATATAAAGCCAAAGAAGTTGTTGATGAATCATGAACCTAAAGGCTGGAATAGTGCAGATGAAGAGTTGGGGGGGGTATCTCCATTTTGTAGATAGCTAGTAGGCATATTTTAGTTATGTTCCAAAGGGCCTGTGGGTCATCTCTATCAGGAACAACAAAATAGACCCCTTTGTGGACCCCTATAGGACCTTGCTCTCAACTTGGATCAACAACGGTAGAGAATGTTCCATCCTCCAATGGGAGGCTGGACAGCATACTCTGCTAACCTGAGGAACATGGGTCCTCAGGGACCCATGGTCCTGAGGTAGCTTGGAATGTTCCTACTCATGACCACAGAATGTGAGCTCAGATCTACAGGGATGCAGAGATCACACAGGCTCCTAAGCTGAATATGGGCCCCAGATCACATCAAATCGATAGGGTTTACAGTCAACAATATTTATACACCTTTCCCATATTGGGGAGCTACTCTCTCCTTGACCCAGCTTTCTGGTCCTTTTTCCAGCCATGGTATCACCTCCCCAGACAATAACTTGGATCTACCTGCATATCAGATTTCAGGCTCAGGAAAAAAAAAGAAAAAAAAAAAAACACAAACAACTAGCCACAGGCCCCAGTCTGTTTCTGTCTTACCCTAGCGGGCTAGGGCTCTGGGGAGGTGAGGATCCTGGACACATTGATAAGTTTGTCTGCTAAGGGAGTGCATGATGAAATCATAGAATCACACTGCAACTTGGTGTCTGAGAGGCAGTAGGATATAAAGCAGGACAAAATTTTTAATAAAGAATCAAAAAGTTACGAAGTCTATTTTTAGAGGCCCATGGTTTTAATATGTATATATTTTGCCTCCAGAGTTATTTCTGGGGCTCAGTGCCTGCACTACAAATCCACTACTCCTGGAGGCTATTTTTTGCCTTTTGTTGCCCTTGTTGTTTATTGTTGTTATTATTATTGTTGTTGTCATTGCTGTCATTGTTGGATAAGACAGAGAGAAATCGAGAGAGGAGGGGGCGGCAGAGAGGAGGAGAGAAAGACAGACACCTGCAGACCTGCTTCACCACCTGTGAAGTGACCCCCCTGCAGGTGGGGAGCTGGGGGTTCAAACCGGAATCCTTAAGCCAGTCCTTGCTCTTCATGCCATGTGCGCTTAACCCACTGCACTACCACCTGACCCCCAACTTTAATAACTTTTGTTTGAGCTTGATAGCTAACAAGGCAGTGGACTAGAAATATTGTCTGGGAAGATGGTGTCCAAGTTGAGATGGGCTAGAAAGCTGGATTAGGGCAGAGAGTAGCTCCCAAATTTAAGACTTGCTCTTCTAGCCTCTGTACTTTGGGTGGACCAGAAGTCATCTCAGACTTGAGTTCAGTCATATTAAACATTTCGTGGAAGGAACCCTTCATAAGTGATGATGGGAAGGGTTCATAGGTCTAACTGATGCATTATTATTCAAAATGCTGGTTGAGTACTGGGCCAAAGTGGCAACTCCCCATTCCACCTTAGTTAAGGCCCCTCCCCACCTGCCCACCCCCACAACTTGTAAAACCATCAGCAGTTTCCCTTATGATCCTGAAGTCTGCGAATTATCCTCACCCTGATGAAGAGAAGAAAGCTTTCTAGTTCCACCATTCCCTCTGCTGTTCTCAGCTGGCATTCTCCTTGAAGAAAGAGGCTTCTCATTCATTAGCTGTGTCAATTTGGTTGCTCTGAAATATAATTTCTGCTGCAAGTCAGGATAAATGCTTTTCCATTCAATACAAATTCCAGGGGCAGAAGTAGGTAATAATACCCCCTTCCAATGTTGGCAAATGAGCGTTTTGTTGTTTCTTAGGGACTCGTGGATTTGAATACAGCTACTGCACTGGAGTCTATGATAGTCATTATATTTGGGGAAAGGATATATTTGGGGATTTTTGCTTATTGTACCAGAGATTCATAAACTTTCCAGCTGATTCTGATGACAATGTCATGAAGATTGGTTCGCATTCTTCAAATCCACACCCTCATTATTTGGTTTCGGTTTTCAGTAGTCCTAAATTTGTTCAGCAGGAGCTCCTGCAAGCTCGCGTCTGTTGACTCAGTCCCATTAGTCTTGGAGTGATTTCTTGCTTTTTGACGCCACAGGATGCTTCATGTTCACCTGGCATTTTCCCATAGCCTGTACCCAGAAACAGCTGTTTCTCTGAAGAGAAACCTGCTTCTTCCTAGGAGTTGAATGAATTTGGGAATCGGATTTCTAGATGCAATCAGCCAACAGTCTTAGGATCTTCGAACTAACTCTCTCTCTCTCATATTTATAGTGATTCTTACAGCATTCTGACATTTTCAGTTTTACTTTTTAAAATGATTTTACTTATTTAATGAGAGGGAGAGAGAGAGAGAGAGACGCCAGAGCACCAGGCTAATGGTGCTGAGGACTAAACCTGTGACCTCAGCCTGTAAGGTGGGGAGCCTCAGGCATGAGAATCTTTTGCAAAATCATTACGCTATCTCCTCAGCCCCATTTTCAGTTTTCTATCAAGAGACTTTTCCTATGCACTGAAAAATATTGAATTCAATAATTTACTTTATTCTGAAATTACAAAATTAGTGTTGGGCTAGCAATGCAGTATTACCATTAGCCATAAAGATATTGAGAGGAATTGAAGATTTATTGACACTTCTGTTTTTTTCTTTCTTTACAGTGTGTGCCCTATGGGTGCAAAGTCAATTGTTGTGTTTTAGAGATACTGGAAATAATTATTTTCTCTAGTCAGATTACCAATGTGTTATGATAGGTTCATTCATTACAGAATGTTTTAGAAACTTATTTCTTTTTAATTTAATTTAATTTTACTATTGGATAGAGATAGAGGGAAATTGAGAGGGAAAAGGGAGATAGAGAGGGAAAAGACAGACCTTCACTTTCTCCCTGCAGATGGGGACCAGGGGCTTGAACCCGGGCCCTTGGTGCACTATAATGTGTGCACTTAGCTAGGTACGCCACCACCTGGCCCCTGAAATATAATTCTTTTATTGGCATTTTGAATTTTTCTTTCTTTTTTAATTCTGTCACAGAGGCAAGTATTAGTCCATGGACATGAATTCTTTATTATTATTATTATTATTATTATCATTGCTATTTATTATTATTATTATTAGCAGTGAGTTTATTTGACAAGTGGTATTTTAGAGTGTATAGTCAATAATGTTGAATAACTAGTTCCTACACTCAAAATGTATAAATATTTAGTGTAAGTTAATATAATATCACTTTAAGAAATATAAAAGGATTACTTTCAGGTATGATTTCAACATGTGTTTGTTATGATAAATAAGCTATCTAATAAGATTTCGGCTCTCAGACCAAAATAAAAAAAAAAGAGGCAAAACTTGGGGAAAATTGAGGTGATTGAAAGGAAAAAAGAGCCATAACTTCCTTGTTAATTTCTTTAGAACAAAGCAAGGTATTGGTTGCCTAGAATGTGGAAAAATATATAATTAAAAAAACAAACAAAAAAAGAAGGAGGAAGAGAAGGAGAAGAAAAGGAAGAAGTTGTTAAATTGGAAGAATTGCATCGCAAACAGAATTTTGGTCCCTACTCCCAGAGGAGGTAAAAGGTTAGGGAAAGATAACTAAAGGGCTCTGAAACCAAGTCCCATCAGGACCCACAGAGACATGAAGAAAAAAAGAAAGACATTTAGAAGTAGTAATAGGTGTAGGTGTGACTAAAAAAGAAGAGAAAATGGAATATATATACACAGATAGTTATAGTAACTACAGTCAACCCATATCTGTGACCTTGGGAGAACCAGTAAAGTTTCCAATGGAGGGAATGAGAACACAGAATTCTGCTGGTGGGAGTAGCATGGAACTGCACCATGGACATGAATTCTTTTTTTTTTAATTTATTTTATTTATTCCCTTTTGTTGCCCTTGTTGTTTTTTATTGTTGTTGTCGTTGTTGGATAGGACAGAGAGAAATGGAGAGAGGAGGGGAAGACAGAGAGGGGGAGAGAAAGATAGACACCCGCAGACCTGCTTCACCGCCTGTGAAGCGACTCCCCTGCAGGTGGGGAGCCGGGGTTTGAACCGGGATCCTTATGCCAGTCCTTGTGCTCTGCACCACCTGCGCTTAACCCGCTGCGCTACAGCCCAACTCCCGGACATGAATTCTTAATCAAGTTTTCAATGGACCCTCTCAGTGGACCTCTACACAGAATCTCTAACCCTTGAATGTTTCTATGGGTTCTCTAGCCTCTAGATAGTGGCTCCTGGGTAGACTTCCTTAGTAATTATACACTTAATAGATACAGATTTATAGATACTTATTGAATTCAGATACTTGTCTAAGTTATTTCCTGTTTCCTCTTCTACTTTCTTCCCCACAAAGCTCAGTTATTCTAGGGTTTTCCAGCTGATGGTGAAATAGAAACTGAAGCAAGGGCTGGGGAAATAGCGTACTGTCAGTGCAGTGAGCTCGCATGTCAGGACTCCTGGGTTTGATCTCAGCACTTCCAATAGCCAGAGTTGGGCCATGCTCGGATGATAAACATCAAAAAGCAAACCAAAAAACAGGAAACACTGATTTTTTTTTCCAAATTGCTGGATTTGGAGATACAGTAGTAATCTATGGCCCTTGGATGTGTCTCACTCTATGAAGGATTTCTTTGGCCACTGCTGCTCACTGCATGGTTGGAAGCATCCGTCTTGATCGGTCAGTTTCCCCACCAGGCTAATCACGGAATACTATTAATACCATGTCTGTCTGGGAGGAGCAGGGCTCCTCAATCAGTCCTTGTCCATGCTGAGGTCCCTTTCAAGTAAAAGTAAGCAAGGGCAGACTTCACTGATGTGACTAAAAACTTCACAAGGAGTCTGAGTAAGTCCAAACTTATTGGCTTAGTTCATATGACTTTATTTAAGAAGATTAAATACAGGTTTTTTTTTCCTAGTGTGAACTAATAGCTTCTTCCTTTTTTTATTGTTAATTGCCACCAGGGTTATCATCATTTTTCCTTTTATTTTTTCCCTTTCTTTATTAGCTACGATAGAGAGAAATTGGGGGTGGGAAAATAGAGAGAGAGAGAAAGAGAGAGAGACACACACACCTGCAGACCTGTTTTACTGCTTATAAAGCATCCCCTCTTGTTGTTAAAATTCGGGAGGCTCTAGCTGGCTGGGCTAGCTTTACGGGCGGGTAACAGAGACGACCAGAGACATAAGGCTGGGCAGGGAAGCTGTATTTCTTTATTCAGGAACAATAATTCATAAACTACACCAAAGTAATCACCAAACAGAACTCTGCTGTCTCTTTCCCCCCGCGGCAGCGCCAAGCACTCTTTTTAACTCTCGAACTCTCCAACTCTCGAACTCTGGAACTCTGGCGGGGCTCCTAGGGGCGGGGCCAAGTGGGCCCGCGAAACTAACAGGACTGATCCAATTCTCTTGGCGGGGGAGAACTAGAACAACCCAATGTAAAGCATATAACACCCTCTGCAGGTGGAGAGTAGGGGCATGGTAATGTGTCTCTTGCTGTAGAAGAGAACAAGACAAGTTGCTGTTGAAAAACTGGTTACCTTCTTCCCCCCCTTTAGAATATTAGACTACAACACTGAAGGTCCTTGAAATATGCAATTTGAGAACACTTTACCTTTGAAGAGGAAAGGTGTAACACATCAAGGAGAGAAATTGATGGAACATCAAAATGCTTAAACTATGAACATTAGAAATAAAAATTGGAAAATAAGTATAAATGGCAAACAAACAAACAAACAAACACTTGTACATGATTACTAGCCAAGTACTGTGAATGGCACACATAAGGGAATCTTCCATTGTTTGCCTAGCCAAACAAAACTGTGATTTTGTTCCTAAAAACTTGGCATTGGAAAAAGTGTGGTTAAGTAGCATGTAGATGCTGGGAACACAAATTGGGCAGACTTTCTGGAGGGAAGGTTGGAAATGTGTCTCTACAAGCTGGAGACGTTACTGGACTGTGGACACAGACTGGTGGGGAAAAGATGCATTACAGTGCTATTATTATAGCCAAGTGTAATAGTAACTAAAAAGTCTGAGAGAGCTGAAAACAGGAAATTGTTATAGAAGTTACAGTACATCTACATACCAACATCCTGTGTTGCTTTTCAACACACAGAAAGGGCTGTATTAGAACATGTCTGTATTGAATTAAGTGAAAAAGGAACAACATTATAAATCATGGTCGCAATTTTATGAACAAGCAAAAAGCAAACAACAACTTCATTTCATCCCCTCTCACATACAAATATGAAAGACTAGAAAGAAACACATTAACATGTGGAGGTAATTTGCACATTGCATACTTAATAAATTCCCCTGAATTTTTAGTAATGAAGTTATCGTACAATTGATATAGAAAAAAGCAAATTAAGAGATTTCTAAAGAATACATTAGAAGAAGCACATCTCCACCCTCCAGTCAATACCCAACAGGATGTACCCAGAAAACAAAATTGAAGGCAAAACTTGCATGCAGAGCAGACAAGATCCTGAGTTCTTAGAAGACTTTGGAGAAAGGGAAGCAGGGACAAGAAAGGCAGCCCCAGTTGAGAAAGGGCTGTGTGCTCTCAGCACCTTTTCTACATATGAAGCTGCCACAAGAAGAGTGGACAGGAGAGTGGGGCTCTGAGGGCCAGAGCAGGCCAGGACTGGCGAGCTGAGGAACATACTTGTTGTTTAGGACTGAAGTTGACCTTACCTGTTATTGTAACAGAAGCGGTTTCAATGTCAGTGGCTGGGTTTCAAGCCACAGATGCAGTCCCGAACCTGAGAGGTGGAGTCAGAACTTTCTTTCATCTCCCCTAAAGTTGTTGATAGGTATTCCCACTTTCATGTACACTTTGCAATTTAAAAACTCTACTGTGAGCGATTTGTGTGTATAGCAATCATATTTATAACTAACAAGAAGAAGCTTCATGACAGATTACCCAGCGAAGAGCTAAGAGTGACAAAGAAACTTGCTGCTATGTAAAAAAGAAAGCATAAAGTCATTATCAAGAAAGCATTAAAAAATACCGTGGAAAGATTATTATTAGTGAAGAATAGTAGCCTTACAGTGAAACTTCCCCTGTGCAGGTGCGCTCATATGGGGCCAGAGGCTTGAACCCAGGTCCTTGGGCATGGCAAAGTGTGCACTCTCTCCATTATGCTATCTTCTGGCCCCCAGTATGGCCATTTTAACACTATTAATTCTTTTGATTCATGAGTATGTAATGTCTCTCCATTCTTGTGTTATTTTTTTCATTAGTGATTTAATAATGATTAACAAGATTCTAAGATAACAGGAGTACAATTCCACAAGTTCCCACCACAAGAGTTCCATGTCCCATCCCCTCCATTGTAAACTTCCATATTCTTTATCCCTCTGGGAGTATGGACCAAAATTCTTTATGGGGTGCAGAAGGTGGAAGGTCTGGCTTCTCCTTTGGGCATGGGTGTTGGCCGGTGGATCCATACCCCCAGTCTGTTTCTCTTTCCCTTGTAGGGAAGGGCTCTGGAGAGGTGAGATTTCAGGACACATTGGTGAGGTCATCTGCCCAGGGAAGTCAGGATGGAATCATAGTAGCGTCTCTAACTTGGTGGCTGAAAGGTGGTAAGATATAATTCAATACAAATTGTTGAATACTCAGGAACCCTAGGGGTCAATTACTTCCTTGATTATAATTATTCTCATTGTTTTGTTAGTGTTGTTCTTTTTCATTTTCTTTTTCAGCTCTGGTGAGTGGTGGTGCAAGATTGAACCTGGGACCTTGGAGTCTCGGGCATGAAAGTTGTTTACAGAACTATTATGCTATCTCCCTGGCCCTAATTCTTTTTCTGATGCTTCATCACTGTTATAAAAGAATGACCCTGAATCCTCTAAGTTGACATTGTAACCTGCCATATTACTGAAGTCATTGATTAGTTAGTTTCAATTACCTTTTGATGAACTCTTTGGAACTTAGTCTGTGTATCATATCAGCAAGTAATGCTAGCTTCACCTCTCCTTCCCCAGCTGGATGGCTTTAATCACTTTGTCTTTTGCCTAATTGTTCTCGCTAGGACTCTCAGAACTTTAAGTAGGGGGTGTGAAATTGGGCAACCCTTTCTTTAAAAATTAAAAGTAGCAAAAGTGCTTGCTTTGTACAAGGGGAAAAAAAAACTATAGCAAGCACAAATATACGGTGAATTAGGATATATAAAAAATAGTCAGCATAATTCAAAATAAAAGAGTTCTCAGAACCATATGAGACAAATTCAAAGCAAACAAGGATTTAAGGAGGGATTAAAATGCATGAAATAGGACAATAAAAGGCCTCTGTCCAACAAAGAGGATAAAATCCACAATGGAGATGTCATTGTCAGAAGCCTTTCTAGCCCACCGAGCACAGTATTGAGAAATACGATGGAAAACATTTTGCTGCATATCGCATCTGCCTCTGACAGATCAAGTTGACCAAAAGGAGAACACCCCTTCTCGTTGCATCTCTCCCGGTCTCTCTTAGTAATGGAACCCCTTATTAGTGGGCGCTTCAAAGAGCCCAGACTGTCAACTAAGTTGAATATTTTGGCGTCACTTGAAGATGAGGAAAACTTACTGAGAGGTAAGCAGAAACTGTTGATTCAGTTTCCCCAGGACGCTTAAAGCATCTGAATATCATCATAAGAGCACTTGACATGAGACCTAGCCCACTAACACGTTCTGAAAGTACACAGTTGGCTGGTTCTACCTACAAGTTAGACAATGGGACTCCAGAGCTTTTTCCTCTCACCTAACTGAAACTTCCTGTCTGTTGTTAATAAGTCTCCACTTTTCCCTCCCCTCAACTCCTGGCAACCAACCACCACTCCACTCTTTCTGTAGATGTGACTGTTGTAGACACGCATATAAATGGAAAGCTGCAGTGGTCGTCTCTTTGTACCTGGCTCGTTTCACTTCGCTTGTTGTTCTCAAGGCCCAGCCATGTTCCTGAGCATTGCAGACTATGCTGTTTAAGGGAGGCACAACATAAATTTGTGAAGACTTTACCAGCATGTAGGTGAGTTCCATTCAGGTAGTGTCACCACCATTGGGAACTAAGGAAAGTCTCTTATGGGGAGGATGAGGGAACAAAGCAAGGAAAGGACTCGACCGTAGCTTAAGCAGTTGTATTATTTGGGGAAAGCAAGTTGGCTGCGTTTTGGTTGTCCTTAGGTTTGGCTTTCTTAACCTTGAGGTAAGTGTGGGAACTGACTCTGACTTCACCACTGGTTGCTTCTATCCAGCAAATGAGACCAAGATCAGCTTAGCCTACAGGCCGCCGTTTCTAGTGGAACATGGCTGACTAGCATTCCTTGAACGGACACACCACAATTCTGTATCTGTTCATGCCGCAGTGGACATTAGGGTGCTTCCACATGTTAGTTATTGTGGCTAGGGCCGTAATGTACATGTCGGCCACGTACCTTCGGAGTGGGTGATCAGTAAGTAAGGGGGAGTTGCTCTTCGGACTGCAGCAACTCATTTACAGGTGAGTATCACGCCAATACGCAGTGTCATATCAGTCAGTGCAGGTTAGCCATCGTCTCCTAAGATTTCGCATGTTGGTATTGCTCTCTAGTGATGGGGGAGAAGAGATCATATAGCTGGAAAGCAAAGAGAAGCAGAGACAAATAGAAGGGAGAGATGAATGGAGAGCAATTCTTAAAAATTTTTTCAACATATTTATTTGCTTGTTTTGGATAGAGACAGAGAGAAATGGAGTGGGGGATGGGGGAGATAGAAAGAAGTGAGAAAGACACCTGCAGCACTATTCACCATGTGTGAAGCTTCCCCCCTGCAGGTAGGGACGGGGATCTTGAACCCAGGTCCCTTGCATACTGTGATGTGTGCACTCAGCAGGTGTGCCACCACCCGGCCTGAGCTTAGTTCTTCATCATAGTGCAAGTCTAGGATTCAGTCATTCTAGAACTATCCTGGAATTTTCAGTCATATTGCACAACAAATTCTCCCATTTGCACGAATCAGACTTTGATTTTTGTGACTTGTGGCTTAAAGGATTCTGCTGTGAGTCCTTAGTACCCATTGGTTGGAATTAAGTCAAAATATTAGGGCATAGTAACGAGACTGAAAATTATCCAGCCCATAGAAAGGATGTAATTGTAAATTCTTGGCAATGAAAAGATGTGTGTGGCATTATTGAATGAAAATTATCAGTATTTATAAAATGATTCTCTTTAATGCAGTTCTATGTTAGTAAAATTTATAAGTGTGTATGCATATAAATACAGCCGTACGTCTTGATTTCCAGTGAGAAAGCATTAAAAAGAGAAGTTTGGTGAAGCAAGACAAAAATGGGCTGTTGAGTTCTTTGTTCTCCCATGTGATTTCATTTAAGAGGGCATCATCGAAACATGGAAAATTGAACTTCTGTGATGAATGGCAAAAAGCAAAGTAGTTCTGTAACCGAGTTTTCTGTGGGCTATAAAATGGGAACCGTGTCACTCAGGTGGAAGTTCAGGGCTTCTTTCTGAATGGAAATTCCCAAGTGAGATACAGGGCAAAAAGCAGAAGGGTCACCATATTAGGCCAGCTGAGGGGACAGCCCTATGGGTGTCCTAAAAAGTGGGCTCTTTGCAGTGAATTGTCTTTCCGTTTTGTGTCTCTGATGCCAAGAAGCTGGCTTCCAATAATTCTGGGGTGGGGAGCTTGAAGATTCCAGTAGGCCCAGCATCAGTCAGCAGATGCATTCATAGTCTCATGCTTGATTCCAAATCCACTTTCCACCAATAGGTGTCGCCTTAGCCCTGTTGAGGCCATACAGTTGTATCGGAGTTTTGTAGCTGAGCTACTGTTTGTATCTAGAAAGTGTGTCTTTCTCTCTAGAACATGCTGTGAACAGGTTAACATGGCATGTGAAATAAAGGCGGATTGAAAGGCTACTAGAGTGAAGGAAGGAGCTCTCATCTTTCTCAAACTTGGGGTCAGACTGACACTTTAAACTACCTGATCTCCGTGATGGTGGTGGTGGTGGTAGGGGGTATTAGTTATTATTATTTTTTCCTGGTTTTTCTATTTTGGTGCCAGGGTGGAGCCCAGGGCCTCACACAGAAGAAGCACACACCCCCGCCCGTCCCCCTCCCCCCCCCCCCCCCCCCCCCCCCGCCGCCACTGAGCTCTGCTGTCTCTTTCTTTTGATTGTCAGCTTCACAGGAGGTCTTGTCAATAGGCCTGGCCTGATGAGGAACATGGCGGGGGTGGGGTGTGGGGGAGTAATCGAGAGTGCCGGGGCGCAAAGTCAGGGCAGGAGCAGTGACCCTGCTGGATCCGGCTCCTCACTAGTGGAGGCAGCCGCTGGCTGGTAGAATCGGGGTGTTGGAGTGGATTGTCCTCCCCAGCACACGGGAGGTCTTCCGGGAACCTCTGCTCAACACAGTGCAGGACCATTGGCAAGAATGACGTGTCGGCGCATAGTCCCAATAATTCTGCATAAGGACGCATGTAGATGAGGAGAGAAAAAGCAAGAGATGATGAACTATCATGTATCTTTCAACTGATTGTCTTATTTAAAAAAATATTGATGTGCCTATTTCTGAGCGAGCAAGAAACCAGGACAGCTCTCAGTTCTGGTGAACGTGGTGCCAGGGATCAAAGCTGGGACCTCAGGCGTGCAAGTCCTGTGCTCCACGGCTGAACGCCTCCCCAGCCTATAGGTTGTATTCTAATTTGCTCGTTAGTCAGACCTGTAATTTTGTCATGGGTGTTTTAACGACTTCATGTGCTTACTTTGAAAAGATTTTCTTTCTTTTTTTTTTATTTAGAAGATTTTATTTATTTATTTTAATTTCTTTATTGGGGAATTAATGTTTTATATTCAACAGTAAATACAATAGTTTGTACATGCATAACATGTCTCAGTTTTCCACATAACAGTACAACTCCCACTAGGTCCTCTGTCATCCTTTTTGGACCTGTATTCTCACCACCCCAGAGTCTTTTACTTTGGTGCGATACACCAACTCCAGTAGATTTTACTTCTTTTAATGAGAGAGAACCCAGAGCACTGCTCAGCTCTGGAATATGGTGCAGGTAGAGATGGCACCTGAGGCCAGGCCCCCTGCAGGCGAGTCCTGGGCTCTACTACTGAACTAGTGGCCCAGTCCATGCCTGATTTTGTGATTTCTTCCTGACTTTTTATTTTAATCACAAGACTTTTTCATTGCAATATTTAACATTTCTACTTATATTTGACACAAGAAGATAGCAATTTAGAGAGGAAAGGGGGGAGATAGGGAGGTAGCACTACTTCATCACTCATGCAGCTTCCCCCTTGCAGGCAGGGACTGGGGAATTGAACCCAGGTCTTTGCAGATGGCAACATCTATGCTTAACCAAGTGCTTCACCACCCAACCCCAACAATATTCTCACAAGAGACCAGGGAGGTGGCTCAGTAAGTATTGTCTGCTTTGCAAAACTGAGATCCCTAGATTCGATCCCTGGCATTGCATAGAGCCAGATTGCTCTGGCCTGTGTCTGTCATTATGTCTGTCTGTCTCAATAAATAAATACATCTTAAAAAGTATTTTTGCATGGGCTGAAAAAGGAACCTAATCTCTAGGCCCTCTGGTATAGAGTAGCACTTAGAAGGCATTAGTTTTGTTACTTCTCAGGTTTCATTTTGGAGTAGACTTCAGTTTGGGGAACCATTCCTCACGGTCTAGAAAGCCCAGCAGGCTCTTTCCTGAGACAAAGGTTCAGATTTCTTTGAGGACAGAAGCAGCAGGACCTTGGATGAGTGTCTTTACTTCTAGAAATTATTTCTCCATCAGTGATATCAAAAGGCAATTTTCTTCACCCTAGTAGCAAGGCAGAATTGAATTGTACTCATGTGCTATGAATTATTGTGAAAACCATGTAAGGCTTAAAGGTTATGATTCTTATTGTTACTTGTACTGGAATTATCATGACGTCAAATTTCAGGAAAATAATTTGCTTTCTCAGTTGGATAGCTGGCTGCTAAAGATGGAAAAAAAAGGGGCCCAATATAGGCTGTCAAAAGAAAGCAAATAAAACTTAAGTCAAAAAAGAAGAATTGGATTTGTGAACTGGAATTTAATATGTAATGCATGAAATGCCTTACAGAGATGACTTAGAGCAGTCAATAAAGGCTTGTTGGTTGGCTGATTTGATTTAGAACAGCACAATCCAAGAAAATAAACACTGACCAGTCTACCCAGGAAGGCCTTTGTGAACCAAATAGCTTCTGGTCAAACAGGCCTGACGACAATCTGGGAAAGTCAGTCTATTTTCCTCAATTAGACTGGAATACCGCGGCCTTTTGTATGGATTTGTGGCAGCAGTGGAGTGCTCAGCTGCAAGTTGAATGCAGGAACCAGTTTAGTGAGCAAAGGGATAAAAGCAGAGGGCTAGAGAATGGGAAAGCTATCATGGGAGGGGGTGGGTTATGGAGATTGGGTGGTGGGAATTGTGTGGAGTTGTACCCCTCCTACCTTATGTTTTTGTTCATTAATCCTTTCTTAAATAAAAAAAAATTAAAAAAAAGCCACATCACTGCTTTGAAATCTGAGGCAGGGCATAACTAGAATAGGCAAGTGAGACATTAGTGAAATGCTGGGAGTGAAAATATATTTATTTTAGTCAGACGTTCTGCCTACTATTTGCAGATCTCTTTAAAACACGGGGCTGGGAGATGGCTGGGCAGGTAAAGCTCACTCCTTACTGTGAATGAGGGCCTGGGTCCGACCCCTGCAGTACACAAGCTCACCATGGGCTGCACCAGGGGTCTCCACTGGTAGTGGGATGGTGCTTTACCACCTCTCCCACCCCCCCTTCTTTCTAAATATGTAGAATTTTAAAACTGTGCCAAGGAGGCTGCTCAGTCATATTGAGCATGTGTGAGGCCCTTGATTCACTGCCTGGTGCCCGATGAATAAAGTATCTACCAGGTCCCAGATCTCCTATAGTCCAGTGAAAAGACTCAAAGCTCAATCAGATGTGGGCAAAAGGCTTCAACGGTTAGGTCAGGATCTTATCTGACTGGGTGGTAGTCACACGGAAAAATGTTTGGTCTTAAAGAAAGATCACTCGCCTGGATAGTGCTCCTGCTTTGTTGTGTGCATGCCTCTCTCTCCCCCTGCACTGGAGGAGGCTTTGATGTCTTTCTCTCTCTCCGGCTGCCTTTCTATCTGAAAAAGAAGGCCTGAAGCAGCGAAGCCCTGGCAACTGACAAGCATGTAGCTTGTGAGGTGCTTCCTGGAACTTGGGGCATGGTTCCATGTGATGCCACTGCCCACCAGGAAGGCTGCACTTCAGAGAACTCATGGGACCATGTGAGCAAGGACAGGAAGGAAGTGATCCCCTCACACCTTACACTGTGTTTGTCTTTTTTTTAAATCTCTTTCTTGGGGGATTAATGATTTACAGTTGACAGTAAAATACTATAGTTTGTACATGCATAATATTTCTCAGTTTTCCACATAACAATTTAAACCCCACTGCCATCATGTTCCAGGACCTGAACCCTCCACCCAACCCCAGAATCTTTTACTTTGGTGCAATACACCAACTCCAGTCCAAGTTCTGCTTTGTGTGTTCCCTACTGATCTTGTTTTCCAACTTCTGTCTATGAGTGAGATCATCCCATATTCTTCCTTCTGTTTCTGACTTATCTCACTTCACATAATTTCTTCAAGCTTCATCCAGGATGAGATGAAAAAGGTGAATTCACCATTTTTAATAGGTGAGTAATATTCAGCAGGTGTGTATCTAGACCACAGCTTGCTCAGCCACTCATCTGTTGTTGGACACCTGGGTTGCTTCCAAGTTTTGGCTATGACAAATTGTGCTGCTATGAACATAGGTGTACACAAGTCTTTTTGGATGGGTGTGTTGGGCTCCTTAGGATATATCCCCAGGAGAGGAATTGCAGGGTCATAGGGTAGGTCCACTTCTAGCCTTCTGAGGCTTCTCCAGACTGCTCTTCACAGGGGATGGACCCATTGACATTCCCACCAGCAGTGCAGGAGGGTTCCTTTGTCCCCACAACCTCTCCAGCATTTGTTGCTGCTACCTTTTCTGATGTATGGCATTCTCACAGGAGTGAAGTGGTATCTCATGGTTGTCTTTATGTGCATTTCTCTGACAATCACTGACTTGGAGCATTTTTTCATGTGTTTGTTGGTCTTTTGGATCTCTTCTGTGGTGAATATTCTGTTCCTATCTTCTCCCCATTTTTGAATGGGGTCATTTGTTTTCTTGTTGCTGAGTTTGGTGAGGTCCTCATATATGTTGGTTATTAGCCTGTTGTCTGATGTCTGACATGTAAAGGTCTTCTTCCATTCTGTGATGGATCTCTTTGGGTAGTGATTTTTTTCTTTCTTTCTTTCTTTCTTTCTTTCTTTCTTTCTTTCTTTCTTTCTTTCTCTCATTCATTCATTCATTCATTCATTCATTCATTCATTCATTTTTTCCCCTCCAGGATTATCGCTGGGGCTCAGTGCCTGTGCTATTTTTTCCCTTTTGTTGCCCTTGTTGTTTATCATTGTTGTTGGATAGGACAGAGAGAAATGGAGAGAGGAGGGGAAGACAGAGGGGGGAGAGAAAGATAGTCTTTCATGTCTTTGGTTAGGTTTATTCCTAGATAGTTTATTGTTTTGTCGCTATGGTAAAAGGAATTGATTTCTGGGTTTCTTCTTCTGCTACCTTAGTGTTTGCATTGAGGAATGCCATTGACTTTTGTACGTTAATTTTGTAGCCTGATGTTTGTCTTTTTGTAACTGACTTGTTTCACTTCGCCTAGTGTCCTAAAGGTCCATCCATGTTGTAGCATATGACCGCAGTTCTTTCTTTGAAGTGACTGAATCATGTAGCTTGGGAGGTGGCACTGCAGGTAGAGCCCCTGACTTGAGTGTATGAGGTCCTGAGTTCAATCTTTGGCATTGCACATGCCAGAGTGATGCTCTGACTCTTTCTCTGTTCTCTCTCTCTCTCTTTCAGATAAATCTTATTAAGACTATGTCATATTCCCGTGCATGCGTGTGCCACATTTCCTTTTTTTCTTTTTCTTTTACTCTCTCTCTTTTTTTTTTTTTTTTTTTTTTGCATCCAGGGTTATCACTGGGGCTCAGTGCCTGCACTACGAATCCACTGCTCCTGGAGGCTATTTTTTCCCCTTTCGTTGCCCTTGTTGTTCATGGTTGTTATTTCTGTCATTGTTGGATAGGACAGAGAGAAATGGAGAGAGGAGGGGAAGACAGAGAGGGGAAGAGAAAGATAGACACCTGCAGACCTGCTTTACTGCTTGTGAAGCGACCCCCCTACAGGTGGAGAGCCAGGGGCTCGAACCGGGATCCTTACACTGGTCCTTGCACTTCGCACCATGGGCGCTTAACCTGTTGTGCTACCGCCCACCCCCCCCCCATTTTCTTTATCCATTCATCTTTCATTGGACATTTGACTTCTACCTTTTGACTATTGTGAATGGTGCTGCTATGAACCTCGGTGTATAAATATATCTTTGAGATTCTGTTTTCAATTCTTTTGGATAAAGATCTGGAATCAGGATTGTTGGATTGCATGATCATTTTTGTTTTTTAAGAATCTCTGTACTGTTTTCTGTAGTGACTTAACCATTTTACATTCCGTCTCTGAGTATTTTTAATGCTGAATGCTTTTGTTGTCCTGAGTAGATCAATACTACAGAATTCTAAAAGTCCCTATCAGCACCAGCCTGGATCAACTAAAAGGGAAGACCCATCAAAACTAAAATAGTGCAAACCTGTCCCTGTCTGTCCAGTGCCGCAGAGAAACCAGAACTCTGCTCTCCAGCCTCCTGCAGTATTGGAAATGTGAGGATGGAGGATTTCTCTGTCTCTCAGATTGTCCTGCCCCCTTCTCCTTTGTGGTCTTCTTTATAAATCAGTGGATCAGGGCAGGGCTGGAAGCCTGAACCTGGACTCTACTAATTCTTGGAACTCTTCCCCCCTTTCCACCAGAGGGCCCTGGCCTCTCTCTAAGAGGTGGTTGTGGGGATCTGTCTCTCTGAGGCTGCCTCTTTTTTTTTTTATTAGACTCACACACCAACTGGCTGGAGAGAAGGCATAATGGTTGTGCAAAAAGTTTTCCTGCCTGAGGTCCTGAAGTTCCAAGTTCATACCCAGCACCACCGTAAGCCAGAGCTGAACAGTGCTCTGGTTTGCCTATCTATCTACCTATCTACCCATCTATGCGTCTGTCTATCATCTATCTATGTATCTTATATCTATCTCTTTATTTCATTAAAATAAAAAAACTGCTTAAAATACAGACTAACGCAGTGCTTTGCTGGAGAGATAGCTGTCCCAGTAGGGCACAGGCCTTGCCATGCTAATGATCCGGATTTTCACTTCATCACTACATGGTAGACACCATGGTACCACCAAAGTGAGTGTGTGTGTGTGTGTGTGTTTCTCTCTTCCAATGAAAATGTGGCCTAGAGTAGTGAAATCACACAAGTGTGAGGCTCAACTCCGTCAACAAATAAAAAAGAATTGTCTAGCTCTCAGCCCCTAGCCCTCTCTTCCCTGACAGTTATTCTAGACAGTTCAAACTCAGTTCTTTCAAGGCTCAATTTCAGAACCAGAAGAACATACGAAGCACAGAACATTTAAAAAGAAATGCCTTTTGTTTCATGCAGAGATTTAAAAACAGACCGTGGGGAGTCAGGCTATAGCGCAGCGGGTTAAGCGCAGGTGGCGCAAAGTGCAAGGACCAGAGTAAGGATCCCGGTTCGAGCCTCTGGCTCCCCACCTGCAGGGGAGTCGCTTCACAGGCGGTGAAGCAGGTCTGCAGGTGTCTTTCTTTCGCTCCCCCTCACTGTCTTCCCCTCCTTTCTCCATTTTTCTCTGTCCTATCCAACAGCGATGACAACAATAATAATAACTATAACAATAAAACAACAAGGGCAACAAAAGGGAATAAATAAATAAATATAAAAGTTTTTGAAGAAAAAAAAACACCACAGACCGTGTAGACCCCTGCCATATGACCGAGCAGAGCTTTTGGGGACTGTGCTTAAGGAACAGAGAAAAGTGGTGTTGAACCAGAAGTATCTCTGTAAGTATGAATCAAGTCTGCATCTGGATGATAGCAACCATCTGTCACCTATACTATGTTGGGCTTGCTCAGAAGAAGAGACGTTGGCCCAAGTCTTAAATCATTCCCCAGTGACACAAAGTCATTGGAGTCTGAAATCGAGATTGCTCTGCGTGGGAAGATGCCCTAAGTAAAACCCAGGCAGGGAGATCTGCGACTGCTCTCTGGCCTACCTAACATGGCGTGGCCATTCTCTCCCGCTGCCTGCATTCTCTTAGCAGGCGTCATCTTTTTCCATTACTCAGTGGATATTTTTCATTCTGATTTAAGTAACCATTCTTTAAGCTGATGTGGTTGACACAGCCGATGGGCCTTTGGCATCATTTAGATGTGTGGGCCTTGCATGCAGAGCCCTCTGCAAATGATGTCAGCTGTTCCATCTTCCACTGACATTGTGCGTGCCCCTCATTACTCACTGTGTTCTTAATGGCTATCTGCACTCTCTTTGAGTACAGAAGTAGCTGGTTTTATTTCTTTATTTCTCTGCGTAATTTAATAGAATCCCTGTTTTTTTTCCTATGTAATAAACTCTCCCAGGAAGACAGAGGATAGTACAGAGGAGCAGGAAGTCAGCGTATTCGCAAGAAGGCAGCTTCTTGCTTGGCTGAGAACCAGAGGACTTTCCTTCCTTCAAGTCCAGCAGCTTGGCCTGAGTGAAGAGGAAAAGGGTCACTGAAATGAATGTTTCTTTATCTCCCAGCTACTTTCAGCCTGGGAGTTACAGGGCCTGAATGAATCGCTGAGAAAGGGCAAACTGGCCCGGAGCAACAGACTGGGCCCAGGTAGTGCCACACGCAGGACTGGGGGTTGAGACACAGAGGAGTACTTCTCTTCTCTCTCTCTCTCTTTTAAAAATATTTATGTATTTGCTTATTCCCTTTTGTTGCCCTTGTTGTTTTATTGTTGTCGTTATTATTGTTGTCGTCGTTGTTGGATAGGACAGAGAGAAATAGAGAGAGGAAGGGAAGACAGAGAGGGGGAGAGAAAGATAGACACCTGCAGACCTGCTTCACCGCCTGTGAAGCGATTTCTCTCTTAACAGAAGATCACTTGTCATGCGTCCCTCTAATTTTCTAACAGAAGATCACTTGTTATGCGTCCCTCTAATTTTCTGAGTGGGTGAAAGGGCTCAAAGCTATAGCACTGGCCTGATAGAAAAATGCTAACCTCTGAATTCACCAGATGGGGAAAGTCACTGGACTAGGAGGCAGGAAAACTAGGCTCGAATTCTGGTTCGTGCCCTGACTGGTGAGAATGACCCTGGACTTTACAGAGTCTTACTTCTCAAACAATGTAGGTGATGGATCAGGGGTTTCAGTTCCAAGACGCCACAGACTGGTGCTCGGATATAATACAAATGAATTACTTAAAAGCAATTATGTGCTTGGCTGTTGTTAATTTCTCATGGCAGTGCAGGCTTCTACATGCCCACTGTACATTTCTGTGCCCGTCTCATTGTGGACCCACGAGAAACATTTGCTTTGGCGAGGACACATTAGTGGTTAGTTTTTACTGAGGAGATGTTATTTGGCATGACTACTTTTGCCTTAGGTTGTGATTTCACATCTTTCTAAAACACGTGCCCGCACATGTAGCCACCACTGAAGTCCTATCTCCCTTTACCATCAGGCACTGGGTCCGTAGCCCCTTTGGCCCCTTCCCATCTTCTCAGAACAAGTGCTTATTTCTGTTCCACCCTGTCTGTTCACTTGCTTTGTTTCTTAAGTTCCACTGATGAGCGTCAGCATCCTGTATTTATCTTTCTCTTTCTGGCTGTCTCAGTGTGATTCCCTCCAGTTCTGTCCACACTGTAACAGAAGACAAGAACTCATCTTCTCTTATAGCTGAGTAGTGTTCCATTGTGTAATCGACCACATCTTCTTTATCCAGTCGTTGGTCCTTGAGCAGATGGGCCAGTTTCCTACTTTGACTAGAGCACATGACACTGCAGTGAACACAGGTATTCAGAGAGTGCTTTGGGTGAGATGCCTAGGAAAGCACTTACTGGATCATATGGCGGGTCTGTTTTTGAGGCCACATGGGCTGGCCCACTTCGCCAGACCACCTTGACCAACCGCTGGTTGGGTCGGACCTGGCGCTCTAGCCTGTGGGTCAGACGTGCCCCATTACCATTTTGCAGCTCACAGTTCCTTAGCACACACTGGCCTCACTTGCTCAAAGGTAGCTCAAGGAAGCTTTCAGTGACACAGTGGCAGAGTTGAGTGGTTGTGACAGACACTGCAGCACGCAAAATATTTGCTCTCCAGTCTTTTATGAAAAACTATACGCACCCTGCTTTCAAGGGGACAGAAAATGCAGGCACTGGATTAATTTCTATGGCCCTTTCAAGCCCAGAGAGATAATAATTCTGCCAAGACACATGGTAACAGTGAAAATTGGCTGTCTGACCCTGAAAGAGAAATTGCCAGAAAATGCTGTCCCTTCTGGTAAATTAGATCAGTATGTCTGTTGTGTTCCAAAAGGAAGCATTTCATCTTTGTCATCCTCTGATATTTCCAATATTCTAGAGTATCCCACCTATGCACTCTGATTGCATACATAATTGGGTGTTTAGTCAGCTAGGGTCAGTCAAGGTCTAAGCTCTGTCCAGAACATGCCCCATTGCTCAATTCCTGGAAATGTATGTTCTCATTTCTGAAATTGACCCTACCCCTCCATCATTACTAAGTCTGTCCTTTTACCGCGAAGACCTTTCTGCAGTGAGCTACAATTTGTGAGCAGGACTCTGGTTATTTTATTTTATTTTATTTTATTTTTAAGTAGATTGGCCTTCATTTGTGGGCCTCAAGAAGCCCGAATACTGGTAAAAATGGGTCCTCTTTTCTACCTGGACTCAAAACTCACAGGAAAAAGCAACATTTAGGATTTAGCAGAAAGGGGTTTATTAAAACTTGTCTCCAGAGCCAACAAGCCTGGATGTGTAAGTCCCTGGTATCCCTAGCAAAGCCACAGGCCCCTGCTACAAGGGTAGGATGGGCAGAATCAAGAGTCTTTCCCCTCCATAGGGTGCATGGCCTAGGAGTGGGGGAGGGGGCGGGGGAGAGTGCCAGAAGCTGGTCTTGTAGTCCCATACCAGACAGCTAAATCATGCCCAACTGGAGAGGCCTGAGGGCTACACTTAAGGGAAGCCCTCAGGCAGGAATATTCCTCACCCCAGTGCTTCTACATTCATTTTTGCCTACTTTGCTGCAGAAAAGGAGGCTCTACTAGTTTCCCGCTTAGCTGGTCTGGGCTGAGAATGCTGCTACACAAGAAATGGCAGAATTCTAGAAAGACGCCTTGACGGTGAAGACTGGGACACTGCAGGAACTGCAAAGTGGACAGTTTCCTTGTCCTCAGTCTAGTCTTCCTTAACAGGGACCTATCTTTTCCTTTTATAAAGCCATCCTGCCGTCATATTTACTACCTTGGTGGTCAGCTCAACTAACAGCCCCCAGTTCTAGAAGTTTCCAGTTCATTCTAACCTTTCTATTTGGCTAATTGTGAGCCTTGTCATTTCTACCTCAGATAGCTCTTGAAACCTTCCTCCAGATCCCCACTACAAATGCCCCAGTTCAGGTTCTGAGCAAAAAGTATTTAAGGCATATTTCCTATGACAGAGAGACATCTTTTTGTCCCATGTCACGTCTTCTGATTTCAGTACCTCCGCAGTGGACAGATCCGCATGCCCTAAAGGACATGGAACTTTTCCTGTCTGCCCTGGGGCCCCAGAAGCCTTCTTCCTCTTCACCTCTGGACAGACACAGCACGAGGTGCCAGGGAGCTACAAGCTGGTGGCAAACTAGAGCAGGTAGAGAGCCTCTGAATAAATGCCTTAGCTACCATCCTGGCCTCCTTCTACTAGAGAAATCATGCCAAGGATCAATCGCTCTACCTTGTTCTTTCATATTTTAGTTGTGATTGCTAGTAGGTTACAAGATTGTAAGATTACTGGGTATAACTGCACACCACACCCACCACCATCATTCTACCTCTGATTTCTAGATGGTGTCAAGCTAAGGCTAGATTCTGGTCCACTGTTAATAGAACACCACTGTCTCTTTTCCACCTAAGATCCAAAATGTTAGCCATTTAACAACTCGTTTATCCATATGAGAACCAGTGGTATAGACAGGCAGAGGGGATTTTACAAGCCATGGAAACAAAGAGGTCCCTTTGCAATTAGGCAAAAACAGTAAATATTCATTAGATGAGCTTTCTTCAAGGGCAGGGACCCAGCTAACAGTGATTCAAAGAAAGGAGATCTTATTGGCTCTTTGTTTTCGGCACCATTCATATTCCAAGTATTGTTTGCTATATTGCATTTCTTGAAATACAGCCAAATGAAGCACTTTATAAGCAAAATAGGCCACTCAAGTGATTTTTTTCATCATTCATAAATCAGTGAAAGTGCTCCAAAGTTGAACAGTGAAGCTTTCAAATCTAAGTGCTCAAGGTTAGCCAGAGAGAGAGAGAGAGAGAGAGAGAGAACACACAAACTTGAAACTCTTAGCTCTAACTTCTCCTAAACAGGAAAGAACATCCCTGTCCAATTGTGAACTATTTTTAGTTTGCCTTCCTCAGTCTTCATCAGAAGTATGAAGACAAAAAAGGTGCTCACAGGAGAAACTTGCCTAGCTTCCTATATGGTCGTAAATAACAGTTGGGAGCAGCAGCTCTCCTGCTAATGCCCCCTTAGCTGCTCGTGTCTTGAAAGCATATGAGTGGGACTAGAAATGAGGCTGAGGAAAATGAGCCTATATGTCAGAGTCCAGAGAGAAATAGGACATTCAAGTGGGAATTGTGAAGCCATCTTTCTAGAAGAGTGAGCTATCTGGAGGTCTATGTAGAGCAGAGAGGACCATTGGCAGATGTTGGGCACCAGATTCTGGCACTGCCAGGAAGCTGTTGGCACTGTTAGGCCTCAGGGGCCCAAAGAGGAGAGAAAGAAAGAATGGCAGCGAGCTTGTTTCCCAGCTAGAGAGCAACAGAGCGATGATGGCCTTGGCCTTATTTGAATCTTTTGTGCTCTGGTCACTCTCGGATGACTCCCTCTGGCTAAACCCAAACAATCCCACTCCAGAGGCACAGTGGCCCAAGGGATGCAGCCCAGAGAAGTGGACTCCTGGTGCCCACAGGACAGAGATAAATGGAAAGCACATCCAAGAGCTGGTGGACAAAGAGGGAGCCCCTCATTTGGTTTATTCACGGAAACTAAATCAACTCTGAAACATTCCCAAGCGAAGTCAGTGTCAAAGGAAAAGACCCCACAGCCAGCACTTATAGTGACCAAGAGGAATACTTGGAATTGTTTTTAGCCCAAAGTTTAGACTCTCTGCTGACATTTCACTGAAAGTCCATGTGCCTCTGGGCACATGTTTAAGCAGAGAAGTGTGATAACCAACTGTCATATGGATAGGTAGTTGGAAGTGCTTGGAAAGCAAAATGGTTTCTGTTTTACTACTGGAATATACTTAATACTGGTGTTAGCTAGATCTTCCCTCAGTTGACTGACAATTGTAGTCGTATCTCCAAAGTTTGTTTATTTAAGTTGAACTAGACAAAAATTTGTTTTCTCACATGTTCTTATTGAGAAAATGGCCAGGTTGTCAGCTGAGTTCGTAGGGAGTTAAAACTCTGGCAGACATGGGCTTTAGTTGGGGTATGGTGCTGTGCTCATGAGTTTCTTGCCATTCCATCCACCCATCTGTTGAATCCTTGCTGGGTATCAAGACGTGTGCTCAGTAGAAGCAGTGGATGGGAAAGTTGACCTTGATTTCTTCAATATTACAGGCTAGTTTGGGAGGTAGATAAGAAGCCAGGAAAATCTTTAATAAAATATGTGCAGATTATGATTGGCTCTGTCCAGGAAATGAAAAACAGTGAGGCACTGATATGTAACAAGAGAAACAAACATCTCAAGTCTTCTACTCAGTGGAGTGGTGAGAGAAGATACTTTTGAGAAGAGAACATAAAAATGACTGAGGGGTGGGGGCCAGCAAACGATGCTGTGTGTATGGGAAGAATGTGACCACCCCCCGCCCAAGCCCAGGGAATGGGAAGTGCCAAAACTAGTGGCAGAAAGTGGCCTGGCTCCTGTATCTCTAGTTTCCTTTGGATTAAGGTGACCCAGGGACACTCTAAAAAGTGTGACTTCTGTGGGCCTCATCCCAGATGGAGACAGGAGGGTCCTGGAAGACAGTTGATTGTCATCCTGAGGGACATTTGGAATGACCTGCCCATAAAGAGCCATCCAAGACATTCGGGCCACATAATGGCCAAGGGGGACTGAGTGTGGAGAGTGTGAAAGTTGGTTGGCTTTTCACGATGCCTTGATTCAGTGGTGCCAGTCTCTTCAAGTCAGTGAGGGCAGTTGGCACACTCAAATGTTTCCCACTCAGCCTGACCCTCATGCCCTGAGGCTGCCATCTGTTTGGCCAGGGGCAGGTGTAGCTCAGTGTATTGGGAGGGGTACATAAAAACCACTCTGACGTGTCCAGGAATATCCTAGGGTCCAGACCAGAGCTGGGCAACCTTTTTTATGCCAAGGGCCATTTGGATGCTTATAACATCGTTCACGGGCCATACAAAATTGTCAGTTTAAAAATTAGCACTTTTTGAATTTTGAGCCCTGCCTGTGGTTGCCTTAGCAGGACCAGACCGAGTGATTTACAGCCCACAGACTGAACATTCCCCAGCCCCTTGTCTAGGCCTTTATGCCCCACCCCCCAAGCATGCTCCCTCATCATTGGATGAACTGGTCCTGAAGAGGGTGTGAGTTGGCAACAGCCTGCTAGATTTGACTGAGGCAGCCCCTGTGAGGGAGGGTTCCTGAAGTCAGAGGTGTGAATGCTTCATTTCCAAAGGGACACTCATTGTTCACCAAAACTTTCTTAGCCTGAAGGATCTGTGGTGGGAGGATTTTCCGTCACTCGAGGGAAATCATGTCCTCTGCAGGTACCCTTCTAACTTGTGAGTCTTTCCTGTGGGTCAGAAGTTCAGCCTTATGCAGGCTAGATGGAGCTCTGTGGTCAGTCCCTTACTTCTTTCTACCTCTCAGCTGTCTCTCAAACCACCCTGTTATTTTGATGGAAGCTAGGAATTGAACCCAGGGCCTCATGCACATGAAGTATGAGCTCTGTCACTGAGCTTCGTATGTCCCTGGCCCAAATCAAGCCACTAGCCACTATTTGGGGCCTCTCCTACTTTCCTTGGCCAAATTGGAAGCTAGTAAAATATCTAGCATATATGTCTACCAAGGAAGTAGGAGGAAAAATCCCAGGGACCATCTCAAAATGCCTGCGGGCTAAATGCTTAAATGAACTAAACAACCACTGGGGGCCCCAAGGCTCCAGTTTTCTGCACTAAAAGGGAACATTTGGTGCAGTAGCAGCCTTGGGATTCCAGAAGAGTTTCAGGCATTTTTAATATTTCATTTTCTTAAACCTCTCCTCTCTTTCAAGTGGCATAATCAACTGGAAATGTCTCATGACCTTGGGAGTGTTTTTTTTTTCTACACACTCCAAGGTTTGCAAGTCACCCTGAAATGTGAACGCTGAAATGTTTTGTTAGTGTGCGATGCAAAAGGGAGAAACTAGAGAAGCAGTGGACAAGAATGGAAGAGGCATTAAAAAAATAAGCCTTGTGCTCATTTCTGTCCCTTTGGCTACCACTTTTGTGCATTGGGAATCAACTTCAATTCTTCCCTATCACAGATGCTATTCTTTGGCTAGTCTAGGGGGTGGAGGAGACTGTTCAACTGCTATAAGACCTTTGGCGTAACTGAGAAACCATGTGGACTTATGGGATCTTTGGTCTATGTAGTTTCTCAAAAAAAATGTCCCCAGTGAAAGTTGTCCCCCAGCACAGTGTGAGACCTACTCCCAGTGCTCCGAGAACTGTAGAAGAAAGAAGAGGAAAACTTTCTGAGTGGAGAACATATAACTTTGATCTTCACCTAGATGCTCCATGGGCAGAACGTCTGTCCAGAATGGACTTCCTTGCTCTATGGGCTCTTCTATCTGGATCCCCTATTTTGTTTAACTAACCCAAACTTCCTTCTCAGTTGCCAAGGTCAGAAACGTGGAATTAAAGACAAGCTGGCATCAAAGTGGAGCGCACGAAGTTTTCAAAGCAATTACGAAAGATCCTTTTCTACAACTGAATAAGACTGTGCCTTCAAGTCAAAAGGGACCACCCGAGTGCCATCTGAATAATAGAAAAGTTAGCTACACAGCCTATGGTTTATTTTACAATGCTGAAAATAAAGAAAAAATAATTCTGAACACTTTTAAGAAGAAAACGCAAGTCATTCGGAATGGAATAAGAATTAAACCAGCATCCTGTTTCCCACCAGCAACTCCAGAACAGATGCCGAATGTGACAGGAGTCACGGACTTAGCATCCAAGCCAGGAGACCTCCCCAGGGAGGGGAGAGGCTCTGGGAAGGTAGGTGTAAACCATAGCTGTCACAGGGTCACTGGAACACATGGCCACTTTACTCAAAGCTGCTAAAGCAGGAGTTCCGAAGAAGAATGGCTTGACCTAAGGGGATAGAGAAGATGCGCCACGGAGAAGAGAGAGAGGAGGTCCGGAGCAAGTGGGGTACACAAATCTTTATTATTGGATCAGGAGGGGGTGGCTCAGGCCACGTGGAGTCAGCCGACAATGGCTGTCCCCGCTAACTCACCACCAGGGGGAGAGAGAGAGAGCGAGAGAGCGAGAGAGCGGGCTCCGAGAGAGAGAGAGAGAGAGAGAGAGAGAGAGAGAGAGAGAGAGAGAGAGAGAGAGAGAGAGAGACTTTTTTTTCAGAGAGAGAGAGAGAGGAGAGAGAGAGACCAGAGGCGGGGGGGGGGGGGGGGGGGGAGTGGGAGAGCTTTTATTGGACAACAACCAGGGGTGACGTGTGAGGACAGGATTGGTTGAAAGGGGCACTGCTAGGATTTCGTAGGGCGTGGTAAAACCTGGGGGCGGAGACTTCATCAGAATAATTCCTCAGCATCAGGACAGAGTGTAGACTTTCAGACGTGCCAGAAAATCTGGAAACCATGACTTGAGGAAATATTTCAACAGTGAGAAAGTAAGCCAAAAGATGGTAAAGGGACAGAGGAAATAGAGGTTCCAGGGAAGAAAAGACAAGCAGAGGAGTCCCTAGGTGGTATGGAAGGAAAATCTGAGACTGCTAAGCCTTGAGCCTTCCTGATGCAGGGACGGAAGAGGTGAAAGGGGATAGCATCCAGATATGAGAGGCATCAGCACAGAGCCAACATAAACACTTTGAAGGCCATCAATGGAGTATGTAAAAGAAGACAATGAATTTCAACTCAACATGAGGGGAACTGACTCTTGAAATCCAGAGGAAGTAGATGCATTGTAATACAAGCTGTTGTTCCCCAAGGAGCTAGGAGGCAGAGGGAAGAGGTGTCTCACATATGCCCATTTCCTTAAATGCCCAGAGCCACTCTATGAGCAGGTAAGGCTGTGAGTCCTTCTTTTTCAGACAAGGCAGCAAAGGTTTGGCGAGGGTGCTCAGCCAGGAGCACACACATAGCACGGTCCTGCATTGCTTCATGGGGCTCAATCAACCACAGGCCCCAGGGACAGTGGAGCGTCTTTATAGCTTCATAGTTTGTGGTAGGCTCTCTCATTTAGGTGTGTATCATACTCGGTGATGTTCCAACTACAAGAAATTTCCTAACACACTTCTCAGAACGTAACCCCCCTCCCCACCTTGTGAAGTGCCTCCTGAGAACATCACCTGTCACTGGCGAGGGGCTGTTTGCTCAAACCAGTATTCTGGTATGCGGTGCATGCGGCACTGGGGACGGACCAAGGGCCTCATGTGTGTGCAATACCAGCAAGCAGTTTCCCTGGCCCAATTTTTCAACTCCTGTACACGCAGAGAGACAAGAGAAGGGAGGCAGAGAGAGTGAGAGAGAGATAAAGAGAGGGGCCAGTTGAGCGCACATTACAATGTGCACAGACCTAGATTTAAGCCTGCAGTCCCCACCTGCAGGGGGAAAGCTTCACAAGTGGTGAAACAGGTCTGTAGGTGTCTCTCTGTTTCTTTTGCTCTGTGTCTCCCTCTTCCCTCTTGATATGTGGCTGTCTCTATCAAATAAAAATAATAAAATTTAAAGAGAGAGAGATACCGTAATGTTGCACCATCATCCATGGACCTCCCTTCAGAGTCATGGATTGAACCTAAGGTCTCACATGGCAAGACATGTGCTCTACGCACTGACCTATTTCCTGGCCCCTAGTCAAGCTGAAGCTCTAGTTGTTTCGTCTTAGGATCAACCCATAGATAAACCATAAGAAAATGAAACTGTGTCCCGGGAGGTGGCGCAGTGGCTAAGACACTAGACTCTCAAGCAGAGGTCCTGAGTTCAATCCCCGGCAGCACATGTACCAGAGTGATGTCTGGTTCTTTCTCTCTCTCCTATCTTTCTCATTAATAAATAAATAAATAAATAAAATCTTTTTAAAAAAGGGAAGTGAAACTATGGTTACAAGTGAAGGTAGAAATACTCTTATGTAAGGAGAGGTGTTATTGACAAGAACTGGTAGACAGAAGGGAGGTAGAAGGAAGGAAAGGACAGTTCCTGCCCTTGTCTAACAAAATAAGAGAGAACAGAACGAGGCTGGGTTTGGTACATCCCCTACATGGCAGCTTAAGATTCCATTCAGCATTGCAGAGATCACTGCAGTCTAGAGCAGAAGTGAGGTGCAGAGAAGAAAACAGGCCTGTTAGAACGCAGAGCCTGCCTACCTGACATCTCCCTAGTACCACCTTATGCCAGAGCTGAAAATAAATAAAACCTTTTTAAAAAAAGATTGATGGGAGTTGGGCAGTAGCGCAGCAGGTTAAGTGCGTGTGGCGCGAAGCACAAGGACCAGCGTAAGGATCCTGGTTCGAGCCCTCGGCTCCCCACCTGCAGGGGAGACACTTCACAAACGGTGAAAGAGGTCTGCAGGTGTCTGTCTTTCTTTCCCCCTCTCTGTCTTCCCCTCCTCTCTCCATTTCTCTCTGTCCTATCCAACAACGACAACAATAATAACTACAATAATAAAACAACAAGGGCAACAAAAGGGAATAAATAAATAAATATTAAAAAAAAGATTGCTACAAGACATCAGTCCAAAATGACTGTGACTGATAGAGAAGTAAATATGAGTGCTTGAAGTAAAGCTGTGCCAATCAGATAGCCAGAAAGAGAAGTAAGTGGTGGCTTCTTCCAAGGAAGGTGCCTGTGGTTGTCCCTTGTGGGCTCTTGTGTTGTATTCTCAAGCATGTTTCTTTGCACACACTCGTCTGATAAGCTGGAGAAACGGAAGACACAGCACCAGTAGTTTGGTTTCAGGAAAACAGCGTCATCCACGGCATTCATTAAACTGCGCTCATTTGGATTCTGCTGGCATTTGTAGCTTCGGCCATCCTTCTTTCAATTTTATAATAAAATAGAAGCATAAGGAATTGATACCTAGGTTTATGCATGTGCCTTTCAAAACGTTACCAGAATAAAAATACTGTAAGTCAACTCTGAGTAGGGTGGGGTAGGCAGCGTAATGGTTATGCAAAGAGACTTAATCAGGCTTGAGGCTCCAAAGTCCCAGGTTCAATCCGCCACACCACCGTAAACCAGAGCTGAGCAGTGTTCTGGTAAAAAAGAGGAAGGGAAAAAGAAAAAAAGAAAAAAAACCTCTGAGAGACCAAACTGGATTTTCTTTTTCTCTACCATTTATCATTCAAGTTTGTAAAATTCACCAGCTCCCCATAAGGGGCTGGGCTCCCTTGGCACTAAGTAATGAGTAATGACTCAGGGCTGGGTTCAATCTCCTCTCTCTGAAGCCTTTCTTGAATCATCCAGCAGAATTGATGGTGTTCTTTGCTGGACCTCGCTGGGCACTGTCTGTGCATTTGTCACAGCCCAGGTCCCTCCTCATGGAGTTGTTTGCACAGATGTGTGCCTGTGATTTCTAGACTAACTGTGCTTCTACATAAGAGTCCAGCGCTTGCCAACCTGGATTCCCAGCTCAAAGCCAAGGGCATCGGAAGCCCAGCCAATGGTGGCAGCATGGAGGGGTAGGGAAGCAGTGATCTCTGCCTTCCAGAGTCAGCCATCAAGCTGAGAAGGTAAACAAGCTGTGCTTTCTTCACCGAGGCTTAAAAGCTTTGGGGAATGCAGAAAAGATCAAGATGAACTTTCAGTCTTTAGAGAGATTTATGACAGGTTAAACTCCTAAGCCTCTGCGTCCCTTTACATGCCTTAACGCCTGGACGTACTCAGCATCGGGACAGGGCAGGCTGGCCTAGTTAACTTGTGTGAGCGGCTTTGTGCTACCTTGGCAACATCAAGGTGGCCTCTGCTACCACATGCTGGGAGTTACCCTAATCTCCCATCCCCATTCTCACCTCCCTGTATGGCTTATCCTTCTCCCAGATGAACATGATGACTGTGGTTTATTGGCATCCTGACACAAGAAAAGTGATGAAAAATCTTCAACACGAGCAAGTGAAGAGGTGGAATGGTTGAATTCTTCTACGCAGGCCAGACTCAAAAGGGGGGGGGGGAGGAAGAAGCGACTGGATTGAGTGGCCCGTTCCTGCTGGTTATGATTGGTGAGACTGTCTCTTACTGTCTCCTTCCCTGTCAGACCCTGCCTTTCATCCCATGCTTTCACTCATTCATTCATTCATTCATTCTGCAGGGATGCTCGGACACCAGTTGTGAACTTTATGTTGCTCTGGGCACCATGGTTGATTCACAGGTAAATTGTGACCCTGCTAAACCAGTGTGAGAGAGCTTCATGCAGTTTGTTACTTGCATTTTTACATCCTGGCTTTGACTATTGATTACCGCTTTTTATTTTAATGGCCTTAAATAGGTCTCTGACAAGTATTTAAACAAAGACATGAAGCTTCCTTGGGAGTAATTAAGACTGACATAGTTACTTTATTCTCAACAATAACACACAGACACCCCCCCCCCCCAACTTGCTTTATTATGACCTCGATTCTAGCACTTCATGGAAGGATGGAAGGAAGCTCCCTGGACTGTGTTGTGGTCATACCATTCTGTAATACTTAACCCCACACACTTAAAAAGAGCTCATTTTGTCCCCGCTCCTGAAAACGTTGATTCCTTTTTATTAAAAAAAAAAATGAGGAATAAGACTTCTTTTCTTCAGTCTTCAGTTCTTTAAGATCTTGACTTCTAGAGACTGACCTAGTTGGGAACAACATTTGGAAAAGCTAAGGTTCATGCAGTGCCTCCTGATTGTTTCCTTTTTTTTTTTTTAAATTGTTGTTGCAGTTATTATTGTTGTTGTTATTGGATAGGACAGAGAGAAATGGAGAGAGGAGGGGAAGACAGAGAGGCGGAGAGAAAGATAGACACCTGCAGACCTGCTTCACCACCTGTGAAGCGACTCCCCTGCAAGTAGGAAGCCGGGTCTCGAACCGGGACCCTTACGCCTGTCCTTGTGCTTCACGCCATGTGCGCTTAACCGGCTGTACTACCGCCAGACTCCGATTGTTTACTTTTTAATGAATTCGCTTCAAGAAATACTTGAAGATAACCATTAGGCATTTATGGAAACTTTGTACTCTCTAAATTATGGAGCTTATAATAAAAAATATAACTTACTCTCACCCAGGTGTCAAGCACGCATATCTGAAGAACACTAAGACTCCTTTGGAATTCTTTTTTTTTTTTTTTTCATCTGTCATTCCCTGTAGCCCAATTTCTTTTAAATTACCAGTGCTTTTATAAATCATAAGTCTCATTTGAAATGTGCGCATCAAAAATGAATAGATTCTAAGGATTTCTCATTCCCCTAATCTAAGACCAGGCATCGTAGTCTTAGTAAGGTATCCCCACCCAGTGCCATGTTTCAGTGTGACATTCTGCCTGGTGTGTGCCGCGACTTCCCCACATAGTCCTTGCTTCACTGCTTTTCTACAAAAGCACTGTCCGTTTGCCTGCTCCTTGTAACAGAGAACAGCGCAGGAAGGCGGTAGCCAGAAGGCAGTTAGATAGTGCCTGACTGGGTTTCCTTTTTATTTACTTATTTATGTTTACTTTTTATTGCCACCAGAGTTATTGTGAGGCTTGGTGCTGGTACTGCAAATCCACCAATAGCCATTTTTTTCCCTTTTTTTTTCTATTTATTTTTTAGACACCAGCAGACCTGCTTCACCACTCGTGAAGCGGACCCCTTCAGGTGGAGAACAGGGGCTTGAACCTGGGTCCTCGTGCTTGGTAAAATGTGCACTTAATACAAGATGTGCTACCACCTGGCCCCCCAACTGGATTTTCTAAAAAAGGGTTTGTGGATAGGAAGGAGCCTGGAAGCAACTCCCAAATGTGTCTTGACTTCTTTCTTCAGTCCACTAATAGTTTCTTTCTTTCTTTTTTATTTGTGAAAAGGAAACACTGACAAAACCATAGGATAAGAGGGGTACAACTCCACACAATTCTCACCACCAGAACTCTGTATCCCATCCCCTCCCCTGATAGCTTTCCTATTCTTTAACCCTCTAGGAGTATGGACCCAATGTCATTTTGGGGTGCAGAAGGTTGAAGGTCTGGCTTCTGTAATTGCTTCCCTGCTGAACATGGGTGTCGACAGCTCGATCCATACTCCCAGCCTGCTTCTCTCTTTCCCTAGGATGGGGCTCTGGGGAACTCCAGGACACATTGGTGTGGTTGTCTGTCCAGGGAAGTCTGGTTGGCCTCATGCTAGCATCTGGAACCTGGTGGCTGAAAAGAGAGTTAACATATAAATCCAAAGAAGTTGTTAACTAATCATGAACCTAAAGGCTGGAATAGTGCCGATGAAGAGTTGGTGGGGGGGGTATTTCCGTTTTGTAGATATCTAGTAGGAATATTTTAGTTATATTCCAAAGGGCCTGTGGCTATACTAGTTTATTTTTTTTTCCTGAGCCTGAAATCTTATATGCAGGTGGATCTAAGTTATTATCTGGGGAGATGATGTCATGGCTGGAAAAAGGACCAGAAAGCTGGATCAGGGAAGAGAGTAGCTCCCCAATATGGGAAAGGTGTATAAATATTGTTGACTGTAAACCCCGTCGATTTGATGTGATCTGGGGCCCATATTCAGCTTAGGAGCCTATGTGACCTCTGCATCCCTGTAGATCTGAGCTCACATTCTGTGGTCATGAGTAGGAACATTCCAAGCTACCTCAGTATTAGGACCCATGTTCCTCAGGTGTAGCAAAGTATGCTGTCCAGCCTCCCATTAGAGGATGGAACATTCTCTACCATTGTTGAGGGCAAGGTCCTATGGGGGCCCACAGAGGGGACTGTTTTGTTGTTCCTGATAGAGATGACCAGTAACAATGGAGAGAGGGATTTATTCGAGGTCTAGACCCATCGTGTCTGTTTGGGAATCTCAGGACTCTACTAATCATTTCTACTTTACCTGATGGCTGCTGCTGAGTGGTCCTCAGTAGACTTTAAGTCTCTGTCTCTACCCCACAAATAAATATTTGCAAACAATTAAAAAAGTCAGCCTACAGTGAATAATGAGAGTTGACTGTACTCAAAATACTTGGCACTGAGTGGAAGCTCAACAAAAAGGGGGGGCAGTTATTTTTGCTTCTTTTATAGATCGGTACCAATTCTGTATGGATGGAGTGGCCAAAAGAGCTAAACAGACAGTTGTCTAAAGAAGAGATACACATGGCCCACAGATACATGAAGAAATACTCCACTTCATTTCTCATTAGAGAAATGTAAACTAAAATCACACTGAGATTTCATCTCACACCTGAGAGAATGGCTTACCTCAACAAACCGGGAAATGACCGGTGTTGGAGAAAAGGGAGCTTTGCTACATTGCTGGGAATGCAAACTGGTACAGATCCTTTGGAAGACTATATGAAGAGCCCTTGAACAAATAAAAATGGAAGTACCTTATGATTCTGTAATGCCACTCAGGCATTTATCCAAAGGACACTCAAACACTAATTGGAAGGGACATATGCACTCCTGTATGTTCATAGATGCATCATTCACAATAGTCAAAGAGTGGAGGCAGCCTAAATACCCATCAGCCAATGACTGGATAAAGAAGCTATGGGATGGACATATATTCCATGGAATACTACTTTACAATCAAAACAGATGATATTACGTCCTTTGGGACAAAATGGATGGAACTGGAGGTGATTGTGCTTAACGAAATAAGTAAAGAGAAGCAAGACAACTACCCGGTGGTTTCACTCATATGTGGAATCTAGAGATCTTACATACATAAGCTTACCAAAAAAACAAAAATCCAAATAAAACAGAAGCAAGCAAACTGTAATACTTGTGAGAACAATGATGGTTATTATCTTTGGGAGATGGGAGGGTGAGGACCCAGAACATTGGTGGTGGGTGGGACTGTACATTGTAATCTTATCATATTGTAACATACTATTAATAACAAGTAAAAATCACTTAAATCAAAGAGAGAGCCAGGTGGTGACATGGCTGGTTGAGTGCACAGGTTACAATGCTCAAGAACCTGTGTTGAAACCTCTGGTCCCTCTCTGCAGGGGGCAAGTTTCACGAGTGGTGAGGCAGGGCAGCAGATGTCTCTTTCTTTCCTTTCCCCTGTCTTATCAAATTTCTCTCTGTCCTATTAAGTATAAGAAAAATTTAAAAATTAAAATATACAAACAAATAAGTCAGAGCTGATCAGTGCTCTGGTTAAAAGATCAAAGTCTAGACCTATAGATGCAAGACCACTGCTCTACCCACTGAGCCAACCCTGCCCTATTGATTTATTTACTTTATGATATTTCACTTATTTATAGATTTGAATAGAGACAAATTTAGAAGGAAGGGGGAGAGCGAGAGCGAGAGAGAGGGAGAGAGAAAGACACTTGCAGCACTGTTTCACCGCTTGTGAAGCTTTCCCCCTCAGGTGGGGACCACAGGCTTGAACCTGTGTCCTTACACATTGCTTTACTGAGTGTGCCACCCACCACTCAACCCCTTTATTTATTTTTCAGAGAAGAGTCAGGAACTTTTTGCTTCTTACCACTGTAAACACATACCTTCACAATTAACTCTCTGGGATTTTATAGGAGTCTGATTCAAGATGAACCTTCCCTCTCTCTCTCTCTCATGGATATAAGAGAAAATTGAATGCTTCTTTTTTTCATTTTTTCTACTTCACTATACAAGCTTGTATGAAATTTGTTTTGAGCTCCCATGTTTGCACATAAATCACTCTTGAATAAATCGTGTTCTCTGGCTCTTCTGTATTGGTACAGAGGACTCTTTTATTGGCAGGATTATTTTATTTCTTCAGTACACGTTTGGGTTTGATTCTGGGAAGGCCACTCTGTAAATTTCTTGTTTGTATCTGTCAATGACCAAATGGCTTTGGGGCTGCATTATTATGTCGTTCAAATTATACTAATGCCCCTGTTAAGTTAAAGTGCTTATGCCTGTGGGCTCTCAGGGAATCAATTTTTTTTCTGAATAATGAAGCACTTCAGCTTTTCCATATTTCTCTGTCTACTTAGAAACCATAAAAAATGGATGTCCAGGCAGTTTTGCAAGGTGCCTGATGAACCTAATTGATTGAGAGTACTGCCGGCACAGCACAGGAGGAAGGTTGCTTAGATTAAAGTTCACGGGTCGGCTTTCAGTTATTGGCTCCAACTGAACCAGGTGTCTGCTCCCCCCACCCCACCTCAGCCCACCCCACCCAACAGCGATGCACAAAACCACCGATTTAAGACAGACACAGATTCAGGGCTCCTTTGATCTTTTCTTGCTGGCTGTTTCAAGGAACCCATTTCTTCTATGGATGGCATGGGGGCACTCACTTTGCTCTTCACCCATCTGCTCCCCTCCCCCGCATGAGTGGGTGACTCAGCCCTTTCTTTCCTCTGAGGCAGAACTTTCCAAACCTTCTTTGGGGGGCGGCCCTACCTGTGTGTGGTAGGAAGTATAGCAGTACCCCTCACCTCTCCCCACCACATGCTAGCAGCAACCTCCAACCCCAGCTATGTTGAGTAAAACTCCCCGGATACTGTCCAGTGTCCCCTGCGAGAAAGTGGGGAGTGCCCCATTAAGATGCAGTGTGTTAGCCATGGCAGCTGGTGAGTGGTGGTTCTAGTTCCCTAGCCTGCAGGCCAGGAGCAGCAGCAGCAGCAGCAGCTCAACAGCGCCCCCTCCAGTGAGATGGCCCACATCGTCTCCCTAGCTAGGAATATGGCTGCCACAAGACAAAGGGGCTTCTGGGTTGTTCCTTGGATGGTTCTCAGATTGCCAGTGTCTCAGGAAGAATACCTGCTCTGTGCCTTGGCTTCTTGTCTATAAAGGAAGAAACACTGCCCTCGTGGAAGCCACCTTTTCTTTTAGTCTTTGCTCCATCACAGAGGATAAGAAAGTTCCCATAGAGCTTCTGGGAGGGACAGAACAGCCAGATTGTCTCAAGTTCACTCTGAAAGGTCACTGGAGCACCTGATTCAGGGGCTTTTTTTTTTTTTTTTTACTTGATAGGCCCTAACTCTATGGTACTTGTGTGCCAACAAGGTCATTGGCAAGCAAGCACCATGGCTGAGAACAGAGAGCTGGTACAAAGCCCAACTCTGCCATTCACTTTGTGGGGCTTTGAACGGCTGGTAATGGTATCACCATTGACATTACTGTTGTGAATCTTTTTTTTTTTTTTTAATGAGACCACCACTGAGTGACCTCCCCAGGCTGATTTTTCACTCTTTGTTTTAGAGAGAGGAGAAAGGGTGGGGAGACACCATGACACTGCTCCACTATCCATGGACGTTGTCCGTGTGGTACCAGGACTTGAACCCAGGCCTTGTGCTTGGTGAGGTAAGTTATCTCCCACTCCCATTTCTATGAAGGTTCCTCCCCCCTCCCCCAATCCAGAGTCTCACTGTTCCGGGCCACTGTTTTGTTCAGATAGTGAGGAAGAGACAAGATAGCACTGGAGCTTTCCCTAGTGTTATAGCCTTTCCCATGTGGTGCTGGGCCCCGAACCTAGGCTACACACATGACAGAGCATACACTCTGCTCGGTAAGCTATCTCTCTGGCCCACTATCGTGGGTCTTAAATGGCCTCCACACAACTCTTGGAACAGTGGCGTAAGGAAAGCTGTGTTTCAGGCTACATCTGTAAATATTTATTTGCTGCTGATTCCATGCAAACTGTTTCTCACCTCTCACGTGTAGGTAGCTGGTAGCAGAGCAGAACTGCCTGTGGGCAGACAGGCGGCTCTCTCAGCACCGGCGCCGTCACCATCTAACCCCTTGCATGGCAATGCAGTGTTTTTCTTTACAGGGTCACACTGAGCAGCCATCTTTGGCTATTCTCCCTTCTGGTGTCTATGTAACTAATTGTCTGAATCTAAAAAGGGCTCGTGTTTCTTTATTGGCTGCGCCTGTTAGGTCTTGACCTTTCCTTAAGTGTGACAACCAGAATTCGAAATTGTAATTACCTGACTTTTCACAGGCCAGCCGTCTGCTGGTTGCTGTTTCTCTTTGCATCCCTGAGCACTGTTTTGATTGAGAGCCTGCTTTCTTTTAGCTGTCATTTTATTTTTGTTTATTTCTTTGCTTGTCTGTGGTTGGGTTTATGATTGAGAGCTAGTGCCCAACTGCAAGTCGACGTGCAAAGACTGTGGCCTCCCAGCCTGTGATGGCTACCCGTTGTCACAAAACCTACTCCAGCTCCCCCACCCCCATCTTAGCATGTAAAAACTGTCCACATTTCTTAGCTCAGAGTGTACGAGGCTCACAAACTCAAGCACTGCTTTGGTGTGTAACTGCTCTGACTCAGATTCTACACTTCTATCACGGAGTTGTCGGCAAGACTCTGATCTTACATAGAGCTCAACCGAAGAAGGATCCTCTTTTGCATTCACTCATATGCTTGCTTCCAGAATAAATTGCTGCGGTGCCATTGGACTGAGGGTCAATTCTCAGTTGTTGACTAGAAGTTGCCTTAAGCTCCTTCTAACATGGTGTTATGAAAGTGTGCAAGCTAAGAAAACAGTGGGGCCAGTCTCCTAGCAAGGTGGGGTTAGTCTCCTTTAACTTAACTACTGAAGTGCCATCCCAAGACTTTTATTTTATTCTATTTATTTAGAACAAGTCACTAGGTCCTTGCCACACTCGACAGGACAGGATTATGGGTGGGTGTGGGGGGTGCAGGGGGTTCTGAATACCAGGAAGTGGGAATCCTAGGCATCATTAGGGGCCATCTTACAAGTCCGCCTATACACAGGACAGTGTGACACTAATCCGACAGAGTAGACGAGATGACCCCTTTCTCAGGACTGGGTCATCTCCAGTCACATCAGCCCTTGTTCCAGAAATACCCACTTCTGAGGTCTCTGCTGTGGGTGTGTGTGCAAGTGTCAAGCTTCAGTCACATACAAGGTGTGTATGTTTCGTAGCAAGGGATGATGCCGGACACTAATATTGAAAATAGTGATTTTTTTTTCTTTAGTACCTGAAATAAATTCACAGCTCTCCTGGCAGTTTGGTCCCAAGATACAGTCAGGAAATAGCCGTGAAATAGTAATGATCTCATCTCTCTGTTGTCAGTACAGCTGTCTTTCCAGACTGTCACAAATGTCTCCCTGCCTGAAATGTGTAGGTTTTCTAGAAGCTTCTCTACATCTCTGTTCAAGATGGTACTGGCCATATCCCCCAACGCCCCACCCCCAAAGACCCCACTCTTTTCCCTGTATTCTCTACATGACTAGGTAGTACCGCGAAGCATAGTATCCCCTGGGTCAAAAACCCGGCATCGACCAAGGCACCTCAAACTCTGGGAAATCGCCCTCCCATTCACTCTTCTCTTCATCCTCAGCGCCAGCACATTACTCAGAACAGCCTTCCGTGTCCCCACGGCCTCCTGAAACATGCGGTGTTCCACATGTGAGTGTTTCCTTGCGCGTGGTATCCCCCTCTTCTCTCCGCACCTGGTTCATCTGGAGACTCAGCTCAGACGTCACCTTCTCCTCCCTCTTCACTTGGGTCAGCCAGGGTTTCCTTCTCCGCTCCCTCCCTGGTTCTCTGTTCCCACCTTCTTCTGAGCACAGACCACCTCCTAGTGTCGTCAGCGTCAGCGGTGTGGTTACCTGTCTCTGCTTTCATTTCATATCAAAACGCGCTGCCTGTTTGTTTTTTTTTAAATCCCAGTAATTCACACCTTAATGCTAAAGTGGTGTTTGTTGAAGAAATGAGTTAATATTGAAGTGCTTGTGTACCAAGAAGATTTTGGGCTAATGATTAGTTCCAAACATGTCCCAGGAACTCCTCTCCTTATTAGATCTCAGCTGTTCATGGATAACACCAGTCTTAAATCCGAGGGCACTTAGCTCATTTGTAACTGTCCACATCTTTGCTTCTTCTACCTGATTTGATCAGTTTTAATGATTAAAATTCCAAATAGTTGGCGAGACTTCTTGAAATGTACGTAATAGTTCTGTTAATGGGAATACCTAATTAAAGAGTGGTTTTAAAATGAGCAAAGTAATAAAATAAATCCATTAAGTTCCCATTAAATCCCTCCATGAAAATGAACACTTTGCATTTCTTAAGAGTTTCTTAATGAAATATCATTAACCCAAGTACTTCAGAAATTAATATGAAACCCTCTGCCATAGAATGATGTCCTAGAGAGGCACATGCCTTAGAAGGTGGTCCCATGGTCAGAGCTCATCAGTTCCATAAGTTTATCACACCGAAGAGATTAAATTTCATGCTTTGATAAAAGTTAATAGAAAAATAACATGAGTTGGGCAGGTTAGTTATTAATTGAAAGAGATGACTCTCTCCTCCTAGCCAAAAGAATTCTAGAATGGAAGTATTACAGAGGATTTTGAAGTTTTCATAGAATGGGTAGCAAACCGGCTAAGAGAGAAATGAACAATGAACCGGAGGAGATGGCAGATCTGTAACTGTCAAGGGCAAATTCAGCATAGGCTTCTGGGCGACAGGGAAGAGTACTGACGTCATCTATTCTATCAAAAAAAAAAAAAACATTAAGAAAATGACTAATTTTCACTTTTGGGTCAAGAAGCCAACTTTACTTTTTTCATATATATTTTGTTTTAATGAGAGAATGAGTGGGGACGGGGGGGGGGGGGGGCAGGCCCTGACTAGATCACTGCATAGCTCTGGTTTATGGTGGTGCTCAGGATTGAACCTGAGACCTTGAAGCCTTAGGCATGAAAGTCTTTTGCAAAACCATTATGCTGTCTCCCCAGCATATTTTACCTTTTTCTGCACTGGAACATTCCATTAATGTGTCTACAGAATTGCCCCATTTACTATAAACTCATGGCATCTCACTTAGTTGACACATTTTGAGGAATATCGGTAGTTGTAAGAGCTAGGCTGGGCTTTGTGGAAAAAAGCAAGAAGTGAGAAGCCTTCTTGACCCAGGCTGAAGAGACTGTTGGAGAAAGAGGTGGACAGGATTTCACAGGGAAGACCCGACCCCCGGGACTGGGAGAAGGTGGAGGGACTGGGATGGAAGGAGAAACCTGGAATCTGTCAACTTACAGGTGAGGGTTTAGCCATGGTGCCAAATGTGCCCACCCCGGAGTTGATAATCGTTCTGTGTCTGTGCTCTTAGTACAAATACACTGTGTGCTGTTTTAGAACCCACTTTGGAATGATTCAGAGCTGCTTCTGGTATAGAATAACAGAACCCACTGAAGGAAGGAGATCTGGAATAAATTTCCAGTTGCTCAGACAAAGAGCATGTGTTTCAGCAGGATACAGATCTCCTTGGTTGAAAAGCATCGGATTTTTGTCTGAGCTCTCATTTTTCTAATAACCTAATCTTTCATCATTTTCAGGAATGACCCTCCCATGTTTGACCCTTCTAGAAATAGGTGTGATCTCTACAGGGCAATTTCTCCTTTCTCCAATTTGTATTAAAATTCCAGATCCAGTGCTCTCCCTTCCTTATTCCCCATAGATTGCCTGGGTTGTGAGAGAAAGTAGGTTTCTCTCTCCTTGACACTAGCTAGAGCTGCATTGAGTAGAAGAGAATGTTTGCTCTCAGAGGCATGCTGTTTTGTGGCTAATGAAAACAAATGAAGCATAGCAGTTAATTTTGTTCTTTCCATCACGGATGGAATCTCCTGTTGCAGAAATCTCTCAATCAAATAAATTCTTTTTTCTTTTCTTTTCTTTATTTTTCTTTTCTTTTTTTTTACACTGAAAACCCAGAGAATTCGAGTGCTAATGTGGTCACCCTCTCCATTTTCATTTAGAAATAGATCAGCAAGGACAACTCATTCTCGCTGCCCCACCTACGTCATTCTCTGACATTTTAAATTCCAAGAACACTGATCATCATTGCCTATTTTTAAACAGCAAAAGAATGATTTTCTTCTTCTTCTTTAGAGCCCAGAAGAGAGATAATAGCACTAGACAGAAATTAAAATAATAAAAAAAAAGCAAACACTGAGAGACCTTCATGTTTTAAATGGCATGTCTCTTCGGAATTTCAAGGTCACATTGTCTTTGTTTATAAAAAAAAAAAAAAAAACAGGTCGGTGCAAAAAATAAATCACTGACAGTGCAGAGAAACATCAAGGAACCCAGCAGGAAAGGAACCCAGCAGGAAAGCTGCCCGGGTGGTAGGAATGAGGAGTAAGGGGTTCTAAGGCAGGGATTTCATTAAAAAAAGAAAAACTTCCTTTTAGAAATACTTACAGATGGAAGGGGCAGGTGATGGTGCCTGCACCTGGTTGAGTGCGCACATTACCATGTGAAAGGGCCCAGTTTCAAGCCCCTGGTCCCCATCTGTAGGGAGGAAGCTTCACAAGTGCTGCAGTGCTGCAGGTCTCCCCCCTCCCCATCCCCTCTCAATTTCTCTCTGTCCTGTGGAAGGAAGGAAGGAAGGAAGGAAGGAAGGAAGGAAGGAAGGGAGGGGGAGGGAGGGAGGGAGGGAGGGAGGGAGGGAAGGAGGGAGGAAGGGAAGGAGGAAGGAAGGAAGGAAGGAAGGAAATCCTTATGGTTCTATTAGGCTGTGAAAAAGTCAGGACACATTTTTTGCATAGAAAAAATATGTCATGGGAGTCGGGTGGTAGCGCAGCGGGTTAAGCACACCTGGCGCAAAGCACAAGGACCGGTGTAACAATCCCGGTTCGAGCCCCTGGCTCCCCACCTGCAGGGGAGTCTCTTCACAGGCGGTGAAGCAGGTCTGCAGGTGTCTATCTTTCTCTCCCCCTCTCTGTCTTCCCCTCCTCTCTCCATTTCTCTCTGTCCTATCCAGCAATGATGACATCAATAATAACTACAATAATAACTACAACAATAAAAAACAAGGGCAACAAAAGGGAATAAATAAATAAATATTAAAAAAGAAGAAAAAATATGTCATGACTTTTCTGACAACCCAGTAGCTTGCACAAGCTTGAAATCAGCGATCTCCAAGCCAAAGTTAGAGCACATTCAGTGAGGAATTACGGTCACAAAGTGGTTCTCTGTCAGTCTTCAAGAACCAGCATGGCCTCAGGTAGAGCTGAGGAGACCTAAAACTGAGAAGTCATGTGACTGGCGCTGATCAAACACTTCTCCAGGTCCAGGATGGGAGCTTCAGGATCAGCATGCTGTTCACCAGCAGTTCCCCCAGGAACAGTTTAGCACTGGGTGCAGGTGATTAGGCAAATGTGGTTAGTTATTTATGCAAATGAAGCAGACAGTACCTAATACCCAGCAGTCACTTATCTAATCCGCCAGTATGGCATGCTTGTCTTTCTGTGTCAGTATGGAGGGCTCTGATATATTATTTTTGAAGACCACATCCTATTCACATAAATTAGTGGTTCCAGTGATGGGGGTATGTCCCCAGGGCATGACTGGCAATGTTTGCCGACATTAATGTCTTCCACCGCTGGGCAGGAGGTGCTAGTGGAACTGAGTGAGTGGAGGCTGGTGCATAGGACACTTTTCTTTCTTTCTTTTTTGAATGTCTTTATTGGGGAATTAATGTTTTACATTCGACAGTAAATACAATAGTCTATACATGCATAACATTTCCCAGTTTTCCATATAACAATACAACCCCCACTAGGTCCTCTGTCATCCTTCTTGGATCTGTGTTCTCCCCATCTACCCACCCCAGGGTCTTTTACTTTGGTGCAATAAGCCAATTCCAGTTCAGGTACTACTTGTGTTTTCTCTTCTGACCTTGTTTTTCAACTTCTACCTGAGGGTGAGATCATCCCATATTCATCCTTCTGTTTCTGACTTATTTCAATTAACATGAATTTTTCAAGGTCCATCCAAGATCAGCTGAAAACGGTGAAGTCACCATTTTTTATAGCTGAGTAGTATTCCATTGTGTATATAGACCATAACTTGCTCAGCCACTCATCTGTTGTTGGACACCTGGGTTTCTTCCAGGTTTGGGCTATTACATATTGTGATGCCAAGAACATATGTGTACACAGATCTTTTTGGATGAGTGTGTTGGGTTTCTTAGGATATATCCCCAGGAGAGGAATTGCAGGATCAGAGGGTAGGTCCATTTTTAGCCTTCCAAGAGTTATCCAGACTGTTCTCCACAGAGGTTGGACCCATTGACATTCCCACCAGCAGTGCAGGAGGGTTCCTTTGACCCCACAACCTCTCCAGCATTTGCTGCTGCTACCTTTTCTGATGTATGACATTCTCACAGGAGTCAAGTGGTATCTCATTGTTGTCTTTATTTGCATTTCTCTGACATTCAGAGACTTGGAGCATTTTTCCATGTGTTTCTTGGCCTTTTAGATCTCTTCTGTGGTGAATATTCTGTCCATGTCCTCCCCCCATATTTGGATGGGGTTATTTGTTTTCTTGTTGTTGAGATTGGCAAGCTTTTTATATATTCTGCTTATTAGCCTCTTGTCTGATGTATGGCATGTAAAGATCTTCTCCCATTCTATTAGGGGTCTCTTAGTTTGGATAGTAGTTTCTTTTGCTGTACAGAAGCTTTTTAATTTGATGTAGCACAGGACACTTTTCATGGGCAAGAGTGAGCTGAGCCAAATGCCAGCTGTGTTGACAGCCCTGAGAATAGTTGTGCCATGATTTATTTCATGAGTCATTAATTGGCGAACATCTGGACGGCTCCCAGTTTCATCGCCTGTAGTAGGTGTAGTAGGTGTGATGAAGGTGTCCACGTGGCCGTATGTTTCTCTTCTTTCTTATGCAGTGGTGGGGAAATGAACTTGGGGCCTCAGACCTTCATGCTGCCACCATAGACTTGGTGAGAGAGTGAGAGACATCAAAGCACCACTCCGCCATCCATGGAGTTCCCTTGGCACTGTCCTTGGTGCTCCCGTGTAGTGCTGGGGCCCACGCACGGCCTGGGAGGTGGTAGAGCAGGTAAAGAGTGTTGGTCCTGCATGCATGGGGCCCCAGGTTCAGTCCTTGGCATGTCGTATGCCAGAGTGAGGCTCTGGTTCTGTCTTTCTCTTATGAAGAAAAAAGTGAAGGAATAAATAAATCTTTATTTTAAGGAGAGCACTCTGCCTGGTCTATACAGTTCTTGAGAACAAGCTTTTAAATTTTATTTCTAAGAGAAGGAGAGAAGCAGACCGCCCCTCTGGCATCTACAGCAGCCAGACATATGGCCGTTGTTGCTGACGTCCCTGACTGGTGGACTGTGTGACCAATGAGCAGATTGTGGGAGAGCTGACCGAATCTCCTCTCTACCTGACTGAGCTAAAACTTAGCCCCAGTAGCAATCTCAAGATAAACTGTCTTTGAACCACTAGGTGGTTTACTTCTCTTCAGTTCACCTTCGCATTCTCTCTCCTTTTTGTGCTTTTCTGTATATGTAGAAAAAGGGTAAATAAGGGAGTCAGGCGGTAGCCCAGTGGGTTAAGCACAGGTGGTGCAAAGCGCCAGGACTGGTGGAAGGATCCAGTTTGAGCCCCTGGCTTCCCACCTGCAGGGGAGTCACTTCACAGGCGGTGAAGCAGGTCTGCAGGGATCTTTCTCTCCCCCTCTGTCTTCCCCTCCTCTCTCCATTTCTCTCTGTCCTATCCAACAACAATGACAATAATAACTACAACAATAAAACAAGGGCAACAAAAGGGAATAAATAAATATGAAAGAAAAAGGGTAAATAACCCCCCAGTCAACCCAAATTAAGGTTGGCAAAGGATGTGGATGTCTGAAGGTCCAAAGTTAATATTTTGGAGATGTCTAGAATCCATCAGCTCACACAGTAAGCTGGGAATAAGGAGGCTTAAGTTCAAAAGTTACTGCTAAAACTTTAAACACGGTACCTTGATCACTGAGAGGGAAAATGAGATTTTAATCCAAATAAGACAAAGGAATATTTTTATTTAAAAATATTTCTGAAACTGACATTAAAAAAAATTTCTGTTTCTCTGCAAGAAGAATGATTCAGTTCCATTGCAAGTGACTGACTTGCTGTGATCCCCTCATCAAAGATGGAGGGAGGGAGGCAGGGAGGGACTTCTTCTTAACTGTCACGTTCACAGCCGAGCCACCAGAAAGTAAATTTCCCCTGGACTGTTGGTGCACCTGCTGGAGACTCCTAACCTCCCCAAGTCTATGAATCCTTAAATTCCCATTTCATTCCGAAATTGGTGTTTCTTAATTACTTCATTACATGTCATTTTAAAGAAATGCTTTTTATTTTGTTCCCCAAGTTCACCGTGCTTGCAGCTGGTTCTGGAAACAGGCAGCGTGGTCTTCACATCCTGAGAAACAGTCCTGGCCACTTGCTCAGCAGTCATGAGCCTGTGGCGAGAGAGCCTAACGTTGTGAGTGGTCTGTGTGGTAAGCTGTGTTGTGAAGGAAGAAATCCATGCCGTGCTATGAGAAAATGCCAGAAGCGCTTTCCAACAGAAGCCTCTTTGTATTCATGGCTAGTTGCATCCATGACCACCAGACAAGAGATAAAAATTGATAAAACCACAGTCTTGGGGAATCTAACTTCATCCCTCAGGTCTCTTCCGAGGCCTGGCCTTATATAAATTTCCCATCACACTCTCAGCCAGCTGTTCAAAGCACAAGAATCTATTTCCCCAGTGAGTAAGGCATCTCAGAGTAAAAAGACACATTGAGAGCAAACTACAGAATTATACTTCTCCCTCAGTTAAAATGCATTTCTGATTTTATAGATCATCCACAGCCAATTCTAAATATAGTTCCAGTCTGATATCTTTAAGAAGGCAAGGTCTGCACCGGGGAGCTGGCACAGTGGTTTCTGCATGAACTTCCATGCCTGAGGCTTGGAAGTCCTGGGCTTGATCCCCAACACCACTAAAAGTCAGAGTCCAGCAGTGCTCTGGGTCTCGGTTCGGTTCGGTTTGGTCGTGCATTCCAAAGGCAAGGTTTGGGTGGGGCCAGTTTTCCACACACTGCAAGTCGCTACTGTTTTGTTGTTGTTGTTGGATAGAGACAGAGAGAAATTGAGGGGAAGGGAAGATAGAGATGGAGAGAGACAGAGAGACACCTGCAGCCCTGCTTCACCACTATTGAAGCTTTCCCCCCTGCAGGTGGGGATCAGGGGCTTGAACCCGGGTCCTTGTGCACTGTAGCATGTGTGCTTAACCAGGTGCACCACCGCCTGGTCCCAGCAAGTCGCTACTTTTAACTCCTTCCCATGCCTGGTGCTTGTTTCGTCTTCTGGACCACCAAATATCAGATTCTTTAACTTTACTTTTCAGCTGGGTTTACTCCTAAACTCAGTGTGGCCATGAAGCTCTTCCCAGTTCCTGATGTGAGACCGTTTGTTGGTTTGCTTTTGCCCCTGAGGGCCTGTGCTCTGTTGCCGAATCCTGGTCTGAGCTAAGCCCTGGAACAGTAGAAAAAGAAAAAGGTGGAAGGAGGTGGCAGAAGATTAGACACAGAGTATCACTCAGAAGCTGGTTTGGGGTGACTCAAGTTAGAGAAAATACCAACCCAAAGTGGCAATAAAAAGGGGAGTTACTAGTTGTCATCCTTTGACGTTAGTAGCTGATGATTTACAAAAACAATTTCACTTTACTGTCAAATAATCCTCTCAAGGCAAAATTGATGACCTAGGTATTTCAGTTGAAAAAGTGCCATTTCTAAAGCTTGGTGCTAAATATTAAAGAGCCACTAGGTAGCAAAGTAAGCGTCAGCTGCAGCTGGCGACCTGGTCTACCCCACCACCTTGTCGCTCCCTTGGCAGTTTTGATTGAAATTGGAAAGGACAAGCCCAAGCCGGGGGGAGGGGGGTGATTAGATCTCATTAACACTTTTGAGATACTCCCCCTCTTGAACCCCACACTTCAAATACACCAACAAACATCAAGTGGAGCTGTCCATGGTGAGGTCTGCATGCGAACAGGGTGACAGAGAGCACGACGTCTGTGTGCAGTTCTGAACGATTTTCAAAAGTTCAAATTACAGTGTGTGTGTGTGTCTGTGTGTGTGTGTCTGTGTGTTTGATGCTTCTGAATCTGCCAGTTTTGACCACTTGAGATCTAATCACAGAAGCCCTTCAAAGGAATGATAGGCATTTATGTACTATGTTTTGAGGTGGAGATGTCCAACATTTTTTTTTTTTTTTTTGGAAATTAAAGCCACTCCTAGAACTACAACTTTTTACATGCTAGTGGTTCACAACTTAGTTTCTACATGTGAAAATGAGACCAGTTCACAGAGACTGGAAATGGTTTTATTACAACAGAGACATGAGGCCCGCATCTGTACCTAAAGCTGGTTTATACCAAAGTGGTTTTCTCACTTAGAATAAACTATATATTCAGATTCTTCAGGAGGTGGTCACCACCTAAAAGCCTAGAGGGTAAAGAAATTAAGAATTTGGGCTTGCTTTCTTTTATGATTATTTTTTAAATTATCTCCAGGGTTAAATTGCTGGAACTCAGTGCCAGCACTGCCGATCCACTGCTCCCGGTGGCCATTTTCCCCCTTTATGTGTTTTGTTGTTGTTGTTCTTTTTTTCTATTGAGTAGGATAGCAATTGATAGAGGAGAAGAAGATAGAGAGGGAGAGAGAAAGACACCTGCAGACCTGCTTCACTACTTGTGAAGCTTCCCCCCTGCAGGTGGGGAACCAGGGCTTGAACCCTTGAACCCTTGTGTATAGGACTATATGTGCACTTAACTGAGTGTGCCACTGCCCATCCCACCCTTAACTTTTGACTTTAAATGTAGTTTTGTGGATTGTAATTCTTCCCAATTCATTTCTATAAAAGCCCTTTAAGGGCCCGTGAGAAAGCTCAGCTGTAGAGCACAGGACATGCATGGTGAGTCCCTAGTGGCCCCAGGTTTGATTCTCTTCACTGCCATATGCCAAAGATGAGCAGTGTTCTGGTCTTTCATAACGTTTAATGTATGTTAGAAAGTAAAGGTCTTTGTGGCAGAGAAATAGCACACCAGCTAGGGTGCCAGTCTTGCTGAGCACATGGTCCCCTTTCAAACCCTGGTACCACTTGGGAGGTGCTATGGCACCAGAAGAAGCTCTGATATTGTGATTTCTCTAGCTGAATAAAAGAGCTGAGAGAAATGAAATCACACATGTGCTCGACAGAAAAATTAATTACGTTAAAAAAATAAGAAGAAAGACATTTGTGTCCCAGAGCAGTGACGAAAGGGAAGAGGTTTCACTGAGGCCCCATGGGCTAGAAGTCATGCCCATACCTTGACTTTCACATCTGCATCTGCTGAGTCCTGGGATAAACCAACACTAGGACAATTCCTCACTTGGCCCTCTCATCAAAGGAGGGAGGGTGTTACCCTGGCAAGGTGATGGAGTCGCTGCTCTGTTTGTGTGTCTTCTTTTCAATGAGTCTCTCAGCTACCTCTAAGTGTTGCACTCTCGTTTTCACTTCTGCCACCCTCTGGGGCCCCCTAGCCCCAGCTTCTACAACAGTATAGCAGTTAGCAGTCACCACAGGGATGCCTGACAACAGACCACACTCTGGCTCAGTGGCGTTTATGTAGTGACCATTTTTTTGTAGCGTTCTTAGGGCTGTGGTTTGTGTGCACGTATATGGGGCGCGGCTGGTCTCTAGGCTCCAGGTTCTGCGCTGTAGGCTCCAGATTTCAGCTCCAGGTGGAATCCACTCGTGTTTGGTGAACCTTTCATCTTGCATGGGCCAGCAGCTCCGGGGTGGTGATGTCAGCATGTCTCTTGCAGAACCCAGGATGGAAAGGTGTTGTTCACGTGGGGCCTCATCTCCTCATGACACTGCACCGAACTTCAGAAGGCCAAGCTACATACAGAAAACAAACTCAGGTTCACATTCAGCTTTCCAAAGCTGGTGGTCAGAGAAGTCACTACCCTTTGAGAGGATTCAGTAGGGTGGGGAATGTCTAATGAGCCCTCCTCAGTGGTGTGAAGAATGGGAACCAAATTCAGTCTCCTGCAAACCAGAAGTATCATGATACACTAAAATCATTTGGTTGCCTACTCCTACGCAAGCAGAACCAATCAGCTTGAGGGCTAAGCCTGCTTCTTGTTCATCTCTGAATTTCCACACCTAGCATAAGACCTACATTTAGATGGGGCATGCAGTGGATTATTCTAGAGATCAATTACTTGATCAATTCTGAAGCAATGGCAAAAAAAAAAAAAAAAAAAGATGGGAAGAATTCTGTCAAACTACCATTTAAAAAAAAAAAAAGCAAGAACAGCAAAGCACAAGCTTTCCTAGAGTTACCGATGTTGCGGGGTTATCCCCTCCACCTCCCTTTAGTCTTATTTCTGGCAATTGTTAAGTCTCTGTTTCTGTAGTTGTTGGTGGTTCTTGCCGAAGCCCATGATGGCGGGGAAGCCTGGACCCTGATGTTCATCTCCCTGCATTTCTAGCACCTGTGTGGATGCCTGCTGTTAGTGTTTTCATAAACAGGATGGCAGTGTTCCCTAGGAAAACACCTCTTTCTCTCTCTCTCTCTCTCTGTCTCTCTCTTTCTTTCTTTCTTTCTTTCTGGTTTCTCTTCTCCACTCTCCTAACAGTACTTGTAATAGATGGCCTCCCCAATATATTGCCTGCCTCAGACTTTATGCCTGGGATATCACAGCCGAAGACACTGAGTCACGTGCTTGGAGACTCAGTGGGATGGAGAGGGAAGAATTGGGAAGCAGCTGGAGAAAAAAAAGAAGAAAAAAAAAAAAACCTTCTGTGAAGGCACCTAACAGCTTGTCGAAGTAGCTCCAGTTCGTGCAAATGGACTCAGAGCTATTCAGGAGATATAGTCTACTCATGTAATTTCGCCATGCAATAAAAAAACAAGTAGTATTTAGGTGACCAAGAAAAGAAAGACTTCTCTATACCCATTGTTCTGACCTATGACTGACTAAACGATTGATACTTAAAATATTATTAGTACTGCTATTGTTATCTCCCCTCCACACATCATGTTAGCTGAAGAACCACTTTCTTAAACGGATTCGTTTACAAGATCTGAATAGTGATATGTTGTTATACAGCCATATAATACTTTCTATTACAAGGAGGGACAGAGTGTCCTGTTTCTCAAATCAGAGTCAATTGTACATCTATACAGGGCTGCCTTTGGATGACATCCATCAGGAAATGGTATAAGCAAGTATTTCTTTTTTAAATTATATTATTTATTTTCCCTTTTGTTGCCCTTGTTTTTATTGTTGCTGTTGTTATTGATATCGTTGTTGTTAGACAGGACAGAGAGAAATGGAGAGAGGAGGGGAAGACAGAGAGGGGGAGAGAAAGACAGACACCTGCAGACCTGCTTCACCGCCTGTGAAGCAACTCCCCTGCAGGTGGGGAGCCAGGGGCTCGAACCAGGATCCTTACTCCGGTCCTTGCGCTTTGCACCATGTGCGCTTAACCGCTGCGCACTACCGCCTGACTCCCAGCAAGTATTTCTATGGTGCTTTTCGTTTTGCCCGCAGACGGGCTGTGAGAAAACCAGCCATGAGCATGTTACCTAAGTTCTCCTACAGAAGAGTCCACGGCACCGTGGGTGGATCTGCAAATGCCGGTTCTGCCTATACGTTGAGCAGTTCTGGAGGCAGCGGAGTTTTGGGGTGCTTGCTCACGAAGTGGTGCTTGAAGGTCTTCAGGTCAGGCGTTTGGACCCGGCACACGGAGCAGGTGTAGACCAGAGCAGTCCGGGCTGCCGCCTTCTGGTCATGGACTTGTTTCTTATGTTCAGCTTGTCTTTTGGCGTTCTTCTGCTGAGACTGAATTTTCTGCTGTCCCCGAGCCATGTCCCCCTTCGGTGCTCCTGGCCCGCCTTCTTCTTCACCGCGTCCAGCCCCGCGCCTGTGCTCTTACTGGCCGCTCGCGCCTTCCTCCCCCACAACCCTACCTTCCGGGATTATGACGTCACTGTACACAGAACTTGAAGCTGTGATCTGTGCATCTCACCTCACCTGACCCAAGTGAGGTGGGCAGAATATTCTGGTTATGTCCATTTTCCACACACAAAACACTGAGCATTACATAGGTAACACTCCACCCCAGAACTTTCTTTGGCTGATGATAGAAATGACCAAGGCACCATCTTCTGCACCGTGTGGGAGGGGTGACCCTGTAATTCAGACCCAACATTTCTGTCACAAAAAAGAATCTCTAACCTGCTTGAAGCAACTGATCCCAATATTTGATAACCTTTGTCTACAGATTGATTCCAAGGCCTGGCTCATTTGTCAAGTATTATGAAATGTTTCTGATATGTGATGTTCTATATCCAGTCTGAAATAGCAATGACAGAGAAGATAGACATACAAATAACTCAAAATTTACCTTGCCACTCTTTTTGATAGTTTTGTTTGCTTATTTACCGAGCTTTGATTCAGATTTCTTTAACGTATAAAACAGTACAAATAGAACTAAGCTTCTTTCCATCTTTTCTTTTCTCGGAGGTGGTGGACATCATCCTTGTAAATGCTTGTTTGCTTTTACTTCTGTGAATACAGTCTTAAAACACTGTATTACTTTACTTTTAAATGTACACCAACTATGGAATGGAGTTTTCTACTTTAGCTAAAATGGAAACACTGGATCTGTATCTATTGATACTGTATTTCAAAGGCGTATCAAGTGAAGAAAACATATTTTGAGAAAACTGACTTTTCAATCTCTTCTTATTCCTGAGTTAAAGCTCAGCCTTCTTGAGAAGTTCCATGTAGGGGACCATGTTAATATTGCCTATTATGAAGCCAGGCTGAGAGGGTTTGTGTTGGTGGCTATGTTAATAAAGTATGCAGGAGGCCATACTGAGAGGGCCAAGGTAGAGGGCCATTTTGCTTGGACTTACTGAGGGGGCTATGTTGAGAGGGCCTATGAAGGTGGCCAACTTTAGTGAGTCTATGGAAGGAGCAATGTTGACAGAGATGAGCAAGGGAGCCATGATGTGATGTCCTTTGTAGGGGTCCAGGCTTACAAAGCCAGTGTAGGGAGGCCATGTTGAGAAGGTCTCAGGAAGGGGCCATCTTTAGAGGGTCTTTGAAGAGGATCATTTTGACAGGGTTCAAAGAAATAGCCCCTTGGAAGGGGCCTATGCAGGGCCCATAGTGATAAGCTAAGTAGAGTGGGACAAGTGGGGAGAATCTATACTGGGCATTGTGTTGAGAGGATTAATGGAAGGCCTCTATTCTAAGGGTATGTTGGGGAATCATACCCTTTTGTAGGCATAACCTACAAAAAGGGCCATGTTGAGATGTCCTATGTAGGGGGCCATGTTGAGACGGTCTTTGGGAGGAGCCTTCTTGAGAGGGTCTGTGGAGGGGCACCATGTTAAGAGGGTCTATGGAGGTAGCTCAACAGAAAGGACCTATGCAAGAACCATAGTGAAAGGGCACGAAATTTAATTATGTGACCACTGTGCTTGGGAGGTGAAGGTGAGTAAAAGTAAATCCTTGTGCTTATGGAGCCTATGGTAAGGATTTATTGTGCAGAAATGTTAAACTGGGTAGTGTAGATGCAGAGTCTTTGGGTTTCTCCCCCCCCCCAAGATTATCTCTCCTGAAACAAAGCATCTGTCTGTAAAACATCACATACCTTAAGCATAACTAACTTATGTTCATGACACTGGCACCCAGATGATGGAAACAGATTGCCACCACCACTTGTGCCCCCCGCCTGGGTCCCCATTCACGTAACTTGCCTGCTGTAAGCTGCCTGTCAGTGGAATCTCACTCACTTTGTTTCAAATTGTCTGTCGCATCTGCTCCACCCAGTGTTGGTCGGCTCTATCCAAGCTGTTGCACGTAATCGTAGATCATTTGTTCTCTTTGCTACATCGTCTTTCACTGTGTGACTGCTCCACTGGTTACCCATGCTATAATTTCCTGCTCTTACTGATTGCATGCTATGTGTTGGCAACATGTGAAGAGGATATTTGCGGGGTGACAAGCCGTACACATTTCTGTTAGCAAGGTACACAAAGGTGGAGTGAGATCTGGGGTTTGGAGATGGCATTGTGACAGTCACTAGGCACAGCAGTAAAGTGACACACAACGTGTGCAGCAGGGTGGGAGATGGGCAGATGTGGGTCCTGAGCCAGCACCGAACCAGCAGAATCAGGCTGTGTGTGGCACAGAAACTGAACTGGAGCAGAGGCCACACAGCCAGTTCAAAGGTGTCGTTTTCGACGGGTTAGGTTGTTTTCGCTGGACTGGCTTCATGGGCAGGTAACAGACGACCAGGGACTCATAGTTGAGCTGTAGGCAGTATCTCTTTATTCATGCAGGACGCAGCACAATCTAAGACGAGCTAAGCTAAACTCAAGGTAAAGTACTCTAAAACTCACAATGCTGTCTTTATATATACTTGCCAAGTAGGGTGGAAACAGGGGTGTGACATAGAGAGGGTGGAGAGAAAAGTGACTGGTGACAATCAGAGTGTGACAAGGAGAGGATCAGGGTGTGACAAGGAGGGGGGGTGGAGCAAAAACATATCATGAAACAGTGGGGATTGAACCAATGCCCTGGAGGGAGGTGCTTGTTAACAGCGGTTATATAAATAGAATGAAGTGGTTATGTAAATAGAATAGTGTTAAGCAGGGGGGATTTAAACCAAATGAAACAGAAGGGGCCTCATGCATACCAACAATTCCCCCTTTCTTTTTAACTAATGGCCATTGTGGGGTGAACAGAAACGTATATTGTACAGGCATTTTCAAAAGAACTGGCATAAGACATGGAAAACAAAATAGGCGAACAGCAATAACCAGTGTGATGCCAAGGGGAGCTTTTCTTGCCTCAAAGGGCAAGGCCTCGCAGGCGAAATGGCATTTCTTGCCTCTGGGAACGCTTCATGCCTCTGGGGGCATCTCTTGCCTCAAAGGGCGTTTCCTGCCTCTGTGGGCATCTCTTGCCTCTTGGGGTGCTTCATGCCTCTGTGGGCATAACCTAATAAGGAGGGGGAGTTTTCTGCCTCTGGGACAGAGCCTGCAGGCGAGGGGACATGGTCTATAAAGTCTCAAGGCAATTGGCTGAAGTTAGTCTTTGAGAAACACAGCAGCTTGTACCAGTAAGTCCGATGGAGGTGTCAGTCCAAAGTAGCTGACCACAGAAGAAAATGTCAGAGGATGAAATGCTGTATGTCTGTCTCGATGGGGAATGTCAGCCACCTGAATTCTGCTTTTCTGTAGAGAGTGATCTTTGGAGTCTGTGAATCTGTTTCTTCAGGTCGTGCCAGGTCTCATCATTGGTTTCCGGGGGCGATGTCAGAGAACAGGATCCAAATGGATTTCCAGGAATTCTATTTGAGTAGATGCTTTTTCATGTGAAGACTTTGACAGCTGAAATTCACTTACTTGTCAAACAAAACTTGTAGCAGATTAGAAGTTTACTATAATTGATAACTCCATTATAATTGGAAGTCCTTTCTAGTATGATTTTAAGGTTGTTTAAACAGTTTAAACTCAATAAAATGTGGAAAGGTAAACAGAAGAACCACGGTTAAAAGCCTCAGGCATGAGAATAATTAACATAATCATTGCACTATCTGCCCCACCCATAACTCATACAGTTTTCAGGATTAAACGTTTCAGATTCATGTCAAGACGTAAAAGAGAAATCAAAGGAGGAAAAAAACAACTTTTTGCATTGTTTCTGGATGTCTCTAGAAATCATGGCTGCGTCCAGCATTTTTTTTTTTAAGTCAATGTCAAACAAAAATTCAGTCATTCAAATCATTCTCTTATGAAACGCAACTTGAACCAGATTATCAAGATTTCACCATGTAGGATTAAGAATCCCCGGAGGGCGACCTAGTCCAAAAAGGTCCTCGAAATTCCATTTAGGGTGTTTCTGACTGTTCCTGCTGGATTGCTTCAGGCACCCATTTTTAAAAGCGTCTTCCCATCGAAGAAAGAATCCAATCAGGAGAGTAGAACTAACCACGTGTCTCCATACTTGGGAACTGCCAGGGTACTCGAGAATGTTCTTCAAATTAGAGTAGTCCTTCTCCATGGGAAACATGCGAGAAGAAGTCCAGAAAGTCCCAGGGGAAATCCCCATGCATGTCCCAAGGTCTACGATCACGGTCATAAAGAACGAAATTATGGCCTGGAGCGAAATGTAGTCCTTTTCCTCAGGAAACATGAGAGAGGGAATCCAGAAAGTCCAAGGAGAAATCTCCGTGCATCTCCCAAGCTCTATGATCCTGGTCATAAGAAACCAAAGTTCCCGGTGAGGGAACCGAAGTGTGGCCCAGAGTAAAATGTTCCAGAGACAGAGAAACTGTCTCATAATGAAACAGTAGAGGCTTTGGCAAACCTCTTCGTAAGTAAAAGAGAAGACCATAGTGCATAGGTAGGCAAAGTCTTCACTTATCTGGGAGTTGCGCAGGTCTGGTCCCACGTTGTGGCACCATATGTCGTTTTCGACGGGTTAGGTTGTTTTCGCTGGACTGGCTTCATGGGCAGGTAACAGACGACCAGGGACTCATAGTTGAGCTGTAGGCAGTATCTCTTTATTCATGCAGGACGCAGCACAATCTAAGACGAGCTAAGCTAAACTCAAGGTAAAGTACTCTAAAACTCACAATGCTGTCTTTATATATACTTGCCAAGTAGGGTGGAAACAGGGGTGTGACATAGAGAGGGTGGAGAGAAAAGTGACTGGTGACAATCAGAGTGTGACAAGGAGAGGATCAGGGTGTGACAAGGAGGGGGGGTGGAGCAAAAACATATCATGAAACAGTGGGGATTGAACCAATGCCCTGGAGGGAGGTGCTTGTTAACAGCGGTTATATAAATAGAATGAAGTGGTTATGTAAATAGAATAGTGTTAAGCAGGGGGGATTTAAACCAAATGAAACAGAAGGGGTCTCATGCATACCAACACAAAGGAACAGATGACATGGTTCTTGATTCCAAGGGTGGTTATCAACACTAAGGGTCACTGAGTCATGAAGTGAGTGTGATATTTGGATAAAACATAAAACAAAGTACTCTTTCTGCAGCCAAAACAGAACACTCAGCTGTTTCTGGTTATTAGGCACATGAGCTGTGGTAGAGAAGATGGTTTCTTAACCAGATTCTGCTTCACTTCCTGGGCACACAGGAAATCAATATTTCCCAGCTTCCCTTGCAGTTCTCTGAGGCCACAAGACTAGGTTCTGGCGTAAGAATGCATATTACTTATTGGCTGGGCAGTAAAATCTTTTAAAATATTTATTTATCTTCCCTTTTGAGGCCCTTGTTGTTTTATTGTTGTAGTTATTATTGTTGTTGTTATTGATGTTGTCGTTGTTGGATAGGACAGAGAGAAATGGAGAGAGGAGGGGAAGACACACCTGCAGACCTGCTTCACCACCTGTGAAGCTACTCCCCTGCAGGTGGGGAGCCGGGGGCTTGAACCAGTACCATTATGCCGGTCCTTGCGCTTTGCGCCACATGCGCTTAACCCGCTGCGCTACCGCCCGACTCCCTAAGATTTTCTTTTAATTTTAATTAATTAATTAATTAATTTTCCCTTTTGTTGCCCTTTTTTTCATTGTTGTAGTTATTTTTGTTGTTGTTGATGTTGTCGTTGTTAGATAGGACAGAGAGAAATGGAGAGCAGAGGAGGAGACACAGAGGGAGAGAGCAAGATAGACACCTGCAGACCTGCTTCACTGCTTGTGAAGTGACTCCTCTGCAGGTGGGGAGCCGGAGGCTTGAGCCGGGATCCTTACACCAGTCCTTGCGCTTTGCGCCATGTGCGCTTAACCCGCCGTGCTACCACCCGACTCCCTCTCTAAGATTTTCTATGTGATCTTCCGCTCAGTCTCTTTTCCTCTGCCAAGAACCAATTAAGATAGTCTATCCTACCCCCCCCCCCATCAGACTGCAATGAGAGCAAAAAATAAGCCTTCATTGCAATGGACCATGGAGATTTTAGGACTCCTTGGGTGTTGTGTAGCTTAACCAACTGTGACTGTTGTAGAGGTGTAGACAGTGAGACAGTGAGAGAGGCTACAAAGAAGTGTTGTAACTTCTAGCTGTGCAAAGTCTGGAAGTGTGTGCTTAGATCAGCCTTATTGGGGTCTGTTGATAACCGTTATGGTCTGTGGAGCAGTTCCAAGTATTTCTTAACTACCCCTGTGTCCCACCTCCCATCCAAATCGCTGTACGGCAGGCTGATGAGACAAGGAAACTCAGGCTTGGAAAGAATGTCCCTGACTCAATCATCCAGCTGGAAAGTCACGGGTTGAAACCCGAGCCAGCCTTCCCCAACACCAGAGCCCTGTTTCTTGTTCTTCCATTTACCTTTCTAGGATATTAAGAGTTATCTTTGTCTGGGTTCTCCCTTGGGACAAGGATTCTGATGTGAGTGGCTTAGTTGGATGGCAGTCCAAAGATATACCTGTTAAGAGAGAGAGGAAAGCAGCTGGAGAGCGTGGGTTATCAAGCCAGTACTCGCCGGGGACAAGCACATCTCGACTGACGACGGAAGCTCAGGGAGTCAGTATGCTGCCCACTCCTCAGGAGTCTCTCTTCAAGAGTGAGACAGCCAGGGTATTTATGCAGCACCATTCTCCCTGCTTTCCTTTATATCATAGTCACCCAAAGGCCTGTGAGAACCCATTTCTGGGCACTACTCCAACCTTCTGATTTAATTGGCTTGGGGCGGAGCTCAGTACTTCGCATTTTGAATACATTTCCAGTTGATACGGCTCTCAAAAGTGGTCCAAGAACCGTACTTTGAAAATCACTTTTAATGATGTTTTTCATGTGTCATTTCTTCCCCCCCCCCGGATTTCCCTAGGACACATATGTGCTTTTCTGAATTCCAAGATAAATGCATTGAGAACATAAGAAAGTAGGAAAAAGTTTAATAATTCCCCTGTAAGAATTAAAATTTCAATATCAACCCAGTGACTTCCTGGTTTCAAAGGAACTCACTGATGCTCTGTAGAGTCTGTGTGGAATAGTCTGCCCCTACTTTTCTGAGCAGATAAGGTTATTTCTTCTTCTTTATCTTTTTGTACAATGGATTGAAAGCCATTGCTGTGTTTTCCTGATCTCTGAATATAACCAGGGTTAACATGTTACAAAACTGTAGTTCTGCCCTCTCTTTTTTGATCAGGGATCCTTTTCGTCAGGGTAAGAGCCAACAGTAATTTAAACATAAGGAGGTGTGCTTATTTGGCATACCAAGAAACCAGGTTTGAGGTGATGCATTGGTGAAAACTTAAAAGATGCAGGGTCTTCTTTCTCTCATTCTATGCTGTGCTTGTCAATCCCTTGGCTTTTCTGCTCTAGGTTCCTAACCAGTCATAAGATGGCTTCTGCACTTGACAGGCATAGAGCAGAACATCCCATGTCTGCATTCCAAGCAAGATGAAGAGGGAAGGAACTGTTACCAGACAGAACTTGGAGCATTTGCCTCTCTGTAAGGGAAAAGTAACGTTTCTCGAAATTCCCAGCAGACTTCCTCTTCCATCTAGCTGACTGGAACACAGACAGCACATGGAGAACTATATCTATTGGAGAGAGCAGGAATGTAAGTACTTTATTTTATTCAAGCTCTCCAGTAGACATTAGTAAAGGAGATTGGTGTCGCCCTTGTGTACCAATTAACACCGCCCACCATACTGTATTTGCTTTCTGAGTAATTAATTATTTCAGGGCCACATAACCTTAACTTTAGACTCTCTTTTTTTGTTGTTGTTTGGTTTTCTGATTTCTTTATTGGGGGATTAATGGTTTACAGTCAACAGTAAAATACAGTAGTTTTGTACATGCATAACATTTCCACATAACAATACAACCGCCACCAAGGGCCTCCTCTGCCATCATGTTCCAGGACCTGAATCCTCCCCCGCCCCACCCCAGAGTCTTTTACTTTGGTGCAGTACACCAACTCCAGAAATTTAGACTCTCTTAACAGTGTTTTGGATTCCCAGATAATTTTCGCAGACAAGTTCTGCCATAGCTCCCCTGTGGATTCATTCGACTCACCACTTAGCAGTAGCTAAAAGAAGAAAACCACAGTTTTAACCAACAACCCACACACCTATGAGCAAAAGTCTTTTGCCTCACCCTCATCAGTACAACTAAAATCTATTTCCATTTACCATGAAGAGGAGATAGATTTTTCTCATTTCTCCCTTAGATAACCATTGATAACTATACTGAAAAAAATACTATCCATATGCAGTGTCTTCTTCCCCAGGGGCCCAGCAAATTCAAATTACTCAGCTCCTCCAAATGAGGCACAAAATTTGCTTGTCAAAACACATAAATCAGGGGTAGAAGTACAACCAGAAAAGCAGAGTTGACAACAAGAAGCACCTTTAGCCAAATGCTAGGATGCTAATATTTTTAAGCAATTTTATTAGTGACTTAATATTGATTTACAAAATCACAAGATAGTGAGTGTTCCCATCACCAGAGTTCTGTGTCCCCTCTCCCTCCACTGGAAGCTACCGTAGTTCTCCCAAAGACACAGATATGGGTTGATGATTGTTTCTATAACTGTCTGTATTTTTATATATTTGCCCATTTTTTCCCATGGCCCCATCATCTCTTCCTTTCTAACTCACACCTACACCCATTACTACTTCTGAATGTCTTTCCTTTTTTTCCTCTTTTCTCTCTGGGTCCTGATGGAGTTGGAGTTCAGGACCCCTCTGATCATCTCCCCCCTATTAATTCTCCCCCACTGGCTGTATGGATCAGTCTTCCTTGATTGTCAGAGCACGTTGATCCAGCCTCCCTTGAGAGAGTGGGGCAACTGCTACCACTGTTGTTCTTCATTGAGGGCAGTGTCTTGTAGAGGCCGACAAGAGGGTTTATTTGTGTTGTTCCTGATGGAGATGGCCAGTGATGGTGGAGAGAGTGACCTGTTAGAGGTCTAGGCCTATCATGTCTATGTGGGAATCCCAGGATTCCCTGACTAGGGCCCTGGATGATGGACTGACCTGGTAGTGACCAAAAGGGCCGTCATTAAAGTGTGCCGGTCTCTTGCCCTAATCCAGCTTTATTGTAGTCTTTCCTTTATCTGACAAGGTTACCCTTAGAGTGATTGTGGGAAGTGAAATAGGAAGTAAGTGAGGAAGGTATCTAGGCCTCAGTAGAAACTATTTGATTGAGTACTTTATGGTGTCTTTTTCAGGTCTTTCTGCCTGCTTGTTGCGCTTACTGAGTCACTGCAGACTGTTGCACACTTTTACTTTAAGGTTTATGTTTTTCCCCAACTTATGGAATATGTGTGCACATGTGCCCTATCTCATGGGCCCTGGTCTGTATCTAGGTTCTGTAGCTTTATTAAGAAGTGCACCACCTTTGGAATTGAGGATTCCTATGAGCTAGGGAAGTTCTCACCAGAGTACTGGAGCTGGAGGGTTGACATGCTAGGCCTGGCATCTCTGGACACAGTCCAAAGTGAAATATGTCACGGTGGCGCTGGTTGCATTAGTTTGGTTGAGCTCAGCAGATGCAGGATCAAATGGTTTGGGTCAAGAGAAGCGTCAAGAAAAATGAGCAAAGCCCCCGAGGTTCAGGGACTGGGAGAAATACGGGTTTTATAGAGAATGAGGAAGATTTCTTTGTTGTCTTAGCATTTAAGAAGGCAATAGATATTTAATACTATAACCCAGTTATTTGGGAGCTTGGTTTACTTTTAAAATCCCATGGTTAGGATTTACTGTACCATACAATTGTCAGCTCTCTTTGAAATACTTTTCACCCATATCTTATGAAGGAGAATGAAAAGATCCAGGAAACAAAGGGAATTTCCACTGAAATTTCTTCTATTTGATTTTGGAGGTTGAATTCATGGCCAATTCTAAATCTCTGTGTCTAGGCGTAATGCCAAGGAAACTGACTACAGGGGTTTAAATATACCTGTTTAAGATATCCATATGTTTATAAGCTCAGGAATTCATCCATATTTGACCAAACCCAGTGAGGGTAGTTCGTTACTCAGACTCCAGTCCAGTTGGTCACTAGGTCACATGTATCAAATTCTTCCTCAGTGCCAGGACTTTTATTATGTGTTTTTATATGTCTCATCTCAGAACAATCCTATGGGTACTATATCAATGCCATTATCATCAGACCTGTTTTATGGGGCATGTTTCTATTTTGAGAAAGCTAAATTACTCAGATGCAAATCTCTAGGATGTTCTTCTCCAGCTCAAACATTTCTTGCCTTTATAAGTCATAGGAAAGAGACACTCACAACTAAAGCACCCCATCTTCATCCAATGATGGACAGCCCCTTCGGAAGACTGTATGGAGAGTCCTTAAACAGCTAACTGGCAGTACTTTATGACCCAGAAATACCATTCAGGCATTTCTCCAGTGGACACTCAAGCACTAATTAGCAAGGACATATGCACCCCTATGTTCATAGCTGCATTATTCACAGTAGCCAAAGAGTGGAAGCAGCCTAAATGCCCATCGTCAGATAATTGGACAAAGAAGTTATGGGAGATATACTCCATGGAATACTACTGTGCAATCAAAAAAGGATTACATTGTGTCTTTTGGGACAAAATGGATAGAATTAGGGGTGATTATGCTTAATGAAATATGTAAAGAAGTAAAAGAGAAGTACCAAATGGTTTCACTCATATGTGGAATCTAGAGATCTGATTTATATGAACTTGCCAAAAAAGAAATCCAAACAAAGATGTCCCAGCAGGTGTGTGTCACAGGTAAATCAGTGGATCAACAATGATGAGTCCAGTGGTAGAACAGACTACGGTCCATTCTCAACTCGTTTTGCTTTGTCATTTCCCCCTCCCAAAGGCTCAGGTTGGATACAAGTAGATTTTCACAGTAATGTCAACAGAATATAAATATACATTTCATTATCTGAAGAGGTACACAGACACACCTTTGTTTCAGTTTGTGATTCACCTGAAGAGAGGGATTCATGCCTAGACAAATGCTATGTACAGACCCAGTCAGTGGAGGGCTCTGAGTTGACCCTGGAGGGTAGATTTAACCTGTACAGTTCTCTGTGACAGGTGCCTGACTCTCGCTCCCAGACACTACCAGGAGGATTCAGCTTCTTTGACACAGGATTTCAGACTCTGGATTCAGAGAAGGGTGAGGTTCCTCTGTGTCTGACTAGAACTGAGGACATGAAACTTGAGGGTCTCAGGAGGGATAATCCCATTCCCAGGCAAAAGAGAACCAAGGAAAGAAAGAAAAGAATGAAAGCCAACATCAGAGAGAAGCGACACAAAGTCATCATGTGGTGTGACGTGGTAGGAGAAAGCAAGCAAGTAATATTGCCTCTGTTCCTGGGGTCTCTAGGTCTGTTTCTTACTGCCTGGGTCCCAAGTGGGTGGGCTACTTAATCTATTTAACACTCACATTTTAAAAGCAGTTTTGGGTTCACATTAAAATTGAACAGAAGGTATAGAGATTTCTCATAAACCTTTGTCCCAAAACACAGCACCCCCAGATTGATGCATCTGTGTAAACCATATACTATATTAACACATTATGTCACACAGATTCCACTATCCAACCTAGAGTTCACTCTTGGCATTGCCCGTTCTCTGGGTTTGGACAACTATAGAATAGCATGTAGCCATCATTAGATATCGTACTGAGGAGTTTCACTGTCCTGAGGAATCCTGTGCTCCCCCACTCACTCCTCCCCCCACCCCAACCTCTGGCAACCACACATCCTGCAACTGTCTCCATAGCCTGCTTTTTCCAGAATGTCACACACTTGGAGCCATACCCTATGCAGCCTTTTCAAAGTGACTTCTTTCCCTTAGCTGTGTGTGTGTCTAAGTTTCCTCCATGTCTTCACAGCGTGGCAGCTCATTTCTTTTTAGCACTGAATACTACTCCGTTGTCGGAATGGGCTACAGTATATTTACCCACTCACCCACTGAAGGACATCTTGGCTGCATCCATGTTTTTGACAGTTAGTGAGAAAGCTTCTACAGATACTCACATGCTAGATTTGGCCAGGAGCCTTAATTCTGTAGCTCCTTTGGGTAAATACCAAGGGGTCTGGCGGGTTTATCTCATTTGGTAAGAAGCCACCAGGCTGTCTTTTAAAGTGGCTGGATCATCTTGTGGGACCTCCCATTGCCCCACCCTCACCAGCATTTGGCATTGTCAGTGCTGTGACTTTGGGGCCATTCTGTCACTAGTAGGTGCTTTCTGGGACCCGCCTTTGTGTTCTGCATTTCCCTGATGGAACAGGACGTGGAGTAACTTCTCACATGCTTCTTTGGTATCTGTATCTCTCCTTTGTTGAGGTGTTTGTTGAGGCCCTTGGCATGCACATATATAGTGGAATGGCACGGTTTCTTATAATTCTGTTGTAGGAATTTTTAGTATATTTTAGATAACAGACTTTGATCAGATATGCTTTTTGCAGACATTTCCTCCCAGTCTGTGATACGCCTTCTTATTGTCTTGGAAGTTTTTGTTTGTTGGTTTTTGTTTTTTTAAATTTTTATTGATACCAGGGTTATCACTGAGGCTTGGTGCCTACACTACTAATCCACTGCTCCTAACAGCCATCCCCCCCCCCCATTTTTTTCCTTTTATTTGATTGGACAGAGAAATTGATAGGATAGGGAGAGATAGAAATAGAGGAAGATAGGCATTTATAGTACTGCTTCACTGCTCGTGAAAGCTGCCCCCTGCAAGTGGAGATCAGGAATTTGAACTCCAGTCCTTGTGCAAGGGAACATAGGAACTTAACCTGATCCTCCTCTATCCAGCCCGTCTTGCCTGTCTTGATTGTATATATTACAAAACAGAACTTCTCACTTTTAATGAAGTCCAGTTCATCAGTTATTTCTTTCATGGACCACACCTTTACTGTTACATCAGAAAAGTCATTCCCAAGTCTGAGGTCACCTAGGTTTTGCCTTATATTGTCTTCCTAGAGTTTTCCAGTTTTGTGATTTAGAATCGATCTTCAATCCATTTTGAATAAATTGAATTTTGGATGTGGTTATAAAAGGAAGTAGTTCTGCATCTGGACTAAGGTGGTGGATACATGAACTGACATTTGCAAGAAACTGTACAGAACTAACACTCATAAGTGGCACTGGGAAAATCAGAACAGAGTTGCAGACTGTATCTCTGTCAGTATCCTATTTGTCAATTACACATGACTTTGCAAATGTTGCCATTGGGGACAGTGTGTGTGTGTGTGTGTGTGTGTGTGTGTGATCTCTGCATTATTTCTTCTTCCTTCATATAAATCTCCAGGTTTCTCAATACAAAGGGACTCCAGGTTCAGTGTGTGTGTGTGTGTGTGTGTGTGTGTGTGTGTGTGTGTGTGTGTGTGTGTGTGTGTGTGATCTCTGCATTGTTTCTTCTTCCTTCATATAAATCTCCATTTTTCTCAATATAAAGGGACTCCAGATTCAGCCTAAGAACTAAAAAGTATAGTTTTTAGAATCACAGGATTGCTGTTAAAACTGGGAAAATCCTTAGTCCAGGCTCCCTGGTGACCAGCCCTGCCCGTGGCACCTGGGGTGTGCCCACCATCTTCTGCATCAGGGATTGGGCTGCAAGACTGGACCCATTCCCTCTGCCTTCGCAGAGCTGGGCAAGGGCTGAGGGGCTGCTCTGTGAGCTAGAACCCTGCTAAAGGGTTACTTTCAGCTCATACAGGTTTCAATCTCTGCTTTTCTGAGTCAAAGTGGTAAACTGAGCAGAGCCCAAGAGAGTCCTCAGGTCTGTGGTGGTGGGTTAGGGGGCCTGCAGGGAGGGGCATAGCAACCTGGAGAGACCCCACTCCTAGGCAGTTTTTGTCCCTGAGAGGAGGGAAGAGGGTGATTTGCTGCAGAAGAAACTCCAGAAGGTGGCCAGTAGGGACCTCCCCCCCCCCCCCCGGAGCGCACAGAAGTGAAAAATCGGCTGTTGTCTTGCCACAGTGTGGAGGCCCCATAGATGCAGCCAGAATGGATCGCATTCCTGCTGGGGGCAAAGCTTATTATTGATCATGCAGCCCCAGCCAGCAGCTCTGCCTGCCTCTTAGCAGAAATGATTACCCTCCAAGAAATTGTGGCTCGGAGCGAGTCTCCACCATTTCCCTATGATGGGACAAAACAGCAGAGGCAGGTAGGTAGATCGGCAGATGAATCCCTGGGCACCAGCTAGAGAGAAGACCAGCAGGCCAGGGGAGCTCATTCAGATTCGAGGCACTGCTGTGGGAGACGGAGCAAGGCTTTTGCATAGATGCCAGACGATGATGAACACCAGTTTATGGATGGAGAAATGAAGATGAAAATAGCTTCTTCATATGATCGCAGTGCTTGCAAAGGGAAGTAGAGAAAAGCATTATTGGCAAACTAGGCTGGCTGGGCCCCCCAAGAAACATATTAAGAGGCTGAGATGATGCAAACAACTCCAGCACCAGGGGCCAGGAGATGGCTCACGTGGAACAGCACACACCTTACTGTGATTGAGGACCCAAGTTCAAACCTCTGGCCACCGTGTAGGAACACCCTACCTGCACAAGGGAGACTTCACAGGTAGTGAGGCAGTACTGTGATGTCTCTTCATCTTTTGTTCTCCTTCTTTATCTCTTACCCTCTATCTGTAAAAAAGAGGGTGGTGGTGGGGAAGCCACTAGGAGCAATGGGATTGCATAGACACGAAGCCCCAGTGAGATCCTGGCAACAAAAACTAAACAAAACAAAACATGACAGCACAAGTTCCGATTAGGAGTGTCAGCAGGCCATTCCCTGGGGTGTGTCTTGGTTTAGGAGAGGAATGCTGCACATACATTGCCTCGAGGAACAGGGAGCCTGCAGATGCATGATTGTGGGCGAGCCGCTTAACCCCTCATGTTCGGTACCTGAGTAAATATGGGACCATAAGTAGCATCTATTCCCTAGGGCTGCGATGAACATGAAATGGGGCTCATGTTTGTACAATAAATGTGCCTGTATGGAATAAGCAACAGAGATCTCACTTCCATCTTGGATGGAGCTTGAAGGAATCTAGTTCAGTGAGATAAGCCCAGAAGAGAAGGATGAAGTACTGAGCCATCTGACTTCTAGGCAGAACTTTAGAAACAAGGACAGGAAGGGAAAACACAAAGTGAACACTTGGGCTGGGTTTGGTGCACTGCACCAAAGCAAAGGGCTCTGGGGAAGGAGGGCAGGGAGGGGATTGAGAGGTGTGGGCTTTAGGGTCCTGGTGTGTGGTGGTTGGAGGTGAGCAGATGGGGAGATGAGAAATTGTATCCAAGCATCAACATTTGTACTGTAAATGGTTAGCCCTCAATGAAATGATAAAGGATTGGAGGAGATCACGATCTAGTCTTTACTATAGGTTCTGTTGACCTGGGGGCTCTCAGAGTCTTGACCTGTCACCAGCTGGCCCTTGTGAGCGTCTGTGGGGCAGAGTTGGTGTGCCCATCCTCGCCGCCATGCCATTTAGGGACATGGCCCTGTCGTTGTGGCAAAGGGGAGCCCTTTGGGATGTGAGCTTCGATGAAAATGTTGGGGTGCAGGCAGAGACATGGTGGTAGGTGGCCTTCACCTGGTGGCAGCAGAAGCTGCAGCCAGTCCAGCACAGTCAAGTCCTGGAAAGCAGCCCCACAGCACATCTGCTCTTACAGCTTGCCTTTGAAAGACAGTGGGCTTGTGGAAGCCTTTCTTTCTTTCAGGGCACAAAGAAGCCACTCTGGGTTGTGTTTGCAGCACCAGCGAGCACAATGAGCACTCAGTGTAGGAGGGCAGGCGGTACTGTAGCTACACTGGGCTGATTCAGAAGCCTGGGGCCAGGGAAACAAAGTGGTTGGTCATTCCACCTGGGGCTCCCCTGCTGTCCTTGTGCTCCTCCTTGATGGTCATCCACAGGGAGGGTGAGTCATCTTCCCAGAGAGGATGGCACAGGATGTGTTGGCCTGGTGTCCTTGAGGGCAGTCGTCAATTTCTAATTGTCACTGTTGCTTTATTTGAAGAACTTCTTCCTGCCTTCTATATCCCTCCTACACACATACACACCAGTAGTAGATGTTTATTAGTAGCTTATGATTGGGCCCTCCTCAATCGCTATCGAACAGGCATGGCCGGTGAGCCGCTATGTTCCATCGCTGGGGAGCCAGAGACGACCCGAACTGCCCCTGCGGCTACAGACAGACTATGACCCACATAGTCAACGACTGCCACCTCTCCAGATTCAAAGGAGGTCTCGAAACTTGACATCAGGCTCAACCTGACACTGTTGACTGGCTACGGAAGAAGGGCAAACGCTAGAAGAAGAAGGAGGAGGAAGATGAGGAGGAGGAGGAGGAGGAAGGAGAAGGAGAAGAAGAAGAAGAATGAATGAATGAATGAATGAATGAATCTAACACTTTGGTTGAATTGTTCTTTGAAACATGCTCTTTCTTCTCCCCACATCCACTATAGAGGAATACTTTTTCCCTTTTTTGTTTATGTTGGGTCCAGTCACATGGCTTGCTTGAGCCAGTGAGATACTAGCAGGGATGATGGAAGCTAAGTTGATAAGCATACTTAAGGATGGCGTGTGCTAACTTATGCCCTGGCTGTCACCATGACAAGAGCTTCCCCTGGAGAGCTGCCAGCTCTTTAGACACGACTTGTAAACTGAGCAGAGAAAACCTCAGCCCATATTAGTACAAGCTGGAGTCACAGCTTGACAAGAACAAGCCATTAAAAGTCAACTCAGAACATCCAGACAGCCAGGTCACAGCCACATGAGTGGAGTTATTTCTTCTGCAGCAATAACTGGCTGATACAAGTAACATCAGACCTTGAGGATAAATGCTACAGGGCCACAAGCCCGCTCTGGTAAGAACTGGATGGGATCGGGGGCTGGGCGGTAGGTAGCTCAGTGGGTTAAGCGCACATGGAGCAAAGCGCAAGGACTGGCGTAAGGATCCTGGCTAGAGTCCCTGGCTCCCCACCTGCAGGGGGGTTGCCAGGAGCCGGCCCCAGCAAAAGTAATTGAGTCCCTGAAGGAAAGGGGGAGTTGGCGAGATGAATGAAGCAGAGATACATCAGCTAATTCAGGTGCAGGAGAGAGGCCTCTCTCTCTCTCTCTCTCTGTCTGCAGAGGTTTATTATTTAAACATTTTTGCCCAGATATAGTTGACATTATGTAAGATTATTTTCATTAACATCAGGAACACAGATGACATCATGTATAATTGTTTTCATTAACATCGGGAATAACCTTAAACAACATTATTATTACTATAGGTATGTTTTCCTTAGAAAGTTCCCTAGGTCTGGGCCATCCTGATCTCCCCTTGAAAGTTTCTTGGGTCTGAGGTAGTCTAAATCTACCCTTGAAAGTTTCCTTGGTCTGGGGTAGTCTAAATTTTCTCTTGAAAGTCCCTCTGTGTTTTGACCATCTCCCTGTTCTGACCTCCTGTATGAATAAACATTTTTCCCTGGAGCTAAATATAATAGCTTTCCTTCTTAACCCATTCTTGGATGGGTCTGACTAGATCATAGCAGGCTGTCCACCTAAAGAAATCTGCTGCTGTAAGGTAAGCACACACCATGGGGACTCTCTCCTGGCCAGTCCCCGCATATATGAAAGTTCACCAACCCCTAGCCAGCGAAATTTCACTTACCTCTACCCACACATCCCAACATTAGCTATTCAACTACACGACCCAACACTCATCATGGATGCCTGCAAGTGAGAGCAGGGCCTCTTCACATCTAAACAGAGACCACAGTCTGCCACCCACGCCACAAGGCCCTGGCCTGAGTCCAGCTACCCGAGAAGCTGCAGTGCCGCTAAGTAGCTCCTCTTCTAAAAGCCTCCCAATGGGTACAGCAGCCTCAGGTACGGCTCCTAGGCCATCTGTAGTCTTGTCACACTCACTGCCATAATTGTTGTCACAATGTACTTCCTCCAGGCATCTCCTTTTATTGTCCCCAGGGATATTTGTGCATCTCCGATATAGCCAATAGGTCTTTAAATGATCAATGTAAGGAGAAATGGCTTCAGTTTAGTCGAAGACTCCCCGCTTTGCAGTCAGCCCTAGCCTGCTGGGGCTGTGCCGTACCGCAGGCCTGATTTGCCTCCGCCATTGTCCTCAGGTAATATCTGTGTATTTTCAATAGCCAATAAGTCCTTGAATGATCAATGTAAGGAGAAATAGCTTCAGTTTAGTCCAGGACTCCCTGCTTTGCAGTTAGCCCTAGCCTGCTGGGGCTGTGCCTCAGGCCTGACTTTGCTCCCATCGGGGGGTCACTTCACAAGGGGTGAAGCAGGTCTGCAGGTGTCTATCTTTCTCTCCCCTTTTCTCTCTGTCTTCCCCTTCCCTCTCAATTTCTCTCTGTCCTATCCAACACCTATAACAATAAAAACTACAACAAGGGCAACAAAATGGGAGAAAATGGCCTCCCGGAGCAGTGGATTTGTAGTGCAGGCATTGAGCCCTACCGATAACCCTGGAGGCAAAAAAAAAAAAAAAAGAAGAACTGGATGGGGATCAATACCTTTGTGACAAAAGAGGACAAGCAGAGGTAACAAACATTTTTAAAAAATTAATTCACTCAGGGGACCAGTTGGTGGCGCACCTGACTAAGCGCTCACATTACAGTGCGTGAGGACCCAGGTTCAAGCCCCTTGGCCCCAACTGCAGGGGGAAAGCTTCACAAACGGTGAAGCAGGGCTGCAGATGTCTGTTTCTCTCCTTCTCTATTTTCCCCTCCCCTGTCAGTTTCTCTCTGTCTCTATCCAATAATAAATAAATGGATAAAAAATGAATTCACTCATCCATTATTTTGATTGAGTGTCTATCATGCTGGGCACATTGTTGGATACACTCACTGATCTTGGGAAGCCAAGTTGCATCCTTGCGTTTGAAGGACCATAACTCTGCTTTTGTATAAAGACCTTGGATCCTGGTTATTCTGAATAAATGTGGCTTTACCTGCCTTCTCCCCACTAAGAGATGTATAACTTCTTGATATTTCCTTTTCTTGCTTAGAAGTAAACATGACACAGAATTTATTTGCTTGTCTACTTTGTCTCCCCCCCCCCTTTTTATTTGATAGGACAGAAATTGAGAGGGGTAGGGGAGAAAGAGAGACACCTGCAGCATTGTTTCACTACTCATGAACATTCCTCTCTGCAGGTGGGGAGCAGGAACTTGAACACTTGCACATGATAACATGTGTGCTCAACCATGTATGCCATTGCCCAGTTCCTCTCCTTTTTTATATTGTTATGTTATTTATTTGTTTTACTTAATTTTATTTACTTATTTGCCTTCAGGGTTATTGCTGGGGCTCGGTGTCTGCACTACAAATCCACTGCTCCTGGAAGCCATTTTTCCTATTTTGTTGCCCTTGTTGTGGTTGTTATTGTTGTTATAGCTGTTATTGTTGTTGGACAGGACAGAGAGAAATCAAGAGAGGAGGGGAAGACAGAGAGAAGGAGAGAAAGATAAGACGCCTGCAGACCTGCTTCACCACTTGCGAAGCGACCCCACTGCAGGTGGGGAGCCAGGGGCTTGAACTGGGATTCTTGCACCAGTACTTGCGCTTTGTGCCATGTGTGCTTAACCCGCTGCGCTACTGCCCAGCTCCCCCGGCCCCTTTATTTTATTTTATAGGACAGAAGCAAATTTAGAGGGAAGAGGGAGATAGGGAGGAAGAGAGAGACAGAGGAGAGACAGAGACACCTGCAGACCAGCTTCACCACTTGTGAAGCTTTTCCTCCAAGTGGGGACTGGGGGCTTGAACCCAGGTCCTTACGCACTGTGGTGTGTGCACTTAACTAGGTGCACCATCACTCAGCCCCACTCCTTGACATCTTTTTTAAGGAGGAAAGGATGAAAATAAGTTGTGGTCACCTCTTGGTTTGGAAGACCATATGACTCACATATTAGTTGTGACTCTCATGCAAATGATGGCAACTCAACTCAAAGCTAGTTCAACTTGAGGAAAACTCAACAAGAAGTAGACTTTAAAAAAAAAAAAAGTCACCTAACTGAGAAATCAGAGAACTAGCTGAAAAAGACTGACCCATACAGCCATGATAGAGCATTAGAGAATTTAAATTGAAATCCAGGTTACAGATTACAGAAGAAATCTCTTTCTGTAACTCTCAAGCCCAGGGAATGGCTCCGATTGGAATCATTGTCCTCACTTGAGTCACCTGTCTGTCTCTGAACCAATCATTGGGGTTCAGAGAATGAAATATTGTGGTGAACCAGGAATGAGTAATACATCATGAATATGCTTCCCTTCCTTGAAGAGGTACAAAGAAGGAAAAGAGAAAAGAGGAGGAGTATTAGCAGAAATGAGCTGAAAGGGAACTTTGTGGATAAAGACAAAAAAAAAAAAATCAAAGTAGGTCAGAGTAAATTAAATTGATTTTTGACCAGGATGTTACATGTGAAAGAATGAAGGCTAACCTCTTCAGCTCAAGCCAGATGCAACTTTTAACGTGAAATGAACCAAAGACCTAAAGCTAGGAACAAAAATTACGAAATTCATTGAAGAGTGTGCATCGTTGTGGTCCTAATCTGATGAATTCTTAACAATGACACCAAAGAAACACAAGCAACAAAAGGAAACACTAGATTAATTAGACTTCATTACAATATAAAGCTTTTATGTTTTACTCAAGAAAGCCAAGAGACAAACTTCATAATGGGAGAAAGTATCTATAAACTGCACATCTGAGCATATATCTGCAATATATAATATAAAGAATTCTTATAAGTAAATAATAAAAAAAATTTAAAAACTCAGAATTGGACAGTGAATCTGTGTATTAGAAAAACTCTATTCCACCTGTTTCTCCTTGAGTACTCACACAGAATTCATCACTTCTGACTTTTCTGGTCACCAAATGTTTGGGATTTTTCTCCCACCAAGAATTCTTGATGACATCAGCTGGGTGTCATCCAATGTAACTCAGTTCTGACACTGTATATGTAGAGATTGTCTCAGGTTAGGGGCTCAGTCCCACAGGCTGCCCCTCCCTCACTACAGACGCCAGTTGCAAGTTGACGTTGTCACCTGTACATCTGGCCATTGGCTTTAAGTCAACATTTCCCATGATCCCCTCCACTGACTTCAGTAATTTTCTAGAGTGGTTCACAAGACTCAGGGAAATGCTCACACTCAATAGTTAGTCTACTAAAGAACGTGATCAAGAACACATGAACAGCCAGATGAAAACAGACACTCACTGGGCAAGACCTGAGAGGCTCTCAGACATAGCAGCTTCTGTCCCTGTAGACTTGAGTTGTGTCACCAACCTGGAAACTCTGAACCTTGAGCCCTGTATTTTGGGGGACTACATGGAAGCTTAATCACACAGCCATGATGGATCATTAATTCCATTTTCAGACCATCTCCCTTCTCGGGGTTGATGGGGCCAAAAAATTCCAAGCTTCTCACCACAGTTTGGTCTTCCTCGTGGTCATCCTTCAGCCAGAAGACCAGTGAAAATCGCCTCAGGAAAGGAAAAGACACTCCTGTAACTCAGATATTCCAAGACTTTCAGGAACCCTGCCTGGGCACCAAGGTGAAACCAAATATTAGGGCAAAAGAAGCTCCTAATGCTCCTGTCACTTAAGAAAAGACAAGGATCTCAGGAGCTCTGTGCCGGGACACGGGCAGAGACCAGTGCATGCTTTCCATTACTGCACAGTTTGAGTAGCGACTTCTCCAAGAAGATTAACAGATGACCAAGAAGCACATGAAAAGAAGCTTAGCATCAGGAGCTGTTAGAGAAGTGAAAACGGGCTGGAGGAGGCTTACTGGTAGAACTCACACCTTACTGTGCATGAGGGCTCAGAGGCTGATCCCCAGCACCACATGGGAGCACCATAGATGATGGAACAATGCTGTGGTCTCTCTCTCTCTCTCTCTCTCCCTCTCTCTCTCTCACACACACACACAGAGACACACAATGAAACAGTTGGCCAGGGAACAGTATAGTCACATATGTGTGAGACCCCAGTACTGCAAAAAAAAATTATTAAAAAATTACAGAGACAAAGGAAAATCAAAACCACAACAAGAAACCACTTCACACCCACTAGTGGACATAACTTAAAGTCAGGGGGGTTGGGCAGCGGCTCACCTGGTAGACCATGCACAGTACCAAGCACCAAGGACCAGCTGCAGAGGGGAAGCTTCACAAGCAGTGCTGCAGGTATGTCTCCACTCTGTCTCTCTCTCACCCTTCTCCCTGCCTCTCTTCTTCCACCCTCTATTGAAAGAATAAAAAAACAAGAAAAAGGCCATCGGGAGCTGTGAGGTCATTCCACTAAGCCTCGGCAATAACCCTGTTGGCAGAAAAATAAATTTTGAGGTAATTACACATGTTGGTAATGAGAGAATCTTTCTACACTTCTGGTGGGAATGTTCAGTGGTATAGTCACTATGATAATGTGATAGTGTCTCAAAAAATCAAATATGACATTTGACATTTGGTCGAGCTATTTCGCTCTTTGTCTGCATCCAAAGAGATAGGAAAGCTCCCACGCAAACATTTGCACCAGCTGCTCATAGAAGCATTACTCATAATATCCCAGATGTGGAAACTCTCCAAATGGAGATTACTTGACCACCAAAAGAACTGAAATGGTCATAATGCTACCCTGATGAACCTCCAAACATTAATCTCAGTGAAAGAAGGCAGTCACAGAAGGGCACATGATATGATTCCATTTCTGTGAAATGCCGCGAACAGGCAGACCTGTAAGGGGCAGGTTAGCGAGGGTGAAAAGGATCTGGGGGCTGGGTGGTGAGTGGAGTGAGAGAAAACTGTCTGAAGTGTGACAGCTCTAAATGCACTAAAAACAACTGAATGGCTCATCTTTAAAGAGTAGATTGCGTGGTATGTGAGTTGTAGCTAAATTAAGCTGTTACCAAAGAAGAGAAACTATCTGCCAGCCTCAAGAAGTCTGATTCCCCAACTAAACTTGTAGTTTATGGTCCCAACCAGCAAGTTGATGATGAATCGTATGTCTCTAAAGTCGCTTAATCAATATTTTTTCTGAAGATGACTCCATCTAATTCCTCCACCACCCCCCCAACACACATTTTGTTCCTTACTAGTCTGCTGTTCTGTACCATGGCAACACCCCCTAGTATGGAAAATAAAATCAATAATACTAATGATATATCATAATGAATTGGTGAATAGATGGACTGGACCGGGAATAATTTCTCAATTTTTGCGTATGTATTATACTAGGGACTTCAGGTTATATAAGGATGATTGATATCTTTCACTACTAAAATAACCCACATGAAACAATGTATGTGTTAGGTTTGGCAATTTTTTTATAAGCATGTCTAATTAGCATTTTCCACTTCTGAGTAGAATCTCCTAGCATTCTGAAGATCGCCTTAATTTGTTACATACGATTACACAAAAAGAACGGAAATTTTAAGTCTTCATTAATGGCCTGGAAGGCAGAGTGAAGAGCAGGCTCATTAAATTCTCCACTGATACCCAATTAGAAAGTTTCCCCCACACTGGGAAAGCCACTAAAACTATATATTAAATGGGGAAAAAAAGTGATCTACGGAGTTTGATTGATGTGGACCAAAATCAACTAGGAGGCTTTCACCTGCTCAGGTATTGTCTTTGGAGGCAGCGAAGTGGCTGTGACAGTAACATGCTTGGAGGGCTGTGTGATCAGAGATAGCTAGAAACTCCAGGGTAAATGTAGGTAGAAGTCTGTATGACAATCAGTCTGTAGCTCAGATGTGACAGAAGATCACAGCAGAGAAATATGTGACAGAATTGCGTTCACTTCCTCCAAACCCCACTTGGTGCTCTAAGAATTTGATTTGGGGAGTCCTGAGTCGCAGTCCTGCTTCTGCCATTTTCTTATTTAAGTTGGTGTACTCTACATTGTTTCCTCTCATGTCGTTAAAGTTTTGGGGGCGCCAGCAGGCCGGGCTAGCGTCGCAGTGGTAGACAGAGACAGAGACTCGGGGACACACGGCTGGGCTGAGAAGCTACAGTTTAGTCTTTATTCACGAACGGGCAAATCACCACACCATGTGCTTCCCCATCATTCTCCCTCCGCAGCTCCTGCTGGGACTCTGGACGTCCTTAGCATAGGGGGCGGGGAGAAAGCAGGCACGACACTAGCAAGGGCCAAACCAATTCTCTCAGAGGTCGGGGGGAAGGGGAGCAAACCAATATGAAACATACCAACAATTCCCCCTTCTGTTTTTAACTAAACGCTTCCCTGTATGCTGCTGGGTTTCTCAAAGACTGACTGCAGCCAGCTGCCTTGTGACTCTAGGCCACATCCCCGCCCCCATGCTAGGTAATGCCCACAGAGAAAAAAAAATGCCAATGTGCTGCCAAGAGAAGGCCTGAGGGGGCCATTTTTTGCCTCTGTGGGCAAAGCTTTATCAGCTAAAGAACCTTTGCTGCCTCTGGGGGCTTTCCCTGTATGCAGTCCACCTTGAACCTCAGCTCTTTTTATTGCTATTTATTTTTATTTTTATTTATTAATATACATATATATTTTAATGAGGGCACTGCTCAGATCTGGCTTATGGTGGTGCTGGGAATTAAACCTTTGGTGCCTCAGGCTGGAAAGGCTTTTTGCAGAACTACTACTATGCTGTCTCCCCAGCCCTAACCCCAACTCTTACTTCTCGGAACCCCACATCTTTATATGCACTAATACATTTTCCAGAAACGGGAAAACAGAGATCATGTTCTTGCCAAGAGTTGAGAAGGGGCTATGATTTCTATTCCACTGGCAGCCTGTCAAACTCAGGCGAATTTCACAGATGTCAGAGACATGGAGTTCCGGGGTCTGAGATGTTGCTCGCCGTTCCTCACAGCACAGAAAGCACAAGATTCATGCTCTTGTCGGTCTCAGTGCCCCCAAGTCCCACACAGGTGACGTGAAGTGGCCCCACATGGATGCTGCACAGCTTGGGTCCCAGCTGAGGAGCCCTGTTCTGAAGAAATGAAGTAGCTTAGCGCGAATGTGAGAACACCTGCCTGAACCTTGCTCTGACGGAGACAAGGTCTTTATTTCGGTGACAGCAAACAAAGATGCCACCTGTTCTGGGGACAGACATGATCTCTATCTTCTAGAAACACATTCTTGCTCAATACCACAGACCATAGAAACAAACATCAACCGCCTGTCTTTAGTTAAAATATTGGGGGTTTTTTTCCCAGCATGAATTGTTTGCATTTATTTTGAGGGTTTTTTTTAAATATTGCATTACAACATGTGTGTGTGTGTAGTGTGTGTGTATGTGTGTATATGTGTGTGTGTATGTGTGTGTGTCTGTGTGTGCGTCTGTGTGTGTGTGGTGAGGGCCTCATACACGTGGGATTTAGCTACTCCCACGTCAACTTTTTCCACAGTACCAGAGCTTCCCCCAGTGCAGTGGTACTCTTCTGTGGTGCCAGGGGTCAAACCTAGGTCACATGTACCCTACCCAGCAAGCTATCCCTTGACCCCCAGTATTAATTGTTTTATTGTCTGGTTTACTGGTGTTCTTTCATATACTTATCTGACCTTTGCAATATATAAGGTTTTTTTTGTTTTGTTTTGTTTTGTTTTGGGTTTTGTTTTTTGCCATCAGGGTTATTTCTGGGGCTCGGTGCCTGTACCATGAATCCATTGCTCACAGTGTCCATTTTTTCTTTCTTCCTTCCTTCCTTTATTTATTTACCTTTTTTTATTAGATAGAACAGAGAAAATTGAGAGAAAAAGTGGAGTTGTAGAGGGAGAGAGACACCTGCAGCCCTGCTTCACTATTTGTGAAGCTTCCCCCATGCAGGTGGGGAGTGGGGACTTGAACCTGAGTCCTCTTGCACCATAACATGTGCGTTCAGCCAAGAGTATCACCACCCAGTCCTACAGTATATACAGTTTCAATGCCCAGGTATATTGGCAGATCTATCTTTATTTACTCTGACAATAAAGCACTTCATTATATAAGATATTTTGACCCTTTTTTTTTAAAAGCTTTTTTCCTTTTTATTTTTTTTTCCAATTGGGGAAATACTGATTCATGGGGCACTTGTCACATGGGCCCAGTCTCCCCTCCTTCTGTGGTAGGCGTGTCTACACTCTGACCCCTCCACTTACCTGGGTCCTCCTCCACCATCCTGCATGGGGCCCTGAGGGCTACTACTCAGCACCCCGCCCCTCTCTGCCTTTTCCACTTAACTGTGATTTCTCCAGCTTTCTCGTAAGCACACTGACCGCTTCATTCTTCTCTTTCCCCAGAGGCTTGCTCAACTCAGCTCTCTGGCTGACATCGCTGCTGGGGGTTGAGTCTGGGACCTCAGAGCCTCAGGCAGGAACATCTCTGGCAGAACCACTATGTTGTCTCCGTCCCCCCCCCCCATCCCTTCTTTCCTTTTTAAAATTCATTTTATTTCTTTCATATGAGATAGAGTGTGAGGAAAAAAAAAAGGAGAGAGCTTGAGCTTCATGTGAGGGCGGAAGTGAGAGAGAAAGAAGTTAGAGCAGCAGTCTGGGTCAGACCCAGAACCCCAGGTGTGCGTGTCTTGTGCTGTACCAACTGAGCGATTTCCCTGGCCACACTACTTTATTATTAAGGAGGCAGAGGACAGATTCTGAACCGTTGAAGTCTTGCAGTGCCTGTAAAATATAATCTTTTGACTCATAGTTGTTAATGCAGTGTGCTCCCATCTGTTCACTAGCGATTTATCATTTGTTTTCTGGAAACTGGCTGCTCATATCTGTTCCCCATTTTTCTGTTGTTTGCTCTGCTGTTTCTTCTTAGAGTGGGTCCTTTGAAATCGGCGCCATAATGAGGTATATCCCCCCCCCCGCAGTGTGCTATTGTTTTAATGCTTCTGTTGGTAATTTTCTCATGTAAAAGGCTCTCTTAATTATCAAATTAATTCATCTTTTCTAGGGTTGGGATTTTGTATCTTTCTCTCAGACCTGATAAGTTCTGTCATTAAAAATAATACATGAGGGGGGTGGGTGGTGGCACACCTGGTTGAGCACACACGTTATCATGCACCAGGACCTGGGTTCAAGCTCCCACTCCTCACCTGCAGGGGAGATGCTTCACAATCGATCGCTGAAGCAGGCCTGCAGGTGTGTGTCTTTTTCTCTCCCTCTCTATCTCCCCCTCCCCATCTCAATTTCTCTCTGTTCTATCCAATAAAAATAGAAAGAAAGGGAGGAAAAAGGGGAAAATGGCTACTGGAAGTTGTGGATTTGTAGATCCAACACCTTGCCCCAGTGATAACACTGGTGGCAATAGTAACAACAACAATATACCAAGCAGCCAGGAGGTAGTTCACCCAGTAGGCCACACACGTTACCATGCTGAGGACCCAGGTTCGAACCCCTGGCTGCCACATGGAAGCAACATGCAAAGGGGAAGCTTTACAAGTGGTGGAGCAGTACGATATTATCTCTCATTCTCTCTCTATCTCTGTATCTCTCTCCTCTATTTTTCAATCTCTATATAAAAAAAGAAGTTCATCGGAAGTAGAAAAATCATGCAGTCACAAAGCTCCAGTGACATCCCTGGGGATAAATAGTAACAATATAATAATAAATAATAATTTTTTTTAAAAAAAGATAGAAGATGTTTATAAAGTAAAAAGTCAGCATAATACCACACTCCCACTCCTGCGATTTACTGTCTTTTCTCCCAACTGGTAAATCAGGAAGAATCGTCATTTGCCTGTATGAGAGCACACACACTGGCAGGGATGTGTGGGAGAATGTAACACATACTCAGTCATGTGTAGTGCATGAAGGTCAGGAGCTTGTCTAAAGAAAGCTCTGAAAAACTTGTACTCTCTGCTCCGTCTTCTCTTTGGCACCGTTCCCTTCAGCCAAGAATTGCCTCATCTCTGGTGATACCTAAAGCCCCTCCCAGCTCTGGGGTGTGACATAATATTTTCCTGCCTCCCACCCAACACAAGGAACCAACTGTAAACACCTGGCTGAAAATATGTCCTGGTGTTTGCTTAATGAGGCCAGCACAACTCCTGGGGCATTTCTTTGTCTCCTCCCTGGGTGTGTCAGATTTAAGTTATCTACATCTTTGTCTAATCCATGGGTCTACTGTTTCTACATTTTGAAATGACTAAGATCCATCAAGAAAGATTTTTGGATTCACGGCAAATTGGTTCTGGTCAAAATGTGTCAAAAAATAATTGAGTTTTGTGAGGACCGAGTTTGTCATGATTTTTCAGTCTTTGTTTTATTGTGGGTTGTTACCTTGATTCAGTGAGGGTGATACGCGGATATCTTCGCCCACCCTGTTGAACGCTTGACGTCTCGTCACCCAATCTGGTCTCCTACGCCTACACTGAACTTCTCTGTTCCAGTCTCTTGGAAACAGAGCTGGCAGTCAGCTGAGGTAAAGAACAAACACCTCATCACAGACCCCTGCGAGCGTCCACCCGGCTTTGACCTAGCACGTTATGATCGGGCCCTCCTCCATCGCTATCGAACAGGCCATGGCCGGTGCGCCGCTATGTTCCATCGCTGGGGAGCCAGAGACGACCCGAACTGCCCCTGCGGCTCCAGACAGACTATGACCCACATGGTCAACGACTGCCACCTCTCCAGATTCAAAGGAGGTCTCGAAACTTGACATCAGGCTCAACCTGACGCTGTTGACTGGCTACGGAAGAAGGGCAAACGCTAGAAGAAGAATTGAGGGTGAGGATGGAGGCAACCTGAAATGGGTTAAGTGTAAAATTGTTGTGTGAAGAAACATTCTTTTCTTCCCTCTTCATCTATCTCCCTTCCTCCCTCTCTTCTCTTCCTCTCTCCCTCCCTTTCTCTTTCTCCCTCCCTCCCTTCTTTCCTTCTATGTTTCTTTCCTCTGTCCTTCTCTCCCACTGTCCTTCCTTTCCCTTCCCTTCCATCCCCTTCCCTTCGCTTCCCTTCACTCCCTCCCTCCTTCCCTCTCTGCCTTTCTTCTTACTTTCCTTCCACAATCTCAGATTGACTTACAGAGATTGCCCAAAAGAATGTAAACATGAGGCCTGTGTGAGCTACCCGAGAAATCTATAATCAGTGGAACAACAACACAGTTGATTGGGGGCCAGGGGGTGAGGGGGATAATTATGCTTGAACCGACCAGTTGCATATGTGACCATTCATTTAATTGGCGTCTGAATGACTGCATTTTGACAAGTGAATATTAAAGAATGTTTGTTTCACTTATTTTATTACCTATGTATCTCCAGAGAGATTAGGGCAATGAGAAAAGAAACAGCTAATTAAATGTCTTGGTGAACTGGCAAGTAGCGGAAACTTGTTTACAGGCTTGGTATTCTGCATAATTCGATTGTGATTCCATGAGGATGAAATCCCCAATGTTTAAAAGTCTGGCTCTTCTCCTTGGGGATGGACCCATTTTCTTCTCGGGGCTGCATCCCATTGGTGGAAAATAGACAGGGCTTACTTCCAGGAGGAACCCTGTAGAATCAGTCCTTTTGCCTGGCTTCCTCCCATCCAGCAGGCTTCTCCAATACTAAGTCTACCACTGGCCATAGCACGATGCATTCAGGTAACTTGGGTTGTAAAGAGAGTTAACCATGGCCCGGGAGGTGGCACAGTGGATAAAGCATTAGACTCTCAAGCATGAGGTCTTGAGTTCAATCCCCAATAGCTCATGTACTAGAAAAATGTCTGGTTCTTTCTCTCGCCTGTCTTTCTCACCAATAAATAAATACATAAATAAAATCTTTAAAAAAATAAATAAAAATAGTTAACCCGGTGCTACAAAGGATATATAAAGTTCTCAAAAGGAAGTTCATTAGTGTCTACTAGTCCTAAACACATACCTGCCCTAGGAGCCAGAGATTTTTTTTCACTCCCAGGTATATGCCTCAAGGAAAAACAAAGCATGTCCAAGGCCTTTGAGAGCACCTACTTAGAAGCAAAGCCAGTGGTTACTAAGAGTAGAGAGGGAAACAAATTGTGGCATATTCATACAATGGGAAACTCCGGGACAATGAGAAAGAAAGCACTGGGGATGTATGCAACATCATTGAAGGCGCTCTCACATGCTAGGGAAAGAGGAGGAGAAGGAGAAGGAGAAGGGAAAGGAGGAGGAGGGAGAGAAGGAGAAGAAAGCTTGACGCACACAGAGCGCACAGTGTATGATGTTGAAGAAGAGGTCAGAGAGATAAATGTTGACAATCAGGAAGCTTGCTCAATGGTAGAGCACTGGACTTGCAGACTTGTACAGGAGGGCCCAGATTCGATCATCAGCACTGCCATCCATATGCCAGAGCTGAACAGTGCTCTGCTTTCTGTCTCTCTCTTCTTCATGAAATTAATCTTAATATTATTATAACCAAGTTATTTGGAATCTTGGTTTACTTTGAAAACCCTACGGTTAGAATTTACTGTACCCTATAAGACCTCACTGTGATTTATGTCATTTAATACTACTTACAAATATCTATAGCTTAGATACTGACAGAACTGGTTGTTTCTGGTTTCCCTGGTGGTTTAATATTTTTTTAAAAAAAGGTTATTATTAGAAATGCATTAGCAATTTAAGCCCAGTGTCAGAATCCGATCAGTTTATAATTTTGAAACACTAAGTACTTAGACTAAAAGAATATCTACTCAGAACTGAAATCTATGCATTTTAAGAGCTCGAGACATTCAGTTTCCCCCTCTAATATTGAATGGTGATTTATAAGATTATATATTACTAGGAGTATGTATTAACATCATTCCTGCCACCAAAGGCTGGTGTCCCTACCCCCACCCCAAATCCATCTTTCTAAAGGCAGTTGGGAGGTGGCTCAGCAGTAGAGCAGGGTACTTGAATGCACGAGGTCCTGAGTTGAGGCCTGGTAGGTACCACATATGCTAGAGTAATGCTCCAGTCCTCAGTGCCTGCATCATGAATCCACTACTCCTGGAGGCCATATTTCCCATTTTGTTGCCCTGGTTGTTACCCTTGTTGTTGTCATTATTATTGTTGTCATTGCTGTCATTGTTAGATATGACAGAGAGAAATCGAGAGAGGAGGGGGGGAGACAGAGAGGGGGAGAGAAAGAGAGACATCTGTAGACCTGCTTCACCACTTGCGAAGCGACCCTGCTGCAGGTGGCAAGCCGGGGGCTCGAACTGGAATCCTTACGCTGGTCCTTGCACCTTGCGCCATGTGCACTTCACTCACCGCACTACTGCCCGACCCCCAATCTTTTTTATTTTTTCTCACACTATACACAAAACATTTTTATCATTTCTTTTTTTCTCTATTTCCATTTTTTTTTATTTGTGATTAACAGTGGGTTACAAGATTGGAAGATTTCAGGGCAAAGTTCTACACTGCACCTACCACCCCACCCTGTTGGTATGCTTCTAAAAACCCCTTCTGTTTCATTAGTTTAATCCCCCCTGCTTAACACTATTCTATTTACATAACCACTTCATTCTATTTACATAACCGCTTCTTCTTCTAGTGTTTGCCCTTCTTCCGTAGCCAGTCAACAGCGTCAGGTTGAGCCTGATGTCAAGTTTCGAGACCTCCTTTGAATCTGGAGAGGTGGCAGTCGTGGACTATGTGGGTCATAGTCTGTCTGTAGCCGCAGGGGCAGTTCGGGTCGTCTCTGGCTCCCCATCGGTGGAGCATAGCGGCGCACCGGCCATGGCCTGTTCGATAGCGATTGAGGAGGGCCCGATCATAACGTGCTAGGTCAAAGCCGGGTGGACGCTTGCAGGGGTCTGTGATGAGGTGTTTGTTCTTTACCTCAGCTGACTGCCAACTGTATTTCCAAGAGTCTGGAACAGAGAAGTTCAGTGTAGGCGTAGGGGACCAGATTGGGTGACGAGACGTCAAGCGTTGGACAGGGTGGGCGAAGATATCCGCGTATATTGGCAGGTCCGGTCGAGCGTAGACATGGGAAATGAACTTAGATGATGCTGCATCCCGACGAATATCTGGCGGGGCGATGTTGCTAAGAACTGGCAGCCATGGAACCGGGGTGGAACAGATGGTTCCAGAAATTATTCTCATGGAGGAATATAATTTGGAGTCGACCAAGTGGACATGGGGGCTACGGAACCATACTGGGGCACTGTATTCTGCAGTGGAATAGCATAATGCCAGAGATGATGATCATAGTGTGGAAGCGCTCACGCCCCATGAGGAGCTGGCCAGTCTTGCAATGATGTTGTTCCTCGCTGCAGTTTTTATGAGATGTTCGTGAAATGACAGGGTGCGATCGAGAGTAACACCAAGATAGACTGGCTGGGCTTCATGCCGGATTCTCATATCATCAAGTTGTACATTAAGCTCACACAAGGCCGAGGCATGGTGTAGATGGAAAACAGATGATACCATTTTTGCAGTGCTAGGTATTAGTCGCCATTTTTTACAGTAATCAGATATCAGAGACATGTCTTTCGTGAGTGAGTGTTTCCTCGAGGATGTCAAACTTGGATGCCTGAGTTGCACAGCAGATGTCATCGGCATAGATGAACTTCCTTGAAGAAGTTTCTGGAAGGTCATTGATGTAAATATTAAATAGCGTAGGAGCCAGAACAGAGCCCTGGGGGAGGCCACTTGAGACAAGTCTCCATCTGCTAGACTTGTCACCCAGATGCAGCCAGAATCTTCTGTTTTGGAGAAGAAACGATATAGTGTTGGCCACCCATGGAGGCAGGCATCTTGAGATCTTGACTAGGAGACCACGGTGCCAGACCGTGTCATAGGCTGCTGTGAGATCAACAAAGACAGCACCCGTCTTTAAATTCTTCTGAAATCCATTTTCGATGTAAGTTGAGAGGGCCAGGGTTTGTTCGCAGGTAGATCTTCCTGGGCGGAAACCAGCTTGGGCGGGTGATAGGAATTTCTCTGTAAGAGGAGAAATATGTGACAGAAGCAGCCTCTCAAGGAGTTTGTAACACACGGAGAGGAGAGAAATTGGTCTATAGCTGGCGGCCAGTGTTGGGTCTTTCTTTGGTTTCAAAACTGCTATTATCTTCGCACAACGCCAAATTTGGGGCATAGATTCAGATTCCAAGATGTGGGACAGGAATTTAGTGAGCCACTTTTTTGCCGCGGGGCCCAAGTTAAGAATGAGTTCTGGGGTGATGTTATCATAGCCGGCAGCCGTTCCGGTTTAACCCTCTTCAAAGCGTCTTCCAGTTCAGACAGTGTAAAGGGAGAGAGTTTTGGAGATGGACAAGATAAACGGAAGTGGGATGACCACTCATGGGAAATTTCTCTTTTCCAGACTGGGTCGATCTTAGCACATCCAACTTGAGTTAGGTGACTGGCCACTGAGTTTGGAGATACGGGAGGATGGGAGACGGGAGAGGGTTGGCTACCGGCACCCAGACTATGAAGAAGCTTCCAGGCCTTCCTACTTGAGTGGGTGAAGTTCAGACTTTTCGTGAGTTGTTGCCAGTGGGCTTGGCATGCTGCATCCAGGGAGGCAATGAGATGGTCAGCCACATCTGGGTCGCCCGACTCATCATACTGCTTTAGTAGTTGCTCGCATTCAGCATCAAGACAAGGCGTATACTTAGCATGTCTTCCACGAGGAATGGCTTGGGAAGCTGCTTTGAAGATGGCTTGGCGGAAGCGCCTGTAGGAATCTTCAGAGGGGATAGAGTTAATTGGAATTGCAGGAATAGATTTATTGGTAAGATCACTGAACAGACGCCAGTTTGCTTTCCGAAAGTTCCATCTTAGTTTCTCCGAGCACAGAATCAGTGGGAGCTGGAGACCAATGTGGATGATAGCTGGGCGGTGATGACTGTGCGGGAAGATCTTGAGAACTTGTCTCGTAGCGGGAAAGGCTTGGCCGTTGACTGCTAATCCAGCACAGGTCGGGTGATGAGTCTTTATTCCATCTAGCACTGTGAAAAGAGCCTGGCTGTTTGGGATCGTATAATAGGGAGAGGTCATTCACTGAAGCCCAGTCGGCTAAGATAGAGCCGTCAGCACGAGTGGAGGAATATCCCCAGTCCTGGTGATGACTATTAAAGTCTCCAACGTAAACGACTGGGTGATTCGGGCTAGGCAGGACCTCATTATCCCATGAGGCACTGGGAGGCTTATATACGTTGACAAGCTGAATGAATAGTTCCAATAGTAATGGAGTCGTAGAAGGTCGAAGAGGCCGTGTGGTAAACGTCCACAAGACACGATTTGGCATAGGTGGCTCGGCTGTGTTTAGGATGGAGATTATAGCATATTAAATTGAATCCACTGATGGTGAATTGAGCAGCTTCATCGACTGCTATATGTGTTTCTTGTAGGCAGATAACATCTGCCTGATGCTGTATTGCCAATTGACCAATAAGAACGTGTTTGGCAAAGGACAGCCCCTCAACATTAAGTTGGAGGACTCGAAGAGCAGGACCAACAGCTTGAAAGCTGGCAGGAGCTGCTTGTTGCTGGCTTTGAAAGAGACTGGGATCCATGTGGATTCAGTCGGCTAGGAAGGATCGTCAGTTTCCCCAATGAATGGGTACTCACGGGATGCACCACGGGAAGGTCGATCCAATGCATCCCATAACCACTGTTAACAAGCACCACCTTCCCTCCAGGGCATTGGTGGTTCAGTGGTAGAATTCTTGCCTGCTCCGCCCCCTCTCCTTGTCATACCCTGATTTTCACCAGTCACTTTTCTCTCCACCCTCTCTGCGTCGCATCCTGTTCCCACCCTGCTGGGCTAGTATATTTATAAGGACAAGATTGTTTGTAGTTTTTAGTTTAGTTTAGCTTAGCTCGGCTTAGATTGTGCTGCATCCTGCATGAATAAAGAGATACTGCCTACAGCTCAACCATGAGTCCCTGGTCGTCTGTTACCCGCCCGTGAAGCCAGCCCGGCGAAAACAACACCACCCTCCCACCTCCCAAAGATCACCACCAGAGTTCTCACAGAGTCTTAGAAACAGTTTATTTGCTTCTGATGGTTTTCCTTTTTTTTTTTTTTTTTTTTTTGCAAGCTCATATGTACAGTTATCTAGATTATGAAGTTACGGGACATATACTTCATGGAATACTACTCTGCAATGAAATAGATAATAATGTGTCCTTTAGGGAAAAATGCACAGAACTGTGAAATAAGTTAAGAGATGAAGGACAGCTACCAGATGGTTTCATTCATGTGCAAAATCTGGAGAAATAAATCATTATTTTTTTTAACACAAAAGAAGTCAGAATGGCACCCACCGCTGTGGAGTATGGAAAGGGTGAGGGTTGTTGGCAGAGGAGGACCACGGTGAAGTCTTCTGGGATGCTGGGAATGTTCTTGATCTTGACTTTGGGTGATAAACCTTCTTTGAATGGTGTACTGGTATGTACTTTACGCAGTTTGCTGTGTGTGCATCATGCCCCGTAAAAATCAGGAAATCAGCCAGGCCAGAAATGGTGTTGTGCCTGGGGCTGTTGGGAGCCGGTGAAGCCTCACCTCTCCAGGGGTCCGACATGTAGCTGCCAGCAAATGTGGGAGGATCGGCACTGGCAGAGGCAGCTGTGTTCGGGCTCCCAGGCTCCCCTCTTTTGTAATGTACAGCCGTCATCCTATTGGGCTGCTACTTCACACAGAAAGGCCTATTACAACAGGTGGTGGGGAGACGGGAAAAATGAGTTTCATAAGCTCACATACAGAGGGGACTTGGAACGCTGTAAGAAAATAAATTGCGATAAGAGAGAGCTAGGCTTCCTGCCAGGCAGACGAGATAAAGGTTCATCAGATTAGGGGGGAAGGGTACAGAGAGGTAGAGGGAAAGCTCAGAGTAAGATACCCTGCAGGGGCCCTTGGGAAGGGGGTCCCTGCCTCAGCACAGAACGCCCAGGTAGAGGCACATCTTAACCTGTCCCCTAGCTCCCATTCCTCTTATGGGTGCCCAGGAGTCCTGGGTGACCCATCTGGAGTCTTTGCTCTCCCTTTCTGTAGAAGCCACTGGCCCAGAAACCCAAGTTCATCTATTTCATCAGTGTCACAAATGTGCCAAGTGCTTTTTTTTTTTTTTTTTTTTAATATTTGTACTCACACTCTCCTGATGAGTTTGAATCCCACAGCCAGGAGTCGGGGCAGAAGAGCTCCCCTGATCTTTATGGCTAATTGCTGATACTGCCTCTGATGTGTATTTTTTTCTCAGTAAATTAAAAATACAGGTTGGGAAAAGAGAAAAATATCTTCCCTAATAGTTGTTTTCTTGCTGTTGGAATGTAAGGCAGTCCTTGGCTGGCTGCCCTGAGCCAGTGGGGTGAATGATTCTTTCCTAGCCGCTGTGATGAAGGCCCTCTGTGCTCCGCTGGTGCTGGGAGAGATACAGTAGCTCATTTGCTGCCATTTTGGCTTTGGCACCGGAAATCGATGCAACTAGAGATAGGGGGAGAGGGGTCCTCATTGAGAGCCTGACTGGGGAGTCCCACATTTATTCATGGCCGCATCTGAAAGACTTTAGCCTTTCGAATGCATGGCGGGCCCACAAGCTCATGACACTTCCACTTGGATGGGAGATTTTTCTGATGGACAGATTGAGGTGGAAGTTTGAGTCATGGCTCTGCTCTATCATGGGGAAAATAATAAATACACAAGGAATAAAAGTATGTAAAGTGTTAACGGTCTTAGTAGATACTCTACCAGTGTTGATTCTTTTTCTTTAATTTTTTAGGAGACAAACACAGAGAGAAACCACAGCACAGAAGCTGTGTTCAACATGGTGGAGGCCGGGCTTGACCCTGCGTTGCACACATGGCAAAGTAACCGAATGTTGGTTCTAAGTGTCGTCCCTCTACACACAAATCTTGCCCGTCCCTCTCTTTGTCATATTAATTCAGGAAACATCAGTAGAACGTGGTTATGGGATTCATTCTATGGGAGGCTGTGGGCAAAATGTACAGATGAACATGGCATAGCCCTGTCCCGAGGAAACAGTTCGGCAGTTGTCTCTAAAGTTCGGCTGCGCAGGGCTGAAAGAATGCCGACAAGTGGACCGTGCCCCCAGGTCAGTTCTGTCAGAATCTCTGGAAGTGGCACCACCGAACCAGTATTTCCAAGGCACTCTAGGAAACCCAGTGTATGCCCAAGTTGAGACCCGCTGTTTTAGAGGGCAGTCAGATGTGAAACCTAGAGTTATATAGGCCAAAGCTTTTCCACAAATAAGCCAAAAGCTGTTCCATGACTAGGTCTCACGGTCAGTAGAGCAGAGAGGACTCAGTGACGTAAGATCTTCCTCACTACTGTAAAAAATTTGTCTTTGGATGGAACTCTGGTGGTAAGAACTGTATGGAATTATATCCTGTTATCTGTCAATCTTGTTAGTCATTATTAAGTTACTAATAAAAGTAATAATTTGTCTTTGAGGGGCTGGGGAGTCAGCATTATGGTTTTGCAAAAGACTCTCATGCCTGAGGCTCTAAAGTCCCAGGTTCAATCCCCAACCTCACCATAAACCAGAACTGAGCAGTCCCTCTATCTATCTATCTATCTCGTTAAAAAGAAGAAGAATTTGTCTTGACCTTAATGCTGATGCACTAAAGAATGGTCTGATTAAGTTCTAGAATAACTCCTCTGGCATCTGTGTGAAGGATGTTTAGCTGGTGCTGCCCCACCCTTGTCCCTTGGAATTTACCGTTACAGACTTTCAGCCAACTGCCTGATGATCTCTGACCTGCGCTCTTGTGTACAACACACTGGAATCATGGGAGAATTGGGCAACCCCCACTCCCACTGCAGTGGCTTTAGTAGTGACTCAGAGGACCTGGTGTAGAAATACCCCCAGCCCCTATACCTTTTGAGCATGAGGTCTACATCACCTCCCATAATAGCCAGCCTGAGGTGTGGCTGCCCACAGTGCTAACCAGCTTGGCACTGCCCCTCAATGGAGTTTTGGTCCTTGTCTTATTTCTTTGTGTCTCTACTGCATGGGTAACAGCCGTATTTGTAACTGTGTACATGTGTATTAGGAAGGGGCTGCCCTGTGCATAGCCACAAATTTAGCAGCTTCCCTGATCTCGACCCAGTTGATTCCAGTGGCACCTCGTCTTAAGTTGAAATAGCAAAGATACCTCCCAATATTGAAAAAGATCCCTGCGAGACAGAAATGTCACCACCTTACTGGCATTTCCTAGTGTCACCTCCTGAATACATTCTTTACCCTTGAACCCTTTGTGTCTAAGTCTACTATGGGAAACCCGAAGGAAGACAGGAGTTGTAGAGGGACACATCAGGGGCCAACCAGGCTGTGACAGGAGATGATATCCTGAACTTCAGATGAGGCTGAGCTAGTAGCGAGAGGCAGATACAGGAGACCATGGTGGAATGTGGAGCCTCTGTGTATTTGAGAAGTGAAGCAAATAGCTGCATGACCCTGGGGGTGATCCTTGATGAGAGGAAACCCAGACACTAGGGTTAGGTTTTAAAAAGTAAATCTGGGGGCTGGGCGGTAGCGCAGCGGGTTAAGCACACATGACACGAAGCGCAAGGACCGGTGTAAGGATCCTGATTCGAGCTCCTGGCTCCCCACCTAGAGGGGGGTCACCTCACAAGCGGTGGCCTCCAGGGTTATTGCTGGGACTCAGTTCCTGCACTACGAATCCACTGCTCCTGGAGGCATTGTCCATCTGGAACCTGGGTTGTGGACATGCCGAAGCAGCACACCACCCAGGCTACCTGTTTAGCCAGTCCAGAGAACATAACAGTTGAGCAGTGCACACTGGGATGACCTGTGAACATTAAATGTTTCTGACGTCTAAGACACTACATTTTAACTGAGTCACTTTGGGGTATGGCTTGGAATGTAAGAAATATGTAAAGTTCCCCTCCAGACTCAAACTCTGGTAAAATGTAACACAAAATAGAGAAATTATTTAGAGGTCTCTCTCTCTCTCTCTCTCTCTCCACTTTCTGTGGACACATAAACATACACACACTCATCATTCCAGATCATCTTTTCCAAGTGCAAATATTAGTAAAATGACATTAAAAAAATCACGTTTAGGGGACCGGGAGGTAGTGTGGCGGGTTAAGTGCATATGGTGCAAAGCGCAAGGACCAGCATAAGGATCCCGGTTCGAGCCCCCAGCTCCCCACCTGCGGGGGTGGGGTTGCTTCACAGGCAGTGAAACAGGTCTGCAGGTGTCTATCTTTCTCTCCTCCCTCTGTCTTCCCCTCCTCTCTCTGTCCTATCCAACAACAATGACAACAATAACAGTAATGACAACAAGGGCAACAAAAATGGGGGAAAAAAAAAGTCTTCCAGGAGCAGTGGATTCGTAGTGCAGGCACCGAGCCCCAGCAATAAGCCTGGAGGCAAAAAAAAAATCATGTTTGAGGGCCAGAAGATGGTGCACCCGGTTAAGCGTATACATTACCATCCATGAGAACCTGGGTTCAAGCCCCCACTCCCCACCTGCAGGGGAAGCTTCACAAATGAAGCATGCCTGCGGATGTCTATCTTTCTCTCTTCTTATCTCCCTCTCTTCTCTCAATTTCTCTCTGTCCTATCGAAAAAAAAAATCATGCTTAATTGAACTACTAAATGTGTTAAGTAAGCACTTCCTCTATTCAGGTTCTTCTTCTAGTATTTGCCCTCTATTCAGGTAATTCTTAGCACTTACTCTTTAATATTTAATCCACACACAAACCCCCTGAGCTGAGAGCCATTGCTCCTCCTCCTCCTCTTCCTCCTCCTCCTCTTATCATTAGTCACCAAGATTGCAATACTACAGTCCAGCATTTTCAGACAGAGACAGATGGAGAGAGAGCTATATCGTTTCAACACTTTATCGTTTCTTCTCCAAAACAGAAGATTCCGGGTGCATCTGGGTGACAAGTCTAGCAGATGGAGACTTGTCTCAAGTGGCCTCCCCCAGGGCTCTGTTCTGGCTCCTACGCTATTTAATATTTACATCAATGACCTTCCAGAAACTTCTTCAAGGAAGTTCATCTATGCCGATGACATCTGCAGTGCAACTCAGGCATCCAAGTTCGACATCCTCGAGGAAACACTCACGAAAGACATGTCTCTGATATCTGATTACTGTAAAAACTGGCGACTAATCCCTAGCACTACAAAAACGGTATCATCTGTTTTCCATCTACACCATGCCTCGGCCTTGCGTGAGCTTAATGTGCAGCTTGACGATACGAGAATCCGGCATGAAGCCCAGCCAGTCTATCTTGGCGTTACTCTCGATCGCACTCTGTCATTTCACGAACATCTCATAAAAACTGCAGCAAAGGTGGGCGCGAGGAACCACATCATTGCAAGACTGGCCAGCTCCTCATGGGGCGCGAGCGCTTCCACACTATGATCATCATCTCTGGCATTATGCTATTCCACTGCAGAATACTGTGCCCCAGTATGTGCCCCATGTCCACTTGGTCGATTCCAAATTATATTCCTCCATGAGGATAATTTCTGGAACCATCCATTCCATCCCAGTTCCATGGCTGCCAGTTCTTAGCAACATCGCCCCGCCAGATATTCGTCAGGATGCGGCATCATCTAAGTTCATTTCCCACGTCTACGCTCGACCGGACCTGCCAATATATGCGGATATCTTTGCCCACCCTGTCCAACGCTTGACGTCTCGTCACCCAATCTGGTCCCCTACGCCTACACTGAACTTCTCTGTTCCAGTCTCTTGGAAACAGAGTTGGCAGTCAGCTGAGGTCAAGAACAAACACCTTATCACAGACCCCTGAGAGCGTCAACCCGGCTTTGACCTAGCACGTTATGATTGGGCCCTCCTCAATCGCTATGGAGCAGGCCATGGCCGGTGCGCCGCTATGTTCCATCGCTGGGGAGCCAGAGACGGCCCGAACTGCCCCTGTGGCTCCAGACAGACTATGACCCACATAGTCAACGACTGCCACCTCTCCAGATTCAAAGGAGGTCTCGAAACTTGACATCAGGCTCAACCTGACGCTGTTGACTGGCTACGGAAGAAGGGCAAACACTAGAAGAAGAAGAAGGAGAGAGAGCTCACATAGGAGCTTCTCCCAATGTTATAGGAGCCCCTCTTTAGTTCTGGGGACTGGAGCCTGGGTTGTGGGCATGGCAAAGCGGGCAGCCTCTCAGGTAAACTATCTGGCACTGCCCCCTAAGGTCGATTATTACATCCACTTTACAGGGGTAGACACTGAACCTCAGGGAGTTTGCTTTGACAGTCTCAAATGGGCCTTGGGGCTGCCTGAAAATTCTGCGGGAGGAAAAAGCCTTTAAACACAGAGATGGCCAACGGGAGGTTTTCCACAGGTGACACGAATTCGGAAACTTTGACCTCCTCAGGATGGAAATAATTTCCTTCTCAGCGATAAGTGCATTTCTGTTTTTATCTGTGGCACTAGGGAATAGACCCGGATGCATGTGCTGAGCAGCCTCCTCAACCTAGTTCCTCATCCTTTTTATTAATATTTTATTTATGCATTTATTTACTGGATAGAGACAGAAATCCAGAGGGAAGAGGAAGATAGAAATGGAGAGAGAAAGGGGTGGGGATAGTGAGATACAACACTGCTTCATCACTCCTAAAGCTTCCCCACCCCTGCAGGTGGGGACTGGGAGCTTGAATTTGGGTCTTTGTGATGGTAACATGTACACACAACTCTGCCCCCTTTTTTAGGGAGGGAGGGAGGAAGAGAGAGAGAGAGAGAGACCACCACCCTACCATTCATGGAGCTCCTTCTGTGTTGTATATGTGCTCCCATGTGGTGCTCATATGTGGTCCAGGGCTTGGACCCAGGGCTTCACGTACTACAAGGCATTTGCTCCAGAGAGTGAACTATCTCCCAGCCCTATAAATAGATTTCTGCTCTCTGAAATTCAAAGTGGACCGCATAGCTCAGAGATGTTCTGTGAAAGACTGATGATTTGAGTAGCATTTTAGAACACTTTGTGAGATTATGTTTAATTACCATTTTAGGAGAGCAATCACTAATGATACCATTTACTTGTTAAGATTTCTGTGTACATTTCAGGAAAGGGACACTGATTATTACTGTGGCATCTGCCCTGTGTCTCTGCCATGGCAGTTTCTGTGGGCCCCATCATGCTGGTAGGCTCCCCTGCCTTTGATGTTCAGTAATAAAAACAATTAGAGAATAATTTTACTGGCATCACTTGACTTTGAAGCATATGACACATGATCTGTTTACCTTTTTCCCTATGCTGCTTTGTAGTCATTTTTTAAAAATAATTATTAGTGATTTAATAATGATTAACAAGATTGTAAGATAACAGGGGTACAATTCCACACAGTTCCCACTACCAGAGTTCCTTGTCCAATCCCTTCCATTGGAAGCTTCCCTATTTTTTTTTATCCCCCTGGGAGTATGGACCAGAATTCTTTATGGGGTGCAGAAGGTGGGAGTTCTGGCTTCTGTAATTGCTTCCCTGCGGGACATGGACATTGACAGGGAGATCCATACCACCAGCCTCTTTCTGTCTTTCCCTAGTGGGAAAAGGTGAGACTTTGGGACACATTGGTGAGGTTGTCTGTCCAGGGAAGTCAGGATGGTGTCATGGTGGCATCTGCAAGTTGGTGACTAAAACGTAGTAAGATAAAAGTAGGACAAAATGCTTAATTAAACAGGAACACAAAGATAGGAATAGAACAAATGAAATTAGGGGTCTTTTGTGGAAAGAAGTTAAGAAGTCTATTTGAGGTATGTTCCAAGGGGCCCATGACTAGTATTTTGCCTGAGCCTGATATCTAACATGCAGGTGCACTAAAACTTGTCTGGGAAGATGGTGTCAGAGTTGAGACTAGGGCTAGAAAGCTGGATTAGGGCAAAGGATAGCTCCCAAACATGAAGAAAGAGCTCAGACTTACAGAGACTCAAAGGTCACACAGGTTCCTGTGCTAAATAGGATTATATACAGGCCCTAGCTCAGATCGATGGGGTAAAGAGTCTTTTTTTTTCTTTTAGCAAGGAATGTTAAATGCTTCACAACAATTTATTTTCTTTTCGTAACATTTCCAAGATATTCAGAATGAACCAGCAAACTTGAGTTGATTCATGTTTTCTTTTTCTGCACTGATGCTCACATAAAGGAGTTTACCAAGCATCATTTGTTCTTTAAGAAATATTGAGAATTTTGATTTGATGTATAGGTCTCTAAGCCTGGTGTCCATATTTCTTGAAGACATGCATATGAACAAATGGTGTGTTTTATACCCTTGCCTACCATGTTAGTGTGGGAACAGGTTGCAAAATCCAGAGATGAGTGAACTTGCCTTGGAAAGGCCAGATGGTAGACATTGAAGCCCTAGTGGGCCATACAGTGTGGGCTGCCACTACTCAGTAACTCTGTTAGAGTCTGCAAACAGTCAGAAGCAGAACAGACAGGAGCCTGGTGGTGTTCCCACAGATTTTGACTCATAAACTAGGAGGTGGTTTAATTTTTTATTTAGAAGGGGAGGATTAATAGTTTACAAGCAGCAGGAAGTACAGTTGTTGGTAGATGTGTAAAATGTCTCAGTTTTCTGCAAAATATTCTCACCCCCATTCTAGGCCCTCCTCCACAATCAGGCAGCAGAACCTGAAACCTTCCCTCTCCCTCCCCAGAGTCCTTTGCTTTGGTGCAATACAGCAAACCCAGTCCACGTTCTGCTTTGTGTTTTCCTTTCTATTCTTTTTTTTAAATAATTTTTTAATATTTATTTTATTTATTTATTCCCTTTTGTTGCCCTTGTTGTTTTATTGTTGTAGTTATTATTGTTGTTGTCGTTGTTGGATAGGACAGAGAGAAATGTAGAGAGGGAGGGGAAGACAGAGAGGAGGAGAGAAAGATAGACACCTGCAGGCCTGCTTCACCGCCTGTGAAGCGACTCCCCTGCAGGTGGGGAGCCGGGGTTCGAACCGGGATCCTTATGCCGGTCCTTGTGCTTTGCGCCACCTGCGCTTAGCCCGCTGCACTACAGCCCGACTCCCTTCCTTTCTATTCTTATTTCTCAACTTCTGTCCGTAAGTGAGAGCATCCGATATTCATCCTACTCTTTCTGGCTGATCTCACCTCACATGATTCCTTCAAGTTTCATCTAAGTTGAGGTGAAGGTGAATCACCACTTTTCATAGCTGAGTTGTATTCTATTGTGTGTGTATATATATATATATATATAATATATATAATAGAATATATATTGTATATATATTATATATATCATTCAGCCACTCGTCTGTTGTTGGACACTTAGGATGCATCTAGGTTTGGGCTATCACAAATTATGCTACTATGAACATGGATATACATAAATCTTTTGGGATAGGTATGTTTGATTTCTCAAGATAGATCCCCAGGAGAAGAATTGCAGGGTCATAGGATACAGTAGTCTGAATTTTGCTCATGGGACTGTGGGTAACTGACCCCTGGAATAGTCCTGTTTCACAGATTGAGTTTACTAATCTCATTCCTGAAAGCTTTTCAGCTAAACAATCTCAAAGAATGAATGGTTAGTTTATGAAAAAAAAAGAAAAAAGAAAAGAAAGAAAGAAAGAAAGCAAGTAAGAAAGAAAGAAATGGATCACAGCTGGGAAGATGCTACTTGTTTGATCCCCAGTGGCTACAGCCATGTTGCCAGGTCTTGTTTTCTTGATTCAGCCTTATTTCCAAAGCCAGGAAGCGTCAGCCTGGAAATCAGATCTAAGTGAAATCTGAGTATGGCTCTCTGCCCAGGTAATATGTTTAAAGGCTTCCAGACAAGGAGGCCAGATGATTCCAACTTTGCAGGGTCATCTACTCATCTCTCACCAAAAGGACCAGTGACCACAAATATGACCTTCGAGGTGGCCACACTCAGAACACCACTAGGTTTTGTGGGTCACTGATGAAATGCCAGTAAAGATCATGGCTATATTGAGAAGCTCTTTTTTCACATATAAATCTCATGAGTACTTCGGCAGTAAGACACTCATCTCTTTCTAGCTCAAGTCATGGAAACAGATTTCTCCAAATCACTCAACCAGTGAGTGGGAGAAATTGTATTGAGACCCACACGTTCTTGATTGCAAAATTTTATTCTTTCCACTGTGCAGGCGCCTCCCCACCTAGTGCTTGACTGATGATAATCATCATCACTGACCACCAGCAACTGTAGTGGCAACAGCTAATACTGATTAAGTGTTGCAAGGTGTCGGGCACTGTTCTAAATTTTTTAAAAAATTATTTGTTTATTTCCTTTTGTTGCCCTTGTTGTTATTTTATTGTTGTAGTTATTATTGTTGTTGTTGTAGATGTCGCTGTTGTTGGATAGGACATAGAGAATGGAGAGAGGAGGGGAAGACCGAGAGAGAGGAGAGAAAGATAGACACCTGCAGACCTGCTTCACCGCATGTGAAGTGACTCCCCTGCAGGTGGGGAACTGGGGGCTCAAACCAGGATCCTTATGCTGGTCCTTGCGCTTTGCACCACCTGCTCTTAACCCGCTGCACTACCTTCTGACTCCCTATTTTTTTTTTAAATTCAGTGCCAGAGGATAAATCCAGGGCTTTGTGCATGCACGGTGCCACTGAGTAGCCTACCTGTCCCACTTTTTATTTCAGATTTTTGTGAGAGGGAGGGAAAAATAAAGACAGAAAAGAGGGAGAGACAGCACAGCACTGTTCCACCATCCATGGAGCTCTGGTGGTGCTGTCTGTGGTGCTCCACGTGGTGCCAGGGAGCTACTACAGAGGCCCCACACCTGGAAAGGCGCACACTTTACTTACCGAAGCATTGCTGGGGCCCTGAATTTCTTAACAGATGTGAACACATCCTCCTGACAGGCCTAGGTCTTCTTGCCACCCTCATTTTTCTAGAATAGGAAACAAACACCCAGGTAATGACCCAGAAACTTCTTCAAGGAAGTTCATCTACGCCGATGACATCTGCTGTGCAACTCAGGCATCCATGTTCGACATCCTCGAGGAAACACTCACGAAAGACATGTCTCTGATATCTGATTACTGTAAAAAATGGTGACTAATCCCTAGCACTGCAAAAACGGTATCATCTGTTTTCCATCTACACCATGCCTCGGCCTCGCGTGAGCTGAATGTGCAGCTTGGCGATACGAGAATCCGGCATGAAGCCCAGCCAGTCTATCTTGGCGTTACTCTCGATCGCACCCTGTCATTTCACGAACATCTCATAAAAACTGCAGCAAAGGTGGGCGCGAGGAATCACATCATTGCAAGACTGGCCAGCTCCTCATGGGGCGCGAGCGCTTCCACACTACGATCATCCTCTCTGGCATTATGCTATTCCACTGCAGAATACTGTGCCCCAGGATGGTTCCGTAGCCCCCATGTCCACTTGGTCGATTCCAAATTATATTCCTCCATGAGGATCATTTCTGGAACCATCCGTTCCACCCCGGTCCCATGGCTGCCAGTTCTTAGCAACATCGCCCCGCCAGATATTCGTCGGGATGCGGCATCATCTAAGTTCATTTTCCACGTCTACGCTCGACCGGACCTGCCAATATACGCGGATATCTTCGCCCACCCTGTCCAACGCTTGACGTCTCGTCACCCAATCTGGTCCCCTACGCCTACACTGAACTTCTCTGTTCCAGTCTCTTGGAAACAGAGTTGGCAGTCAGCTGAGGTCAAGAACAAATACCTCATCACAGACCCCTGCAAGCGTCCACCCGGCTTTGACCTAGCACGTTATGATCGGGCCCTCCTCCATCGCTATCGAACAGGCCATGGCCGGTGCGCCGCTATGTTCCATCGCTGGGGAGCCAGAGACCACCCGAACTGCCCCTGCGGCTCCAGACAGACTATGACCCACATAGTCAACGACTGCCACCTCTCCAGATTCAAAGGAGGTCTCGAAACTTGACATCAGGCTCAACCTGACGCTGTTGACTGGCTACGGAAGAAGGGCAAACGCTAGAAGAAGAAACTGGTCTCAAGGCAGTTCTTAGAGTCAGAAGGAAATAGCCTAAAGAGAGAATGCTTCCTCCATTCTCCCCTACCCAAAAGATGAAGAAAAGCCTTCCCCAATGACTGTTCCCATAAAATGCAACCGCCTCAGAGACTTTACTGTCAATAGTTGGCCCGGCAAATCTCACATCAGAGGACATGGTTTGGAGAAACCTCACACAGACAGCAGCAGAAAAATAGATCTGTCTCCCTGTAAAAGCACTGAGATAAACCAGTGGCTTCCTTCTGCCTCTTCTTTTACCACGGCTCCACCAAAAGCCACCCCAGGAGAAGGAGAAGAAAGTCTCCACACCACCAACTCCATGGAGTAGCTTGAAATATGAAAAGGGGTGGGGCCTTTTCAAAATGTCTCCCTGGCACAGTCTGTGTGGTTAATGATGAGGAGAGTGGCACCAAATTCCAGTCTAAACCTTGTACGCCCTGTCCCTCGGGAGATGGCGTGGGTCAGGCGTGTCTTTCTTCTCAAATGTCTAGGTGTGCACCTTCTTTTTCCATGTGTTCTGAAGAGATTTCTTTGCCTCAGGGCGCTTATACAGCTTAGAAATGCCAGGTCAGCAGAGGCCACTGGTGGTGAACTAATTAATACCATCATGTTGAAGTGACAGCAATAAGTTAGGTGTCATCCTCACAACATTGTCACTGGGTTGTATTACCAGCATCCCACCAAATACCACTATATGGAAAGGTCTTTTATATATTTATTTTGGGGATGATGTTTTTCTTTGACATTATTTTAGACATAGAGAGAGCTCCTAAAATAGTGCTGTGAGTTCCTGGATATAGCCTGCACCCAGCTTTTTCCCCAAGTCCCATCTTACCCTGCCGCAGCAATGATAAAAGCCCACAAATGAGCACGTGACCTGGCCCTGGTAGCTAGCCTATTGATCCTTCGTGACTTCCCCACAGGTGATGTCCTTTTTCCTATATCAGGGATCCGTGTTAGGTTGAACTGTGACACCCCATGTCTCCACCGGTCTGTGACCCAGAAGGGCAAAGGAACATGTTGAAGGTGGCACAGTTACACTTCCTCACAGTGGCAGAACTGAAGTTGGCAACCTGAATGGCTCTCACTCAAAACCACTTTCTGAAATCACTCTGCCATTGACCTGGGCTTTCATTTGACCTCTCATGAGATGTACATAAATGAAATGGAATATGTGTTCTCTATGCCTTTGACAGCCTGAACATTTGTTTCTGTAGCTGCCATAATATTAATGAATATGTGAGCTAACCTTGAAGGGACCACATTGTACGGTGCAGACAAGAGGCACTGAGGCAATGACGGACCACATACATAGCGGGACCCAACAGGCCCCACCCTATAAGCCTCAGTGTATGAGAGGCTGTACTATATAGGTTTATGTGACTACATTCTGTGACAGACGCAACAGTGAAGTCAGCTGATGATTTACATCTCAGAACATGTCCCCAGTAAATGCCACGTGCCAGTCTAGGGTTATACTTCCAGGTTAATAGTAGATGAATACTGTAATGCAGCCGTGTTAATGCCAGGTTACTAAGGTTAGCCTGATGATATACAAGACTTGAGAAAAGAAAACAACACAAGTGGACCTGGCCTGTCATTTTTTACTTTTTGTTAGATTAATCTTTGATCATTTTTTAAAAATATATTTATTTATTTATTCCTTTTGTTGCCCTTGTTGTTTTATTATTGTAGTTATTATTGTTGTTATTGATGTAGTCGTTGTTGGATAGGACAGAGAGCAATGGAGAGAGGAGGGGAAGACAGAGAGGGGGAGAGAAAGACAGACACCTGCAGACCTGCTTCACCGCCTGTGAAGTGACTCCCCTGCAGGTGGGGAACTGGGGGCTTGAAGCGGGATCCTTATGCCGGTCCTTGCTAAGTGCGCCACCTGCACTTAGCCCGCTGCGCTACTGCCCAACTCCCTATCTTTGTTCATTTTTAAGGATGAGTGAAATGATTTTTTTTTTTTAAAAAAAAGAGCTTTGCCATAAATTTGGTTGTCAAAGTAGATGGATAGCACAGGCCTGTTTTTGTGAAATGATGGGGAGGGTGCATCAGGGCTGGTGAGCTAGAAAACCCAGTGTCCTCACAGCTTGAGGAACCCTCTTCCTTCATCAAAGGTGGGAAACACTGCTCTGGCATATGGTTGATGCAAAGGATTTTACAACTTTGTACTGTGTGTGTGTGTGTGTGTGTGTGTGTGTGTGTGTGTTTAAATCTCATTATCAGCAAGTCTGCTAATTATATTGAAAGTCAGAATCATTAATCAACAAAATGGGAAATGGGAGGCCCGGCAGTGGCACACCTGGTTAAGCGCACATGGTAGGAAGCACAAGGACCCAGGCAAGGATCCCAGTTTGAACCTCCTGCTTCCCACCTGCAGGGGGGTTGCTTCACAAGTGATGAAGCAGGTCTGCAAGTCTCTCTCTCTCTCTCCCTCTCTCTCCCCCTCTCTCCCTCTTTCCCTCCCTCCCTCCCTCCCTATCTTCCTTTCCCCTCTCAATTTCTCTCTGTCCTAGCCAAAAAGAAAAAAAAAGCTACAGGAGCAATGGATTTGTAGTGCAGGCACTAAGCTCCAATGATAACCCTGGAGGCAAAAAAAAAAAAAAATCAGCAAAATGAAGTTCCATATCTTATTCCCTCCCTTGAAAGCTTTCCTATTCTTTATCCCGCTGGGAACATGGACCCAGGATCATTATAAGGTGCAGAAGGTAGAAGGTCTGGCTTCTGTAATTGCTTCTTCGCTGAACATGGGTGTTGGCAGGTGGATCCATACTCCCAGCCTGTCTCTCTCTTCCCCTGGTGGGGCAGGGCTCTGGGGGGGGGGTGGTGGTTCCAGGATACATTGGAGAGGTTATTTGCCCAGTGAAGTCAGGTTGGTGTCATAGTAGCATCTATAACTTGGTGGCTGGAAAAGAATTAAGATATAAAGCATAACAAATTGTTTAATAATCAGGAACCTAAAAGCAGAAGTATAGCAGATAGAATTTGGGGGGTCTCCATTTTGGAAAATGCTTTTAACAGTGTCTTATAATTTTCGTTGAAAAGGTCTTTCACCTCCTTTGTTAGATTTACTCCTAGGTATTTAATCTTTTTGGATTTCATTGTAGACAGGATTGCTTTCTTGAGTTCCCTTTCCTCTGGCCCATCTTTTAGATACAGAAATGCCACAGATTTATGAGTATTGATTTTTTAACCTGCTAGTTTTCTGAATTTATTTATGATTTCCAGTAATTTTTTGGCAGAGTGTTTGGAGTCCTCTAGGTATAGCACCATATCGTCTGTAAATAATGATAATTTAACTTCATCCTTTCCAATCTGAATTCTCTTTTCCTTTTTATTTGTTTTCTTTTTTGGTGGAGTTCTTTCCTGTTTTGGGGACCAGAGTGATATTAACCTCATAAAATGTGTTTGGGAGTGTTCCCTCCTCTTCTATCTTCTTTTTTTAATATTTATTTATTATTATCAGATACAGAGAGAAATTGAGAGGAGAGGGGGATATAGAGAAGGAGAGAGACAGAGAGACACTTGCAGCCCTGTGTCATTACTCGTGAAGCTTTCCCCTGCAGGTGGGGGCCAGGGTCTTGAACCTGGGTGCTTGCACACTGTAAAGAGTGCATTTAACCAGGTGCACAACTGCCTGCCCCTTCTTCTATTTTCTGAAAGACTTTGAGGAGAATGAGTGTCAGTTCTTTGAATGTTTTGTAAGATCCATAAGTGTAGCCATCTGGACCTGAGCTTTTGTTCTTGGGGAGACTTTTGAATACTGTTTCAATTTCTGCACTAGTGATTGATCTGTTAAATGTTATTACCTTCTTGTGTCAAGTTGGCAGTTGCTATAACTCTAAGAATGTATCCATTTCTTCTAAGTTGTTGAATTTATTTCCATATGGATGTATACAATAGTCTTGCATGATCTTTTGTATCTCCGTCTCATCTGTTGTACTGTCTCCTCTTTCATTTTGGAGTGATTTTACCATAGCTTTCTCTTTTTTTCTTAGTGAGTGTAGCTAGTGGTTTATCTATTTTATTTATACTTTCAAAGAACCAGCTCTTGGTCTCATTAATCTTCTTAGTGGTCTTATTTTTCTATTTCGTTGATTTCTGCTCGCTCTGATTTTAACTATTTCCCATCTCCTGCTGATCTCTGGATCTCTTTGTTGCTGTGTCCAGTTGGTTCAGTTGGGTTGTTAGATGGTTTATTAGCGATTTATCCTCTTTATTAATGTGGGCCTGTATTACTATATACTTCCCTCTTGAGACTGCTCTTGCTGTGTTCCATAGGGTCTGATAACTTGTTTCTTCAATTTCACTGATATTGAAGAAATTCTTGTTTCTTTTTTATTTCAATGACCCATGTGCTGTGTATTCAAAAGCATGTTGTCTAGTCTCCAGATTTTGGGGAAGTTTCTTTTCTTTTTGTAGTTGATTTCTACCATGATACCATCATGATCTGAGTAGATGCATTTTATGTTTTTTTATACTTTTTTAAATATTTATTTATTATTTATTTATTCCCTTTTGTTGCCCTTGTTGTTTTTTTATTGTTGTTATAGTTATTATTGTTGTTATTGATGTCATCGTTGTTGGATAGGACAGAGAGAAATGGAGAAAGGAGGGGAAGACAGAGAGGGGGAGAGACATACAGACACCTGTAGATCTGCTTCACCACTTGTGAAGCGACACCCCTGCAGGTGGGGAGCTGAGGGTTCAAACCAGGATCCTTGAGCCGGTCCATGTGCTTTGCACCACCTGCACTTAAACTGTTGTACTACTGCCCAACTCCCACATTTAAAAAAAATTTCTTTATTGGGGAATTAATGTTTTACATTAAACAGTAAATACAATAGTTTATACATGAAGAACATTTCCCAGTCTTCCATATATCAATACAACCCCCACTAGGTCCTCTGTCATCCTTCTTGGACCTGTATTCTCCCCACCTACCCACCCCAAAGTCTTTTACTTTGGTGCAATACGCCAATTCCAGTTCAGGTTCTACTTGTGTTTTCTTTTCTGATCTTACTTTTCAACTTCTGCCTGAAAGTGAGATCATCCCATATTCATCCTTCTGTTTCTGACTTATTTCACTTAACATGAATTTTTCAAGGTCCATTTTTTATAGTTTTTTGAGTAGTATTCATATATATATATATACCACAACTTGCTCAGCCACAACTTGCTTAGCTGGACTCTTGTCCTGGTTCATTTCTCCAATATTTCTTCTTGTTGATTTAACCATTTTATATATTATGTTATGAGTTCCCTCTCTCAGTACTTTTCAAATTACTGATCACTATTGCCTGGATTGACTTGTTGTGTCTAAATAAGGTAATTAAAGGGTTCACAGTTGTGGAGTTAACAGTTGTTTCAATATTATTTTAATCCCTGAGTTGAAGCTCAGTGGCTTAAAAACCTCTTTTGTGCTTTTTCTTCCCTGTAGGCTATGGGAGCCTGAGGGCTTTTAAACTATAAATAGGCTTCTTAGCTTAAACACTTCTTCTTCTTCTAGCGTTTGCCCTTCTTCGGTAGCCAGTTAACAGCGTCAGGTTGAGCCTGAGTTTTGAGACCTCCTTTGAATCTGGAGAGGTGGCAGTCGTTAACTATGTGGGTCATAGTCTGTCTGGAGCCGCAGGGGCAGTTCGGGTCGTCTCTGGCTCCCCAGTGGTGGAGCATAGCGGCGCACCGGCCATGGCCTGTTCGATAGCGACTGAGGAGGGCCCAATCATAACGTGCTAGGTCAAAGCCGGGTTGACGCTCACAGGGGTCTGTGATGAGGTGTTTGTTCTTGACCTCAGCTGACTGCCAACTCTGTTTCCAAGAGTCTGGAACAGAGAAGTTCAGTGTAGGCATAGGGGACCAGATTGGGTGACGAGACGTCAAGCGTTGGACAGGGTGGGCGAAGATATCCGCGTATATTGGCAGGTCCGGTTGAGCGTAGACGTGGGAAATGAACTTAGATGATGCCACATCCCGACGAATATCTGGCGGGGCGATGTTGCTAAGAACCGGCAGCCATGGGACCAGGGTGGAACGGATGGTTCCAGAAATGATCCTCATGGAGGAATATAATTTGGTATCGACCAGTGGACATGGGGGCTACGGAACCATCCTGGGGCACAGCATTCTTCAGTGGAATAGCATAATGCCAGAGATGATGATCATAGTGTGGAAGCGCTCGCGCCCCATGAGGAGCTGGCCAGTCTTGCAATGACGTTATTCCTCACGCCCACCTTTGCTGCAGTTTTTATGAGATGTTCGTGAAATGACAGGGTGCGATCGAGAGTAACACCAAGATAGACTGGCTGGGCTTCATGCCGGATTCTCATATCGCCAAGCTGCACATTAAACTCACGCGAGGCCGAGGCATGGTGTAGATGGAAAACAGATGATACCGTTTTTGCAGTGCTAGGGATTAGTCACCATTTTTTACAGTAATCAGATATCAGAGACATGTCTTTCGTGAGTGTTTCCTCGAGGATGTCGAACTTGGATGCCTGAGTTGCACAGCAGATGTCATCGGCGTAGATGAACTTCCTTGAAGAAGTTTCTGGGAGGTCATTGATGTAAATATTAAATAGTGTAGGAGCCAGAACAGAGCCCTGGGGGAGGCCACTTGAGACAAGTCTCCATCTGCTAGACTTGTCACCCAGATGCACCCGGAATCTTCTGTTTTGGAGAAGAAACAATATAGTGTTGGCCACCCATGGAGGCAGGCATCTTGAGATCTTGACTAGGAGCTTAATCACTGACTCCTGACCAAGAGATAAAGCAGGGTGTGGCAGAGATAATCCAGTGATTATGCAAAGAGACTTTCACAGCCCCACCACTATGCCACCAAGGTATAGGTCTTCTCTTGAGTTTCCTGGTCAGTTCTCTGTCCCCTAGTGTCAGCACAGGGCCTCCCTGCTGCTGCTCCAGATTCTGAGGGCAGTAGCAGTGGAGACTCACAGTTGCACTTGGTGAATCTCAGGGGAGTCCCCTCCTCCCTTCAGCCATCTTTTTGTTGGTGGAACAGACTGGAGGTGGTGTCTCAACTGATAAACTGCTGGATTGTTACCAGCCACTTAGTCTCTCCCTAGGCTCCTCTCTGTCCACCAGCCACACGTGTTTGCACTCACTGGTGATTTGGTGGGTTCCTGTGGTCATTCTAGTCCTGTCTTGTTTCGGTACCAGATGGTCTCCTTTGGTATTCCCAGTTGATCCGGGAGAGGAGAGGAGAGGAGGGGAGGGGAGGGGAGGGGAGGGGAGGGGAGGAGAGGGGAGGGGAGGGGAGGGGAGGGAGAGGAGAGAAACACAGCTGCTGCTGCTCGTAGCCCCGCCTCTGGAAGTTCTTGACTCCCGCATTTTATGATTTTAATATCTACATATTTGTTTAGGCTGTCTTTGTGACCCATCATATGGTCAATCCTTGTGAATTATCCGTGTGTACCCGAGAAGAATGTGTACTCACTTCTTTTGGAATGGAAAGTTCTGCATATATCTGTTAGGTCCATTTCATCTATGGTTTCATTTAAAATCGATATTTCCCTGCTGATTTATTGTCCAGATGATTGGTCTCTTGCTGTGAATGGTATGTTAAGATCTCCTACTGTTACTGTGTTTCTGTCAATATCCCCCTAAGTGCAGTGAGTACTTGTTTTATGTCTTTGGAGTGTGATTTCACTGCTCCAGATTACTTCTTCCAGATAGAGTCAGAGACAGATAAAAGGAGAAACACAACACCAAAACTCTCCGTGGGGGGCTGGGAGACAGCACAGTGGCTCTGCAAAAGACTCTCCTACCCGAGGCACCACCATCAGCCAGAGATGAGCAGGACTTTGGTCTTTCTGTATCTCTCTCACATTAAAATAATAATAATAATAATAATAATAATAATAATAATAATAATAATAACTCCCCCTGTTGCCCTAGTACTCCCTTGTGGTATGGGTCCTGAAACTTGGTCACATGCAGGTAGGGTAGGCATCCTACCTGGTGATCTATTTTACCAGACCTGCCCTTACATTGTTAAAGCTGAACGCATGCATGAAAATTCTCATCAACATTAGATGGGGGGGGGGGGTGGAGTGGCCGTTACTGTATCTATGGCACTTGATTAAAAACAGAGATGGAAAAGAAAAAATAGATCCAAGGGGGAAAAATGTAAGGCTCTTCTGTCTATTTAATCTTAGTGTGGGCACCAATGTATATTATATGATTTTCCATGCTTTCAATGTATGTTTTACACTTCTGTGGAAAATAAGACCAGCATCTTCTTATAAATCACCAAAATATTGTTCCTGGGGATAGCATCCTCATTATTTCTCCTTAGACCTGGAGCAGAGAAGTAGGTTAGCCAAATCTGATTCTAAAGAATTTTACCACCCATAAAGTGTGTATCACTTACACTGGTATTCAAGGTTGTGTTTTAAGCCTGCTTCCTTCCTTCTGGGATATAAGTAAGGATGGAAACAGTTAGCCTTGAATTTGAGGATCAGCATCTGACAATAAATGTTTGCTGTGAGACCCTGCCACCTGCTCACCATATGTTAACAAGCCTGAAGGAGGCCATGGAGTTATCGTGCTCCCGCTTTCCTCTCTGAGATACCCTTGGCTGTGATTTATTCTGGCTGGTGAGTTTCCAGTCCTTTTCTTTCCTGTGAAAGTTCTGTCTGGTGAGGCTAATTTGAGAGAATGCAATCCACCTGCAACCAGAGGACATCTAAAAGTTCTTACAAAGTCCTTTGTGTACATAAAAGTTAGGAATGCTGATTGAACTCAGCTCATTGAATTTCTCTTTCTAACTCCTTCCACACTAAAGAGCCTGCCCCATGTGCATGTTGGCAATTTCAAAGTGGCTTGAAAACTTTGCCGTATTCCAGAGGGGGACACTGGCAGTTGTTCCCGGGAACCTGTTGAAATTCAGAAATGAGTATGAATAAAGACCTGGGCCGTTGGGTGGAGAGAAAGTCTTGAACAGTGTTTCATTACACAATGCAAGATATTTGCTTTCTGGGAGATGGTAGTATTCATATTTGAGTATGACTTTTTATTTTTAAAAATTCTGTAACCATGCCATCTCAATGAAAACTGGCAACCCACAGATTTATTTTTTTTTAAAGACACCAAGCTAGGACTGGCAAGAGACTTGGAAGAAAAAAGTTTAGTAAAGCAATGACTTTACATGGGCTTGGTCACTAAGGACTTTACTTTTTAATTTCATTTTATTATCATTTTATCGAGGGTTAATGGTTAATGGTAGCTGTTGACATATGGGTAGAGTTTTTTTCACCTCCCTGTGATAAGTGTCAGGTGACAGTGTTCTGCAGACACCTTTCACCACCTAAACTCTAGTTGGGGAGAACCGGGAAATACCTCAACATTAGAGCATTGGAGTTGCAAGTCTTGGTCTCCTACTTGTCAGTGAACTCGTTCAGAACAGCTTTCCTCATGCACCCAGTCTGTGGCAGACGTTCAAATAAGCACAGGAAGTAGGAAATCAAGTCAGAGTCCTTGCTTTGGTCTATAAACGGAGACCACACTTACAGACTACACTTCACAGCTCTCCCCACTGCCACCCCACCATCCGAAAGCAGGCTACTGCAAGCCAGGGAGATATCACAGTGGTTGTGCATAGGACTTGTGGATGAGAGGTCCAGTTTCAATCCCTGGCACCACCATTAATCAGAGATGAGTGATATTTTCAGAGAGAGACAGAGAGACAGAGAGAGATAGGAAGAAGAAGGAGGAGGGAGAGGAAGGAAGGAAGAAGAACAAAAGTAGGATATCACTAGTAGGTGTGACTTAGTAGGTTCTTTGGGGATGTGAAGGGTACACATTTTCTATATGAATGAATGCCAATAGCATTACCTGACCCCAAAATTGACTGGCTGAGTCATACCACATCGTAATAGTCTACTTCTGGATTGCAAGGAGGACCTGTAAATGAATTGTTCTGGTGTGAAGTCCTTTGGAATTCTTTCCTGTGTCTGGGCCGAGTTAGCACATCCACCAAGGTGTGGCTTAAATGAGCAGGTTTTCAGTGACTTCTCTATGCCCCTGGACCCCTCAGGATCAAGTCACCCCACTTGCACAGAAAGGTGGTTTTGCTGGACATATGATTCACTAGATGTGTTGGCCATGGTATATGTAACTCTCAGATCTTCCACTTGCATGTAGGGAAACCAGAACACTCTCGTGACCCACATTTTGCCATTTTCATTGCAAATAAAATGTATGCTGTCCTGTCTTCTCTCTCTTCTCTCTCTCCTCAAATGACATCATCTGGTGGGCAAGACGGAATGCCCGTGGCAGAAGCAGAGCTGTTCTGGAAACTTGGCTGTTTATTTACCCTGGGCCTGGCTTTGCCTTTTAGTGGCTGTGCAAATGGGGTGCCTCACAAATGAGTGAGCTTTTGAGGTTCCACTCTCTAGAGGGTGGGCGGGAAAGTCTAAAAAGTTATGGGAAGAGCATGATGCCGGTTCTTCTTCTTCTAGCGTTTGCCCTTCTTCCATAGCCAGTCAGCAGCATCAGGTTGAGCCTGATGTCAAGTTTCGAGACCTCCTTTGAATCTGGAGAGGTGGCAGTCGTTGACTATGTGGGTCATAGTCTGTCTGGAGCCGCAGAGGCAGTTCGGGTCGTCTCTGGCTCCCCAGCGATGGAACATAGCAGCGCACCGGCCATGGCCTGTTCGATAGCGATGGAGGAGGGCCCAATCATAACGTGCTAGGTCAAAGCCGGGTGGACGCTCACAGGGGTCTGTGATGAGGTGTTTGTTCTTTACCTCAGCTGACTGCCAACTCTGTTTCCAAGAGACTGGAACAGAGAAGTTCAGTGTAGGCGTAGGGGACCAGATTGGGTGACGAGACGTCAAGCGTTGGACAGGGTGGGCGAAGATATCCGCGTATATTGGCAGGTCCGGTCGAGCGTAGACGTGGGAAATGAACTTAGATGATGCCGCATCCCGACGAATATCTGGCGGGGCGATGTTGCTAAGAACTGGCAGCCATGGAACCAGGGTGGAACGGATGGTTCCAGAAATGATCCTCATGGAGGAATATAATTTGGAATCGACCAAGTGGACATGGGGGCCTACGGAACCATCCTGGGGCACAGTATTCTGCAGTGGAATAGCATAATGCCAGAGATGATGATCGTAGTGTGGAAGCGCTCACGCCCCATGAAGAGCTGGCCAGTCTTGCAATGATGTGATTCCTCGTGCCCACCTTTGCTGCAGTTTTTATGAGATGTTCGTGAAATGACAGAGTGCGATCAAGAGTAACGCCAAGATAGACTGGCTGGGCTTCATGCTGGATTCTCATATCGCCAAGCTGCACATTAAGCTCACGCGAGGCCGAGGCATGGTGTAGATGCAGTGGTTTTTGCAGTGCTAGGGACTAGTCGCCATTTTTTACAGTAATCAGATATCAGAGACATGTCTTTCGTGAGTGTTTCCTCGAGGATGTCGAACTTGGATGCCTGAGTTGCACAGCAGATGCCGGTGATGCTGATTTAAAAGTGAATGTTACCTGGCTATCTGCGTTTCGATCCTCTGTCTTAATCATGGTGTGATCCTCAGCTAGTCAATGGAACCTTCTGGTTTCTCAAAATCAAGGCCCCCTCAGAAAGAGATGCTACACATGGGTCCACATAGCCAGTAAGGGATTTTTTTTCCCCCTGTGGGAAAGTATCAGCCAGGGCCTAGTCAGGAGATGGTAATCACACCAGCAATTTTAATAAAGAAAGTGTCATGTGAAGAACTGGGAGGAGCAGGGTAATGGCACACCTGGTTAAGGGCATGTATTACCATGCACCGGGACCCAGGTTCAAGCCCCTATCTCTGCCTACAGGGGAGAAGCTTCATGAGTGGTGAAGTAGTGCTACAAGTCTCTCTCTCTCTCTCTCTCTCTCTCCTCCCTCTCTCCCTCTCTCTCTGTCTCTTTCTCCTCTTTCTCTCCCTCTCTACCTACCCCTCCCTCTCAATTTCTCTCTGTTGTATCAAATAATATAAATAAATAAAGGTTTTTTTTTTAACAAAAAAAGAACTGGGCAGCCCGGATGGTGGGGCAGTGGCTAGAGCATTGTATTCTTAAGCATAAGGCCCTGAGTTCAATGCCTGACATCCCATGTGCCAGAATGATGCTCTCCCTCTCACTCTTTCTTTCATAAATAAACCCTCTCTTTTATTTGCCCCTCAGCAGATGAATTAAATTGGTCGGGTGCCAGTCCTTTCAGTAAGTTGCAGCTACTGGCTCTGGGGCTGAGGTCCACAGGGCTTACATGGAGCTGTACGGTGCCCATAGTCTGCTGTGTAAACTCGGAGACCCAGGGGGTTTGGGAGATGGGAATACAGCCGCTTACAAAGAGGACAAAAAAGCAAACAAAACACTAAACGGATTGCTGAAAAGGAGCAAAGCAAGTTTGGCTACTTTTACTTGCTCAGTTAACATTCAGAGATTCCAAGCCATTCAGACAAGAAAAATATATAAGGCATATGACTATGAGAAGCTGTTGCAATTTGAAGTTTTCATTGCTGTCCAGCTAAAGAAACCTGTTCAGTCAACCAGAACCCCAGCAGAACTTGATGGGAGACAAACACACTTCTTCAAAGCAGCCCTAACCAATCAGGAAACACTATCCTGAACCAAAACCTCTTAAGACTTGATTCTTAGCTGTAAAAGTGTGCTCACGGCTTTTTCACAACCATTCCAATAGTTATCCACTAAAGTCCAAATACTATTGTGGATGAAGTAGGATAAAGTAAATTCTTTAGGTAGTATACATTATCTCAGGTGCCTAAGAACTCTTTATTTTTGGATTTTAATTCTGTGGCCACCTACTTCAGCGGCTGACAAACTACAGGTCAAATCCCAGGTTTCATGAATAGGGTTTTAGTAGATCACAGCCCCATACTCACTCTGACAGGCATGGTAGGAGAAGACTCTGCATTGCAAAGGTAGAGTTCATAGTTCCAACAGAGCCTGCCTGACCTGTCGAGTGGAAAATATGTATTATCCTGCCCTTTACAGAAAATGTTTGCTGCCCCCTGATCTGTCTGAGCACACTGTAAATGAGCCTGGTGGATATTTACTTTTGTGTTTTTAATCTTACCTGTACTCAAAGTGACAATGTTTATCTCTTAATGTGCTGGCTGAAGGGTGGATTTACCAACTGTCAGTCTGGCATGTTTTTTTTTTTTTTTTTTTTTTTTTTTTGCCTCTAGGGTTATCACTGGGGCTCAGTGCCTGCAGTACAAATCCACTGCTCCTGGAAGTCATTTTTCCCATTTTGTTGCCCTTGTTGTGGTTGTTATTGTTATTGTTGTTGTTGGATAGGACAGAGAGAAATCAAGAGAGGAGGGGAAGACAGAGAGGAGGAGAGAAAGATAGACAGACACCTGCAGACCTGCTTCAGCGCTTGTGAAGTGACCCCCCTGCAGGTGGGGAGCTGGGGGCTTGAACAGTGTTGGTCAAAGTTCAGGGCGCCAGTATGCCGGGCTAGCTTCCTGGCGGGAGACAGACGACCAGGGACACATGGCTGAGCGGAGAAGCAGTATTTCTTTATTCACGAGCGAACGGCTCAAAAAACTAATCTAATCTAATCACAAGCCAATTTTTTCTTGCCTCTCTCTCCTCTGGCGGAAGAGTCAGGAATCCAGGAAGTATGTAGGATGGGGGCGGGGAGGAGGAAGAAGTGTGAAAAGGCAAGGACTAAACCAAGATCTCCCGGAGGCAGGGGGAGTGAGACCAAACCAATGTAACAGAATGACCATGTAAATAGACCACAACTCAAGCAATGTAACAGAAGAGGTCTCAGAAGCAGAACTAGAAGCATACCAACAGAACAGAGGTCCTTATGCCAGTCCTTGTGCTTGGCGCCATGTGCACTTAACCCACTGTGCTACTGCCCAGCTGCCTCTGGCATATTTTTGTGTCAAAACGGGAGCTACCATCTTCTGACCACCACTGTGCTCTGGTTCAATTCTTCTGATACTAATGGGGATGAAACTTGCCTCTTGCGGTCATAATTTTCCCTTCTGTATAACACTTTTATAGAATAAGATTTATTTTAGAAATTCTTTAGTAAGTTGAAGGTGACTTGATATCCTCAAATCAACAATCTAGTATTGATTGACTACTTGAATTGTCATAGGGTAAAGAGAAGCAGAGATAAGAGAGGACTGGAGGCAGAACTGTTATGTCTGGGCTCCAAAATGTCACAATACATATCCCGTGCAAATGTCCTATAGTAGGACTAGTCGAGACTAGGGAGGGGAAACTTACCTCACTGCACAATTCCCTCTGGCACACACAGAACAAGCTTGTGAGAAAGCAACACCTAATGGTAGAGCCTTTGTGATTTTACAACCATATGGGATGTTAATAATCGACTTTTTTGCACTTGCCAACCAAAAGGATTTACTTGTTTGCTGCTTGTTTTTATTGCCACTAGGGCTGTTTCTGGGGTTCAGTACCTGCATGTAGAATCCAATGCTTTCAGTGGCTGTTTTTCCTTTTTTGTTTCTGTTTTTGCTTCCTTTCCTTTCATTCTTTCTTTCTTTCTTCCTTCCTTTCTTTCCTTTCTTCTTTCTTTTCTCTTCTTTCTTTCTTTTTCTTTTTTTTTTTTTTTTGATAGGAGAGAGAAATTGAAAGGGATGGGGAAGGTGGAGAGGGGGAGAGAAAGATAGATATCTGCAGATATGCTTCATTACTTGTGAAGCGACCCCCTGCAGGTGGGGAGCTAGGGGCTCAAACCGGGATCCTTGCGTGGGTCCTTGTGCTTCATACTATGTGTGCCTAGTGTCGTGTCCCCCCGCCTGGCCCCCTATTTTCTTTTATTTGATAGGACAGAGAGAAACTGAGAGGGGAGGTGGAGATAGAAAGAGAAAGAGACTCCTGCAGCACAGCCCCCTGGTTCATGAAACTTCCCCCTGTAGATAGGCAGTGGGGGCCAGAAACTATGTCTTTGTGCATGGTAATATCTGGGCTCACCCAGGTGTGCCAGTGTCTGGCCTACCAACAGGCTTCTTTTCAGTAACTTTACAGTAAGTATGCAGTAAATAACTGTTTCTTAAATAACTTCTATTAAAGAATCATATTTTGGCTTCCACTATTTAATTAATTGACCTAAAAGATGTAGAACTGATAGTTACAAACAGGGTTATTGAGAAAAAGAGACATTAGCATTAGTGATGATGGCAAAAATTCAAGCCATGGCCCATCATCTTCAAAGTAACATAAATTAAAAAATAAAATAGATTCATGTTGATGATTCATACTATAAAACATGTGAATACATTTTCACACCACCAAATGTATGTTTCATCAGAGTTAAGTGCTGTAACTTGGTGTTGTTCCATTAAATGTTTCCAGCAGCTTGAATTAATTAGTGAGTCTATTTTGGTTTTATAATTATATAAATCCTGTATGCATAAGAAGTGAATTTCTATTATAATTTTATTTAAATACATTCAGGAATGAAAGTAGATATAATTAAAGTCAATGCTATGGAAATTGCTGATCATTTTTGTTTTCTTTTATGGAGGTTAATTCTCCAAATGCCAAGGTCTAGTTGTATATTCAGATGTAGAAAATGTTCAAGATGGATAATTAAGTACTTGGAGACCAGGGAGGTATCTCAGTGGTAAAACACTGGCTTTGTACGCATGAGGCCCTAGGTTTGATCCTGGACACACCACCTGAGAGCAATAAAGACAAAGAAAGTGGAACTCAGTGAACAGTGGAGAAGTATTTTGTGCTCTCTTGTTCTCTCTCTCTCTCTCATGTATGCACACAGTATGACTTTTTTTTTTTTTTTTTTTTTTTTGCCTCCAGGGTTATCACTGGGGCTCGGTGCCTGCACTGCAAATCCACTGCTCCTCGAGGCCATCTTTCTTTTTCCACTGTTGTTGTTGTTCCTGCTGCTGTTATTGTTGGAAAGGACAGAGAGAAATGGAGAGAGGAGAGGAAAACAGAGAGGGGGCAGAGAAAGATAGACACCTGCAGACCTGCTTCACCGCTTGTGAAGCCACTCCCCTGCAGGTAGGGAGCCGGGGGCTTGAACCAGGATCCTTACGCCTGTCCTTGCGCTTTGTGCTATGTGTGCTATCGCCCGACCCCCCCCCCCCCAGGAAGGAGACTTTTAATATACCCGTTTTACATCTTTCTAATCACTTAGAAATTCTTATACTGGGCACAAGTCAGATAGTTTTATAATTAAAAAACATTTTAAGAGTTGGGCAGTAGCGCAGCAGGTTAAGCCCACATGGCTCAAAGCACATGGATGGGCATAAGGATCTAGGTTCGAGCCCCCAGCTCCCCACCTGCAAGGGGGTCACTTCAAGGATGGTGAAGCAGGTCTGCAGGTGGCTATCTTTCTCTCCTCTCTCTCTTTCTTCCCCTCCTCTCTCAATTGCTCTCTGTCCTATCCAACAACAAGGACACCAATAAAATCAAAGATAAACAACAATGGCAACAAAATAGAAAAAATGGCCTCCAGGAGCAGTGGATTCATAGTTCAGGCACCGAGCCCCAGTGATAACCCTGGAGGAAAAAAAAATAACATTTTAGAGAACTAGCCGCGATAGCTTATCTGGATAGTGTGTTTATTGTGTTATGTGTGCAACCCAGTTCTGAGCCTCACCCCCACTGCATTAAAGGAAGCTTGGTGCTATGTTGTCTTTTTTTAAAATTCTTTATTGGGGAATTAAAGTTTTATATTTGACAGTAAATACAATAGTTTGTACATACATAAAATTTCCCTGTTTTCCATATAACAACACAACCCCCACTAGGTCTTCTGCCATTCTTTTTGGACCTGTACTCTCCCCCAACGCACCCACCTCAGTCTTTTACTTTGGTGCAATATGCCAATTCCAGTTCAGGTTCTACTTGTGTTTTTCTCTTCTGATCTTGTTATTCAACTTCTGCCTGAGAGTGAGATCATCCCATATTCATCCTTCTGTTTCTGACTTATTTCACTTAACATCATTTCATCAAGTTCCATCCAAGATCGGCTGAAAATGGTGAAGTCACCATTTTTAATAGCTGAGTAGTATTCCATTCTCTCTCTGTGTGTGTATACATACATATATATATATATATATATATATATATATATATATATATATATGTATGTATACACACACACACACACACACACACACACCTCACAACTTGCTCAGCCACTCATCTGTTGTTGGACACCTGGGTTGCTTCCAGGTTTTGGCTATTACAAATTGTGCTGGCAAACACTAGAAGAAGAAGAAGAAGAAGAAGAAATTGTGCTCCTATGAACATGGGTATACACAAATCTCTTTGGATGGGTGTGTTGGGTGCCTTAGGATATATTCCCAGGAGAGGAATTGCAGGATCATACAGTAGGTCTATTTCTAGCCTTCTGAGTGATCTCCAGACTGTTCTCCACAGAGGTTGGACTCATTGACATTCCCACCAGCAGTACAGGAGGGTTCCTTTGTCCCCACAACCTCTCCAGCATTTGCTGCTGCTACCTTTTCTGATGTATGACATTCTCACAGGAGTCAAGTGGTATCTCATTGTTGTCTTTATTTGCATTTCTTTGACAGTCAAAGACTTGGAGCATTTTTTCATGTGTTTCTCGGCTTTTTGGATCTCTTCTGTGGTGAATATTCTGTCCATGTCCTCTCCCCCTTTTTGTATGGGATTATTTATTTACTTGTTGTTGAGGTTGGCAAGCTCTTTATATCTTTTGGTTATTAAACTCTTGTCTGTTGTATGGCATGTAAAGATCTTCTCCCATTCTGTGAGGGGTTTCTTGGTTTGGGTATTGGTTTCTTTTGCTGTGCTGAAGTTTTGTTTTTTTTTTTGAATATTTATTTTATGTATTTATTCCCTTTTGTTGCCCTTGTTGTTTTATTGTTGTAGTTATTATTGTTGTTGTCGTTGTTGGATAGGACAGAGAGAAATGGAGAGAGGAGGGGAAGACAGAGAGGAGGAGAGAAAGATAGACACCTGCAGACCTGCTTCACCGCCTGTGAAGCGACTCCCCTGCAGGTGGGGAGCCGGGGTTCGAACCGGGATCCTTACGCCGGTCCTTGTGCTTTGCGCCACCTGCGCTTAACCCGCTGCGCTACAGCCCGACTCCCTGTGCTGAAGTTTTTAATTTGATGTCGTCCCATAGGTTTATACTTTCCTTAGTCTTCTTTGTAACTGGATTTGTTTCATTGACGATGTCTTTAAAATTTATACGGAAAAGAGTTCTGCCAATATTTTCCTCTAAGTATCTGATAGTTTGTGGTCTAACATCCAATTCCTGATCCACCTGGAATATACTATTGTATTTGGTAAAATATAGTGGTTCAATTTCATTCTTCTGCATGTTTCAACCCATTTTTTTCAACACCATTTGTTGAAGAGACTCTGCTTTCCCCATTTAATAGTCTAGGCACCTTTATCAAAGGTTAGATGTCCATAGATGTAGGGGCTTACTTCTGGGCTCTCAATTCTATTCCACTGGTCAGTCTGTCTATTCATGTTCCAGTACCAAGCAGTTTTGATTGCAATGGCCCTATAATACAATTTGAGGTCTGGGAGTGTGATGGCTCCAGTTTTGTTCTTTCTTCTCAAGATTGTTTTGGCAATTCTAGGTCTTTTCTGGTTCCAGATAAACATTTGTAGCATTTGTTCTGTTCTCCTAAAAAATGTGGTTGGGATCTTGATGGGAATAGCATTAAATTTGTATATGGATCTGGGTAGTATCTTCATTTTGATGATGTTAATTCTTCCAACCCATGAACATGGAATATCTTTCCACTTCTTTGTGTCTTTTTCAGTTTCCTTGAGTAGTGACTCATAATTTTCAGTATACAAGTCTTTCACTTTTTTGGTTAGGTTTATTCCTATATATTTGGGGTTTTTTTGTTTGTTTTTTGTTTATTTGTTTGGTTTTTTTTTTTTTGCTATAGTAAAAGGAATTGATTTCTGGATTTCATCTTCTTCTAACTTAGTGTTTGCATAGAGGAATGTCACTGACTTTTAAATGTTAATTTTGTAGCCTGACACCTTAGTGTATTGCCTGATGATTTCCTAAAGCTTCTTGCTGGATTCCTTAGGTTTTTCTATGTATACTATCATGTCATCTGCAAATAGGGAGAGTTTGACTTCTTCTCTTCCAATCTGTATGCCTTTAATTCCTTGCTCCTGCCTGACTGCTATGGCAAGAACTACCAACACTATATTAATAATAGTGATAGTGGGCCTGTCTAGTACCTAATCTGAGGGGAAATGCTTCCTTCTATTGAACATGATGTTGGCTGTAGGTTTGCTATATATAGATTCCACTATCTTCAGGAATTTTCCACCTATTCTCATTTTTTGTAGTGTTTTGATCATAAAGGGATGTTGTATATTATCAAAGGCTTTCTCTGCCTCTATTGATATGACCATGTGGTTTTTGGTCTTGCTTTTATTGATGTAGTATGTCATGTAGAGTTATTTATGTATATTAAACCAACCTTGCATCCCTGGGGTAAACTCCACTTCTAGGTCTTTAAGGTGTGCAATCAGGTTGTTTATTTGTGCTTTTTCTTGTTTCCTAATGTGTGCTTGTATGGCTGTGAACTTCCCTCTCAGTACTGCCTTAGCTGTGTCCCAAATATTTTGATAGCTTGCATCTTCATTTTCATTGAAATCTCGAAACATTTTGATTTCTTCCTTTATTTCTTCTTTGACCCAATAGTTAAGTAGTGTAGTGTTGAGCTTTCATATTTTGGTACTATTACTAATCTTTTGTTGATTGTTAAGTGTTAGTTTAATTCCACTGTGATCTGAGAAGATGCTTGGGATGATTTCAATCCTCTTGAATTTGCTGATGCTGTCTTTGTGGCCTAACATATGGTCTATCCTCGAGAATGACCCATGTGGACTTGAGTAGAATGTGTATTCCTGTTTCTTGGGATGAATGACTCTGAAAATGTCCAATACTTCTAGTTTATCTATCTCCTTATTTAGTTCCCTCATATTTTTATTGATTTTCTGCCTGGATGATCTGTCAAGTTGAGAGAGTGGGGTGTTGAAGTCCCCTACTATGACTGTGTTGCTGATAATATATTGCTGTAGCTCTTTCAGTAGATGTTTCATGTATTTAGGTGGCTTCTCATTGTGTGCATAGATGTTAATAATTGTTAAGTCCTCTTGATTGACTTATCCTCAGAGCATTAAGTAATGTCCATCCCTATCTTTTTCAATTTTATTTATTTTAAAGTCTATCATGTCAGATATGAGAATAGCTGTTCCTGTCTGTTTTTGTGGGCCATTGGCTTGTATGATAGTTTTCCATCCTTTGACTTTGAGTCTGTGTTTGTCTTGTTGAGTTAGGTGGGTTTCCTGTAGACAGCATATTGTTGGATTGTGTTTTCTGATTCATCTTCCTACTCTGCCTTTTAATAGGTGCATTCAGGCCATTGACATTTATTGATATCAAAGAATGAAGATATTTTAATGCCATTCTTGTAGAGTTTTAGAGTCTTCTGATAGATGGCATGTTTATGGTGGTCTGACTGTTTATAGGAGACCTTTCAGAACTTCTTTCAGGGCAGGCTTGCTGATAATTGATTCTTTCAACTGTTGTTTGTCTGAGAAGGTTTTGATGCCTCCATCTAGTCTAATTGACTGTCTAGCAGGATACAGTAGTCTTGATTGAAAGCCTTTCTCATTGAGCACTCGATAGATATCTTGCCGTTCTCTTCTGGCCTGTAGTGTTTGTTTGGAGAAGTCTGCTGCTAATCTTATGGGTTTTCCTCTGTAGGTGACTCTTTGTTTTTCTCTTGCAACCTTCAGGATCCTTTCTTTATCCTTATTCCTTTCCATTCTAAATATGATGTGTCTGGGTGTCTTTAGTCTGTGTTAAATCTGTTTGGAACCTTCTGGGCTTCTTGAACCTTTATGTCTTTTATGTTGTCTAGACTAGAGAAGTTTTCAGCTATTATGTCCTGCAGAATGCTTTCTTCCCCTCCCTCTCTTCCCCTGGTAAGCCAATAATGCTTATATTACTTCTTTTAAAGTCATCCCATAGGTCTCTGTTATTGTTTTCAGTATCTCTGGTGCTATGTTATCATTTCCTCTCCCCCTCTGTCTCTATTTCTATTTCTGTCTGAAAATGTAGGCCCAGAGCAGTGAAGCTTGGGTGATGACAAAAATAAATAAATAGCTGAATAAATAAATTACATTTCTTTTTTTTTATTTTAGGAGAGGAGGACAGAGAGGGGTAGAGAAAGATAGACACCTGCAGACCTGCTTCACCACCTGTGAATTGACCCCCCTGCAGGTGGGGAGCCGGGGCCTCGAACCCATATCCTTGTGCCAGTCCTTAAGCTTTGCACTATGTGCACTTAACCCGCTGCGCTACCACCCGATCCCCAATAGCATTTAATTTTTAAAGCAAATGAATGAAAATAAAGGATGGCCAGTTAAACTAGAATTTCAGATAAGGAGAGCAATTTAGTATAAATATACGCCATACACTATTTGGGACCTACTTAGGATCAAAAACTATTACTTGCCTAAAATGCAATCCTATATTAATGTGACAACTGTGCTCAAGGAGCATCTTCAATTCCAAGAACAAGTGTATCAATTCACCATCACTCCAAAACCATCATCAGTGATGTGTGTGCCTAGCCTCAGAAGTACTTTTTTACTTTTATTTTATTTTGTCTATATTATTATTTTGCCTCCAGGGTTATTGCCAGGGCTCATTGCCTGCACTACAGATCTACTCCCAGAGGCTATTTTTCCCTTTTGTTGCCTTTGTTGTTGTTATTATTAGTTCTGTCATCGTTGTTGGATAGGACAGAGAGAAATGGAGAGAGGAGGGGAAGACAGAGAGGGGGAGAGAAAGACAGGCACCTGCTGACCTGCTTCACTGCCTGTGAAGCGCCCCCCTGCAGGTGGGGAGCCGGGACCTCAAACTGGGATCCTTGTGCTGGTCCTTGCACTTCGTGCCACGTCCACTTAACCCAATGCGTCATTGCTTGACGCCCCCCAGCCCCTACAGAAGTACTTTTTTGACAAGTGCTCACATTGACTATTTAGTCCAAACCAAGCAACACTTGCAAAGGGCTCTTTCACTGCCAAAAATTGTGAGAGCCCAGAAAACTTCCTGTACAGATTTTAAACAAATTGGTCTTTTAACTCAAGTTCCATGCCCGGGAATGGATGAGTTAATATCAGAAGTGACCATATGGCCAGCCCTTCATGGGAATGTTTCCTGGCCCAATACTTGGGGTAGCTCAGAGCTTCTCACCAATCAATCACAGTCTGCCAGTTGATTTCTTCCAGTTGGCATTCAGTGTCTTCCGTCTGCTCTGCCAATTCATATACCCACGCAGCATGGGCCTTCATGCACCGCCCCTACAGGCACAGCCCGCAGCCCCTTTCCTACCTCCCTCTTGCCTCTAGCCTAAACCACCGAGCCATCCAATGTGGCATTCACACCCAACACCCAACCCAGAGATTGGGGTGGGGGGAGGCAGGGGACAGTAGCCATCAGGGGAACCCTAGTGAATTTTCATTATAGAGTATTGCTGTCATGTGATTTATAGAGTATTACTGCCATGTGTGGTTTGTGTGGGAGATCCTGGGTAAGTCTTACTTTGGAGAGGAATAAAAGGTAAGATGCCTTAACAAGAAACACCCCACTGACAGCTCAAGAGGCTCCGATGCCTATGAAAATTCTCCCTGGGTTAGGTGAGCTGGGCATTTTTTATCCTCTATTCCTCTATTTCTTCTTCTCCTTCTCCTCCTCCTTATTCTTTTATATAGAGTCAGAGAGAGAGGAGAGAGAGAGAGAGAGAGAAAGAGAGAGAGAGAGAAGAGAGAGAGAGCACAGCACCAAAGCTCTTCCTTTAATGCAATGGGAGCCAGACTCGAACCTGGATCTTGCACATGGCATAGTAGCACACTATTCAGATACACTGTTACACCAACCTATCAGTGTAATCCCCCCTCTTCCCCATATATATATATATATATATATATATATATATATATATATATATATATATATATATATATGTTATTGCCACCAGGGTTACTGCTGGGACTTGGGGCGGCACTATGAATCTACAGCTCCCAGTGGCCATATTTTTTTCTTTCTAATTTCTTCTTTTACTATTATTACATAGGACGGAAAGTAATTGAGAGAGGATGGATCAATAGAGAGAGGGAGAGAGAAAGATAGGTACCTGCAGACCTGCTTCACTGTTCATGAAGCGGACCCCCTGCAGATGGGGAGTGGAGGCATGAATCCCAGTCTTTGCCATTGGTAGTGTGTGCGCTTAACAGGTGTGCCACCACCTGGCCCCCTGTGGAATTTTTTTTAGGGACTACGTAAAGGTAAAGGAAGGTTGGAGAGAGCCAGGTGTTCCTAGAATGTTCTCCCTTAATAGCCAGTGATTACAAATAAGCAGTAGGTGGCTTTAGCCAATGTGGAATTATAACGATAGTAGATAAAAATAGTTGTCAGAGGACCTAGTGGGGGGTTGTATCGTTATGTGGAAAACTGGGGAATGTTATGCATGTACAGACTATTGCGTTTACTGTCGAATGTAAAACATTAATCCCCCAATAAAGAAATTTAAAAATGAGTTGTCTTAGTTCCCTTCCCCCCCCTGGGAAAACTGCTGCAGCGCACAGCTATCCCTTGTAGAACGTTGTGCCCAAGCCCGTCAGGCCTGGCATTACCTGCTAGCTAGCTTCTGAGAGCCGGGGTGTTTGTGGAAAATTGGCCTCGATGTTCTCCAATGTCCACTATCTACTGAAAAGAGCAGATGGCCCTCTCTCCAGGGCTGTGAGTATTCAGGGATAGCTGGAAGGAGCTGACAGGATAGGTGTCTGACGCTGACGGCAGACTCTCATCTTGTGCCACTTGAGGCGACACAGCTTCCCTCTGAAGTGAATGAAACACAGGAGAACACTTGGACTCAAAAGGATTGAGAGACCACTCATGAAGCTTGCCCCCTGCGGGTGTTCCCGTGTGGTGACTGAGGGCTCGAACTCAGGTCCTCGAGCTCCACGTGGTGATGTAAGGTCTACTGGGCGAACCACCTGCCAGCCCTGACATGCCGTATTGTATCCTGCCCCTTCTCACTCCTCGAGACATTGTTGATGTGGTTGACCTTACCTGTTCTCTCTACAGAGTTTGTTTTTCTACCTAGCAGGCCACTGTGTGACTGTAGCCTCACTGTTTCTTTAGTGAGTTGCTGTTGGGGAAGCTTCATGTTGCTTTTTTTTTTCTCCTGCTCTGAGCAGGGTATTGCAAGTTTGCCTTTGGTTTTGTCTGTCTTGTCGCTATGCAATGCCAAGGGCTGAACCCAGGCCCTCGTGTAACTAAGGCATGTGCCCTGCCACCCTCGTGGTTGTTTCTTTGAGAGAAATTTCTAGAAGTAGAATTACTGGTTCAGTGGACGTGTACACTTCAAGTTAAGCTGAACCCCAATATTCTTTCAATGTGTTTTTCTCTTTGCAGTACTTTTATATTGAAGGTTTCTCTTTCGTGATATTTCCTGATCATATACAGAACACTTCCAACCCTCCAGAAAGCTCCTTTGTGACTCCTGCAAACCTGTACCCACACACCCCTGAGTTAACCACTCTTCTAACTTCTGTCACCACAGATTCATGTGTCTATCCTTGGATTTCATATGAGCAGCCACATATGGTACCTGTCCTGGCTGGGAACTGTGCCCTTCACTTGACTGAAACGTCACCCACATGGCATTTGCGTTGTCAGGACTTGACTCTTTACAACTGGTGTAATCCTAGTTCTCTCTCTCTCTCTCTCTCTCTCTCTCTCTCTCTCTCTCTCTCTCTCTCTCTTTCCTCCAGGGTTGTTATCACTGTGGCTTGATGCCAGCACTATGAATCCACTACTCCTGGCAGCCATTTTCTCTATTATTTTCTTCATTTATTTTTATTGGATAGGACCGAGAGAAATTGAGAGAGGAGAGGAAGATAGGGAGAGAAAAAGATAGACACCCGAAGACCTGCTTCACAGCTTGTGGAGAGTCGAAGAGTTGCCTCTGCAGGTGGGGAGTGGGGGCTTGAACCCGGACCCTTGCTTGGGCTCTTGTACTTCATACTATGTGCACTTCACCGGGTGTGCCACTTCCTGGCCCCCCATCCTAGTCCATTTTCTAAATTGATCTATCACGTCTACTTCCATTCTTCTCTTGATGAACATTGGGTGTTTCCAGTTGGGTACAGTTTGTGTGTAAGTGTATATAACTAAACATTTCTAGTTTGTTTTCCCAAGGTATATTCACTTATTTCTCTTGCGGGGTCACAGAGTAGGTGTATGTTTAGAAATATGTCTTCTAAAATGTGGTCAGTATGTATATATAGAAAGAAAGTGTCCCATCCTCCTCTTGGCTCTTTCTAGACTGGACAAAGAAGCAAACAAGCAGGAGACAGACTGAACCTGTCTACCACCTGCATATATGGGAGAAGCCCAGAAATTCTGAGTCACTTACCATGTGACCCAAAACATGACCTTAAATGAGTTTGCTAAGGCAAAGATCTTTGAGGGGGGAAATGAAGGGGAGGACATCCAGGAGTAAAAATAAACGTAAAGTAAAAGGGGGCATGGAGATGTAGATTTAAGTTTTGCCTTCACCACCAATTAGAGACGGGGATTAAGTCTTCAGTTAGAGAGCAGCGGAGACCTCCTTACAGATCGAGCTCTTCCTTCGTAGTTGTGAATGTCTCTGATCCAAAGCCCTCCTCCACCTGCACTTGAGAACCCCTCCGTCACTCTGATTTTTGCTACCCTACAATAGAAAGTCGTGTGAGGAGATGAGGGGCTGTGCCCCTGGTTGTAGGAATGAATGTTATAGATGCCAGCACAGAGAGAGATAGAGAGAGCTGATTCTGATCACTTTTGTTGTCCTGGACACCAAGGCAGCAAGAAAGACATGTCACAGGGCTAGTATGCACAGTGTGGCTAGGAACTTGGCCATTAACACCTTTAGGGAAAATGTGCCCAGTCAACTTGAAGACTGCCGATACCCTGTAAAATGTATGTTTCTTTGGGAGACAGGCGGGAGAATATTCTAGATTGCCAGGAGATCGAGAGTAGTAAGTACCCCGGGTTCCTCTGAGTTACTTCTTAGGCAGGAAGGCTCTGTAGTAGCAGGAGATGTGCTTTTGAGTCAGTGTTGTTTGAGCTCGGTGCTCCTCCAAGTGCTGGGCAAATGAAACTGTTTTTGCCAGTGCAGTAGATCTGCTTTTGGAAATGCGCGCCTCATCTCACCACAGGGCAATCACACTTGGCTAGTAGGAAATTGAAGTGATAGGCAGAGAGTCTGCAGAGCACACAGACTTTGGAATGACCTGATGGGTCCAAACGCTCACCGTGTGACCTTGTATCCCTGTCTTCTTTGCCCTAAACCTCGATTTCCTCAGAGGTAAAATAGGAATAGCAAAGGTACCGAGGCCTGTGAGGAGTTGGGGTGTGCATTTTATGTGAACACAAAGTTAGGTCAATGGTTTTATTTGTGTACGGGCCAGCACCAGTGGAATCTGATGGACTCCTGAGTTCAGCAGCTCAAACCTTGCTTTTCTTTTTTTATTGATTTAACAATGGTTGATAAGACCGTAGGGTAAGAGGGGTGTACAGTTCCACATGATTCCCACCACCAGAGAACCTTGCTTTGTAGACACCCAGTACCAACACAGTAGCAAGTAGTAGGGAGCAGACCATTTGTGAAATGGCGAAGCATTCATATATGGCCCCTTCCTGCAGAGTCAACTCCAGGTTCTGTGTAGGGCATTAAGCATTGCTTTGCCATCTTGTTTGAGAAAATTTGCCATCCAATTAGTGTCTGACTTCTTCTGAGCTCTGTGCATTAGGACTGTTTATTCACATGTCATCCTCCTCCCATTGGACCACCTCAAGGTCAAATGCTTGAATTAATTTTCCTAATATTTCTTGTGTGCCTGGCACTCTGGCCGACAGTCAACACGTTTTTATCGAACGTTGCGATGGCAGATCCCTGACACTAACTAGGAGCATAAGACAGTACAAAGCCTTTGTCTACTATAATTGGGTTGACCTTTCCAAATGAATAGGTAATTTCTCCACATTGTTTGGCCCGCTATGAATTACAATTGTTGGTATTTGACAGTTAATTAGGATATGCTAATGTGAGCATGTAAGCAACTTCAGGTGTGAGGCGAAGAAAAGACAGATGTATCCAGTTTTTGCAAGGTAGCAGCAACGTGTTGCACCTCCTATGACTTCTTTTTCTCAAGCAGAATTCTGATCATCTCTCGTTCTGTTATTGGAAGACGGTGTGGAGTTTGGTAAAAAGCTAAGGTTCTTAACTAAAATGTGTTACTCGGTGAAAAGTGATGTATTCTACCTAACTTATGTTCCTGTCCATATTCTTTTCTGCCTCGTTGTTTCCTGGCTAAGTACTTAATAGAGGGGCTTACCGCCGTCTTGTGTGCTGCCTTTCATAATGCCACCTCAGTTTCACAAGGAGATCAGAGCATGTTGGGTGGCTTACATGCCCAGTTTGGACTGGGCAAAGTGGGGCTGTGACTCCTTCCAAGACTTGGGAACTACTTAAAAGACTATTGCATGGATTTTAGCTGAGAACTTCCCTCACTTAAGAAACCCTCAGAACATTCTCATTCAAGAGGTAGAACGATCACCCAGATTTACAAATACAAAAAGACCAACGCCAAGGCACATGACTGTAAAACTGTCAAAAGTCAACGACAAGGGAAGAAAATTGCTGGCTTCCAGGGAAAGGAAAGAAGCTACATACAAAGGCAGAGCTATAAGACTTTCATCAGATTTCTCTTCACAAACTCTAGAGGCAAGGAGTGAGTGGAATGACATATTCAGAGTTCTAAGGGAGAGGGAATTCCAGCCACGAATATTGTATCCTGCAAAATTATCCTTCAAATGTGAGGGAGAAATAAAGGTTTTTCTCAGATATTCAAGAACTAAAGGAATTTGCCACAATCAACCCCACCTTACAAGAACTACTGAACCGAGTCCCACAAGAAAGGAGGAAGCAAAGGAATACTCGTTCCAAACACCAAGCTGCAGATGCTACCATGACGCCAACCTGACTCCCCCGGACAGACGACCTCACCAATGTACCCTGGAGCCCCACCTCTCCAGAGCCCTGCCCCAGTAGGGAAAGATAGAGACAGGCTGGGAGTATGGATCAACCTGTCAATGCCCGTGTTCAGCAGAGAAGCAATTACAGAAGCCAGACCTCCCACCTTCTGCACCCCCATAATGACCCTGGGTCCATGCTCCCAGAGAGATAAAGAATAGGAAAGCTTCCAATGGAGGAGATGGGATATGGAACTCTGGTGGTGGGAAATATGTGGAATTTCGCCCCTTTTTATTCTATAGTTTTGTTAATATTTTCAATTTTATTTTATGAATATATTTTTTTAAAAAGTCTATTGCATAGGAGCAAAAATCTACACTCTTTGGTAAAAGGCTAATTTCATGGGAGGGCAGACTGGAGATCACCTTTGGCAGATAAGGGCTTTTCCTAGAGAGGATCTAGTCAGTAGAGAAGGCAGAACTTAAGTCTGCATGCCTTTGTTCTACAGTGTCCTTTCTAGGAACTTTTCTAAGTAGCCCTATCCTCTTCCCAAAGTCCTGTGCATTAACTAAGCTACTTAAAGATCATTTCCAGGGCCATGTGATAATGAGTTATTTATCGCAGATTTTCAGAGTCTCTCCTATATGTATAAGAAGTACACATATTAGAAGTGCATTTCTCAGGGGTCGGGTGGTAGCACAGTGGGTTAAGTGCACATGGCATAAAGCACACAGACTGGCATAGGGATACTGGTTCAAGCCCCTGGCTTCCCACCTGCAGGGAAGTCTCTTCACAAGCGGTGACGCACGTCTAGTGGTGTCTGTCTTTCTCTCTCCCTCTCTATCTTCCCCTCCTCTCTCCATTTCTCTCTGTCCTATCCAACAACAATGGCAGCAATAACAATAATAACAACAATAAGCAACAAACAGAAAAAAACAGCCTCCAGGAGCAGTGGATTCGTGGTGCAGGCACCAAACCCCAGTGATAACCCTGGAGAAAAAAGAAAAAAGAAAAAAAGAAATGCATTTCTCTTATCAATCTCTCGTGCTGGGAGTTCAATTGACTAACCATGAGAGATACTAAGAGTTCAAAATCTGACACTGTGGACGAGAGAAGCCCTGATTTGTAGCGCTTGCCAATTTCTGTGGCATAAGTGCTTCCCCAGGGCCAGCTCCAGTTCCTCAGGGCGACACCACCATCCGTGGGGTTGAAAAGAGATGCACACAACTGGTGCCAATGGTAATGCAGCCCTGGTAACATCTCCCTCTGCCTTTTCTCTTTTCCTGCTTCACTTCCTTTTCTCCTCCACTCTTCCTGCCTTGGCCTTGTGCCCCACACAGATGGTAGACAGCATGTGAAACACAGCTCATAGGCTTTATTTTCTGGAGAGCATGAGCTGAGACACGTAGCTTGTGACCCCTGTTTGTGTACTATGTTTATATAACTGACTTCAACACTCTTCTTTCCATTGGCAAAAATTTCAGGTTGCAACTTTTGACCCAAACATACACAGAAGTCTCTCTCATAGGATTGCTAACAAAGGAGTTGCTTTTCAAGATCCGACTGACTTTCTTCATAAATCAGGAAGCATTTCATTTTGAAAGTAGGAGGACACAACAAGAAGGTGCCCCCAAATGGAAAGTTTTATTTGTCTTTTGTTGTCTTATTTTTTTTTTTTTGGATAGGACAGAGAGAAATTGATAGGGGAGGGGAGATAGAAAGAGGGAGAGAAAGATAGACACCTACAGACCTGCTTCACCGCTTGTAAAGCGACCCCCTGCAGGTGGGGAGCTGGGGGCTCAAACCGGGATCCTTGAGCATTTCCTTGCGTGGGTCCTTGTGCTTTGTACTATGTGCGCTTAATCTGGTGCATCATCACCTGCTCTTTCCCCCCCAATGGAAAGATTTTATAGTCAGAAAGAAACTAAGACAAGACCTACCTTCTCTCTAGAGAAAACAAGGGATTCTTATCACACACGTTCTCTCTTGCTCTTACAAGAAATCCAAGATTTATTGGTTTAAAATTCTTCTTTGGGCTTCCTGGGAGATGGTATATCTATAGAGTTTTTGGACTTGCAAAAGTGATGTGTGTCCCCCCTACACTCACCCCCTGACATTTCATGGGTCAGAGTGCTACTTTGGTCCCCCTTTCTCTACCTGCCCCTCTCTATCTATCTATATCTCATGAAGTAAATAAAATTAATCTTTTTAAAAATTCTACTTTGGAGAGATGCTTAAACTGTAGTTAGATTTTTCTTTAGATTTTTGGTGGGCCTGCCATGAGGAACTCCATTTTGAGAACTGTCATTTCTTTCTTTCTTTTCTTTCTTTCTTTCTTCTTCTTCTTCTTCTTCTTCTTCTTCTTCTTCTTCTTCTTCTTCTTCTTCTTCTTCTTTTTTAACAGGGTAAAGGGCAAACAAGATGATTTTTCGTGTGTTGAAATGTAGTTGACAATGTGCAATTATGAGCCAAAAGGGAGCAAATGCATTGCTGCCAAGAGAATTCACATCAAATGTTGATTTTTCACCCCAAGTCTGTCTTCTCACATTGCTTCATAGTTTACATAGTTTAGTGCCAGGGAGAGTCCTTTTTACCTTGTGAAAGAAAAATTGAAGAAAGTTTTCCTGGAGGTGGATTATTCTTTTAAATGCCAGGAAGGGAAAGATTCAAACAAAGGATTGGCTGGACTGTGAGGATCCAGGAGGACTGAGGAGAATTCTCCCCCAAATTCACCCTGTCCCTGGCTCCTGGTGTGTGTGGTCTACTCATCTACCCTTGTCCTTCCTAATGTCATGGGGTAGAATTCTCCACACAGAAACCACAATACTCCACAACAAGTCAGGTGGCTGAGATGAATTTTATTTAAGCCTACTCAGCTGAGGGTCCAGCCCAACGGAAACACACAGGAGCTACCCAAGGACTGAACAACTAAGCACAGTTACAAGCATCTTTTTATACTGTTTGCAGCAGATGCCAGCTTTGCTTACATACAGTAGTTTTGCACAGGTTCCGGGACTTGGCTCGTTGACCTGAAATCTAATGACTGGGGGGCTTTAAGGCTTGCACCACATCTTGGTACAAAAACATCTTGTTTGCCCAGAAACAAACATCCTACTTTACTGAAGGCAGAAGAGCTTACAGAAGCGGAAAGTTAGCATTATTCCTACTCTAGGTCTGGTTAATTTTTAACCTTTCTATTGTTCTGGTGCCTAACCACTATCTGGGTCTGGTCTCTAAACTATGCTAGCAATTTCTTGACTACACCTGTACGCATTTTTCCCTTGATTATACCTGTATCCATTTTTAAAAATGAGACTCTCTTAGATGTATTTATATATAAATTATGCATATATTTTTATGTAGAACACATTTGCATGCATACATCTGCACCGCCTGTATCCATTTTTAACCCTCACACCGAGAGCTTATCCAGCAATGAGAGACCCAGGAAAAGATCCCATGGAGAGACAAACAGTCTCATGTCTTAGCTTAGAAACAATCCCAAGTTACAATTCATGCAAAGATGTTTAAGTTTAGATGTACAGTCAAGGAAGGAGTCTGTTAACTCCCTGGCCTCCAGAGTGTGTGTGTGTGTGTGTGTGTGTGTGTGTGTGTATGTCTATGTGGGGTGACGATAGTTGGTTTTGGGGGGCAGCAGGGAGGGAGCCAAGTTCTTCAAGTCTTTCTGCCTCGATGGCTCCTCCAACTTCCTCCTGGAACAAAGCCTACCATCCACCTTAACTTTTCTTTTCTTTTCTTTTCTTTTCTTTTCTTTTCTTTTTGCCTCCAGGGTTATTGCTGAGGAGGCACCACAAATCCGCTGCTCCTGGAGGCCATTTTTTTCCCTTTTGTTGCCCTTGTTTTTTATTGTTGTGGTGGTTATTATTGTTGTTGTTACCGCTGTCACTGTTGTTGGATAGGACAGAGAAATGGAGAGGGGAGGGGAAGACAGAGACGGGAAAAGAAAGACACTTGCAGGTCTGCTTCACCACTTGTGAAGCGACCCCCCCACACACACACATAGGTGGGGAGCCGGGGTCTCAAACTGGGATCCTTATGCTGGTCCTTGCACTTCATGCCATGTGTGCTACCACCTAACCCCCAACTATTCTTTATTGTTTCAAAAAGGGCAAGGCCAACAGGAGGAAGTTGGCATGTGAGTTCCTGATGCTTTTCCTTTATTTTCCAAATGGCTCGACTTGATGTCGACGTTTCTTGCACTAGGAATTAAGAGCCAAAACCACCTCTGGAAAGCTTCCCAACGTCTCTGAAAAATTCTGAGCCCTAGAGTAAGAACAAAACACATTTCAACACCTTTTAAATGCAGTTTAAGTATGAAATAAAAAGGACTGAACTGCAGAAAATTAATTGCTTTGATTTAAATATAAAACTAAGGGAAAACAATAGTATTTTCTATTTCACTAAAAAAGAAAAGAAAATTGGCTGGGGGAAATAGTTCAAGTGGTAGAGAAACAGTTTCCCATCTTTGAGGTCCCCTGTGCCTGATGTCACATATACCAGAGTGCTACTGAGGTTTTTTTTTCTCTCTGTCTCATGTGAAACTCTCTCTCATATATAATAAAATTTTAAAATATTTTAAGAGAAAAAAAATCACAGTGAGGCAGGAGTAGATAGCATAATGGTTATGCAAAATGACTCTCATGCTTGAGGCTCTGAAGTCCCAGGTTCAGTCCCCCACATCACCATAAGCCAGAGCTGAGCAGTGCTCTGGTTAAAAAATAAATAAATGGGGGGAGTCGGGCTGTAGCGCAGCGGGCTAAGCGCAAGTGGCGCAAAGCACAAGGACCGGCATAAGGATCCCGGTTCGAACCCCGGCTCCCCACCTGCAGGGGAGTCGCTTCACAGGTGGTGAAGCAGGTCTGCAGGTGTCTATCTTTCTCTCCTTCTCTCTGTCTTCCCCTCCTCTCTCCATTTCTCTCTGTCCTATCAAACAACGACAACAACAATAATAACTACAACAATAAAACAACAAGGGCAACAAAAGGGAATAAATAAATAAATATATATATATATAAACAGTATTAAAATAAATAAATAAATAAATAAATAAATGGGGGCCAGGCAGTAGCTCAGTGGGTTAATCACACATGGTGCAAAGTGCAAGGACCAGCATAAGAATCCCAGTTCAAGCCCCTGGCTCCCCATTTGCAGGGAGAGGTCGCTTTACAAGTGTTGAATCAGGTCTACTGCAGGGAGGTTGTGGGGATGTGGTGGAGCCTGGTAGAGCTTGACCTGAGAGGTGAGTTCACCTGGTAAGTCTCTCTCTCCCTACGGAGGGGTTGAACAAAAAGGGGGACACATAAACCTCAGAAGGTTGGCAGCCATGTAAGTCTTCCCTCCCCCACAAAAACATCCTGCATCTTCCCATTGGAGCCCAACATTCCTTAAAGACTTAAGCCTATTCCACCCTACATTCCCTGCTACTATGGCCTGTACCTTTATTATCTACATATCAATCTTCTGCTTTGTCTTACAGATGACTAAAGGTCTCCTTCCTATATCCCCGCAGGGTATTGCTAATCCTGCCAGTTGAACCCCTAGCAACAGTTGCTGGGAAGGTCCATACCATTCCCGGCCCCTTTCTCCACCCCTTTCCTAACCATGTATGGTATTGTCAAGCCACTTCTGTTTCTGTCTTTTGGCTCTTCTCTGTCCCGACCTAGAGGAGGGCGGGTGGGCAGATCGAGAGGCTGAAGCCAGGCATTGAGATTTTGCACCTTGTGGCTTAACCAGGTGTGTTAGCACCCAACTCTGGGGTGCGTGAATGAATAAAGATTTGTATTGCTTTGCTGCCACCAGCTTGGTTCCTGGGTCATCTCTCCTGTGTGTGACACTAGCCCAACAGTCTATAAGTGTCTATCTTTCTCTTCCCGTCTCTGTCTTCCCTTCCTCTCTCGATTTCTCTCTGTCCTATCCAACAACAACAACAGCTATAATAACAATAACAATAAAAAAACAAGGGCAACAAAAAAAATGGGGAAAATGACCTCCAGGAACAGAGGATTTGTGGGGCAGGCACCAAGTCCCAGCAATAACCCTAGAGGCAAAAATAATAATAATAAAAATTAAATAAATAAATCACAGTGTTAATTAGATAAACTCCCTTTTCTAGAATCATCCGGAACCCTGTATTGTTAAGTCATTTATTTCTTTTGAGCCCTAGTGGGGTTTTTTTCTACCACAGGGGAGAAAATGCTATGATCTCAGTAAAGTCGCCATCAGAAAGAATCCTGTGTCATGAGAATGTTAAAAAGAAAAAAAAAAAAAACTTGTTGAAATTGATCCCAGTGCACTGCCTACTTTCATCTGGGAGCTTAAATTATCTTTATGAAAAGGAAAATGAAAGTCAAGCTGACATAGAGGAAATAGCATTTGTGAAAGCCCTTCATTAGTGGCTCCTTCTGGAGAGTAACTGGTGCTTGGATACCAGAACTAGGTGTCTGTTCTGTAGGAAGATGCACACTGATGTCATGTCATAATGTCCCTTAACCCTCAGTGACTGGGGACACCTGCAAGAGAAAAAAATTTTTAAAGGATCTTAACAGAAGGAGGACACACTCCCCATAGTCTCATAGGTTCTAAAGAAGACGGAGATAGCAAACAAAGTCAGTCTCGTGTAGAAAGCAGTTTATAGATTAGAAACAAATATATTGATGAAATTGTACACTTAGATATTCATCACTAGGGAAAATACAGGCCTGTGGTTTCCCACTTGGACATTGTAGTGTATTGGGAGAAATTTTACTGGCTGAGTTTGTTTCCACAACATTAAAAGTTCGTCACGCATATTCTCAACAAAGAATTGAGGAGAGAGCAGGATTTTCAGGAATTTTAAACTTTATTCAAGAAAATTGAGAACATTCACATGTAAGAAGGAGAAGCCCCCTTTACTCACATGGCGACAGGGCTCTCATCTAGGCAGAGAGAGCTCCATACCCTCAGGTCTTGTTTTTATTTATTTATTTTTTATTTTCTTTATTGAGGGGAATTATTGGTTTACAGTCAACAGTAAAACACAGTAGTTTGTACATGTGTAATATTTCTCAGTTTTCCACTTAACAATTCAACCCCCACTAGGTCCTCCTCTGCCGTCTGAACCCTCCCCATCCCCCCCCCAGGGTCTTTTACTTTGGTGCAATATATCCAAGTTCTGCTGTTTTCTTATTTTTTCAGCTTCTCTATTATTAGTAGTACTATTAGTATTACTAGTAGTAGTAGTATTGATTTTTAAAAATTATTTATTCTCTTTTGTTGCCCTTGTTTTATTGTTGTAGTTATTGATGTCGTTGTTGTTGGATAGGACAGAGAGAGATGGAGAGAGGAGGGGGAGACAGAGAGGGGGAGAGAAAGAGAGACACCTGCAGACCTGCTTCACCACTTGTGAAGCGACTCCCCTGCAGGTGGGGAGCCGGGGCTCAAACCAGGATTCATATGCCGGTCCTTTGCGCTTTGTGCCACCCGTGCTTAACCTGCTGAGCTATATCGCCCAACTCCCAGTATTAGTATTGATTTAATAGTATTGGACAAGATTGTAGGATAAGAGAGGCACAAATTCACACGACTCCCACCACCAGTGTGCCATATCCCATCCCCTCCACTGGAAGCTGCCCCATTCTTTATCCCTCTGGGAGTATGGACCAAAAATCCCTATGGGGAGCAGAAGGTGGGAGGTCTGGCTTCTGCAATTGCTTCTCCACTGGACATGTCTGTTGACAGGTTGATCCATACTCCCAGGCTGTCTCTACCTTTCCCTATTGGGGTAGGGCTCCAGGGAGGTGGGGTTCCAGAATACATTGGTGAGATCATCTGCCCAGGGAAGTCAGGTTGGCGTCATGGTAATATTTTTCAACTTCTATCTATGACTGAGATCATCCCATATTCATCCTTTATTTTCTGATTTATCTCACTGAACATTATTTCTTCAAGCTCCATCCAAGATGAGGTGAAGAAGGTGAATTCACCATTTTTAATAGCTGAGTAGTATTCTGTTGGGTGTCTAGACCAACACTTTCTCAGCCAGTCATCTGTTGTTGGACACCTGGGTTGCTTCCAGGATTTGGCTATTGCAAATTGTGCTGCTATGAACATAGGCATACACAAATTTTTTGGATGGGTATTTTTTTTTATTTATTCCCTTTTTGTTGCCCTTGTTGTTTTATTGTTGTAGTTATTATTGTTGTTGTTGTTGTTGGATAGGACAGAGAGAAATGGAGAGAGGAGGGGAAGACAGAGAGGAGGAGAGAAAGATAGACACCTGCAGACCTGCTTCACCGCCTGTGAAGCGACTCCCCTGCAGGTGGGGATCCGGGCTTCGAACCGGGATCCTTATGCCGGTCCTTGTGCTTTGCGCCACCTGCGCTTAACCCGCTGCACTACAGCCCGACTCCCCATGGATGGGTATTTTGTTTCCTTAGGATCTATCCCCAGGAGAGAGGAATTGCAGGGTCATAGGGTAGTGCCGGGATAGCCTGAAGGTGCTTCTTCCCAAGCTAGTGCTCTCTGGGTTGGAGAGAACTCAACTGGAGCCGATCTAGGCTGCTGCGTGGGAGAGGGATCAGGAACTCGTGCCACACTAACTTCGCAGGAGATACACTCTGGAACTCTCGGAGCCGGAAAGCAATTTCCAAGTGTCTTTAATCAGAAGAGCAGCTGTTTTTATACTCTCCAAGTAGGGTGGAAACAGGATGTGACATAGAGAGGGTGGAGCGAAAAGTGACTGGTGGAAGATCAGGGTGTGACAAGGAGAGGATCAGGGTGTGACAAGGAGAGGGGATGGAGCAGGTGAGAATTCTACCACTAAACCACCAATGCCCTGGAGGGAGTGTGGTGCTTTATGTAAATGTAAAAGTGATTTATGTAAATAGACCAAAGCTTTGAACAAATCAATCCCTATATAGGCATATGGTTAAGCAGAAGCCAGGGGGAGCTGGCATACTACCCAACAGGGTAGGTCCACTTCTAGCCTTCTGAAGGTTCTCCAGACTGCTCTCCATAGGGGACAGACCCATTGACATTCCCACCAGCAGTGCAGGAGGGTTCCTTTGCCCCCACACCCTCTCCAACATTTGTTGCTGCTACCTTTTCTGTTGTCTGACATTCTCACAGGAGTGAAGTGGTATCTCACTGTTGTCTTTATGTGCATTTCTCTGACAATCACTGACTTGGAGCATTTTTGTATATGTTTGATGCCCTTTTGGATCTCTTCTGTGATGAATATTCTGTTCATATCCTCTCCCCATTTTTGGATGAGGTAATTTATTTTTTTTTTATGCTGTTTGGTGAGCTCTTTAAATATTTGGTTATTGGCCTCTTATAGGTATGAGACAGGGACTGCCCACTATTGCCATTACTATTCAGCATAGTGTTGGAAGCTCTTGCCATGGCAGTCAAGCAGGAATAAGAAATTCAAGGGATACAGATTGGAAGAGAAGTGAAACTCTCATTATTTACAGATGGTGTGATAGTATACACAGGAAAACCTAAAGAATCCAGCAGGAAGCTCTTAGAAATCATCAGGCAATATAGTAAGGTGTCCAGCTACAAAATTAACATACATGAGTCAGTGGCATTCCTCTATGCAAACACTAAGGTAGCAGAAGAGGAAATCCAGAAATCAATCCCTCTTACTATAGCAACAAAAACAATAACATATCTAGAAATAAACCTATCAAAAGAAATGAAAGACTTGTATACTGAAAATTATGTCACTATTCAAGGAAATAGAAACAGACACAAAAAAGTGGAAAGATATTTCATAGGTTGGAAGAATTTACATCATCAAAATGAATATACTACCCAAAGCCAAAGCCATATACAAATTTAATGCTTTTCCCATCAAGATCCACCTATTTATTTATTTATTAGAATAGAACTACAAATGTTTATCTGGAACTAGAAAATACCTAAAATTGCCAAACAAACTTGAAAAGAAAGAACAGAACTTGGGACTGGGTGGTGGCGGACCTGGCCGAGTGCACATGTTAACAGTGATCAAGGACCTCGGTTCAAGCCCCTGGTCACCTTTTCTGCAGGAGGAAAGCTTTGAAGTGGTGAAGCATTGCTGCATATGTCTCTCTGTCTCTCTCCCTCTCTAATTCTTTGTTCCTCTCCATTTCTAGCTGTGTCTATGCAATAAATACATAAAAATAATTAAAAGAACGGAACTGGAGGCATCACACTCCCAGATCTCAAATTGTATTACAGGGCCATTGTCATCAAAACTGCTTGGTACTGGAACATGAATAGACACACTGACCAGTGGGATAGAATTGAGAGCCCAGAAGTAAGACCTCCCCCACCTACAGACATCCAATCTTTGACAAGGGTGCCCAGACTATTCAATGAAGAAAGAAGAGTCTCTTTAACACATGGTGTTGGAAAAATTGGGTTGAAACATGCAGAAGACTGAAACTGAACCACTATATTCCACCAAACATAAAAGTAAATTCCAAGTGGATCAAGGACTTGAATGTTAGACCGGAAACTATCAAGTACTTAGAGGAAAATATTGGCAGAACTCTTTTCCATCTAAATTTTTAAGGCATCCTCAATGATACAAATCCAATTACTAAGAAAACTAAAACAAAAATAAACCAGTAGAGGGGGAGAGGTCGGTAGTAATGCACCGGGTTAAGCTCACATAGTATGAAGCAGAGATCCTGGTTCGAGCCCCTGGCTCCCCACCTGCAAGGGGGTCACTTTGTAATCAGTGAAGCAGGTCTGCAGGTGTCTTGTCTTTCTCTCCCGCTCTCTGCCTTCCCCTCTTCTCTCAATTTCTCTCTGTCTTATCCAACAGTAACAACAGCATCAGCAACAACAATGGAAGAAAGATGGCCTCCAGGAGCAGTGGATCATGGTGCAGGTACTGAGCCCCAGCGATAACCCTGGAGGCAAAAATAAACAAACAAACAAACAAGAAACCAGTGGGACTACACCAAATTACAAAGCTTCTGCACTGCAAAAGAAACCACCACCCAAACAAAGAGACCCCTTACAGAATGGGAGAAGATCTTTATATGCCATACATCAGACAAAATATACAAAGAGCTCACCAAACTCAGGTCTAGCTTTTAACACCCAAGCCCTGCCTTCACCTTTCTAAGCCACACCTGTCACCACTGCCGTTTCCTGGGCAGCAATGTCCTTCGTGTGCCTGGGGAATATGTGTTCTGGTATGTGTATCCTCCGCCCCTGGTACTTCCTGTCATTTCTGACCACACCAGTAGTATTGAATAAAATGCTATTTTAGTTGTTGCCAGAGAGATCAGCGCATTGGTCCACCATTGATAATGTTCTCCTTGTTTTTATGCGGTGCTGGGCTTGAACCCAGGCCTTCCTGTCTGCAAGGCATACTCACTACCACTGAGCCACCTCCCCTGCCCCTGAATGTGAAGCAGTTTGGGCATGTAGTGGGGTGGGAGGGCCTCGACTAGATCATTGTGGGAGTTTTTGAAAATCAAGAAAAGCATAAATTAAAATTGTTCTCTCTCAGAAAGAATGATGTTAGTATATTGGAGGACATGATTTCAGTCTCCCCCCCACCCTCTCCCTGCCCCCATTCCCATATATGCCCTGATTTTTTTTTTAATTGACTAGAGCAGTGCTCAGATCTAGCTATTGGTGGTGCTGAGGACTGAGGGTGGTGCTCAGACCCTCTCACATGGAAGTTCTGTGAGCTACCACTGTGTCATCTCCCTGGGATGCCGATAAATACTTTAAAAGACAGCAATAATGTTGCAACTGCCATTTCATTACCTGGTTCCTGTTCATTGGTTTTCCTACGTCAAGCAGAGATTCTCAGCTCTGCCTGGTCTTTGGATCTCTGGAAAGTTCTGAAAACTTGGAGGGTGAGTGATTTGTGGATGCATCAAGCAAAGCCTGTTTGGACCAGGCTTTCTCAGCCTTGGCTACACATTAGAGCTGCGCCCCGCCACAACCACCACCAAAGGCAGGGCTGAGAAACTCCCAGGCCCGGGCTGCACTCTGTCTTACCTGTTTCCAAGTCTCTGCAGGTAACAGCCAGTATTCCCGCGAGTTCTCAGGTAGTTCCAGGTGGGGGACAAGGTTAAGACCCTTGGCTCTGCCTGTGGGCAACACAATAGGCTGTCTCCAATTGCAAGCCTCCAGGAGATTTCAGTGGAATCAAGTGTAGTAATCCTACCTGATGCCTGGACAGGGGTGTAGCACAGGCTCTCATGTCTGGAGCTCCAAGGTCTCAGGTTCAATCCTTGGAACAACCATAAATCAGAGCTGAGCGGTGCTCTGGAAAAAACAAACAAAAACCTACTTAATGCCATTTAGAGCTGTGATTGTCCCTAGGAGGTTCATAAGCTCTTTCTCTTCTTTTCAGTGGACTGTGAAGTCCTCATGCAAAGGCAGGCCTAACTGGGGTACAGCATAGTAATCAAAACCAGGAATGTGTGGACACTGGTTTTAGCTGAGAGCTAAAACCAGTGGTTCCCATTCCAGATGTGTGGCCTGGGCCTCGAATGATCCTGCTACTGAGCTGGGCCCCAGACCTTGTCTAAGTCTAAGTCCTGAGGAAAGAGACTTAGGTAGAAGTGAGTCTGCAACCCCCTACACAGTCACCAGAGAGACTCCCTGGGGGATTTGTTTGTCTTGCAATTTTTTAATAAGGCACCAGAAAGGCAACCCAAAACTGTGCAAAAGCAGTACCCTGAGCAACCTCCCCTCACCCTGGCCAGTGTTTTCATGATTATTTTAGAGCGAGAAGGAAGGAACTGAGAGAGAGAGAGAGAGAGAGAGAGAGAGACCCCAGCACCACTCCACTAGCCATGGAGTTCCCCTGGTGCCATGCATATTGCTCTCAGGTGGTGCTGGGACTTGAACCCAGAGCCTCACACATGCAAAGCAGGTACTTTACCTAGTGAGCGGCTTTCTGATCTGAGAATCCCTATTTTAGATCAAGGCTTCCCAGAGAGTAGTCTTGGCACTCGCAGCACCCGTGTCACCTGGAACCTTTGACAAATGCTGATTCTCAGACCCCACCCCAGGTCTCGGGGCTCAGACCCTCTCGGGTGGGTCCTGGCTGTCTCCCAGTGGGTACTGGCATCCATCTCTGAGAACAGCTGGTTCCGGGTGTTTCGGTCAAGCAGTGATCCATTCGTTCTTTCTGGTCCTTCTGGCCCTTAAGTGCAAGGGTTCGAGTTCATTACCTACTACAGATTGGTGTGACGGCTTTCTTTCATCGCCCTTAGGCCTGTTTAATTCTCTCCACAAAGCTGGGATAGAGGCATGTTAGTCAGTGTCGTTTTTTATGGATGAGAGTGAGTAAGTGAGGAAACATCATTTCCCAAGCGAGATCTTCCTCCTGTGTCTTGATTCTCACCCGATGACCTGCCTTCAAAAATGACCAACAGGGGCCAGGTGGTGGTGCACCTGGCTGAGCGCACACATTACAGTGCACGAGAACTCAGGTTCGAGCCCCTGGTCCCCACCTGCAGGATGAAAGCTTCACTAGTGGTGAAGCAGGTGTGGCTGCAGGTGTCTCTCTCTCTCTCTCGCCCTCTCTATCTCCCCCTGCCCTCTCATTTTCTTTCTATCTCTATCCAATAATAAATAAATAAAAACATTTAAAAATGACCAGCAGAGGTGCAAATGCCTGGAGTAAGAGTGACCCCTGAAACTGTGAGTGACCAGCCTTTCCAGGGCTGAGCTGGCATCTCCTCCAATGGGGGCTGGAGGCTGGGAGGCAAGTCCAAGTGCAAACATGACCTTGCTGTGCCACCATTTTGTTCAGGCTCAGCTGGCAGTGGAGGAAACCTTCCACACAGAAGACACTCTGTAAGCAGGGGTAAAGGGGCTCCAGACTGAAGTTAGGCAAAGATGTGGTGAAGTGAGAGAGGTCCAGCTTTACTTCGGATAGAGGCAACTACCCTTCCTGGCAAGCTCAGCCCCTGGGCTCCCACTGCCAGGCAAAGCCATGCTCTGTCTTCTGTGGGGAATATGTTGGCATTCTTCATGCTGGTTTGCCCCCTTCCCCCGACCTCTGAGAGAAATGGTTTGGCCCTTGCTAGTTTCGCGCCCCTCTTTCTCCCCGCCCGTATGCTAAGGACGCGCAGAGTCCCAGCAGCAGCAGTTGGAGGAAGAATGATGGGGGAAGCACGTGGTGTGGTGATTTGCCCGCTCGTGAATAAAGATTAAACTGCAGCTTCTCAGCCCAGCCGTGTGTCCCCGAGTCTCTCTACCGCCGCGAAGCTAGCCCGGCCTGCTGGAGCCTCCGAAACATTAACAACAGAAGACCTTGGGGGCACTCACCAGCAGCGACTAGTGTAGGTTCTGAGAGGGTGGTCACTGCGAGGCTCAGACCCCAGCGTGATGCAGCTTTATCAGCTACAGTCAGTGCAGAATGTACCTAGAAATGTCCAGGTAGAACAACTCAAGGTGGTAGGGGCCTTTGTTAATGGCGTCTTTGGACTGAGCTATTAAATGTCTAATCCAGGCCAGGAGAGAACTCACCTAGCACAGTGTACACTTTACCATGCCTGAAGCCCTGGGTTCAAGCCCCAGCAGTGCACTTGGTAAAACTTTACAGCTGGTGGAACAAAGTTCTCAAGTCTCTATGTGTCTCTCTCTGGGTCTCTCTCCTCTGTCTCTCTCTTCCTCACTAAAATAAAAAAGATGAAAAAAGATCGACCCAGGACAGTGGAATTGCACATATATGAGGCACAGGCACTGGAGAAAAAAATGTCTAGTTCCATTTGACATTAACATTATTGTAGAAGGCCGGGCGGGGTGGCGCACCTGATTGAGTGCACATGTTACAGTGTGCAAGGTCCCAGGTTCAAGCCCTCGGTCCTCACCTGCAGCAGGAAAGCTTTGCAAGGGGTGAAGCAGTGTTGCAGGTGTCTCTCTGTCTCTCTCTGTCGCTATCACTTTTTTCCATCTTGATTTCTGGCTATCTCTAGTCAATAAATAAATAAAGATAATAAAAAACATTGCCGTAATTATTGCATTTTTTTCCCCCAAGTCTTCTTGTCAGTTTCACATCCCTGGCTGGGCATCTTGATAAAGCACAGTGCTTCTCCAGATTGGTGTTTGAGACATCTGGACTTCAAATATTGGCATTTTGGGGGAGTTAAGTTCTTGATGATGACTTATTAGACCTCAGCTTTAGTTTTGGTGATCACCTTAAATTAACGTTGACACAGCACAGAGTAGCAGGACGACCAGCTGAAAGAAACATGTCGCACTCTGACTGTTCAGAGACACCTTTCCCTTTTGGCCATCCTTGAAATCCAGTGAGTGAGTTGGGTTGTAATCTTCATTGTGAGGGGAAGTAAAGTTCCCACAGAGAGATGAACCAAGCTTCTGTGAGGTAGCAAAAGGAGGAGGCATCCTTAGCAACCTCATCTTGACAGTGTTTTAGTGCCAGCTTCACTTGCCCCATACTAATGAGCCCAAACAGACACGTACTAATGCAAATCAATTACACTTCAATAAAGGCCAATTATGCCCCAGCGTGCAGTGATGCGTGGTGGAACACGTAGTGACTGTTGAGAGAGACAGTTTCTCCCCAAGTTGCAAATCCAGCAAGCTAAGGGTTCGAGGTCTGATTGCTGAGGAAACCTGCTAATGGCTGCTTTGGAAGCCAGGCAAGCCCTTGATCCATGCCAGCTGACCTTTGCTGGGTACCTGTTGATACCGTTGTGTCAGCTGCTGCTTTCTCAGTCAGGGAATCAAGCCTTGTCACGTGGTAGCCCTAAGTGAGAGCCACAGAGAGTTGGCTTCTTGTTCACACCTTGCACATGATGCCTGTTATTTCCTGACAGCTTGCTCATGTCTAGCAATTATGGAAACATGATCCCATAGACCCTCTCTTCCCAGTCTCTCTTTTTTTTTCTGACTATATACATTGAATAAGATTTTAATAGTGTGTAGAGGACACAGAACACTGGGGAAAGGAAGAATAATAGTTCTGGGAATACTGGTTTTCTGTTTGGAAAAAGAATGATTTCAAAAATATGTATCTGGAAGGCTGGGCAGCAGTCCACCTGGTTGAACACACACATTACCATTCTCAAGGACCTGGGTTTGAGCCTCCTCTTCTCACCTGCAGGTGGCTCTCTGTCTCTCTCCCTCTCTGTCTCCCCCTCCCCTTTCACTTTTTCTCTGTTTTATCTAATAAAATAGAAACCAACCAACCAAACAAACAAATAGAAATGAAAAATAACCGCCAAGAGCAGTGGATTCATAATGCCAACAACACCTAGCCCCAGTCATAACCCTGGTGACAATAAAAACAAACAAACAAATAAGTAAATATATGTATGTATCTGCTACCACATATCAAGATAAATTTCAAATGAATTAAAGGGTAAATGCAAAAAAGCCAAATAGTCAAAAGAAGATGGTGGAATTGAGTATTTGTTGAGTTGCATATAGAGAATGATTTTTTTTTTTATTGTCCACCCTTCCATGTTTTGTAAGCTTATTTTTCAAATTACTTTTTTTTTTTTTTTGCCTCCAGGGTTATTGCTGGGGCTTGATGCCTGCAGTATGAATCCACTGCTCCTGGTGGTCATCTTTTCCCAATGTTATTGTTGCTATTGTTTTTGGACAGGACAGAAAGAAATTGAGAGAGAAGGGGAAGACAGAAGGAGAGAGAAAGATAGACACCTGCAGATACCCCTTGTGAAGCAGGCCCCTTGCAGGTGGAGGCTGGGGGTTCGAACTGGTATCCTTGCACTGGTCCTTGTGCTTTGCACTATGAACTCTTAACCCGGTGCACCACCACTCACCCTGAGAATGAATTTTAAGTTTACAGGCAATGGAAGAAACCACAAAAATAAAAATCAACATACTCAGCTACATAAGCATTTGAACTACTTATCCAACAGTAAAGCAGATTTCTTTCTTTTCTTTCTTTCTTTTTTTTTTTTTTTTTTTTACTACCACCAGGGTTGTTGTTGGGGCTTGGTGCAGGCATTATGAATCTACAACTCCTGGTGGCCATTTTTTCTTTTCTATTTTTTTGATTGGATAAGACAGAGAAAAATTGAGAAGGGAAAGGAGATGGAGGAAGAGAAAGACACCTGCAGGCCGGGTTCACCACTCAGAGATTTCTTTAAAAGAACAAAGTGAAAAAAATACTTGAACAAATATGGCTTGTCAGAGGTCACACCAAGCCCTAACCTATGCCATGTGGTACAGAAACACCCATTTGGGGCTATGATACGCTGAGCACTCAGTGAAATAAAGCAGTGTCATCACTTAACACCAGGCTGGGTGTGTGATCAGCCCTTGGGACCTATGTATGTGGCCCCTCCCCAGACTTTTCTTTCACACTGGCATCCTCCATCTGCTAGGTTCTTTATTAATGAGTCAGAAACAGTGGCGTGCTCAGATTGATTTGCTTATGGTCGGCCTTGTGTTTCAACCAGCTTTATAAGTCAAATGGAAGGGGGGGCAGGCCGACTGTGAAAAGTTGGTACTCTGGAATTCACTTCTGCTTCATGTTTTCAGTGACTCTTATTTTAACAAGCAGACAAACAAAAAATCTCCTGCATTTATTGGGCTTAGACTTTCATTGTTTTTTGTTGCATGAATGTGTCAGGGCTCTATCACATGTTGGTGGAGTCATTAGTTCAACACATAGAATGGGGAAGCCTCTTCCTACAAAACAGACATCTAGTTCTGGTATCCAAGCACCTAAGAGAAAGAAATAGGGCCAGAGATGAAACTGAGTGTTACAGCGCATGGTCCCCATGTATGAAGCCCAAGGTTCGATCCTCAGCACGAGAGAGAGGTATCTATATAGAGAGAAATAATGTGATGTGTAGGAGAATAGATGAGAAGGTGATTGGGAGCTGGGGGATTTTTTCAGATGAGACAATGAAGGAAACCTGTTGACAGAGATGACACTTGAGCAAAAACTTGAATAAAATGAGCAGGACACATGGAGAGGAATAAACATCCCAGATAGATGAGCAAAAGTAGAGGGAAATGAGTGGTTCACTAGAGAACTCTTACGTTGTTTAGAGCATTTGCTCTAAATTGGGGGTGATCCCCTCCCAGTGTGACAGCTGGCAACATCTGGAGACAGTTTTGATTGTCACAGCTTCAGGGAGGGTACTCTTAGGGTCTCATGGAGAGAGGCCATGGAGGAAACTCATTCAAGATCCTTACATGTACACCACAACCCCTCTACCTCAGACCAAGAGTGATTTTGCCCATAATGTTAGTAGTCCTGAGGTTGAGAGATCTTGTGTAGAACACATGTTTCCAGGTTATTTTGTCAGGGAAAGACGCTGAAATTCAAGGAGACTGGAGCCAAGATGGGTGAAGGAGAAAGGAGTTTATTTGCACAGACTGAGAGTTCAGATTACTCCAAAAACTCTGGCCCTAAGTGGGTGTGTTAACATTATCTTTATACCATTTTGCTATGCGGAAGAAAGCTAAATTAGTCTCAGGTTACAGAAGCAGTAGGAGCAGCAGCTAACTACTCATAGGGAATCTTTTTTTTTTTTTTTTTCAGGAGCAAGAATAAGGGAGTGGGTAGGCTTCCTGGAATTTCCTTCCAGCTAAATTTTTCTGCTTTCTGAGACCCTCTCAAATTGACTGATTTGATGAGAGTTCTGTCTTTCATTGCCTTTTTGCATTTAACTAAAGGTAACTGATCAGAATGCAAAATAATACTGTCCCTGCTCTATAAATGCGTCTTTTGGATCTTTTTTTTTTTTTTTTTTTAAACCAGAGCACTGATCTGATCAGCTTGGGCTAATGGTGGTGCAGGGGATTGAACCTGGGACTTTCAAGCCTCAGGCATGAGTGTTTGTTTGCATAACCATTATGCTATTCACCCCCACCCAGTTGTCCTTGAATTAGCTGCAACATTTTACTAGTTCCCACAGTGATAATGGACTAAACAAAATCTCTAACCCATGTTCAGTTTATTGCTATATACAAGTCACGACTTCCATCCACTTTTGAAAATTGTCCTCTAACATAGCTAAGGGTAAAACTACTAATGTAGGGAGTCGGGCTGTAGCGCAGCGGGTTAAGCGCAGGTGGCGCAAAGCACAAGGACCGGCATAAGGATCCCGGTTCGAACCCAGGCTCCCCACCTGCAGGGGAGTCGCCTCACAGGTGGTGAAGCAGGTCTGCAGGTGTCTATCTTTCTCTCCTCCTCTCTGTCTTCCCCTCCTCTCTCCATTTCTCTCTGTCCTATCCAACAACGGCAACAACAATAATAACTACAACAATAAAACAACAAGGGCAACAAAAGGGAATAAATTAATAAAATAAATATTTTTTAAAAAAACTACTAATGTACCTTGACTTCTTTGAGAAACGGAAAATGAAAAGTATCAGATGGATTAAATGAGGAAGAGACTGATAAGAAATTCAGCCAGAGGTGTAGTCAGGGACCTGGTATTGAAGGCCCTATGTTCTGTGATGAGGACTTCGTGTTTAACACTGGATCTGAGTTCAGTATCAGGTTAGAGTTTTGAAGTAATTTCCATTTTCTGAAATCTGTAATACATTGGAGCATAATTCACCTCTATCAAGTTCAATATGAGAGACCACTTCTGAGATTTTGAAAATGGTCCAAGAAAGAGAAACTGGTGTTTTAGAGTCAGCAAGTAGTGACTGAGGTGGTAAGAACAGTTGTGGTTCAGAATGATGGATCTTAGCCTTGACAGCTAAGACTTGCTGAAGCCATGCTGTCCAGTATAGTAGCCCCCAGACACATGGGTGTTAAGTATTTAAAATGAGATGCATCGTAAATGTGAAATACACACCAGATTTTAAAGATATTGTAAAACAAAAGAAAGTAAATCATCTCACCAATAACTGTCCCTATGGATTAGATGTTGAAATGATGATCTTTAGGATGTTACAAGAAAAATAATTTCACCCACTTTTTCTCCTTTTTAAGTGCCTACTAGAATTTTTAAGTCTTTTTTTAATTTTTATTTTCCCTTTTGTTGCCCTTGTTGTTTTTTATTGTTGTTGTAGTTATTATTGTTGTTGTTATTGATGTTGTCGTTGTTAGGACAGAGAGAAATGGAGAAAGGAAGGAAAGACAGAGGAGGAGAGAAAGATAGACATCTGCAGACTTGCTTCACCACTTGTGAAGCGACCCCCCCCCCCTGCAGATGGGGAGCCAGGGGCTTGAACCGGGATCCTTCCGCCGGTCCTTCAGCTTTGCCCCACGTGCGCTTAACCTGCTACACTACCGCCCGACTCCCCCTACTAAAATTTTTTAATCACCTATATGGACAACTATTTTATTACACAGTGTGGTGCTGAAGAATGGCAAGTAAATGTTTTATCCCGAAGGGTTAAACGCATATCAACAAGTTTTTAGAAACTGAGCCGAAACATTACAGGGAAGCAGTTGATCCGAGCTTTGATTTATGTAGCAGTCACTTCCACAGAGGGAGAGAGAAGTTAATTGGTCCTAGTTTTGATTTATGTATAATAAATCACAAACACATAACTACAAAAACAAATCTATGTCTACTAAAATGGGGGCGTCCTTCAAGAATGTTAAAGGAAGTAAAAGGGAGTTTGTGCCTTACTCAGAAGTTGGAGAAACAGAAAAGATAACTGGGCTAGTAGTTCGAAGACCTGAATGCTATTCCTCTTTCACTTTGTATTCTCGTAAATCGTATGAACTTGGAGAAGTAGCTAGCCCTTTGGAACATCTTCATGTTATCTCTTTTTCCTGCCCCCACAGTGTCATTGGAAATCCTGGGGCAGGCACTGTATATTATTCAGCTTTGTCTCATTTTTAATAACATCTTGGACAATTCAGAAGGTGCCTAGCAGTGCTTCTTGGATTGAGGAAGGTGCAAGTAGTATTTTTGTCCTGGAAGAGCATATTTATGCCCATAAGTGTCCATTTCTTCATCTTTAAAATAATCATAACAGCGGTACCCTGCTTAGTTTTAGGCCTTACATCATTTTTCCCAAGTGCTGTTATCAGTTTCCTAGGGCTCATATCACAAAGTTTCATAAACAACGGGATTTTATTTATTCCTGATTCTGGAAGCTGGAAGTTGAAACTCAAAGTCTTGGCAGGATGTTGGGCTATCTGAAACATCCAAGGAAGACTCCTTCCTTCTCCCTCTTAGCTTCTGGTTAGGCTAGAATTCCTTGGCTTGTGGCAACATCACTCTAATCTCTCCCTCCATCCTCACACGGTCATCTTCCACGTGTGTCTATGTCCATACTTTCCTCCTTTTATGAGGAAACCAGTGAGATTGGGACCCACTATGACCCAAGATGACTTCATCTCAACCTGACCACATCTGCAAGGACTTTATTTCAAATCTTGATCTCATTCAAAGGTACCAAGATTAGCGCTTCCCCAGATATTTCAGGTAAAACACAGCCTAATCCATAGCAGGCATTTGTCAGGGAAGTTGTCACTCAATTACTAATCACCATCGCTATGCTACCAGGCAAAGTTCTGATAGAGACTCTGTAGACTTTAGAGTCTGCAAAGCCTGACATGTTTGCTCTCTGATCCTTCACAGCTCCTTGACCTGTAAGATCTTGAAGTAAGATCCGTAGATCGGAGGCATCAGAGTCGTGGGAAAACTCATTAGGAATGCAACATCTCAGGCCTCCTGAATCAGAGCCTGCAGTTTAGTAAGAAGCCCAGCTAATTCAGATGAGCATTTGTATTTGAGAAGCACTGATTTAGAAATTATCTTTTAACAATTTGTGGTGGATTCTTTGAGATCTTTTTTCTCCATCATATTTTGTGACTTCTGAAAGTGATGATATTTGTAGGTGGTAAAAAAAAAAAAAAAGAAACCCTTCAAGTAGGACAAAAGAAAATCTGGTGCCAATAGGTCGTTTTTACCTATAAACTTGCATATTATACACATTGCTCTGTATCTACTGTTCCTTTTACAGACCTCATATAAATAGGACCATCAGTGCTGGTCTTTCTGGCAGCGGGCTTATCTCGTGCAGCATAATGTCCTCAGGGCTCACTGGTGGTGTCACACAATGCAGGGTTTTCTTCTCTTTAAAGGATGACTACACCCCATTGTGTGTGCATACCACATTTAAAGAAACCAAGTCCTGGGCAGGGATAGAGAGCATCATGATTATGCAAACAGACTCTCATGCCTGAGGCTCCAAAATCCCAGGTTCAGTCCCCCACACCAAAGTAAGCCAGAGCTGAGTAGGGCTCTGGTTATAAAAAAGAAAGAAAGAAAGAAAGAAAGAAAGAAAGAAAGAAAGAAAGAAAGAAAGAAAGAGAGAGAGAGAGAGAGAAATCAAGTCATTCAGTGATGGCTATTTCGCTTGTTTCTGTTGGCTATTGTGACTAAAGCCGCAATGAACATCAATCAGAGTGCCAATCTGCTCAAGATCCTGTTTTCAATTAATTGTGGATAAACACCCAGAAGTGGAATTGCTGGCTCCTATGGCAGTTCTCATTGTAATCTGGGGGGGGGGGAGCCTCCCTACTGTTTCCCATAATGGCAGCACCAATTTACACCCCCACCAACACCATATAACTTCCCCCACTTGAGGCGGCAGTCAAATTTCTCTACCTGTTGCCAAAAACCTTTGGGTTTTCTGGTAATAGCCACCCTAACTGGAATGGATTGACATCTCATGGAGTTTTTATTTGCGTGGGGCAGAGATCAGGCAAAGTGCCAAAGTGCCTTCCTTGTCCTCTCCACGTGAAGTCATGAGCACTGTTTCCTCTCACTGTTAATGCGTGATAATTGACGTGGAGTGTGCCAACCAGCAAGGTTCACCTAGGCGTTGGGACCCAGAGATTTTACTGGGGCTATATCATATACTGCCCACGTGACTGCATTTTCAAGGCTTTCTAGAGATAGAACTAATATTGGCATGGGCCAAAGCTGCTGTCATAATCCATGTTCCGAGGCTACCTGGATGTTCCAATCAGGTGCGACATTCCAAAGGCAATTAATTCTTTACTACACTTGGGAGCAGAAGCAAATTCTTTTCTTTTTGTTCCTTAGAACTAAATTATCTAAACTTCTTTAAATCTCAGAGCTACAGATCAATGAATAACAATATGTCACACTCTAATATATTTAGCGCTTACCGAGCACAATGCCTGGAGTTCAGACTTTGCTGCAGGTGGTAACACTCACTTCTGGGTCATATCTGCCACTCCTATGGGCCGGACACTGTTCCCCCTGATACGCTCAAGACAGTGGCACTTTGGCTGGGACCCATAAACATTCATGGAAGTAATGCCAGCATTAGCTGAACAGACTCCACACCCTTTCTTTCCTTTATCCACAGGACTCCATGCCTCCTAGTCAACATTCATTGAATAAAATAATGTAGGTCATAGTACTGGCATAGAATTAGACATTTTAACATCAAAATCGGGCTAGAGAGATGATTCAGTGGCAGAACACATGCTTTGCAGGTATGAAACCCAGAGTTTGATCCCCAGCACTGCACAAAATTTAATAGTATGATGTGTTCTTGTGTCTCTCTCAGCTGCTGTCTTTGCTTTTGGAATGAATAAGAAGATTGGTGTATTGCACCAAAGTAAAAGACATTGGGGTCAGTGGGGAGGGTTCAGATCCTGGAATGTGATCACAGAGGAGGACCTAGTGGGGGTTGAATAGGGTTTTTTTTTAAGATTTTATTTATTTACTCATGAGAAAGGAGAGAGAGAGAGAGGACACCATACATCACTCTGGCACATGTGCTGCCAGGGACTGAACTTAGGACCTCATGCTTGAGAGTCCAGTGCTTTATCCACTGCGCCACCTCCTGGACCATGGGGTTGAATTGTTATGTGGAAAACGGGGAAGTGTTATGCATGTACAAACTATTGTGTTTTGCTGTCAACTGTAAACTATTAATCCCCCAATAAAGAAATTAAAAAAAAAAGATGTTTTGTTTTTGTCTCCCATCCAAGTACTAACCAGGCCTGACCCTGCTTAGCTTGAGATCAGAGGAGATCAGGTGTGTTTAGGGTGGTATGGCCATAGACAGGTGTTTTGGTTTTGTATTGCTACCAAGGTTACCACTGTGGTTCAGTGCCTGCCCAGTGAATCTACTGCTTCTTTCAGCCTCTTTTAATTTTTTTTTCTTAAGAAACAGAGAGAAATTGAAGGGGGGAAGGGAGAGATAGAGAGGAAGAGAGACACCTGCAGCACTGATTCAATATTTGTGAAACTTTCTCCCTCCAGGTGGGAACCAGAACTTGAACCCCAGGTCAAGTTTTGCATGGTAACACGTGCACTCTACAAGATGAACCACCACCTAGTCTGAAAGATAAGTATTTTGAATTATATAATCGTACTGGTAAAAATGACTTCTCACGTTCTATCAGCACTCAAGTGCAAAGATCACCAACAACGTGTGGCTGGGACAATTTAGAACACTATTGGGCACGGAAGTCACCACCTTGTGAGGAGAGATAAGGAGAGCATGAAAGTGAGAGATGTTCTTTCCTTTCTCCTAAGCTGTTGGCAGAGTCCCTCACACATTACAAAGAAGTTGAAATCTAATCTGTCTTGTGTGGCAGACGTAGTGGGCATTTGGCCGTCTCCATCTGGGAAATTTCAGCACTGTAATTTGCACCTGCCAAAGCTCCACAGGGAGATTATAAGAATTAACAATGTGAACTGAAAGAGCTTCTAGCTACTGCTCAGCAAGGCGAGGACTAAGAACAAAATGTTCACAGAGAAAGTAGTCAATCTCATCTTGCTCAGAGGTGAAGCCATTCGCTCATTCCTGTGTCAGTAGACTTCTGCTGTAGTGTTCCTTTGAATGTCATCTGAATAATACATGATTTGAGTACTCTTGTTGTCAGAGAGTTTTAAGGAAAGGAGATATTTCCCATTTCTAGAAAAGAAATTGTGTGAAGAGGCTGGCTAGTGAGTTCCGCATCTGCAGGAAAAGATCAGAAATAAAGAAAGATCTTATTTTATTTAAGTGATACTTATAGATAGGATAGAAATGCTGTTAGACCTCAATTTAAGGCCTCGTACCAGAACGTTTTCTCTTTCCCAGAAAGAGCAAGTCCAACTAAACCCACAATGTCCTTGGAAGATTCTGTAGCCCCAGTGGAAGTAACAGACAAGGCTTTGAACAACCAGTGTCTTTGCTAATGAAAACGAGGCTGCTTTAGCACAGGAAACAACAACTCCGTGGGCTAAGATTTTTGTTGTGATTTGAAAGTGGTATTCAAATGCCATCATGTCATTGTCAATATCAGATAGTGATGATTTGCCCAAGAACACCCCCTTGCAGTAAGCTCTCAAAAGGAAACAGAGCATGCATGCAAACAACAAATGCACTTCACTTAGGGTATCCATTTTCACTTGGGTAACTAGGCCTGTTTTCCTCAGCCAGCCCACTTCAGCGAATCTAACTCATGTGCACACTAGCAAAACATACAGGAAGTTCTGTGCATAACTCTGCTTATAACAGCAAAAGTCTGGAAGCACACAAGTGCCTGTCACTGGGAGATGAGTTTTCTAGACTTCTTCTTCTAGCGTTTGCCATTCTTCCGTAGCCAGTCAACAGCGTCAGGTTGAGCCTGATGTAAAGTTTCGAGACCTCCTTTGAATCTGGAGAGGTGGCAGTCATTGACTATGTGGGTCATAGTCTGTCTGGAGCCGCAGGGGCAGTTCAGGTCGTCTCTGGCTCCCCAGCGATGGAACATAGCGGCGCACTGGCCATGGCCTGTTCCATAGCGATTGAGGAGGGCCCAATCATAACGTGCTAGGTCAAAGCCGAGTTGACGCTTGCAGGGGTCTGTGATGAGGTGTTTGTTTTCTAGACTAAGGTGCATCCACACAGGAGCAAATAGCCTGGCTGTGGGAAAGGGCAGTGTCTAGCCCTCAATTTTATTGTGAAGTGATTGCCGGAATATATTATCAAGCAGGGAAAAGCGTGTAGGATGTATTCCTCCACAAAGTGATCAAGGAAGGAATGAAATGAATATCTACACATCTTTGTCAATAATAGAATGCAAAGGTTAGATGATATTTATTCTTGTTGTTGTTCATCCCTCTTTTTTTATTGCTACCAGGTTATCACTGGAGCTCAGTGCCTACACGACAAATCCAGTGGCCCTTTTTTCCCTTTTTTTTTACTTGATAGGACAGAAACAAATTGGGAAGGAAGGGGAAGATAGAGAAGAAGAGGAGAGAGAGAGGCAGGGAGATAACCTGCAGCACTTGCTTCACTGTTAGTGAACCTCCCCCATAGGTGGGGCCTGGGGGCTTGAACATAAGTCCTTGTACATAGAGATGTATGCATTCAACCAGGTGTGCCACTACCCAGATCTTTGAAAGACCAGCGCACAGCTCAGCTCTGGCACATGATGCTGCTGGGAATTGCAAGTCCTGTGAGCCACCACTGCTATCTCCCCAGGCAGCGAAGACTTTTCTCTAGGAAGAGAGGGAAAAAAGATGGGGGGGGGGCAGAAATACAGAGTGAACTTTTATGATGATGCCTTGCTCTTTAGATTTGTGAAAGAAAAAAAATTAAGAATTCAGAACAGTAGGCATGAGTCTCCTGTTAGGGGAAACGTTCTGAAATTAGCTAGCTGGAAGTCGGCCTCGTGGGGTCAAAGCCAAAAAAATCAGTGAGGCCCTGCCCCCTCTGGGAAGCTTAGAGGCAAACCTGTCTTCTTGCCTTCTTCAGATTCTAGAGCTGTGTGCCCTACTCATGGTCTCCTGCCCCCACCTTCCAAGGCAACCAGCAGGAGATCTCTCTCACCTTCTACAATCACATTGCCTTCTGCCTTGGTGTTGCCTCTCCCTCTCCCTCTCCCTCTCCCTCTCCCTCTCCCTCTCCCTCTCCCTCTCCCTCTCCCTCTCCCTCTCCCTCTCCCTCTCCCTCTCCCTCTCCCTCTCCCTCTCTTCTCCCCTCTCAGAGAGACACTTGGACTTAAGGTCGCACTGGGCAATCTGTAATAATCTCCCCAGCTCAAAGTTTTCCTTAGGTCCTATCTGCAAGCTTCCTTTTTCCTATCGGAGCACTCAGGAGTTAAGGAATCTTTGGTCGCTGTCGTTTGGACTGTTACAGATGAGCTAATGAAATGCTTTGTTGTGTTGAGTTTGATGCCAGTGTTAAGGCCGGTTTTTGTTTGTTTGTTTGTTTTTGTCTTTTCTAAAGTTCCTTATCTGTTAGAAATTCACAACAGAGTGGCAAGTGATGATGGCTGAGATTTGCTTTTCGTGTATCTTAGTGAGGGGAGAGATGAAGCGAGAATGACAGAACAACGACATTTGGGGGCGCTGAGTGACAGGGCCATGTCATTCTACAAAGAATTGCAGATTTCTTTCCGTTTTTCTTTTTTTTAGTTTTATTTATTTATTATTGGATAGAGACAGAGAGAAATTGAGAGGGGGAGGGAAGAGAGAGAGAGAGAGAGAGAGAGACCTGCAGCTCTACTTCACCACTCATGAAGTTTTCCTCCTGCAGGTGGGGACCAGGGGGCTTTGAACCCGGATCCTTGCACACTGTAGTGTGTACGCTTAACCAGGTGCGCCACCACCTGGCCCCTCAGATTTCCTTTTCTCTGCTTTTGCACGTGTAGGAGATTTGCCAACAAAGAGTTTAAAAATAAGCAGATCAGTAAATAAGTCCTCTGGTCTCTGGGCCAGGGGTGTGGCAAATGGCTAGCTATGCTGAGGGTGGCTGTCCTTAATCCTGTGGTAACTGCAAGTACTGTGGCCTTGTAGTCCCTGAGTGAAGAGCTTGGGACAAGTGCTATGGGCAGACATGTAGAGGACATGACCTTGGTAAAGGCTCAGCCACACAGGGGACTGAGCAGAGATAGCACTTCTGGCAGGTCCCTGACTGGCTTTGGCTCCTGCATACCTCTTCACCACAGTTCCTCTATTGGGAATATTTGGGGGCTTCTAGAAACCTCTCATGGTAAAGCCATCAATTCCAAAAGGCCACAGCAGCTTTGAACTTTTGGGAAAATGTCCTCTGTTCCAAATTAAAACGGTCATTCTCTGATAATGTTCTTCATTACTTGGAATCTTTTTGGACATGAAAAATGGGGTGACATTTCTCTCGCAAGCAGGCTCTTTGGGGTTTTGCATTTATGTGCAAATGTTCAGCACTGGGTTCTGTCTTCAACTTAATTAAAATTTTATGCCGAGCCAAATTAACTCTGCAAACACATAGTCTATTAGTGATTCTCACACATCTTAATTACGGTTTTAGGAACATTTGTTTCCTACCTATGAATAGTCAACAAAATAATTTCAGCGTCGTTGATTGCATTTATATCTTTACAGAAAAAAATTATAGTGGGATTTTTCTTATTTCCTTTAAATTGAATATTTTCCTCTGGTAATTTTACATAGGAAGACATACACACCATGCTGTTTCAATAAAAAGAATAAGAAAAAAAAAATAGACCTTCAAACCATCTCCTCCAAATTATCCTATCTCCATTCCAGAGGAAATAACTTTACTTATTTGAATCAAATATAGATTCACTATTTTCCATCATTTTCTCTTATTTTGTAAGCTGAACACGTACAATGTTAATCGGAAAGAGAGAAATATATTTGCTATTATCATTGCCATATCAATCTACTCTATAAGGAGTGCTACTTTAAAATGCAATTTTAAGATTGTAATTTCGCATGTCCTTGTGTGAACTCTTCAAATTCTCGCCAGCCTATGCATTACATCCATTCAGTAGTTTACATTTCTACCTGACTCTGAATGACTGGGTAGGAAAGTGGGCAGATTCAGGCATTGATGGAATCTACTCTAACACCCATGGTAATGCTCTGGGGTTTAAAAAATCAAGAGACTGGGGCCTGGGCGATAGCGCACTGGGTTAAGCGCATGTGGTGCAAAGCGCAAGGACACATGCAAGGATCCCGATTCAAGCTCCTGGCTCCCCACCTGCAGGGGGTCGCTTCGCAAGCAGTAAAAACATGTTTGCAGGTCTATATCTTTCTCTCCCCCTTTCTGTTTTCCCCTCCTCTCTCAATTTCTCTCTGTCCTATTCAACAACAACAGCAACAACAGTAACAGTAATGGGAAAAGAGAAAAGATGGCTGCCAGGAGCAGTGGATTCCTAGTGCAGGCACCGAGCCCCAGCTATAACCCTGAAGGCAAAAAGAAAAAAAAAGAAAAAGAAAAAAAAATCAGGAGACTTACTATTGTGATTTCTTTGAAATGAAAACTACTGTTGAAATTGACCTTTACTGATGCCTTGTGGATGTCTCTACTCTTACACTACAGAACCCAAGAATCAAATTGATCTCTCTGTCTGAGAGACCTGTAGCCTTGCACCCTCTTGGGACTGTGCTATGAAACCATAGCCTCAATGGTCCCCTCACAGCAGAGCTGAGGAGTCCTGAGTCTACATGGCAGCTTCTGGCAGATATGGAAAACTCAGAGTTCACCCACTCCCTCTGCCATAGAAAGCCAGACTCTGTTGCACTAGTTTTTGCAAAAACTAAAAAAAAAAAAAGGGGGGGGGAGAGCTTTCTTGCCATTTAAAGTTGCAAGTGGAGACACCACTCACATGCAAATCAGTGACTGCCCTTCTGTAAGAGGAGTCAGTATTTATCCATGTGGAAGTGGGGAGGTTAGAATTGGCATCTGGATTTGGGAGGGGACCAAAGCCTGCAGATCATCCTGCTTCCTGAATCATGATTTCGTCAAACTCCCTCCTAGAACAAAACTCGTGATTGTTCATAACTAGCTTTCCTTGTTTGAGGAGGACCAGGCCTGCCGGACAGGGTGAGGGTGTTTGCTTCACCAATAGCTGTCCTTTTGTTTTCCTAATTCTTTACCCTGCTTGCTGCCTGTGGCAAGTTTAATTTGTTGGTCTCAGGTCATCTCCCCACCTCCCACCCACCCACCCCCGCACCCCCCCCTGGGCCCCATCAGACAGCCCATTCCCTCTGGAGCTCCAGTTTCATGTTCCCAAAACTACCTATCTATAAGTAAAATCCCAGAAGAACAGGAGGGAAGGAGAAGGACATGATTGTCTCCACATCGCCTGCCCTCCTGGATCGACCGACAGTCCCTCCTGGCATAGGCTTGCTGATTATAGAGAATAAACCCACAGTAGGAACCCCAGTGAAGGCCAGGTGGGGCTTTCTAATCCCCCTTTTCCTGAAGCCCAGCCCTTGACACTTAACTCGTAGCTGCAGCCCTACTCTTAAGATAAGGAGGAAGGTTTCTTGAAACCACACTTCTATGAAGTTGCGTGAATGACAGTGTCGAGGCTTCATGTAGGTGAACACACATTTCATATCCAAAGGCATCGCTGAGTACATCTATCTCTCTGAAGATGCCTTATAGTTAGTAAAAGATCAATAGCCTGGGGAGTCGGGCGGTAGTGCAGCGGGTTAAGCACAGGTGGCACAAAGCGCAAAGACCGGTGTAAGGATCCTGGTTTGAGCCCCCAACTCCCCACCTGCAGGGGGGTCGCTTCACAGGTGGTGAAGCAGGTCTGTAGGTGTCTGTGTTACTCTCCTCCTCTCTGTCTTCCCCTCCTCTCTCCAGCAATGACGACAACAACAATAACTACAACAATAAAACAAGGGCAACAAAAGGGAATAAACAAACAAACAAATAATCAATAGCCTGACAGGTCCACATTACATTTCCTCATGAGTGGCTTTCAGGCTTCCTGTGGGCCTTTTCCTAAACGTTTTCCTCCTGCATGCACCACTTGCCTGGAAGTTGGGTCACTCAGGAGAGCTTTGTATCACTTAGTTAAGCCCAGTACTCTGGTTTCAACCAGTTTGCAACAGATGCCTCCTGTTTCCCTTTCTACTCAAGCGCTCTCCTTCTTGGAGTAACGTTAAAAAAGTGCTCCTGGGGGAGTCGGGCGGTAGCACGGTGGGTTAAGTGCACGTGGCATAAAGCACAAGGACAGACATAAGGATCCCGGTTCGAGCCTCTGGCTCCCCACCTGCAGGGAAGTGGCTTCACAGGCGGTGAAGCAGGTGGGGAGCAGGTGTCTGACTTTCTCTCCCCCCCTCTGTCTTCCCCTCCTCTCTCCACCTCTCTCTGTCCTATCTAGCAACAACATCAATAACAATAATAACTACAACAACAATAAAAAAACAAGGGCAACAAATGGGAAACTAAATAAATAAAATACAAAAAAAAAAAAAAAAAGCGCTCCTGGACAGAATCTTCACCAAAGAAGAGCTCTAGGCTCTACTTTTGGAAGATATCATGCTAAGATATGCAGATAGCGGGACATCCTGGGGATTCTCCAGGTCTAAGGCCCATAGGTCTGTCTCTCCAGAGTCAACCTCCTCTGCCAAGGGTTTATTCCCACACACACTGACTGGCTGCATTGGTGCCAGGGCCATGCGGTTTCTTCCTGAGGCCCCAGACTTATCAGGGCAGGAAGTGGGAGGCCGGCAGCATGGTGTGTGGCCAGACACTGTCAGCTGGCATCTGAGGGAAGCTGTGGGCCCTGCAGCATATGACACATGGCCTAAATGCCCAGCTGCTTTGGCCTTTTCACTTATTGGGAAAAGCCAGCTGCCCCTTCAATCCTGACCCCTCTCTGCTCAGCCAACCAGTTTTGGTTCCTCCTAAGTGTCAAGAGTCATCAGAACCTCACCCATGACACAAAGGCATATGGCCCTCACACCAGGCAACATTCCGCACAATCTAGGAGCCTGGTGGTGGTGCACCCGATTGAGAGCACGTGTTACCACAAGTGGTGAAGCAGGCCTGCAGGTGTCTCTTTCTCTCTCCCTTCCCATTTCCCCATTCCTCTCAGTTTCTCTCTGTCCATCAAATAAAAGAAGGGGGGGAGTAAAAGGGAAAAATGACTGCAGAGAGTGGTGGATTTGTCGTGCAGTCAGCGAGTGGCAGCAATAATCCTGGTGGTGCGTGCGCGCACACGCACACGCACACGCACACACACATACAGACACACACACACACACACACACACACACACACATGATTAATAATAATAGTAATAATACAGCATTCTGCATGGTCTGGTTAAGGAGCGTCTCCAATGACCGGAGGCAAAGCAGACCACTTGGGAGGTATTGGGGTGTATTTGATTTCGACTCATTGATGTCAGGGGCTAGAATGAGGACTCCACCTCACAGATGATTGCCCCTTCTGTCTCTCCCTTCTTTCTCTCCGTGTTGCCTGTGCTGTTCTTGTCGTGCCAGCCCTGTCCCTTCGTGCTATGGAAGATGGCTACGGCAGCAGCCCTTTGGACTCGAGAGCCTGTGACTCCAAGTGGTGCTCTGGGGCAATCCGATCATGTGGGCTGGGCACATCCAAACAAGGCTGGGGCAGTGCTGGGCCGGGAAGTCAGCTCCCAGCAAAGCCTTGCCCGCATTGCCCCTTGCGGTGTTCATTGGCTTTACAGAGACTCACAGCAGTGTTTAGCAGCCCGGACTTTGTGTGAGATCCTCCCTGTAGGGCTTCCTCTCTCCTCCCGGCTTTTTCTGCTCACTCCACACTGTGCTTTCCGCAGGCAACTGTTGGTGACATGAGTCTGACATGAGTCGGACATGAGACATGCCTGCCAGAGTCAAAGCAGATCTTCACATGTTTGTTTATACAGACACGGGGGGGGGTGAACTCTGTCCCCCAGGGGACACTGACAATGGCTTCGGACCCTTGGGGCCAAGACGGCTGACTGGGGTAGACTGGCTTGTAGGGGAAGGAGGGAGGCCAGGGGTACAGCCTGTTGTACATAAGGTCCAATTAAAATTACTTGTCAAGGCAAAAGATTATTCTTTTGCAAAAGGGTGTGCAGCCAACAGTGGCTGTCAGGCAGCAGGGCGCCCCCCCTCACCTTTCTCCCTTCTTTTACACCTGGTGCAAAACTGTGCCAGCCCCTATCTGCATCTGCTGTCACCCCTGACAACACACACACACACACACACACACACAAAACTTTATTTGTACCACCTCTTATTTCCACACCATAGTGTTTTAATAAAGGGGTCACTAGGTCAAAGCTTATGCACTACCTGGTTGCTTGTAAGATAACTGTGATCAGTCACATTTCTACAGCACATTTGGAAAGGGATTTTTCCCACAGCCCTGCCAACAAGAAGTGTTATGACCCACCCCTTTTTTTTTCACCAGGCTGGTGAATGTAGCTTGTCCTTTTACTTTAACAAGTTTTACTTAGCTAGTTAAGTCTTAGTTCACTAGTACTCTTGTTCCTTGGTCTACTGGCTTTACCTGTAACCTATCTCCTCAGGAGCCTGCAAAATAGCTCACTTGGATAGTGCTCTGCTTTGCCAAGCAAGTGACCTGGATATGAGCCCTGCCCCCACCGCATTGGAGGAAGCTTTGGTGCTGTGCTCTCTCGGTGGCTCTCCCCCCACTCCTCTCTCACTCTCTCTGCCTTTCACTCCATTCAAGTAATACCAGACCAGCACTGCAGAATAAATCCTAATGGCTCTAGACTATGGCAGCAGTTCTGTTCCCCTTTGGTCAGCAACTCACTGGGGGGAGGGCATGTGAGTGTGCACCAAGTTTTAGCAAAAGAGATGGAACTGGACGTCTGCTGGGGGAGCTTCGGGGGGGGGGGAGCATCCGCGTTTGAAATTTCCACAGAGGGCGGGTTTGCCTTCTCCCTGCAATTCCTGCTTTAACTGCCATCCTAGAGGAATGTTATTGATATGTCTGGAGCCAGGCCAGTAAGAGCAAGGAAGGGGAAAGCCTTGATGGGGATGGGGGAGATAGCATAATGGTTATGCAAACAGACTCTCATACCTGAGGCTCCAAAGTCCCAGGTTCAATCCCCCGCACCACCATCAGCCAGAGCTGAGCAGTGCTCTGGTGTCTCTCTCTTTCTCCCCCCCCCTGCACCTCTTTCAAAAGTATAATAAAAAAATAATGAAAAGAAAGACGTAGCCTTGGTGACAGCATTGCTGCACTGCTGATCTACTCTTGAACCACCTACCAGCAGACTTCATGTCATAAACGAGAAATGTTGCTGTGTTGGTTGGGCTTTCTGTGGCCTGTCTCCTCTTCACTTAGAGGAGACAGAACAAATGAAATGAATGCATGAGTGTGGATCTGCAGTCATATAAACACACCTGGCCCCTTGACTGGATTTTTTGCTATTGGTCATTATCGTGTCCAGAGCACACAGCACATTGTCCTACTGATGGGCGCTCCAGCGATACTCCATTCATTTAATGACTACATAAATAAACTGGAATGAAAAATGCAAAAACCAAAATCTCAGATGAGCTTTAGTGGACACACTTTGATTGTTCCATAAAGCAATGCACTTTGATGCCAAAGATCAGCAAGTCCTCCAAGATGTTGCAAACTGCCAACGAGATATTAAATTTGGTTGGCTGTGTGCTACATTTCAGAAATGGGATGCAAATCAACAGAGGCTAAAAGCTTTTGCTGGCCCTGACATAAGGTGCTTTGGCAGGGGGGACTCAGTGGCGAGGTTAGAATAAAGAATTCAGTGTAAATTAAAAAGATGCCTCTAAAAATGTAGCTGACATCATCTTTTAATATATCTCAGTCACCCAGAAAAAAATATGTGTAGCACTGTGGGGAATATGTTGATCTATTACTCCCATTTGAAAATGAAATTCTCTCACTTCAGCGCCCTTTCATTCCCCCCACCCCGAAATAGCCCAGCGTGCCTCGTCCTTTAGTCCTTCCCATTTGGCTTCTTAGCAGGTTGTTTGAGAGTAAAAGTTGTACAGGAAGTCATCAAATGCATGTCATGACGTGATTTATTCACTGAAAATTCTGCCAGCTAGTATGTAGAAGTAATGATCATAACTGCAGATGGTGTGGGAGAAAGCGGCATAAGGAATCAGGAAGTTGGCACATCTGTCAACAGTGGTCCATCGACTTGGAAGGCAGTGCAGTGGATAAAGCACTGGGCTCCCAAGCCTGAGGTCCTGGGTTCGATTATAGCATCACATGTCCCAGAGTGATGCTCTGGTTACCTCTCCATTTTAATAATTAAATAATTAAACAGTGACCCAAAGTTTACCCAACTTATTATCCTTTTCTCTCCTCCATATATGCTGACTCTCTCCTTCCTATTCATTTTCTTCCTGTGAACTTCTGGGGGGTTGTTTGTTTGTTTTTCTTTTTAATACAGTTTACTATCTCTGGATTGGCTCCTGGGGGAGCTCAAGTTATAACACCACCATTTTGATTTCATCACTTCCCATCCGTCCCCAAGCCCTCCCACTATGGGTTCTGCTCTATGACGTCACTGAAGAGTGTCATGACTCGTATCAGGGAATAAATTCAGGGTCTAGTGCATGTGAGATACTACCAAACAACCTCTAGGCTCCATTTTTTTTCCATTATTTTCATTTAGGGTAGGGTGAAGAAAGAGAGAGACAGAGACAGAGAGACCACAGTACCACTTGAGCTCCACAGTGCCATCAGAACTCAAACTCACTGTCTAATGCATACCAGTACACACTCTACTAGGTGAGCTGCCTTCCAGTCCTTCTAAATGTTGCCATTCAAAGTGATAAAGTAGTCTCCCTTAATCCTGTATCTCACTCCAGCCAACTCCAAATCTCCCTCATTTCCAGATTTCTTCTTCCCTGAGACTGATGGCCCCACTCAAGTCTTCAGCACCCCACTTCCAGTACAGATCAGTGGCATCTACCTGAAGCATTTGGGACACCCCACCTGTGGGCTGCTGTTCAGTCTAGTGCAGGGTGCACTGGAATGGCAGGAACTGCACGCCCTTGGGGACATCCTCAGTCACTGATGGATGGAAGTCGGGGGGTAAAGATGAACTTTCTGGTCCCAGGGTGACGTTGCCCCTGACTTTGAGGCATGTTCTTCAATCATTCCCCACTACCCATGGCAATAATGTGCTGACTACCTTCTCCTCCTTTCTTTGCTTCTCCTCATCCTTCCCCTCCCCCTTTTATTTCTCGGAATTGTCTCCCAAATATGAAGCCAGAACTTTTCTTTTTTTTCTTTTGTTGGGGGATTAATGTTTTACATTTGACAGTAAATACAATAGTTTTTACTTGTATAACATTTCTCAGTTTTCCATATAACAACACAACCCCCACTAGGTCCTCTGTCATCCTTTTCCAGGACCTGTACTCCCCTCCCCATCCACCCACCCCAGATTGTTTTACTTTGGTGCAATACACCAACTCCAGTCCAGGTTCTGCTTAGTGTTTTCTCTTCTGATCTTGTTTTTCAATTTCTGCCTGAGAGTGAGATCATCCCGTATTCATCCTTCTGTTTCTGACTTATTTTGCTTAACATGATTTCTTCAAGCTCCATCCAAGATGGACTTAAAATGGTGAAATCACCATTTTTAATGGCTGAGTAGTATTCCATTGCATATATATACCACACTTGCTCAGCCACCCATCTGTTGTTGGACAACTGGATTGCTTCCAGGTGAAGCCAAAACTTTATCTCCGGATTGGCTTCTAGGGGAGCTCAACCTATAACGCCACCATCCATCCCCAAACCCTATAACACTTCCCATCCATCCCCAAGCTCTCCCACTATGGGTTCTGCTCTATGACATCACTGAAGAGTGCCATGATTCAGTACATTTGTATCTCTAGCCCAAACCTTAGTCCAGACCTGAAGCTCCGGTTGTGCGCTTTATCGAAAAGGTCCCTCAAGTCCAATATGATCCAAAAGAAAGAATGATTTTTTTCCCTCCAACACCCTGTGCTATCCTGTTGATCTCCCTCTCAGGCAATATCTGCAGTATTCATGAATTTTTGAAAGGTCAAAGCCTGAAGTCATTCCCAGTTCATTTCTCCTCTTCACTCACATTCCCTCAGATACATGTGTGATCCATCACCCAGTCAGTCCTTTTGACTTCATCTTGGAAATATTTTTTGAACTTGTCAAGCTCCTTCTGGCTGTCTACCATCTCCCAAACCTCTGAAACCCCCTCCTGGCTTTCTTTTCCACCTCCTCTCCACTACAATCTGACCTGCTGTCAGCCATACGGTGAAATCTTGTGGTTATTTCCACACTTGTTCCCTCCCTCAGAGTGAAAATACCTGCATTTCAAATGCTCTAGACCTGTTTTTCCTCACATAGGCATGGAATCCACAATCTAGCTCAGAAGATGACAGTGCACTCCTCGGCATGGGGGTCTTCACATAGACTGTTTGCTCCTCTGACACTTCCTTTCCCTTTCATTTGTTCTGTACCAACTAAGTTTTTGCACCTTGGCTGAATTGTTACCTCTTACCAATCTGGTGAGGCGAGGTGGCCCTAAAAGAAGTTTTCTTCACCCTCCCTCTCTCTTGAATTAGAACTACTCCTGGGAGTCGGGCAGTAGCGCAGCGGGTTAAGCGCACGTGGCACAAAGTGCAAGGACTGGTGTTAGTATCGGCTGGAGCCCCCGGCTCCCCATCTGCAGGGGGGGTCACTTCACAGGTAATGAAGCAGGTCTGCAGGTGTCTGTCTTTCTCTCCCCCTCTCTGTCTTCCCCTCCTTTCTCCCTTTCTCTCTGTCGTATCTAACAATGATGTCATCAATAACTACAACAACAATAAAAATAATAAGGGCAACAAAAGGAAAAATAATTTTTTTTTTAAAAAAAAGAACTACTTCCTTCAATTTCAGTGATTTGTTCATTGGCTGAAGCACTGCACTGAATAAGTGAAGGAAGAAAATCATATCCCTGGGCTGGGAAGATGGCACCGTGACAGAGCATATGCCTTCAATGCCTGCTTCCAATCCCTGGTACCACATAGAAATGGTAGTGTGTCCAGAGGAGAAGCAATTACAGAAGCCAGAACTCCCACCTTTTGCATCCTCAAAAGAATTCTGGTCCATACCCCCAGAGAGGGAGAGAAATGTTAGGGAAGATGTCCAGAACTCTGAACTCCAATTCCATCAGGACCTAGAGAGAAAAAAAAAAAAAAAGAAGGATATTCAGAAGTAGTAACTGGTGTAGGTATGACTTAGAAACGAAGAGAAAGCAGGACATGGTCCAGGAAGTGGCGCAGCAGATAAAGCAAAGCATTGGACTCTCAAGCCTGAGGTCTCAAGTTCAATTCCCGGCAACACATGTACTAGAGTGATGTCCGGTTCTTTCTCTTTCCACCTATCATTCTCAATAAATAAATAAAATATAAAGAGAGAGAGAGAAGACAGGACCATGGGAAAATATATATAAATATAGTTATAGAAATAATAGTCAGGAGTCAGGTGGTAGCGCAGCGGGTTAAGTGCCCATGGCGCAAAGCTCAAGGACCGGCATAAGGATCCCGGTTTGAGCCCCCAGCTCCCCACCTGCAGGGAGGTCACTTTGAAAGTAGTGAAGCAGGTCTGCAGGTGTCTATCTTCCTCTCCTCTCTGTCTTCTCTTTCTCTCTCAATTTCTCTCTGTCCTATCCAACAACAACAATAACCACAACAAAGGCAACAAAATGGGAAAAATAGCCTCCAGGAGCAGTGGATTCATAGTGCTGGCACCAAGCCCCAATGATAACCATGGAGGCAAAAAACAAAAACAAAATCAAAAAAGGAAATAATAGTCAACCATTTCTGTGACCTTGGGAGAACTACTGCAGTTTCCAGTGGAGAGAATGTGGACACAGAACTCTGGTGGTGGGAACAGTGTGGAATTATACCGCTGTCACCTCATAACTTAGTGACTCAATATTAAATCACTAATTAAAAAAATGGTAGTGTGGGACTGGACAGTGGTGTACCTGGTTGAGTGTACATCTGATCATGTTCGAAGAGCTGCGTTCAAACCCCTAGAGTTCCCACCTGTACCAGAGCGATGTCGGGTTCTTTCTCTCTCTTTCCACCTATCATTCTTAATAAATAAATAAATAATATATAATTTACATATTTTTTATTTTTATTATAATATATTATATATAAATATGTATATATAAATATATATTTATTATAATTATTATACAATAATTATACTATATATAATTATATATTATATATTATAATTATTATTATAATATATTATATAAAATATTTATATATTTATTATAATTTATATATTATTATATATATTTTATTTATATATAATTTATAATATATATATATATAGAGAGAGAGAGAGAGAAGACTTCCTTCCTCGCTGTTTTTCTCTCTCTTTATTAGAAAAAAAAAGGGAGGGAGGAGGTAGGGGAAGGACATCTCATCATCATGTAAGCACCGAGCACTAGTGACAGCCCTGACAGCAAAAGGTACAATGGTGCAGTCTCTCACAATAAATACTTTTTAATTAAAATTGAAAAGAAAACTTCATTCCCAAATCTAAAAGAATACTGCTATCTCCCATTACTACTAAACCATGCTGTCACCACCCCTGCTCCAAATTCATATATTGAAGTCAGAGTGTGTATATAGTTGGAGAGAGGGCCTTCAATTAGGTAATTAAGTTAAAATGAGATCTTTTTTATTTATTTATTTTCCCTCTTGCTGCCCTTGTTGTTTTTCTTTTATTGTTATAGTTATTGTTATAGTTATTGTTGTTGGATAGGGCAGAGAGAAATGGAGAGAGGAGGGGAAGACAGAGAGGGGGAGAGAAAGACAGACACCCGCAGACCTGCTTCACCGCCTGTGAAGCGATTCCCCTGCAGGTGGGGAGCCAGGGGCTCGAACCGGGATCCTTATGCCGGCCCTTGTGCTTTATGCCACCTGCGCTTAACCCTCTGAACTACAGCCCAGCTCCCTAAAATGAGATCTTTAGGGGCAACCCCACAGCAAAATAACTGCTGTCCTTTAGAAACGAGGCAGTGAGTCAGTGTTGCTCTACACAACAGGCAGAGCAGATGCCTGGTAAGGCTGGGGTAAGAAGGCAGCCATCTTTGAAGCCAAGGCAAGAGGCCTCAGCAGAAAGCAAACCTGCTGACACCTGCACCTGGATGTCCAGCCTTCAGAACTCTGAGAGGAGACACTTACTTGAGCCCTCACTCCAGGGTATTCTGTGATGGCTGCTATCTCAGTGGGTGGCATACAGAATCTGGGGATGCATGCGACACCACCTCAAGCAGATTCTCACATACCCTACCACTTTGCCAAATCTGGTTTCAACTCAGTAGGGATGTTTCCACCTGCTCTGGATGAAGCAGCATTAGTCACCGTCCGGTGTGTTCAGTGTGCATGCCAGTCTTTACGTACAGGAGGATGAAATGGCCCTCACTGCTCGACCTGGCAGCATTGCTAGATGTGGAGAGACCAGTAATAATGTGGAAGACGAAGGCTCTTTGAAAGCAGCTGGCAGTCCTTTTTAAAGGACACTGCCTTCAAGCCATTGATGACACCTTCGTAGTAGGGGGGAATTCGCCATTTCTATTTTCAAAAAATAATATTTCCTCCAAATATTATCGCCTGGCATTTTAATGTTTCTCCTCTCTCTGTTCCCTCTTTTTTCAGAGCAGGTATGACAACTGGTAAAAAAAAAAAAAAAAAAAAAGCCCTGCTTCAAATGATAATTTAGCGTTAACCTGCAGCAGTGGCCTCTATTTTGTTTTTAGGGATATCGCATCTTACTTTATTAATTTTATGTGTTTGTATTACTAGCAGAGTGACCATCCTCATTAACTATGCTGTATCATCCCTGGAAACAGTGCTCGAAGTGGTTAATAGCCTCACCCCAAAGCCAGCTGTGTTCTCAAATATGATTAATATTTCTCTGTCTTTTTCTTAATGCTCCATTAACTAGTGCAAAGTAAGTGGTCCTACTGCCAAAAGCCTTTTCCACTAAATGGAAAATGCATTTACTCATTTCGTGAATTAATTAAAGCCATATGGAATTTGGAGCAGAAGGTTTGAACTTACTCATTCTGTTTGAGAGACTGAGAAAATGTAGAGAGCCCTTTGTGCCCAACAGGACTCCCCTATGCTTTCATAACTTAAAGCAAAACTGCAGACACAAATGTTGCAACTTTCCACGATCTCAGTTGTCATATGTATGATTACAGCAGGACTCCAAGGTGTGTGTATGGGATCAGTAGCAATGAGCTACACCCAGCATCGAAATCTTGGGGGTTTTCTCTGTAGTATTTTTTTTCCCTGATGCCATAAGTGTCTATCTAGTATTTTATTTTATTTGTTATTAATAGTGGGTTACAAGATTAAGTAAGATTACAGGGTAGAGTTCCACACCAGACCCACCACCGAAGCTCCATATCCCCACCCTCCCACCTTCCAATGATAGCCGCCAGACTTCTCACATTCAAACAGTTTGCTTGCTTCTGTTTTGGTATTATTATTTTTTCTAGCAAGTTCATGTAAATCAGATCTGTAGATTCTACATATGAGTAAAACCATCCGGTAGTTGTCTTTCCTCTCTGATTTCGCTAAGCACAGTCACCTCCAGTCCCATCCGTTTTGTCCCCAAGGACACAATATCATCTTTTTTGATTGCAGAGTAGTATTCCATGGAGTATATATCCCCTAACTTCTTTGTCCAGTCATCTGATGACAAGCATCTAGGCTGCTTCTACCCTTTGGCTATTGTGAATATGCAGCTATGAACACAGGGGTGCATGTGTACCTTCAAATTAGTGCTTGAGTGTCCACTGGAGAAATGCCTAAGAGTGGTATTGCTGGGTCATGAGGTACCTCCATTTTTATCTGCTTAAGGACTCTCCGTACAGGCTTCCAGAGGGGCTGCCCCAGTTTGCATTACCATCAGCAGTGAAGCAGAGTTCCCTTTTCTCCACAACCTCCCCAACGCCGGTCATTTCCTGGTTTGTTGCCTTTGTTGTGGTTTTCAATCTTCGCATCTTTAATTTGCACTTTAGTGATAAGTGAAGTAGAGCATTTCTTCATGTGGCTGTGGGCTATGTGTATCTCGTTCTTAGAAAGCTGTCTGTTTCGTTCTTTAGCCCACTTTTAAAAAATTTAATTTATTTATTTAAGAAAGGAGACATTAACAAAATCATAGGATGGGGGAGTACAACTCCACACAATTCCCACCACCCAATCTCCATCTCCCACCCCCTCCCCTGATAGCTTTCCCATTCTCTATCCCTCTGGGAGCATGGACTCAGGGTCGTTGAGGGTTGCAGAAGGTGGAAGGTCTGGCTTCTGTCATTGCTTCCCCGCTGAACATGGACGTTGGCTGGTCGGTCCATACTCCCAGTCTGCCTCTCTCTTTCCCTAGTAGGGTGGGTCTCTGGGAAAGTGGAGCTCCAGGACGCGTTGGTGGGGTCTTTAGTCCAGGGAAGCCTGGCCGGCATCCTGACGGCATCTGGAACCTGGTGGCTGAAAAGAGAGTTAACATACAAATTAAATTGTAGTCATATAAATCACTCATTAATATGAGAGGGGAAAAATTGATTGTATGTCTAACAAAGGGACTTTTCAAAGCTAACCCAATTACCAAATAATGTGATGATAACAGTAACTATCCATTGTCTTCTTGAACCCTAAGACAGCAGGAACCTCACATTTCCACTATAGAGCCTAAACTTCCCCCAGTCCTGGGACCCTAGGGTAGGGCCCACTTTCCCGTATGCTTCTCCCAATTCTTATCAAATAATATTGCATCTGCTGATTGCAACCTAATCAACGCAACAACTGCCACCTCAACATGCTTCACTTCAGACTGTGTCCAGAGACTTCAGGTGTGGAACGACAACCCTTCAGCTTCATCACTCGGGTGAGACCTTTCCTTTCATAGTATTCTCTAATTCCATCCCAGGTGGTTCACTTCCTAACAAAGTCCCGAAACCTAGATGTAGACCAGGTTCTGTGAGAGAGAGCATATGTTCACATGTATCCATAAACTAGGGCAAATATACACCTGAAAGCAGAAGTACACTAGAGTTTGCAGTGAGTACCCCCCAACGCTTCCTCTCCACTATTCCAACCTTTGGGTCCATGATTCTTCAACCATTTGTTTGGCCCACTTTTTATTGGGTTATTTTTGCTTCTTTTGTAGATCTGTACCAATTCTTTCAGCAACTGATATCAAACATTTTCTTCAGAGACACTGTTCCTGTCTCTACATGGGGGGGGGGGGGTTGATCCTGTCATCTCCTGTTCAGAGCTCTGGATCCCCATTCTCACAGCTCTCCTCAGAGTCCCTCAAAGGACTTGGTGAAAGCCCAGATTGCTGGGCCTCAGACCCAGAGTTCTAGTAGCACTGCCTGTGGAACACCACATTTAGAGAGCCAGGGAGCCTAGGCATATTGAGGCCGTAGGAGGCCAGAGAGTCACAGCTCCTACCCAGATGCCAGGGCCTCTCAGCCCTCCTGTTCCAAAGACACCTTCCAAGGAGGCATTTGCAGCTCACCCACTTTGCCCCCAGGGTCATCAGAAAGAGGAAGTCTCCTCTCTGTTTCCTGGCTAATTACGGGAATAGCACTTCTGCCTACTTGGCGATTTATTGAGCACTTACTACATGTCAAACACTGTGCTGTGAGCGATAGTAAGAGTGAACACGCGCTGAGCGCTTCCCTGGTTAAGCACTCGTCACAGTCATTTAGATAAATGGTTTCATTTGATCCTTACTACGGCTCATTTTCCAGATGAGGGAACTGAGTGCTATAGAGGCTAATAGCTTGCCCAGAGACATATGACATTTAAGTCATGAATCCTGGAGCCAAAAATAGGAAGGCAGAAAATGGGAGTTCTTGCAGTACTTTTCAGCTGTTCATTGAACTTCATTTATTTTTATTTTATTTTATTACCACCAGGGCTATCACTGGAGTTTGGTGCCTGTACAGGGGACTCACTGCTCCCAGTGACTCCCCCCCCCATTTCTTTTTATTTCATGAAACAGAGAGAAACTGAGAGGGGAGAGAGTAGGAAAGCTAGATACCAGCAACACTGCTCCCAAAGCTTCCCTCCCGCTCCAGGGGACCTTGCCTATGGTAACGTGTGTGCTCAGCCGGGTGTGCCACCTCCCGGCCCCTTTCATTTTATGATTTAGTTTGTTTTTATTTAGCTATTTATTTATTTATTTATTTATTTATTTTTGCCTCCAGGGTTATTGCTGGGGCTCAAATCCACTGCTCCTGGAGGCCATTTTTTCCCTTTTGTTGCTCTTGTTTATCATTGTTGTGGTTGTTATTGTTGTTGTTATTGCTGTTGTTGTTGTAGAATAGGACAGAGAGAAACGGAGAGAGGAGAGGATGACAGAGAGGGGGAGAGAAAGACAGACACCTGCAGACCTGCTTCACCGCTTGTGAGAACCAGTCAAAGAGATCACAGCATCAAAGCTTCCTTCAGTGAGACAGGGGCTGGGCTCAAAGCTAGGTCCTGCACATAGCAAAAGCAGTAAGCTATTTCTCCTTTTTTTTAAAAAAAAAATTAAGTACTTCAGAAAAGATCACGATGAGGCCTCATGAATCAGCATCTGATTCGAAAGATCACTTGAGTTTAGAGCTCTCAGTAAAAACAGGGTGGTACCATGCATGTGCAAAATTCTGGCTTTATCCCCTGGCACTGAAGGGAGGAAGAGAGGGAAAATGGAGGTTAAAAGGCAAATTTTTATAATATGTGGATTTTTAAAAATCACAATTAAAAATATATATGATGGGGAGTCGGGCAGTAGCGCAGCGGGTTAAGTGCAGGTGACGCAAAGCACAAGGACCGGCAGAAGGATCCCGATTCAGAACCCCTGGCTCCCCACCTACAGGAGAGTCGCTTCACAGGCGGTGAAGCAGGTCTGCAGGTGTCTATCCTTCTCTCCCTCACTCTGTCTTCCCCATCTCTCTCTATTTCTCTCTGTCCTATCCAACAACGATGACATCAATAACAACAACAGTAATAACTACAACAATAAAACAACAAGAACAACAAAAGGGAATAACTAAATAAATATTCTTTAAAATATTTATATGATGGGGTGCTCTGGGTCTAGTATGTGGGAAGGCATGGCCTACTTCCTGGGTGTGCTACCAGCTCAGACCTGCTCCTAGCACAAAGCCTGTGGAGAACCTCTGAGTTCAAAATGGCGCTCCCCTCTCTGAAGAAGTTTCTCCCAGACTACCTGTCTTCCTAATGTCCTGGCTGGCCTTCTGAAGTTGCTTTGCAAGCCTGTCTCAGCTGTCTTGGTCGGTTTTCATCTCTCGGAACTGCCTTGTCCCTGTATGCACTGCTGAGCATGCTCGGTGCTGTGGTGTGTTGGTCCTCTGATACAATGCCTCCAGAAGTCATGCTTTGGTGCTTCCAACCTCTTGGACTTTGAGAAGGGGTCTTCTGTCAGAAGTGTCCTCTTCTCACTCTCGGGAAGTAAGGAATACCCTCCATTTTGTTCCCATAGCCCCACTGAGACCCAGCCATGTTGTCTCATAACTGTTAGTATTTTATCTGTTTACTTTCTGTCTCCTCAGGCAGAACCGGACTGTGAGCAACTTGAGGGCTACAACTGGGATATGGCTGAACAGAAAGCTATTTTGTTTTTATGATAGCATGGTAGTTTATTTTTTTTTTTTTTTTTTTTTTTTTTTTTTTTAAATAATTTATTTCTTTATTGGGGAATTAATGCTTTACATTCAACAGTAAATACAATAGTTTGTACATGCATAACATTCCCCAGATTCCCATTTAATAATACAACCCCCACTATTTCATTCATCATTTTTCATGGACCTGTATTCTCCCCACCCACCCACCCACCCCAGAGTCTTTTACTTTGGTGTAATACTCCAATTCCATTTCAGGTTCGACTTGTGTTTTCTTTTCTAATCTTGTTTTTCAACTTCGGCCTGAGAGTGAGATCATCCCATACTCATCCTTCTGTTTCTGACTTATTTCACTCAACATGATTTTTTCAAGGTCCATCCAAGATCGGCTGAAAACGGTGAAGTCACCATTTTTTACAGCTGAGTAGTATTCCATTGTGTATATAGACCACAATTTGCTCAGCCACTCATCTGTTGTTGGACACCTGGGTTGCTTCCAGGTTTTGGCTATTACAAATTGTGCTGCCAAGAACATATATGTACACAGATCTTTTTGGATGGATGTGTTGGGTTCCTTAGGATATATCCCCAGGAGGGGAATTGCAGGGTCATAGGGTAGGTCCATTTCTAGCCTTCTGAGAGTTCTCCAGACTGTTCTCCACAGAGATTGGACCAATTGACATTCCCACCAGCAGTGCAGGAGGGTTCCTTTGACCCCACACCCTCTCCAGCATTTGCTGCTGTTACCTTTTCTGATGTATGACATTCTCACAGGAGTGAAGTGATATCTCATTGTTGTCTTGATTTGCATTTCTCTGACAATCAGAGACTTGGAGTATTTTTTCATGTGTTTCTCGGCCTTTTGGATCTCTTCTGTGGTGAATATTCTGTCCAAGTCCTCCCCCCATTTTTTTTTTATTTAAGAAAGGATTAATTAACAAAACCATAGGGTAGGAGGGGTACAACTCCACACAATTCCCACCGCCCAATCTCCATATCCCACCCCCTCCCCCTATAGCTTTCCCATTCTCTATCCCTCTGGGAGCATGGACCCAGGGTCATTGTGGGTTGCAGAAGGTAGAAGGTCTGGCTTCTGTAATTGCTTCCCCGCTGAACATGGGCGTTGACTGGTCGGTCCATACTCCCAGTCTGCCTCTCTCTTTCCCTAGTAGGGTGGGTCTCTGGGGAAGCTGAGCTCCAGGACATATTGGTGATGTCTTCAATCCAGGGAAGTCTGGCCGGCATCCTGATGACACCTGGAACCTGGTGATGCAAACTCTAGTGTACTTCTGCTTTCTTACTTTGGTGCCATACTCCAAACTCAGTCAATTTCTGCTTTGCGTTTCTACTTCTTTTTTTTTTTTTTTTACATGCATAACATTCCCCAGATTCCCATTCAACAATACAACCCCCACTATTTCATTCATCATTTTTCATGGACCTGTATTCTCCCCACCCACCCACCCACCCACCCCAGAGTCTTTTACTTTGGTGTAATACTCCAATTCCATTTCAGGTTCGACTTGTGTTTTCTTTTCTAATCTTGTTTTTCAACTTCGGCCTGAGAGTGAGATCATCCCATATTCATCCTTCTGTTTCTGACTTATTTCACTCAACATGATCTTTTCAAGGTCCATCCAAGATTGGCTGAAAACGGTGAAGTCACCATTTTTTACAGCTGAGTAGTATTCCATTGTGTATATATACCACAACTTGCTCAGCCACTCATCTGTTGTTGGACACCTGGGTTGCTTCCAGGTTTTGACTATTACAAATTGTGCTGCCAAGAACATATGTGTACACAGATTTTTTTTTGGATAGATATGTTGTGTTCCTTAGGATATATCCCCAGGAGAGGAATTGCAGGATCATAGGGTAGTCTATCATGTCAGATATGAGAATAGCTGTTCCTGCCCTTTTTTGTGGGCCATTGGCTTGAATGATAGTTTTCCATCCTTTCACTTTAAGTCTGTGTTTGTCTTGTTACGTTAGGTGAGTTTCCTGTAGACAACATATTGTTGGGTTGTGTTTTCTGATCCATCTTCCTACTCTGTGTCTTTTAATAGGTGAATTCAGGCCATTCACATTTATTGATATCAAAGATTGAAGATATTTTAACGCCATTCTTGTAGAGTTTTAGAGTGTTTTGATATGTGTTCTATTTGTGGTGGTCTGGTTGTTTATAGGAAACCTTTCAGAACTTCTTTCAAGGCAGGCTTGGTGATGGTTGCTTCCTTCAACTGTTGCTTGTCTGAGAAGGTTTTGATGCTTCCATCTAGTCTGAATGACAATCTAGCAGGATATAGTATTCTTGGCTGAAAGCCTTTCTCATTGAGCACTCGATAGATATCTTGCCATTCTCTTCTGGCCTGTAGTGTTTGTATGGAGAAGTCTGCTGCTAATCTTATGGGTTTTCCTTTGTAGGTGACTCTTTGTTTTTCTCTTGCAGCCTTGAGGATCCTCTCTTTATCCTTATTCCTTTCCAATCTAAGTATGACATGTCTTGGTGTCTTTAGGTCTGGGTTAATTCTGTTTGGGACCCTCTGGGCTTCTTGAATCTTTATGTCTTTGGTGTTGTCTAGACTAGAGAAATTTTCAGCTATTATGGCCTGGAGAATGCTTTCTTCCTCCCCTTCTCTTTCTTCCTCTGGTAAGCCAATAATGCGTATATTGTTTCTTTTGAAGTCATCCCATAGGACTCTGTTGTTGTTTTCAGCATCTCTTAATCTCTTTTTGAGATCTCTTACTTCTTCTTTAGTTGTCTCTAATTCATCCTCAATCTTGCTAATTCTGTCTTCAGCCTCATTGATTCTATTCTCTCTGCCCTCTACTGCTTTCTGGAGTTCATCTATTTTGTTGCCCTGCTCTGATACTGTTTTAGCTTGTTCAGCTAGTTGCCTTCTTAGCTCAGCAATTTCAGCTTTCAGCTCTCTAATAACCATGAGATTATTAGAATTTTCTTCCATATTCTCATTTGTTGTTCCTGCAGTTCTGATTACAATTTTTTCAAATTCTTTACTCACTCCTGTTATTATTTCCTTAGCTAATGTTTGGATGTTGAACTCATTGTTTTGTGCTTTGCCCTCTGGAGGACTTTTAGCTGGACTCTTGTCCTGGTTCGAGTCTCCATTATTTTTTCTTGTTGTTTTAACCATTTTATATAAGTTAACAGTTTTTTCAATCCCTGAGTTGGAGTTCAGTGGTGTAAAAGCCTTTTTTTTTTTTCCCCTGTAGGCTATGGTAGCCTGAGGGCTTTTAAACTATCAATAGGCTTCTTGGCTTAATCAATGACTCCTGACCAAGAGATAAAGCAGGGTGTGGCAGAGATAATCCAGTGGTTATGCAAAGAGACTTTCACAGCCCTTCAGCTATGCCACCGAGGTATAGGTCTTCTCCTGAGTTTCCCGGTTAGATCTCTGTGCCCTGGTGTCCCTCCCTGTTGCTGCTCCAGATTCTGAGGGTAGTAGCAATGGAGACTCAGAATTGTACTTGGTGAGTCTCTGGGGAGTCCTTTCCTCCCTTCAGCTGTCCCCTTGTTGGTGGAGCAGACTGGAGGTGGTGTCTCCACTGACAGACTGTCGAACTGTTAGCAGTCACTTAATCTCTCCTTAGGCCCCTCTCTCCTCTCTGTCACCAGCCACGCGTGTTTGTACTCACGGGTGATTTACTGGGTTTCTGTGGTCATTCTAGTCCTGTCTTGTTTCGGTCCGGGTGGTCTCCTTTGGTATTCCTAGTTGATCCGGGAGAGGAGAGGAGAGGAGAGAAAGCGATCTGCTGCTAGTAGCTCCGCCTCCGGAAGTCGAATCCGGTAGTTTATTTTTAATTTCAGTTCTTGACAGCCCTGATAATAGTGAGTTGATTCCGAAGAAGAACTGGGTTTGAGAGAAGAAAATGGGGCAGGGGTAGATAGCATAATGGTTATGCAAAGAGACTGTCATGCCTGAGGCTCTGAAGTCTCAGGTTCAATCCCCTGCACCACCATAAGCCAGAGCTGAGCAGTGCTCTGGTAAAAAAAAAAAAAAAGGGAGGGGGTGATGTTATTGACTGACGCATATAAATTTTAGAAGACCTTGTTCTCATTTTACATACCATAAAAGTATAAAAGTCATTAAATACTTGCTATAAGGTAATTTTACTGATTGCTCCCAAGGGCAAAAGAATAGTAGTTTCCCAGAATTTGTCTACTATGGCAAAATGGCCTTTGAAAGGCTTGGTGTTAGTGTAAACTAATGGGCTGTGATGTAGGACAATTTCTTTTACTGTCGACACACTTTATGTAGTCTCCTTTTTATTTATGCCACTTTGGGACAAGGGGAGTAGAAACTGAGACAGGAGGGAGAGAAAGAAAGGGAGTGTGAGAGAAAGAAAGTCACCTGCAACATTGCTCCACCACTCATGAAGCTCCCCCTATCCCTGCAGGTGGGGACCTGGGGTTTGATCTCAGGTCCTTGCACATAAGCGTTCTACCAGATGCCTCACCACCCAGCCCCCATATTTATGTCACTCTTACTAAATTAAGCTCTCAAAAGAAAACAAGTCAAATCTATTTATAGCCACCTTCTTTTAAATACATATTTATGAGAGACAGAACAGCAGAGCGCCACTCCGGCACATGTGATGCCAGGGTCAAACTCGGGACCTCATGCCTGCAAGCACCTTTGGACTTGCTACCACCTTCTCTTAATTGTTGACCTGAAAACTAGCAGTTCCAAGGAGACAAAGGGCATCAGGTTTCTAAATAGAGAATAAACTAGAGGGGGCGAGTTGTGGCACACGTGGTTCAGCACACATGTTGCCATGTGCAAAGACCCACGTTTAAACCCCCGGTCCCCAGCTGCAAGGGGAAAGCTTTGTAAGCAGCAAGGCAGTGCACCAGGTGTCTCTCTGTCTCTCTCCCTCTCTGTCTTCCCCTCCCCTCTTGATTTCTCTCTGTCTCTATCCAATAAATAAATAAAATGTTAACATAGATTTACTTTTAAAAAGAGAATAAAATAGGGAGAGCGTAAGATCTGAGCTTTTTATTTTTCACCTCTGCACTTAAAAAAGTTGTATATATTTTTTTTTATTGGGGGGTGGTGGTTAATTGGTTACAGTAAATACAGTTGTTGTGGTCTGGGAGGTGGAACAGTGGATAAAGAATTGGAACTCAAGCATGAGGTCCCAGGTTCAATCCCTGGCAACACATGTATCAGAGTGATGTCTGATTTTTTTCTCTCTCTCCTCCTAACTGTCTTATGAATGAATAAATAAATAAAATCTTTTTTAAAAAAATCAGTTGTCTCTAATTCCATCCCAGGTGGTTCACTTTCTAACAAAGTCCCAAAACCTAGATATACACCAGGTTCTGTGGGAGAGAGCATATGTTCACACGTATCCATAAACTAGTGCAAAATATATGCCTGAAAGCAGAAGTACACTAGAGTTTGCAGTGAGTACCCCCCTAACACTTCCTCTCCACTATTCCAACCTTTGGGTCCATGATTGCTCAACAATTTGTTTGGCTTCGTATGTTAACTCTCTTTTCAGTCACCAGGTTCCAGATGCCACCAGGATGCTGACCAGGCTTGCCTGGACTGAAGACCCCACCAATGTGTCCTGGAGCTCCGCTTCCCCAGAGACACACCCTACTAAGGAAAGAGAGAGGCGGACTGGGAGTATGGACTGACCAGTCAATGTCCATGTTCAGCGGGGAAGCAATTACAGAAGCCAGACCTCCCACCTTCTGCAACCCACAACGACCCTGGGTCCATGCTCCCAGAGGGATAGAGAGTGGGAAAGCTATTGGGGAGGGGATGGAATATGGAGATTGGGTGGTGGGAATTGTGTGGAGTTGTACCCCTCCTACCCTGTGGTTTTGTTAATTTATCCTTTCTTAAATAAAAAATAAATTTAAAAAATAAAAAAAATCAGTTGTTAGTACATGTACAAAAGTTCTCAATTTCCCCCAGATCTGATCAGTTGCCTGCCTTCTCTCCATAACCTGATAACTGTGGTCCCTGTTGGGTTGGTTTTTCTGAGCAGCTATTTTCAGTTGGAAATATTTTCTGTGAATTTTGACCGGAGATACTTGGACAGATACAGCATGTCTCATAATGTTTCTCTGCCTGCCTGCCTGCCTATATACCATGTCACGTATGTCCCCTGCCAATGTGAAAGGCCATCAGGTAAAGATATTCGTCACTTCACCCCAGCTTTGTCGTAGTGACTCATAGACTCTGGGAATGCCAGGGTGTCACCCAGTGTCCACTGGGGCACCAATGAGAGTGGATGACAGGGAACAAACACGAAAATATCTACGCGCAGTAGTAAATCCACATTTTCTCTGGGGGCCATCTCCTCACCCCCAAAGCTCTTCTTCACTTCCAGACTCTTTAGATAAGCTGTCGGTGTGCCAGATCGTCCTCCGGTTTCTTATCTTTCGCTGTTGGTCAATTTCCCCTCGGTAGCATTCGTACTAATGCCTCTTTCTTCAGGGTTTCCTGCATTTAGCTTGTGTGCAGTAACAGTGTGAATGACGCTCATTTGTCATGCTTGAGAGTCCAGTGCTTTAGCCACTGCACCACCTCCCTGACCACATGTCCCTCCTCCCCAGACACGACTTTTCTGACTGTGAATACCTGTACATAGCCACTTTCAGACTCCTCTTGTTCACTTAACTTCCAGTCATTCTTTTTTTTAATTTATTTCTTTATTGGGGAATTAATGTTTTACATTCAACAGTAAATACAATAGTTTGTACATGCATAACATTCCCCAGTTTCCCATTTAACACCCCGGAGGAAGCAGCACTGTTCTAACAGCATCCACCGTCATGTGAGCCTTCCACTGTTAGAGGTTACATGATACACTTTCTGCTCATAACTGACGTGGCTGGAGGATGGGTATTGAATCTATAGCATCAGCAGAACAGAAAATGTGATGTATTTTATGCATGTCAATAAAGGAATGACCTGTTCTTGTTCTACAGAGAATGGAAATTGGAAGTCAGAAGCCCTTTGTAGCCCAGTCATTCTTCTTCTTTTTTTTTTTTTTAATTACCACCAGGATTATTACTGAAGCTCAGTGCCTGCACCACAATTATACCAATTCTGGCAGATCTTTCTTCCTCCTCCTCCTCTTCTTCGTCGTCTTCTTTTTTCTTTTGTTGATAGATAGAGAGACATTTAGAAGGAAAGGGGCGATAGAGAGGGAAAGAGACAGAGAGATGCTATAGGGCCGGGCAGTGGCACACCCGACTAAGTGCACGTATGACCATGCAGAAGGATCCGGATTCTAGCCCCCACCTGCCACCTGCAGTGAGAAAGCTTCACAAGCAGTGAAGCAGGTCCCCAGGTGTCTCTCTTTTCCTCTTCCTCTCTATCTCTCCTCCCCTCTCAATTTCTCTCTGTCCTGTCAAATAAAAATTAAAAAGGGAAAATGGCTGCCGGGAGCGCTGGATTCGTAGTGCCAGCACCAAGCCTCAGTGATAACCCTAGTGGGGGCGGGGAGAGGACATAAGAAAGAAAGCTGCCTACAGCACAGCTTACCCCTGCAGGTAGGGACCAGGGGCTTGAAACCAAATCCTTGCTCATGGGAACATGTTCACTCCACTGGGTGCACCATTGCCTGGCCCTCCAGTTACTCATTTTAGTAGGTGGGCCGTAACATCTAGATTTGAGAGGTACGTATACAATTTAGCCATTTCTGGTTTCGAGTCCTCAGAGATAAATGAGAATCTACAATAGCATAAAGGTGTCCATCCCCGTTTTTTTAGCCCTTTTTTTAGTCGTGTCTGAATGTAAAATAAAAACTTCTTTAGCTTTCCAGTGCTTCTAAAAATAACTCATAAAGGTCACAGTCCTGTAAACCAGGTTTCTTTAGTTGTAGTTGCAAGTCTGTCCATAACAAGCTATAGTAAACTAATGATTGACTCAACTTGGAGGCAGTTTTGCCTGTCAAAAAAAACGCTTTTCAAGATTTATGCAATCGCTATGCTTGATTTTGAAAATACTGGAAGGATGGTGTTGATTATACTTAGCCCAATCACACATGAGCCTCCAGGCAGGCTTAAGAGATCACAGGGCTGGATGAAAGAGGTACAGTCATTCACTGAGTTCTTGCTCTACAGTATATGCCATCAAAAGAAGACAACAGTGGACCGGAGAGAACCAGAACATCACCCTGGCACATGCAGTATTGGGATTAATCTGGAGCCTCATGCATGCAAGTCCAGTGCTCTGCCACCAAGATACCTCCCTGGCCACTAAGCCCTATAATCCTGAACTTTCTTACATGGAGTTCAGAATTCTGAACAGCTATATAAACACACTGTCAACTTGTTTTTCTAGGAGGGTTTGATTTATTGATCTTGAAGAGTTGAAATAACACTATACTAAAATGTTGAGGATTTTGCAGTAACTATTTCTCTCTCTCTCTCTCTCTCTCTCTCTCTCTCTCTCTCGGATAGGACAAAGAGAAATTGAGAGAAAGACACCTGCAGACCAGCTTCACCACTTGTGAAGCGAATCCCCCATGCAGGAGGGGAACGGGGGTCTTGAACAGGGATCCTTGAGCGGGTCTTTGTGCTTCATACTATGTAAACTTAACCCAGTGCACCACCACCCGCCCCCCCCCCCAGGAACTATTTTTCTAACCCACAAATGGCTTTCCTCAGCTTTGGAGAAAGTTCCAATGTAACAGTAAACTTAAGCAAGGATTTTGAATTTCACTCTGGGATGATGACAAGAACTGAATTTGTGCTAATAATAATTAGATAAGTTTCTGCCAAGCAGTTTCTCTCTTTCTTTCTTTCTTTCTTTCTTTCTCTCTTTCTCCCTTTCTTTTTCTTTTTCATGCAGTTAATACTATTCCAACACAGATGCCTGAGTTTTCTCCATCTCTGAAATCACTCTCATAACCCAGTTTATTGAGAAGAGGGCACATAAACATAACTTCATTTATTTCTCTTCTACCCACGTGCTGTCTTATCTCCCTCCCCTGGCAAATAGTAAATAATTTAAGGAGTATCTTAGAAGATTCTGTTACCTTCTGGTGAGTGTCAGTAATTTCAAGGCCAGCCCAGATTAAAACTCCCATCTCAGACCTGATCGATAGTACCAGTACCCCCTAACACAAGCTTAAACTGGGACTTAACCAGCTCCCTAATTTCCCCTCTCCACTTTTAGACCTCAGTAGAGAGAGAGAGGCAGGGATGAGAGACAAGGGAAGACACTAGTGCTTCTTAACTTAAAATGACTGTTGTCGTTCACTTTTGGCTGTCATAATGTCACTGACTGACACTGTATGGTCATTGGCACTACTGTGGCAGACATCCAAAGGCTCCCTAGTGGAGTGGGGCTTGAAAGTATGAGCTCCTGGGGATACAAGACTTCAGACTTCAATATATTTCACTGCCCCAAACCCTGAAGAGACAGAGGCTTAGCGTGGGGCCTTTCCAGCACCCCCTCAACTCCTATGGCTTTGTATTGCTAGGTTATCTCACTGAGTGGGAAGCCATCTTGGTTGCCCTAGCAATGAAATGACTCAATTCCACTTACATTCTAAGTATGGTCCCCCAGAAGCAGATTCTTGGACTATAAATGAAGAAAGGTAGTAGGGAAGTGAGACAGAGAAGGGATGACAACCAGTAAGGAGTGTCTTCACAAGTAAGTTACCAGTCTAGAAGGAGAACAATCTGAAAGTTGTCCACAAGAGGGCAAGTTGTCTTCTGGTAGCCAGAGACATAGATGCTGAGATTTGACTGTGCCCTTGAGGTTTCCGCTTCAACACCAACAGGCCCATAGTTAACTAAAACTGCTCTGCTGCAGACTGCAGTTCTAGGAAGCCTGCGGTAGCCTGCTCCCAGACTCAGAATGGAGAGGCAGTGGCTGTGTGAACACAGGAGTGGAGAGGCACTCTCAAGGCCTAGCCTTGGCGTGCCATCCCTGTCACTCTGTCCCACCCTCCACTTCAGAGGGGTCTGGAGAGAACCCTAGAAGTAAAACGGGGCTGAATATCAGGTCAACGGGAATGTCATTGACCACTCAATCCCAAAATGGATGATGACAAAAGGCCAGATAAGCAGAGAAAAGGCTGTTGCACTTGATGGCTAACGATGCCATTGGTCACTTTCAAGTCTATCTATTCACCAGGTCTGAGGAGGCCGAAATAACATGGTAGGTAGTTATTAAAGATTATAAATAGTAATTTACTAATACTAGGTGATTGTGGTCCGGGAGGTTGTGCCATGCTAGAGGGCAGGGCTTGCATGCATTAAGGTCCTGACTTCAAACTCTGACAGCACGTATGCCAGAGAGCTGCTTTGGTTCTCTCTTGTGAATAAATAAATATTTTAACAATCTTTAAAAATAGATAATATGTTACATATTATGTAATATCTATAATAGGATATTATCTATCAAAAAATGGCCGCTGGAAATGGTGGAATGGTGCAGTCACTGTCTGCACTGACTGCACCATCTGCAGATACTGTCTTGAGAGTGTTTGACTCTCTGTTTTTAATCCTTGATGGTTAACTTTTTTTTTTTTTTTTTTGGTAACTTTCAAGCTGTCTTTCCTGGTGCAGTCTGAAGACAATAGGGGCAATGTGCTAGGATCATATTTTCTTTGAAAGCATGCCAGTACCTCAAGATTTCCCGGGTCTTCATGAAAAAATCAGCTGAGAGAACCACCAGTTGGATTCCTGATTCAATTGTTCTCAAAACTAATGAAACCAACGAAACGGGCAAAGTATTTTCAAATTTAGCAGCAATTTTAATAACATATAAAAGTGGTAAAGGACATTTCCATTTCAAAAGACCTTTAACGCATGCTTTCTCCCCACCAGCCACTCAAAACCCGATAAGGTTAGGATTATTACCTATCTTTCATAAGTGAAGAAATTGAGGTTAAACTCCAATTCACACAGATGCTTGTGAACCAAGCCAAGATACCATCACTTCACGCTACTTTGGTCCTTAAAATAGCAAAATCCTGACAATTTGTCAATAACCATTGCCATACTAAGTAGCACACAGTAATTGATTTTTCTTAGATGTGCCGATGACAACATAATAGATTTCATAGATTCATTTGTTATAATAATTTTATTATAATAGAAGTGGAAATAAGATGAAGCCAATTGTGGCTACTTATTGTGATTTTTGCCCACATTTCACAAGCAAGCAATCTAAAAAATTCACAGTAAGATAGATCACCTCTCTCAAAGTTTTTTTTCCCCACTAGAGTTATTGTTGGGGTCTAATGCCAGCACTATGAATTCACTACATCCTGTGGCCAATTTTTCCTTTTTTTTTTTCTTTCTATTTTTACTTGATAGAACAGAGAGAAATTGAGAGAGGAGGAAGGGAGGGAGGGGGGGGGCAGGCCTGCAAACCTGTAGACCTGCTTTACTGTTCATGAAGCTTTCCCCCTGCATGTGAGGAGTGGGGGTTCAGACCTGGGCCCTTGCCCCTGGTAAATCAAAGATAATTAAGACGAATGAGAGATCACAGTGACTTGGAAAGTACCTAATGTACAAATTTATACTTAGTGATCATTCTTTTTTTTTATTTATTCCCTTTTGTTGCCCTTGTTTTATTATTGTAGTTATTATTGTTGTTGTCGTCGTTGTTGGATAGGACAGAGAGAAATGGAGAGGAGGGGAAGACAGAGAGGGGGAGAGAAAGACAGACACCTGCAGACCTGCTTCACCGCCTGTGAAGCGACTCCTCTGCAGGTGGGGAGCCGGGGTTCGAACCGGGATCCTTATGCCGGTCCTTGTGCTTTGCGCCACCTGCGCTTAACCCGCTGCGCTACAGCCCGACTCCCGTGATCATTATTTAATATGTGTGTGAGAGAAAGAGGGAGGGAGAGAGACAGCATGAGATGACCAGGCATAAGATGGTGCTGGGGGATCAAACCTGGGGCACATGAGGTATCCAACACTGCGCTTCAACTAGCTCCACAACCTAGTAGTAATGATTTTCTTTTAGTATATTTATTTTTTTATTTATTTGGGGGGGTCAGGGAGCACCAAAGTATCACTCAGGTAAATGTCATGCCAGGGATTTGAACTCAGGACCCCCATGCTTGAGAATCCAACACCCTATCCATGGTGCCACCTCCTAGGTCACAGTAGTAATTAGGCTTATTTATTTTTTCTTTTTATAATTTTGGTGGGAGTGGTTAGTGTGTGTGTGTTTTTTTTTTAATATTTATTCCCTTTTCTTGCCCTTGTTTTATTGTTGTAGTTCTTTTTGTTGTTGTTGTTGATGTCATCGTTGTTGGATAGGACAGAGAGAAATGGAGAGAGGAGGGGGAGAGAAAGTTAGACACCTACAGACCTGCTTCATCGGTGGCTAGTGTTTCATAGTATGGTTGTGAGCACATGGGTACGATCTTTCATCTCCCCGTGATAGGTGAAGCAAAGTGACGGGAGTAGAAGTGCAGGCTTTCTAGTCTTGGACTCTGTGTCTGGGATTTCTTACGATGTTTAATGGTGATGATCAAATTGCCTTTGCATGATTGCTATATTAGAGAAAATTTGTGGTCCGGGAGGTGGCGCAGTGATAAAGCTTTGGACTCTCAAGCATGAGGTCCTGAGTTTGATCCCCGGCAGCACATGTACCAGAGTGATGTCTGGTTCTTTCTCTCCTCCTATCTTTCTCATTGGTAAATAAATGAAATCTTAAAAAGAAAAAAAAGACAGAAAATTTGTGTCATTTAATAATACACTATCTGACATGCTGTAATCGTTATATTTTTGTTTATATCTTTATTAAATGAAAGTCCAGCTGCCTTCTTTTAGTGATTTTATGGAGAAAAAGCCTTCTAATCTCCAAAGTAGAAAATATCAACCCTGAGATTTGTTCTTTCTCCATGCTTGCTATCATCGGAGACGTTCCAGATTAATGTTCCAAGGAATTACTGGTATAATGCTTATAAAGCCTCTTTTAGGGCTATTTACTTGGAAATGAACTCCATGGAGTGGAAAGCATCAGGCAATAGGAGACAGGAGGAGCCCTGCCTCTAAGGATGGCAGCAAAGCAGTGCTACAAGTATTAAGCCAGGAGGCACTTGGGATGAAGTCATGCCTGCATGACTTCAAACCAGTTTTCCCACCACTGTAAGATGCAGAGGCATGCGCAATGCTTCCAGCCTGGTCAGCCCTCACCTGCCTTCACACATGAAGGGAGTTTGATTCCAGTCACCATGGTTACCTTACATCCTCGCAGATGCCCGTGAAGTAAGAGAGTTGAGCAAAGGCAAGTGAAGCCTGACCCAGATATACAAAGTAAGATACCGGGACGGTCTTGTGCTTTGAAGATTGAGAACTGCATGGGTAAGACTCTAGTTGGCTCCATAGATGTATTTTACCTGTGTCAGGCCTAGTCTTTGAGCAGGAAGCTAATGACATCCTCTGGCCTAAACCAGCAAAGCTTCTCGTAGAGAGAGCAGACTTACTGATGGGGGGATACTGGGAATAATTAGGGAGAGTTAGGGTGAGAGTAAGAGGGGAAACCAATGAAGCAAAACACATAGTGGCCAGGGAAATAGTTCCGACAGTAGGGTGCAGGACTCGCATGGCTGAGGCTCCCAGTTCCATCCCCACTGCCCCATGTGCTGGGCCATCTGGTGTCTCTCTTTCTCTCTCATGTGAAACACTCTCTAGCTCATACACAATAAAATACATCTTTAAAAAATAAAGAATTTAAATGTAAAGTCATAACATGAATCTTAAGAATTCCATGTAATTCGGGAGTCGGATGGTAGGTAGCTCAGCGGGTTCAGCGCAAAGGACCGACATAAGGATCCCAGTTCGAGCCCCCGGCTCCCCACCTGCAGGGGAGTCGCTTCCCAGGCGGTGAAGCAGGTCTGCAGGTGTCTGTCTTTCTCTCCCCCTCTCTGTCTTCCCCTCCTCTCTCCACTTCTCTCTGTCCTATACAACAACGACGGCATCAATGACAACAATAACTTCAACAACAAAACAAGGGCAACAAAAGGGAATAAATAAATATATTTTTAAAAGAATTTCATGTAATTCTTGATAGATCCTTCATAGTAGTTGAATATCTCACTGATAGTTCTTAGTACTCCTGCTTTCTAAAATGTCTAGCTTTCATTTTTGAAATAATTGAAGTAGGGCTGAGGAGATAGCATAATGGTTATATAAAAAGACTTCCATGCCTGAAGCTCTGATGTTCCACGCTCAGTTCCCAACACCACCATAAACTAGAGCACTGCTCTGGTTACGAGAATAAGAATATGATTGAGGGGGTCAGGCAGTAGCGCAGCGGGTTAAGTGCACATGGCACGAAGTGCAAGGACCTGCGTAAGGATGCCCCACCTGCAGGGGGAGTCGCTTCACAGGTGGTGAAGCAGGTCTGCAGGTGTCTGTCTTTCTCTCTCCCTCTCTGTCTTCCCCTCTTCTCGCCACTTCTCTCTGTCCTATAATAATAATAATAACCAATAATAATAACCACAACAATGATAAAACAACAAGGGCAACAAAAAGGGGGGAAAAATGTCTCCAGGAGCAGTGGATTCGTGGTGCAGGCACCGAGCCCCAGCAATAACCCTGGAGGCAGAAAAAAAAAAGAGGATGATTGAACTAAATCTTCTATAAGGTGAAAAGCAAAGAGTTCAGAAAAGTTTATGAAGAAAACTAGTATTTCGGGCCAAGTTCAAGTCCCCAGTCCCTCATCTACAGAGGGAACGCTTCTCCAGCTGTGAAGCAGTGTTGCTGGTATCTCTCTTCTCTCCCCTCTGTCTCCCCCTCCCATCCCAATTTCTCTCTGTCTCTATCCAATAAATAAACAAACTGTATTTTTTTAAAAAAGAAAGAAAACGAATATTCTCTTCCTCCAGCCCACTTGTTAAGCCTCTCTTCTCTTTTTAACCAATTCTTAAATGTCAGAATTCTTGAAAATCTGACCTTGAGTCCCCCTCTCATAGTCCTCACTCCCTAGCTGAGTTTCCCAGCTACCTTAGACTTATTAGCGTCACTGTGTCAATGACTTCAATCTGGCCTCTCTCCAGAACTGCAGATACTTTTATTTTCTCTGAGGCCTAATAAATAGATGGCATCTAAACTTGAATTCATTTTCACTTCCAAAAGCTGCTTCTCCTTCAGTGGTTCCTCTCTTAAGAGAGAGCCTCAGGTGCCAGGTGGTGGCACAGCTGGTTGAGCGCACATGTTACAATGCTCAAGGACCCAGGTTCAAAGCCCTGTTCCTCATCTGCAGGGGATAAGCTTCCTGAGCATTGAAGCAGTGCTGTGAGTATTTCTCCTTCTCTCTCTATCTCCCTCTTCCCTCTCAATTTCTCTGTCTCTCATAAAACATTGAGAGGGGGAGGGAGAGAGGGAGAGAGATGGCCTTCACCTTCTATGAATGCTATGAGAAACAAATGTGGATGAGTGTGGGGCTACGTGTAAGCTTGATAGAGCTTAGGGAGAACTCCCCCCATCCTTGGATGGAGGTCTGAGAAGATACCCTCTTGTCAGTCTCTCTCAACCGAGGTGAGCAAAGGGGAGAAACTCAGATTTAGTTCTTTCCTTCTTGACTCTCAGGCCCACGAAACCTCACTGCCTCTCTTTATTAATGCAGGCCACGTGGCCCCTGCCTTAAGGTTCATTTACTCAGAGTTCACAGAGGAGAACACACCTTATCACACACTCCTAGCAGTGCCCTTTGATGTCCTCAATTTGCTTATCTTCTCTCTATCTTGCTTTAACTGGTTCAACCCCTCTCCTCCCCATTAAATGCCTGCATCAGGAGACTAATTATCTTGACCTTTATGTATCTGCATCAATTCTTGTCATACCAGCCCCCTACCATTAGGGGCAAGCTGACCTTTAAGAAACCTGTAATTTCTGATATATTTGAATAATGTTCTTTGTTTGGTTTTCTATTTAAACCTTTGCCCACCTACTAATAAACGAGATCTGAGATCTGAGCACTCTGCAGTTTCCCCGGTGTCTTTACTTCGTGTCATCCCTTGAGTGAGCAAGAAAGAACCGGTCCGTTACCTTTCTCCTGGAGATCGCCCCTACAGAAAGCTGGCAGATGAGTGTCTCATCTTCACACTAAGTCCCATCACCACAAGTAAGAGAATGAGACAACCAGGTCTTCTGGGGTTGTGCTCTGAGATTGGAACTTCTGAATTCAAATCTTAGAGATGGAGAAATTTCAGGCAATGTTATGTTTTTGTTTTTGATACCTTTTTTATTTTTCAATTTCTTTTTCTTTTTTTTTCAAAAAATTTATTTATTTATTTATTCCCTTTTGTTGCCCTTGTTTTATTGTTGTAGTTATTATTGATGTCACTGTTGTTGGATAAGACAGAGAGAAATCGAAAGGAGGGGAAGACAGAGGGGTAGAGAAAGATAGACACCTACAGACCTGCTTCACCGCCTGTGAAGCGACTCCCCTGCAGATGGGGAGCTGGGGGCTTGAACTAGGATCCTTATGTTGGTCCTTGCGCTTGGCGCCATGTGCGCTTAACCCGCTGCGCTACTGCCCAACTCTCTTCAATTTATTTTTCAAAATGTACAGTAAATAGAACTTGTTCGTGCATCTTCACAGCAGGTGGGGCATCTCCAGCCTTGGTGTTTGTGATGTAAATTTACTTGAGCTCTGTGCTTTTTGTTGTTTTCTTCTTTATATAGTTTTTCCCTTTTGTTGCCCTTATTGTTTTTCATTGTTGTTGTAGTTATTATTGTCGTTGTTGGATAGGACAGAGAAAAATGGAGAGAGGAGGGGAAGACAGAGAGGGGGAGAGAAAGACAGACACCTGCAGACCTGCTTCACCACCTGTGAAGCGACTCCCCTGCAAGTGGGGAGCCAGGAGCTCGAACCAGGATCCTTACGCCGGTCCTTGCGCTTCGTGCCAGGTTCAAGCCCCACCACCACCACACCACCCCACCACCCTACCTGCAGGGTAGAAGCTTTGTAAGCCGGGAAGCAATGCTACAAGTGTTTCTCTGCCTCTCTCCCTCTCTATCTCCCCCTTCCCACTTGAGTTCTCTCTGTCTCTAACCAATAAATAAATAATAAAATATGTTTTAAAAAAAATAACCAAGAATGAAGAGGGCGTAAGTGCATGGGGAAGTGAGGAGTGAGGGTTACTAAGTAGGTATTTTTTGCACAACCACTATGCTATCTCCCCCGCCCACTAAGTTGGTTTTTGTTTTTTAATTTTTATTTATAAAAAGGAAACACTGACAAAAACCATAGGATAAGAGGGGTACGACTCCACATAATTCCCACCCCCCAGAACTCCATATCCCATCCCTTTCTCTGATAGCTTGCTTATTCTTTTATTTTATTTATTTTACTTTTTGTTGCCCTTGTTGTTTTTTATTGTTGTAGTTATTATTATTGTTATCGATGTCATCGTTGGATAGGACAGAGAAAAATGGAGAGAGGAGGGGAAGACAGAGAGGGAGAGAGAAAGATAGACACTTGCAGACCTGCTTCACCGCCTGTGAGGCGACTCACCTGCAGGTGGAGAGCTGGGGGCTCAAACCAGGAATCCTACAACGGTCCTTGCATTTCACACCACATGTGCTTAACCCACTGCGCTACCGCCCAACTCCCTAGCTTTCCTGTTCTTTACCCCTCTGGGAGTATGGGCCCAGGGTCATTATGGGATGCCAAAGGTGGAAGGTCTGGCTTCTGTAATTGCTTCCCCGCTAAGTAGGTATTTTTTTAAATATATTTTATTACTTATTCGACAGAGACAGAAATCTACAAGTAGAGGGAGATAGGGAAGGAGAGAGAGACACCTGCAACCCTGCTTCACCTTCTGTGACGTTTCCTCCCTACAGGTGGGGACCGGGAGCTTGAACCTTGGGTCCTTGGACACTGTAACTGGGCGTGTCACTCCCTCGCCCTGGTATTTCTTTTTACTGTGGTGCCAGCATCTCACACATGCATAATACTATCTCTGAGTGACTTGCTCTGGGCCAATTCTCCCATTCTTTCTATTTCAGAGAAAAGGGGCAGTGGGAGAGGTAGGATACCACAGCAACACCAGGGAGCTTCTCAGTACTGGCCATAGTGCTTCCATTCGGTGCTGGGGCTTGAACTCAAGGCCTTGTACATGGAAGGCACACACTCTTCTGGGTGAGGTTAATACAATTCAAGATCATCTTGCCAGAGTTTCTACTTTTTTCTAGAAAAAAAGGCACTAACAATTTTCATACATTTAATCAAAGAACAAGCATTCTTTTTTTATTTTTAAGCTAACCTTCCCTTGGTGCCAAATGATTTTCCACAAGTTGTTGGACATGTGTTCCTTTTGTTTTATTATTATTATTTATTATTATTATTATTATTATGCCTCCAGGGTTATCGGTGGAACGTCGTGCCTGCACCATGAGTCCACTGGTCCCAGAGGCTATTTTTCCCCTTTTGTTGCCCTTGTTGTTTAACGTTGTTGTGGTTATTATTGTTGTTGTTGTTGTTGATGTCTTTGTTATTGGATAGGACAAAGAGAAATGGAGAGGAGAGGGGAAGAGAAATATAGACACCTGCAGACCTGCTTCACCACCTGTGAAGCGACCCCCCCTGCAGGTGGGGAGCTGGGGACTCAAACCGGGATCCTTGTGCTGGTCCTTGCACTTTGCGCCATGTGCATTTATTTCACCTGTTGCGCTACCGCTTGACCCCCCCTATTATTACTTTTTAAGTTGTCACGGGGAGCGGCGGGGTAGATAGCATAATGGTTATGCAAAGAGACTCTCATGCCTGAGACTCTTAAGTCCCAGGTTCAGTTCCCCGCACCCCCATAAGCCAGAGCTGAGCAGTGCTCTGGGGTTTCTCTCTGTGTCTTTCTCTGTCTCTGCATCTCTCTCAAAAATAAAATACTTTTTAAAAAAGAAAGAAAAACGTTATCACCAGGGTTATCATTATTGCTGGGGCTCAGTGCCTGCACTACGAATCCACTGCCCCTGGTGGCCATTTTTTTCTTTTTCTTCCTTTTCTTTTCTTTTCTTTTTTTTTAACTTCATAGGACAGAGAGAAATTAAGAGGGGAGGAGGAGAGACTGAGAGGAAGAGAGAAAGAAGGACACCCGTAGCCCTGTTTTATTTACCACATGCCGGTAGAGAGCAGGCGCTCAAGCCTGAGTCAAGCATGGTAAAGTGTTGCTTACCTAGGTGCTTAACCACCACCAGCCCCCCACATGTTTCTGAATGATTTCCAACAACATACGAACAAGTCCTGAATCAGACAGTGACATTCTCTACTGATAAACACAACACTGATTCCCTCTTCTTCCCAATTGAGAAGGAAAAGGAATTTTCTCTTCTAACCTTTCCCCTTAAAGGTAGAATGAATCTGAAAGCTCTTGTCTCTTGGCAACTATAACTGATCACGCACTTAGGGTGAATAGTTGATACACTTTTCTGAAAAGGTTTGTAGCTACTATCTAAGCTTTCCGGAGCTTGTGTTTCAGATACATTTCCTCAGAATCTGGGAAGGCATTTTAACAGAGATAAGAGGGCTCTCATCTCAGTAGTCCTTCCTTCTTGATAATCTTCATGCCAATCACATCTGTCACAAGTCTCTTGCGGTCCACTCCTGCCTAGCTACATGAGAGAACCCATGCTTTGCATTTCAATGTGACCTTCTTTGCCACTCACAACAAAAGTGTAGCAAATCATGGCTTCTAGAACAGTCTGACTCAAGACCTTCTCTCTTGTGCGGGATTCAACTGCTAGAATTCTTGACTCTAGAGCCCCAACCTCTGTTGAAAAAGCTTGTGTCACTTATGAAGGTTATAAATTACAGTGATAGAGGAAGCTATCGGAACTGGCCCGGTGAGCTGTTTGCAGGAAACTTCATTGTGTCCAAGTGTTATGTGGTTGCTTGTCTTTTTTTTTCCAGGCCAGAAACACAAGTTTGTGTAATTGCTTTCAGCATACATCAGCAAGAGGAAGGGCAAAAGTTCTCTTGTTTGAGTCTTCTCTTTACCCCATAGGCCCAGCACTGAGTAGGCCTTGTGCCTTGCCATGTGCAAGACCCAGGTTCAAGCCCCAGCACCATATGGGAGGTGCTGTGGTACCCAGAGAACCTCCAGGAGTGTTTCTCCCTCTCTCTGTCTCTCTACCCATATGAAAAAGTGGCCTGGGATCAGTGAAGTCATGGATTCACGAAGCCCTGATCTTCAAAAATACTGTAAATAAATAAAGCCTACATAGAAGGGCCACGTCATTAAAAAAAAAAAAAAAAAAATGAAGGCCCGGAAGGTGACTTAGTGGGTGGAGGACAGAACTTGTATGCATGGGGTCCCAGGTGTTACCCACAACACTGCATATGCCAGAGTGCTGCTCTAGTGTCTCTGTCTCTGTCTCTCTGTCTCTTTCTCATACAAACTGTAAGGAGTGTGTATGTATGTATGGGGGGGGGGTGTTAAGAACCCAGGCTCTTTAGAATTGAATTGCTTGGTTAGTTCCAATCTTAGTTTCTCTCTTGACAGGAAAGGTCCCCAAGCAAATGATTGTACTATTACTACTACTACTAATACCACCACTACTACTACTACTACTAATTTTGAAATATAGTAAAGCTAAAGAAAAAGACTAGTAAAATACCGTATCTTATCTCTCAAAGTAAACATGAATTAAAATGTTTCCTTGGAAAATCCTTTCATGTCTGAGGCTCCAAAATCCCAGGTTCAAGCCTCCACACCATCATAAATCAAAGCTGAGCAGTGCTCTGGTAAAAATAAATATAAATAAATAGAGAATAGAGGCGGGGGGGGGGTAGCATAATTCTAACCAAGCACGGATAGAGGGAAACTAGTTGATGTCCATATTGCTCAGATAAAAACTTTGGTCTTAAGAAAGAGATTTTAATTCATACCTGGTAACATCAACTGGGCTTTGAATATCTATTGGAAGGAAATACGTGGCTTCACTTTTTTACATGTGACAACCTGAAGTCATATATGTAGACAAGAGGAGAAAAACTATATGACAGAAAAAGACAAGGGGGCAGGAGGGAGATTTGAGAATTATATCTCCTTTTTGATGGCTTTTCTTTTCTTTTAAGAATTTATTTATTCATTCATGAGAAAGATAGGACAGAAAGAACCAGCCATCACTCTGGTACATGTACTGCCAGGGATTGAACTCGGGACCTCATGGTTGAGAATCCAATGCTTTATCCACTGCGCCACCTCCCAGACCGCTTTTCTTTTCTTTTTTTTTAATAAAGTTTTTTGTGTTTTGTTTTCCTTACCAACAGTTGTGTGTTAATATTTATTTTAAGAATGTGCTATTTTTGGACTCTTTTTTTTTTTCTGCCTCCAGGGTTATTGCTGGGGCTCGATGCCAGCACTATGAATCTACTACTCCTGGAGGCCATTTTTTCCATTTTATAGGGTAGGAAAGAGAGAAATTGAGAGAGGAGGGGAAGACAGGGGGGAGAGAAAGACACCTGCAGACCTATTTCACTGCTTGTGAAGCGACCCCCTGCAGGTGAGGAGCTGGGGGTTGGAACCGGGATCCTTGCACGGGTCCTTGCGCTTCAAACTATGTGCGCCTAATCAGGTGCACTACCGCCCACCCCCACCCCCGGACTATTTTTCATAATGATTATGCAAAATGTTTACTTGGTTTTTAATTCAGTGAAACCGTGGAGACAAAAGTCAAAGGCTCCTCCTTCCCCAGCTGTGACAGCTGGAAGGGTTTGGATGCATGGCCCATCCAGAATGCAGCTTCTCTAAGTAGATGCTGGGGGAGGGGGGGGTGGGGGTAGTGTAGACTGGAAACAGTTGGATGTGTAAGAATTTGAAATTTGACTTTGGCAGCTGCGGGCATTCGAGCTACTGCACAGAGCTCTTGTGAGGAAGTAAACACTATGATTGATTACTGCATTTATTTGCAAGGAGCCATATTGAGCTTTTATCTGTAAGTGCGAGTCCGAATAAAACGGCACCCTTTTCCTTCTTCGTTCATAGCCTTGACCGCTTTACAAAGTTATTCTTTTCCACAGACGAGCCTTTGATGGCTGAGCGTAGCGACTTCAGACTGTGTTTCAGTTCCAGCACCAGCACCTTGGAGCTGTGAGACCTTAGGTAAGGTATGTAAACAGTGCACGCTCCAGATTCATTGTCGAGAAGACACAAACAGTATCAGTGCCCTTACAGGCATGATATAAGAAATAGGTAAAAGATAGGGTCAAAAATATTGACCCGGTGCCAAGAACGAAGTATGTGCTGTTCTGATTCAGACTTTGCATACTTGTCACCTCTCGTGACTTTCTAACCTTTGTGAACGGTGCTAAAAAGTACCAGTTGCTAAGAAAACGCGTCATCTCAGGACTGAGATGGCAGGTGGGGGTAGGATTGTGAGGATATTAAGTCTCCCAGTAAGAATTCTGAATTTTGTCTTGAGGGCAGTTGGAAGCCACCGGACTATTTAAGTTTGCTTTCTTAAAAATGCATGTTATTACATATGAGAGAAAAGACTTCTCATGAGGCAGACAGAGAGACAGAGAGAGAGGCCATGTGGTGGCGCACCTGGTTAAGCGCACACATTACTGTGCAAAAGGACCCAGGTTCAAGCCCCTGGTCCCCATCTGCAGAGGGAAAGCTTCACAAGTGGTGAAGCAGGGCTGCAGGTGTCTCACTCTCTCTTTCCTCTTTACCCTTCCCCTCTCAATTTCTCTCTGTCTCTATCCAATAATAAATGAAAAGAAAATTAAATAATGTTTAAAGAGAGAGAGAGAGGAAAGCCAGAGAACCGCTTTGGTACATTCACTGCAGGGATTGAACTGAGAACTTCGGGCATGTAAGTCCTGTGCTTTACCGGCTGAGCAATTTCCCTAGCCACTAATGAGCTGATTAAAAAAAAGCGGGGGGGGGGGGGGGGCGTGGCGGGGATCGGGCGTTAGCACAGCCGGTTAAGCCCACGTGGCGCGAAGCACAAGGACCAGCGCTTAAGGATCCCAGTTTGAGCCTTGGGCTCCCCACCTGCATGGGAGTCGCTCCATAGGTAGTGATGGGCGGTGAATCAGGTGTGCATGTATCTGTCTTTCTCTCCCCCTCTCTGTCTTCCCCTCCTCTCTCCATTTCTCTCTGTTCTATCCAACGATAACAACATCAGTAACAATAATGACAACAATAAAAAACAATAAGGGCAACAAAAGGGAAAATAAATAAATATTTAAAAATTACCCCCAAAAAGATATTTTTTATTTATTTGAGATCAAGAATAAACCAGAGAATCACTCTGACACATGCAATGCCAGGGATCAAACTCAGGACAGAGAGAAACTGAGAAAAGGAGTTTGACTCTGGTCCTAGCGCACTGTAATGTGTGCGTTCAACCAGGTGCACCACCACCCAGTTCCCCCCCCCCCCCCCCCCCCCCCCCCGCTTTTAGATTTATTTTATTTCGTGGAGGAGAGGTGGAGAGGTCGGGTACAAGCTTCTGAGGATCAAGCTTGGAGCCTCAGGCTTCTATGCCCAGAGCCAGTCTGCATCTGATGGGGCCCCAGGGGGCGGGGGGGGGGGGACCTGAGATGGATAAATTTGATTGGATTTAACTCCAAAGGTCAGTATGCTAAAACAGAATTTGGACACGAAAAGGACAATTAGTGTAGCCTCAAGCACTCCTACACACCTGCATCCCCATCTGCTCCAGGGAGGCAGCATAATGGTTCTGCAAAAAGACTTTCATGCCTGAGGCACCAAAGGTCCCAGGTACAATTCCTACCACCACCAGAAGCCAGAGCTGAGCAGTACTCTGATAATAATAATAATAGGGGAGTCGGGCAGTAGTGCAGCGGCTTAAGCGCAGGTGGTGCAAAGCGCAAGGACCGACGTAAGGATCCCGGTTCGAGCCCCGGCTCCCCACCTGCAGAGGGGTCGCTTTTCACAAGCAGTGAAGCAGGTCTGCAGGTGTCTGTCTTTCTCTCCCCCTCTCTGTCTTCCCCTCCTTCCTCCCTTTCTCTCTGTCCTACCTAACAAAGACAACATCAATAACAATAACTACAACAACAATGAAAAACAAGAAGGGCAGCAAAAGGGAAAATAAATAAATAAATAAATAATAAAGGCCAGGTGGTGGCGCACCTGGTTGAGTGCACATGTTACAATGTACAAGGACCCGGGTTCGAGCCCCTGATCCCTACCTGTAGGGGGAAAGCTTCACAGGTGGTGGAGCAGGGCTGCAGATGTCTCTCTGTCTCTCTCCTCTCTTGATCTCCCCCTTTCTTCTTGGTTTCCGGCTGTTTCTATCCATAAAATAAATAAAGATAATAAAAAATTAATAAGAAGAATAATTAATTAATCCAAACACCCCCACTCTGCTCATTCAGTGCCTTCAAAATCCTAAAGCATAGTTACTAGGGGCCAGGAAGCTGTGCAGCTGGCTGAGTGCACACATTGCAGTGCACAAGGACCCCTGTTTGAGCTTTCACTCTCCACCTGCAGTGGGAAACTGTAGGAGAAGCCAAGTAGTGCAGGTATCTTTGTCTTTCTCCCTCTCTGTCTCCCCTTCCCCTCTCATTTTCTCTCTGTCCTATCAAATAAGGGGGCTGTGGGATGGCCACCAGGAGTAGTGGGTTCATGTGCTGGCACCCAGCTGCAAAAATAATCTTAAGAGCAATAATTATTAAAGACACATGATGGAGTTTGTTCTAGGGGGGAGCGTGAGAGATCCAGGAAATGGGGGGAGCTGCAGGGCTTCACCCTCTCCCTGCGTACCCACAAGTCCAACTCCTGCCTTTCATCCGCCCCCAGTTCCACTTGGTGAAGTATTGAAAAAACTGACTCTTTAGTGGCTAGGGAGGTTGATTTGAGTAATATACCCTGGCCTACAACCGCAGGTTCAAAAAAGGTAATAAAGCTCTTCCCCTTTTTGCAAAAGCTAGTGTTAACAGAACTCGACTTTCTGTGGGACTGGCCACAAGCAATGGTAGAAAATAGGGAGGAAGGGGAGAATCGCAGTGTGGTGTGTGTGTGTGTGTGTGTGTGTGTGTGTGTGTGTGTGTCATCAGGCCATACAGAAGAGACCGGGGGATTTGGAAAGGATCAATGAGAGCTTGAGGAGGAAAGCTAGAAAAATTGGGGTCAGGTCAGCAACACGAAGAGATTCAGTTTTGGAAGGGGCTGGGCACCCATGTGTAACGGGGTCAAGAACTCAGCAAAGTTGGGGAGATGAAAGTCTTTGGGGAGATTTAGTGGCTTTTGAATCCTGATGACATTAGTGAGAGTGTGATAAAAACTAAAAGTAAGTTCAGACACAAAGTTGGGTGAGGGGCAGGGGACACAGTGGGTGAGGGAAATACTGGAGGGCCAACCCCCCAGGATCTGGATAGTGATAAACAGGGTCGCTGAGGGCTCAGGGAATGCAAGTCTCTGGAGAGGGCCACAGTGAGCATTTCGCATAGAGACTCTAGCTCAGAAAAAGGATTTCAGTTGCTCTTGATTATCCTTTGTCCCCTCATCACAGACAGAATGTTAACACTCTCAGGGAGGCTGGAAAGCTGACGTTCTCCTGACAGCTCCTGGTGCTTTCTCAGACTCCAAGCAAGCAGGTAAGTCTCAGAAGGTCTGTGTGGCAAGACTGCCACCATTTTAGTTGTTTTCTTTACATGTGAGCATTGGCTCCATCTAGGAATTTGTAAACAATGAAGACTTTCAGGCCCCAACCCAGCCTTCTAGAACCAGAATCGACAGTAAAGCAAGGTCCCCCACCCCTCCACAAATTCTACTTAATTTTAAATGTCAGAAGTGCTGCTTTAAGACTTAGAAATGGCAGACCCAGGAGCTAGGATGGTGGGTATGTAAAACTGGGAATCACGACACCTAGGCGTTACTAGAAAACGGGGTTTTTATTTCTGGTGTGCCAGATCCAGAATCAGCTAATGCCAAAAAGCTTCTGGGCCCCGTTGCGCTGTAAGATTTCCCTTTTGTAGATAAAAAGCTGACAAGAGTCGGGCGGTAGCGCTGTAGGTTAAGCGCAGGTGGCGCAAAGCACAAGGACTGGCTCAAGGATCCCGGTTCGAGCCCCCGACTCCCCACCTGCAGGGGAGTCTCTTCACAGGCGGTGAAGCAGGTCTGCAGGTGTGTATCTTTCTCTCCCCCTCTGTCTTCCCCTCCTCTCTCCATTTCCCTCTGTCCTATCCAACAGTGATATCATCAACAACAATAATAATAACTATAACAATAAAACAACAAGGGCAACAAAAGGGAATAAATAAATAAATATTAAAAAACCTTTTTAAAAAGGCCTGAAGGAACCTGATACAGATGCCATTAATTTCAATAGACTCTGCTCCAGGTACAGTGCCTGGCCTGCAAGTATGAGGTCCTGCATTTGATCCCCAGTGCCTGCCTGGGTCCACCTGCAGAGATGCCCTTGCAGTTGTCTGGGCTGGGGCCTGGGCATTGGGATTAATAAAAACCTTTTGCAAGTAAGTCTGTGAGCCATTCCTTTAAACTCTGTGCACACTTTTGTCACCAAAGTGAGCTTGGTTGTTGTGAGCACTTATTTAAAGGATTGTCGTTTGCAGTTGTTGACCTCCACAAAAGCTATTAGTTACGTAACCAGCGATAAGGTTTATTTGAAAACAAAAGGTTGAGCTAGGAGGTGGCACATTGGATAAAGGGATGAGGGCCTGAGTTGCATCCCTGGCATCACATGTGCCAGAGTGATGTTCAGGTTCTCTATCATTAATAAATGAATTCATGGGGCCAGGTGGTGGCACACCTGATTAAGCTTGTACACTACAGTGCGCCAGGAGCCAGGTTCAAGCCCCTGGTCCCCACCTGCAGGAGGAAAGCTTCACGAGTGGTGAAGCAGGTCTGCAGGTGTCTCTCCGTCTCTCTCCCTCTCTATCTCCCCCTCCCTTCTCAATTTCTCTCTGTCTCTGCCAATACTAAATAAATACTAAAATAAATAAATAAATCCATCTTTAAAAGGAGACAAAGACAGAGAACACAAAATGGCAAGAAAAGAGTGCCAGTACTCAGTCTTCAGCACTAACAGTGCCAGTGGTCTCTAGAAGTTCATCCTTCCAGTTCCAAGTAAAGTGGAAACAGAGCGATGCAAAGCATGTTGGGTCTTGTAGTTTTCTGCTCTGAGTCTATGTGGGTACTCTCTAACCTCCTCACCTCATTTAAATGGGATTCAGGGTGGAGGAGACAGCATAATGTTTATACAAATGACTTTCCTGCCTGAGGTTTTGAAGTCCCAGGTTCAATGCCCAGCACCACCATAAACCAGAGCTGAGCAGTGTTCTGGTAAAAAAAAAAAAAAAAAAAAAGGAAAGGAAAGAAATAGGACTCGGAATAATAATATTCATATTATCTTTTTTTTTTTTTTTTAACCAGAACACTGTTCAGCTCTGGCTTATGGTGGTGCAGGGGATTGAACCTGGGACTTCAGACATGAGAGTCTGTTTGCATAACCATTATGTTATCTACCCTCACCATATTCATATTATCTAATCCAAAAGTCCATGATGATTCACTTTTCCCCCACTGTCTAAAACAAGCATTGGTTTAATGGGTTTCCAGTACCATGGCATTTTGGTGGTGCAGTTCCACACCTCTGTACATGTATAAGACTCACCAAGCCCATCACCAAAGTTCAGGCACCATCACACCAGATACCTATCTATCCTCCCACTGTCCTTCCCCATCCTTCCAGTAACTACCAGAGTTTTCAGAGTCTGAGTACTAACATTGTCATTAGTACAAGTTCATTTACTTTAGTTATTATATTTCACGAGTGAAACCATCTCATCATGGCTTTTCTTTTTACAAGTATTTTATTTATTTTAATGAAAGATACATGGGAGTGGGGAGGAAGAGAGAGAGAGAGAGAGGAGAGATGATGACAACAGAGCCCGGCTCAGCTCTGGCTGATGGTGGTGCTGGGGTCTGGACCTGGGACCTCAGAGCCTCAGGCATGAAAGACTTTTGATTAACCATTATGCTGTCTCCCCAGCCCATGATTTTTTTTCCACTTCAATTTATTTCATTTAGCATAATCCCCTCAAGTTACATTCTTTTGATCCAGAAAACTAGAATGTCATCTTTTAACAGCTGAATAGTATTCCACTGCATATATATCAGTATACCCCTCAACTTATTTATCTAGTCTGTTCATGGGCATTTAAATTGAGCACATATTTGCGCAGTTATGAAGAGCGCAGCTGGGTCGGGCGGAGGCTCACCTGGTTGTACGAGCATGTAACAGTGCACAGGGACCCAGGCTCAAGCCCCTGGTCCCCACCTGCAGGGGGAAGCTTCCCAAGTGGTGAAGCAGGGCTGCAGGAGTCTCTGACTCTCCCTTTTCCTCTCAATTTCTCTGCCTCTTTTTTTTTTTTTTTTTTTTTTTTTTTGCCTCCAGGGCTACCACTGGGGCTCAGTGCCTGCACTACGAATCCACTGCTCCTAGAGGCCATTTTCCCCATTTTTGTTGCCCTTGTTGTTGTTATTGCTGTTGTTGTTGGATAGGACAGAGAGAAATGGAGACAGGAGGGGAAGACAAAGAGGGGAGAGAAAGACAGACACCTACAGACCTGCTTCACCGCTTGTGAAGCGACCCCTCCTGCAGGTGAAGGAGCTGGGGGCTCGAACCGGGATCCTCGTGTCGCCATGTGCTCTTAACCCAGTGCGCTACTGCCCGGCCCCACTTCTGTCTGTTTTTAAATATATTTTAAAATTTTTATTAACTTTATTTATTTATTGGTCAGAAATTGAGAGGGAAGATAGGGAAAGAGAGAGACACCTGCAGCACTGCTTCACCACTTGCAAAGCTTTCCCCCTGCAGGTGGGGACCGAGGGCTCAAACCTAGGTCCTTGTGCATTGTAACATGTGCGCTCAACCAGGTGCGCCACCACCCGGCCCTCTTTTTCTCCCTGTTCCTATCCAAAGATAAATAAACAAGAAAAAGATAAGTACTGGAGCTATCTATGAAAATTGCAGATGTCTTTTTTAAACAATAATATATTATTCCTTAGATTTAATTAAGTTATTTCTTTACTGATTGGATAGCAACAGAGAGAAGTCATGAGAGAAGGGGAGCTATTTAGACAGAGAAAGAGAGACACTCACAATAGTGCTTAACTGCTTGTGTAACCTCCTGTACAGGTGGGGATGAGTGCTTGGACTGGGGTACTTGTGGACGTAACCAGGTGTGCCATTGTCTGGCCCCTATCTTTTTTTCCATTTTTTCTGGGCCTTCATGTCTGCATGATGACACCAGTGGAGTCTTTTTTCTTTATTGGGGGATTATTTATTTATTTTTTTTGGTTGTATGAAGACTGTTTTTTGTTTTTGTTTTTGCAATTTTTTTCTTTTTAATTTCTTTATTGGGGAATTAATGTTTTACATTCAACAGCAAATACAATAGTTCGTACATGCATAACATTTCCCAGTTTTCCATATAACAATACAACCCCCACTAGGTCCTCTGTCATCCTTTTTGGACCTGTATTCTCCCTGGGGGGGGGGTTAATGTTTTACAGTCGACAGTAAATACAACAGTTTGTACATGCATAATATTTCTCAGTTTTCCACACAACAATACAACCCCCAATTTTCTGTTTCAATGCTAGGAGTGGTATTTCAGCAGATCTATTCAATTTAAAGTAAATTGAAGATCACAGGTGCTGTGTGGGCCTTGCTTAACTGAATGCTGGCACCCTGACTAGTGGGGGGGGGGCTGGCTTTTCCCTCCAAATGCCACTGCATATACACCACACACACCACCACCACCTTCTGGATACTGGCTCGAATGATGTTTTGTTTTTACTAGAGCACTGCTCAGCTCTGGCTTAAGGTAGTTATGGGGATTGAACCTGGGAACTTCTATTCCTGGAGCATGAAAGTCTTTTTACATAACCACTAATGCTCTCTCCCCAGCCCTGGTTTGCATGGTTTCAAATGACTTTTTAGTTCCTGTTCAACTGTTATTTTCTCGATACACACAGTTGCTAGAATATTCTGATTTGGAGACAGCTGCATATTCCTATTTTAAAATCTGCACAGAGTTTAGCAGTGCTCTGTTTAAAAAAAAAAAACCTGCACAGAAATAGATCATTTTGCTGGCATTTCCTCCATCTCATGAGCTCTCCTAATGATGCCAGAGGCCATTCCCTCCTGTAATTCCTTCCTCTATCCCACCACCCCATCTTGCTTAATGAACAGTGAAAGATAGGAGCCTAGGCCAGCACCCCCAGAAGAGCGCAGTTTACCGAGCTCCAGTACTGGCTCACCTGTGTGGAATCATTAGCCCCACCCACCCCCAGAAGGTGCTAGAAATGCAAATCCCTGGCCCGCCCACCCACTGCCAGGGTAGTTCAAATAGCCTCCCAGGTGATTGTCATGAGCACTCAGGCTTCCAAAAGGCAGGTGGCCAGCCTGGCTCTGCAGCCAGAGCAGCTTCTGGGAGACATTGGGGTGAGTTTTTCAGTCTCGCTGAGTCAAGTAGTTTGCGGTAAGGAGGGCAGCCCCTAAACTGTGGCATGGCTGTGGGTTGTACAGGAAGCAGGCCGTGTCCAGGGTGTGGCTGGAGCCTTTTGAATGTGAATTATGGTTCTGGACTTTGTACGTGTCGTTTACATGTTTCTAAGCGGGGTGGGTGGGGGGTGGGGTTCTACTGAACACACTTCTCCAGCTAGTGGGGGCTGCCTTGGGGCGTGAAGATGCAAACTGGGAAAGGCCCCAAGGGTTGTTGGGACACTGCTGGAAATCCCTCCACCCCCACCCCACTGTCTTCTCAAACAGCAGGCTTAACCCAAACAGCACTGGGCACGTCAGCAAAAGAAAAAGTCCCCCCCCCCCAAAAAAAAAGAAAGAGTCCCAATTTTAATCCCAGTGAGCTGGGAGAGTACAGTGATAGTAGGTCCCCGTATTGCTGAGGAGTGAGGGGGTAGATACATGCCAGGGACTCTGCTTTTAGGGGTTCACAGAGTGGGAAGGGCCCTTCCTTCAGGACTGTGAAAGGTGGTGTCATTTTCATGAAGGGGGGAAATGGCTCTGGCGTTTTCGCAGGCCGGAGGTGGCAAGACCTTCACTGGAGTGGGGGTTAGATGGCCTTCTGTTTGGGGAACCCTGCGTGTGGGGGAGACTGAATGTCTGACTGAGTGGTACCCAGGGTGATAAAGAACATCAAAGGAATCAGAAGATGCCGCCCCTACATATGCCTCTATTACCATGAGGATTCTTTCTTCTTTTCTCTCCCCCCCCCCATTTTATTAGGAGGTTGATGGTTTATAGCACATTGTACATGGGCTCCATTTCCCAGCTCTGCATCATGGGTGTGTGCAAAGTATTCTCACACCCAACCTAGGTCCCCAGCTGCACCCCCCCCCCCCATGAAAGCTCTTCTCTCCCATTTCTTTTTTTTTTTTTTTTAATTATAACATAAAAATATCGACAAGACCATAGGATAAGAGGGGTACAGTTCCACACAATTCCCACTACCAGAGTTCCATATCCCATCCCCATCCATTGGAAGCTTTTCTGTTCTCTATCCCTCTGGGGGATAAAGGGTTCATCATGGGCTGCCAAAGTTGTCTCCTTTTCCTAATAAAACTTTTCAAAAGCCCAGCAGGCAGAGAGAGGTCAGAAATAGCACAGCTATAGTGCACACAAGACTTCCGTGTGAGAGGCCCCAGGTTCCACCCCTGAGGCCCCCAATTGCCAGAGCTGAGCAGTGGTCTGAGCAAAAAAAAGAAAGAAAAAAAAAAAAAGAGCCACCAGCCACTTGAGAAGCCATTTGGGGCAGGCAGAGGGTACATTTAGTTGGTAAATTTGCATTTGAAAAGCACACCCCCCCCCCCCCCCCGCCCATAGCGGATAGAGGGGAAGAACTGTGGATCTCTAGAAATTGACCAGTGGAGAAGACAAACCCTAGATCTGCCTATCAGCCTGGCCCTTGTTGATCCCTTCCCCTACCACCACTCCCTTTGCCACCCAGAGCCTGGCCGGGTCTGTGGCTGAAGGTAGGACTAGCATTGAAGATGGTGGTGTGATCACTTGGTTGTCCTTGCTCTCCCCCATGTAAGTAGAAATAAACTTATTAGTCAACTTCTGTTTTCTCTCTGGGCACAATCACCTCTGGGCACTGGGTTCTACAAAATGAGAGGATGCTTTTTGGTCATTTCTGACAGCTCTCCCTTCTTGCTCCAGACAGCCCAGGCTTTGTTTGTTTTCTCTCTTTACTCCAAGGTTTTGTTTGTTTTCTCGCTTTTACTCTTTACTCAGCTCTGGCTTATGGTGGTGCAGAGATTGAACTTGGGACCTGGGAGCCTTAGGCATGAGTCTGTTTGGACAACCATTATGCTACCTACCCAACTCTAACAGCTAAGTGTTAGTAGGGCACAACACTAAAGAACTCGACAGGTGGAAGTAGGGTGGTAGTGCAGCGGGTTAAGCGCACATGTGCAAAGTGCAACCCCAACCCCCCCCCTTAAGGATCCTGGTTTGAGCCCCGGCTCCCCACCTGCAGGGGAGTCCCTTCACAGGCGGTGAAGCAGGTCTGCAGGTGTCTATCTTTTTCTCCCCCTCTCTGTCTTCCCCTCCTCTCCATTTCTCTGTCCTATCCAACAATGACAACACATCAACAACAATAATAACTACAACAGTAAAACAAGGGAATAAATAAATATTTTTAAAAATTTTAAAAAAGAACTCGACAGGTGTAACTTGATAAGAATTCAGAGACAGGGGCCAGGTGGTGGCAGACCTGGTTCAGATAGTGTTCAGATATGTGTTCAGATAGTCAAGGACTCAGGCTCAAGCCCCCAGTCTCCACCTGCAGGGAGGAAGCTTCCCAAGCGGCGAAGCAGTGCTGCAGGTGTGTCTTTCTCACTTCTGTTTGCCCCTTCCCTCCTAATTTCTGCCTCTAGCCAATAAATAAATAAATAAATATTTTAAAAAGAATTTGAAAGATCAGGCATATTGATTTATAGATGGATAACATTCAAATGAGTATGCAAATAGACTGTTGTATAATAGTCTGGCATTTGTCCTCTGACTTCCGAGTGTGAGGGGCTTCTGAACCCTTGGGATTTCTCCAGTGATGGAAGTATCTGTTCCTCCTGAGGGACCCTCAAGGTTTGCAACACAGTGATAAATAATTCATGGCAGCCATCTTACTGGAAAGGCCTGCCGGGTGATTAGAAGGCTGAGGCTTTGAACCAGGTAATACCAGGCCTGTGTGGGGTGGGGTGAAGATGGCTGTTGACCTGAAGCATGTCATCCACCAGTGGCCCAATTAGTCATACTGAGGCAGGCCTAGTAAAACTCTGGACACTGGGTTCCAGTGAGCCTTCTGGTCGGTGATAACCTACCTATATGTGTGCTGGGACCATGGCATGGCCTGATTCTTCTGTGGGAGGATACAGAAGCTCTGTTTGAGAGCCTTTGAGATCCAGTGATTTATATCCTTTTATAAAAGACTTCTGAGATCTGAGTCATTCCAGTGGACTGTTGACCAGTGGGGGTGGGGAGTAATGTAAATTTTTATAGCCAGTTGGCCAGAAGTGCAGGTGAACAGCTTGTGGCCACAACTGGAAGCTAGGGCAGTATTATAAATTGTGTCAACAGAACTCTGGAGTCTGCGTGCACTTCAGGTGGCTAGCATTAGACAGGCCCGGCTTCCTCCTCTGTGGGAGAGAAGTCACTTGAACATTCAAAGGACAGGATTTGCATGTCTACTGGCAAGAGTAATTTTGTTGTGTGTTATCTACAGCTTGTGAATTGTCAATAACTAGATCGTTGGGAAGGGTGAACATAGCTTCTAGGGAAGCACTAAGGTTTTTTTTTTTTTCACCTGCAGTTGACCCTTGAATGACACAGATTTGACCTGTGACTGTTGCACTTTAATATGATGGGGTTTTCCCCAGGAAGTATAGCTGGCCCTCATAGCTGTGGGTGCCACATGCCCAGAATTAGCTAAACTCAGGTGTTGGAGGTGAAATCTTCAGATACAAAGGGAAGGGGGATGGACATGCTTAGAATTTTGGATTTCGGTGCCTTTTAGGGGCTTACTAAACTCAAACCCCACAGATAAGAGCTCATACCTGCATGTTCTTTACATGGAGAAATGGTACAAGGTACTCTAGTGACCCCTTCCCCTGTGTCTAGGAAAGTCCCTGTAAAACTAGCTTTGGCTTCCTGAAAAGCACAAGTTGAGTCCCAAGCTGAAATCTTCAGGGGAGAACAGCTCCACGCTCATTGGCACCCTACCCTAACATCACAAACCACCTAACTTGGAAATTCTTTCAGAAGTGTGACACTACTCCTGCTCGGGGTCTCAAGTCAGGTCTGTCCTTCATAGAAAAGCAGAGCTTGACACATACACACAACACACACACACACACACACACACACACACACACACACACACACACACACACACACACACACACACACACACACACACACACACACACACACACACACACACACCCCCCCACCCTTCATCTTCCCAGATTCTCACCCAATGCTTGTCCTTTATCTGCATTTGGGGTGAGTCTTTCCTGTTCTACTGTTTTTCCTGAATGGTTTTTTTCTTGTTTTGCAGTTGCTTGCTGTTCTGCATTTGCAACTGGAAGCTCCTGGCTACGGCCCCCATCATGGCCCACCGCCAGCCAGAGTCTCCATGTGACTCCCAGTCCTGCACACACCGACTTGCTGGGGATCCAGCTGTCTACAGGTCAGGTACGTGGGCGTGTGATACCATCCTTTCGTGGTTGAGAAGACCTCAAAGTGGTGCTTGGAGTAGTGGTTCTGAGCACCTTTTCAGGTTCTGATCCAGGGTGCAGGCAGGGGGCAGGGGCCTTCCAGAGGATTTCGATGCATGCTGAAGTGTGACAGCCACTTGTGTACATTTTTTTCATATTTGACTGTTCATTTTGGGTAGAGACAGACAAATTAAGGGTGAAGGAGTAGGAGAAAGAGAAACATCTGTAGCCCTGCCCCACCACTTGTGAACCTTGCCCACTGTTAATGGGTGTGCTCACACATTTTACTATATTACTGTGCATAAGCACCCAGGTCCAAGCCCCTGCTCCCCACCTGCAGGAAAAGAAGCTTCATGAGTGATGAGGCAGGGCTGCAGGTATCTCTTTGTCTCTCTCCCTACCTTCCCCTTGCTTCTCAATTTCTCTGTCTCTATCCAATACATAAATAAATACAAAAAATAAAAAAAAAGATAAAAAAGGGGTGTGCTCAGATGGGTGTACCACCACCCTGCCCCGAACTTGTGTACATTTCTGGTTTCTATGGAATCTGAAACCCAGTCCAGAAATGCTTTTGGAATGCTCACCTGGGGGAGCTGAAGGTACCTTCTGAAGGGCAAAAGGTGAGGGTTTGAGGACATTTGAACTGGGGACTGTGGAGCTGGCTGCGGGCATGCACGCTCTCTGCACTGGGAGGCCGTTTAATTGGACACATCTGATGGAAATGCTGGTCCTGCAGGAGGCACTCTGCTTTGGTGGTGTGATCACAAGCCCCAGGCCCCTCAGGAGATGGTGGTGAAGGCAGTTAGTACTTGAATTAGTTTATCTTGTATTTGCATTTGCTGTTGGTGTAACACTGGCCCACCTGGAGGGAGAGAGCTGAGGAACTGAAGAGGCACTGATTTGCATAAGTGGGTCTCTGGATTGGCTCATCTGGAGAATGAACAGCATGCCCGTGAACTTGGCATAGTTCATACGAGAAACTGATACGCTATAAGGGGTCTTCTTGCACTAAGGGGTGATTTGCATTCGGAAGCTGATGTTCTCAGTGATGATTTATCTGCGTTCTCCAGTGCATGTACAAATAGCTCCTCCAAGCACACCGAGTCCCTACTTTGACCCTAAGACACTCTGCGAGCCTGCTTCTAACCTGGTGAGCTGATTTGGGACACAAAAGTCAATTTTGTAACTGTAATATGTCAATTGGGTCAGTGATCTTGATCACCTGAGGCTCTTAAAAAAATACCCGTGTCCTGTGGCTGGTGGGGTGGTTCAGTGGGTACAGCACGTTCATTGCAAACGTGAGTGAGTGAAGCATAACGTTTGATTCTGATGCTGTAAATGACCAAACAGTGTTCTGGTCGGTGGCTGGTGCGGGGTGTGTCTCTCCCTCCCCCTCCTCCTCCTCTTCTTCCTCTTTCTCTCTCTCTCTCTCTCCCTCTCCTCCCCCCCATATATATATATCCCTGGCTAGGGGAAGACTTAACTGATGAGTCCAACACTAACTACCATGTCTGAGGACCCTGCTTGAATCCCAGCTGGTACATGCACTGGAGTGGTACTTTTGACTGTGTTTTCTCTCTCCTCTCTCTCTCTCTCTCTTTCTCTCTCATTTCTGCCTATATCATATGAAATAAAATCCATCATTAAAGGAGTTGGAAGATGACGTAACTGGTGACGTATGTGCTTTGCCCTCACGGGAGCATATGACACCAGGAGGAAAGCCGCAGCCGGTGGAGCGGCGCTGTGGTGTCTCTAATCTAAGGTAGACCCAGACCCTGCCCGGAAACAGTGCTGTCGCAGTGTGCAAGACCCTGGCATTACAACCAAGGTCCCCATGCCTAAGTCACTTCCTCCAGCCCCATAGCATCAGGCTGTGGGGGCTAGGAGGGGAGGGACTCAGGAATATGTTTAGTGTTGTCAAATATCCCACTGCAGCAGCTGTTAAAAAAATAAAAAAATAAAAATAAAAAGTAAGAGGTCTTTAAAACATCTTTTAAAAGCATACATTTAAGAATATTTTTATTTTAATGAGCGATGCAGAGGCCGATGCCAGAGCACTGTTGAGCTCTGACTTGTGGTGGTGCTGGCGATTGAACCTGGCACCTTGAGCCTCAGAAATGAAAATCTTTTGCAGAACCGTTGTGCTGTCTCCCTAGCCTCCAAATTTAGGTACTAACCTAAGGAGAGGAGCTGGCATAACAGCTCACTTAGTGTGCTGCATTGCTGTGTGTGCCCTAGGTCCAAGCCAAACTTCCACCACATTGAAGGAAGCTTTGATGCCGTGGTCTCTCACCACACACTCTGTCTCTGTTGAGATTTTTTTCCCCTTTTTATAACTGGGGGAAGGGAGGGAGAGAAAGCCAGAATATCAGTCCGGCACATTCGATGCCAGGGATCAAGCTTGGGACCCCATGCTTGGGAGTCCGATGCTTTATCCGCTGAGCCACCTTCCAGGTTATAGCATTTTGCATTTTAATGAAGTCTAGTTTATCTAGTGTTTCTTTTACGAATTGTGCTTTTGATGGGAAGTCTTAAGACCTCGTTGCCCCTTCCTAGGTCCTGAGCTCTTTCCCTGTGTTTTATTCTAAAAGTCTCATAGCTAGGACAGGGGGATAGCTCAGTGGTCATGCAAAAAGACTTTCAAGCCTGAGCTTCCAAAGGCCCAGGTTCAATCTCCTCCTCTCGTGTGCCCTCCTCCCCCACTCCCCCTGCCATAAGCTAGAACTGAGCAGTGCTCTACTTAAAAAAAAAAAAAAAAAAGTTCCAGGGCCAGGCAGTGGTGCACCCAGTTGAGCACAAATTACCATGAGGACCAAGCCCCTGGTCCTCCTCTGTAGGGCAGAAGCTTCACAAGCAGTGAAGCAGGGCTGCAGATGTCTCTCTCCCCTTCTATCTTTCCCTCCACTCTCAGTTGCTTTCTGTCCTATCAACTAACTTTTTAGAAATTTATTTATAAAATGGAAACACTGATAAGACCATAGGCTAAGAGGAGTACAATTCCCACCACCAGAGCTCTGTATCCCATCCCCTCCCCCTGCTAGCTTCCCTATTCTTTAACCCTGTGGGAGGATGGACCCAAGATCATTGTGGGATGCAGATGGTGAAAGGTTGGTCTTCTGTAATTGCTTCCCCGCTGAACATGGGCGTTGACAGGTTGATCCATATTCTCAACCTGTCTCTCTCTTTCCCTAGTGGGGCGGGGCTCTGAGGGAGCGGAGGTGGGATCATCTGCCCAGGGAAGTCCGGTTGACATCATGGTAGCATCTGGAACCTGGTGCTGAAAAAGAGTTAACATAGAAAGCCATACAAGCAGACTGGGAGTATGGATCGACCAGTCAACGCTCATGTTCAGCGGGGAAGCAATTACAGAAGCCAGACCTCCCACCTTCTGCACCCCACAACGACCCTGGGTCCATGCTCCCAGAGGGATAGAGAATGGGAAAGCTATTGGGGAGGGGGTGGGATATGTAGATTGGGTGGCAGGAATTGTGTGGAGTTGTACTCCCCCATCCTATGATCTTGTTAATGTCTCCTTTCTTAAATAAATTAATTTTAAAAAAAAGGTAATAAAAAAAAAAGCCATACAAGTTGTTGACTAATCATGAACCTAAAGGCTGGGATGTTGCAAATGAAGATTTGAGGTCTCCGTTTTGGAAATAGCTAGTAGGTCTATTTTAGGTATATTCCAAAGGTCCCATGTCTTTACTAGTTTTTGCCTGAGCCTGACATCTGATATGCAGGTGGACCCAGGTTATTGTCTGGGGAGATGATGTCATGGCTGGGAAAAGGCCTAGAAAGCTGGATCAGGGAAGAGAGTAGCTCCCCAATATGGGAAAAGTATGTAAGTATTGTTGACTGTAAACCCCATCGATTTGATCTGGGGCCCATATTCAGCACAGGAGCCTATGTAACCTCTACATCCCTGTAGGTCCGAAATTGCATTCTGTGGTCATCAGTAGGAACATTCTGAGTTGCACCAGAATTTCAGGAGCCATCTTCTTCAGGTGGTAGAGAGCATGTTATCTTGGTCCGGGAGGTGGCGCAGTGGATAAAACATTGGTCTCTCAAGCATGAGGTCCTGAGTTTAATCCCCGGCAGCACGTGTACCAGAGTGATGTCTGGTTCTTTCTCTCTCCTATCCCTCTCATTAGTAAATAAATATTTTTTTTTTTTTTAAAAAAGAGCATGTTATCCAACTCTCCTTCAGAGGATGGAACATTCTCTAGCATTGTGGATCCACATTGAGGGCAAGGTGCTATGGGGGCCCCCAAAGGGGTCCATTATATTGTTCCTGATGGAGATGACTAGTGACAGTGGAAAGAGGGATCTGTTATAGGTCTAGGCTCATCATGTCTGAGTGGGAATCCCAGGACTCCCTGACTAAGGCCCCAGCTGATGGGGTGGCCTGATAGTGACTAAAGCATCATCTTTAAAGTATGCCAGTCTCTTACCCTTGTTCAACTTTTGTAGTCCTTACTTTGATAAGGATAGCTTTGGTGTGACTGAGGGAAGTGTAATAGGAAGCAGGTGAGGAGGGTGTCTAGGTCTATGTAAAAAACTATTTCATTAGGTACTTTAATGTGTCTTTTTAAGTCTTTCTACTAGCTTGCTTCATTTATTGACTCACTGCAAACTATTGTGAACTTCTGCTTTAAAGTATATATTTTACCCTAACTTATGGATACATGTGTACATATGCCCTATCTCATGGGACCTGGTCTTATATATCTAGGTTTTGAGGCTTCGTTAGGAAGTAAACCACCCGAAATGGAATTAAGGAGTCCTATGAAAAAGGAAAGGTCTCACCTGAGTAATGATGCTGAAGAGTTGACATGCCACGCCTGGTGTCTCTGGACACAGTCCGAAGTGAAGCATGCCGTGGTGGTACTCATTGCATTGAATAGGTTGGGATCAGCAGATGCAGTATCAATTGGTATGAATTGAGAGAAGCATGCTGGAAAGTAAGTCCAACCCTAGAGATTCCAGGACTGGGGGAAATTTGGGCTTTATAGAGGAAGCAGGAAGTTCCTGCTATCTTAAGTTTTAAGAATGCAATAGATAGTTATTGCTATAGTCAAATTATTTGGCAATTGGGTTTACTTAGAAAATCTCATTGTAGGGAGTTAGGCGGTAGCACAGCAGGTTAAGCGCACGTGGCACGAAGTACAAGGACCATCATAAGGATACCAGTTCAAGCCCCGGCTCCCCACCTGCAGGGGGGTCGCTTCACAAGTGGTGAAGCAGGTCTGTAGGTGTCTTTCTCTCCCCCTCTGTCTTCCCCTCCTCTCTCCATTTCTCTCTGTCCTATTCAACAACGACACATCAATAACAACAGTAATAACTACAACAATAAAAAAAGGGCAACAAAAGGGAATAAATAAATATTTTTTTAAAATAAAAGAAAAGGAAGTTGGGTGGTAGTGCAGCGGGTTAAGCGCACGTGGCACGAAGTACAAGGACCAGCATAAGGATCCCAGTTCAAGCCCCCGGCTCCCCACCTGCAGGGGAGTCGCTTCACAGGCGGTGAAGCAGGTCTGCAGGTGTCTTTCTCTCCCCCTCTCTGTCTTCCCCTCCTCTCTCCATTTCTCTCTGTCCTATCTAATAATGACGACATCAATAACAACAATAATAACTACAACAATAAAAAGACAACAAGGGCAACAAAAGGCAAAATAAATGAATAAAATTTAAAAAAAAAAAAAAAGAAAATCCCATCATTAGGATTTGCTGTATCATACACGACCTCACCATAATTTGTCCTTTGATGTTATTTATTTATATCTTTATTTTATAAAGTAACACCACCAGTTGCTTCTGCTCTCCTGGTCTAAGCTTATAGGAGAGTCAACATATCAAAGACTCAGCCTATGGTCTGTGCATTAAAAAGTTTGAGACATTCAATCAATTTTCCCCTCTCATATTAATTTAATGGGGATTTATATGACTACAAATTAATAGGAGTGTACATAAACACCATTCCCACCACCAAAAGACTGTGTCCCAGCCCATCCTCCCCCCCCCCCACCTCTGCTCCTCCAGTGAAGTTGAACATCCACCCCCACCTTCCACCCAGAGATTTTTACTTTGGTGCCCTACTCCAAACTCAGATTCTGGTTTTAGTTTACCTTTCTGTTCTTCTTTCTTAACTTCTGTTTATGAGTGGGATCATCCCATACTCTTCTTTGTCTTTCTGACTTAGCTCACTTAACATAATTCCTTCTAGCTCCATCCAAGTTGGGTTAGAGAAGGTGGGTTTATTGTTCTTAATAGCTGCATAGTAACAAGTTTGTTTTGTTTTGTTTAATTTTTTAATATTTATTTATTTTCCCTTTGTTACCCTTGTTTTTTATTGTTGTTGTAGTTATTATTGTTGTTGTTATTCTTGTCATCATTGTTAGATAGGACAGAGAAAAATGGAGAGAGGAGAGGAATATGGGGAAAGAAAGACACCTGCAGACCTGCTTCATCGCTTGCGAAGTGCCCCCCTGCAGATGGGGAGCTGGGGGCTTGAACCAGGATCCTTATGCCACATATGCTTAACCTGCTGCACTACCGCCCGACTCCCGAGTAACAAGTTTTTTAAAAGTCTTTTTTTATGTTCTGTAGCTTTACATTCAAATCTCTGGCCTATTTGGAGTGGGGTTTTGTATAAGATGTGGGATTAAGGACTAGATTGTTTTTGGTTTTCCCCATGAGTGTCCATCCGAGCACTGCTGTCAGGTGATTTCAAAATGGAGCAAAGGCTGAGAAGCAGTGGCCTCATGGCCTGGTGATTGAAAGGCTTCTTCTTCTTCTAGCGTTTGCCCTTCTTCCGTAGCCAGTCAACAGTGTCAGGTTGAGCCTGATGTCAAGTTTCGAGACCTCCTTTGAATCTGGAGAGGTGGCAGTCATTGACTATGTGGGTCATAGTCTGTCTGGAGCCGCAGGGGCAGTTTGGGTCGTCTCTGGCTCCCCAGCGATGGAACATAGCGGCGCACCGGCCATGGCCTGTTCGATAGCGATTGAGGAGGGCCCAATCATAACATGCTAGGTCAAAGCCAGGTTGACGCTTGCAGGGGTCTGTGATGAGGTGTTTGTTCTTTACCTCAGCTTGAAAGGCAAGTCTGGTAGAAACCTGAGCTCCAAGGTCTGTTTTTGAGGGTCACAGTAAAATTAAAACAGAACGGCCGAAATGTCTGCTTTTAGAACACATGTTAATATAGATCATACAGTCTTAAGCTTTCTTGTGGCCTGTGTCTAAGGTACAGCTGAAAGTAATTTTAGTATCTCTAGTGACACATATGCAAGAAATTGTCATTGTAACTTGTAGTCAAAGAACTAATTCTTGGGACCAGGGACAGAACTCAGTGATAGAGCATATGTCTTGCATGCATGAGGCCCTAAGTTTGAACCCCAGCACCCACCAATCCAAATGATGATAGAGTCTGAATTCTTGTTTCTGGGTGAAATCCTAGGACTCCAGCGTGTAGCTTACATTGCTGGCATGCCTCGGCCGGACTGGCCACATTTCAGGAACAATTCTGTGCAAGAGTGGCACAGTCCGCTTAGACAAAGAAAGGCTTGCTCCCACTTTGTTCTTCTCTGTGTTTGCCAAGCAAGTACTAAAATCTCTGCAGTGTTTCTACCTGGCGCAAACTCAGGGCCACTCACCTCAAAATGTAATGCAGGCCATGTTTGGACACCCTTGTTTCTGCTCACAGGAGGATGAAGGCAGTCTAGACAAATGTGTTCTTGGTGGAGTAGGTTGTCATAAATATTCATGCTGCGCTGACATGATGGGCTCCCAGCCTGAGAGCTATTGTCCTCTCCCCCCATGCTGTGAGGCTTCCTTCCCCGCAACTAAAGTTATTAAATGTGCATAAGTTTGCATAGTGCTCTGTTGTTAAAATTCGGGAAGGCTCTGGCTGGCCGGGCTAGCTTCACGGTGGTGAACAGAGACGCGGAGACAGTGGCTGGGCAGGGAAGCTGTATTTCTTTATTCAGGAACAACGATTCATAAACTAAGACAAACTAATCACCAAACAGAACTCTGCTGTCTCTTTGCGGCGGCGCAAGCACTCTCTCTTTTACTCTGGAACTCAGGAACTCTCCAACTCTGGAACTCTGGAACTCTCATACTGGGGAACCCTCTGAAACTCTTCCACTGTGGAACTCTCTCTTACTCTGTAACCCTGAAACTCTCGAACTCAGGAACTCTGTCACTCTCGAACTCTGGCTAACTCTGGCACTCTCGAACTCAGGAACCCTCTCCCTTCCTCTCGAACTCAGACACTCTCCAACTCATGAACTCAGGAACCCTCCCTCAGGGTTCCTTGGGGCGGGGCCAAGCAGGCCCGCGAAATTAATTGGACTGATCCAATTCTCTTGGTTTGGGGAGGGCTAGAACAAACCAATGTAACGCATACGACAATTCCCCCTTTTCTTTTTAACTAAATGACTATAGTATCAAGGGTGTGGGGTGAACAGAAACATATATTACAAAAACCAGCATGTTGCCAAGGGAAGGCCTGAGGGGGCCATATCTGAAAAAAAAAAAATTTCTTGCCTCTGGGGGGCTACTTGCCTCGACCGGGCAATTGCATGGGGGCGGGGAACGGCCTAGGGTCCCACAGGCAGCTGGCTGCAACTTACTTACTATGAAACAAAACTTGTTATTAGCATATCTACTGCAGGATCCAACGTTTCTAATAGAGAAGGAATTTGAGACTTTTACATATCAACAACGTCTTTTAACCTTTTGTTACACCCATTCAAGATGGAGACACACCCTAGGTGTGGGCCGGAGAGGAAACCTCAGGCATGAGAATAATTAGCATAGCCATTGTGCGATCTACCATTTCTAATAGGTAGTGTTTTACATATCAACAAGTCTATTTAACCTTTTGTTTAGACCAACTTAGTTAAAATATATTGTTAACTAATTTTTACCTTAGACTTTAAATGTAAGTTAATTTTATCTTTATGAGAATTATATTGAAAACCTTTTTCATTTATCTTTGACTAGTAAGAATTTAGCCTTAAAGCTACTGTTTACCAAACTTTAAACATACACATAAACATAGTCATTAATACACGAGGAGAGAAACCTTTGTTACGAAGACATGTCATTTTAAACACGAATTTAAATCTATATTGTCTCAGTTGTTGGGGGGGGGGGTTCACCATCCGGAGGTGGCTTCCCGCGCAGCTCCACTTCTAGGAATTGCAGGTTGCGATCTCTGCACAAATCTCTGCGTACTCCAGCTTGTCTGCCTTCAGACCGGACCGGCGGCTGGAGATCTCGTGTGCCCAGTTTTGGCAGGGAGCCCGGGGGTCCGGGAGGCCCGGGATGGTTCCAGAATTTATAGAAAGAGGGCAGGCAGGCCATCTTTGTAGAAGGCGTGGGCCTAGGTGCCCAGGGGTGGCGGCCATGATAGGCCACCGCGGCCCTGCCCCATGGCCCTGTCATGTCTGCTGCCCTGTTCGCAGTGGCCGAGCAGCGTGGAGGGATCACGCGTCCAGTGCCCTGCACCACGCGGTGGAGAGCCAGCTCTCGTGGGCTGGCCTCGGGCTCTTGCATGTTGGCCTCGGGCTCCAGCATGTTGGCATCGGGCTCTAGTGAGCTGGCATCGGGCTCTTGCATGGTGGCGTAGGCCTCCAGCGGGCTGTGGGGCTGCGGGCTGTGGGGCTGCGGGGCTGCGGGCGCGGTGCGCGGGGTTGTCTGGGCGCAGCCGGCTGGCTGGCTGTTTAACCAGGCGGAAACAGCAGCTCCGCGCCTCTCCTCCCGCCCGCTGGCTCTTCCCGCTGGCTGTTGTGAGTTCGCCAGAGCGAGTGGAAACCACAGAGTGGTCCAGAGATAAATGTTCCAGAAACAGCAAAACAGTCTCGTGAAGAAAGAGCAGAGGCCTTTGGAGATCTCTTCACAAGCAGAAGAGAAGGCCATAGTACATAGGTAGCCAAATTGTCTTTACTTATCTGAGAGATGCACAGGTCAGCCCCACGTTGGGCGCCATTTGTTGTTAAAATTCGGGAAGGCTCTGGCTGGCCGGGCTAGCTTCACGGTGGTGAACAGAGACGCGGAGACAGTGGCTGGGCAGGGAAGCTGTATTTCTTTATTCAGGAACAACGATTCATAAACTAAGACAAACTAATCACCAAACAGAACTCTGCTGTCTCTTTGCGGCGGCGCAAGCACTCTCTCTTTTACTCTGGAACTCAGGAACTCTCCAACTCTGGAACTCTGGAACTCTCATACTGGGGAACCCTCTGAAACTCTTCCACTGTGGAACTCTCTCTTACTCTGTAACCCTGAAACTCTCGAACTCAGGAACTCTGTCACTCTCGAACTCTGGCTAACTCTGGCACTCTCGAACTCAGGAACCCTCTCCCTTCCTCTCGAACTCAGACACTCTCCAACTCATGAACTCAGGAACCCTCCCTCAGGGTTCCTTGGGGCGGGGCCAAGCAGGCCCGCGAAATTAATTGGACTGATCCAATTCTCTTGGTTTGGGGAGGGCTAGAACAAACCAATGTAACGCATACGACAGTGCTCTTAAGTGCACACTGGCCTTGCTTATAGAGAGAGGGAGCTGTGTGGGGGTAAGGGTGGGATAAGGCAAATCTCTCGTCATCATTTAAATGAAGGGACAATGTGCCGAGCAGAACTGGTTTCTAGTCCACGGCTGCAAGGACCTAGGTTCAGCCCCCACTCCCCACTTGCAGGGGTAGAGCTTTATGAGTGGTGAAACAGGTCTGTAGGTGTCACTTTCCCTCTCTATCTCACCCTCCCCTCTCAACTTCTCTGTCCTATCCTATAAAATGGCAAAAAGAAAATGGGTGGGGGGGGGTTAAGGAAAGCACACCAGCCTCAAGAAGTGTATATGACCATAGGACATGGAGCAGAAAAGTTCCTCAGCCTAGGCACCAGTGACACTTAGGAATCAGCCATTGTTTGGGGGGGGGAGGTCTTCCCTGGTCACTGTAGCCCCCACCTCCACCCTCGCATCATCTCTGATCTCATGAATCAGGACACATTCCAGCCCCAAATGTCTCCAGAATCTGCCCAATGTTCCTTGGGGGTCAGAATTGTCCCAGGGTTCAACTGAAATGAATTCCTGATTCAGGTATGGATACTTCTTTTTGTTGGTTGTGGTGATGGTTTTTGTTTGTCTTTTGTTCTGCTTTGCTCACTTTTGACATTTGATAACTATAACTATTCTCAGTCTGTTAAAAGATGAACTGAGGTGTATTAGATGTCTTAAGAGGTTGTCTGGGCTGGGGAGATAGCATAATGGTCCTGCAAAAAGAATCTCATACCCGATGCTCTAAGGTCCCAGGTTTGATTCCCAGCAACACCTTAAGCCAGAGCTAGGCAGTATTTTGGTGTCTCTTTTCCTTTCTCTATCTCTTTCATTTTAAATAACTGGATAACATTAAGAGCTAAAGTTTGTCTTTGATAGAGGTGCCCAGACTATTAAAATGGGAAAAGGGGAGACTCTTCAACAGATGGTGTTGGAAAAAATGGGTTGAAACATGCAGAAGAATGAAACTGAACCACTGTATTTCACCAAACACAAAAGTAAATTCCAAGTGGATCAAGGACTTGGATGTTAGGCCAGAAACTGTCAGATACTTAGAGGAAAATACTGGCAGATATCTTTTCCACATAAATCTTAAAGACGTCTTCAATGAAACGAACCCAGTTACAAAGAAGACTAAAGCAAGTATAAACCTAAGGGACAACATCAAATTAAAAAGCTTCTGCACAGCAAAAGAAACCACTACCCAAACCAAGAGACCCCTCACAGAATGGGAGAAGATCTTTACATGCCATACATCAGACAAGAGTTTACTAACCAAAAGATATAAAGAGCTTGCTAAACTCAAAAACTAGAAAACAAATTACCCCTTCCAATAATGGGGAGAGGACATGGACAGATAATCACCACAGAAGACATCCAAAAGGCCAAGAAACACATGAAAAAATGCTCCAAGGCATTGATGTCAGAGAAATGCACATGAAGATGACAATGAGATACCACTTGACTCCTGTGAGAATGTCATACACCAGAAAAGGTAGCAGCAACAAATGCTGGAGATGTTGTAGGAACAAAGGAACCCTCTTGCAGTGCTGGTGGGAATGTCAGTGGCTTCCAGCCTCTCTGGAGAGCAGTCTAGAGAACTCTCAGAAGACTAGAAATGGACCTATCCTCTGATCCTTCAGTTCCTCTCCTGGGGATATATCCTAAGGAATCAAACTCCCATCCAAAAAGATTTGTGTATACCTATCTATGTTCATAGCAGCACAATTTGTAATGGCCAAAACCTGGAAGCAACCGAGGCATCCAAGAACAGATGAATGGCTGAGCAAGTTGTGGTCTATATACACAATGGAATACTACTCAGCTATTAAAAATGGTGATTTCACCATTTTCTGCCCATCTTGGATGGAGCTTGAAGAAATCATGTGAAGTGAAATAAGTCAGAAACAGAAGGATGAATATGGGATGACCTCACTCACAGGCAGAAGTTGAAAAACAAGATCAGAAGAGAAAACACTAAGTAGAACTTGGACTTGAGCTGGTATATTGCACCAAAGTAAGAGACCCTGGGGTGGGTGAGGGGTAGAGTTCAGGTCCTGGAACAGGATGGCAGAGGACCTAGTGGGGGTTGTATTGTTGTATGGAAAACTGATAAATGTCATGTATGAACAAACTATTGTATTTACTGTTGACTGTAAACTATTAATTCCCCAATAAAGAAATTTAAAAAATACTTTGCTTGTGCATAACCCTTCTGGAAATCCCCTTCTTTGCCAGCTCCCTCTTCCTTAAACAAAAGGAATGTTTTTTTGTTTTTCTGTTTTTGCCTCCAGTGCAAATCCATTGCTCCTGGAGGCTATTCCCCCCCCCTTTTTTTTTGCTATTGTCATGCTTGTTGTAGTTATTGTTGTCATAGCTGTTGTTGTTGGATAGGACAGAGAGAAATGGGAGAGCAGAGGGGAAGACAGAGAGGGGGAGATAAAGATAGACACTTGCAGACCTGCTTCACCACTTGTGAGGTGACCCCCCTGCAGGTGGGGAGCCGGGGGCTCGAACCAGGATCCTTATGCGGCCCTTGCGTTTTGTGCCATGTGTGCTTAACCTGCTGTACTACGACCCAGCTTCCGTGTTCTTTTAACAGCATGGAACTTGTGGACATATTTATTTCCTTCATTTTATCAAAATTGGTTGATGTTTGAAGGTTCCTGTCACTTGTACTGTAAGAAAAGCACAGTTCCAATGTTATCAAAACCATCCTGTTTCTAGATAAATGGAATTGTTTCCCCCATTTTCTCAGGAGACTTTAGTGTACTCTCTTCCCAAATAAAAACTTTTGGATAATAAAAACAGTAAATAAATAAAAAGAGAGAAAGTTTGAAAAAAAAAACATTTTATTTGAGCAGAGTTTGATTTGAATTAGGCAGCATCTTGCCTACCAGGTGAGAGTTCTCTGGGGCTATAGAATGTGAAAGACCTGCAGAGGCAAGAGGGGCTGGAACCAGGAAGTTGTATTAAGCAACAAAGCAGGTTGGTTATTAGAAGGTGATTTTTTTTTTGGGGGGATGGCAGGGGCCTATTGGGGAAATAACATAATTAGTGGGTAATTAGTTGATCTGGTGGTTTCTGCCTAACTGGTTTCAATGCTCTTTCAGAGAGTCAAGACTGTATGTCTAGTTTCCAGGACCTGGGGCTTTATAGTGATAGAAGAGATTGCTATTTAAAAAAAATAAATTAACGCTTCAATACAAGGATATATTTCACTCTTGAATTTGTTTTCCTTGTTGAGGGGAAATTGTTCCTAGATACACTTAACCATCTTCAGTCATTCAGAAAATGGTGCCCTTGGGTTTTGGCCATGAAACTACAGACTCTTCAAGACACAGCACTGGGACAGATTCTCATCAAATATTTGATATAAGATGTATCTTCAAAACAGACCTCTATTCTCTGCTTCAAAGATTCCTGCTCGGGAGTCAGGCAGTAGCACAGTGGGTTAAGCGCACGTGACACAAAGTCCAAGGACTAGCCTAAGGATCCTGGTTCGAGCCCCTGGCTCTCCACCTGCAGGGGAGTCCCTTCACAGGCGGCGAAGCAGGTCTGCAGGTGTCTATCTTTCTCTCCCCCTCTCTGTCTTCCCCTCCTCTCTCCATTTCTCTCTTTCCTATCCAACAACAACGACAACAATAATAACTACAACAAGGGCAACAAAAAGGAATAAATAAATAAAAATAAAAAAGATGTTAAAAAATTCTTTAAAAAAAAAAAAAAAAGATTCCCGCTCATCTGTCAGGCCAGTTCAAGTGTCTCCAGGTTTGTGAAGTCTTCACTAACTTCCCCAGGCAGAAAAAAGACACTTTTGCCAGAGCCTTTTTGCTTTTTGCCAAAGCTCTCCTTATAGCATCTATTATTATAGTCATGTATGTACAGTGTGAGTGAGTGATTGCGAATCACAAAGGTAGAGGTTGGAGGATAAGCTACAGCCAACTCTGATTAAATGAAGTGGCATGTTTCCTTTCTCCTCCTCTTCCCCCTCCTTCCCCTGCCCCTTCTCCCTCCTCCTCCTCTCCTTCCTCCTTTTTTAAACCAGAGCACTTCACAGCTCTAGCTTATAGTGGTGCTGGGGATTGAACCTGATACTTTAGATGCCTCAGGCATGGAAGTCTTTCTGCAGAACCGTTATGCCATCTCCCCAGCCTTTAAGTGACATGTTTCATACGCACAACATGACAGGCCAAAAGTTACCAGTGAGTGAATAGATGCTTGGAGTCTGGACAAGAAGCTCTCCCCCAAAAAAAAAAAAAATGCTTAGACTTGAGTAAAGAGGATTGTTAGATTCCATAAAGAGAATGCCAAAGACCTGAGTAGTCCTAAAAAATGGTCCTCAGGGCTATTTATTTCCATAAGTAAACTGGAATCAGTGCTACAAACTCACCAGTTCCTGGTGGCTTTTACTCTGTATGAGAGGACAGTCACATTGAATGTCCTCTGCAGTCAAGGATCTGCTGATGCTGAAATGCTCATTTACACACAAGATGACACTACTGTCATCAGACTTGAAATTTCTAGTTTTCCTTCATCAAGTTGTTTCAACATCTTTTTATTCATTTCCCCCTTTTTTGATACAGGGAGAAATTGAGAGGGAAGGGGAGATAGAGTAGGAGAGAAACACCTGTAATAACTGCTTCACAAGCTTGTGAAGCTCCTCCCCCCCCCCCGCAGGTTGGGGGCCAAGGGTTTGAATCCAAGTCCTTGCTCTTCTTTATCTGGTTTTAGACATCAAGTCTCTAGTCTCTGCAAGTGGGCCTGTCTGGCTAAAGTGCAGTCTTTCTAGAAGAGTCATAGATCAATTCATTTCTACCTGTAATGAGGAACAGAATTCTAATCGAGCCAAATTTTGCTTTCATAAGCACCCAAGTCAAATGCAATCTGCCCTGAAGACTCAATCCAGTGATTCTCCAACTTAAAGCTATGTAAGGGCTTCAGATGCTAACAGGCTTCCAAAGCTCCTGGAGGAGGCTGATTCTAAGGGGGCTGAGTAGGGCTTAATAAGAGACCTCCAAAGGTGTGGATTTCTCACAAGGATGAAATGAGATAGTGTCTAGAACAGTGTCTGGCACAGACTGAGCACTCACAGTGTATTAGCGCTTGCTATCCCCAGGTGCCTCGTCTTTGACTGGGATTAACTTTATACATTTGTGAAAAGACATTTGCATGTCACACTTCCCTTAATGGTGTCCCCCTTTCAATACAAGTAAGACCCAACCTCTTTATCTCTTCACTGGAGAAGGTAGGACTTAAGTCTGCACACCTTTGTTTACTGTGCCTTTCCTGGTGGCCTCCCTAACTAGCCCTCCCTCTTTTTCCCAGCGTCCTTTAAGTCCTTTAAGTGATGCCCTCTTAAGGTGACCTCTGAAGGCACAAGGGGTTACGCAGTCCTGCTGGTTCCCTCCCATGTGCTAGGGGGCGTATGTCACTAACTTTCCTTTGGAATGTTTACCCATCTGTCTTGATGTTCGTTTGTCCAGCTCTGACTAACCCAGAGGGATATGGAATGATTCCCTTTTGTACCCTGATACCAGCATTTTGGTATATCAACAAAGTAAAAATACTCATCTCCATTATAAAAACATAATTCCAGGAAACAGGAGGAGAAAGATGGCTTTGAAAAATAGCACCAACAAAAGATTGCAAAAGATTTCATTGAAAAGAATACTAGTAAGTGTGGTCCGGGAGGTGGTGCAGTGGATAAAGTATTGGACTCTCAAGCATGAGGTCCTGAGTTCAGTCCCCAGCAGCACATGTACCAGAGTGATTTCTGGCTCTTTCTCTCTCCTTCTATGTCTCTCATAAATAAATAAATAACATCTTAAAAAAAAAAAAGAATACTAGAAAGTGTCTAGGTTGTGAGTTAATTGTTCACACTGGATTGAACCTGGGACCTTTGGTGCCATGTTTCTCTTCAAATAGCCAGGCCACCCTGCCCAAATGAAAAAGGGTCAGGTCATTGAGTGAAAACTAACAGAAATGCTTCCTAGGACCGAGGTGAATACAGTCATAAACAACAATAGCTATACCCCTGTGTATTCTTCAGCAAAGCATGTTAGAGTCTATTTGCATTGGCTTGAAAGGTTATTTCCCAAGATGCTTGAACAGCAACTTCTTTTTTTTCATTTTTTAAAATATTTATTTATTCCCTTTTGTTGCCCTTGTTGTTTTATTGTTGTAGTTATTATTGTTGTTGTTGATGTCACTGTTGTTGGATAGGACAGAGAGAAATGGATAGAGAAGGGGAAGACAGAGGGGGAGAGAAAGATAGACACCTGCAGACCTGCTTCACCACCTGTGAAGTGACTCCCCTGCAAGTGGGGAGTAGGGGCCTCAAACAGGGATCCTTACTCCAGTCCTTGCACTTAGCGCCACGTGTGCTTAACCCGCTGCGCTACTGCCCGACTCCCGAACAGCAACTTCTGAGTCCAATGAAAAGAGTTTTAATTTGATCCTCCTAGGGTTGGTTGCCAGAATGATCAGCAGAGTAGTTTTTGTCATGTGACTAGCTCAGCACTGCTTCCAGATTAGTGCTAACACATGTTCTAAATACAAGCCTGAGAAAGCAAAGAAGCGACTGTCAGAAAAATGATGACAGGGCAAAAGTCACGAGGTCCTCTTACAGCGAAGTCATCAGTCAGGGCTTCTTGATTGGCCCTTCCACGAAGGGAAGCCAGGGAGGGAGCACCAGGAGAAATACATACTGACACACAAAAAGGAAGTGTTTACAAAACCAAGCCAGGGGATGGGATTGGGGGGGGGGGGTGGAATTCAGCAGTGAGCACATGATTTGATGCCTAACCTCTCACTTCCACACCCACACCCTCCAAAAAGGTAACAAAAGGTCATAGAACATGATTTTTGGCCAATATTGTATTTTAGTGAGAGAGACCAGAGCACTGCTCAACTCTGGCTTATGATGGTAGCGGAGATTGAACCCGGGACCTCGAGCCTCAGGCCTAAGTCTTTTGCAGAAACATGCTGTCTCCCTTGTCCCATATAACATTACACATAACCTTTAATGATTAGATTCAAAGGAGATGCCTCTGGAGAGTTGGCAAGTTTCCAAATGTTTACATTCAGTTTCTGCTCTTAGATTCTTGTGGGGTAGTATGGAAAGTTGGCTTCTACTGGCACTGATTTAGAGAAAAATTTTAAGAGGGTTGAGGAAAACACACTAAATCAAGCAACATTTGCAGCATAGTGAGAAATGAAATCCCAGGTCTGGGCAGTGGCGCAGTGAGTAGAGAGAGCACTGGACATGGAAGCATGAGGGTCTGTCTGAGTTCAATCTCTAGGGTCCCGTGCTCCAGAGTGATACTTTGGTTCATATTCTTTTTTTTTAAAATCTTTATTTATTGGATAGAGACAGCCGGAAATCAGGAGGGAAGGGGGTGATGGAGAGAGACACCTGTAGCACTGCTTCGCCACTTGCAAAGCTCTCTCCCTGCAGGTGGGGACCAGGGGCTGGAACCTGGGTCCTTGTGCATTGTAACATGTGTGCTCAACCAGGTATGCCACCGGCCAGCCCCCATATTCTTTTTCTCTCTAATAAAATCTTAGAAAGACATGAAATGTCTGTATTTAATTAATTTTCTATATATTTGAACATTTAAAAAGATTTGTTTATATGATCAAGGAGGAGAGAAAGAACCAGAGCATTGTCACCCTGGCACTTGTGATGCTGGGGATTGAACCCAGGACCTCATGCTTGAGAGTCCAATGCTTTACCATTATGCTACCTCCCAGGCTGCACATTTCTATTTCTGACATCTTGTTCAACCTTTTGTCACCTTTGCTTGATCTAAGTCAGCCCTGGTAGTTGGTTTTGTTGGCAGTTTAAAAAAAAAAATTGGCAGACTCTAATTTGCAAGAAGTAACTGACCTTGGAGAAGCATTACAGTTGATAGCTGTTAGCGGCAGCAAAGCTGCTGGTGAAGGCTGAGCGACAGCATGGGTTTTGGCTACAACCGTCGCATCGCATCTGACTCACTAATTGGTTAATCAATCCCACAACATTTGCTCAACATCCACTGTAGACCAGGCTCTAGGGTGGCCCCTGGGGCTGCAGAGAGTAACCAGGGAGGAATGCCACCTATGAGGGAGGGAAGTAGGCCCCAGAAATCCCCCTGGGAGGAAGTAGCACCCACAGGGGACTCAAGGAACATGACCCACGCCACAGGGCAGAGGTGAAGCTGGGGGTGCTCCTTAGCAAAGGGTGCAGTGTGGGAGATAGTCAACAGTTAGTCACGAGTCCTCTAAGGAAATGAAAGTCTAGGCCAGGGCTGAGACAGGGGAAGAGGAAGGGCCTCTTTCCTTGAAATGAGGCATTAGAGAAAGAATGCAGGGGTTAACCCATAGAACCCTGGTTGTCTTTCCTCACTAAGCCAGGTATGGTGCTTGGGGACCACGACCATCAATCACCTGGGAGCTTTTTGGGAATGCAGATCCTGGGTCCCACCCCCAGAGAACTCTGGTGTGTCAGAATCTGCATTTTTTTAAATTGGGGATTAATCTCAATGCAGTTGTTGGTACGTGTGCAAAAATTTCCCAATTCTCTGCAAAACACTCTCACCCCCAGCCTAGGTCCTCCTCCACCATCATGCATCAAGACCCCACTCTTCCCCCCAGAGTCCTTTACTTTGGTACAAAACAACAAATCCAGTCTAAGTTCTACTTTGTGTCCCCTTTGTTCTTACTTCTCAACTTCTGTCTGTGAGTGAGATCACTCTATATTCATCCTTCTCTTTCTGACTTAACTTACTTAACATGATTCCTTCAAGCTCCATCCAAGATGAAGTGAAGAACATGGCTTCATCATTTCTCATAACTGAGTAGTAGTCCACTGTGTATATACGCTACAACTTACTCAGCCTCTGATGCGGATCCATGCGCTTTCCACCACGTGTGCTTAACCCACTGCGCCACCACCCGGATCCCTGTTTTAATGTTTTTGGCTGTGACTGAGCTGTTCATATTTCCTAGTTCCTCCTGGTTCAATTTTGAAAACATATGTTTCTAGGAACTTTTCCATTTCTTCTAGGTTCTCTAACTTGGTGGCCTATAGTTGTTCCCAAATCTGCATTTTAACGAGCAGCCCCAAACACCCATCTGCTTGGTCGAGCCTGACAAGTGCTATTCTATAACTGGATGTTTCCAGTGGTGCCTTTATTCTGAAGGGCATTGGTAACAGTGTGCTTTTGGACACACAGGGAGTTGTCGAAAGCAACAGCATCTCCATGCCTTCTTGCCTGCCTTTGCCTTGGGTTCTAAGCCCAGTGTTGGCTTTCCCAGCCTTCCTTGCAGCTGAGGAAAGGGCTAAACATCTTACTGGAAATCTGCCAGGGTGAATTTTGAGAAAGCTACTGCTTTTCCAGTTACTAAAATAATAAATGTGACTGCTAAATTCCTTTGTCATTTCTTCTGCCTTATGGGATTCCCTGAGCTGTGGCAGCCATCTTAATTATGAGAAATAGGCCAGGGCTACCCTTGACTTGTTGGGCTGTGGAACACGTTGTTGAACTGTAGAATCACTAAGGGAAAATTCCTCCAGACACTTTTTGTTGGGCTTTTGTGTTTATTATTTATTTATGTATTTATTTTGTGACTGAAAGCACTCCTGTGAGTAACCTGGAATGACGAATCATCGATAGATCAGTATAGTGTTTCCAGGTACATACAGGCCAAAAGAACTTGTCTCAACAAGATACAAATTCATTGCCCTTTCACACAGAGAAAAATTCAGTGAAGCTGCAGGGTCAGCTGGAATGGTAGTTACCACAAAACACCACAAACCGTTCCCTTTCTTGTCACCTCACTCACTGCATGACTTCTGTCTTAAGATGGCCTGCTGAAACTCTGCTCATTACATCTGCACTCTAGGTCAAGAGACCACTTCCTCTTTTTTTTTTTTTCTTTTTGCTTCCAGGGTTATCGCGGGCGCTCAGTGCTTGCACTATGAATCCACTGCTCCTGGTGACCATCTTTTTTTCATTGTTGTTGTTGGATAGGACAAAGATGCCAGCAGGGACATCAGCTGGAAAGAATGTGCCCAAGTGACATATTTCGAGGTGGTCTCACCTTCACCTCAAAAAGTGTTTTCTTTTATTCTCAAGTGTCAAAGGAACAGAATCAAAAAGAATGGTTGTCATGGATAACAGTGGTAGGGATACATTTCTAGCACATTGCCTGCCATAATGCATACATGTTCCGTGTCATTCGAGTCCTATAGCAGACATCACTCACTTTGTTAAATTTTTTTTTTCATTTTTGTCAAAGCGCCAAGCCTCACAGCCTGAACTGGTTTTTTCCTTGTTTAGTTAGTGGACAATAAATGACAATCTCAAGTTGCACAAGGACCTTCCTATTTGCTAATGAAGGGGAGACTGACTCCCCAAACTGTGCCTCTCTGACATAAGGATTGTGTTGACCTGGCTTTTTTTTTTTTTTTTTTTTTAGCATCAGGAGACCTAGAAACAAGCAGAGATTGAAAAAAATGAATACAAATAAATGATTGCTAAAAAGCACACATAACATCGCTGTGGATTGCAAGATCAAGATCCGTTAGAGAAAAAAAATGGGGCTATTTCTCATGGTCTAAGGAATGGGATAGGGGCCTTGGACTTTAAAGAAAGTAGAGGAAGACTCACATGACAAGGTGAGGGGATTCCCGGAACAGGGAAAATGTCTGATAGGAAGATTCTACCAGATAAACATCTGGTTCTAAATAATTCTCCTAGGTAGTTAAGGGAGTGGTAACAGTTCTTCCTAAGCCTATAGATGGCAAAGCAGGCACACTAGCCAGATGAACTATCTTACCAGCCCTCACAACTTCTTCTCTAGTTATCTGTTGATGGGCATTGAGGCTGCTTCTATATTTTGGCCCTTGTGACTAGTGCAGCTGTGAACCCAGGTGTGCATGTATCCCTTCAGCGTCTTCCTGTCCTTTGGGCATATGCCTAGGAATGGTACTGCTGAGTTGTAAAGTGTGTCTATTTGCATTTGTTCGCGGACTCTCCATAATGCTCTCCACAGGGGTTGCACCTGTTAGCATTTCTACCACCAGTGTACCAGTTTATCTTTTTCCGTACATCTTCCCCAACACTTGCCATTTCTATTAACACTGCTACTATTTTCTTTCTTTCTTTTTTTTCTTTCTTTCTTTTTTTTTTTTTACTGAAGCACTGCTCAGCTCTGGATTGTGGTGATGGGAGGGACTGAACTAGGATCGTCAGAACCTCAGACATGAAAGCCTGTTGCATAAGCCACTGTGCTATCTCCCCAGCCCCATTTCGAATCTTTCTGATGAAGATCATTCTCACAGGTGTGAGGTGTACCATCTCATTGTGGTCCGAATGTGCATTTCTCTAATGACAAGTGATAATGGCGCTTTTGTTGTTCTCATGTCTGTGGGTCATCTGTACATACCTTTTTGGAGAAGTGGCAGCCCTTTGGCCTACTGCTTTGAGCTACTTGTTAGCTTGGCTGTTGTTGTGCTGAATGAATTTTTTTTCTCTCACCAGAGCACTGCTCAGCTCTTGCTTATAATGGTGCTGAGGATTGAACTTGAAGCTTCAGAGCATCAGGCATGAATATGTTTTTGCATAACCGCTATACTATCTCCCCAGCCCCCTTCATGTGTTTTCTCTGTCAACCCTATGCCATTTGTGTGATGTGCAAATAAATACCTTCTCTGAATTGCTAGGTTGCCTTCTTAACTTTGCGATTGTTTTGATATATAACAACTTTGTAAATTAGTGAAGTTCCATTTGTTCTTTCTTTAACATTCTTTGCCTGTGGCGTTGAATTCCCAAACGTGTCTCTAATGAAGTGTTTCAGTCACGTTTTCTTCTGTGTAGATTCATAGTTTTAGGCCTACGAGTCAAGTCTTTAATCAATTTTGAATTGATTTTAGTGTGTGGTGTCAAATGATGGTCTAGTCATATTTTTCCTTTTTTATTTCTTTTTGATTTCGTCAGTATTTATTTATTCATTTTCCTTTTTTTGTTGCCCTTGTTGTTTTATTGTTGTACTTATTATTGTTATTGATGTCTTCGTTGTTGGATAGGACAGAGAGAAATGGAGAGAGGAAGGGAAGACGGGGAGAGAAAGAGAGACACCTGCAGACCTGCTTCACCGCCTGTGAAGTGATTCCCCTGCAGGTAGGGAGCCGGGGGCTCGAACCGGGATCCTCACGCTGGTAATTGTTTTTTGCGCCACCTGCACTTAACCGCTGTGCTACCGCCCAACTCCCTAGTCATACTTTTCTATAGGTGGCTGTCCAGTTTTCCCAACAACTGTGGAAGAGACTCTCTCCTTTTCCCTTTATGTGGTTTTGGCTCCTTTGTCATGTATCAGATTTCTTTTTTTTTTTTAATATTTATTTATTCCCTTTTGTTGTCCTTCTTGTTTTATTGTTGTAGTTATTATTGTTGTCGTTGTTGGATAAGACAGAGAGAAATGGAGAGAGGAGGGGAAGACAGATGGGGGAGAGAAAGATAGACACCTGCAGACCTGCTTCACTGCCTGTGAAGCGACTCCCCTGCAGGTGGGGAGCCGGGGGCTCGAACCGGGATCCTTATGCTGGTCCTTGTGCTTTGCGCCACCTGCGCTTAACCTGCTGCGCTACTGCCCGACTCCCATGTATCAGATTTCTGTATACATGTGGTTTTATTTTGGGGCTTTTCTGTTCTGTTTCATCAGCCTAAGTGCCTGCCTGCTTATGTTCCAATACCACACTGATTTAATTACTGTTTGCTTTGTAGCTTAGTTTGAAGTCAGGAAGTGTGATATCTGAAGGGTGTTTTTTTTTGTTGTTTGTTTCTTTTTCTCAGATTTTTTTTTTTTTTGACTATTTATGGTTTGTGTGCATGGGGGGGATCTCATGCAAATTTTAGGATTATTCAGTATTCTTGAAGAATGGCATAAATTGATTTAGGTAAAATGAGCCCTTTAGCAATACTTATTCTTTGGATTCGTGAACACAGGCTAGCCTTCCATTTCTTTGTGTTTCCCTTTTTTTTAAATTTCCTTTTGTTGCCTTTGTTGTAGTTGTTGTTATTGTTGCTATTGGTGTCATCATTGATGGATAGGATAGAGAGAAATGGAGAGAGGAGGGGAAGACAGAGAGGGGGAGAGAAAGATAGACACCTGCAGACCTGCTTCACTGCTTGTGAAGCGACCCCTCTGCAGGTGGGGAGCCAGGGACTCGAACCAGGATCCTGACGCCGGTCCTTATGTTTTGCGCCACCTGTGCTTAACCCGCTACGCTACCGCCTGACACCCTTTCCTTTATTTCTCTTAGCAGTGTCCTTGTGTTTTCATTATAGAGGTGTTTCACTTCTTTTGGTAGGTTTTTTCCTGATGTATTTTATCTTTTTTTGGTGCAATTGTAAATGGGATTGTTTCCTTTACTACCTTTTGTTTTAACTTGTTTATGTACAGAAATGACACAGATCTGTGTGTATATATTTCCTATCTTGGCACTTGACTAAATTTGTGGTTTCTTTTTTAAAATATTTGTTTTATTTATTTATTCCCTTTTGTTGCCCTTGATGTTTCATTGTTGTAGTTACTGTTGTTGTTATTGATGTCATCGTTGTTGGATAGGACAGAGAGAAATGGGGGGGGGGAGACGGGGAGAGAAAGATAGACACCTGCAGACCTGCTTCACTGCTTGAGAAGTGACCCACTGCAGGTGGCGAGCTGAGGCTCGAACCAGGATCTTTGCGCCAGCCCCTGCGCTTCTCATTATGTGCCCTTAACCACCCGGCCCCTCTCTTGGCCTTTCTATCTCTATTGTGTTCTCTGCAAAAAAAAAAAGTGATAGTTTAAATTCTTCCTTTCCGATTTGGATTCCTTTAATACCCTTCTCTTGCCTGATTGCTCTGGCAACAAACTCTAGGACTATGCTGAGCAGTAGTGATGAGACTGGGCACCCTTGTCTTATCTAGATCTTAGGGGGGAAAGTGTTTTTTTTTTTTTTTGCCATTAAGTACAATGTTACCCATCAGTTTGTTATCTGTGGCTTTCAATATTTTGAGGAATGCTCCATCTAGTCCCAATCTATTGAGGTGTATTTTTTAAATTCATAAATGGGTGTTGAACCTTGTCAAATGCTTTTTCAGCATCTATTGATATGCTTATGTGATTGTTATCTTTTCACTGATGTGTATTGCATTGATGGGTCTGCCTATGTTGAACCACCCCATATCCCTGGCATGACTCCCACTTGGTCTTGGTGGATTATTCTTTTTATATGTTGTTGTATTGTCAAGATACTGTTAAGAATGTTTCCATGGGGCGGAGCCAAGATGGCAACTTGGAGACAACACCTGCTGTAAGCGCCACAAAGTAGCTGCTTTCAACCTGGGATTCTTGGAGAGGCTACCAGGTTCCAGATGCTACCACAATGCCAACTGGACCTCCTTGGGCAGACAACCCCACCAGTGTGTCCTGGAGCCCCATTTCCCCAGAGCCCTGCTCCATTAGGGAAAGAGAGAGACAGGCTGGGAGTACGGATCCACCTGCCAACGCCATCTTCAGTGGGGTTCCAGGACACATTGGTGGGGGTCATCTGCTCAGGGAAGTCAGGTTGGCGTCATGTTAGCATCTGCAACTTGGTGGCTGAAAAAGCATTGAGATATAAAGCAGAATAAATTGTTTAATAATCAGGAACCTAAAGGCAAGAATATGGCAGATGAGTTTTGAGGTCTTCATGTTGGAAAAAGCTAGCAGGTCTATTTTAGGTATATTCCAAAGAGCCCATGACTACTAATTTTTGCCTGAGCCCGATAGTTAACATGCTAAAGGTATTATTTGGGGAGATGGTGTCAGAGTTGGAAATAGGACTAGATTTGGGAGCTGTTTGGGGTTTGATTCAAAAATTACTCCAGGGGGCCGGGCGGTAGTGCATTGAGTTAAGTTGTGAAGCACAGGGATGGGCGCAAGGATCAAGCCCCCAGTTCCCCACCTGCAGGGGGTCGCTTCACAAGTGGGGAAGCAGGTCTGCAGGTGTTTATCTTTCTCTCCCCCTCTGTCTTCCCCATCTCTCTCAATTTCTCTCTGTCCTATCCAACAACAATAACGGCAGTAACAGTGGCAAAAAAGATGGCCTCCAGGCCTAGTGGATCCATGGTGTGGGCACCAAGCCCCAACAATAACCCCGGAGGCAAAAAAAAAATCCAGTTTTGGCAAGATAGTTCACTTGGACAAGTGTGCCAACTCTGTCATATGCGTGATACAGGCTCAAACGTGGCCCCCACTGCACTAGAGGCAGCTTCGATGCTATGGTGCCTTTCCCTTTCTCCCACGCCTCTCTATCTGTGATTCTAGAGTCAGCTCAGTGCTGTGAATGAAACCTTGGTAAGGTTAGGATTCTGCACTGAGACAACACAACAATAACACGCGGGACTTGCAGGCATGAGGTTCTGAGTCAGTCCCTCGTACTCTGTATGTTAGTTCTCCATCTCCCAGTTTATATATATATATATATATATAATATATAATATATAATATATAATATATAATATATAATATATAATATATAATATATAATATATAATATATAATATATAATATATAATATATAATATATAATATATAATATATAATATATAATATATAATATATAATATATAATATATAATATATAATATATAATATATAATATATAATATATAATAATATATATTATAATATATAATATATATTATAATATAATATATATATATTAGAATGATTTTAGTTCTTTCTGCAAAGGAACTGCACGGCAGTTTGACCATGCAATGTTGTTTAGAATCACCTGGGGATGACAGAAGCTGCAAAGTGTTTTTCATATTCTATAGATGTTCTGTTTTTCTTGAATACTGGTAGAATTCATGAGTGAAACTGTGAAGTCCTGAATTTTTGCTTGTTGGAAGTGGTTTTGTTTATAAGGTTTTTGATCACTAATTCAGTCTCCGTAGTAATGGCTTTTTTCAGCTTGTCTGTTTCTTGATTCAATCTTTGTGAGTAATATGTTTCTAGGAATTTCTCTACATTTTCTAGGCTGCCCACTTTCTTGGAATATTTTTGTTCATAGTAGTCTCATGATTCCTTTTGTTTTTATAGTATCAGTTGAAACACGTCTTTTTACATTTCTGTTTTGAGTTCTTTTTTCTTAGTGAATCTAGCCACAGGTTTGTTTATATTTTCAAAGAACTCAGTGCTGTACTTTTCCCTCTCTGTCTCTCTCTCCCTCCTACTTCCTCTCTCTCCCTCTCCCTCTCTCTCTCTCTCTCTCTCTCTCTCTCTCTTTCTCAGCCCAGAGCTCTGAATTCTCAGTGATGACCCAAAAAAAATCTTTAAATGATTTTAACTTACTATGAGCATATGAGATAGTTTTTCACATGAGAGAAGTTAAAACACCACTCTAGACCACTCTAGGTAGTACATGCATCACAAGGGATGGAAGTGAGAGTTTCCAGCATGGAAGTCTTGTGCTCTCCCAGCTGAACTATTCCCTACCTCTGTAATTTCCTAATGTAGGCACTGAGAACTTCCCCCTTTGAACTCCATTCTTGTATGCTACAAGTCTCGGTACATTGTATTTATTTTTATTTGCCTGAGGCATTCTGTGGTTTTCTTTTTTTTTCCCCTTTGACCACACTAGTTGTTCTAAAATATTTTTAAAGTATCAAAAATCTGAATTAAATCAGAGATCACAGCTTGTTTTTATTTTGCATTGTACTTTTATTAGAATTTTGTTATATATTTTTCTTTATTCAGGAGAGAGGAAGAAGAGAGAGAACTAAAACATCTCTCTGGGATGTGTGATGCCGAGGAGTGAACTCAGGACCTCATGCTTGAGTGGCCAATGTTTTACCACTGTCACTTACTGGGCCACTTCACTTTTTAAAAAAAATTATTTTCATGAGGGGAGAATGAGGGACTGGAGTAGCACTCAGCTCTGGCATGTGGTCTTGCTAAGGATTGAACCTGTGGCCTTTGGTGTGCATGTCTGATAGACTGTCTCTGCACTTTCTCTCCTAACTTTTTTTTCTTTTTTAATATTTTATGTCTTCCCTTTTGTTGCCCTTGTTGTTTTATTGTTGTAGTTATTATTGCTGTTGTTAGTGATGTCATCATTGTTGGATAGGACAGAGAGAAATGGAGAGAGGAAGGGAAGATGGGGGGGAGAGAAAGATAGACACCTGCAGACCTGCTTCACCGCCTGTGAAGTGACTCCCCTGCAGGTGGGGAGCCGGGGCTCCAACCGGGATCCTTATGCCGGTCCTTGTGCTTTGCACCACATGCGCTTAATCTGTTGCGCTACCGCCCAACTCCCTCTCCTGATGTTTTTAATTATAAAATATTGTAGAAGTACCATAAGCTCATTTAAAAAAAGAAAGGAAGAAAGAAAGAAAAAGTGAAAAAAAATCCATGCTATACCATTAGTTGAAATTCTGTGGGTTCAGCATACTATTTTCCCTTTTCTCTCCTTTGAAAAGAGGACATTTTCTCAATTTTTTCCAAAAGTTTTTGTTGTATTTATTGGATAGAGACAGCCAGAAATTGAGAGGGTAGGGGGAGATAGAGAGGGGAAGAGATGGGGCCAGGTGGTGGTGCACTTGGTTGAGTGCATACATTACAGTGCTCAAGAACCCAGGTTTAAGCCACTGGTCCCCACCTACAGGGGGAAAGCTTCACAAGCAGTGAGACAGGGCTGTAGGTGTCTGTCTCTCTCCCTTCCTATCAGTCCCTTGCCTCTTGATTTCTGGCTCTCTATCCAATAAATAAATAAAGATAATAAAAGAGAGAGGGAGAGAGACAGAGAGACACCTGTACCCCTGTTTCATCACTCATAAAGCTTTCCCCCTGCAGGTGGGGACAGGGGGCTCGAATCCAGAGCCTCGTGCATTGTAAGGTGCAGTCAACCAGATGTGCCACTACCCAGCTCCAACATTTTCTATATAGTTAGGTAGACTACTGTCTTCATGTAAATAAACCCTACTCTTCTACCTTGGGAATATTTGATACTCATTCTAAGAATTTGTTTTTTAATAGAGTAAAAATAAAATGAGCAGCTCAAGGGGTGGCGCAGTGGCTAAGAGCATCTGGCATGTGAGCTTGAGGTCTTGAGTTTGATCCCCGACATCTCGTGTGGTCTCCTCCCCACCCTCCTCTCTACCTCTCCTCTCTCTTTCTCTATTAATAAATACCGCTTTTAAAAGTCATAGGAAACTAGTTAGTATAATTTTGTTTTTTTGTTTGTTTTCAGGAGTTAAACAAGAAATAGAATGATTTCACAGATCCAGAAAAGCAAAACCCATTCCATTAGCACCCAGATAAAATACACACACCTGGCTGGCTAGTTTTTTTCTGCTTCCAAGAGCCATTCTGTATTGTAGAATAGCACCAGTTGCAGTTTCTTTACAAAAGATTATGAGAGAGTGAGAGTAAGAAAAGGGAGAGAGGGACAGAGAGGACGAGAGCACTGCTCAGCTGTGCCAAACAGTGGTGCCACTGCGGCTTCTGGGACCTCCGGCATGCAAGTTGGTTGGCAGGCTGAGCTAGATCCCGGCCCTGGGTGTCTCTTCCTAATGCGCTCAGGAGAGCCTCAGAATGTTGTGTAATGTTGCCACCTCTGGCTTGCTAATGGGTTTCCAACATTGAAGGAATCCATTTGTTCTTAGTGGAGCATCAAATGTCTGAACTTGTTTTACAGAGGTGGATGTCAGTGATTGTTTTTCTTTTTTCTTTTGTAGAATGTACCCTGGGGTTAGCAAAATAGCTTACTTCGATAGCGCAGTGGCTACTTGGCCATGCCTGTGACTCAGACTCTCTCTCTGAAAATGTAGACCCATGAGTGGTAAAAGGCCAGCAATGAGGAAAAAACAAAACAGTCAGTCAAGGATGTATTCGAATGAGTGACCTTCATTGTTTGCTGAGGGTTCATTTCCACACTTAGTGAGGCCTGCCTCTTCAGAGATTGTGTGTCACATGCTCCGGGGCAGCTGTGTGCCTTAAAAACTGGGTCTCGCTTGTCCCTTCCCCTCTGCAAGGCCCACAGTTGGTTCCCAGTGTGCCTGGCTACCTAGTGCAATGGCAGCCTGCACAGTGCCCCAGCATCCAGTGTTTCCACCAGGGAAGTGACCAGAGCAGATGTCTCCTTGGCTCCGTGGCCTAGTTGGACTTCCTGCTGGAAACTGCCAATGGGGTGTCCTTATGTGCCAAGTGTATTTGTCAGAAAGGGTCAGGTATGTGCGGGATTCTTTTAGGTTAATGCAGTGGATTTCTGGGGCAGGAGCAGCTGGGGAATGCCAATGCTATTCTCCTTTAATTATTGAGCATAAAGTGAAGTTCCGTGTCAGAAATTGCTGGCGCTCACCTGGAGTGCCTCCAACCAGGAGGTAAGCCTCTGGCTTCTTCGTCGCAAGTTCTAGGGACTCTGTGATGGAGTAAGAACGCCAGGAGAGAGATCCTAGTATGAACCTGTAGTTTATTCAGGGTAAAACACAAGGCTTTATAGCAAACAGAACAAAGGACATTTTTCACATATGTCAGAAATTACAGGTTTCTTAAAGGTCAGCTTGCCCCTATAGTGGGGAGGGGTAGGAATGACAAGAATTGATGTGATACCAAAAGGTCAAGGCAATTGTTTTCCATGTGGGCATCTTAATCATCCAACGGTATTAAGAAAAACATAGTGGCTAAACCAGTAGGGTGAGATGAAACAGAGAGAGACAAGGCTTGATGTAAATCATAGATATCAAAGGCAAGGAAATAGATGTGGGGGTCTCACTGCCAAGTCACTGGCAAGGGTGTATGATAAAGTGTGTTCTCTTGCATGATCAAAAGGTAAACTTATAGTGAACGTGTGAACTTTGAGTGAGCCCTCAAGCAGGCAGCCATTTGGCCTGCTAGCAGGGGGAACTAAGTATGAGAGGCTTGTGGGCATTCTGTGGGTTTGAGAGATTAACAAGGGGAAACTGAGTCTGGGAGCCTTTCCCTCTTAACTCATCCCTATACGGGAGAGGCTAACAAGTGGGGTGTCTTTCCAGACCTCCATCCAAGGATGGGAGAGCTCCCCTAAGCTCTACCAAGCTTTCACATAGCCCCACAAGAAATGACTCCCCTTGTGTAAGCGGAGCCCCACGTGTGAAATCTGGCTCAGGGTCATGGCCACCAGAGCACTGGGATTACCTGAGGATGGAGACCCCCTTCTTTTTCTCTGTAATATTGTGCCCTGCACAGCTCACAGCACCGAGGGAGGAGCTAAAAAATGGTTAGTCCGCTTCATTCAGTTGAATGGTTTTTGTAGTGCCAGGTCTTTGAGCATACTCAATGCCATGGTTCCTGTGAAGACATGCCCCCCACCCCATTCTACCTACTTCAGATGGAGTGGAGACAGTAGGAAGGGGCGCGACACCACAGCACTGTCCCACATCTGTGGAGCTGCCCCCAGCCCTGTGTTGTCAGGGCTCAAACTCAGGGTCTTGTGCAGGGTAAGGCACACCCCTTATGAGAAAGGACTTTGAGCTAAAGGTAGGAGTCTGGGGCTGGATGGTGACAACGACCGGTGACATGCACGCGTTATTATGCACAAGGACCCCGCCCCCATTTCTTCCTGTCAGTATCATAATAATTTTTTAAAAAGGCAGGAGTCCTTTAAAGTCATTACCTTCCAAAGGTAAATATACACAGGACTCATCTGGGGCCCTGGCGATCTTGCGTGCCTGTAGATTCTGATAGCAGAGGGGGAGGGGACAAAGGTGGTCTCTCCTGAAGCTGAGTAACTGTGGGCCAGGCCCTGCAGCATCAGCCTGGCCTAAGGGATTTGGGAGAAATGCAGATGCTTCACGTGCTGAAGCGGGGCTCTGCTCTTACTGAATAAATAAGTAAATCTTAAAGGAATGCAGAGGGGCTGGTGAAATAGCTGACTTGGATGGCGTGCTGCTGTGCCATGTGAATGGCCCAGGTTCAAGCCCAGCAACCCACCACATTGAAGGACGCTTCAGTTTTGTGATTTCTTTTGCTCTCTCTCTCTCTCTCTCTCTCTCTTCCTCCCTTCCTCCCTTCCTCCCCCCTGCACCCCCCCATAAAAGAAGAAAGGAGAGAGAAAAGGAATGCAGGAATTTGGGTCATGAGATATAGCTCACCTGCTAGAATGTGTCCCAACCATGCATGGAGTTCTCTGTCCACTCCTTGGCACCAAGGGCACTCCATTATGTTGAAACTGTGCTGTTGTATCTCTCCTTTCTGCTTGTCTCTTCCTCTTCTCTCTCTCTTTTGAGGCCATTTTCCCCATTTTGTTGCCCTTGTTGTTGCCCTTGTTGTTGTTGTTATTGTTGCCATTGCTATTGTTGTTGTTGGACAGGACAGAGAAATGGAGAGAGAAGGGGAAGACGGGGAGAGAATGACACCTACAGGCCTGCTTCACCGCCTGTGAAGGGACGCCCCTGCAGGTGGGGAGCCGGGGGCTTGAACCGGGATCCTAACGCCTGTCCTTGCGCTTCGTGCCATGCGCGCTTAACACGCTATGCTATCACCTCCCCCCCCCCTTTAATCAAAGCACTGCTCAGCTCTGGTTTATGGTGGTGCAGGTGACTGAACCTGGAACTTCAGAGCGTCAAGCATGAAAGTTCTTTGCAGAACCATTATGCTTATCTTCCTGCCCCTCTTTGCCTAGCAATAATAATAATAATAAAAAGGTCTGGCCACGCCTCTTATAGGTATTCCACATATGTGCTCGGACCTGGCTTATTTCTTCAGGTACAGAAATCTCATCCCTGAAGGGTAAGTGTGTGTGTGTGTGTGTGTGTGTGTGTGTGTTTTCATCAGAGCACTAATTATCTCTGATTTATGGAGTTGCTGAGGATTGAACATGGGACCTTCAGTTCTTCAGGCATGAAAATCTTTTTGCATAACCACTATTTCCCCAAACCTTGACCTCATCTGTCAGACTGCTTTTTAAAAAAATGATTATAGATTTACAGAATTATGAGATAACATGGGTATAATTCCACACCATTCCCACCACCAAAATTTTGTGTAACAGTTTTCCCAAGGTTAAAGATACAGGTTGACTATTATTTCTATAGCTATCTCTCTCTCTCTCTCTCTCTCTCTCTCTCTCTCTATATATATATATATATATATATATATATATATATATGGCAATTTTTTCCTATGGACCTGCTTCTATTCTTTTCTTTTTCTTTAATTTATTTATAAAATAAAAAATAGAAAATATCAATAAAACCATAAAATAAGAGGGGTGAAATTCAACACAATTCCCACCACCAGTGTTCCGTATCCCATCCCCTCCATTGGAAGCTTTCCTATTCTTTATCTCTCTGGGAGCATGGACCCAGGGTCATTATGGGGGTGCAGAAGGTGGGAGGTCTGGCTTCTGTAGTTTTTTCTCCAGTGAACACAGGCATTGACAGGTTGATCCATACTCCCAGCCTATCCATATCTTTCCCTACTGGGGCAGGGCTCTGGAGAGGTGGGGCTCCAGGGTACATTGGTGAGGTCGTCTGTCCGGGGAGTCAGGTTGGCGTCATGGTAGCATCTGCAGCTTGGTGTTTGGAACGAGTATTCCTTTGCTTCCTCCTTTCTTGTGGGACTCGGTTCAGTAGTTCTTGTAAGGTGGGGTTGATTGTGGCAAATTCCTTTAGTTCTTGAATATTTGTGGCAAATTCCTTTAGTTCTTGAATATTTGAGAAAACCTTTATTTCTCCCTCATGTGAAGGATAATTTTGCAGAATACAATATTTGTGGATGGAATTCCCTCTCCCTTAGAACTTTGAATATGGATTGACTCTTTTCTTCATTCCTGATCTCTTGGAAATCACTCCTTGAGAAAGCACGGGAGCTCCTTGATTACTTCAGAATTTTATTGATTCGTTTTTGGGACGGAGGGGAGAGATAAGAAAAGATAAAAAGAAACACCGACAGCACTGCTTCACTACTTGTGAAGCTTTCTCTCTTGCAAGTGGGGCCAGGGACTTGGACCTGGGTCTTTGAGCATGGTAACATGTGTACTCTACCAGATGCATCACCATTGGGCCCTACTTCCACTGTGACGTTTTCTTTGGCAGCGCTAGAGCTCTGTCGTCATTGATTAGTGTTTCCAAGCTTGTTGCTTAGGGGCAGCAAAGCAGACTGCTAACCCTTGTACTTTCTAAAACCATAAAGAATTTGAACTTTCAGTCCACTGGCTTCAAGCCATGTTTGTTCATGGCCTGCCTGGCAAATAAATAGTTTAATACTGTTATGCATGCTGTTTACCGGAGGGCAGAGAAATACATTACTGAATAATGAGTCCCGCAGGCAAGAAAGGGGATGTAGAAATCTCACCTAAAATTGAGTCAAAGAATATTAGATGCAGGAAGCAATCGTGAAAGGTGGCAGGGGAAAATAAAATGCATTTATATACAGCCAGCTCACACAAGCCCCTGCCTGCCTTTTCCCCTTGAATCTTTAAGAGAAATGCATAAAAGAAAAGAAAGAAAGAAAAAGAAATGCATATTGATTTGAAACTTAGCATGACTGGCACAGCAGAAAGTCTGTCTTAGAGAAACTTCAAGATGGGGAAGATGGAGAGAGGAAATGTCTTCACTGTTGTAGGGGAATGAGTATAAGGGACGCCTCACATGTGTCTGGTTTGTCATAATTCCACAAAGAATTGGGGAAACCATTATAAACTTTATTCAGAAAACTGAGTACACGCATCTGGAGACATGTGGGGACCACTTGGGCTAAAAGGCAAATTGCTGAGGAAGCTGGAAACTGGACCCCTTTTATTCTGACCTGTCTACCTGGAATGAGCTTTTTTTTTTTTTTTTTTTTTTTTTGCCTCCAGGGTTATTGCTGGGGCTCAGTGCCTGCACCATGAACCCACTGCTCCTGGAGGCCAGTTTTTCCCCCTCTAGTTGCCCTTGTTGTTGTAGCCTGGTTGTGGTTATTATTGTTGTTGATGTTGATGTTGTTCATTGTTGGATAGGACAGAGAGAAATGGAGAGAGGAGGGGAAGACAGAGAGGGGGAGAAAGATAAGACACCTGCAGACCTGCTTCACCACTTGTGAAGCGACTGCCCTGCAGGTGGGGAGTCGGGGTCTCGAACTGGGATCCTTACGCTGGTCCTTGCACTTTGCGCCACATGAGCTCAACCCGCTGCGCTACCGCCCGACCCCCGGGATGAGCTTTTTAAATAAAGATCAGAATGCTGCTCAGCTCTGGTTCACAGTGATGCTGGGGTCTGAACCTGGGACTTTGGAGCCTCAGGCATGAAAGTCTTTTTGCATAACCATTATGCTGTCTCTTCTACTGGTCCTGTCATCCCGATGAGACTTCCCATCTTTTTCTTCCTTTCTAAATCATGCCTGACTTCCTCTTCAGGTGTTCTCTTAGAACTCTTCTCACTATTTCCTGGTCCCGAAAGCCCCATTGGAATTAGAGTTTAGAATCCTCTTGTCCTGATCTTGCCCTCACATTGACTCGGCAGGGAGGCACCAAGATGAAGGGATGATACGTCGTTGTTGCATCCAAGCCTGCTAAGACGTAAGGCAGGCCATTCACGTTAAACTTTCTGTTCTGAAGTCCCTGGAAGCTGGTGTCTACTGGATTTGCTCAGTGGCGTTTGAAAGCTAGACAGCGTGAGAGCATTGGAATGGCTGACTCTCCTGGTGTGCATCCACTTTGGTGAATCCCAGACACGGTCCACACTGATCATGGACAGATATCCAGAAACATCGTCCAGACAGGTATCTGGAGCAAGGGAGAATCACACAGGTGCAGTCTGGCCACAACTCCTCTATGACCTCACTGTAATGGGGTCTGAGGGTCTTAGAGGTTACAGGCCACTCCCAGTTCCTACTGCTTTTGAATGGAATTGAGAAAAAGAGACTCCGAAGACTTGTCCTGAAGTTTCCCCATAGATCTCATTTCTTTCCTCTGTGTTATGGCCTTTCATCATTTTTATATTTCGTACCTTCACATCCGTGCATGTTTTCACAGGGGCATGGCTTTGAAACCGGGCTTTCCAAAGGATGGGTTGGGCTATCTGTGGTTCTGCAGAGGCAGGAGGAGATGACTTTGACGAATTGGGTTGAACTCCAGCAGTTGTTCTGGAAAACAGGTAGACAAGTACTGGAGAGTCAAACACCCCTCCCCTGCCAAACACCCCCCCCTTTCGGGGTGTCTCTCTCCTTCTCCGGCAGGGTGTCCTCCAGGGGAAAGGTAACGGGCTGGTTCTTTCTCGCTCACGACAGGGGTGACACGAAGTAAAAGACACCAGGGGACTCTTAGCGTGAATCTAGAATCTGAGTCCTTGAGTCCCAGAATCCTAGAGTCCGTTTATTAGCAAAGTGGACATGAGTTAAATAGAAAAGCAGTGAAGTTAATTATTGTTGAAATATGACAGAAATTACAGGTTTCTTAACAGTCAGCATGCCCCTAAGGTAGGGGGCTGGTATGACAGGAATTGATGAGATATAAGACAGTTATTCTCCATAACACAAGCAACTTAATTATCCAAAGGTATTTGAGAGAAGCATAGGGGTTAAACCCGTAGGGTGAGACAGAGCGAGGATGGATATCAAAAGGCCATATAGTTTGGCATTTCTCTTGTCTGGGGTCTGAGGTGTGTGATGAAGTGTGTGATAAGGTGTGTTTTTCTGTGATCAGAAGGTAACTTTGAATGAGTGAATCTGTGGCCATGTGGCCTGCAGTTAATGGAGGGAAGTACTGGGGTTTCTGTGGGCCTGAGAGTCAAGAAGGAAAGAACCAAGTCTGAGTTTCCCCCCTTATGCTCACCTCGGTTGAGAGAGACTTACCAAGAGGTTATCTTCTCAGACCTCCATCCAAAGATGGGGGTGGTTCTCCCTAAGCTCTATCAGGCTCACACATGTTCCCAACACCCCCGCACCTGCCTTTCCACTGTGAAATAATAGACTAGTTAAGAACAATCATAGGCTTTGTTCCAGGTCGCAGGGATGGGAGTTCAAGGTCCTCACCTCTTCACATGTATGTTACAACCCCAGGCTATGGCATTGGGCACCCACTTGGCTCTGACTTGAGTTTCCATCACAGACTGGGCTCTGTGTCTCCCTAAATGTGTTCTCTGGGTGTTAAGTCCCAGAACGTATTACTTGAAAAGAGTGGGGGCCGGGTGATGGCGCACCTAGTTGAGCACACATGTTACAATACACAAGGACCCAGGTTCAAGCCCCCAGCCCCTACCTGCAGGGGGAAAGCTTTGCAAGTGTTGAAGCAGTGTTGCAGGTGTCTCTCTGCTTCTCTTATCACTCCCTTCCCTCTCAATTTCTGGCTGTCTCTACCCAATACATGAATAAAGATAGTTAAAATAAAAATATAAAAAAGAGGATTCTGTGCTTCCATAACTTGCAGGAAGCACTACACAATTTCCTTGGAGCTGTGTCATGCACATGGCTACACTACAGACTTGGAGAAATTCTATTGAGGGAGAAAGTGTAATTTTGCTTAACACAGTGTTTCTCAATTCTGTGCTGGTGGAAGTCTCTGGGCTGAGAGAAAGCCGAGGAGCTGGTATTCTAGGGGACCCACATTCTAATAGGGGAAATGCAGTCCTACAGAGCTTCTAGAAACATCACTGTGGAGCTGCTTTGCCTGGTGGGAATGGGGCTGCTTGCGTAGGGTAAGAGAAACTGAGGAATGCTCCTGGCTCAGTCAGCACTGGGGCCAGCCAAACACTGTCCTGCTCTTCTGAGTCCATGAAGAGTTAGAGAAAGGGGGTGGTTTCCAGGCTTGGTTAGTTAGTGGCTTGGCTGACCTGTAGTTCCCACCAGGACAGCAGAGCCCAGCCAAGTTCTTTGACAGCAGGCACTGTCTCCTCTTGTCTTTGGCTGTTTACAGAACCGAGCTGAATGCTTTACCTAACATTGTATGCAGCTGATAAATGCTGACTGACTGGTGGACGCCGGGGCCAGCTCGGAGCTTGAGAATAGCTTATTTTCTTAGTTGGAGATATTCTTTCCTCAGTGAGGTTCCAGCTATGTGACAGGTGTGGCTAGGTACTAGGAACTCAGCAGCGAAAAGCATTCCTTCCCGAATTTAAGGAGCCTATAGCTGAACTGGAAGCGGCATCAGTACAGATCACACAGGTCCCTATAGTATAGGTGGTAATGAGTGCTATGCAGAAAACACGGCAGTGTCATGGGTACATCTAGTAGCAGATCGGTCTACAACCTTGGGGCTAGGAGGACCTCCTCTATGCAGATAATGAGCTGAATCACCGTGATTACACGTGAAGGCTGGGATAGAGGCGAATTTCAGGCAGACAAATGAGACCAGAGCAGAGAGAGGCCCATGGGCTAAGATCCATGGAAGTGACTTGAAAGATTGAATCTGAAGAGGGATATGACAGGATGCATTTTCTTTTTTAAAAAATATTTATTTATTTATTTATTTATTCCCTTTTTGTTGCCCTTGTTGTTTTTTCGTTGTTGTTGTTGTTATTGATGTCATCGTTGCTGGATAGGACAGAGAGAAATGGAGAGAGGAGGGGAAGACAGAGAGGGGGAGAGAAAGACAGACACCTGCAGACCTGCTTCACTGCCTGTGAAGCGACTCCCCTGCAGGTGGGGAGCCAGGGGCTCGAACCGGGATCCTTACGCGGCCACCTGCACTTAACCCGCTGCACTACTGCCCGACTCCCAGGATGCACATTTTCTACGGGCCCTGAATGTGTTCTGGAGAAAGGATTGTGGCCCGTCAGAGGGGATGTCCAGACACCACCTGAGGTTGCCGCAGGCGTCCTGGGCAGAGATGTCGTGATGGAAAGAAGTGGAGGGAGAGAGACTCTGGTGTCAAGGGCGAAGGCCAAGTCTTCAGCTGTCCCTTCTGTTTTCCTCAGTGCTAGGGAATCACTGCTCTGGGCTGGCTTTTTCGGATTTGAGAGGCAGACAGAGGGAAAGACACCACAGTACGACAGCTTCCCCCAGTGCAGCGCTGGCCAGGCTTGCACCTGGGTCACGTGCAAGGCAAAGCAGGCGCACTATCGGGGCGAACTGTGTTTCCGGCTCCAGTTTCCTGTCATTGTAAATGGATGGAGAGTGGTGCCAGCCGGGGAGGTGGAGACAGGAAGACTGGGTGTGGGGGGAGGGGGAGGTCCTGAGCTGCTTTTGACGTTGAGTGCTAGACACTGGACAGTGCTGAATTGATGGGGGGTGATACGTGCTTTTAGAGCAGAAGGTCTGGTTAGAATAGCCCAGGCTTCATCGCTTACTGATGGTGACTGCATTGTGGGTATAGAGAAGATCCCTCCACAGAGAAAGGAAAAGGAGCACAGTTCTGATCTCTCCCTCCCTCCCTCCCTCCCTCCCTTCCTTCCTTCCTTCCTTCCTTCCTTCCTTCCTTCCTTCCTTCCTTCCTTTTCTTTCTTTTTTTATACCAGAGCACTGCTTGGCTCTGTCTGATGGCAGTGATGGGTATTGAACCTAGGACTTCAGAGCCTCAGGCATGAAAGTCTTTTGCACAACCATTACACCATCATGCTATCTCTCCAGCCCTCTAACTAGTAAAGATGTATTATTTATGTCACATGAGAGAAAAATAGAGAGTGAGAAGCCAGAGCACCCTTCTGGTACATGTGGTCCCAGGGATGGAACCAGGAGCCTTGGGCCTGCAAGTCCTGTGCTCTGTCATGAAGCGATTTCCCTGATCACCCAGTTCTAACTTTAATATGGATAGATTCTAGTTTTAAAGATACAGTACTGATGGGGGAGGTAGGTAGTGCTGCAGAAAAGCTGGTCTCTGTCACACCAGCCTCTTGCAAGAAGGGACTGTCCTTGATTGCGCAGTCTTCTTCCTCAGACCCGGCCCTCTGGCCCTCTGGCCCCTCCTCTTCCAGTGATGACAGCTGGGCTTTTTGCATAGGTGGAGACGGTGTGTGTGTGTGTGTGTGTGTGTGTGTGTGTGTGTGTGTGTGTGTGAAGGTCAGAACATGGGTTTGCCCTGCTCAGACTCTTCACAGCTGTAGGAGCCTAGTACCTCCTCAAGATGCTCATCAGAAATGACGGGGAAGGGTGAGAAGGTCAGAACATGGGTTCGCCCTGCTCAGACTCTCACAGCTATAGGACCCTAGTACCTCCCCAAGATGCAGAAAGCAGATGGGGGTTCGAATCCCTGCGGCTGTCTCTGCTGTTTCCAGACGCACCTATTGCTGGAATTCAGTTTAACCCAATTCATCAATCCCTGGTCCCCTCTCCCCCAATGGCCTTATCAGACAGTCCAAGCCCAGTCCTTTCTGGGCCCCATCTCATCATCTTACAGACTTGGCAGAGGAAAATGAGAGCCAGAATAGGAAACGAAGGAGTGTCTGGGATAAGAAAAGCAGGAGTCTGTCTCAGAATTCTAGTGGTTGGCATAACCAAATACTGCTGGCAGAACCCGCAGATCCCCTGGGGGAAGTGGCAGCAGGGCAGTGCTGGTGTGATGGGAATAGACGTGTGGAGGGAGGAGTCCAAGTGGAAGTGGCTGAGGAGGGCCAGGCTTTAGCTGTGAGTTTGGCCCTGTGTGATCAGCCTCACTTGTATCTGACCCTCAACTTGAAGTTGGGCTTGTACCTGCCACCCTCCCACCTTCTGTATAACCCAGGACAGAGTTAGTGGATCACCCTTTCTGCCCTCTAAAGAGACTCAGCTTTTATCCAGGTGGAAGTGGTGGGGGCAGGGCTGAAAAGCCAGGAGCTGGAAGTTAGAGAAGTAGCAGGGCACCAAGGCCTTCTCCACTTCCGTAACCACGGCTCCTTGGGGAGGAGAGTTCCTGCTGCTGTCCTTTAATTACCAAATGTGGTTTTTTTTCAGCATGCTGACTGCTTGGCGGTCAGGTTTCTCTCTCTGTTAATACCCCACCCCTTCCTTTGGGGCCCAGGTTCCAAACTCTAAGAATAAGGAGTCTGTTCCATTCAATATGTACAGAGTGGTAAGTTTTTCTTTTGTTTGTTCTCAGTGCCTCTGGAGAATCTTGTTAGTAGTGACTTTTAAGATGATATATATATATATATATATATATATATATATATATATCACAGCACCAAAGTTCCCTTTGATGTGACACAGTGCATGTACAATAAATACATATATATAAATACATATTTATTGTACATTATTCTCCACCAAATTAAAAGTAGACCAAAAATTTACCTGCTATTAGAGAAGACTGGGCCTTCCCAAGGCATAGGTTATCATATCCAGCTCTGCTGGGGGAATTTGTTAGTGGATTTTTTTTTTTTTTTTTTTTGCCTCCAAGGTTATTGCTGGGGCTCGGTGCCTGCACTACGAATCCACTGTTCCTGGAGGCCATTTTTCCCCCTTTTTGTTGCCCTTATTGCTTATTGTTGTTGTTGGATAGGACAGAGAGAAATCGAGAGACGAGAGGAAGACAGAGACCTGTTTCAACGCTTGCTAAGTGACTCCCCCCCCCCCACAGATGGGGAGCCAGGGGCTCGAACCGGGAACCCTACACTGGTCCTTGAACCGGTCCTTGCGTTTTGCACCATGTGCGCCTAACCCGCTGCCCTACTGCCCAGCCCCCACTAGTGGGTTTTCAAGGAACATTCTGACTGTCCTCACAGCTCACCATTAGTGAGGAGGATCACCATTAGTGAGGAGAATCTAGCACTCTTTAAGATCCCAGTGCACTGAAAACTGGATTAGCAAGGAAGCTTTGTTTTTTAGATAAGCTTCCTTTTCCCTTTCCTTTTAAGCAGTTTAGTAAGCCAACCACATGGGGATGGGGGCAAAAGAGCAATTGTTTCATAATAGTTACTGTCCTTATTAATCAGCTCTTTCCTTTCCAATCTCGAGAAGGAAATAGCTGGAGTCAAGAGTCAGAATATTGGAAAAGTACTCAAAACACTTGCAGTGTTTGGTCTGATGACTGGGAATGGTTATTTGGCACTTGAGTAAGCTGCTCTAGCACACTTGTATGATGGTGGGGGAAAAGTAGTTGAGGGCAAATTATAGTTATTTTAAGATTTATTTTAATTAGTTACTTTATTATTAGATAGACAGAAATTGAGAGGGGAGGGGTATATAGTGAAAGAGACAGACACCACTTGTGAAGATTTCCCCCTGCAGATGGGGACCAGGGGCTTGAACCTTAGACCTTGAGCACTGTAATGTGTGCACTTAACCAGGTGCACCACTGCCTGCCCCCCCACCCCCATTTTTGGTATTTCCACAGAGAGTGAAAGAGAGGAGCTAGGTTAGGCTCAAGCCTGGGTCATATACAAGCAAAATAGTACATTAGCCAACTGAGTAATATCGTTGGCTGAGTCCAGGGCAGATTTTTATTTTTAGCTTATTTTTTATTAGTGATTTAAAAATGGTTTATGGGGATATAAGATTATAGGGATTTGGTTCCATACTACACCCTCCCCCACAGTTCTGTGCCCTCCCTCAGAGCAAATTTCACTTCTTCTTCTAGCGTTTGCCCTTCTTCCGTAGCCAGTCAACAGCGTCAGGTTGAGCCTGATGTCAAGTTTCGAGACCTCCTTTGAATCTGGAGAGGTGGCAGTCGTTGACTATGTGGGTCATAGTCTGTCTGGAGCCGCAGGGGCAGTTCGGGTCGTCTCTGGCTCCCCAGCGATGGAACATAGCGGCGCACCGGCCGTGGCCTGTTCGATAGCGATTGAGGAGGGCCCAATCATAACGTGCTAGGTCAAAGCCAATTTCACTGCAACTGTACGACATACTATCGTATATTCTTTTGAAATCATCGTTTTTTTCCCCCTTGTCTGATTCTTCTCATTTGGTCTCATCTTAGTGGGACATGTATTTGGGCAGCTTCCTTGAGAAGGGACAGAAGGTATGCTTGGGGAGGGGCTGTTTGAATCTGTTATCTTGTGAGAGAGGGCTTGGTGCAGAAACAGTCCCAGTAAGCACAGCTCTGTGTGTGTATTGAGGGGGGATGGGGATAGGAGTTTTGAAGTTTCTTGTATTGGGTGAGAAAGATGATTCTGTACCTCTTTCATTTCTTCAAGACTGGGCAAAATAGTCACATCAGCACAAGGCAAATTAGAGAGAGAGAAAGTGAAGAGAAATTTATTAACAGCATGTGGACCTCCTGCACATGTGGGAATAATCCCAGGAATTCTGGAAAGCTCAGGCATGCAGTCCTGGGCACAGCCCAATAAGCTTTTGGAACAGAGGATTTCTGGAAGGGGGGAGCTAGGAAGGCACAGTGGTGCACCTTCCCGGGCCACAGCTCCACTCCCATGAGGAAGGTCTGATGAGGTCTGTCTGGCTTCTCCACAGAAGCCTCTATTTCAGGGCATTTCCACACCTTGCCTTTATAGGGGATCGTCACCTAAAATCAACCCTTTTGCCAAAAAAAAAAAAAAATGACTCTGAGGGTGACAGATTATGCTCTCTTCCATTTATAGTCAGAAACAAGAATAAATACGTGCATAAGAACGAAAAAATGCAGGGAGTCGGGCGGTAGCGCAGTGGGTTAAGTGCACATGGCACAAAGCACAAGGACGGGCTCAAGGATCCCGGTTCGAGCCCCCGGCTCCCCACCTGCAGGGGAGTCGCTTCACAGGCGGTGAAGTAGGTCTGCAGGTGTCTTATCTTTCTCTTCCCCTCTGTCTTCCCTTCCTCTCTCCATTTCTCTCTGTCCTATCCAACAACAACGACATCAATAATAATAACTACAACAATAGAACAACAAGGGCAACAAAAAGGGAATAAATAAATAAATGAATGCAGTATGAATCTGTAGGGCAGTAGTCTGCAGGGCAGTTTGGGATGACTTCCACAGAGCAGGTATCAGTACGATTTTCCACCACTCACGCCTCACGCTCATCCAGATTCTGGGCTAAGAGAACCCACAGCTCTGGCATTTGACCCGACTTCACAGCAGAATGTAAATGCCAGGAAGCCTGACGTCAGTCTCCCCAAGAAAGGACCTTTTCCCACTCTTAAGTTTTAGCCTTTCTGTGTTACTGCCTTCCCGTAACATATTTCTGTTCCAGACATGTCCAGTCAGTAAACTGAAGTGCTTGGCTTTTTCTGCAAGTAGAGAAAGTCACCAAAGGCTTTCACTAGGGATTCATTTACCTGAGCACACAATTACTGGAAGTCCCCTTTGCCCTAGCGCGTAACACATCTTGAGAATAATTCTCATGCGGTGTTTATGATTGAATGAATGTTTGAAACAGTGGCGACATACTTCCCCTTATCAGTTTACTTATAAACGTGTATGCTTGTGGGAACCAAAGTTATGAGGCTAGAAAAAAGCAACTGGACTAGAGACATGGCCACTGTCCCCCGGGTCTGTCCTGGTGGCCCCTTCCAGAAGCTCCTTGTCTGTGTCGAGTGCACAGTAGGGCTGTTTATAATGCTCTCCCCATGTCTGGCAGGCTTCTGCCCACACCCCAGAGTTGCGCACTGAGTTTCATTGGCGTGTGTGCACTGTCCCCCAGTGTCGGTGGTTATGTGTGTGTGTGTGTGTGTGTGTGTGTGTGTGTGTGTGAGAGAGAGAGAGAGAGGCACCCTGCCGTAGAAGGGTGTCCTGTGTGTGGATCCTGCCTTGACTGCGCTGTCGGGACAGGTTCGGGCTACCCATGACCCTACACTGGAGTTAGTGGGTGAAATAATATGAAGCGTGGACACAGACGACTGCCGGATGTTAAGAGTTCTCTGACATCGCTTTTCTTTTTTAGAAGCTTGGTGCTATTTTTCTGACCAGAAATGTGTCATAGGAATGAATAAGCTCTTGGTTTTGTCACAGCCTACTGCCATTTTGACTTGTCAATTTGACATCTGTTTGTGAGAATTTTTTTATTATTATTTTTTGTACACAGCATCTGTGAATTCAGAGCACTTGGTTAGACTAAAGTTGGGTTCAGCTTCCTAACCCTGTTTCCTGGTCCACGAAAGATGTGAACATCTGGGTCCCACCCAATATACCTTACCTCTCATCTTTTAGGGGTGGGAGAGCGGGACTCTTGAATACTCTGGGATGGCTTCCATAATTAGATCAGCTTATACTACAAGAAGGGGTTTGGCAGATACAATTAAGGTACCTTACCAGTTGCCTTTGAGTGCTTCAAAAGTAAGATTGTCCTGGCTGGGCCTGACAAAATTAGGTGACCGGTAACTGGACCTGAGCCCTTCCAGAAAGAACAGGCTGAAAAGTGGCCAGCTGCCTGTGGAGGGGGACCTGGGAGTAGCCTCACGGAGCTGAGAGTAGGCCCTGGCTAACAGCCAGTAAGACATCGGGGACCTCAGTTCTACAGCACAAGAGGACTTCATGCAGTTCCAGCTGGATGAATTAAGACTCCCAATGGTGTTTTATCCAGTAGTGCCTTCTGGGAGGATGCAGTCAGGGGACACTTCTGCTTCAACCTTGAGAGACCCCGAGCACTGTTCCCAGCCACACTGTGCCCGTTGGTCATGTAACATGGCACAAGTAAATGTACATGCTCAGATTTTAAATACATAACATGCTGCAGTTATTAGCCTTTGGCTAAGGAGTGGCATTGAACCCCGTGGTCTGTGGTGACAGGAGAACATGTCAGCAGGTTGAGGCTGTACATCAGAAGCCTCCATCAAGGTCAACTGTCTGAACCCAGACCATTCAGAGCTCTCCAAGGCAGGTCTGCCTGGAGCTTAAGGAATAGTGAGAAACTGGTTTCTCCAGCTAAGAGTCTTGAGTGGCTTTCATGTTTTGTCAATTCCATTCCTGCCGAAATACTTTATTTTCTCTTTTCTTTTATTCTCATGCTGTTTAACAGAAGTAAAGCTCCCAGACCTGCACATTGAACCTTTTAACCTATTACTCAGACAGTTCAGGGTGATTGTACCAGGAAAATGCAAGACTTTGGAGAAGAGTTCAACCTTTGGCCCTGAAGCCAACTAGGCATGTGATATGGAGCTAGAGAATTGCTTCTTGAACCTTAGGTTACCTTATCTGTAAAACACAAGACAATGTCTTCCCAGATAGCTCAGGACAAAGAGGCATGGGAAAACATGATTTCAAGTAGTTTTAAGGTCCACTGAAATTCTCCTTTTAGAAAAACTTGAAAAGGGTGGAAGTAGATAGCATAATGGTTATGCAGACTCTCATGCCTGAGGCTCTAAAACCCCAGGTTCAATCCCCTGCACCTCCATAAACCAGAGCTGAGCAGTGCTCTGGCTAAAAAAAGAAAAAAAAACATTGAAAATGTACAAATATTTTGCCTTATGCATCAGGGCAATGTTACTCTTATATCCTTAGCAGTTAAATCAATTCTTAAAACATTTCAGCATGTACAAGAGATTAGTCTTAGTTTGCATGGCAGGGAAAAGAATCTTTGGGCATTACAGGAGGTAATTTTTCCATGTAAGGATAGAATTTAGAGGAAGATCTGGGATACTCTTATACTTTTATTCAATTACTACAAATTGAAGGGGAAACTCTGGTGAGTGGAACATTGCAAGATCAACTGTGTATAATCGAGTGTTTGTGGTGGGCTGAAAGAAACAGACTAGAAGGCATTCTTTCACACCGGCTTTCCGATGCGCCCTTCAACCTTGACTTTAGAATCTGATGTGATGCCGCAGTTGGAACACAAAGCAGGGAAAGTTTGGGGACTGATGTTTGGCTTTGAATGAGGACCATCAACCCATGTGTGAATGGTTGTAGGAAGCTGGGATAGCAGACTGGGGAAGCAAGGCCAGCGCTCTGAGGATGCTCGAACTGTTCCTCTGGCTCATGGGAAGATGGAGTGGAAGAAGTCATTTTAACATTTCCCAGTGACACAGGTAGCAAGTGGCATAGAAGGAACTTCAGCCTGGCACTAACCATCATACCTGCCTTCAGTTGAAGCAAGTATGTGGAGTTCAGTTCTGTCTTCTTGGGCCTGGGAGAGGATGGAGCCCCTCTCTGTTGTGACATCAGAAATGCTGAGCTGCTGGGAGACATTGAGGGGCCGGGTGGCGGCGTACTGGGTTATTAAGCGCATGTGGTATGAAGTGCAAGGATCCTGGTTTGAACACCTGGCTCCCCACCTGCAGGGGGGAGGCTTCACAGATGGTGAAGCAGGTCTGCTCCCCCTAATTTCTCTCTATCCTATCCAGTAAAATGAAAAAGAAAATAATGGGTTTGTACTATTGGTTTCATTGTTAAAGCGTGGTAGCACCCAACGACCATTCCCAGGGCCTGTTGGGACAGCATCCCTCCTGCTCCTCCCCAAGTGTGTGTTCTAGCTGCTAGAGACCACTTCCGGTCAGGTGGGAACTGTCTGCCAGCTCCTGGCAGGCAGGAAGGTGTGTAGGTGAGTGGGACGGCAGGGCCAATACAGAGCCTCAGGTAGATGGAAACCTGGAGGCACCCTAAAGACAGGCGCGCTGCAAACACAAAGCAGGCCCCAAAGAAATGACTCATGATCTCTGAAAGGTCAGAGTGAGCCTGAACATTGATTCTAAGATACCTTATCAATTAGAGACCAGAGTTTTTTTTTTTTTCTGATGATATTTATTTCATAAATGTAATTATTTTTCTAAAACATATTAAAATAGAAAACATGTTCTTTTAATCAATTTATACAAAGAAAATACCAAAATAGTAATAAAAATACTGAAAATATATGAAGAGCACCAGAACATTAGAGAAATTACACTGGCAACAATTCTAGGAATATTTTTTTTTTGCAGTCGTACAATAAAGTGCTATTAAATTCAGTCAAAATTAGTGGCAAGATATAAAAAGTTAGGGTATTATGAAATTTAAGGCCGGCTTTACCAGCAATTGCATTTTTAGGCTACTTGCAGATCAAGCTAATGAGATTCCATTAATGTTTTCATGGAAAATCTGTCAATTTTCTAAGTGAAAACAACCTTAATGTTGGTCCTTGGTAATTTGGTCATGAACAGGTAATGATTATCAAAAATTAAATTATAGAGTACTGAAAATAACAATCATACAAATGTCATTAAACCCAAATCAAATGAAAGCAGAATCAAATCAAATGTATATGATTAATCAAGACAAACAGAATAGTTTAGATGCTTTTGATTTATAGTGAATGTTCAGTAATTCTACTTAGGCACATTTAATAGACAGACATTTAGCAAGGTATGTTATTAAAATTCAACTGGCCAGACATCAAGGAAAGAACACTTTAGTGAGTTAACACCTTTTCCTATGAAACATTAAAGGGACACTGTTAGGACAATATAGACCAAAGGTCTCCTCATTTATCTGCTGAGGAACAAATACATATGGATACTCTAGGATTTGGTTACAGTAATGCCAAGAATCTGACACATAAGGGGAGCCACTGTGCACATATAGGGAGTTATTTTGGATAGTACTTAGGGTGAACTGCGGTCACTTGCACGTCTGGAGTTGGCAAACTGAAACAGAAAAACCCAAATTAAGACAAAGTATCAGACCAGTGTCCTTTTAAGGTTTTATTTCCTAGGCCAGTTTCGAAGGGACGCTAGTACATCATTCTTCATAACTCAATTTTGGGACCATCAACTTGTCAAGACAAAAAGTTACCAAGACTATATCCCTTTTCAGAGTAATGAAAAAAAAATTATATCCAAACATAGCTTAATCGAAACTCAAAATTTATTTTACATTCAGACTAGTTTTTCTTTCATATCAAGCAGTCTTACAGGTGAACCAACATGGACTTAAACCAGTTATATTCATGAGAAAAATACTAATTTCAACAGCTTCTGCTTCCTTGTTTTAACAGAAATTTGGAAGCATCCTTGACAGAGGCAGAGATTATCAAGCAAGATAATTAGCTCTGGTCCGAAGGTTTTACAGCCATCCACCACATGTTCTATTTTTCACACTTTGACACTCGAGTTTCGATTTTTTTTTTTTTTTTCCTCTTTTCCCACCCCGCAGCCATAACTCCAGTCTTCTTCTCAGGGCTGATGTCAAATTAACAAGGATTTGAAAAAGTAAGCTATATTACTCTGCATCTAAACAAGTCACATTTCCAAGCACCTGACCCAACTCCTTGCATCCAGTAAAGGCAAAGAGGGTGTGCTGGAGTGGGTAGGCCTACATAACCAATGAAGTTCAAGGGTCAGTGTCCAGCCACAGAGCAAGAGGAAAGTGCATACACAAGACTGGACAGCTCTGCCTGCCTCTGCACGTCACGAACAGAATTAAAGGGAAATCCGACCAGTGCTCTGTTCAACTTTTGCCTAAATAAGAGTGTTCATGAAAAAAAAGGTCGAGCCGAGAGTGATAGAATGTATAGGCGAGAAGAAACAAAAGGTGACAGGTGGTTTGGCATTGAATAGTTTTACATTCCCAAAGAATCTTAACTATCACCTGGAAGTAACTCTCAAGATCACATAAATTACTCTGTACCCCCTACCCCCATATATATATAGTCTATATTTACATAGTATAGAAAAACCACCAGGTTGGCTCAGCTATAGTGACTGTCAGAAAAAAAAAAAAAGACAGTAGGTAACTTTCTGGCTGCAACAAAGCATGTTAACCTCTATTTTTAAGTTTGGCTAATGTATATACATTATAAAACTTAAGAGTTAAAGGTTTTCAAGTCAAAATGAAAAAAAATAAATTATACTAAACAATTAATTTATACAACAAATATACCGTTACTTACATTATTAACTAGCTACAGTCTGCTATAATCAAATCTCTCCAGCATTTCTTTATTCTAATAGTTTATTTTCCCAGGCATGTATCTGTCCCCCTCTGAGCGTCATACATTTCCTTTCCAGAAGCACAGATGTGCGGCACTGTTAGTAGCAAGGTGAAGTTTGGGGTGTGTTACTTTTTCCAGCTAGTGGAGCCGTCTTTCCTATGTACGCAGCGCCATTTCTTTAACTGTACAACACATAGAAGGAAGAGGCGACAAAAGCAAGCAAGAGCACGGTTAGGGAAAGCAGCAGCTTCTGGAACCAGATACAGCGCTGAACTTGGTCTTCAAGCTTCCTATTGCTTTCTAGTAAATGACTGAGCTAAAGAGAAGGAAAAAAAAAAAAAGGTTGAAAGATTTGCATCAGTAAAACAGTAATTACTTATATGAATGACACATAGGGATATTAGAAATTCAAACATTTCTAGGACAGGGCTCAACAGCTGAAAGGTTGAAGGTTGGAATGAGGAGAGGACTGGTTTGGTGAACAGCCACGTTTCTGTTTACTCTTGTTTCAGAAAGGTCTGATTTTCTAGTTGAGGAAGGAGCAAAGCGACCACTTGTGGGAGGTAAGGAAGCCAGCTGCTCAGAGCTTCTCCATACTAGAAAAGTACTAGGAATAGTACTTTCCTGAGTTTTTTTTTTTTTTTTCTTCGTATGGTTCCTAGTCTAAAATGACCAGAATTCTTCCAGATTTACAAATCAGATGGAAACTTAAATCTCCAAAAGGAACTCATCACTTACCATTTCTGATTTGGCATCTCTTCACAAGGAAAAGAGAGTATGTGTGTTGTGTCTTTGCTCAAAAGGTCCCCTCGTTTGAATGGGAGAGCAAGGATTTACTATGTTGAGGAGCACTGACAAGTCTCAGTTTTAGGAAGAAAGAGCACTTACTTGTAGAGCTAGATCTTCACTGGCTTTATCTGACATAGTAAGAGCACTGTCTTTTAACATGAGAGTGTTTGGTTTACTGCTTTCAACAATATGGCATTTTAACCTGTGAAAATAAAGGAAGCACATTTCTTAATTTTTTAATCAATTGTTGTATCCAAGTACAGTATAAGATAAAAAGTTAAATACAGGAAACAACAGATTCACTCCTCTCCCCGGGTACACCTAACGCATGTATCTTAGTGTCAAGGGTAGACAATGCCATCCACATTATGCCTTTAGAGCATAACATTTTGATCAGTTTATTTTTATTGCCACCAGTTATCACCATGGTGACTGAGAGCTTGAACCCCCAGATAGATACTTGTACATGGTAGCGTGTGTTCATCTTTAACAGAAGACACAGAAAAATTTCTGAAAAGTAAATAGCACTTAGCCTTTTATGAAGGACATTGTGTGAGTGTATCCTACTGTACACGGAAGAGAAGGGTCACTATCAGTCTAGAAACCCTTACTAATGGGGAAGGCAGTGGCTTCAACAACCTTACCCTTGTGTTCAGTGCTTGGCCTGACAATGTCTTCTAATGGGTGGGTGGCTGGCTGCCCAGACCCTTGCCCCAACATCATCTTTGTCTTTAACTGAAGATGGTATTAAGGTGGCAACTTGGCCAGGGATCCAGGTCCAAGCCCTCAGTCTTGCCTGCAGGCATCTACCTTTCCTGTCTCTCTCCATCTGTCCAAAATATATTTTTTTAAAATAAGTGGCGACTTGGGCCATTGTGGGGAGTAACTCAGTTTGTCTGGTTCTCATATATCCAGGAAGCAGACACATCCTTAGGATTCTGGACCCCCCTCCCCCCCATTTAATCCAGGCAAGAACCAGAAGAGTAGAGGGAAATGATTTCTCCTCTTATGCAGCTTGGAGACCTGTGATGATCCCACCCTTGCTTTGGAGCTGACCCATAGGGTAAGGGTCCCTGAAGACTGGCAGGTCTCCATAAAGGGGAGGATTCCAGTCAGTCAGTTCTCCTTCTGTAGTGCCTGGCTGAAAGGAAGGTACAATTTCACTTTGTCTTGTCTCTTCCCAGATTTATATTCAGAGGACAAAAGATTTGTGTCACGTAGTCACTGGTCCAGAGAGACTTAGCAGGTAACTGAGGTAACTGTTCGGACTAGAACCACGGGCCGGCCACAAGTTTTCCTTTTGACTTTGTGATGGATGAGGTGTGTGTGTGTGGCAGCCTGCTGACTAGGCCAGGGACATTATGTGGGAAGCCGCATTCTCTGTCGTCCTGTGTCAGAAAGGGGCCTGGCCCAGTAGGCACCTGTTATCTCAAGCTTCGGGGTCTCATTAGTGCTCAGAACGTCTACTCCAGAAGTGCCTGCCTGGCCTCCCTCCCAGCTTCCTTAGTACATCAGGGACCAGTGGCATCTCAGATTCTTCTGGGAAACTGGAGACAGTTTATTTACCATACTGTTACTGCCTGTGATGATGGTCCCTTCATCGCCTTCCAGGGCTAACTATGGGAGTGACCTTTCTGGATCTTGGCCAGACTGTCGCATCTTTTCGTCCCTCTTTTGAATTGCCATAAAAAGAATTAGCGGTGGTTTGAGTTGCTGTTGAGATTGATAGAAGACTGTTTTTCAGCGGTCAGATGAAGGATGATTTGAATTAGCCTTTTAAATTAGAAAATATTTTCTATAGAAATAGGTATGACAGCATCCTTTTGGTCAAAGGATAAAGTGCACCCCATAGAGCCTGGGGGGGGGGACAGCTACACCCAGGTTGCCTTGCTTAAACTTGTGCACTTAAACATTTCCGGTGACCACACAGGGAGAACCAACACTGCATTCTCAATCTAAACAATTCACTTTGAGAGACAGATGGCAGCACTGCTCAGTTCAGGCTTATAGTGGTGCAGGGGACAAACCTGGGACTTCGGAGGCTCAGGCCTGTCTTTTTGCATAACCACTCTGCTATCTCCCCCACCCTACTTTGAAAAGGCATAGACTCTCAAGGCCTCATCACTGAAATCTCCCCGATTTTCTGACAAATGGAATGGAAAAGAAAAGGCATTTGGATAGGCAGGTCAGTCCCTCCATAGCACCCTGGCTGCAACCCAGTTTAAAAGCAGTGGTTTTTGTCTTGCAAATTTCCACAAAGTCAGAAACAGCACTAGAAGGAACTGGAAGGCCACCTAGCCTCACCATTTTCCAACGGTCCTCTATTTACTTCACAACTTAGAAAATAGGCTAAATATACCCAAAAATTAACGAAATATTCACATACTCTATGTCTTTCTATCCCATTTTCTTTAGACCCCCAATAGCTCTTTGAAGAAATTACTATCCTCAAAAAGATAAAAAAAAGGAGCAACTGGGCAAATAAATACAGGGCATAATAGTTACACAAAAGATGTCCATGCCTGACGTCCTAGGTTCAATCCCCGGTACCACCAAAACCCAGAGAGATGAGCAATGCTTTGGTAGGAAAAAATGAAAAGGCTGGAAAAATAGCTCGCTTGGCCTGTGCACTGCTTTGCCATATGTGTGCCCCAGGCCCTCAAGTATTGAAAGAAGCTTCGGTGTTGTAGTTTCTTTCCCTGTCTGCCTGAAAGTCAACCTGCAGTGGTGACTGTCTCTGTATATATGTAAAAGTTTTAGTTATCTGAGCAGGTAAAACTTAATTCCAACTGCCAGAAACACAATCTAGAGTCAACTGTTCCCCCTCCCCCACAACTGTTCTATTTATAAACCAGTGATTTTCATTTTACTATATCTGATTGGTGGATTTCAGAATTATAGGTACAAGGTCTCTGTTTCCTTAAATTTTTATTTATTTACTATTGGATAGAGACCGACACCTGCAGGTGGGGACCAGGGGCTTGAACCCGGCTCCTTGTGTGTGTGCCACTGCCTGGCCCCTCTGTGTATGTCTTTGTACCTCCCAATTGGTACTGCCGAACATTTGAAAATACAGGAACTAATTCAGAGGAAGTAGCTTGGACAAATCTTTGGCCAACACAGCCTAGTTGACTAAATTTTTTGTTGATTACTGGGATCAAGTGTCTTTGATAAAGGAAAGTGAACTTAAGAGTTTTTAGAATTACCTATTTTTGGCTTCATATTACGGAAGCATTTGAGTCTGGTGACAAACATATCTTATGCCACAATAAAAAAAAAAAAAGCTGGAGATAAAGCTCACTTGGGAAGGAGCCTGTCTGGTACCCAAAGCACTGGGGGAGCCCCCCCCCACTTTTGTATGATTCTATCACTAGCAGTGAACTTTTTCTTTAAAAGATGAAGAGACACCACAGTGGTGGATCAAAATTTGGATCCTAGTACAGGGCTAGAAAGTGTGTACTGTACACCTGCAGGGGGAAAGCTTTGCGAGTAGTAAAGCAGTGCCTCTATCTCCATTTGATAAATAACGATAATAAAAAGATTGGCCTGTCAGGTCCCAGCTATGACAAAAAATGTACTAAGAGGAAGCATATGATTTTAAAAATAAGTGCATGTTAGGGAGTCAGGCAGTAGTGGGCTAAGCGGAAGGATCCCGGTTCGAGCCCCTGGCTCCCCACGTGTAGGTGTCTCTTTCTCTCCCCCTCTGTCCTATCCAACAATAAAACAAGGGCAACAAAAGGGAATAAATAAATATTTTTAAAAAATGAGTGCATGTTAGAATTACAACTCTACACATGAAGAAGTTTGTTTCTGGTAATTAAAAGTTTATGTATATGGGGAACAACTTTCTTAGATAAAATTGGAGAGTCTTAGCTGTGTAGTTAAGTGGGCTAAAATTGACCTAATTGATATTGGGGAGGGGGAATCTGGCAATCTCAAGTAATTTGCCTAGGAAGTAAAGGTCTTTAATTACCTACTTAAAAAAAAAGTCTATGTGTGCTCATCACTAATGTAAACCCCCATATTTGAATGAATAATTACTATTTCACAATGTTCTATGATGCTTCTTAGTCAAGTGCACAGAACATTTTGATATTTTTGACTCCAAACTCTGTAACTGTCCAGTGGTTTTCCTTGGATATGGTAAATTACATAGGGAGCAAGCCCTTTTCACACTGATGCTTTTGCAAATGTTTCATTTTCAAGGGAAATCTGTGATTCTAGAGTACTTGCTAAGAACATAAAACGAATGAGTGGTGAACTTCTGATATGTGACATAAATGAGAAGGAAGACACATGGCACGGAAACAAAGGGGGCAACAGTGTGCAGATGCTTATCATGGGGAAGGGAAGAAACTACACACAGTTGATAGCAACTATTGTGTAAAATCCTTTCCCCCAATGAAAACAGATTTTCCAGAGCTAAAGAAAAATCTGGATTGTAATAGAAATAATAATAATAAAAATGGGGTCGGGTGGTGGTGCACCTGGTTGAGCGCACATGTTACAGTGCGCAAGAACCGAGGTTGGAGCCCCTAGTCCCCACCTGCAGGGGTCTCTCCCCCTACCCTCTCGATTTCTGTTTCTATTAAATAAATACTGTTAATTCTTTGTTTCTCCAGTTCCTTTCTCTTGGTGAACATTCTTAGCATGATAATGTAGTAAGAAACTTTTTTTGAGGTCACAGATGCAAACTCTGACTGGAATACCATATTTCAAAATGATAAACATAACATCAGGTATAACCAAATGGGAGAAACTGACCCTAGTCTCTGCCTTTACAGGTGAGTAATAAGGAAAGGCATTTGCCGGTAGGCTTGAGGTCCTCAAGGAAAGTTGGCCCAAATGCAGAGGCACTGCAGGTAAAATCTGAGGGTGGGTCCTAGCCTTTTAACAGTCCAATATTACTGCTTATATGAAGAGATGCAGGAAGCTGATAGTGTGTGGAACTGACCAGCTCGGCCCTCTATGTAGATGATTAGGCCCCGTTCTAAAGCAACCAAATCACTTTTACTGTCATTCTTTGGCAGAAATTAGAAATGCTGTTTCAGGGAACTATAATCTGCTTGGTGGATATCACATTCTAGCTCTGATCACTGCCTCCGGGGCTTTGCTCTTAAGCTTATCCTCTGCAGGTGGGGACCAGGAGCTTGAACCCAGGTCCCTTGTGCATGCTTCGCTTACTGAGCCACCACACCACCCATACCTAAGCTAGCTGATTTTGCCTCTGAAGTCCCAGGTTCAATCCCTTGCACTGCCATAAGCCAAAGCTGATCAGTGCTTTGTTTAAAACAAAACAAAATAAAATAAAAACCACAAGAAAAGTTCTGAAAATATAGTAGAAGCTAGTTACCCTGTAAGGAACATTAACTGGCTCCCTCATGTTCCAATATTTTAAATTTTTTAATGAGAGAGACCAGTACACTACTTAGTTCCGGTGATGCTGGGGTTCTGCAAAAATTTACATACCTATCTCCCTCTTTTAAAGTCTTCCTGATTGCCTCTCTAAGGTAGCTACTGCTCAAGTAACTACGCAACAGCGTTTTGGTCGCTGTATTGGAGGTGGAGAGAAAGATAGACACCTGTTTCACTGCCCGACCCCCTATTTAGAATCTGTGAAGAATTCAAATCCAACCACCTCTGCTTCTTACTTGCAGCTCCCTCACGGCTGGATCTTTAAGCCCTCCCTTTTTTGCTAGGATGCTGGTCAACAAGCTCTACCTGCACCTCCATTCTTTCAACTTCCAGATCTCACTGTCATGTCCCAACCCCTGGGCTGTGAAGTGGGGAAAATAACTATGTCCCAGGATGGTTTTGATACATAAATAGATAAGCATTCAAAACCGTGCAAACCCTGTTAACTCAGTATTGGTATCATGTGGGTCTGCCCTCAGTCCTCTAAAAAGCTCTGTCCCTACCCTACCCTTCTGACCTTCCTCTAGACTAACACTATGTGCTGCGCGGCACCCCTGGTCTCTTACCTTTCACATGTTGTGGGCATTTGGTAGGTACTGCAACAACCAAGAATGCCTGCAGATACCGGGGGTCGAACCTGGGTCCTTGCACCACTGCCTGATACTTCCCAGAGACACATATGCACATGTCTATACACTAATAGGACCTCTTTTTAATGCTCTACCTTTCTCTGTGACTAGGTATTTTCTTCCACACCAGAAGAGACTTGCTGAACTGCCAGCAGACAGGTGCCTGTCTAGCTCTGACATAGCCAGAGTCTCGTCTACCAGTGAAACCCTCACTTATGGCACAGAAGGTGGGCTGCATAGCCTCGGCAGGCACACTTTCATTGCCACCAAACCTGACAGCCCAAGAGGAAAAAATGCATACCTGTGTTCCATCACTTTGTTTCTGGGAACTTCTTTCCAGAATTGAGTCAGCTCTGCTGTGCCCGTGGCAGAAGAATGTTCCATTTCTGCAGCCATTACCAGAAAACGGTCTTGGGCAGAGACGGTCAAACCTGTGCTCCAAAAGGACAATTATCTCATAAAGAGGAACCTTTTTTATTTAAAAGAGTTGGGGGACAGATACTGTAGGACTGGGGGCTTGAGCATAGGTGTATGTAAGTGTCCCAAAAAAGAACAGATATGTGGTCTACGAATTGGAAATTCAATTTCCACTAGTATCTGTTTAAACACTTTTACTCATCAGAAACAAGTAAAAATATTTAATGCTGGGGAGGGGTTATGTGCCCAACTCTTTTTACAGGTGAGGAAAACGTGCTGACGCCTATGTCTAGATTATATTCCCACTCTGTGCCCAGTTGTAGCTTACTACCCTCCACCCCGCTGTGGCCATCAGGAGACACTCACCACCGTGGGGAGACACAATTATATCAACTGATGCGCCAGGGTCACAGCTGCTGTTGCTGGGCTTGACTCTGTATTTTTCTGGTGCAGTTGTTCTCACCTGTTTGTAGACACAGTAAAAAGCCTTTATGCTTTGGGGGGGGGAAGGGTGGATGGTTTAAAAAAAAATTAACAGTTAATGAAGTTTATAGAAGTCCAATAGTTATTCTCTGAAAAATTTTCATGTGCCCTTGTAAATCAATATTTGCTCAGTAAAGTGGAATTAGTGTTAAAACCTACCTGTTAAATTTTCTTTATTCTAACAGAATTTAATAAAGCTAAGAAATGTGTGCAGATAAAAGACCTTCAGAAGTCCTAGTGGCTAAATGTAAATTAGATGATTTAAGGAAGTACTAAGACTTAATGACAATGAATGCCCAGTTTCAGGTTAGCATAAATTTCACTCCAAATATATCACACCTGGAGTGAGGTATATTTCCTTCCTTGGGTTGTTTTTTTTTTGTTTGTTTTTACACTTCTAAGCAACACTAACCCTTGGGATTAATTTAATTCACATTTGAATCTGAGACACAGATCCTAGGGAATATGTTGGATAAGCTATGCTATACAGTTAGAACTAGAAGGCAGTATATATAACACGCCAGTTTTTTAAATTATTAAAGACACCGAGCTTATTTCAATGGTAATATGCCATGTTCACAATGCTCAATATCAATTAAAATGCCTAAAATGACTTCCCATATCACTGTCAAACAGATTTCTGATATTTACCTTAAATGCCACTATATTTTTAGTTACGTTCGTCAATACTATTAGTGTTTTCTTCTCTCCAGATTCTGTACTTCCAAAATACAGTTCTTCCGCTGGGCTACATGGTGACAAAACAAATCATATTACTCAGAAAAAAATGACAAAGTAACCATCTGGATACTATTTTATGTTCATTTGTATAGACTTAAAAATAAAAAAACTCTCCCCAAATTATTAAACCATTACCTATTTTCCATCTTTCTGAATCTATGAATGCTAGTCAAACACAAAACAAAGGAATAGAAGAATTAGCAATTTTCTCAAGTCCTATCGTCAGTGTATTTATTTAGGCTCTTTGCAAAGCTATACAGATAATGAAAGTATTGCTATTTCAACTTTCCCTAATTACAAACAGATTGAAATGATGCTTATTATTATGTTTGTCAAAACAGAAAAGAGTGGAAGTTAAAAAGTTCTCTAGGGATATAACTTTTTTCTGGTCATCAGGGCTGCACTGTTCTGGGTTGAATTTTCCAGACAGAGACGGGGCGAAAAAGCAAATGCAGGTGGGTGAGAACCGCTAGAAAAACTTACTATGTGAGGCGCAAAATGTTAATTTTAGCATTACTAGCCACTACAACTCGCAGGTGAATTATCTTGTTGACTCCCAATTTTTTGTCAGTGGTTGGGGTCAACTTTTTCAGATTGAACCCTATCATAGCACTGAAGTTTCGCCCAGTGCAGCAGTGAGGTAGTGCGCTGGGTGAACTGCTAGACAAACTTTAATGTTTTGTGCCTCACATAATTTATTATTTAATAGTTTTATCATTACTGGCTACTATAATAACCATACCCAAAACTAAACATGAAAAGAATAAAGCCAAGTTTGTGCGGTTCAATTATATTAGCTAAGACTCAGATATCTCCAGACAATGTGAAGGAGTGATTTTTAGATAAAAAATGAATTCTTCTGGTAGCCCAACTTGGAAATACATCTAATGAATCTATTTAAAGATGTAAGTAACGTCTGTGTATCAGAGGGATGTATTCAGGAAGAGAACACATTTCTAAGGATGCGTTTTCTCTGGAGGGTTTTGCCCAGTTATGGAAGAAACAATAAATATAATCAATTGTTGGCTTCCTTTGAATCCAATCTGAGAATCACCACAGAAAAGACTGGAACGATATATGTCTCAGAACCACTCTCTGTGAGGACCCTCAGATACTCTGGGGAGATAGATGTTGGTTGGGTGTCTTGTCAGTGAATAGATATCCCAGGGGCAAAAGTCACCCTGCTTTGCATGGCCTGCCCCTCTAGCCGGACTGAAGCCTATGGTTCTGACAAACTTTGATGAAAAAGACAATGTGTAACTTCTAAAACAGGAGAGGGAAAAACAGGAAACAAATGGACAAATACTCTAATGTGGAAAATGGCAGAAACAACATGGGAAATAAGATGTACACAGCAGACACATAAACACACAGCTGCACATAAATCGGAACTTATCAGTCATCAGAATATATGCAGGGGATGGTTATAGTGGTTATGTAGAAAGAAATTTGTGCCTGAGGCACTAAAGTTTCTGGAGTTCAGCAATGCTCTGGTAAAACAAAGAAACAAAAAAAACAAACAAAAACTACTATAAATGTTGATGTACCAATATGAATATACTAAACAAAAAAAAGTTATTGAGAAAAGTCGTTACATAATGATAAGCAGTCCCAGGGCCAGGAGATAGGTCACCTAACCATGTATAATAAAAACCTCAGTTCGAGCCCTAGCACTACAAGGGAGCAGTGTCTTTTTCTCTCCCACATAAAAAATGAAAATAAGTTGGACTGAGAAGCCATTCAACAGCACCATGTATACACAAGGCCTCAAGGCAATTCCCTAGTGCCACATTTATTTTAAAAAAAACAAAACGGACATTAGTGAAAATCCTATTTCTCTGACTCACCCTTAGCTTTGGAAAACCAAATCAGTAACTGCCTACACTTCAGTGCCATCTCTGGCATCCCTGAACTTGTGCAAAGTCTCTCAGTACCAGTAAAGTGAGAAAAATTCAGGTGATTTAGATTTACTATTAATACATAACTGTCCACTTTTATTACCTGATATGGGCTGAGAGTCTTTTAAACAGAATGACACAAAGGCAGCTAAAAATATCCACTATGTCTGGAAGCAAAGCCAGTCTTCACATAACCCTGAAGTTTGTATTTCCATTATATTAAAACCAGTACAGAGATGTTCTTAATTTTCAGTGTTCACAAGATAATCAACGTATATTAGGAGAGCATAGCCAGTAAGATCCTTATTATTACCTGATATGTAATAAGGGCCCTTTAAACACACTGGATGGTTTCTTGAAAATTTTCATTTTGGAATCAACTTTTTCATTTTCTTCTTTGGGAGTAGTGTCAGTTAGGTTACTCTAACAATAAAAAAAAAAAAAGGATAAAAAGAAAGATGAATACATTTTTTGTTTGCCACAGATCGATGGGCTGCTCATTAGGTTAAAAAGAAAATGTTAGGGGCCAACTGGTGGTGCACCTGGTGAAGTGCTCACAATATAGTGCACAAGTTCCCGGGTTCGGGCCTTTGTTCCCCCCCTATAGGAGGAAAGCTTCACGAGAGGCGACAAAGGGCTGCAGGTGTGTCTGTTAAAAAACCCTCTCTATCTCCCCTCCCCTCTCAATTTCTGACTCTGTCCAATAATGAATAAAACATTTAAAAAAAGTAAATGTTACATTGGTTTAATAAAATTACAATATTTAACAGGTTTTATTATGTCGAAGTCGTATACCTAGCAGACTTCAATATGGCCATTAATAATTATTTGAGAGCCAACTATAAATAGGTCATTGGAAAAAAGTATAAATTGGTTCCTCCTTAAATGTCATTAAGTCTGTTCTAAATTACATTTGCCAAGTTCCTAATGGTTCATAAAAACATGACAAGGGTTGATTAAATCAAAGATGAAGGGGGCAAGAATAGATAAAGGTAATGTTCCAATTCATTACTTTTATTCCATGTAAAATATTTTTGATAAAACAATTCCTTTCAGGTACATCCTATCCATTTTTATACAAAAGCATGGAATTGGCCTTTTATATTTTATAGGGCACTAATGCTCAGCTAGTCTCCGCCTTCCTCTTACTACATGTAATAGGCAGAAAGGCAGCAAGTGGAGAGAATTATCCACATCACATAGCCAGTTGGTGGTGGAGTTGGGGATAGTCCACATCTTTGGACTCAGTTTCATTTTTTATTAAACAGATCACCTTTTTGGGAAGACATGCTTGTTCTTCACTGGAAACTATTTCCAAGGTTTCTTTGCCATCGCTTTCTAGATCTTCTTTACTTGAAGCCTCATCCTCACTGGTGATCGGTCCATTTTCACACAGCGGTGTCTGGAAGTCATCATCTACTAGTGGTGGGTAGCTATACTTGAAAGGATCCTAAAGGAAAACAAAAGTTGGGGGAGGCGGGCGGTAGCGCAGCGGGTTAAGGGCACGTGGCGCAAAGCACAAGGACCGGCATAAGGATCCCGGTTCGAGCCCCCGGCTCCCCACCTGCAGGGGAGTCGCTTCACAGGTGGTGAAGTAGGTCAGCAGGTGTCTGTCTTTCTCTCCCCAACTAAGGAGGACTGGGTGGTGGTGAACCTGGTTGAGCACACATGTTACATGGCACAAGGACCCTGGGGTTCAAGCCCCTGGTCCCCACCTGCAGGGGAGAAAGCTTTGCGAGTGGTGAAGGAGGGCTGCAGCTGTCTGTCTCTAACTCCCTCTTCCCTCTTGATTTCTGGCCATCTGTCAAATAAATAAAAATATAATACAATAAAAAAAAACAACTAAGGTTCATACATAGGAAGATTAGAGAAACAAGTAAAATCTCAGGAGAGTGGACGTCTCTAAGCATGGAAGAAAACTTTAGGAAATGTGTATACATTTATAAAAATCAGGCACTATAGGGAGTTGGGCAGTAGCGCAGCGGGTTAAGAGCAGGTGGCACAAAGCGCAAGGACCAGCATAAGGATCCCAGTTCGAGCCCCCGGCTCCCCACCTGCAGGGGAGTTGCTTCACAAGCGGTGAAGCAGGTCTGCAGGTGTCTGTCTTTCTCTCCCCCTCTCTCCATTTCTCTCTGTCCTATCTAACAACGACATCAATAACTACAACAATGTTAAACAACAAGGGCAACAAAAGGGAAAATAAATTTAAAAAAAATAGATAAAAAAAGAATCAGGCACTATAAAAAAATCTTCTGAAATGGTAAGACTCAGACTGACGGTGGGGTAAGCTGTGGCTACTCTAGGTGTGAAACCATACCCCTGAAATCTGAGATGATCTCCTGTAAACCAATGTTATGTCACTAGTAATAATAATAATGCCTCAAAATCTAACCAGCAACCATAAAGAAGTAAAGCAATAAGTAGGGGTACGGATATAGCTTTGCATGTCAGATCACAGAATGTGCAAGTTTGATGCTCTAGAGGTTCCAAGTGTAATCATGGCGCCACCAAAAGCCAGAGCTGAGCAGTGCTTTGATCTCTCCCTTTCTGTGTGTCTCTCTTTAAAAAAAAAAAAAAAAAAAAAAAAACTTCCCCCACACCTATGCACATCTAATCTTTGACAAAGGGGCCCAGACTATTACATGGGGAAAGCAGAGTCTCTTCAACAAATGGTATTGGAAACAATGGGTTGAAACATGCAGAAGAATGAAACTGAACCACTGTATTTTACCAAATACAAAAGTAAATTCCAAGTGGATCAAGGACTTGGATGTTAGACCACAAATTAATTATCAGATACTTAGAGGAAAATATTGGCAGAACTCTTTTCCACATAAATTTTAAAGACATCTTCAACGAAACGAATCCAATTACAAAGAAGACTAAGGCAAGTATAAAACTATGGGACTACATCAAATTAAAAAGCTACTGCACAGTAAAAGAAACCACTGCCCAAACCAAGAGACCCCTCACAGAATGGGAGAAGATCTTTACATGCCATACATCAGACAAGAGTTTAATAACCAACCAATAAAGAGCTTGTCAGACTCAACAAGACAACAAATAACCCCATCCAAAAATGGGGGGAGGACATGGACAGAATATTCACCACAGAAGAGATCCAAAAGGCTGAGAAACACATGAAAAAATGCCCCAAGTCCCTGATTGTCAGAGAAATGCAAATCAAGACAACAATGAGATACCACTTGATTCCTCCTGTGAGAATGTCATATATCAGAAAAGGTAACAGCAGCAAATGCTGGAGAGGGTGTGGGGTCAAAGGAACCCTCCTGCACTTCTGGTGGGAATGTCAATTGGTCCAACCTCTGTGGAGAACAGTCTGGAGAACTCTCAGAAGGCTAGAAATGGACATACCCTATGATCCTGCAGTTCCTCTCCTGGGGATAGGTCCTAAGGAACCCAACACATCCATCCAAAAAGATCTGTGTACACATATGTTCTTGGCAGCACAATTTGTAATAGCCAAAACCTGGAAGCAACCCAGGTGTCCAACAACAGATGAGTGGCTGAGCAAGTTGTGGTCTACATACACAATGGAATACTACTCAGCTGTAAAAAATGGCGACTTCACCATTTTCAGCTGATTTTGGATGGACCTTGAAAAATTCATGTTGAGTGAAATCAGTCAGAAACAGAAGGATGAATATGGGATGATCTCACTCTCAGGCAGAAGTTGAAAAACAAGATCAGAAGAGAAAACACAAGCAGAACCTGAACTGGAATTGGTGTATCGCACCAAAGTAAAAGACTCTGGGGTGGGTGGGTGGGTGGAGAGAATACAGGTCCATGAAGGATGACAGAGGACCTGGTGGGGGTTGTATTGTTCTATGGGAAACTGGGGAATGTTATGCAAGTACAAACTATTGTATTTACTGTTGAATGTAAAACATTAATTCCCCAATAAAGAATTAAAAAAAAAAAACAAACAAATCTTGGTTCAAGGCCTCAGTCCCCTCTTGTAGGAGGAAAACTTAAGGAGCAGTGGAGCAGTGCTGTAGTTGTCTCTTTGTATCTCCCTCTTCCACTCTCAATTTCTTTATCCTATCAAAAAGAAAGAAAAAAAGAAACGAAAAAAACAGTGGCTGGGAGTGGTGGATTCATCTTGTAATAAATCTTTTAAAAATTATGACATTTAATTTTGTAAATGGCTACATTGGAAATACACTACATCCAAAGGCTGTATGCATCCCTATGTTCACAGCCGCACTATTCACAACAGCTGAAATACAGGTCCAACCTAAGCACCCGTGACAGAGGCTTGCTAAAGCAGTTATGAAATATTCAGTGGAAAACTACATGGACACTTAATCTTCTGTATTAGTGATTTAAAAGTGATTTACAAGAAAGGAATATAATTCTACACCACTCTCAACAATGTTCTATGCCCTCCACCTCCTCCAGCAGTACCTGCTGTGGTTCTCCCAAGGTCACAAATATGGCTTGAATATATACACACACACACACACAACACACACATACACACAGACTTTTTTTTTTTTTCTCAAATTCATGCATTTCAGTTTTCTACCAGAGCACTACTAAGCTGTGGCTTATGGTGGTGCAAGGGATTGAAGCTGGGACTCTGGAGTCACAGGCATGAGTTTTTTTTGCATAACCATTATGCTATCTCCCCCACCTTTCAATTCTCTATATTCCACACAAGTGAAACTATCCAGTAGTTGTCCATCACTTCCTTACTTACTGTAGCTTTTGAATCAAAAATGGATGGAACTGGGTATGCTTATACTAAATGAAATGAGGTGAAAGGCAATCAACCACTGGCTATTTTCACCCATACATAGACTCGATCAACAGAAAAATTAAGCAAATGAACACACACCCCCATCACAGTAACCAAACACTCTTAGCCATTAGAGGGAAAGGGAAGTTGCAGTGGGACAGATCTGTGGAGAGGCACAGGAATTTGGTGGTAAGTTATATACATATATAGGCCTGAGGCCCTCTGATTTTATAGGCCAATTTTAAATCAATAAAATAAGGCTGAAAAAAGGGAAGTGGGTTGTCAGCTGAGGAAATATATACAACACTTATAAGAAATGGAAGGCAGCTTTTGGCAGAACAGCTGACCTACTAATGTAGAGATGAGGGGTTAGGGCTGCTTTATATCAGGTTAACCTAAAAAAAAAAAAAAAAAAAACGGGTCAGGCGGTAGCACAGCGGGTTAAGCGCACATGGCACAAAGCACAAGGAAGGGCGTAAGGATCCTGGTTCAAGTCCCTGGCTCCCCACCTGCAGGGGAGTTGCTTCAGAGGTGGTGAAGCAGGTCTGCAGGTGTCTGTCTCTTCCCCTCTGTCTTCCCCTCCTCTCTCCATTTCTCTCTGTCCTATCCATCAACAAATTACATCAACAATAATAATAACCACAACAAGGCTACAACAACAAGGGCAACAAAAGGGGGACAAATGGCCTCCAGGAGCAGTGGATTCATGCTGCAGGCACCGAGCCCCAGCAATAGCCCTGGAGGAAAAAAAAACAAAAAATCAGATCTTTTATGAGTGAATGTGGTAATCTAAAACTATATGGTGAGATCAATTCACAACTGAATGATATCGATAGTAACTATTATGTAAATATAGAAACACATGCATATATAATAGACAATCTGGAGAGAGAGAAAAGTTGGAAACCATCCTTCCTAGAGACTGGGGAGGGAGATGGACTTTTTTTTTTATAAGTACATTTTATTCTATTTATTTTAATGACAGATTGAAATACAGAAAGATACAGACGTCAGAGTACTGCTCAGTTCTGGCTTACAGTAGTGGGGAAGGGGGGAGGGACTGAACCTGAAACTTATTATGATAACCCCCCCTGCCCTGGAAATAACTCTTTACACAGATGTTGAAGAAACATCCTGGGGCGGTCTCCCTTGACTCTGGCCTCAAGCCCTCCACTCAGAAACAGGACAGAAAGCCTTTAGGAGCATGGTCCTTTGCAAAACAGTGGTAGCCTGGAGGGCGACCATTTCCATGGAGACAGAGGAGATGCCAACACAAAGGGCAGGAAGGGTCACCTGGGCTCCGTGGCCCAAGACTGGGGGGGGGGGGAGGAGGAGGGAATGCACCACTGTCACAGCCTCCAGGGGGAATGATGGGCTCACTCCCTCTGTGGGAGCCCTAGCATCAGAGGGCTGTACCCTAGAAGGGGGGGGCAAAGCCAAGGATAGAAAACCGAGGGGCTTTCCTTCAGAGACTAGCAGAGATCCAGGGACTGAGCACACAGGAAACTAGGAGTGTCAGGGGGCTATCTAGGGAAGACTCCTGGAGGAAGGACATTCACTCCCCCCCACAAAAGGAGACCGCGAGAGGGGTCTGCCACCAAGCTGTCTGCACCCTGCACCAGCACCTCCCCTTCTACCTGATTTGGAGGCCATAAAATTCAGATGTCCTGAACCCATAAAAGTTGCAAGGTGGGGAAACTTAGGCCCCTTCCCTGCACGTGCCGATAAGTGTATCTTTCTGCCCCTCTATAAAATCTACCAGCAGAGCTTAAAGGGGACCTCTACCTCCTTTGCCTTGTTCCCCTACCACAAAAGGATACTTTTGCTGCAATTCAGAGAAAGAGGACCAGTCACTCTCTAGGCACTGCCCGGCTCTTGACCGCACTGGTGTGGCCCCAGTCTCTGGGCACTAGTAGTTGGAGCCTGAGCCTCTGTAGAAAACTGCTGAGGGGAGGGGGAGAGGAGTGGTCACAACTCCCACCTGGGGTAGCATCCACAAGGGAGGTTTGCACAAGGAAGTACAGTGCCCTGAACCCCCCCCCCCCACACACACACACACACCGCCACACACACACAAATGTTTGGTTCTGCTAGCCTGCGGTACTGGCTTGCAGCCCGAGCCCACAGTTTCTGGACTGCTTGGCTCAGGCTTGTGCCTGGGGAGAGCTCCCTCAGTGGTGCTGGGCTGCAGCTGAAGGGTCAGTGCCAGCCAGGAGCTGCTAGGAAAGCAGTCTGTGCAAAGCCCACAGTCCCTGGCACTCTCTCTGGGTTCCTGCTGTCTTGGCTCCCACCCTACAAGGCTGTGTGTCAGGCTGCCACTTTGCCCATCCTCAGGTTCCAGTCTTCTTGACTGGTGCCCAGGCCGCCTAGGCTCATCGCCTAGGCCCATACCCAGCAACCTTCTGATTTTAACAGACAACACGACTGGAAAAGAGATTTTTTTTTTAAAACCTAACTTACAGATATAAACTAATTCCCAAACAGAGGAGATAAACATATCCCAAATGATAGAGTAAGAAAGCCTCAGGAAAAATTTCTGATCAAACAGCTACTTATTGCTTGAAGATTTCACAGCAACAGCCTTAGTGATGCTCACTGAAATGCCTGGAATGGATGACCAAAATGAGAATTGTAGCAGAGACAATGAACTTAGAAGATACAATGGAGGGACTCCACAGAAGATGAGGTGAAGTGACAGGACCCAGCCAGTGAGTTCAAAGACTGGGTAGTGGGGAGCACACAAAGAAAAAACAGAACAACAAAAACAAAGCTTAAGGGATTTATGGGATAAGAGCAAGAGGAGTAACACAGGGGTTTCAGGAGAAGGGGGCAGAAACAGGTATCCAAATTCAGGAAGCTTTAAAATTCCCAACCCTGACAGATACATACATACATACATGCATATACATTATGGTCTACACTGCAAGTACTGAACTGAAGAATCTTAAAAGCAGTATGTGTAGATTCTCAGCAATTGTAAATTGGTGTAGTATAGCCTCTTTGGAAGATGGTATGAAAGTCCCTTAAAAGTTAAAAAAGATCTAGTAATTCCACTTCTAGGCGTCTAGGACGGGGGATAATCTGCAGATATTTGCACCTCTGTGTTTACTGAAGTGCTATGCGCAGCAGCAGTTAAAACATGGGGACAAGCTTAGTGACTAGGGTGGGTGCATGGATGAAGGACACGCGGTACACAGAATGGAATACTGCGTGGCTATGCTCAACACTGAAATCCTGGTATCAGGGCAGGAGCATGAAGGGGTTATGTTAAGTGTAGTAAGTCAGACAGATACTGGATACTTGCACTCATATGTGGTAATACAAGGAAGCAAAGTAAATGAGCGAAGCAGAAACTAACCCTGGGGTTCTGACAGTGGAACTGTTTGCCTGAGGGGAAGATGGCGCTGGCAGTGGGTAGAGGGGGCCGCTAGGGCGCTAGTGGTGGTATGGTGCGGGACTATGCATTCAAGAGATGTGAACCTCTACTCCTAAAACATACACAGCGCTGTAGACCAGTGCTACTGAAGAAAAGACAATCTGGTTATTGACTGCAGACACTTTATAGGCCACTCACAACAGAGAAAGGAAAGCAATCTTTTCCTCGATACAAATACAGTTTTTCACAGGGCCAGCAAGGTGAGCTCAGCAGTGGAATGCCTGCTTTGTATGTGTGAAGCCCTGAGTTCCAGCCTCACAAAATGAGTGTTACTCTATGGGTGGTAGACCGGGGCTTTGATCTCTCTCAGACAAAGCAAAACAAAACTGGGCCAGGAAGGTGGCTGAGTGGCAGAGCTCTTGTTTCATTTGCATGAAGCCCTGAGTATATTCCTTAATATTGGAGAAAAAAAAAAAAAAAGAATGCCATTGATTTTAAGCTGTAATGATTCCATGGAAAATTATTAAATACAACAAACTGGTCAAATCACCAAGACTTTTTCACCTTTCTAGTCTTCTGGTTCTATATGAATACAATTTTACCAGGTAAGCAGACTATGAAACAGATCATAACAGTCAAATTATAATCAAGTAGACCCAAGCACACCAAATCCTTACGTTTCAAAGCTTACAAGTCAATGTCCTATCATGTTTCATTGTTACGTAGTATTTTACACATTTAATATTTATCTACCTACTCCCAGCTTCATGTTTTTACATAGTAAAATCATTAACAAAAATCTTGACAGTTGGGTTCAGTACTGCTGCTTGCTATTTTGGGGTAACTACGATCTTTCTCTGAATGCTGTAGTAACACTTCTCCTCTCTTGAGGAAAGAAGACGGTCTACTATGCCACAATCTAGCCTTATTCTAGTAGCAAATTTCAAGGACAATACTTACAGTTCCACCCATGTGGGGAGGCAGGTATTCTACACTGACATAATCTTGGACTTCACTTTTACTTGTAAACTTCAACAAACCCACTGCTTCTGGGCCAAGCCAGGATTTCACAATTCTGAAAGCAGCTAGAGGAGGGGGGGGGAAAAAAAGTCATCCCATTAATTCCTTTCATTCTTAATTTATTTCCAGCATGTATGTGCTAACCCAGGGCTCCTGAAACTAGTTTGGGCCCTAATCTATTCACTGTTATCTTTTCAAGTCATGCTACTTAATGTTCTCATATCCCTGTAGACACAAAGTGTCACTGCCCCTTATGGATTTCAGCTGTTTCATGAAGCCTTGGGAAGATTAAATTATACTGATGTCCATTAATAAATTTAATCAGGGTTTGGACTTCTGAACAAATCTATCAATGATCCCACAACTACAATTTCCAGACAATGAGTCAAACTCTATTATGAGTAAGGCAAAGAAGGTCACTTGCCTTACATTTCTGTTAAGCACCCATCGGAAAAGCTGCAAACAGGAAGTTAGGAGGAGAAGGAAGCAGCTCTCTTCATTATGGGTCTGTAAGCTGAACCCAGAACTCCATCCAGTCCCTAAGCGGCTCTGCCATTCTCCCAAGCTCTGCAGGTTATGTTAACTGGGGGGAACTTTCAGAATGCAGGAGAATAAACTTATCAAATATAGCTGTCTACTGATTACAATCTTGTTCTGTCATGCCATTTTTTATATTTATCAAAACCCTGTTTCAACTGTGACAGTCTAAGTACATTTTAAAGAAGTTAAAAAGAACACTGTGGTCTGGGAGGTGGCGCAGTGGATAAAGCATCGGACTCTCAAGCATAAGGTCGTGAGTTCAATCTCCGGCAGCACATGTACCAGAGTGATGTCTGGTCCTTTCTCTCTCTCCTCCTATCTTTCTCATGAATAAATAAATAAAATCTTAAAAAAAAAAATCACTGCATTGAACTGGCAAAAGTCTAAATGAAAAAAAATCAGGAAGAAAAAGCTGTATGATAATCATTAAATAGCAGCTCAGAAAACTACATTTTGCTTTAGTTGATTAGACAAAATTTTTAAACATTTTCATATATTTCAATCCAAAATATGTAAATTTACACTTGAAGCTGTGCTACTTGAATTCACCATTTAAAAGTGTATATGCTTCCAAGTGTTTTAAAATACAGTCAAGAGTTCTACAAGCTTCACCATTATCTAATTTTAGAAAAACTTCAAAACGCCAAACAGAAACCTCATTCATTAATCAGCAATCTTTCTTTATCTCCCACTTCTCCCCTTCCCTGGCAACCACTCACCTATTTTCTGGCTTTATGCTTATTTTGGTCAGATATTTTGTTAAGAATGGAATCATACAATATGTGCCCTTTTTGCTTGCTGGCATGATTCAGTCAGCATATCTTCAAAGTTCATCCATGATATAGTAGCATGCACAAGTATTTAACTTTTTACTGCTGGATAATTTTGATTTTATGGCTATACAAGACTGGTTTATCCACTCATTCACTAAGTGATAAACATCCGGGTTGCTACCATCCTTCTTCACTATAGCAATTCTGTTGTGAACATTTGTGCAGAAGTTTTTGTGTTGATATATATACATTTTCCTTTCTATTTTTATTAGATAGAACAGAGAGAAATTGAGGGGAGGGGGAGATAGAGAGCGAGACACCTGCTCTGGAGACTGAGGTCAATCACGTACATGTAAACAGTCAGTCAGTCAGTCATACCTATGAAGGGGTCCCAGTCAGAATACTGAGGTCTGGCTGAGCTTTCTTCATTGGGAATAGTCCAGTCACACTGCCACAGATCTGAGCTGGGAAAGTAACAGGCTACACATCTGGGCATTCTGTGCTATGTTTTTATTTCCTTGGCTAATTTGAATCTGAATCCTTTACCCTGTAATACTATAACCTTGAGTATAACTAGCATTTAGAGCTTTTTTTTTTTTTTTGGTCACTGCATCTAAGGGTGGTTTTAGAATTCCTAAACTTGTAGCTGATATAAGAAGTGAGGGTGGTCCTGTGTGGACTACAGTGGTTACTTCTCAATTTCCAGTTGGTCCAACTCTTAGTACTTTCTATTTCTAGTTTGCTGAGTAATTTAATTTTACTTACTTTAAAAAAATTTAAATTAATTAATTTATTCCCTTTTGTGGCCCTTGTTTTATTGTTGTAGTTATTATCGTTGTTACTGATATCGTTGTTGTTGGATAGGACAGAGAGAAATGGAGAGAGGAGGGGAAGACAGAGAGGGGGCGAGAAAGACAGACACCTGCAGACCTGCTTCACCGCCTGTGAAGCGACTCCCCTGCAGGTGGGGAGCTAGGGGCTTGAACCAGCATCCTTACGCTGGTCCTTGCACTTTGCGCCCACTGTACTATCACCCGACTCCCCATTTATTTAATTTTTTCCCCCTTCTTTTCAAACCAGAGCACTGATCAGCTCTGGCTTATGGTGGTGCTGGGGACTGAACCTGGGACTTTGTAGCTTCGGGCATATGAGTCTCTTTATAGAACCATTATGCTATCTACCCCTGTCCCTGAGTGATTTTTATGAGAGGACAGTCAATTCTGTCAAATGTTTTTACCAGTCAAAATGATCTCATGTGTTAATTTTTCTCTTGGGTAGGGACAGAGACGGTGTCACTGACTGACATTCATATGTTGAATAATTTTGCATTCCTGAGCTAAATCCCACATATCCAGCTATATAACCCTCCTTATATTCTGTTAGATTCAATTCACTAGTACTTTGATCAACACTGGTAGGTACATCTGTATTCATAAACAATGGTTTTTATTTTTCTTGCGTTATTTGGTCTCATAAAAATTAGTTGGGGGAAATCTTTCTTTCAGAAGTTTTTTCCTTTCTTTTAAGTAGAGACAGAAGACAGAGAAGCAGACAGTGTGTAAAAGAGACCATAGCATCTAAGCTTCCTTCAATATGGTGGGGGCCAGGCTAGAATCTGGGTTATGCACATGACAAAGCGGGACATGATCCAAGTGAGCTATTTCATGGGCCATGGAGGGATTTTTTTTTTCTTTTAAATAACTTGTGTTGTTTTCTTTCCTTCCTTCCTATTATCTTTATTTATTGGATAGAGACAGCCAAAAATCAAGAGGGTAAGCAGAGATAGGGAGACAGAGAGACACTCTGCTACATTACTTCTCCATGTGTAAAGCTTTCCCCCTGCAGTTGGAGAGACTAGGGACTCGAAACCAGGTCCTTGCTCATTGTAACATGTATGCTCAACCAGGTACACCACCACCACCACCCAGCCCTTGTTTTTTGTTTTAACATTTTTAATTAATTAATTATTGGATACAGACAGAAATTAAGAAGGGAGGGGGAGATAGAGGAGAGGCAGAGAGACACGTGCAGCTATGATCACCACCCGTGAAGCTTGCCCCCTGCAATATGAGAACTAAAGCGGGTGCGCCACCATCTGGCACCTGGAAATTATTATTATTTTTTTAAACCAGAGCACTGCTCAGCTCTGGTTCATGGTGGTACAGGGGACTGAACCTGGGATTCTGGAGCCTCAGGCATGAGAGTCTCTTTGTATAACCATCATGGTGTCCTACCCTCCCCCTTGCCTTTTCTTTGGTAAAAATTTACCAATAGTCATTTGAGCCATAACTTTTCTTTTTCTTTTTCTTTTTTAAAATATTTATTTATTCCCTTTTGTTGCCCTTGTTTTATTGTAGTAGTTATTATTGCTGTTGTCGTTGTTGGATAGGGCAGAGAGAAATGGAGAGAGGAGGGGAAGACAGAGGGGGAGAGAAAGAGAGACACCTGCAGACCTGCTTCACCGCCTGTGAAGTGACTCCCCTGCAGGTGGGGAGCTGGGGGGCTCAAACCGGGATCCTTACGCCAGTCCTTGCGCTTTGCGCCACCCGCGCTTAACCCGCTGCGCTACCGCCTGACTCCCAAGCCATGACTTTTCTTTATGAAGATTTTTGACCATTAATTCAATTTTATTTGCTATACGTTTATTTATTTATTTATTTATTTATTTATTTATTTATTTATTTATTTTAAATGCCACCAGGATTATTGCTGGATCTTGGTGTCGACACTACGACTCCACCATTGGTGGTGGCTAGTTTTTCTTTTTTCTATTTTATTTGATAAAACGGAGAGAAATTGAGAAGGTAGAGGGAGATAGTGAGGGAGAGAAAAAGACCTGCAGACATGCTTTACTGCTCATGAAGTACCCCCCCTGCAGGTGGGAAGTGAGGGCTCGAACTCAGGTATTACATATGTTCAACTGAGCACGCCACTGACCTGCCCTAATACTTAAGATTCTTCTTGAGTCTGCTTTAGTAGTTTACTTTGAGGGATTTGTCCATTTAATCTAGGTTATTTCTTAGCATACTTTGTTTTTTTTCTATATAGAGACAGAAAAATTGAGAGGGAAGGTGGGGGAGATAGAGAGTGAGAGAGGAGAAACACCTGCAGCACCAATTCACCTCTCGAGATTTTTTTTTTCCCTGCAGCTGAGGACTGGGGGTTTGAACCTGGGTCCTTGTGTACTCTACCAGGCGCACCACCACCAGGCCCCGACACACATGTTTATGTTATTCTCTTATAGTCCTTTTCACTCTTGTAGTGAATAGTAATATCCCTTCTTTCATCCTTAATTTTAATGAACTAAGTCATTTCCCCACCAGTTTAGCTAGTTTTGCCAATCTTACTGAATTTTTTAAGAACCAGGTTTCAGACTGGGAAGATAACTCACTTTGCTATGTGTACAATTCAGGTTTGAGCCCCTGGCCTCCAAGGCACTTGGGGGAGGAACTTCAGTGCTGTGGCTGGTTGGTCAGTCGGTCTATCTAGCATCTATTTATATCCAAAAAAGCTGACCAAGAGCAATGAAGCCTTGGAGATGCTAAAAAACAAACAAACAAACAAAAAACCAAGTTGGTTTTCTTGATTGCTTTCCATGTCACAAATGACATGTGCAAACAGATGAACAATGTACAGTCTGAAAAAAAGCATTACATTTGTGATAGACTCACCGTTCATTATCCAAGGCATATCAAAGATGACAAATTTTGCTGAAAGAGAAACGATTCAGTGAATGAGATTTAGTACTGCTATAGCATTTCTATATGTCCCCGGTCTAGAAAAAACTGGGGATCTAAACATAACTAAACACTGACTTTGAAGTGTGAGGGGTACTAGTCTTGAAGTCACGTTTCACAGCAGTGGGGGGGGGGGCTCACCCGCGAGGACAGCTTGTGGGAAATGCTCGCTGCCCTCGACAGATAGCCTGTTCTGTGTTCATTTACTCTTCTGTTGCTTGGAGAAAGGTACAAAATGCAACGGCTAAGTGGGTGAGTGGAGTCTTTGGATAAGGCATGTTGTACCAGTGAACTCCACTGAGTTTTAAGACGATTCCCATGGCTCATTTATTATTATTTCATTTGTAATTCTTTTGGAGATTATGTTGTTAGATCAATCTGTTGCTACCCTTCATTTATAATAAATCAGTATGCTTTAACAAACAAAATTATTTCCACTTCCCTTAATCTTATAAACCCTAGGAAGCCAGTAATTCAAAGGTACATAAAAGTATTATTTGCTTACTGGGATGAAGATATTAAATAGGCCTACTAACAATTGTAAGAACCAGAAACCACAAAGGATTTTTTGCTATCTGTTTCATTCTTTTCTGACCAGAGAACTGGGAGGATTTGATTTATGTGGGACAGTACAATGCAAGTAGGGAATAAAGTATTTCAGTCTTCATCCGGGACATGGCTAAGAAGAACCAAACTCTAGATTTTAAGATAGGAAAGTCCAGAAGAGCTTGAAGCACAATCAGTTTAAGAGCCTATACAATTTAATGTCTGACAAGCTGGATTATGTAAGTAGAATATATAGTGTTTTGTCATGTGGAAATGGTTAATGCTCTAATTCATCTTTATCCAGTCCCATGAGTTTATTTTACTTTAAAAAAGGTGGGTTTTTTTTTTTTTTTTTTTTTTTGTGAATTAACAGGCTTCTTAAAAGAATCTTAAATGTGCTTGGCCAGGTAGTAATGCTATTTTCAGTGGCTTTTCAGAACTCCTTTAAATATGCCAATACACAAGTGGTATTTAGTTTCCACTTTGGACAAGAAAGAGAAACAAGCACAGGAAGAGCGAGGAGCAACCCCTGCTGATAGATGACAGCAAGCCTGAGGAATCAGGGTGGCTGCCAGGTTGAGGAGGAACAGCAGATCCCATAGGTCCAAAACCCAGACACTGTCTTAACCTACAAAGGTCTAGGAAGAGTTTCCTGAAGCCATGAGAGCATAGGGTGTGGGGAAATACAGACTCTAGACATCTCCTGTTTTTTTTTTTTTTTTAATTTATTTTTATTTTACCAGAGCACTGCTTAGCTCTGGCTTACAGTGTGGGACTTTGGAGCCTCAGGCATGAGAGTCTCTTTGCAAAACCATTATGCTATCTACCCCGACCCTCCTACTGTGTTTTGTCTTTATTTCAAATTAATGATGTGAAAGGATGCCCACGTAAGACAATATAGGGAGTTTGCTTTAGGGTCAGTTTAGTCATGAATTCCAACAGTCCCCAATTGGGCTATTTTCCAGGGGTGTGCCCAGGAAGTCATGTGAATTTCCATTTTCTGATGTCTTGGCTGTCTTTAATCTGTCTTTTCACTTTCAACTCACTCAGATTAAAGATATTAGACTGTGCATGTGGGCAGGCAGGTTCCCAAGGGAACCATTATACAAGTCCAATAACTAAAACTACCTAAAATTTAGGAGCTCTTCACTCAGGTAATTTATAGAGTAATCACACTTAAAAACCAACTAACTCCAAACATCAGGTACAAATGTTCAAAATGTTCCAGTCAAGTACTTGCTAAGGGACAATTTTTACATAGCAGTTAGCTCATGGTGTCCTGTATAGAGAACAGTTCGTCACAGTGTGCTTTAGTTATCAATACTGCTTATTTGTTTTTGCATGTAAAAAGGTTCGTATAATCCACTACTGTAAATTCATTTTTCAATTGAAAGGATAAAAGATATAATCTTTGGAAATCAAAGTATGCTTTTATTACTCCTGTGTACTTGTGGTATAGGATGCAACCTGTATAGTTTAGAATCTGAACTCTTAAAACTGTAAAGGACAATGGTTATTTTAAAAAAGCTCTCCACATGTAGTTAAGATAAGTACTTAAATTTCTATGAACACATCTGAACTGTTAACCAGGAGATAATGTTTTAGGTATAAAAGCCTATATAAAACTGAGCTCTACAAGTCTCAGACATTGTCTTATGTTTCAATACATTATATTTTTAAAAATAAGTATGTTACTTACAAATGTATTTAGGGTAATAAACTTTAAAGCAGTTGATGATAAAGCGTACAAAGTCCATGTCCTAAAACAAAGATTATAAATTTAAATCTGTAAGATTGTCCACATTATAGAATTTTAAATTGTACAGCTCTAAAGGTGATAAATATTAAGTGAGACAATTATTCAATTCTTCAAAATAAGATCACAAGCATCTATATACCAGAGATTAGTTTTATATAATTAAGCTACTTATTATAATTATCACTCCTAAAACTGAATTAAGTTATATGTCTAGTGATATTTTAAGATGGTCCATGTTACCTCAAAGTGGTTAGTTCAGGTTGCTAAATGGATATGGTGTCAATAAAATGTTCTCAAAGCAATTCCCTCAGAGAAATTCTAAGAATCTATTGAATTAGTCACAAAATCATTGAAACAAATATACAGTCTGACTACTTGGCATGACTACACACATGTATATAAATTCTAGTCTAGAAGTTGCTTTTTTACTTAGTTCCTAGACCTCATAAATCCTTCAGTAAAATGTTTTATTATCTACACAGCAGTTTACCTGGTAATAATGCCCTGCGGTAGCTAATGCACTTCTACCTTCTAGTATCTTATTTTGGGCTCTAAATTAGAATCTTTTAGCCTATATTCAGGTGTTTTTCATTGGTTCGAATTTCCGAGAGACTTTACAAAATCTGTGTTAGTTGGTTCTACTGCATTGAACAGAGTAATAAAAGTCCATGAAACTAGGATATTAGGGTTACTATTCACATGACTTGTTTCATGACGTGTTATTCTATGGCCGCAAACTGACCATCTTATAGACCATGGGGAGAAAGAGACAACCAAGAAAATTTACATCAACCATTTACTAAAAGGGGTTTGTCCTAGAAGTGAGTATATATAGCTACTCCCAGTCTTTTGAGTTCTAACAGCTTAAACTGAAAGTAAGTATAGTCAGTCACTTCAAGTCTTTATTAGGGGATAAAACCCTCCATATACCTTTAAACACTAAAATCATTATATCCATTGTACATAGTTGAATATTTTGTAATTAAGGGATAAAGAAAATATCTTAAAATAACTAGCCCAAGACAAGCAAATTAGTCATACACACACACACACACACACACACACACACTCTAGGTCATCAGATTTTCAATCTGTAACCCCCAAAGACTGTGCCAAAGATTCTTTGTTTGATATATGTATATGTATGTATGCATATAAACGCGCACGCGCGCACACACAAACACAATTTGTTTTTCCCTCCCCAGGGCACTGCTCAGGTCTGGCTATGCTGTGGGATACCAGGAATCAAAGCTTGTGTCTCTCACATGCAAGTCCTATGCAGTACCATTATCTTCTCTCCCCACCTTTGATAATTTTGTTTTTATCTTTGATTTAGTTGAATATCCTTGCTTACAAAATCTCAAGTTCCCGCTCATTCAAGTGCACTGAGGGATGCCATAGGTGTACAAATGGCAGTGGGTATCACTGATCTGCATTCTGTAAGAATGTTTTCAAGGATGCCATCTATTATCTTGTGAAATGCCATATCTTTGAGGACCCATGAAAGCCTTTTTCTCTAGTTCAAGTGTCAGGAGTGCACAGCAGTTTATACAACAGACCTTTATGCCAGAGGCATCAGATGGCCCAAGTACACTCTCTGCCACCATCATAAACCAGAGCTGAGCAGTGCTCTGGATAAAACAGACACACATACCCTCTCTCTCTCTAGTCTGGAACTCATCCGTAAAGATATTAGCTCTTAAAATACAGAAATGGAGTAAAATGAAAAAAAGAAAAAGCAAACAACAAACCAAGGCAGATGCCTGTGCTTCTCTGACCACCCCAACAGCTCTCTCTAGTCTGTTTTTACTGTCAATGCTTTCCTTTGGTGGAAGGGGTCTAGGCATCACTATTATATAATCCTACAACCCTTTCTATTCTTTTTTAAAAATGTTTTATTTACTTTATTTTAATGGGAGAGACAGAGAAAGACACAGAGGGAAATACCACAGCACTGCTCAGCTCTGGCTTATGGTGGTGCTGGGGATTGAACCTAGGAGCTTGGAGCCTCAGGCATCAAAGTCTGTTTGTATAACCATTACGATGTTTCCCCAGACCAGTCTTCTTTCATTCTTAAAAAAGTATTTTTCCCTTAATTGGGGACATAGCAGCATATTTAAGCAAAAAGTCTTTTTTTAAAAGAACATTTCTACTGTTTATTCTTAGTATTTTTTATTGGGTAGAGGGAGAAAAATTGAGAGGGAAGAAGAGATGGTGGTAGAGATAAAGAGAGACACCTGCAGTATTGCTTCACTGCTTGAGAAGTTTTCCCCTACAGATGGAGACGGGTCCCTGCACATTGTAACATGAACACTCAACTGAGAGTGCCACCGGCCAGTCCTTCAACGAGACTTTCAGGCCTGAGGCTACAAGGTCCTACCCCCAGTACTATCAAAAGCCAGGTGAACAGTGCTCTGGTTAAAAAAAAAAAAGTTATTTTCCAATGTTCTAACAAAGTCCTTATAAATATCATTTAACATAGCTACATATACTCCCTCAATCGGATAGATTATGATTTATAATTAGACCACGCCGAACAATTACATTTTTCTTTTTTTGTGGAGGCAGGGCTTGGCACATGGCAATTTTATTGCTCCAAGGCCAGGCATATAACATGTGAGCTCTACCAGGTGTGCTCCCATTCTAATGTCTCACTTATTTTCAACAACAGTGGAAGACAATGCTTTTTCTAGACTCAGGATTGTTTCTTTAGAATGTATTACCAAAAACTAGTTACCAGGTGGAGGATGACTACAGATGTCTTAAGTTCATCACAGTACTTTACCAAATGGATTTCTTTAATTCTTCTTCTTTTTAACCAGAGCACTCACTGTACAGCTCTCGCTTGCGGTGGTATGGGGGACTGAACCTGGGACTTTGAAGCCTCAGGCATGAGAGTCTCTTTGCACAACCATTATACTGTCTACCCCCACCTACCAAATGGATTTCTAGCAAGGTTTCCATCCTGCTCTAAGCAGGTGTATGAGTGCCTCATCAGCTGCTACCAGAATCTGCAAAGGTTCACAGGTAAGAGACAGCGGCTCTAATGTGCTAATAGGCCCCTGGTGCTATTCACAGGGTAGTAGTTACTGTTTATATGGCTTACAAGGGCCCAGAAAAGGCTGGTAGGCGGCACTTATTTATACTGTTTCCAAGACCAAAGTCCTGTGCCCTCAACCCCCAACTATAGCTGCCATAGTTCTCAGAAATTCTGAAGAGTCCATTTGGCTTCTTTTTCCTTTTTTATGGTCATGTGGTTCAATTCTTTATATTCCACATATAAACAAAACTGTCTGCTAGTTGCCATAGTACAAAACCCGCCCCCACCCACTCATTATTATTCTGCCTGCCTCGATATCCTAATTCTATCGCTTGTGTCTCTGACAAGGGGCACCTCTAGGAAATTCATAGCCTTCTTGCCAAACACTCAGGAAAATTCAATTATTTGCAAACCTTACTCCTTGTTTGACTTCACTGACAATGTAGGAGACTAAATAAATCCCAAACAGCCTGGCTAGTTCAATGTCAAAGCAGTAGCTAGTTGGGTGAGAGGCGGGGTAGTAGGCAAGACTCCGGGAGAAACAGTGATTTCGCATGAACAAGAAATGCTTACTATGCTGTTTATTCCGGTTTCAGACAGGTCAAACATAACAGTCACAGGCTTCCCATTTTCTCTTTTAGCATATCGTTCCAGCCAGAATGCTATGAGCTTCTTTTTGTCCATGATAGTTTTGTGGTCTTTCACATGATACTTCACACGGATCCAGACTAAGCAGAACAAGAGGTTAAAAACCAGTGGGAAAACGCTTATGGCATGATGATCATGAATTTAATCATTCTTTTCCCCAGGCATTTCAATTTGCTTACAATTCATTTTGTTTATCAGACGAAAGCCATCTCTTCCTTCTTTTAAATGAGAAGCGGTATGTGGGAACCTTCAAACACACCTCATTAACAAGGGGGGAAAGAACATGCGGGTGAACAAACAGTTGCTAACAGCCTGGAAGTACTCCTCACGGTGCCTCATCAAACAGATGCTTAGTTCAGTCGAGCACTACGAAGAACATTCCATCCAGTGGAGGGAAGATCTAAGGAGGGAGTGGGGGCAGCTGAGGTCAGATGTGTGGAGTAGTGATAGAGAAACTAGACAAGGGCGGAGCAGAAAGTCTGAATGGAATGTTACGGGGGTTTGCTTCTCTGGTTTAAAACAGCTCTGGGGCGGGAGCACAGAGGGGAGTTCAGGGAAACTAGAAAAGGCAGAGAAGAACCCCCGTGGGATGTTGGTATGGAGAGTTGGGGCTGCCCTGGGGAAGAAGTGGTACAAAGGGAGGAAGGGGCCGGCCGCAGGGGCAGTGGGAGAGGGAATGGGACTGTCTGTTGTGCTGAAGACTGTGTAGCCGACTGTGTGGGGGACGGGGGAGCTGGCTAGGAACTGGCATGTGGCCCATGGAGGGTGGTGGGATCTGCTGGTTGCTGTTTGTGGGGAGGCAGCTGAAGTTGCAATGTACTTGAGATCGCCCCAGGAGACTTGTCAGCTGGGGAGTGACAGAGGCCAAGAAAGGCATGAAGCTGGGAAGAGTTTGTGGAATAAGAGGAGGGGGAGGAGGAGGGCAGTTGGACTACACACACAGAATCTTGTTGATAGACACAGATAGATACACTTAGATGAGTAATTGCAATTTAACTATAACACTAATGTATGATTTTAAAATACGGTATTTCTTCCAGATAATACCCCCAGACAGGATATCTGCTCAGGATGGACTGACAGTCCACTGCCTTGGGGCAAAACCAAACTGGATTCTGAACCAGAGGGACATGGGAGGGAGGGCTTGGGACAGCAAGGAGTATTGTGATTGCTCCTCTCTTGAGCACAGATTGAGGAAGCAGCTAAGAGGAGAATGGAAACTTGAAAAGAGCATCATCTGTTTAGCAACCCTTGGGAGTAGTCAGAGTTGACATAAAAATATCGGGTTGGAAGGAGAAACAACACTGGAGGTGGATTTCACACCACAGTCCACTTAGAAGAGTTAATGACTGAATGAATGATTTGGCTGTTTTACAGGATGCAGCAGTTGTGCTTATTGCCTGTGCCACCAGAATGCAAACACTAGGACAAGGACAAAGGAACTAAGATTCAATCACCGAGGTCTAACCATTCTCAACTGTAGGAAACTGCTTGTGGAACAGAAGGAGAAAGTTCTGTTGACTAAGTAACTGGCTGAGATTGAGAACTCTTATCTCTAAAAGCCAGTAAGTAAGTGACATATACTTACACAACTTGTTGCCTTCTTTGTCATAACCGTGGAGATAGATGCCACCTATTTCCAACAGCCACTGGGGAATGGAAGATTCGCTGAGGTCTAGAAAGTGAAACACTGAGATGAGTAATTACAATTTAACTATAACACTAAAGTATGATTTTAAAATATGGTATTTCTAAGTAAGTAAGCACACACATAAATGAGAGAAATGAAAAAAAAAATTCCCTAGAGACAGTCACTGTTCCTGTGGCCCCATTTGCATGTGCTGGCTGTTTCACATGATGATTTGCAAACAAATCATTATTACCAGACAGTTTCAAGATGATATGCCAGCAAAAATCCACAGTGTGCCTTCAGAATTCATCAAACAAAGCACTATGGTTTCTTTAGTAAAACATTTTCTACTAACTTTGCTACCTAGCAAAATCTCACACATTTTTTAACTTTGGGGCAAGTGGCAAAGACTGCCAGAAAGCCATTGTAGGTCCTTTAGCAGGAGAAGCAACAAAAGTGCTGTGAGGCCAAGAACCAGAGAGGAGGCAGGAAGCTGATTTCACTCACACCAGGAACTTACATTCAAGAACTTTTCTGAGCCCATCCCCATTTTAGCATATCTCTGTTGTTTGTCACTGTATCTAGCAATTCTGTGTTAGGAAGAAAAAAAAAATACTGTGGCCTGGGACTTCGCACAGAGGGTCAAGTGTTGGATTTAGGAGCATGAGGTCCTTAGTTCAATCCCCAGTAACGCATAAACCAGAGTGCTGCTCTGGTTCATCACCCCATCTACCTGTCACTTGTGAAATACTGGGTTGTTGGCAAAGTCATGACACAGTCTTTGTTCTTCTCTATGCAAAAAATGCATCATGACTGTTCAGACAACCCAACAGATCTTTAAATGCTGCTGAGTTCTAGCTTTTATTATGGACTTACATACAAATTAAAACTTGACCAGTCTTTCTTGGTTTGTTGTTGACTTTACATTTGCATATAGAGGTAGAGGTAGAGAAGCCACAGCATTGGTCTAATTTCTTAAACTCTCCCCCCACCTCTCATGGCTTCCTTCCACAAGCATGAAGGGAAAAATGTATGTGCTCCTGATTTGTTGACTACTTTAATAGTCTGCAAAAGTTTATAACCATCAAGGTCACAGTACCCTTTCTACTGCATCAAAACCAGTTGTTAGGTCACTCTCTTCTTGTTAAAATGTTTAGGAGGAGAGAGAGGACAACTTTTCCCGAGAACAGCACTTCAAGACGATTCTAAAACCTCCTGAGACTTAAAACTGCTTCTTGAGAGACTTTCTACCTAGAAGCGGGTCTTAAAGAGGTTAAGAGAAAGTTGCCTGTGGTATCCCTGGGGGGGAGTTTGCTTTTGGGAGGACCCCATTCTTGCAGTCATTTTACACGGAGCATTTATTAGGAGAAACTCTGGGGATACAGACAAAAGCTAACTGGGACAGGCAAGTAGCATCAGCCTAGCACTAGGCGTAGATTTGATGATGCTGTCCTGCTAGGGTTTAATGGCATTACCTAAACAATAGAAGACCCGGAGACTCTGCTCTGAGTGAAGAGCCCGCTTCCTGTTAATAAGATTTCCTTAGCTATCTACAAGGCAATCCTTTCAAAGTAACAGCATGCTCTAGGGTTTATGATGAGTGAGGAGCCCAACAGTAAGCACAAAGTTGAGTGAAAAACAGTGATATTTATGTAGGCGCTGGTGTAAAACCATCAGGGTTAAATTGACAAACTTACCGTTGACAGCTAGTTCCTTCCTCCACTGAAAACTCTCATCAATCATCTTCAGTGTTTCATCCACCACATTATGTCTCCAACATAAGTAACTTTCCACCCAGTTGTCATCTTGTTGTAGCCTTTCAATATCACGTGGGTCATATTTATCAGGTTTATCTAGGCGAGAGTATCAGCGCAGATGCAAGTCAGATAAACTGTCTAGTGAATGAGGACAACAAACACCAAGGAGAAGGAGAAGAAGGAAGACCTGGAAGACAAAGCTAAGCTGACAGTGGATAGATAGATGGAGGGATGCAGTTCAGATGAGAAAGCAATCCTAAGGACTGACAGACTTTCTTTTTTATTTTTATTCTTCTTACCAGAGCACTGCCTCAGGCATGAGGGTCTCTTTGCATAACCATTATGCTATCTACCCCCATCCAGGACCTATGACTTTCTGGGTGTGAGGGAAGCCACTGACATCCAAAAAAATAAAACCACTATAAAATGTTTTGTGCAATCCTCTCTAAAACTATCAAACAACATGTACAGAGATTAATGTATCTGATCTTGAAATTCTTAACTGTAGTTAGTGAAAAAATGAGGAGGTGGAGTCTTAAATGTAAAGACAGAACTAAGTTTTCAGATGACACTTGCTTGGCAAGTATCTTATAAAAAAATGAGTTGGGGAGCCAGGCAGTGGCACACTCAGTTGAGTGCACACATTACCATATGCAAGGACCAGGGTTCAAGCCCCTGTTCCCCACCTGCAAGGGGGACACTTCAGGAGTGGTAAAGCAGGTCTGCAGGTGTCTCTCTCTCTCTCCCTCTCGCTCCAAATTTTTTTTTGTTATTTTTACTTATTTATTGAAGAGAGACAGCCAGAAATCAAGAGTGAAGGGGGTACCCCGACAGAGAGGGGGAGAGAGAGAGAGACATCTGCAGCACTGCCTCATTACTCGCAGAGCTTTCCTTCTGCAGATGGAGACCGGGGGCTTGAAGCTATGTCCTTGTGCACTGTAGCATGTGCACTTAACCAGGTGTGCCACTACCTGGCCCCCCTCTTCCCCTCCCTATCTCCCCTTTCCCTCTCAATTTCTCTCTGTCCTATCAAAATAGAAAGGGGGGATGGCTGCAGGGAGTGGTGGATTCATAATGCTGGTACTGAGCCACAGTGATAACCCTGCTGGTAAAAAAAAAAAAAAAAAAAAGTTAAATACAAAATGGGGAACTGACCAGAAATACCATTATGGTATTTATCATTTTCAAGCTCTGCAGTCAACTTTTCCGATAACCAACCGAGGTCATCGTTATCTGCACACACACACACACACACACACACACACACACACACACACACACACACACACACACACACACACACATGCTATATTCTTCTCAACCTTTAAACCCAATAAGCCCCCTTCCACATTCTGCTCTTTTGAAAATCCCTGTAACTCGACTTCCCTTGTCTCGTAGGAGGCACCTCTCTGCACATTCTACTCCCCCTATTCTGCAAGGTTGCTTTCAAATACTTTCTCTTGTCTACATTTTCCCAGGCTCCCAAGGAACTCCCCTGCTATGAACAGGACTTGACCCAAGTCTTTCTGGAGGCAGGTGAGCACTTTTCCCTGGAGAAAGTTACTGGCAGGCAGGTCCTATCTTCCCATACATATACCCCAATGGCAGTGCAGACTACATGTGCGAAGAACCCCCGCCCCCCCGCGCCCCCCCCCACTGTCATAAAGGCCTTCAGAAAACATTTCTTGACTGAATCTGTTCCTCATTTCCCCCCTATTCTGTACTTTATTAAGTGGCCCAGGATGTAGTGTAATGTCAGACTTTCTTAAAAAAATATGTTTTTCTTTTTTCTTTTTTAGTATATTTATTTACTGGATAGAGATAGCCAGAAATCGAGAGAGAAGGGGATGATAGAGAGTCAGAGAGACACCTGCAGCACTGTTTCACCACTCGCAAAGCTTTCCCCCTGCAGGTGGGGACTGGGGGGTTCGAACCAGGGTCCTTGCGCACTGCAACATGTGCGCTACCACCAGGCCCCAATATCAGACTTTTTAGCATGGGGTCCTGAGTTCAATTCCTGACACGGCATGTGCCAGCCAGAGTGATACTCTCTCATCAGCAAGTACATAAAATAAAAAATTTTAATTACAAAAGAATCCAGTAGAAAACTTTTAGAAAGCATTAGGTACTACAATACAGTGGCAGGATACAAATTAATTGTTGGCAGGAGCTGGGTGGTGACTCACCTGGTGGAGTGCACACAGTACCATGCTTCAGGGCATAAATTCAAAACCCTGGTCCCCCCCTGCAGGAGGGAAGCTTCACAAGCAGAGGAGCAGTGCTGCAGGTATCTCTCCTCCTCTCTGCCTCTTATCCTCTATCAAAAATAAACTTAAATTGGGAAAAAAGGGTCGTTACAAATGGTGCAGCTACCTTCCGTTTTAGGTACTAAAACAGAACTTAAATGTCCTAATTATATTAACTAAAACAAAACAAAACAATTGCAGCTCTTTCTTTTTTCATTCATTCTCTCTTTTTTTTTTGGGGGGGGGCTCCAGTTAGTTGTCAAGTTTTATAGATTCAATCTCCTCTCTGTGTTCTGCTGTCTTTCGGGCAGTCAGAGATAACAGCAGAAAGGGCAGAAAAACAGCATCTTCTTTGAGACCCAATTTCCTTATCTTTAAGCTGCTTGAGATACAAAAGCTATGTGAGCATCAGATGAAAAAGTATATATGCAAGTACTTGGAGGTTTCAAGCACTAGAAAATATAAGCTTCTGCCAGAAATCATGCTTACAGTCCTGCCTCAGATACGCTTCTCAGTGGCTGGGCTCAGTATCTATACAGTGAGTGGCTCTGTAGCAGGGGAACATTAGCGAATGTTTTATAGGTCTGTGATTCCACAATCTGTCAGTTTCTAAAGCCCAACTCTTCTTTCTTTCTAATTGCTCAACAGGACTGGGCTCCAAATGGGCTTAGACTGTATCGGTAGCATCAGAAGGACCCCTGGAAATGCCTGTCCTCTGAAGTAGGGCCATCCAGCTTGGCCACCAGACAAGCCTCTCCACAGGACCAATACGATGCTGTCTTGGAAACTACAGGCTGACTTCATTCATTTTCAAGACACTTTCTACCTAACACCCAAGTCTGAATAACCAGTCTGTCAGCTGCTCTTTCAAATCAGAGCAACAGGCTATGAAAACTGCCAAAGTCAGCCGGCAACTCAAACATACTTAGTATACAGATGGACTTAAATGCAAACTTTCACATTTTGCCATGTTGTCGCATAGAACACTAAAAGGACACACTCATAGGTGTGTAGAATTAAGAACTAGGGTAACACAATATGCTGCTTTTCCCCCTCTTCAGTATTCTGCTTTCAAGCACTGTACCACTACCCGAACCCTCACAAGTTAGGGAATTTTCAGAAATCCAGTTCTCTGCTAAGTCTAGATAGTACAGAAAGAAAAAGTTATTTTAAAAAGTTGGGTTTTTTTTTAATAAGTGTGTCCCTTAACCGTCTTTTTACAAATTTTAAAAAGTCTATTAATTTTGGATTGGTCAGAAAGAAATTGAGAGAGGGGAGGGGGAAAGAGGGAGAGAGAAAAGGAGACACTTGCTTCCCACCTGCAGCTGGGCAGCAGCGGCTTGAATCCAGGTCCCCGCACACGAGAATGTGGACGCTCAAGCATATGACCCTTAAAAAGTCTTAAGGTATCAAGACACACACGTGCTCATAGCTTTCCCCTTGCTCAGGCTATCGTTTTGGGAGACTTTCCCTCTCAGTGATGGAAGGAGATGAAGTAATCTCAAGTGGTAGATTTTTTAGGGCTCATCCTTGCATTTCTTCAAAATGACTCAAAGTTCATCTTGGTCACACCTTTGCTAAGAAAGGCCATTAATGAACTATCAGCCCACCTCCAGGTCAATGTCTCTTTCTACTCTGTATATAAAGTTTGTTTTAATGTTGGTCTTACACAGTGTCCTGTCATCTAATAGTTTTTTCAAATAAAAGGTATTTAAATTTTTTATTTATTTCTTTTACCAGGGCACTGCTCAGTTCTGGTTTATGGAGGTGCCAGAGATTGAACCCAGGACCTCAGAACCTCAGGCATGCAAAGTCTTTTGCATAACTATTATGCTATATCTGGTCCATCACCAAATAGACTGTAACAGTTACACTTTCGCAGAGAAAAGTCTAAGGGTGTATATATAAATCAGTGGTGATTTGCTTCTTACTGAAATGAAACACTTGGGCTGGAGAGACAGCATTGTGGTTATACAAAAGACTCTCATGCCTGAGGCTCTGAATTCCCAGGTTCAATCCCCAGTACCACCATAAGCCTGAGCTGAGCAGTTTTCTGGTCTTTTTTTCATTTAAAGACTAAATAATAACAAGTGAAAAGCTTTCCTCATGTAATTCTGTTAAATAACATATAAGTTTCTGCTTTACTGTTTAATGATAGAAGAAACAAAACAAATACGGTTGTCTAAGGAGAGAAGAGGACCAAGAGACAAGATACTTCTCAAATCTTTATCTTCTTATTTAAATCTTGACTACTGAGCTGTCCCTAGTCAAGTACTTGACTAAGTAGCATTCCACTCTGTGGACTAACACAACTGCTTAGTCGCTTGTGGGAGCATGACTGTTAGATAGTATGCCAGCTCCCCCTGGCTTCTGCTTAACCATATGCCTATATAGGGATAGATTTAATCCCATTCAAAGCATTGGTCTATTTACATAAATCACTTTTACATTTACATAAAGCACTCCCTCCAGGGCATTGGTGGTTCAGTGATAGGATTCTCGCCTGCTGTGCCCTCTCCTTGTCACACTCTGATTTTCACCAGTCACTTTTCTCTCCACCCTCTCGATGTCACATCTGTTTCCACCCTACTTGGCAAGTATATATAAAGACAGCATTGTGAGTTTTAAGGGACTTGAGTTTAGCTTAGCTCGTCTTAGATTGTGCTGCGTCCTGCATGAATAAAGAGATACTGCCTACAGCTCAATCATGAGTCCCTGTTCGTCTGTTACCCGCCCGTGAAGCCAGCCCGCCGAAAACATAGCCCAGTGAAAACAACACATGACAATGTGTGGAGACAGGGTGGAAAGTGGATAGCAGAGAGCTCCACAAACCCAGCCCCTGTAACAGTCACTAGTTTAGGTAGGCTTCATGCTTTTCAATGAGAAATATGGATAACGTGGACATCCTCGAAAAGTTCTTTCCTTGAAATCTACATGTTCTAATTTACAGTAGCAACGGTAGTAATTGTATTCTCCTAGGGTTTTCAAAACCTCTGCCACATCAATGACTACATCTGCTTTCATTCCTAGCATATGCCTTTGCTTTTTCCTCTCCGTCTTTCTACGATTGTCAAGTTTCGTAATCCTTTCAGAACACACCCCCACCCCCACCCCCACCCCCGGCTGATGTCTATTACCTATACTGTCTTTTCCCCTATACTCTAAAAGTCTATACTACTTTTCTTTTCCTTTCTTTGTATTCATTTACTCATGTCCATTCTGTAGCTGCTTCGGTTGAATCTTTCGTTAATTTTTATTCAGGTCTTGCTTTCTTTTTCATTTTAGGGGCTGGTCAGTGGCCACCTGGCTGAGTGCACACCTCACCACACTCAAGAACTGGAGCTCAGGTCTCAGGCTCACCTACACAGGAGAAGCTTCATCAGCAGTGAAGCAGTGTGACAAGTGTCTTTCTCTCTCCCTCAGTCTCCTCTTCCCCTCTCAATTTATCTGTTCTGTCAAAATAGAGAGAGAGAGAGAGAGAGAGAGAGAGAAAACAAGTTGCTGCCAGAGTTGGTGAATTTGGTTGTGCAGGCACTATGGCCCATTGATAATCCTGGTAGCAGTAACAGAACAAAACAAACAAAAAATAGTTATTTATTTTTATTTTGGCGGAGTGGGAGTTGGTGCAGTGAATAGAACACTGGACTCTTAAAACATGTGGTTCAGAATTCAGTCTCGGGCATCATCAGTACCAGAATGATACTGTTTCCCTCTTCCTTCCTGCATAAACAAATCTTAAATAAAAAATTAAGAGCTGATTCTTTTTTTCTTTATAAAATGGAAATATTGACAAGACGACAGGAAAAGAGGGGTACAATTCTACACAATGACCACTCCAGAAGCTCCATATCCAATCCCCTCCCTTGTTATCTTCCCTATTATTTATCCCTCTGGGAGCATGGACCCAGGGTCATTGTGGGGAGCAGAAGGTGGAAGATCTGGCTTCTGTAATTGCTTCTCCACTGAATATGGGTGTTGACAGGTAGATCTATACTCCCAGCCTGTCTTTCTCTTTCCCTAGTGGGGCAGGGATCTGGGGAGGCAGGGCTCCAAGTCACACAGACACGATGGGCCTAGACCTCTAACAGATCCCTATCTCCACTGTCACTGGTCATCTCCATCAGGAACAACACAATGGACCCATCTGTGGGCCCCTTTAGGACCTTGCCCATGGTGTGAATCAATAACGGTAGGGAATTTCCGTTTCATTCTCCAAAGGGAGGTTGGACAACATGCTCTACCTACTACCCAAGGGTCCCCAAATTTGTGCAGCCTGGAGTTGACTAATTTTTATGAGACTTCAGTACAGTTCAGCTCAAGTTTACTGTGGCGCCGGGGATGGAACGTGGGCTTCAGGCATACTAAATCCTGTGCTCTAACACACCGAGCCATTCTCTAAGCCTTTGGGTCTGCAAATCTACTACTTGCACTAAGACTATAGATAGCTTACTATTCAGTTTTTAAGTGCTTTATAGTTTTCGTTGTGATATTCTTTTTAACCTGTGGGTTATTTATCAAAAGAATTACAGACACTGCCAGGAAGTGTTAACTCTGGGTTATTTTGAGGTGTGCTATTTTGGTTTCCTAACAGCTGAACTGTTTTGGGGGCTGGGGAAATGGCTCATTTGGATACTGTGCTGCTTTGCCATGCACACAACCTAGGTTTAAGCATTCAAACAACCTTTGGTTATGTAGCTGGTCTATTTCTCTCTGCCTCTCTTTATCTAAAAACAAACAACAAACCCCATCTGACTTGTTTTTAAACACCTGTTTATTGTGACGTCTCATTTTTTTTTTCAAATAATCCTTTATTAAAGCATCTTCCTTTGTAATTCTTAACTAGCTGGACATTCCACAGCACCACTGTTGATGTCATCTATGATGTCATGAGGACGGAGGCCATCAACACTGCAACCCACAGATTTAGCAGTCCAGAGAGTTCTCTAGCTAAAGATCGGTGCCTCATTTGTCGGGCAATGTCGACAATTTCATCAAAAGTGATGTTTCCACTGTGCTTAATATTTTTCTGCTTCTTTCTGTCTCTTAGTGGTTTCTTGAGGGCTTTAATGATGAGGGCTGAGGCAGAGGGCACCACCTCAATCTGGGCCTGTCTGTTCGGGATTGTGAGTTTTACTGTAATCCTCAGACCCTTCCAATCACCAGTAGCCTTGGCAATGTCATCACCAACTTTTTTTGGAGACAGACCAAGAGGCCCGATCTTGGGGGCCAGGGCTGAAGTGGCGCCGGCTTCCCCACCGGTGCATCTCAGGTACACGACTTAGATCTCGTTGGGGTCGAACTTTTAGCAGCATGGTGGAGGCGTCTGGTGTCGGATGAACTCGGATTCGGTATGACCAAAGAGAGTTGCACCTTGGCCTCCTCCGAGCCGAAAACCGAAAGCTGTGACGTCTAATTTAACTGCTTAATGATGCAAGACCATGGTTTGTGTGACTCAGCCACTCTGGGATTTCTGAGACTTCTTTTATGATTAGTACATGAATGTTTACAAATGTTCCAACAGCACAAAGACACAATACAAGGATATGTTTTCTATTTGTTGGGTAGGAATAATCTTTATATTCTTTACACACACACCCAATGGCTCCCATGGTTCATGGTTCATGGTGCTTGTGTATATTACTGAAAGAGGTTTGTTAAAGTTGGTCAGCATATTTGGACTTTATCAAGTTCCCTTTATTATGCCGGGAATTTTTGTTTTCTGTTTCTTGAGGCTATACTGCTGGGCACTTTATGTTGCTAGCTCCTAATTATCGGACATTTTTAGGATTCCTTCTTACCACTAATAGTATCTATCCCTCTTTACCCCCTGAATGACGATTTGCTAGTCAGAGTACAACCAACACATGACTGCTTTTGGTATTTGTCTTGCCTTTCTTTTTTCTTCAATTCTTTATTTTACTATTATTAATTTTATATTAGTTTTTAGTGGGCAACATATAAATACGATTTTCAATATCTATTCGCATAACTATATGTCTCTTTCTATCTGTGGTAACTACTGATGAAAGTATTTCTTCTGATTGACACTGTACTTTAGTCGCTAGATGTTTGTGTTTTTCCTCATGACCTTCTGGAGACAGGTTTTCTTCCTCCTTTTTATACCTTCTTTGGTGTGAAAATGAAACATTTTATTGCTGTCTCAAGTGGTAACCTTTAGTAGTCACATTCAATCAACAAAGTCAATGCTTAACATCTCCAGTCCTTACGTTGTATTTTAAATCTCCTCACCCGGACTGTTATTTAGACTTTCCCTTTACTAATTTGCTTACCCACTATTTTCTGCTGTTTCTTGTAATCTGATTCCTTCTGGGTTCTATTCAATTATTAGTGATCTGATCTAGTTTATTTTTAATCATCAATAAAACTGTCACATCTTTGTAGGACTGAAAAGTTTTACTTTTTCTCTTGAATAAATATTCCAAGAGGCAGTTATTTCCCTTGGCATTTTCAGAAAATTATTTCAATGTTTCCTGGTATTAACTGCTGCTGCTGAGAAATCAATTATCACTCTGGCTTTTGTTCTTTTGCAGATAACCTGTAATTTCTCCCTAGCTGTTAGATTTTTCTCTTTGTCCTTGGTGTCATCTGTTTAGTATAATATGCTTAAGGATTAATTTTCTCTCTAAAATGATGCTTATATTTTCTTATGCTCTAACTTCAGGATTTTAGAAATCTGTCAACTATTGATATTTCTTCAAATGTTATTGTCTATACTTTTGTAGACATATTTGTGTTATTTTTCTTCCAGTAAATCTGCATATAATATCTGTATAAAAACTTAAAAATAGGGAGTCGGGCAGTAGTGCAGCGGGTTAAGCGCACATGCGCAAAGTGCAAGGACCAGCGTGAGGATGCCGGTCCGAGCCCCCACTCCCCACCTGCAGGGGAGTCGCTTCACAAGCGGTGCAGCAGGTCTGCAGGTGTCTGTCTCTCTGTCTCTCTCCCTCTCTGTCTTCCCCTCCTCTCTCCATTTCTCTCTGTCCTATCCAACAACGACAACATCAACAATAACAGTAAGAACTACAACAACAACAATAAAAACAACAAGGGCAACAAAAAGGAAATAAATAAATATTAAAAAAAAAACATTAATAAGTTTTTTGGGGGTGGGTGGTGGTGCATCCAGTAGAGTGCACAAGTTACAATGCACAAAGGCCCGGGGTTCCAGCCCCCACGCCCCACCTGCAGAGTTGGGAAGCTTCACGAGTGTTAAAGCAGTGCTCTTTCTCCCTCTTCCCTCTTAATTTCTGTCTCTATCCGAAAATGAAAAAAAAACCATATGGTCTTTTACTGTCCTATGTCAGCTGTGACTATAACACAGGGAAAAAAAAAAAAGGCTTGGGCAAATCCTCACCCATCTAGTAATTACAAGGTATCAAAATAGAGGTATACCAAATCACTACAGACAATGTGAGGCCAGCTAAAAGTCTGCTGACTGACTGAAATGCAGCATTTATTTTTGACCTTCCATTCCCAGCAAAATGGCTGCAGGCATAAAAAGAAAACAATGAAATTTCTGTGAACACTGCTCCACTTTCTAGAGAGCTAATCAAACCAAATTTCTTATTAGAGATTAAATTTTCAGTAGGGAAAAGTCACTCATGTTTAAGAGGAGATTTGGTAAATCTCTTCTCATGCAAGCTTTGCAAATGACCTTGACTAAAAACCAACTGCCAGCTGAAAAGCCGCAGCTAGCTAGTAACTGACTTTAACACTGTATAGGACACAAAGCATTTAGGATGCACATATATGGGGGCTGAGATCAGCAGCTACAAGAGGTGAGTGGAAACAGTGTCAAGTACCTCTAAGACATTACTGAGGCTGAAGACTACACTCAGATCTCCCAAGTCCAGGGCACCACCAATTTACTGCACGACTCTCCACGTGAGGAGGCTCCAATCTCTGCAGCAGAAGCCTGATACTTCTAGAATGTATGTTACTAAGGACAAAAGTCTATAAACTCTTAGATATTTCCCTCTATTCTAGTACGGACAATTTCAAAAGGTTGAGTTCACGACTGTAAAAAGATGGAGAATTTTCGAAATACGTGTTTCTCTGTGTCTATTCGTCTGTCTAGAAAGGGTCTCTTCTCTTGGGGATACTAACTTAGGATCACTCACCATATGCTAGCTAGCCCAAGAGAGCTAGAAATTGCAGGTAGAAAGATGAAAAAAATGTCGGAACGGTTCCTAATTTGCAGAGTTCATGGCAAATGTCCTCCACTAGATAGTTACACTCCACAAGTCACTTTCCGCCTACCTTTCCTCTCCAAAAAAGGCAGTGGATAAGAACAATCTCTGTCTGATGTTCCCGTTGCCTTGAAGGAACCCTTCCACTCACTGGAAAATTCACTTCTCCTTGAATTTCTCCTGAGATTGTTGGGATCTTCTCTAGGCCCTTTATTCCTTTTCAGTTTTTCCTAAACGTAAAGTTCTTACTGTTTAAAGTCCTTGTTCCAACTCTGACACCACTTCCCAGACAATGCCTTGGGTCCACCTGCATGTTAGCTGTCAGACTCAGGCAAAAACTAGTAAAGCCACGGGCCCCTTGGAGTACCTAAAACAGACCTACTAACTTTTTCCAAAACAGATACCCCATATCTTCATCTGCAATATTCTTGCCTTTCGGTTCACGACGATTAGTCAATAATATGTTCTACTTTATTTTTTTTTAATTTATAATAAGGAAACACTGACAAAACCATAGGATAATGACCATGATTCAAAACTAAAAACTCTCTGCAAAGAGAGTTAACATTTGTTCTGCTTTATATTTTTATTCTTTTTCAGCCACTAGGTTCCAGATGCTACCATGATGCCAACTGGACTTCCCTGGGCAGACAACCCCACCAATGTGTCCTGGAGCCCTGCTTCCCCAGAGCCGGGTCCCATTAGGGAGAGAGACAGGCTGGGAGTATGGGTCCACCTGCCAACACCCATGTTCCATGGGGAAGCAATTACAGAAGCCAGACCTTCCACCTTCTGCACCCCATAATGGTCCTGGGAGAGTCCAATGCTTTATCCACTGCGCCACCTCCCAGACCACATATGGTCTTGTTAATATTTCCATTTCATAAATAAAATTAAAAAAAAAAGAAAGTCAAAACCATTTCAAAGCTAAAACCACCAACAGATACCACCACAACCCCCAAACCAAGAAAAGACTTAAAGACAAAATGATCCCAGATATGAGATCTTAAACATAAGAAGAAATGGTAAGTAGTGACATTAGAAAACACATGGCAAGAAAATAATACATTGATCCAATAAATTAGGGGGAGAGGTGACAATTGGGAACCGGGTTAGATCGCCACAGAAAGAATGGATCTTGCAGACAACAGAAATATAAGCCTGTATTTCCTTGATGTCCAAAACCACACAAGAAAAATAGACCAAAAAAAAAATATATATATCTAAATACAGGCCATTTTGTGACTACAGATACAAAACTCCTAGACAAAATATTAATTAACTGGATATGGAAATTACTTTAAAATTCTGATATTGCCTACCACATTATAGATTTAAAGAAAAAAAAATGAACAACTCATGAGTTACAATATGAAACAAATTTTGTAAAATTCAACAATCAATTGTCATGGAAATAAAACAAGCCCCAAACTAGTAAGCTTCTGAAGGAGGGAACTGATTCATTATCATAAAGGTTCAACAGGGACCATCCTCAATGGTGACATGTTGGGGCTAGCTTTATTGCGAATAAAACAGGCTTTTTATCCCTGCTTCTATTCGACAGTGTTCTAAAGGTTCCAGGCAGTCAGTGTAAAACAACAGCATTGAAAACTGGAAGACTGGAAAGTTAGCCTATCACTATTTCAAGGTGTTACTACTATATAGAATCTCCAAACCTTCACAGAATGGGAGGGAGAAGATCTTTACATGCCATACATCAGACAAGAGTTTAATAACCAACCAATAAAGAGCTTGCCAGACTCAACAAGACAACAAATAACCCCATCCAAAAATGGGGGGAGGACATGGACAGACTATTCACCACAGAAGAGCTCCGAAAGGCTGAGAAACACATGAAAAAAATGCTCCAAGTCTTTGATTGTCAGAGAAATGCAAATAAAGACAACAACGAGATACCACTTCACTCCTGTGAGAATGTCATACATCAGAAAAGGTAACAGAAGCAAATGCTCGAGAGGCTGTGGGGTCAAACTGCACTGCTGGTGGGAATGTCAATTGGTCCAGCCTCTGTGGAGAACAGTCTGGAGAACTCTCAGAAGGCTAGAAATGGACCTGCCCACTGATCCTGCAATTCCTCTCCGGGGGATAGATCCTGAAGAACCCAACACACCCATCCAAAAAGATCTGTGTACACATATGTTCTTAGCAGCACAATTTCTAATAGCCAAAACCTGGAAGCAACCCAGGTGTCCAACAACAGATGAGTGGCTGAGCAAGTTGTGGTATATATGCACAATGGAATACTACTCAGCTATTAAAAACGGTGACTTCACTGTTTTCAGCTGATCTTGGATGGAGCTTGATAAAATCACGTTAAGTGAAATCAGCCAGAAACAGAAGGATGGATAGGGGATGATCTCACTCTCAGGCAGAAGCTGAAAAACAAGATCAGAAGAGAAAACACAAGTAGAACCTGAACTGGAATTGGCGTATCGCACCAAAGTAAAAAACTCTGGGGTGGGTGGGAGGCGAGAATACAGGTCCAAAAAGGATGACAGAGGACCTAGTGGGGGTTGTATCGTTATGTGGAAAACTGGGAAATGTTATGCATGTACAAACTATTGTATTTACTGTTGAATGTAAAACATTAATTCCCCAATAAAGAAATTTAAAAAATCCCTAAACATTGAGAATAATTATAAAAATGAAGATTTCTGTAATTTATATATATATATATATATATATATGTCATATATACTTTCTATAAATGAGGAAAAACCATTTAGAAAATAAATTCCTAAGAAATGCCTTTTAAACAACCATAAAAATTAAACACGAAGTTCGTAAGGATAAATTTAACAAAAGCTAGTTAATCTTTACCAAACATATAGACCTTCCCGAGGTTGGCACATAGGATTCGCATCCTGAGGGCCCATAATTTCACTCAAAATTACAACAAAAGTTTTTTTCCCGCCAAAAAGTGTAAGTTGATTCTGTAAGTTATATGGAAGAATAAAGGGGCCAAGGAGTCTCAAGAAGTTATTTTCACAGATGCTGAAACCAAATGGATATAGAAATGTTCATTCTTCAGGTACAAGATGCAAATCAGTACCACAGGAGCTACTCAACACTTCCACTACATGGTTAAAAGTCAAAACCAGGGGTCAGGCTGTAGCGCAGTGGGTTAAGTGCTCATGGTGCTAAACTCGAGGACTGGTGTAAGGATCTCAGTTCAAGCCCTTGGCTCCCCACCTGAGGGGGGAGTCGCTTCACAAGCAGTGAAGCAGGTCTGCAGGTGTCTCTCTCCCCCCCAACCGCCCCCCCCCCCGTCTTCCTCTCCTTTCTCCATTTCTTTCTGTCCTATCCGACAACAGCATCAATAACAACCGTAATAACCACACAATGATAAAAACAACAAGGGCAACAAAAAAGGAAAAAAAAAAAGTCAAAACCACCCCAAATGCCATGACTCCAGGGTGTAGAACAACAAGGAGACTCAAACATTGCCAGATAAAATGAAATATGGTACAGTCACACTACCTATTTGGTATTACCTGGTAAAGCTGAACATCTACGCCTCATGTATGGTCCACCTATTTCAATGCTGGGTACCAACCTCAGAACAGTGCTTCCCAACATTTTGGCCTGAGGACCCCTTTTATACTCTTAAAAAGAAACAAGCGGGCATCGGGCGGTAGCGCAGTGGGTTAAGTGCTCATGGTGCTAAACCTGAGGACCCGTGTAAGGATCCCGGTTCGAGACCCTGGCTCCCCACCTGCAGGGGAGTCGCATCACAAGCAGTGAAGCAGGTCTGCAGGTGTCTATCTTTCTCTCCTCTTCTCTGTCTTCCCCTCTTCTCTCTGTCCTATCTACCAATGACGACATCAGTAACAACAAAAATAACTACAACAACAAGGGCAACAAAAGGGAAAATTAAAAAAAACCAACCAAACAAACAAACAAACAAAAACCAAGCAACCAAGGACCCTAAAGAGCTTTCCTATTTACATCAATTATGTTTATGGGTAGTTACTAAGTTAGGCATTAAAACTGAGATAAATGTTAAATACACGATCACACATGCTGTCAGCCCATCTTCACATGCCACGAAACCTCTGGAAAACGCCATTGTACACTTGAGAGAGAATGACAGTGACAAAGAAAACAACAACACACACACACACACACACACACACACACACACACACGAGTGTTATTGGAGATATTTGGATCTCCCTAACTGCTTAAAATGGCCACAAACCAGAGCTAAACAAAAAAACTACAAGCACTGCTCTGGAGAATGCCTTACAAGACCCAGCAACAATCCTAAATCCATCAGTCGGCTTATTCATTCTGCAAACTGCTTGCTATACCAAAATGAACCAACTGTGGTCATTTGAAAGTAGGAAAGACGCTTGAGCAATAGAACCAAGTCATGGAAACTTATCTGGAAGACCGCAGGTGGTAAAGCAAATGAAAAGCTCAAGAATGAGCCATGCCCCATGCAGGCTGAGCAGCTGGCCCCCTGAAGGCCAGAGGTGGGGACATACAGGAAGCTGATTCTCCACCTCAGAGGTGGGTCCAAGTGTGTTTGCTTATGTTCAGTACGCACTATATATAAAGATAGTTCAAAATTTAAAAACATTTTTAACCCAAAATGAAAATGTTAAAGGTTAGCAATATCCACTGGATGAGAGACTATTATTTTAAGTTACTAGCAAAGCGACAAACTACAAAGGAATGGGTCATTTTGAACACATTTTCACAAAATGAGATGAGTAACATGAGAAAAGCCCAAACCAATGATAAAAGTCATGTGAATGGAAAACATATTTTAAACCGACGTTTAAAATGAGTGGAAGGGGGTCACGTAGTGGTGCACAGGATTGAGTGAACACATTATAGTGTGCAAGGACCCGAATTCAAGCCCCCAGTCCCCACCTGTAGTGGGGCGGGGGCGGAGCTTCAGGAGAGAAGTAGGGCTGCAGGCGTCTCTGTCTCTTCCTATCTTCCTCTTTCATCTCAATTTCTCTCTTATCTGGGCTGGGAAGATAGCATAATGGTTCTGCAAGACTTTCATTTTTTTCCCTACCCCTCAATTTTATTGAGATATAATTGACAAATAACACTGTATGAATTTTACACACACACACACACACACACGTATTACCTCACTTATATTTTATTTTCCTGTGATGAGAACTTTTCCCCCTTTATTTGGGGGGGTATTAATGGTTTACAGTCAACAGTAAAATACTGTATTTTGAACATGTGTGGCATTTCTCAGTTTCCCACATAACCATCTAACCCCCTCTAGGTCCTCCTTTGCCATCCTGTTCCAGGACCTGAACACACGCCCACACCCCAGAGTCTTTTATTTTGGTACAGTGCACCAACTCCAGCCCGAGATCCTGCAAGACTTTCATGTCTGAGACTTTGAGCAACCAGGTTCCCTCTAGGTTTCTGGCTGTCTCTATCCAATAAACAAAATAAAGATAATACAAATTTTTTAAAAGAATTTCAATGACCAAATTTATTATTATTATTATTATTACTTTCCAGAGCACTTCTCAACTCTGGCTTATGAGGGTGCTGGGGACTGAACCTAGAACTCTGTAGTCTCAGGCATGAAAGTAGTTTTGTATCACTTGTGTGCTATCTTCCCAGTCCAGGGGAATTATTTAAGATAAGAAAATCATGTTATGAATAGATCTGAGCAGTAAATGGAATGTGAGACTTTTCTTTCTATTCGTAAATATGGAGAAGTAAGAATATATCAACAACAAAAAAGTGTAACAACACACAGAATGGCCTTTTAGGACACTTTTCTTCCTAACTGCATTCAGATAAAAGACAGTGGGGTGGCTGCGGGGGACGCACATTCAAAGCTAACTCGATATTTTATGGGAGAGTCTCTGGCCATCATCCAAATTCATATGCTCATAAAGTCAGGAAACAAACCCAAAATAACAAAACCCAGAAATCTCTCAAGAACTCACCAAACCCACTAAGTTATAAGTACACCACTTGGTGCTCTGGGCTCTCTGTGCCATGTTCCTACTCATCTAGTCAAGTGTGCTGATACTTCTTGAGCCTTTTATCAAAGTGGATTTCCTGTGGCTGCCTCAACACACCTCAAACCATCTCATCTGTCTGGTTAATTAACATTTTCTCTCTACCTGGCCCAGCTCTACCATCTTCCCAAGTTCCTGGGCAAGCTCATTTTTTGTGATGTTTTTTCAAACAGGGTGTTAACCCAGCTGCCCCAAGCATATGTGATTTTTTTTTCCTAGTCTATGACTTCTACAGAACAGATTTTAGCATTATTGCCCTTCATACAATTAGTCTAACTTCCATAGTTAACTCTTGGAACACCACTCTAGACTACAGTAGTTTAGGAGAGGGTTCTAGGGGGCTGGGTGGTGGTGTACCCAGTTGAGCGCACATATTACCAAGCACAAGGAGCAGGGTTTGAGACCCTGCTCACCACCAGCAGAGGGTCTGCTTCATGAGCAGTGAAGGAGGTCAGCAGGTGTGCATCTTTCTCTCCCTGTCCTCTCTCAAGTTCTCTGTCCTAAGGTGGGGGGGGGAGAAGGGTGGAGGTTCTCTATCTCACAGTTCTTTTTCTAGTATTGACAAATTGCTTCTCAGAATCAAGCACATAATTTGAGTATTTGCAGAACTAAGTAAATTCTTGTCGCAGGTAAGGGAACTCGTCTCTTGTCTTGCTGTAAGGAGAGAGGTCGGAAAGTCCTTCATTTCAGACTCAGCATGGAATACCAGTCATGTGTGAAACAGTTATGGATTTATATTTTCTTGTTAGTTAAAAATCTATCTGTAATTGACAACTTAATTTCTATGGGAACAAAAAAAAATAAATAAATAAAAGCTTGGGATTCTTTTAAGAACCTGCCTCCAAGAGTTTTTGGAGTGCAGCCAGTGCTTAAGTGCTAAAGGAAAAACAAGTGAAGCCGGCCGCAGTCTCTTCTGAAACCAAATATTGTTACTGACAACAGAAAGGGTGGGAGACAGGAAGGAGAGCTGGATGTTCTAAGCACCTGAGTTCATTTCTAAAACGGAAACCTGAAAGGGAGAAGAACACCAACCGACAAAGCAGAGCACTCTAGAAACTTTAAGGAGGGGGCATACACAAATGGTTCATCTGCCTTCCTTCCACACGCAAGCCTTTAACCTACTATTTACAGCAGGTGTGGAGTTAACCCACCTGCACACTCACATACCAAGGGGTAGGCGCTGAAGGACACCCCCTTTGACTTTGAAAGAATGCTGGTCTTTTTCAGACAAGGGCTGCTTTCTGCTAGGTTTTGGTGCGAGAGAGGAGCCTGTTTGGACAACCCTTAACATGGAATTTGACCAATTTCCCTAGGTTATCTATTTAAGCCTCCCTGTAATCATGAAGGGTACGTTTTTGGGAAGTGCCAGGTAGACAGAGGTGAGTCAGACTCTGGCCTCTGTCCACAGGCTACCCCAGACCCATACACATTCTACTGGAGGAAATGAAAACTAAGCAAGTCGACAGACACACAAGGTCATTACACGAGACCAGATAAGCAAGGCAAGGAGGCTATTCAGTAATCAGGAACAGCCTCCCAGTAAGCAAGGCAAGGAGGCCATTTAGTAATCAGGAACAGCCTCCCAGATAAGCAAGGCAAGGAGGCGATTCAGTAATCAGGAACAGCCTCCCAGTAAGCAAGGCAAGGAGGCCATTTAGTAATCAGGAACAGCCTCCCAGTAAGCAAGGCAAGGAGGCGATTCAGTAATCAGGAACAGCCTCCCAGATCCTCGCGAAGCTGGAAAAACGAAAGGAACCTGTCAAGCATATTACCTGCGAAAGCCTTCCAGACAGAGATGTGAAAATGCCAAGTCTGTTGGAAGAACATAAAAGAGGCTGTGTGGTTAGGCATGCCTTTCAAGCTGTGGGTCCTGTTTCTAGACTGTGGCGTCAATCTGGTAACCGACTGCATCAGGGAACCACAGGTTTTCAGAACAAGTGCTGCTTAATGAACTTTCGCTTCAGTTTTGTGCACGTGTGTGTTTTAACTGGCTTGCTGTGGATAACACTTTCTGACCGTGGGCTGCAGTGAAATCTGTGCTAAGCAAGGGGAATGGTAACAGATGAGGAAGGGTGGACAAGAGCCAAATCATGCACGGCCGCCATAAAGAACTGCAATTGGGGCAGGGCACAAGGTAATCTGATGAGCAGGTGCTGCCCAAGGAATCCCATCATGAAATTCAGAAGACCTGGGCACTAGCCCCCAGCCTAGCTAATGCCTCCAGGGATTTTGAGCAAATTACTTCATCTCCCTAGAGCTTACTTTACTCATTTAAAAAAAAAATACATATTTTTTTCCTTTTGTTGCCCCTTTTTTGCTGTTACTGATCTCGTCGTTGCTGGATAGGACAGAGAGAAATGGAGAGAGGAGGGGAAGACGGGGGTGGGGGAGGTGGTGGGGGGGTGGGGGTGGTGTGTGTGTGTGTGAAAGACACCTGCAGACCTGTTTCACCGCCTGTGAAGCGACTCCCCTGAAGATGGGGAGCCGGGGGCTCGAACCGGGATCCTTACGCCGGTCCTTGTGCTTTGCGCCACCTGCACTTAACCCGCTGCGCTACCGCCTGACTTCCCTTCATTTTAAAACTGAAAAGGGTTGGAGCAAGAAGATCTTTAGTCTTGTTTATTGCTAAATATTCTGTTTCCTCCCAGGGGCATAAGTAAATGACTATTGGGAGACACTAGCTTATAAGGTGAAAAAGTTCTGGGTTCCTTAAAAATATTTTATTAACTGGGGAGTCGGGCAATAGCGCAGCGGGTTAAGCGCAGGTGGCGCAAAGCCCAAGGACCGGCGTAAGGATCCCGGTTCGAGCCCCCTGCTCCCCATGTACAGGGAAGTCGCTTCACACGTGGTGAAGCAGGTCTGCAGGTGTCTTTCTCTTCCCCTCTCTGTCTTCCCCTCCTCTTGATTTATCTCTGTCCTATCCAACAACGACGCCATCAATTACAACAATTAGAACTAAATTACAACAATTATAACTACAACAGTAATAAAAAACAAGAGCAACAAAAGGGAAAATAAATAAAAATATATACATATAAAAATATTATCGGGAGTCAGGCGGTAGCGCAGCGGGTTAAGCGCACGTGGCGCAAAGCGCAAGGACCCGCATAAGGAACCAGGTTCGAGCCCCCAGCTCCCCACCTGGAGGGGAGTCGCTGGAGGTCTGCAGGTGTCTGTCATTCTCTCCCCCTCTCTGTCTTTCCCTCCTCTCTCCATTTCTCTCTGTCCTAACAATGACGACATCAATAACAACAATAACTACAACAATGAAAAACCAGGCAACAAAAGGGAAAATAAATATTTAAAAAAATATATTATCAACCGGAGCTTCAGAGATAGCATAAGCTCCTAGGTTCAAGCCCTTCCTTGCACCCCTACAAACCAGAGCAGTGCTTTAGTAAAAAAAAAAAAAAAAATTAAAATTACAAACCATTCAATTATAACTGTTATATTTCTATTGAAGTTTCAAATCACCTTGTTATTGGGGCTACCTATATTAGAAATGAGCTCTCTGGACTAAAGGTCAAATGCTTTTGCAACTTTCTGGTGCAAAGTTTGGGATGTGAAGGAAATGAAGCAGAGAGGCAGAAACAAGTCACTGACTTTCACCGACCAGGTTATTTGTAACACATCTTTTTAAAAAGAATTATCTTTATTGGATAGAGGCAGCCAGAAATCTGAGAGGGCAGCTGGGAAGAGGAAGAGGGAGAAAGAGATACTTGGCAGCACTGCTTCACCACTCGCAAAGTTTTCCCCCAGCAGGTGGAGACCAGGGGCTTGAACCCGGGTCTTTGTGCATTGTAACATGTAAGCTCAACCATGCGAGTCACCACCCAGCTCCAGATCTCCTTAATTGTTCGAGGTCACAAAATAATCTAGGACAGACTAAAATCGCAGGAAACCTCCACTTAGCGCTCACGATGCGGAAGCTTAACTCCTTTCACAGAAACCAAAATGACTAAGGCAAAACTATTCATTCTCTTCTCTATTAAGCCCATGCTAGACAGTGATACACTTTTTTTTTTTTTTCATTTTAGCCTCCTAGCCTTATCACTCACATTTCCCAGATACAGGGCCTCCGAAAAGACAAGTTATTAAGTGGCATGAGAATGTTTACTCCATATCCCAAATTACCCAGCGTGCTTTTAAATAACCACTATATGCAGATTAAATCACCAGTTAAGTACCAGACAACTCAAATATCTGCCATCTGGGCACAGAGTGTTCAACCAATGAATCAATTCTGGCTCACAGGTACTTTGTTAAGCACAGGCTGGGATGAGAAACTAAGCATCTGTTCCCGTAATGGAGGGGCAGCTCTGTAGGTAGCATGTTGGACGGCCCGGAGGTGGAATTGGGCAAAAGAGCCGAGGCATTTCAATCTCCAATGACATATATGCCAAAAGTATTATGACAGTTTCCAGGGTCGTTTTCTCAAGTGTTGTCAGCCAAGGGCTCACCAAGCATCCAGCAAGTCCCGGCCATTGAAGATGCTGGAAATGCACAGGTTTCCAACTTTCATACCCTTTATTTATTTATTTATTTATTTATTTATTTATTTATTTATTTTAAACATTTTGTTGGGCAGGACGGAGATAAAGTGAGAGGGGAGGGGAGACAGGCGGATAAGGAGACACCTGCAGCCCTGCTTCACCGCTTGTGAAGCCTCCCCCAAGGGCTCCGACTCGGGTCCTCTGCGCTTAGCTCTAAAATGCGCTCTAGCCGGGTGCGCCACCGCCCCGGCCCCCCAACTTTCACACCCTCTAAAGGCGCCCACGACGGAGAGCGTGCCCCGCATACCACGGAGAACAAACCCCTAGCAAGGTGCGGGGCAGAGCCCCTGAGGAGGTCTCCGACACCTGTCCCAGACGCCCACAAACATCGCGGCCAAGTTGGGGATCCCCGATCACACCTGCGGGACTCTGGGCGTGCTGCACCCACCTGTCACATACTCGGCTTCGAACCGCTGGCGGGTCTCGCAGATGAGCTTGCCTCTGTTCTGGGCGTGATTCTGGAAGGGAGACACGAAGGACATTTAGGCACCGCTCCGACCACCCCGGAGTCCGCGGAACCCAGCCCACCTGTACCGGCGACCCGCGACTCTCCGGGACCCAGGGGCGTTTTCTGAGCCCCGTGTGGTGTATGGGGGGGGAGGGAGGCGGCGGCCGCCGTGCGCCCGGTCCTCACCTCGGCCATGGTCACGGTCAAGCGTGACAGGAATCGCCGTAGCCACTTGCCCGGCCGCCTTTCGCAAAGCGCATCAGCGGGCAGGCCGGCCCAGAGGAAAAGAGGGAAGGGCGGGAGGGAGAGGCGGTCGCGTGACACCGGAAGGCGGGCGGAAGCGGCGCGGCGCCGCCCAATCCACTGCGGCCGCCTGGACCTGAGGACGGGACCAGTCCCTCGGCCTGGCTGCCTATTTGAGTTTCCTTCCGGCCCTACCCCGCCGCTCCCCGCCCTGCGGGCCCGCCCCGGGCAGCCTCCGGCTCGCGGCCGTTTTCCCCGCCCACCTGAGCTCCCAATGCGCGTGCACGGGACGGCCGGCCCCGCCTCCCCGGACGGAGGCGGAAGGTTCCGCCTCTGCGGGCCTGGGCCCCGCCCCCGGCCCGGCCCTCCCAGGGTGCAGCGCGCGCGCGCGGGAGTTTGGAGCGAGGGGGAAGCCGGGGGCGCGTGGGCTGTCGGAAGCGTGTCGGTTCTGTACGCGGCGGCCCGCTCCGCTCGCTGAGGTAGGGCCGGCGCGTCGCCCCTTGGCGGAGGGGGCGAGGGGCTGGGCTGGCCTCCCGGTGCCCCTCAGTACTGGCAGGAAGCGCCGGGGGCGGAGGCGGAGGCGGAGGCGTTTGCGGAGCCCGTACGCCGCCTCGCCCCCGCGCCCTTTAGTCCTCTAGCCCGAGCGGCCACGGGACTGACTGCAGGGGCGAAGCGGCTCTTCGCTCAGGCTGTTACAACGAGCCGTGTGGCCCCGGGGAGGGCGGGGGACACTCTGCCTGTGACAGCTCGGGAGGGGGCTCCTGCCCACCCGGCGCGTCCGGGAATGAACGCCCAGGCCGGCCCCCTCCGGTCACCAGCACCAAATGGGCCAAATGGCTGTTGGGAGCGAGATTTTATGTTCAGTACTAGTCGGCGTTTGTTTTTAATTAAAAAAAAAAAAATGTCAGTTATAGAGTGGAGGGGGGTAGATAGCATCATGGTTATGCAGAGATGCGCGTCTACCTGAGGCTCCCGAGTCCCGGGTTCCATCCCCTCGCACCACCGTAAGCCCGAGCTGAGTAGTGCTCTGGTAGAGAGAAATTGAAATTATGCCTATTTATTTATTGGATAGAGACAGAAATCGAGATGGAGGCGGGAGATAGAGAAGAAAAAAGAGAGAGATGCCTGCAGCGCTGCTTCACCACTTGTGAAGCTTTCCTTCTGCAGTTGGGAACCAGGTGCTCGAACCCGGGTCCTGGGGCACTGTAACACGTGTGCTCAACCAGGCGCGCCATTGCCCAGCCCCACTAATAGACTTTTTAAAGGAAGTTGATGACAAAGAAGTTGTAAGCACAGCCCCCCCCCCCCCCCATGTTTGTACCATCCGTAAGCAGTCATAAATATTGTATCATGGATCTCTGGTTCTCTCTGACATCGTTCTTGCCAGACTTTCTTTTCTTTTGCTTTTTTTTTAAAACTGGGGCGGGGGGAATGAACATGATGTTTCGAATTACTTTAATACACTCTTTTAACATTTTCTGTTAATTTTTTACTAGCGGTTTAACACACACGCACGCACACCCCCCCCCCAAAAAAAAAAAAACAAAAAGCCAGGGGAAGAAAAAAAGAAACATTTCCCACATCTTTAGAGTCTCCCTCTAAGCGCTTGTTCCCTGTCCTGTTGTTCCTTTACTCATTCTGAACTTGCCAGCAATCTTTACGGTTTTGCATTTTGGCCTAGCCTTCCTGGAATTTATCCTGGTTCTGTGACTTCTGTTGGTCAGCCTTTCTTGAGAAGCTCCTTAAACTTTGTGCTTCAGGCTCTCCGACTGTAGGAGGTAGCAGTCCCTAGGCAAAAGAGGTTGTGAAGAAGAGATTCCTAAAGCCCTGACACAGATAGCACAATTACTCGATGCAGTTATGAGTTTTGATGTATTTCCTTTATAGCTTCACACCTATGGGGTTGCATTATTTCAGCTACTTTCCTCATTCAGACAAACAAGCAGACAGATGGAGAGAAGCCAGAGGGCCAAAGCTGCTTTTTTTTTTTTTTCTTTAATGTCCCCACAGCACCTACGTCTGTAGGCTACAAGGGCCTCAAGCCTGGGTCACACACGTGACAATACAGGCACACAAGCCAGTGAGCTATCTCTCTTGCCCTTGTGTGGTATTCATTCTTTCTTTTTTTCTTTCTTTCTTTTTTATCAGAGCACCGCTCAGCTCTGGCTTATGGTGGTACTGGGGATTGAACCTGGGACCTTGGAACCTCAGGCATGAGAGTCTCTTTGTATAACCATTATGCTACCTAGCTACCCCCCATCCTCTTGCCCTTGGGCTTTGATTTAGATAATATGCTCTAACATCCATTTTTCTCCAATTTAATTTTTCTTCTTTTTTTCTATTTATTTTTCCTTTTGTTGCCCTTGTTTTTCTTGTTGTTGTTATTGTTGGCTAGGACAGAGAGAAATGGAGAGAGGAGGGGAAGACAGAGAGGAGGAGAGAAAGACAGACACCTGCAGACCTGCTTCACCGTTTGTGAAGCGACTCCCCTGCAGGTGGGGAGCCGGGGGCTCGAACCGGGATCCTCCTGCCGGTCCTTGCGCTTTGCGCCACGTGCCCTTAACCTGCTGCGCTACTCGCCGACCCCCTTCCCTTTTCTTTTTAATGATATGTTATGACATAACTCTAATTCATTCTTCTTAACTGTGATATTTCATCTGTACTTATCCATTCCTCTACTGGGGGTCATTAAAGTTTTCACTGTTTTTTTTAAATCAATTAACTAGTGATTTATATGACTACAAATTAATAGGAGTGTACATAAACACCGTTCCTACCACCAAAAGACTGTGTCCCACCCCACCCCACCCCCCAAGCCGAACATCCACCCTCACCCTCAGCCCAGGGTTTTTACTTTGGTGCCCTACTCCAAATTTAATCAAATCCTGCTTTGAGTTTCCCTTTCTGTTCTTCTTTCTCAACTTCTGTTGATGAGTGGGATCATCCCATACTCATCTTTATCTTTCTGACTTAGCTGACTTAACAAAATTCCATCTTTTTTGTTTGTTTGTTTGTTTCTTTATTGCACATAACATCGCACTAGACTTAATCTGGCTCCGGAGCTGTATAGTGTGTCTCTGCATTTACTAAGTAGGACTATTTGGGCTCACATATAGAAGTGAAATTGCTAGTTGTATGCATTCCAAATTATTGCTGAAATGCCTTCCAGACTCCCTCTCCCTTTAATTAAGCTCTCATGGTTGTCTCCTGGTTTATAGCACTGCTTTCTGTCTCACTTCATCCTCCTCTGCAACACTGTCACCAGTATCTCTGTAATTCAGAAGCACAGTCCTGTGGTTTTTATTTTTGAAATCTCCCAGTGATTTGTCATTGCTTACAGAAATGACACAGAAAAAAAAAATTAGCTTGATTTTTTTAAAAGTATTTATTTATTCCCTTTTGTTGCCCTTGTTGTTTTATTGTAGTTATTATTATCATTGTTGTTGGATAGGACAGAGAGAAATGGAGGGAAGAGGGGAAGACAGAGAGGGGGAGAGAAAGACAGACACCTGCAGACCTGCTTCACCGCTTGTGAAGCGACTCCCCAGCAGGTGGGGAGCCGGGGGCTCAACTGGGATCCTTACGCCGGTCCCTGCGCTTAACTTACCGCTGAGCTATCGCGCAACTCCCGATTTTTTCCCCCCCTCACCCTCATGGTGCTGGGGTGGAGAACCTTTTTTTTCTGCCAAAGACCTTTCAGAAACATTCTCTGACCATACAAAATGATCAGCTTAAAAATAAGCACTTAATGTTGCTATGAAAAAAAGCTAGATTTACTAAATCTCTAGTCCCACTTGCTGTTGCCTTGGCAGGGCCACACCAAGGACGTCCCTTACCTCGGCCTTAGTGGATCACCTCTCCCTAACATTTACCTATATTTCAGGTGCACAGGGAAAGAAATACTGGGAAGATGAACGAAAGGTTGATCCTGGGTAGCTGTGAACAAATGACTTCTAGTTATAATGGTAGAAAAGTTTTCAGAGCCAACCTGTTCTGTAGCCAAGTTAATTTCCTTGGGGGTAAAAAAAAAAAAAAAAAAAAAAAAAGCCCTGCTTCTTATAAAAAAGATAGCTATCAGTTTTATGTTCATAAGATTATATTACATAGTAAGTGAAATTCTGAGTTGCTGTCTTTACCTTTTGCCCAAAGACACTTTCTACTGATAACAATTTATAGTTTCTTTTGTACTATTTTGAGATTCTCCTCTCTAGAAATCACAGTGCTCTTTTAGGATCCTCCGGAAGCAGACCTGTAGTTTATTTAAAGAGTTCTGAAATCTATTATGCCAAAGTGAATTTATTAACATTTACAAAGTACACTCTGTTTACTGGGTAGGAGGCATAGGGAAGAGTGGGTGAGAGTGATAGATTGTTGCCAGCCTACGGCATAATGTATTACTTTGGCAGATCTTACTTTGCTAGTATACTCACACATCTCATTTCACTTTATATCTGTGTATATACAGACAACATCCACCATGGCAATGTAGAACAGGAGAAGCTCAAGTTAGTTATAGAATGTTTGGTAAATCTAATTCTAAATTTCTCCTCTCCCCACTCCAACTCCAACAGAAGGGGAAATTATGACTGATTAATCTGTTTTCTTCTACAGCTAATGTTGTCGTAAAGGTCTGATGGCAGACAGGCTGGTATAATAAACCTGAAGCCCTGATAATCAGGGCCTGGTTAATCAGGACTTGTTTATATTGAATTAAGAAGCTCTAAATTGCATGGGGGTATAGCATAATGGTTATGCAAAGAGTCTTTCATGCCTGAGGGGCTCGTAAGTCCCAGGTTCAATCCCCCGCACCGCCATGAGCCAGAGCTGAGCAAAAAAAAAAAAAGCTCTAAATTGAACTTTAATTTGACTTCTTTGCTGATGTATTTCTATCATCAGAAAAATGAATAAATAAATAAATAAAGACTGTTTACACTTATTCCAGAAGCTTTAAGGTTTGTTCTATGAATATGTACTTTTACTCTTAAAATAGATGTAGTATCAGTAGAAAATTAAAAAGAAATACTGGAACGAGCAAGATATCGCACCTTGGGGGGGGGTGCCTCCTTTGCCAGACATATGACACAGGTTCAAGCTTGTTCCCTGATGCACTAGGGGAAGCTGTGGTGCTGTAGTATCTCGCCATCGTTCTGTCTCTGTCTGAAAAGGTTGGCCGAGGGCAGTGAAGCTCTGTGTCTCTGTCTGAAAAGGTTGGCCCAGGGCAGTGAAGCTCTAGTTATAACAATACACATACAGGAGGCCAGGCGGTGGCACACCTGGTTAAGCGCACACATTACAGTGCACAGGGATACAGGTTCAAGCCCCTGGTCTCCACCTGCAGGGGGAAAGCTTCACAAGTGGTGAAGCAGGGCTGCAGGTCTCTCTTTGTTTGTCTCCCTCTCTGTCGTCCCCTTCCCTCTCAATTTCTCTGTCTTTATCCAATAATAAAATAAAAAAACACAATAACACACACACACACACACACACAAAGATATTACATAGATACGTGACTTAAGGCTTTGAGATTACAGATAGTTTGAGGAATCAAAAGTTTGTCGTTTTAAGCAAAGTAATGTATCAGTTATAATTTTTAAACTCCAAAGGTGGTCAGAAGTTTAAAATAACTATCTTTTTTTTTAATTTAAGAAAGGATTAATTAACAAAACCATAGGGTAGGAGGGGTACAACTCCACACAATTCCCACCACCCAATCTCCATAACCCACCCCCTCCCCTGATAGCTTTCCCATTCTCTAGCCCTCTGGGAGCATGGACCCAGGGTCATTGAGGGTTGCAGAAGGTAGAAGGTCTGGCTTCTGTCATTGCTTCCCCGCTGAACATGGGCGTTGACTGGTCGGTCCATACTCCCAGCCTGCCTCTCTCTTTCCCTAGTAGGGTGTGTCTCTGGGGAAGCTGAGCTCCAGGACACATTGGTGGGGTCTTCAGTCCAGGGAAGCCTGGCCAGCATCCTGGTGGCATCTGGAACCTGGTGATTGAAAAGAGAGTTAACATACGAAGCCAAACAAATTGTTGAGCAATCATGGACCCAAAGCTTGGAATAGTGGAGAGGAAGTGTTAGGGGGCTACTCACTGCAAACTCTAGTGTACTTCTGCTTTCAGGTATATATTTTGCAGTAGTTTATGGATACGTGTGCACATAAGCTCTCTCTCACAGAAACTGGTGTATATCTAGGTTATGGGACTTTGTTAGAAAGTGAACTACCTGAGATGAAATTAGAGTGTACTATAAAAGGAAAGGTCTCACCCGAGTAATGAAGCTGAAGGGTTGTCATTCCACACGTGAAGTCTCTGGACATAGTCTGAGGTGAAGCATGTTGAGGTGGCAATCGTTGCCTTGGTTAGGTTGTGATCGGCGGATGCAATATTATTTGGTATGGATTGGGAGACGCATACGGGAAAGTGGGCCCTATCCAAGGGTTCCAGGACTGGGGGAAGTAGGGGCTCTATAGTGGAGATGTGAGGTTCCTGCTGTCTTAGGGTTCAAAAAGACAATCGATAGTTAATGTTATCATCACATTATTTGGTAATTGGGTTAACTTTGAAAAGTCCCTTTGTTATGGTTTGCTGTACAGTACCCAGTATCTTGTATATAGCTGTGCTATTGGATACTTCTAATCTACTTGGTCTAGGCTTTTGAGAGAGTCCGCATATCAAATACACAGCCTATATATTAAAAAGATTCAGTTTGTGTTTTGAAAAACTTCGAGACATACAATTGATTTTCCCCGTCTCATATTAATTAACTACTGATTTATATGACTACATTTTTCTAGGAGTGTACATAAACACCATTCCCACCACCAAAAGACTGTGACCCATCCCTCCCACCCACTCCCACCTCCCACTGGCCCAGGAAGCTGCATGTCTACCCCGCACCACAGGGTTTTCACTTTGGTGCCCTACTTACAATTTGGTCAGGTCCTGCTTTTAGTTTCCCTTTCAGATCTTCTTAGTTAACTAAAATAACTATCTTAACACTGAAAACATGGCCTTTCGTGGTTTTCCTATCATTCTTATTTAAAAATTAATATATTTTCGAAATTTTAATCCTTTTTTAAGCAGTTTATTTTTTAAATTCTTTTTTTTATTATTATTGGATAGTGACAAAAGGAAATTGAGAGGGGGATTGGGAAGAGAGGGAAAGAGACAGACATCTGCAGTCCTGCTTCACCACTCGTGAAACACCCCCCCACCCCGTCCCTCGCAGGTGGGTTCCAGGGTCTTGAACCTAGGTCCTTGTATACTTAACCAGGTGCACCACCACCTGCCTCCTAAAAATAAATATTTATAGCCTTTATTTAATCTTGCGGCCATCTGTTTTTCATCTTTATGACTCTACATCTATGAGATGTATGTCTGCTTGTTGCCTAGAGATCATGTGTAAAGCACATTAGGTTAGGATTATAACAGGACTTTGAATAACATGGGAAATTTCATAGCAAAAATTCATAACTTTTTTCCCCCTCTACATCAAGTCAGAATTGTGTCAGGGTACAACCGTATGTGATCTAAAATTGAAGAGGCTTCTCACCATGTAGCAATCAAATCCTTCTTATTACAATATCTTTCAGGTATTGATGGACCCAGAGCATTGTGTTGACTAAACTAGTTGTAGCATTTAACCTAAAAATAATAAAATTATGTTCTTTACAGAAGTGATTTTTAGTTGTCTTAAGTATTGAGTAAAGCTTTTTGAGTAGATGGTAGAAGACAGTAAGTTCTAAGATCTTTACCTTGGGATAAATCATTTCTTTTCCTTTTTAGAAATTCCCTAAAAGGCCTAACATGCCTGTGGGAAGTTTGAAGCAAATGATGTTTGCTACATTTTGGGGTAATTAGTATGGTTATTTCTTTTAAAGTAAGAGATAGTTGGACAAGTACGAGCGTGCACACCTTTGATTTACTTCTTCAGGGATGAAGCTGAAAGTACCTTGAGATTTTATACTGTCCTAGATCTTGCATCCATTGCCTAAGAACAAACCGGTAAGCCAGAGGTTTGTGCTAATTTTCTACTATCATAGTTTATCTCTAGTTACCTAATAGGTTTTGTGAAATTCTCAAACAGCATCAGAAATTTCATTAGACAAATGCCACAGTGGAATGTATTTATCTATTGTTGCATAAGGATTTGCTTCAAAAATGTATCAGCTTATAACAACTACCATCTGTTATCTGATAATTTTGTAGGATCAGGAATTTGGGAGTAACTTAAGTGGGTGGTTCTATCTCAGGACTTGACTGGAACTGGAGGATCTGATCCCAAGAAGACTTACTCACAGGGCTGTTGACAGTTCCTTGCTGGCTCTGGGCAGAAAGCCATAGTTCTTTGCCCTGTGTACAGCACTATGGGGCTACCCCAGTGTCTTGATGACAGGCAGGTGGCTTCTCCCAACATAGATGAGCCGAGGAAGAGGCCCCAAGAGGAAGCAGCTATGGGATATCCCTGGGACCCAGAAGTCACTGTTGCTTCTGCCGTATTCTGTTGGCTAAAAGCAAGTTCTAGTGCCCAACCCTCAAGAAGAGGAGAATAAATAAATAAATAAATAAATAAATAAATAAATAAATAGAATAATAAAAAAAGAATTAAAAAATAGAGGAGAAAGTGCCACTTCTTTTTTCTTTTAAGATTCTGTTATTGGATGTGGGAGATAAATAGCGTAATGGTTATGCAAAGAGAGTCTCATGTTTGAGGCTCTAAGAGCTGAGCTCCAAGGCTCAAGCCAGAGTTGAATAGTGCTCTGGCTTAAAAAAAAAAATACACACACACACAAAGACAACAACAAAAGAACATATTCCTTGAAAGAATAATTGTAAGCATTAAATAATGCATTTATTGGGAGTTGGGCGGTAGTGCAGCGGGTTAAGCACAGGTGGCGCAAAGCACATAGACCCGCATAAGGATCCCAGTTCGAGCCCTCCCACCCCACTTGCCGGCTCCCCACCTGCAGGGCAGTCGCTTCATAAGCAGTGAAGCAAGTCTGCCGGTGTGTCTTATCTTTCTTCCTTCTTCTGTCTTCCCCTCCCATTTCTCTCTGTCCTATCCAACAACGACATCAATAACAACAATAAAAAACAAGGGCAACAAAAGGGAATAAATAAATATTAAAAAAGAATGCATTTATTGTATCTGACATGTAATAATTATGAATAACTGAGTTATTTAATTCTTGTATTCAGTATGTTACATTACTAATCCTCTGCTGTTTCCTACTTTGAAGAATAGCAGTATTCTTAGGTATAACTGCATTATTTCTGTTAGTTAGATTTTATATTCATGGAGATCTTTTAAGACGACTTAGAAAATCTCCTAGAGCCTTTATAAGCTGCTATCCCTAAGAAGCGGGAAGGGCCTTGGGAGCATTATAATTAAGGATCCACCATCTTTGGGAATACTAAGGTCCAAGACAAGTGAATAGTTGTGAGGGCCTAAATTGGAGAGGGAGAATCCAGGTTTGAGGCCAGATGTTAAGAACATAGGAAAACCCAAGTAAGTCAGTAGGCCGAAAGGAGATAGAAGTGTTTTCCTATGCTACAAGTAGAACCCTTAAGAAAATTTTTGAGCCAGAAAAAAATGTCCCGATTCACTTTTTATAGAGCCCCTAAAACTACTACTGCGACTATTATGATCTTAGATAGAGACGGACATGCAGAGAGGCAAAGTAAGGAACCTCAGCATCAAAGTTTCCTGTAGGGGCCAGGTGGTGGTGCAGCTGGTTGAGTGCACATGTAATGCCCAAGAAGCTGGGAGAAAGCAAGCTTGCAAGCGGTGAAGCGGTGATGGGAGTGTCTCTCCCTCTCTGTTTCCCTTTTTCCTCTAGATGTCTGTCTCTGTCAAATTAATTAATTGATTCAAAAATACTCCTTTAGTGCTGTGGAGGCTGGGCTCAAATTTGAGTTGCACACATGGCAAAGGGGCATACTAAATGAGCTGGTTTGCTGCCCCTGCATAAAGCTTTTGACAGATGAGAGTTTCATCGTTATCTTTTGTGGTCATTTACATTGTCAGCACAATGTCTGTGTGTATATACGTTTTACCAGAGGACTAGACTCTGGCTTATGGTGGTATTGGAGATCGAACCTGAGACCTTTGAGCACTCAGACATGAAAAACTTTTTGAATAACCATTATACTATCTCCCCAGAATGCACATTGTGGTTTTTAAGGGCTGGATAGAAATAAATATTTGGGATTCATTTTTTGGCTAAGCCTGATATTCAGAGTGAAAAGCTTACCGATGTTACCTTAATAAAATTTGTAATCATTGATAGTTCTCAAACAGAAACAAATGTTTTCAACTATGCCAACTTGCTGACGGTTTTTCTCATTTCATTTTTAGGCTTAAGAGTATCAACTAGAATAAATCTGCATTTGAAAACTGAACCGGCACAAAGACTTGATATTGTGGAATGGCAAGTGAGCAAGCAATGCCGTCTAAGGAACAAGAATGGCTTTTGTGTTACAATGGGGAAGTCCTTGTTTTTCAGTTGTCCGAAAGAAATTTTCCAGTTAAAGGGCCTAAACAATTACCCGTGTTGCATGTCAAAAAAATGGTGTTTGACAGAGAAACAAGCACATTTGTTCAAAAATCCACTGGATTCTTTAGTGTAAAGAAAGAAAACTCTACTGTAAAAATTATGTGCTGCAACTGTGTGTCGGATTTCAGAACTGGAATTAAACTCCCTTGTGTTGTACTACAAAGCTGTGCAAAGAATAATGACTTCAACTATTTTCTACTATTTATTCACAGTATTAATAAGTTTGAAAACCGTTTGAGTTTTAGACTCAGCTATGAATTGGATGAATTAAGGGTCCTTAATGGCCCTTTACTTTTATGGAGACATCTTGAATCATTCTACTTTATTTCTCCCCAAACTGGCAGCGTGGTTACTGTGACTATGAACTTCTCCTCTGTTGAGTGGGCAGGGGAGATTGAAAATCTAGGTATGGTGTTATTAGGAAAAAAGGAGGGTGGATGTGTCCAGAAGCTCTCCAAATCAGATTTTGAATTTCGGAAGACCAATTTTTGTATCTACTCCCTTGAAAGTCAGGAAGTGTTAAGTGATTCATACATTATCCCTCCTGCTTATAGCAGTGTGATAACTTATGTGCGTGTCTGCACAGCTGAGTATGTCAACAACCAGTTAACAATGTCTCTGATTACTCTTACTGGAAAGAATCAGCTTATTTTGTTTCAAAATGGGATGCCTAAAGGTGTGTGCCAACTTCCATTTGAAGATCCTTGTGCAGTTCAACTCATGGACAGAGATGAAGACCTGTATTTTGTTGTATCTTTTCAGTCTTACGATGCTTGTGCTGTACGGAGTAAGAACTTTCAGGTGTGTCACTTGTTTTCATAATCATTTAGCTGGTGTAGCTTTAGATCTATTAGCATTCTTTTTTTTTTTAATTTTTATTTATAAAAAAGAAACTCTGACAAAAGCCATAGGATAAGAGGGGCACAGCTCCCCATGATTCCCACCACCAGAACTCCGTATCCCATCCCCTCCCCTGATAGCGGTCCTATTCTTTATCCCTCTGGGAGTATGGACCCACAGTCGTTATGGGGTGCAGAAGGTGGAAGGTCTGGCTTCTGGAATAACATTCTTATGTTTCATAGAATTCCTTCAGGAGTCTTACCTAAATAATTTTTAGTGCTGCCCTAAAATTACATATACCCTTCCTTTTGCTTATAGGTATCTGAATACTACTTGATAAAAGGGTTTACTTAGTCACTTTGAGTTTGCTATCTAATGTGGCATTAATTTTTTTAAAAAATATTTACTCCCTTTTGTTGCCCTTGCTGTTTTTTTTTTGTTGTTATAGTTATTATTGTTGTCGTCATTTTTGGCTAGGACAGAGAGAAATGGAGAGCGGAGGGGAAGACAGGGGGAGAAAAAGAGAGACACCTGCAGACCTGCTTCACTGTGAAGCAGACTCCCTTGCCAGGTGGGGAGCCTGGGGCTCGAACCGGGATCCTTATGCCAGTCCTTGCGCTTTGCGCCACGTGCGCTTAACCCGCTGCGCTACTGCCCGACTCACCGCATTAATTTTTTTATTGAGGGAGGATTGGCATATAAGATTAGTTCCAGGTGTGCAGCATAATTGTATATATTGGGAAATGTTCATAATTCTAGTTAGCATCTGTCTTTGATACATAGTTAAAAATTTTTCTTGTGTTGAGAACTCATTTAAGTAAGATCTACTCTTAACTATTTCTAATGTTTATGAATGATAATTGAATATGCATTTTTACTTGAAACAGGAGTATTAGTAATTTGTTTCTATACATCTTAGAAAACCCATAAGTTGTTCAGTTAAAAAAAAATATTTGAATGATCTAGACAGACCAGCTTTTGTTTGTGGTGCTGGGGATGGAACCTGAAACTGCAGAGCCTCAGTCATGGGAGTCATTTGCATAACCATTGTGCTGTCTCCCCAGCCTAGTAATTCAATTTTGTAAAAGTTCTTTTCTTTTCTTTTCTTTTTAAATATTTATTTATTTATTCCCTTTTGTCACCTTGTTTTTCTTTTTCTTTTTTTTTTTTAATTGGGGAATTAGTGTTTTACATTCAACAGTAAGTACAATAGTTTGTACATGCATAACATTCCCCAGTTTCCCATATAACATTACAACCCCCGCTAGGTCCTCTGAATCCTTCTTGGACCTGTATTCTCCCCACCCACCCACACCCACCCCAGAGTCTTTTACTTTGGTGCCATACGCCAATTCCATTTCAGGTTCTACTTGTTTGTTTGTTTTTTTCTTCTGATCTTGTTTTTCAACTTCTGCCTGAGAGTGAGATCATCCCATATTCATCCTTCTGTTTCTGACTGATTTCACTCAACATGATTTTTTCAAGGTCCATCCCAGATCGGCTGAAAACGGTGAAGTCACCATTTTTTACAGCTGAGTAGTATTCCATTGGGTATATACACCACAACTTGCTCAGCCACTCATCTGTTGTTGGATACCTGGGTTGCTTCCAGGTTTTGGCTATTACAAATTGTGCTGCCAAAAACATATGTGTACACAGATCTTTTTGGATGGGTGTGTTGGGTTCCTTAGGATCTATCCCCAGGAGAGGAATTGCAGGATCATAGGGCAGGTCCATTTCTAGCCTGAGAGTTCTCCAGACTGTTCTCCACAGAGGTTGAACCAATTGACATTCCCACCAGCAGTGTAGGAGGGTTCCTTTGACCCCACACCCTCTCCAGCATTTGCTGCTGCTACCTTTTCTGATGTATGACATTCTCACAGGAGGAATCAAGTGGTATCTCGTCTTTATTTGCATTTCTCTGACAATCAGAGACTTGGAGCATTTTTTCATGTGTTTCTCAGCCTTTTGGATCTCTTCTGTGGTGAATATTCTGTCCATGTCCTCCCCCCATTTTTGGATGGAGTTATTTGTTGTCTTGTTGTTGAGTCTGGCAAGCTCTTTATATATGTTGATTATTAAACTCTTGTCTGATATATGGCATGTAAAGATCTTCTCCCATTCTGTGAGGGGTCTCTTGGTTTGGGTAGTGGTTTCTTTTGCTGTGAAGCTTTTTAATTTGATGTAATCCCATAGGTTTATACTTGCCTTAGTCTTCTTTGTAATAGGATTCGTTTCATTGAAGATGTCTTTAAAATTTATGCGGAAAAGAGTTCTGCCAATATTTTCTTCTAAGTATCTGATAGTTTGTGGTCTTAATATCCAAGTCCTTGATCCACTTGGAATTTACTTTTGTATTTGGTGAAATACAGTGGTTCAGTTTCATTCTTCTGCGTGTTTCAACCCATTGTATCCAACACCGTTTGTTGAAGAGACTCTGCTTTCCCCATTGAATAGTCTGGGCCCCTTTGTCAAAGATTAGATGTCCATAGGTGTGCTTTTCTTTTTTTAATTATCTTTATTTTATTTACTGGATGGAGATGGCCAGAAATCGAGAAGGAAGGGAGTGATAGAGAGGGAGAGAGACAGAGAGACACCTGCAGACCTGCTTCACCACTTGTGAAGTGACCCCCCCACACACAGGTGGGAGCCGGGGGCTTGAACTGGGATCCTCATGAAAGTCTTGCGCTTTGGGCTATGTGCGCTTAACCAGTGCTACAGCCTGCCCACCCCCCCTTTTAACTTTGAAGGGACAGTGAAACTCAGAAGGGCCTTTGGTGCCTCAGGCACATGAGTTCTTTTTGCTTAGCCTCTATGCAATCTTCCCAGCCCTCTAAATAGCTTTGAGAAAAAAAAATGCCATTTACCACTTGTCTCTGGAATATAATTGTCTTTAATAGGCAGTGATATATTTTTCAAATTTCCACTGTGCTTTCATTTTAAGTTTAAGTAGAAAACAACCAACTTTTAGGGGCCGGGTGGTGGCGCACCTGGTTGAGCACACATTACAATGCACAAGGACCCAGGTTCAAGCCCCCCCGCCCCCCCCCCCCCCGTACAGGGGAATGCTTTGCAATAGGTGAAAAGGGCGGCAGGTGTCTTCTCTCTGTCTCTCCCTCTCTATCACTCTCTTCCTTCTCGATTTCTGGCCATCTCTATCCAGTAAATAAAATAAAGATAATTAAAAAAAAGAAAAGAACTTTTACAAAATTGAGTTACTAGGCTGGGGAGACAGCACAATGTCTTTCTCTCCCCCTCTCTGTCTTCCACTCCTCTCTCGATTTCTCTCTGTCCTATCAAACAGCAATGACAACGATACCAACAAGGGCAACAAAACGGGGTAAAAAAAAAATGGTCTGCAGGAGCTGTGGATTCTAAGTGCAGACACCAAGCCCCAGCAATAACCCTGGAGGCAAAAAAAAAATGTTAGTATGTTCAAGAAAGTGCTTTGTAATGTGGTAACTACTAGCCACACGCACTTAAACTACTGATAAATCTGTAATTATCATGTAATTCTGTTGAACTTTTTGTAATCAGAATTGGAATGGCCTATAAAATGCCTATATTGCCAGATTTCAATGATTTCAATGGAAAAAGTTCTGTTAATACTTTTATTGAGGAGCCGGGTGGTGGTATACTTGGCAGAGTACATACATTACCAGGCCAAGGATCTGTGTTCAAGTTCCCAGTCCCCACCCGTAGGGGAGAACTTTCATGAGCAGTGGAGCAGTGCTGTAGGTGTTTCTCCTCTCTCTACTTCTCTCTGTCTCTCCCTCTTACCTCTCTGTATTACCCTGTATTAGAAGGGGTGGGGGAAAAGGCCACCAGAAGCAGTATAGTTGGAACGCAGCCATTGTACCCCAATCATGGCCCTTTTGGAAGAAAAGTACTTTTACTGATTATATTGAATTAAACTTAGTATTTGGGATCTATTGGATTCAGTTAAATACGATAAACTAATTTGACCTTTTTCTTTACAGTGTCATTAGAAAATTTTCTTTTATTGGCTACTAGAAAATTTTAAATTATATATATATTGGGTTTCCAGAGAAGTCACGATGTGTTTTCCTATGCTGCAAAGAGACTCTCATGCCTGAGGCTCCAAAGTCCCAGGTTCAATCCCCCGCACCACCATAAGCCAGAGCTGAGCAGTGCTCAGATTTAAAAAAAAAACAAGTGTCATGACTTTTTCTGACAATCCAGTATATCGGGTATTTCCTTTGGACAGCACTGTTCTTGAGCTGTAGATTGCAGCCGTGTGTGTACATGCATGAGTACACAGCTCTCTGGTATTTGCATGCTGAGCACATTCTTTCTACTAATGCCTTTTCACATAGTTCATTATATTCCATGATTTTCCTGGCAGGGTAGGAAGAAGAGAGGCTATGGCTTTACAAATTAGCTTCCTTTATACGTAAGTGAAAAATCACTGCTTGGAAATTAGCTTTATAGGGGCAAGATTGCTATTTGGTTACTGTGAAGCAGGTCTTTCTCTCCCCCTCTCTGTCTTCCCCTCCTCTCTCCATTTCTCTCTGTCCTATCCAACAACAAAGGACATCAACAATAACAATAATAACCACAACAAGGCTACAGCAATAAGGGCAACAAAAGGGGGGAAAATGGCCTCCAGGAGCAGTGGACTCATGCTGCAGGCACTGAGCCCAGCAATAGCCCTGGAGGCAAAAAAAAAAAAGTGGTTTTGGGAACTGGGGAGACAGCATAATAACAATTATGCCAAAACACTTGTGCCCACGACTCTGAGGTCCCATGTTCAATTCCCTGTACTACCCAGTTTTTTTTTTTTAACCTGAGCAGCAAAAAAGAAAGTGGTCTTCTAATTTATACTTGGGGTGTCATATCCGTTATTTACTCATCAAAACATTCTATTAGGCTAGGATGGTTCTACCTGTCTCATTATTAGAATCTCTCCCTTTCTGTGTCCCTGATAATGGCCATGTTCTCCCCCATAAGGATTTAGGATATTAAATCCATCTTGATTCTCTTAAAGGTTGTTCTGTCGTGAGAGCTCATACAGTGTTCTAGTTAACTAAGGCGGCTGAATTCCTGTTGCAATTGGTCTGCTCATCAGTACGTTTCCACAAGGCATATAGGAGTGAAGGCTTATCCTTAAACCAGGTCGGAGAAAGAATGTTCACTAGTTAGTTACTCATAAGAAATGTAAAATTTCTAAAGTAATTTAGTCATAGGAAGTATATATATATATATATATATATATATATATATATATATATATAATTAAATTTTTAATATAGAAATCAGGAATGTGACAGTTCTTGGACAAACTGATAGAATATTGAGTCTATTGCTTTTTATAAAATTGTTCGTACTCATACTTTTTTAATCTCGAATGTTTTTTAGTTCAGTTTTTTTTTTTTGCATTTGTGTTGTTTTCATTACTGGTTTGCTAGAATAGAATAACATAGCGGCATGTCACGAAAGACTAGTTTATGTCACATCTAATTTTTTCCTTCTTTATTCCTCCTTTCCCCCTTCCTTTCAGGTTGTTGCTGAATGGAAAACTATTAGCTCAGTCCTAGTAGATGACTTCATTGGAACTGGAACTGAACAAGTACTGTTAGTTTTTAAGGACTCTTTGAATTCAGATTGCCTGAGTTCATTTAAAATAACAGATCTTGAGGATATAACCTATCCAGTAAGTTCTGTTTCTTTTCTTTATATTAAGTATTGATTAGAAATATGTTTTTTTAATATTTATGTATTCCCTTCTGTTGCCCTTGTTTTTATTGTTGTAGTTATTATTGTTGTTACTGATGTCATTGTTGTTGGATAGGACAGAGAAATGGAGAGAGGAGGGGGAGAGAAAGATAGACACCTGCAGACCTGCTTCAATGCTTGTGAAGCGACTTCCCTGCAGGTGGGGAGCTGGAGGTTAAAACCAGGATCCTTAGGCTGGTCCATGCACTTTGTGGCACCTGCGTTTAACCCGCTACGTTACCACCTGACTCCCCTAGAAATATGTTTTATAGCATTTGCACCACTACTTCAATGCTTGTGATTTCATATGTAAACTCTTTGAACTTTAAAATGCCTAGGTTGAATCTTAAACATATACATAGAATCTCCTTTTAAAAAGTGACACAAATTGACTTATGTGATATTAATTTGAATCAAAGTATGATTGATGGAGATTCAAATGTCATTAATTCTTTCAATTCATTGTTAGCTTCTAAAAAAATCACATTTTATCTAAGTAAACATGATAATAGTGGATTAGGAAATGTAATAAAATAAAGTGAAATAGCTTAAAAGAAGTACCAGTTCATAATATCATGAGCATAAGGAAAATAATAGCCCTGAAGTTGCAGATCTGTACAACATGTCTCTCACCCTCAATTTTTTTAAAATGCTGATTTTTTTCCCCCTCCCACTTTATGGGATTTTAGAAAAATCTCTTGAGGTGATACTCTGAAGCAATATAGTTTTCCCCCACTGGCTGAAAGTAGAACGTTCCTGTTTAGTTTGATTTAGTAATGTAAGAGAAATTTTTTAACGTTCCTAGACTGAAAAATAACCCACTATATCATGTCAAATAGGAACTTTTTGTTTTCAGTTATTGGGGGGACAACTGCCTATAACTGCTGGTAGTATTTGTTTTCTAGCTATTGGAAAATGATGGGAAATGCATATTTTGTCTCTTATGTGATAGTTACAGTAGTGGGGGAAATTGCCCTTTAAGTGACTAAATTAATTTGCATTTTGTTAATCTCATGAATTTTCAGTTTCCAAATTAAATATATATATATATATTTTTTTAACTTATTAGAGTGAACCATTGCAATGTAATGAAGATGATTTACTTAAGAACAAAAAGAAATGTTTGTTGATTCCACCTCTACAAAGAAGAGTGAAAGTGAGTATCTGTGTATCTTTGTGTGTGTGTCTTTGGATTAGTACCCTTCTAAAGGAAATAAGAAAGAGCCTTAAAAATAAGCAACTCAGTGACTGAGGAACAGTATTTCTGTGCTAAAGAGATAGCAAATGATTATGTAAGTGACTTTCATGCCTGAGGCTCTGAGCTCCCAGGTTCAAACCTCAGCACCACTATAAGCCAGAGTTGAGCAGTACTCTGGTAAAAAAAAAAAAAAGAAGGAGAAGAAGAAGAAGAAATGGTATTTTAAAATATCTATACCTTATTTTATTTTTGTTTTATTGCCACCAGGGTTATCACTGGGCCTCAGTGCATGCATGATAAATCCATTGCTCCTGGCAGCCATTTATTCCCCACCCACCCCCCACCCCTGCCCTTTATTTGGTAGGATAGAGAGAAATTGAGAGGGAAGGAGAGAGATACCTACAGTACTTGCTTCACCACTCATGAAGCTTCCCCCCTGCAGGTGGGGAGTTGGGGAGGGAAGCTTGAACCTAGGCCCTTACACATGCCAGGTCCCCAATCTGTTCCTTTTTAGTACCTCTGTAAAATTATTATGACATTGCTTATAAATGTGTTACTTAAAAATGCTGTTTTTTTGTAGTAAGATTGTGTTAACTTCATAAGATAAAATATTAGATGTTCACTTTTTTACAAACATTTATTTTGTAAGAGAAGCAGACCGCGACTCTGGTACACGCATTACTGGAGATTGAACTTGGGACCTCATGCTCTTCTGTCTACTGTACCAGCTCTGGGGCTGTGAAATACTCACTTTGGAAAACATTCTTTCTGGTCTATAGCATCAGGACACCACAGTTTTATTTTAAGGACCAGCAACAGGACTATGGAGATAGCATAATGACTGTGAAAAAAGATTTTCGTGCCTGAGGTTTTGAGGTCCCAGCTTCAATCCCCAGCACCAATTCAACTCCCCTGTGGGTGGGGAGCCCGGGGCTCAAACTGAGATCCTTATGCTGATCCTTGCTCTTTCCGCAGTGTGCACTTAGCCTGCTGTGCCACCACCCGGCTCCTGAAAATTACTAATCTTTTTCAAACACACTTTCTTTTCTTTTGAGTTTATATATATTTTTATTTTTACATTTTCTTAATTTTTTAATCCCTTTATTTATTGGATAGAGTTAGCCAGAAGCTGAGGGGGAGGGAGAGAGAGAGACAGAGAAATACCTGCAGCCCTGGTTCACCACTTGGGAAGCTTTCCCCCTGCTGCTGGGGACCGGGGACTGGGGACTGGGTACTTGTGCATTGTAACATGTGCACTCAACCAGGTGCGCCACCACCTGGCCCCAAATTACTAATCTTTGTATTTTATTTACACATTGGTTCATATTCAGATATCTCCAGTTGTCACAAAAATGTTTATATGGCTTCTGTTTTTCAAAAGTTTACATGTGCATTTGATTACTGTGTGTCTCATTGGTCTTTTTGTCTAGAATAATGCCCCCCCCCCCCAAGGCACTCAAGAGGAGGCCAGGTCAAGTGTTCCTCCTTTCAGATTTGTCTGTTTGTTTCTTTGTGGTGTTATTTCAGTTTTATTCTCCTCTCTCTCTCTGCCAATTTATTTCCGTAAAGGACCAGAAAGTAAGTATATGCACATAGCAGGCCCTTTGCAGCTGTTTTAATTATTAAGATGAATTCACTAAATGCTTATTGAACACATATTATAATGAATGTGAATAGTAGGTAAATAAAACATTATAATGATCATAAGACCATAGCGGAAAAGATTGACTACGTTTTAAAACTTTTGTGCAGCGAACAAAGTAAAATAAAAACCATAAATTGTGGGAGGAACAGTTGTGATATGACAGAGGATAAATTTCTTTACTATAAATACATGTTCTAAAATAGGATTATTGAAAGTATAAAGTGACCCAGCCTTCTTAGAGGAAAATTGTTATGTTTATTGAAATGTGACTTGCAGGGTCAGGTGGTGGCGCACCTGGTTGAGTGCACATGTTACTTCTTCTAGCGTTTGCCCTTCCGTAGCCAGTCAACAGCGTCAGGTTGAAAGCTGTCAGGAGCTGCTTGTTGCTGGCTTTGAAAGTGACTGGGATCCATGTGGATTCAGTCGGCTAGGAAGGATCGTCGGTTTCCCCAATGAATGGGTACTCACGGGATGCACCACGGGAAGGTCGATCCAATGCATCCCAATGGATCATGTTACAATGTTACATGTTACAATGTGCAAGGACAGGGGTTTGAGCCCCTGGAGAGCTTTGGGAGTGGTGAGGCAGTGTTGTAGGTGTCTCTCTGTTTCTCTCCCTCTCTGTCTCCCCGCTCCCTTTGGATTTCCGGCTGTCACTATCCAATAAATAAGTAAAGATACTAATAAAAAATTTTTTTAAAAAAAGATGTTCTGGTGCCAAGACAAATACATACAATTTAAAAGAAAAAAAATTGGCTTGCAGAAATCATTTTGCTGTTCCAACTACACTTCTAAAAATATGTACTAGGGTTATATTTGGGTTATACTTAAACATATAAGAAAAGCTGATTTTAATGGAATGTCTGTGAAGTATTTACAAACAACAAAATTCGATCTAAACCTAAATATCCATCATTAGGAATATAATAATGCCAACCATTGAATGCTGTGCAGTGTGTGTGTGTGTGTGTGTGTGTGTGTGTGTGTGTGTATACATATACATATATAAAATCGCTCGAGCGATTAACCCACTGGGCTACCGCCTGACTCCCCCCAATAATCATTTTTGAGGGTTCCCTTGTTTCCTTTCTCTCACTTCCTAGTCCTCCAGCAATCTCAGTTTTGGCTCTCTACCATCTGTGGACACAGGCTCAAGTCACTCCTATAATGAATGATGTAATACCTACAGAACTAGGTCAACAGATGAAGTTTTACAGGGGGGAGGTGGGGAAATGAAATATTACCTAGACATTTAAAATATTGATAATGAAGTGAAATAAGATATAATCAGTCTTCACTTCCCAACTTGTACTTGTTGATAAAAGAGTTTTCCAGGCCTAATACATAATTTTAAAGAAATCCCAAACCAAGATGCCTTTCATTTTTTAAAATCTAGGGGAAAATGTTACATTGAAAGTTAGATTAATGCTTAAACACTCATAATTATCCATCTGAAATGAAGCAGCTTCTATCAGTTCAATGCTACAACTCTTTTTATTTTCAGTTGCTAAATGTAAATGATGAATGTTTTATCCTGGTGTTGACATCTATTATCGGTATGATAAAAGGAATGGATTGCTTTTTATCCAGTTCAGAGCCAAATTTCTTTTTCTGAAGTTAAAGCTGACCCTAACAGTGAGCTTATTAGCACAAAAATATTAATTCATGACAGCTGGGAGACTGTCAGGTAGTATCTTTAAATCTGTGCTATAGAGGTCATATGAACAGAGGATTTCAAACAGCATCAAATTAAAAGTGACAATTTTTAGTCATGCTGATGTCTTTGCTCTTGTGGATGCTGTTTTTGAAGCAGACATTATCTCATCAACAAGAAAAAGTTTCGTTTTGGCAGACCTTGATTTTTATTCATATTCATTGGACTTTTCATATTAATATTGATATTGATCACTTAATTCAGTGGTGAAACAGATAACTAATAACTTTCGCAATCTATCATTTCATACATAGATTTGATTGTTGTTATTTACTGTGTCATTTTCCTTTGGAAAAAATAACATCATTTAAAATCAGAGGCTTAAAACTGATAACTGGAATAGTTTTGCTTTCAGGAGTATTACCTGCTTGGTCCGGGAGGCTGTGCAGTGGATGAAATGTTGGACTCTCAAGTATGAAGTCCTGAGTTTGATCCCTGCAGCACATGTACCAGAGTGATGTCTGATTCTTTCTCTCTTCTCCTATCCATTTCATTAATAAATAAATAATAACAATAAAAAGTATTACCTGCTTTCCTGTAGAAGTGAATTAATTTGGAGAAAATATTTTCTGAATTAATGCCATGTTTTCATTGGAAGTTATGTCTCTGGCAATGTTTTTTCTTTCTGTGTTATAGGTTGGATTGATCTGTAGTCAGGAATTACAGAAGCATATCTTGCTCAAGGAAAAAATGATTTCAAAATCTTACAAAGCTTTAATAAACCTGATTCAAGGAAAAGATGATAGTACCTCAGCTGAAGAGGAGGTAAAATTGATCATGCGACCATTTTGTCATTTGTGAATTTTAAGATATATAAGCTACTGAAAGTTATTTAAATTGGAATATTAAAATGTATTAGAAACAGCTTTTTAGTGGATCAAGAATAAAAATGGCAAGGATTATAACAGTGTACTTTTATGATGCTGAAAAATAATTTGGTTAAGGAGCCAATAATTTAAAATTGTATACTAATATGTAGAGTGTTAAAATCTCAGTTCACCAGTTAAAAAAAGAAAGATCAAAAAAGTAAATAATAATAATAATAAATGTCATGGTCCATATTCCCAGGGGGATAAGGAATAGGAAAGCTATCGGGAGGGGATGAGATACAGAGTTCTGGTGGTGGGAATTGTGTGGAGTTGTACCCCTCTTATCCTATGGTTTTTGCCAGTGTTTCCTTTTTATAAATAAAAAATAAATAAATTTCAGTTTTCAAGAGTCTGAGAAAAACCCTTTTGTTTAAAAAAGATTTAGCTATTAAATTTTTATTTATATAGTTGAATAGAAATCATATCTAAGGGGTGGGGATAGAGAGCATAATAATTATGCAAAGAGACCCTCATGCCTGAGGTTCCTAAATCCCAGGTTCAATCCCCCACACCACCGTAAGCCAGAGCTGAGCAGGGCTTTCGTCAAAAAATGAGAAATCACATCTAAGTGAATTTTGTATTTCTGATCTCTTAAACAGAATAGAGAGCATTATTTAATCTTTTGATAATGCCATTATTTTGTCACTAGAACAATATTCTTTTTTTTAAGTTTTTTTAAAAAATTATATTTCTTTATTGGATAGAGACCACCAGAAATTGAGAGGGAAAGGGGGGTGGGAGATAGTTAGGGAGAGAGAGACAGAGAGACACCTGCAACACTGCTTCACCACTTGCAAAGCTTTCCCCCTGCAGGTAGGGACCGGGGTCTTGAACCCAGGTCCTTGTACACTGTAATGTGTGTGCTGAACCAGGTTCTCCACCACTTGGCCCCTAGAGCAATATTCTTTCAGTGTATTGTTCATTTCTTAGGATACATATGTACTTTTTTGAACACATTTATAAAACTATTTGATAGGACAGAGAGAAATTGAGAGGAGGAGGGGAGATAGGGAGAGAGAAAGAGAGACATCTGCAGTAATGCTTCACTGCTTGTGAAACTTCCCTCCTTCAGGTGGGGACCAGGGGCTTGAACCCAGGTCCTTGTGTGTGGTAATGTGTGTGTTCAACTGAATGTATCACCACCTAATTACCCTCTAAGGATATTTATTCCTCCACTTAATAACCCTAAGTTGTTACGCTCTTTTAGCCCTTATATGTGCTTTATATCATTTTCTTGTGGTTGGCCATCATAAGAGCCTCTTGTAGTTTGCAGTTACTTATGCCACTTTGATAGTGGAGAAAGTAAATAAAAACTATTTCAACTTCATAAGAAATAACGTGTATGTTCCATAAAGAGAAAGACTAATGTGCATAGTGTTTATGCACATTAGTTATGTAAGAGATATGCACGGCATAGCAAAATTAGATAAGTTAAGGGAAAGCTGGACATAGCGAAACTTAATGATTGCTTCTTGGCCTTTTGACTAAGATCAAGAGAGAAACTCAGTGCTATATTTTCTTCCCTTGAGTCATTTAGTTCTTTAACCTGGACCCCTTTGAGATTTGCCATTCTTGTAATGTTCCCCTTTTTCTGTGTCTGTGTTTTAGTCTTGTCATATGAAGATTTGGGCCTGGGGCCCAGGTGGTTGCATACCTGGTTAGTGCGTGTATTACCATGCACAAGGACCCAGGGTCAAGCCCCTGGTCTCCTGCAAGGGGGAAGCTTCAGGAGTGGTGAAGCAGTGCTGCAGATGTCTCTCTGTCTTTCTCTCCCTCTCTGTCTCCTCCTCTTAATTTCTCTCTGTTCTATCAGATAAAATAAATAAAGTTTAGGGAGTCAGGCGGTAGCGCAGCAGGTTAAGCGCAGGTGGCGCAAAGCTCAAGGACCGGCACAAGGATCCCGGTTCGAGCCCCTGGCTCCCCACCTGCAGGGGAGTCGTTTCACAGGTGGTGAAGCAGGTCTGCAGGTGTCTGTCTTTCTTTCCCCCTCTCTGTCTTCCCCCTCCTTTCTCTATTTCTCTCTGTCCTGTCCAACAACGACGACATCAATAATTACTACAATAAAACAACATGGGCACCAAAAGGGAATAAATATTAAAAATAAATAAATAAATAAAGTTTAAAAAGAAAAAAAAGGGAGTCAGGCGGTAGCACAGTGGGTTAAACACATGTGGCTCGAAGCGCATGTACTGAAATAAGGATCCCAGTTCAAGCCCTGGCTCCCTGCCTGCAGGGGAGTCGTTTTACAGGCAGTGAAGCAGGTCTGCAGGTGTCTTTCCCCCTCTCTGTCTTCCCCTCCTCTCTCCATTTCTCTCTGTCCTATCTAACAATCACGACATCAATAACAAAAATAACTATAACAACAATTAAAAAACAAGGGCAAGAAAAGGGAAAATAAATAAAAATATTTTTAAAAGTTTTTTTAAAAAAGGCAAGAATAAAAATAAATTTAAAAAAATGATTTGGTTCCAAATCATGATTTCTGTTAATGTTAACAAAAGCACAGTGTTTCATTTCCATGTTACTATCCTAATTTCCTGGAAACCTAATGAAACTCATTGTTTCAGGTCTCCCTTTCTCCTCCTCTACCTCATCCCAACAATTTTCCAGTACTGGAAAAGGAGAAGAAATGTTAAATCGATGTCTTAAATAATAGTCCTAAGCGCTATTCTTGTTCCTGTGCATGGCTAATTTTCAAAGCAGTCCTGGCGGTCAGTGTCAATTTCTATAGGTTTCAGATGAATAAGCTGTCTCAACATAGAAAGATACTGACAGAAGTATCAGATTCTTCAAGACTTCGACTATAAAGCAAGAGTCCAAATCATTTTTCAGTAATTACCTTATAGAGAGACAGTGTAGAGAAGAATGGTTAGGATGCAACACGGACTCTGGAACCATTCTGCTTTGGTTCAAGCTCCAACCCTGCCACTTGGTAACTCTGTGGCCTTGGGCAAGATTCTTAACCTCCCTGTGCCTGCTTTACCTTATCTGTTAAATGCAGGCAATAATCCTACTACAGACTTGGGGTACCAGGCTTATTGTGAAGCTTTAACATAAGTGATAAAAGAATTGCATTTAGAACAGTGCCTGGCATATGGTAAGCGTTCAGTGTGTTATATATTACTATAATTCTTCCTCTCCCTATTTCTGATATTATAAATCTCTCTCTCTCTCTTGTGTGTGTGTGTGTGTGTGTGTAGAAATGAGTGAGCATGGCCTAGAATTTATGAGTAAAAGTTTTAACAACAGCCAACCAGTGATCCAAAGATAATTTAATTGATTTTATTCATACAGAAGCTTATACTCACAGGTTTAGTTTAAGCCACCAATAAATTGAATTGTTTTCAGCTCACCTGGGACTCATATTTTCAGACTTTTTGTCAGAATGCACTCCTTGTTTGTATTTCTGCTGGCTGTGCTAGATATAGCCCATCTTGTTCCTAATCAGAGCATGCTTTTAAGCCAAATTTTAGAACTTTTTACTTTGGTGAGTTATATATAATGAAGTCTGTTGTAGATGGTAATTTAAAAGATGCAAGCCAAAGGCCTGGCCAGATAGTAATTTACATGATTTTTTTCAGCTTTGCTACATTTGCTACCTTTTTAGTATTTAATCATTTCAACATATTTTTCTGTAAGGAACATCTTGTGACATTTTGTGGTGAAGAAGAACGCCCTGTGTATACATACTTCACTGAAAACCAGCCAGACAACTTTCAACTTTCAGAGCAGATAGTAGAGAAGATCTGGTATCGTGTAATGGACGATAGTTTGGTTGTTGGAGTGAAAACCACATTTTTGCAGCTGTAAGTGAACACTAACTAGTATGCTAACGTTGTGATACTCCACAGCAGTGCTACCCAACAGAAGTATAATACAGTTTACTTTGTGGTGGTGGTTGTTGTCAGCTGTGCTTCACTGCGTCATGATGACTTTCTCAGATAGAAACACTTATGAGTGAGATCAGTAAAGTAAAATACACAAAATAAGAGGGAAAGATACCACAGTATCAAAGCTTCTTTCAGTGTGGTAGGGGCTGGGCCCAAACCTGGGTAGTATGCATGACAAAGTAGGCACACTTTCCAGATGACCTAATTTGCCAGCCCAAGAATATAATGAAGATAAAAACCCTTCTAATATTTGAGCTTGATGTAGCACATGGCAGAGCCCTGGCCTTGGATGCATGAAATCCTGCCTTTGATCCTTGACCATCCTTAAGCCAGGGTGGTGGTCTGGTTTGCTTTCTCATTATTTTTAACAAATATATTATTATACCTAAAACATCATTGCTGAGGCAAAAATAGGTAGGTTTTATTCAAGTCATTTAGTGAAGTCCAAAATGCAATTTTTAGTGCTTAAGAATTAAACAAAACACCTCATGCTATCCACGGTGCCCCTATGGTGCTGTGGTTCAAACGGAGAGCCTCGTGCTTTCAAAATGATTTTTCCCCATAATTAAGAAGAATGGGGGACTTCTGTCTTAAAAATAAAACTTAGGCATTTTCCTGTTCTTGTCTCTTAAAACATTAGTTTTCCTAAAATCCAACATAATTGCATTACTTTCCTCTTTCAAAAAAAAGTGGTACTACAAGAGCTTTACAAATGTGTTCGATTGGCCCAGGAAAATAGCATAGTCATTAATACAATGGGTTTTAATGTATGATGGAGACTTAGAGACCCCAGGTTCAGGCCCAAACATCCCCATAAGCCAGAGATGAGCAGCTCTGGGCAAAAGAATGGAAGATAAATCTTAAAAAAATAAAATGTCTTTAATTTTTTTTTAATTTTATTATTTTTTATTTAAGAAAGTATTAATTAACAAAACCATAGGGTAGGAGGGGTACAATTCCACACAATTCCCACCACCCATTCTCAATATCCCACCCCCTCCCCTGATAGCTTTCCCATTCTCTATCCCTCTGGGAGCATGGACCCAGGGTTATTGTGGGTTGCAGAAGGTAGAAGGTCTGGCTTCTGTCATTGCTTCCCCGCTGAACATGGGCGTTGAGTGGTCGGTCCATACTCCCAGTCTGCCTCTCTCTTTCCCTAGTAGGGTGGGCCTCTGGGGAAGCAGAGCTCCAGAACACATTGGTGGGGTCTTCAGTCCAGGGAAGCCTGGCCGGCATCCTGATGACATCTGGAACCTGGTGACTGAAAAGAGAGTTAACATACGAAGCCAAACAAGTTGTTGAGCAATCATGGACCCAAAGCTTGGAATAGTGGAGAGGAAGTGTTAGGGGGCTACTCACTGCAAACTCTAGTGTACTTCTGCTTTCAGGTATATATTTTGCATAGTTTACGGATACGTGTGAACATATGCTCTCTCTCACAGAAACTGGTGTATATCTAGGTTTTGGGACTTTGTTAGAAAGTGAACCACCTGAGATGGAATGAGAGTATACTATGAAAGGAAAGGTCTCACCTGAGTAATGAAGCTGAAGGGTTGTCATTCCACATGTGAAGTGTCTCTGGACACAGTCTGAAGTGAAGCATGTTGAGGTGGCAATCGTTGTGTTGGTTAGGTTGTGATCGGCAGATGCAATATTATTTGATATGGATTGGGAGAGGCATACGGGAAAGTGGACCCTATCCAAGGGTTCCAGGACTGGGGGAAGTAGGGGCTCTATAGTGGAGATGTGAGGTTCCTGCTGTCTTAGGGTTCAAAAAGACAATCGATAGTTAATGTTATCATCACATTATTTGGTAATTGGGTTAACTTTGAAAAGTCCTTTTGTTAGGGTTTGCTGTACAGTACCCAGTATCTTGTATAGCTGTGCTATTGGTTGCTTCTGATCTACTTGGTCTAGGCTTTTGAGAGAGTCTGCATATCAATTACACTGCATATATTGAGAAAAGACTGTTTGTGTTTTGAAAAACTTCGAGACATACAATTAATTTTCCCCCTCTCATATTAACTAGTGATGTATATGACTACATTTTACTAGGAGTGTACATAAACACCATTCCCACCACCAAAAGTTTTTTTGTTAAGCTTAATTTTCTGTTATAGTTTTTGCTTTGTTTTCTTAATTTGATAGTTAAAATGCTGTTTTGTTGTTTTGTTTGTTTGATTTTTAAGAATGCTGTTGTAAACAGAACTCTGGCTTTTTTGTTGTTCTCTTTTTCCAGATCCCTGAATCATATGACATTGTCACTGTTAATGACTCAAGACCACAGCTCTAACTTTCAACTTATTAAATGTCAAAACAAGGTGATCAAGTTAAGGACACGTTCTTTGCCAGCTCAACCCTCAGTGCCAAGTGACACAACAACAGAGGCAAAAAGGATCAAGTTGACTGTTGATAGTGAGGAAGAGCAAAATTTTGTTTGCAAACAACCCTCTGAGAAAGAGTGTGTATATGCAATTACTGCTGTGACATCTCTTCCACCCCTCTTAGTATTTAATAATTTTTGTTGCATTGTGCTGCTAAAAATTAAGAAGAGAAAATGTGGTTACCGTTGTGAAAATGATTTTATTCAGTGTGGCAGGATTTCTTTTAGTCTAGAAGATCTTTCAAGTGGGAAATACCTAGTGACAGTTCTAAAGAAGGAACCTATAGGTAATTTTTGTTAGTACTTTTTAAAATCATATGCCTAATCAAATAAGAACTTTATTTGATAGTTGGCCAAGTTTTTAACAACAGAGGTTGCAATGTGTTTTTCTTGTAGAACATGTGGAAGATCTCTTTGCACTTCTTGCTGCCTTGCACCAAACCTGTTTTCAAATCACGTCACCCACCTATGCCCTGAATTCAATGAAGACATGGCTCTTGGATAACATGAAATGTGAAATGGTCAAAGAATTTCAAGAAATTTACTTTTGCAAAAGGTCAGGGAGTTTCTATGGGACAATCTTCAACTGGCAACAAAGAACACCATTTCAAGGGATTTTAATAGTCTATTCAAGGTAATGTACATTAAATTGGAGTTGGTCCAGAAAAAAATGCTGCGTGGATATGTGGCGAACATGTGGTCCAACAGAGACCCTCACTGTAGTGTTCTGTGCTGTGTGGGGCATGTCGGAATCCTTGTCTGATGTGGCCCACATGGACAAGTAAATTCATCTACAAACTGAAGATTTGTTTAAATTTTATATTTGTTTTGGTTTGGCTATTGTTTTAGTTGACTAGTGCCTGTAATTTCTTTTAAGATTTCCATTTACTTCCTCACAAACTTTAGAAGAACAATATTGACATGATTATTCAGAAAAATCTTAAATCAGGAAGCAATTTGATTATTATTAACCAACTTGACGTAAGATGTATATTAGAGGGCACGGATAAATAACATAATGGTTCTGCAAAGAAACTCATGCCTGAGGCTCCAAAGTACCAGGTTCATCCCTCACACCACCATAAAGAAGAACTGAGCGATGCTCTGGTAAAAATCTATATATTAGATCGCTTTAGATTGAATTCCATCAGTGATTACATGCGTTACTGAATGTTGATTACTGCAATATGTTGTCTACAGCCATGCCACAATATCCCTGTTTGTATAATATTATGATTTCTTTTTTTCTAGGAACCAAACAGTTTTGCTCCAGTGCCTTCATGACCTGATCTCATTTCTCCCTATAGACTATTTGATCGAAAACCTAAAATTTGCAAGTGAAGGTTGCCCAATTGATCATTTGGCATCTGCTCTGGACAAGGAATTGTTTACGTTTCATTCTGTTACTTCTGCCTTAGGTGAGGTTAGAAGCAACTTGGAGCAGAGGGATAAATCAAGCACAGACAAAAGTCGTGATGTGGCAGCTTTATTAGGCAGAGAGCAAAACTTCCATCTATTCAGAGAAGAGCTTCAGAGAGAAAAGAAGCAAACCTGGGTGACAGACCAAAAAGTGCGTGGTGCCCTTTACAGAGATATTGCTTTGAAATTAGCAGAGGTTCAGCTGGAATCAGATCTTGCTGTACAGAGACTGACTGGGTCATAGTTACAATCTCAATCTAGTCATTTTTCAAAATATGTCTTCCCAGCAGGAATGTTTTGTTTCCACTTATTTTCATTTTAAAACATATGCCTCCTTTCTAAAAGTTAGGACTGAGACTTTTATAGTAGAATCTTCAATTTCGTTGATACACAAAAATAGCGTACTTTAGTAGTTCTCAACTATGTCCATTTTGTCACCCACCACTCTCTCCATGGGCATCTGGTATATCCTCCGGAGACATTTTGGTCTGAAGTAGTAGGGCCCAGGCGTGATGACATAGAAGTGCCATTCATATCTAGTGGACAATCCAGGACTGCCACAAAACATTCTGCTCTTCACTGGACACAGCCCCTCTCCACTCAAAGAATGATCCAGCCCAAAATGTCAGCCTCAGACTAACCACTTAATTCAAGACAGGTATTGAAATATAATATTTTAGTCAATGTGTTTTTTTTTTAAGAAATGCCTTTAACAGTCCTTTTAACATATTCAGTTTAGTAAAACCTAGTACATAAAAGTCAACTTCAAGTAGATAAATGAAACAAGGTTGTTAGGATATACAAGTTTAAGTTAGCATACTCTTGAGAAATTTAAATGTCAGAATGGGGGAAATCATGAACTATGTGTTTGAATCTATTTGAACCTTTCATTAAAAAGCTTTTCTGAAATTGTTTGTCTATAAGAATGTGAAAAATTTAGGATATTCTCTGAAAAGCATACCTCTTTCTAAAGGTTAAGAATACCTGATAGAAAATTCAAAAAAGCAAACTGTCTTTTAAACTATCTGAAATTCGCATTCTAGGTAACACTTTTTACAAAATACAAAATTTTTGCTAACCTAACTTAAAGGATACAGTGCACTTTAGGGACTGGAAAAAAATTAAATAAGTGAAAATTCATTTCTGCTTTATCTTAAAGAGGTCCAGTAAGATATTTCAAAGGGATAAAAATTTACTCTTAAAAAAAATTTAAAAAGAAGGATCTGGGTGGTGGCACACCTGGTTGAATGCATATGTTACAGTGCGCAAAGACCCAGGTTCAAGCCTCTAACCCCCACCTGCAGGGGGAACCTTTACAAGAGGTGAAGCAGGTCTGCAGGTGTCTCTCCTACCTTTCTCCCCCTTCCTCAATTTCTGGCTGTCTATCCAATAAATAAATAAAGATAATAAAGAAACTTCTCTTTTCAAAGACATTCTGGACTAGTAAGAGAATATCTGGAGAGGGAAAATAGCGCAAAAGGATGTGTACAGAAAGGAATGTCCTGACTTGCTCTAAAATCGTTAACTGAGATGGACTTTTCCATCTCAGCCAATTGATAGTAAAGATTATTACAGGTGGTAGCATTTTACACTTGGAACTATGAACTGCTAATCCATCATCTTCCATGCCACAATCTTGTAACCTACTATTAATCACAACCACAAAATGAAAGCAAAGAAGGGCCAGGTGGTGGCACACCTGGCTGAGAGCACGTGTTACAATGCACAAGGACCCAGGTTTGAACCTCCCGGTCCCCACCTGCAGGGAGAAACAAACCTTCACAAGAGGTGAAGCAGGTCTGTATGTGTCTCACTGTCTCTTTTCCTCTCTATCTCCCCCTTCCCTTTGGATATCTGGCTGTCACTATCAAATAAATATATATTTTTTAAATGATACAAATGGAGTTTATAGAATGCAGCCCTTTTTAAAATAACTTTTATTTTTAGATTTTATTTATTTATTAGTGAGAAAGATAGGAGAGCGAGAAGGAACCAGACATCACTCTGATACTTGTGCTGCCGGGATTGAACCCAGGACCTCATGCTTGAGAGTACAGTGCTTTATCCACTGCACCACCTCCCAGACCACAGCCCTTTTTTTTTTTTTTTTTTTTTTAATCCCAGTGTCTATCTTTATGAGAGAAAGACACAGTGAACACAACTAGAGCACTGTTCGGTTCTGGCATGTACTGGTATGGACCTGAGACCTTTAGGACCTCGATCCTGAGTAAATACTCATCGCAATTTTTTATGATTTTCCATATTAATATACTTTTTTTAATTATTGCAAATTGTGATGAACTCTACAGCTTTATTTCTATGAAATGTCAGTGGAAAGTATTTCAGGCTTTCTGGAATGCAATAATTGTTGGGTTACTAGGAAAGCTGGAAGCAAGTCATGTACTGTTTATTGAAACTGCCTGTAACAGTTTAGATGTGACATTGCTCAGTTGGGTGGCCAGGTAGAAGGTAGAGATATGTAATAGTTACTCGCTCTCAGTTCTGTGTCAGACGGGTTTTCTTCATTTGATTTTGTTCTTTTTTTTTTTTTTTAATTGCCACCAGGATTATTGCTGGAGCTCAGTGCCTGCATAATGGACCCACCAATCCTGGCAGCCATTTCTTCCCCTTTTCTCTTTTCTTTTTTTTTTTCCCTTTTCCCTTCTTTTTATTATGATAGCGCAGAAAGAATATGAGATGGGAGGGGGAATACAGAGGAAGAGAAAAAAAGAGACACCTGCAGCACTGCTTTACTGTTTGTGAAGCTCCTCCCTTGTAGGTGGGAACTGTGGGCTTAAACCTGGGGCCCTTATACCAGTTTATCGTTTCATTCATTAGTGGGTACTTGAGTTGTTTTTATATCTTGCCTATTGTAAATAGTGCTACAGTGAACGTGTGTGTGTGTGTGTGTGCGCGCGCGTGCGCGCACATATATATATATATATATATATATATATATATATATTTGAATCTGTTTTTTGTTCTGATATATCTAGAAGTAGAATTTCTGAGTCATTTGATAAGTTTTTGGTTTTTTTAGCTTTATTTTTTTATTTTTATTTTTTAGCTTTATTTTGTTTTTTGTGTTAGCTTTATTTTCTCTTAAAATTTTATCTAACATGGTTTACAGTATTATTTGATTTTGAGAGTATAGTTTCACACCTATGTCTATGCACAAATTACCACCTGCACCACCAAAGTCCCAGTGCCATTACATGACAGAGTGGCAGCTCTATTGTTAAAGGTTTGAAAAGTCTCCATGCTGATTTTCACATGGCTGGACCAATTTAGTTTCATACCAGCTATGTCAAAGATTCTTTTTCCACCACATCCTCACCTGCACTGATTGATTATTAACTATCCTGGTTGATAATCAGCCTTTTGCATTGGTGTGAAGTCAAATTTCATTGTTGCCCTGATTTGCATTTCCTGTGTTTGTTGGCCATCTGTATGTTATCTTTGGTAATGCTTTTGCTCAGATCTTCTACCCATTTTGATGGGAGTTTTGTGAGTTCTTTATATATCTTGAATATTAGCCATTTTTCTGTTGAACATAGGCAAATATTTTCTCCCGTTCAGTGAGATGTCTTTTTTCTTTAATGATGGTTTTTTGTGCGGTGGATTATTCAGTTTGATACAGTCCCATTTGTTTTTACTTTTGTTTCCCTTGGTATTTGGCTTGAGACCCTGAAAATTTTCTTTCAGCCTGTTCCAAGGAATGTTCTGTTTACCTTGAAGTGTCTTATACAGATAAGCTCTTAAAGGAAGAAAAAGGTGGTCTGGGAGCATTACACTCTCAAACATGAGGTCCTGAGTTCTGTCCCCGGCAGCACATGTACCAGAGTGCTGTCTGGTTCTTTCTCTTTCTTCCCCTACCTTTCTAATAAATAAATAAGTCTTTTAAAAGCAAATAAAATAAAAGGAAGAAAAACGTTTCTTAGTGTAATCCAAAGGCAGGGACATTTCTCAGGTCTGCTTCTGTCTCTTTGTTTTAAAGAACATTTATGCAGGTCAAAGGAGGGGCTTCAAATTTCTGTCTTGTTTATTTCTTAAAAAACTAAGAGGTGGGTTTCTGGACAAACAGGATGGAGCCTTGAGGAAAGACAGGAGGTAGGTAGAGGTAGGTCTCAGGAGAAATATATATGACAGGGAGTTTGAGGTCATGGGTCATCTGGCTTTCTGGATGATGGTTTGCTGTTGTTTCTTTTTTTTTTTTAATTTTTATTTATAAAAAGGAAACATTGACAAAACCATAGGATGAGAGGGATACAACTCCACACAATTCCCACCACCAGAACTCCGTATCCCATCCCCTCCCCTGACAGCTTTCCTATTCTTTACCCCTCTGGGAGTATGGACCCAAGGTCATTGTGGGATGCAGAAGGTGGAAGGTCTGGCTTCTGTAATTGCTTCCCCGCTGGCTGAACATGGGCATTGACAGCTCGATCCATACTCCCAACCAACCTGTCTCTCTCTTTCTCTAGTGGGGAAGAGCTCTTGGGATGCTTCTATGCATTTCTTCCTAAAAGAGAATACATTTCCTACTTCTTCAAAGCAGTTCCTGCAGAACAGAATGTGGAAAAGTTATTATTTTATTTGTTTGCTTAACTCATTTCATCCATGTTAATAACCCTGTCCCTTTAGGGCCACGGTTTCAGTAACAGTCCTGAGTTCAACTAGAACATTTTTAACCTTTTCAAGTTCGTCCTTAATTGTCTACTTTTCCATAGTCACTTATGTTCAACCAAAATATTAGGACAGTCACTTACCCCCAAGGTATAGGTCGTGCTTTGTGCCAGTCGAGCTCAGCATTAATAATCAGCACAAGCATTTAGCATTAGACACCAGGTCAGTCAGAGGTGAGAGGCAAACATGATGTATTCTGTGACTTACCTATCCCGCATCAATTTCTTCTTTACCTTGTACCAGAACTCTATTTTGTGCCAGAAATTTACTTCCCACAGTTGATATGATTGATGCCATCCCCAGTTCCAGAGGATAATCTTGACTAGTCTCAGCCAGTTGGTGTTCAACATTGCCTTGGTAGCTGATACTGGTCTAGATACATGTCAGCTAGGTCTAGTTAGACTCACAACATGGAGTAGGGTCTTTGGGGAGGGAAAGACTTTGTCTTGGTGCAGGTAGGTGATTCCAGTTTAAAGAGTTAGGAGTTCTCTTATAGTCAGTCACAGGAAATTAAGCCTGATCAAATTGATTTACTGTGCCACCACCCTTTCCTCCATATGCCTATTCCTTCAGAATACCAGTTTCTTGCCACAGAAATCAAGGTTTCTAATACTTGAAGCTATAAACTCATTCTTTTTTTTAAATTTCTTTATTGGGGAATGAATGTTTTACATTCGACAGTAAATACAATAGTCTGTACATGCATAACATCTCCCAGTTTCCCACATAACGATACAACCCCCACTAGGTCCTCTGTCATCCTTTTTGGACCTGTATTCTCCCCACCCCACCCCCACAGACCCCCACCTTTAAACTCATTCTAAATGCCAGAAGTGGGAGAAAAGAATTGCAGAGCATAAAGTTACCTGTTGCACACACGAGGTTTCCAAGACAGAATCATTTTACTACAGAAGGAGGATGACTTGCACTTGCTAGAAGAAGGGTAGGAAAGAAGCGCCCACTCTGCCTCCACTCACACCTTTCAGTTTGGGGCAGTAACTTGGTGGGATTTCCCCCTTTTAAATTGCGATTCAGATTAACTTATAACTGATAGTAGTTTCCTTGGTGTATGTAGGATTTCAGTTTCAGACTAACTTTTCCAGAGAGGGACAGAGGGTGGATGCAGTCTGTCTCTTGTAGAGACAGACAGACAGACTATAACACTGGAGCTTCCCCCAGAGCCATAGCATTCTCATGTGGTAGGTACCAGCAATTGAATCTGAGCTATGTACATTCAAGACCAGTACATTACTGAGTGAGCTATCTTTCTAGCCCATAGCTTTAATTATTTTTAAAATCCTGTCATTTCTTCCTTAATTTCCTGCAAGTGTTATATCAGGTCATTTATGTACTTTTCTCTTTTTTTTTCTTCTCTGTTTTAGGATACAAAATTATGAGGATCATATCAATCTAGCCTGTTTCTTAGCTATCAAAATTCAGACTTTCAGTAATCTTCTATCAGCTGGTCTCGTTCTCTGCCATATCCTCTTTAGTGGAAAGAATTCATATTGATTAATCTAGGAAACTTCAAGCTAGATAAAGTGGATTCGGTCTTAGTAGAGTGTTGTGGAAATAGAGTTGTGGTCTACATAGAAAGAGATGCAACATGATGCCAGTTTAGAACGGGGAACCTTCTCAAAAGTACCAAATATGTGTTTGAAATTTATGCCAGAGAGCAAAAGATAGCATTTTTCTAATTTCAGTCTAATCCCAGGCAAAAACAAGATTATAGGACATTTTCATCTAGTATTTGTAAACCTAGTTAGATGTCTCAAGGTTTAGAAGGACTAAATTAACGGTTGTGTCAAGTACAATAATAAAATCCCCATCTAGTTTATCTAGACAGGACGGGAACATGCTTTAATACTTGGAAGATTCTGGTAAATGTAATAAAAACATTGGGAACAGTCTGACTGCCCAGAATTGGAGGCCGGGTAACCTCTGACGGGGTCCAATACCGAATGTGTTCTCAACAGTTTGCAAAATCTTCAGAGAAAGAGATCATTCCACACATGTATTGAGCTCAAGATGAGAAGTTTGGCTTGGCATACAGTCCAGTCTGGTGTTTCTGAAGCTACTGCATGCAGAAAGTAAAAGAAAAGTTAGCTAGCTAGGAACTAGAAATTATCTGGATAAGAATTATTGACAACATTTAGGAAATGGGTTGAAAATTGCAACCCACTTGCAGATCAGTTTCTTCTGAGATGACTTGCTGGGAATTATCGATGAACTAATTCTTATGTGCCAGACATTGCTGTGGATGCTTAGCCTACATGGTTCTCACAAAGACATTACTTTGCAGAACATTCGCCTTTAGCCATGTATCACGATTTACTTTTAAATCTTTAGAATTGAGTCTAAAGTGTTTTTTGTTTGTATGTTTATTTTTTTACCAGAGCTCTGCTCAGCTCTGGTTTATGGTGGTGCTGGGGATTGAACCTGGGACTTTGGAGCCTCAGGCATGAGAGTCTCTTTGCATAACCATTATGCTCTCTATCCCACTCTTCACTTCTTTAATTGCACTAGCCACGTTTTTAAGTGCTCAGCAGTAGTGGCTGCCATTTGCACAGCATGGAATAGACTGTTTCCATAGTCTTAGAAAGTTTATTAGACAATGTTTATTTATTTTCAATAGAGACAGAAATAGAGAAGGAATGGGTTGGCAGAGAGAGAGAGACACCTGTAGCACTATTTAGTCACTTGTAAAGTTTCTCCCTTGCAGTGGGGGCCAGAGGTTTGAACACTGGTCCTTGCTCATAGTAGTGTATGCTCTCAACTGAGTGTGCCACCCCCAGGTTCCTAGCAATTTTTTATTTTATTTTTATTTTTTACTAGAGCACTGTTCAGCTCTGGCTTAGGGTGGAGAGGGAATTGAATCTGGGTCCTCAGATCCTCAGGTAGTAAAATCTGTTTGCAAAACCATAATGCTATCTCCCCTGCCCTCTGTACTAGGTAACACTTCTATAAGATGTGTACTATATTGTCAATTAGCTCTTGCTTACAAATCAAGAGGCTGAGACCTGCACAGATTAAATAAATGCCTGTGATCATGCTATCCAGTAAGGCACAGCCAAGAAAAACCCAGTCTAACTCTTAAGACAACTCTGTTCTTCACTACTTTACTTACTCAACTTATAATGTTAGTTTGTAATAAAATAATGCCATGGCCACTTGACAGTTTCATATTAACAGAATGTACTTATTGTAAATAAAGAACAAGGATTACAATACTCAAATCTACTAAAAGTATCACTTCGTTAATATAGTGGAAACATGGGCCATGTTATCTTAAACTCTGTAGTGGACAAGTTCTTAGAGTTGACTGATGACCCCAGCTGAGTTTTCTCTCTTGACTACTTCACTCTAGCTGTATCTAAGTACCTGAGTCTCTTCCCTCTTTCCTTTCAGTTTTTGTTAGAATCATTGCTTTCCAGAATTACATTTCACTTACCATTACTCATTTATATTTGGAGGTTTCTTAAATAAAAGTGTCCGCTATTTAACCTCTACAGAACTTCTCTTTGAGATCCTTCTAGAAGTCCTCGAGAATCTCCGGAGTGTTTGTCATTACCTGGAAATCACTATGGTAGAACTGGATTTCCAGGAAAAGCTACAAACTATCTGGACTAAAAAAACTTAAATCTTAATTCCACATGAGCTCAGAGGCATTTGAGAAGAGGAATAATGTTTTTCTTTGTCCACCCTTTGTGAGTTCTTCTCTAAGTAATAGGCCTGTGGCAAACATTTTCTCTCTTTCTCTCTCTTCCCCTTCCCTCCCCCCTCTCTCTTTGTGTGTGAAACACATTGACTAGATTGTTGTACCCAGTAGTATAAATAAATGTGAGCTGGAGATGGAAATACCAATATGACTGTTTTTGGCTTTCAGAAAGTTTGCGCTCCTAATGGTTTTTGCACACTGTAATTAATATGCGTGCTTAAGCAAGTGCGCCACCATCTGGCTCCCTCCTAACTCTAGTTTTAAAAATTAAAAATTGGGCACTTTGGAGTGAAGAGTGCAGATTATTGTGAAAGCAATGAGAGATAAAACATAATGTTTCTGTTATTTGTTTTTTCCCCCAGGAATTTTAAGCTTTTATTCAGGGAAAGTGAGAGCACTTACTAGAGGCCACATGGGTAGAAAGAGATAGAGTGCATGCTTACTTGTCTATATGCAGCAGGCAGAGCTCAACAGCACTAGGGCAACTGACTTTTATAAACCTGGCAGGCCTTGCCTTCACTTCCTGTCCAAGCCACGCCCACACCTGTTATAACTTCCTTGCTTCCTTCTGCTTCCCTGGTGCTACCTTTAAATTCTTTCCCACTCACCTGAGGAAACATTTGATTACACAGAACAAAGTGACTATGTCTCAGCTATTTGGGGCTTCAGGCTTCCTGTCTTTCAGAACTGCCTCTTTTCTCCCTCTAGTATGGACCAGAATTCTTTTGGGGTGTTGAAAATGGTCTGACTTCTATAATTGCTTCCAGCTGGATCCATACCCCAGACCTGTCTATCTTTACTTAGTAGAATAGGGATCGGGAGAGATGAAATTCCTGGACACTTCGGTATGTGGTCTGTTGTCCAGGGAGGTCAGGATGGGGTTGTGGTTGTTGATGCATGGGCAGGTAGTGCTTCACTTTGGGAATGAGTTCAAACTCCGTGTGTGGCATGTAAGGTCTAGTGTCATCTGGCCCCTTCATGAGCTGTTGTTCCTACTTCATACTCTGCACAATGTTCCCATTACTTGTGTTGCTTTCTCTCCATCTCACTCACCCATTCACCTTTTGCATTCTTTCAGTCTCAGTTTTTATTGCACTTCCTCATGGAAACCTCTGGGCTGAAACTATGTCGAGTTCTCTTAGTGTACATATTTTTAGTGCATTATAGTTCTTTCAGCTGTCCCTGAGTAAAGCCTTTTAGTTCTGGGAATCGCACCCTCACCCCTTTTCTGTTCACAAGCCACACGTGTCTGGTTGGACGTGATTTTGAAAACATCATGGCCGTATTTTGTTGGGTTTTCACGTGATTTTTCTTCATTGCCCTTTGTAGTTGATCTGGGAGAGCAAAATGCAGCTGCTATTAACTTCATAGCCATGCCTCTGCAAGTCTCTAATTATCTACTTTGAAATCATACAGCAGTATGACTCCAAAGTGTAAACTATTCTTAATTTCCTTATGGGCAAGGCCCCTTTTCTGCTTTGATCATCTTTGTATCCCATCTACTATAATGCTTTCTGTGTAGTTTGGTCTTATCTAATATTAATATATTTTTTTAAAAGGACAATTAATGGATGTAGTTTTAAGACCATCAAGATTAGCCTCCTGTATGTGTTTGCATTGCTTGCGCATCTGTATGCATGGAGGATCCCACATCATGTGCCACATTAAGGAACTTGCACTTCAGTTCTTAGTCAGTGCTGCGCAGACTTGGATTCCGTGGACAGTATAATTTTAAGAACTGGGGAGAATGGCCCACGTTTGACTTCTAGTTTTGCAAAGGAAGGCAAATGAAAAGTGGTACACATGCCAACATTATTTCCTAAAACAATGTATTGATATCAAAGATAGAACTGTAGAATGCAGTTTATTCAAAGTAAATAAATTTAGTTTCATTAAAAAAAAGATCACACTATTCTTCTCAGTTCTATTTGTGAAACACACAAATGAGAAGTGATTAGTGACACTTGTCAGTGGATCACTGTTTTGGAATCATACATGGAAGTTTTGAAGGAATTTATGTTGGCAAGTTACATGGTGTGACTTTTACTTTGACAGATAATCTTGTTGGCTTTTGTAGAGGCCAGGTGGCTCAGGACAAAATGTAAAGTGAGGGATGACAAGAAGATTGCTATGGTGGCCTAGGTGAGAGATGACAAGTATTGATTTAAAATTGACACGGGTAAAAGTTCAGGAAGTTTTTTGCAGAGATATTAATTATTCATGAACTTGCAGTATAGATCACTGGTCAAGTTCAATTTCCGGTCAGATTGTTGTGATTGGTCACTTAGCCTACTCACTTAGAAATAAACCTTACTCCTCCCAAAACTGCTAGAATTCTGAACATACTCTCTGCTACACAATAAAGTTGTTTTTCAGTATGCAAAGAGGTAATACTGTATGGCTTATATAAAGCAGTAGAAAAATGTAAATGCAGATCTGTAGTTGGTGCAGATACTGAAGTTAGTAGATAAGACTTCTAAAATAACATTGAATAATATGTTAATGATATATTTAAAACAGAAGAAAAGAATGAATTGGCTAAAGGGTGGAAAAATTAAAACAGTTGGATCTTTAGTCAATAATCAAAAAGTTCAGAAGTGAATAATGTTCTGTCTGTATTGAAAACCTCTGGGTTTAGTAACAGGGGCCATAACAGAATGATGCAGGATTAGTGACCGAGAGTGAGTCAATAGAAAGTTCTCACACTGAGGAAGGCAGGGGAAACATGGAATAAAGATGAGCATATAAGAGTCATTTGATACATACTGAAATGATTTAGCATTCACGTAATTGAAATCTCGGGGGTCAGGCGTTGGCACACCATTCACTGGCCTACACCACCAGTGGATCCACAGCTAACACCTATAGCCTCGTTTGTGTACACTGCCAGTCTGCCACTCCTGTCACCAACTTCTGATGGGAATGCCTCCATGACTAACCTCTGTAGCTATGTGAGTACGTAACAACACCAAAAACTTCCATGACTCTGGATGGGGAGCTGGTATTAACTGGCCACATGCCTGTATTTTCACACAGGCTAGTGTACTACAAGCTCTGACTCACATCATTATTCCCCACTGCTGGGCATGAGTCTGGGGCTAGCTGCTAGGGCCTGTGGACATAGCCCTGATTCCTGTCACTGGCCTGTGCTACCACGCATGCCCACTGCAAACCCCTGGGGATGAGTATTTGTACACCAGTGACCCCAACTCTTTATGGGGCCCCACTGTTGTACATATATCTGACTACACCCTGTAGCCACATGAGGGGCTGCTGACAGCCTGACATGCTAACAGCTGGCATTTATATGTAGCTGTTCATGTGTCCATGGTTGTCCCCAGCCACTGACATTAGTTTTGGCTCTTGCTTTTGCGTATGTGTCTGCAGCCAGCACTACCCACAGCTAGGCATGTGCATACTGTCAGTGCTGGTCATAACTGCCACCTATCTCAGTCCTTTGCTGCTGGACCTGGAGGTGCTGATAAGGATCCCCAAATTACTCCAAGCACAATGGACTCCTGTAACTCTTACTGCTAAGGATCACACAGTTAGCAGTGTTGTGGACAATGAAGAGTCAGGAAAACATGATACCAGCAAATGAATACTCAACTCCAAAAGCAATAGAGATTGACAGATTGCCTGATAAAGGATTTTTAAGTGTTCTAAAGAACCTCAGAGACCACAGATAATTGAAGAAAGTCAGGAGAAAGTACAAGAACAAAATGAACAGTCAAAGAGATATAGTAAACATAAAGACTGCAAAAATGGAGTTCAATAATAACAGCTGTACTGAACATTATAGTAGAAAGCTTCAATAGCAGATTTGATCAGAAGAAAGATCTCATGAAATTATCTAGCCAGAGGAGAAAGGAATGGAAAGGAATTAAGAAAGCCTATGGGCCCACATAAAGCTACCAAGTGAAATAGTCTTGTTACAGTAATCACAGAAGGAGGAGACAGAGAAAGAAGCAGAAAGTTTGTTTAAAAATGTAATGGTGGGACACTCCCAAATCTGGGATACATACAGATCCCTGAAGCTTAGAGGTACTTCTCAGTGTCAAGCCAATAAAAGACATCACTGAGAAATATAATAAAGCTGTCAAAAAAAACCCCAAAGACATTCTGAAAGGACCAAGAGAAAAAAAAGCTCGTCACACAGGAACCTCTCCACTCCTTACTCCCCACCCACCCACCCACCCACCAAAATCTTCTGAATATCCACAGATTTAGTAGCAGAAGCTGTACAGACCAGAAAAGAGTGGGCTGATATATGGAAAGCACTTAATAAAATAACTACCAATCTAGAATATCTACCAAAGCTATCTTTCAGAGTTGAAGAACAAATAGATACCAGGATTTAAGAAAAATTGTGACACCAAAAACATAAATTGGTGTGGTAGAGGAAAAGAATGGTGCTTTTTATGTGAACAAAATTAAGTTGTTAACAGATTAAAATAGACTTACAACTATAAAATGTATTTATGAAATTTATCTTTACTTGTTAGAGACCACCATAAATTGAGAGGAGAGGGAGACAGACACTTGCAAGCTCTGCTTCACTACTCACAAAGCTTTCTTGTACTTATTGCAAAACTCTGCAATAAACAGAAAAGCTAAAGAGAATCAACCTATTACAATAGAAATCATCAAATCACAAAGACAATAAGGAGTAAAGATTACAGACCTCCCAGAATGGGGTTAGGTGGTAGTACAGCAGGTTAAGCGCACATGGTGCTAAGCGTAAGGACCGGTGTAAGGCTCCCAGTTCGAGCCCCCGGCTCCCCACCTGCAGGGGAGTCGCTTCATAGGCGGTGAAGCAGGTCTACAGGTGTCTCTCTTTCTCTCCCCCTCTCTGTCTTGTCCTCCTCTCTCCATTTCTCTGTCCTATCCAACAACGACATCAATAACAATAATCACAAAAAAAAACGATAAAACAAGGGCAACAAAAGGGAAAAACGCCTCCAGGAGCAGTGGATTCTCGAGCCCCAGCAATAATCCTGGAGGTGAAAAAGGAAAAAAACAAAAACACAACTCCCAGAAAACAACAAACAAGACGGAACTAGTATATTAGTCCTTATGTATCAATAAATACTTTAAATGCAAGTGGACTAAATTCTCCAATCACCAGACATAGATTAACTGAGTGGCTTTAAAATAGTAAAGGCCGGGGGCTGGGCGGTAGCACAGTGGGTTAAGTGCACTTGGCGCAAAACGCAAGGACCAGCTTAAGGATCCCAGGTGGAGCCCCCAGCTCCCCACCTGTAGGGGGATCGCTTCACAAGCAGTGAAGCAGGTCTGCAGGTGTCTTTCTCTCCCCTCTGTCTTCCCGTCCTCTCTCAATTTCTCTCTGTCCTATCCAACAACAACAATAAACAAGGGGAAAAAATAGCCTCCAGGAGCAGTGGATTCATAGTGTAGGCACCGAGCCCCAGCAATAACCCTGGAAGCAAAAAATAAATAAATAAATAAATAAAAAATTTAAAGGCCTCAGGAATAGTGCGGTAGCACAATGTGTTAAGCACAGTTGGCACAAAGTGCAAGGACCGTCGTAAGGATCCTGGTTCGAGCCCCCAGCTCCCCACCTGCAGGGAAGTACCTTCACATGCGGTGAAGCAGGTCTGCAGGTGTCTTTCTTCCCCTCTTTGTCTTCCCCTCCTCTCTCCATTTCCTGTCCTATCCAACAACAACTACATCAATAACAACAACAATAAAACAAGGGCAACATAAGGGGATAAATAAATATTTAAAAAAAAAGTTCTGGCCAGGAGAGAACTCCAGTAAAGCATATTTTACCATGTGCCAGGACCCTAGTTCCTGCCTGTGGAACTATAAGGGAGCACCATGCAAAAGGTAAGCGTCACAAATAATGGACCCGTGCTATAATACCTCTACCTCTCACCTCTGTATCTCTGATACTGACAGGAAGGTGAAAATGTCTGCCAGAGCAGTAAAATTGTGCAGTTATACCAAAAAATAAAACAAAAACAAACAAACAAAAAAGTAGAGGAAGGATCCAACTATTTGCTGCCTAAGAGATTCAACTAGTGCCACACAGGCTGAACGTCAGGGGATGGTGCTGTAGAAGGGAATTCAAAGCAGTGGTGAGCACACACTGACCAGACAATTAGAGGCTCCTGACCACCATTTGCCCCCTTCCCACCCTAGGACTGTGCATTCCACCTGCCTACCTTCCTCCCAGACGCTGCCCTAGGACCTCTCTCTGAAATAAAATGTGTTGCTAAGACCAGCTGTGTGGGGAACGTGATTCAACCCAGTTAAAGCCTTTTTGTAAACGTTTACGATTTGGAGAGGATGTGTGAATCATCTCAGCTTCTCAAGACAAAAGTCTCTTGTTACCTTTGCTATAAAACTGCAACCAGTCAATATGTAGTGCTCTGTTATTTATTTATTTTTTTTTAGCCCTATCTTTGCTTCCTGCTCTCCACATGGGGTGAGGGGGGCAGATAATCCCAAGAGATAGATAATTCCATGCAAATGGAAACGAGAAAACCTCAGGATTGCCATGTGAAAGTGACATACCAACAAATTATAATCTGAAAGAACAGCAATGGTCCTAGAAACGTGCCACTCGCCAAGGCCCAATCATGCAGAAACAGAAAGGCTAAATGTCGAAAGCCAAACTATTCATAACTAGGATAAAGACTAAGTCATTGACAAAAATCATGGCTAATTTGCGGGCGGAGAACCTTTGCCAGTTACCAGGACGCTGAGAATTGACACATCTCAGGGTTGAGAACAATTCACTTCAGCCATATGCCCATGATCTGAAGAGATCTGGAGGGAAACACACACAAGGCTCTCAGAGCGGGGACAGTGCCAGTTGTGATCCACTGTCTCAAGCTCCCAGAGTTTTTATTGATAAGCTTATTCATTACATCAGAAAGCAACAAGGAAGATCAAAGACGGTTTATTTTATTAGTGATTTAATATCGATTTACAAAATTCTAAGATAAAGGGTATATTTCCACACCTTTCCCACCACCACTGCTCTGTGTCCCCTTTCCCTCCATTGGAAACTGCAGTGCTCCCAAGATCATAGGTATGGGTTGACTGTTACTTCTATGACTATAGATATTTGCCTATTTTTTCCTATGGTCCTGCCTTCCTTTGTAAGTCACACCTACTACTTCTACACCTATACTCCCTCCCCTCCCCATCTCTTCTTCCTCCTCCTCTTTTATTTCCTCTTCTCTCTCCGAGTCTTGATGGAATTGGAGTTCAGAGACCTCTGGTCATCTTCCCCTAAAATTTACCCCTCTGGGAGTATGGACCAAAATTCTTTATGGGGAGCAGGAGGTGGAAGGTCTGGCTTCTGTGATTGCTTCTCTCCTGGACATGGGCGTTGACAGGTGGATACATATCCCCAGCTTGTTTCTTTTCTTCATTATCTATTTGATAGAAGACAGTCAGGAATCGAGAGGGAAGGGGGAGATAGCCATCTGCAATACTGCTCTACCAATTGCAAAGCTTTCCCCTGCAGATGGGGACCGGGGACTTGAACCCAGGTCCTTTCACATTGTAACATGTATGCTCAATCAGGTGCCCCACCCCCCACCCTAGCCTGTTTCTGTCTTTCCCTCATGGCGTAGGGCTCTGGAGAGGTGAGGTTCCGGGACACACTGGTGTCTGCCCAGGAATGTTAGTAGCATCTGCAACTTGGTGTCAGAGAAGTATGTTGGCCACTTAAGCAAAGATGGCAGATCCAAAGATGTTTTTTTTTTTAAGTAAACACATCAAACTTAAATGTTAAGACACAAATAACAGTGGTTAAACATCAGCATCAAAAAGTCAGGACATATTTTCGTGGTGATGGAAAACATCAGAAATGTAGCAATGGATATTTAAAACTGGCATTGTCTGAGTGTCATTATACCAGGTACGTTATTTTGATGCCATAAGATATTGAGTTTATTCCAGTTTTCCATGCCCAATCTCCAGACCTACAGGGCAGCAGCCAGACATCAGAGTTATGGGTGGCTACATGTAGCGATACACCTCTACTGCCTGTGAGCTAGTAAATTCTCTGACATCTAGACTTTGCCCTAGAGTAGGATTCTTATCGTGATACAACCTGCAGAAATAGGCCTCATGATATTAGTCAAAGGAGTGTACCTGGCAGACAACAAATTTTGCAACATAGATGCCAAGGTAACAATCAGGATTTCCAATAACAAGTATCAGGAAGTCTGGGATGAGAAACTTCAACAACAACAAAAATCTTTCAATGAGGAAAAGTTTTGGACTAGATAGTTTTTACAGTGAATTCTACCTGTAATTTAAAGAAAGATTGACACTAATCCTTCTCAGACTTTTCCCATAAATTGAAGAGAAGGGAATGCTTCCAAATTCCTCTTACGATGCTAACATTATTCTGATTCCAAAGTCAGACAAAAAACACCACACACAAAACTTCAGGCCAGTATCCCTGATGAATATTGTTTTTAAAATTCTGAACAGTGCTTGCAAATGAAATTCAGATTTTAAAGAACTACACACCATGACCACAGAATTTATTCCTCAGATGCAGTATGGTTCAACATAGATCAATTAATGTCACATTAACAGAATGATGGATAAAAATTTGCATGTTCATCTCAATAGATGCAAAAGTATTTGACAAAATTTAACATGATAAAACCTGTCACCAACATAGGACTAGGAATAAATTATGTCAACATAATAAAAGTCATATATGACCAAGCCATAGTTAACATACACAACAGGTGGAAGTTGAAAACGTTCCTGATAATACCAGGAACAAGACAAAAACACTCAGTCATACCACTTCTATTAAACTTAGTAATGGATGTTCTAGCCAGAGCAATCAGGTAAGAAAAAGAAATAGTATCAAATTGGAACAGAAATAAAACTGCCTTGTGTTTGCAGATGGCATGATCTTATATGTAGAAAACCCTAAAGACAAAACTACCAAAAATTAATAATACAGTCAAATTTCAAGAGACAAGACCAATGTACAAAAAGAATTGATTTCCTATAGACAACTAAGTATCAAGGACAAAGATGACTAATTCCATTAGTAATGATAACAAAAAGAATGAAATCGAGAGTCATTTTGACCAAGGAGGTAAAAGATTCGTACATAGAACACAAACTGATGAAAAATCAAAGAAGTCACAAATAGATACTGAACACAAATTATAAGAATATTGTCAAAATGACTATTCTACCCTAAGTACAAACTGTTGAATCTGACTGACAAGGGTGTAATTCAAAACGTTAAGGAACTCGTACATCTCAATAGCAAAAACTCTAACAATCAATCCAATTATTAATGTAATAGGAAAATCATCTTTATATTTTCTCAAAGAAGACAAATGACCATCAGGTTAATAAAAAGGTATTGAATATCCCTAATAGGGAAATACAGATCGAAACCATGATGAGATGAACTTTTACACCTGTTAGGATGCTGTTTTCAAAAAGACAACAGATAGCAAATATTTGGCAAAGTCATAGAGAAAAGAAACCCTTTTTTTTTTAACATTGGTGGGGAAAAAAAATTGGTACAGTCATGGAAAACAGCATGACGTTTCCTAAAAAAAAAAAAAAACATGAAATTAATTGAAAATTCTAAAGTCATGTGTTGGAGTATTCCCACTTTTGGGTATATATTCAAAGAGTATTTGAAATTTTTATTTCCTTTTTAAAATTTTCTTTGATAGAACAGAAATAGAAAGGGAAGGGTGATAGAGACACCTGCAGAACTGCTTCACTGGTGCCTCATGAAGCTTTCCACTTGCAGGTGGAGCCTGGGGGCTTGAACCTGGGTCTCTGTGCGTGGTAACACATGCATTTAATCAGGTGCACCACCACCCAGCCCATAAAGGATATTCACTCTCTTGGAATATCTGCTGCACTGTGTTTATTGCGGTATTCATAGCAGGCAGGTCATTGAAATGACCTAAATGTCCTTATACAAATGAACAAATTTAGACAATCAGGCAAAAAAAAAAAAAAAAAAGAAAAGAAAAAAGAAAAGAAGGCATATATACACATAATGGAGTGCTATTTACATTTTTAGTAGAAGGAAAATCCAGGGCCAGGTGGTGGTGTATTCAGTTGAGTGTATACATTATCATGTGCAAGGACCTGGGTTCAAGCCCCTGGTCCCCACCTGCAGGGAAGAAACATCAGGAGCTATGAAGCAGTGCTGCAGGTGTCTCTCTTGCTCCCTATCTCCTGCTCCCCTTTCAACTTCTCTCTATCCTATCAAAAAGTGAAAAATCAAAAGGTGGAAAATGACCACTGGGACTGGTGGATTTAATATGCAAGCAGGCAGCCCCAGCAACAACCCTGGGTGGCAATAAATAAATAAATAAATAAATAAATAAATAAAACCCTACCATGTGTGACAGCATGGATAGCCTGCAGGACATAATGTTAAGTGAAATGGCCTGACACAGAAAGCAGATGATTTCACTTCTATGTGGAATATAAAGAAAGTAACATGGCTTGTTCCAGACACTAAGGGCTAGGGGAGAAGGGGGCTACTAACCCAATGTTCTAGCCACTATGCCATCTCCTGGGCTGCAAAAGTTTTTCCTTATAAGGTGATGAAGCTCTGCAAACCTAACATACAGCTTGTTGACTATAGTTAATATGTTATACTGTATACTTGGAATTTGTTGAGAGTAGCTTTTAAGCGTTCTTACTGTATATGCAGGCCCAAAAGATAACTAAGGGAGGTGGCAAGTACGCCAGCTTGCTTGTTAGAATCTCTTCACAATGTATGCTTATATCAGAACATCAAGTTCCATGACTTAAATACAATTTTTCTTTGTCAAAAATAGGTACGTTAAAAGGTAATATAATGGGGAGTCGGGCGGTATCACAGTGGGTGAAGCACACGTGGCAAGAAGCGTAAGGACCAGTGTAAGGATCCCGGTTTGAGCCCCCGGCTCCTCACCTGCAGGGGAGTCGCTTCACAGGCGGTGAAGCAGGTCTGCAGGTGTCTGTTTTTCTCTCCCTCTCTCTGTCTTCCCCTCTTCTCTCCATTTCTCTCTGTCCTATCTAACAACGACGATATCAATAACAACAATAATAGCTACAATAATAAAAAAAAACAAGGGCAACAAAAGGGAAAATAAATATTTTTTAAAAAAGGTAATATAACAAAACATACGGCAATCACAAAGCAGCCTGGAGGGTAAATGAATTATAAACATTATTAGGTTCTACATATCTCAGGAAAATGAAAACAAAAATGTATTCGGCTGTAATAAGCCAGATATGTATTCTGTAATCTGCAAATTGAACATTGGACTCTTGTATGACCTAACAAGTCCCTCCACTCCTACTCGTACGTTTCTTAGTTTAGACTTGTCTATCCCACGTCAAAAGTTCAGAAACAGCCAAAATTAAATCAGCAACCCACCAAGTAATAATTAGTAGATGTTTATTGAAATATACCAAAAGACAGGGCGCAAAACCAGAAACATTCAAACTTAAAATTTACTTTTGTCACTACTGGGGGTTTCACCTCCTACAGCCTGACAATTTTTCAGATGGAGACAGAGACGGGAAAGACGCCAACGCATGGCAACTTTCTCCTATATAATGGCTGTTAGGCTTGAACCTGGGTCATCGGCTTAGCAAAACAGGCACACTATCCAGGTGAACAGTTTTGCCAGCTCAAACTTAATTTATAGATAAATTTTAAAAAATACATCCTCAGGGCTGGGAAGATAGCATAATGGTTATGCAAAAAGACTTTCATGCCTGAGGCACCAAAGGTTTCCGATTCAATCCCCAGTACCACCTTAAGTCACAGCTGAGCAGTGCTCTGGTAAAGAAGGTAAAGAAAGAAAAACAAACAAACAAACAGAAATCCTTAGAAAGATTTGTACACCAATATTCACGGTAGCTCTGTTATAATACTCTAAAGGGAACAACTGCCATGTCCTTCAACGCAAAAATAAGGATCAACAACAATGGACCAATCTCATAAACAAAGTGAAAAAACCTGCAGGTAAATACTCTGTGATTCTCTGTATATGAAGTTCCAGAACAGCCTAAATTAATTCATCTGTGATTGTGGAAATTGCTACTTGGAAGGGGACGTGGACGCTTCCTGGAATGATTTCGATTTCCTTTACCTTGATTGGGTTGGTGATTACACAAGTATTTACACCTGTCAAAAATCATCAAAGTAATCTTTAAAATCTGTGCATTTCATTTTATGTACACTTCCTTTGACACAAATGTCTTGATAAAACAGTGTAAGGAAGGTAAAGTAATCAAGTAAAAAACAAAGAGTAAATGGTAGGTTATCTGTAACTATATAAATGGGCGTGGCAGGGAGATAGCACAGTAGTTATACAAAATGACTTTGATGCTTAAGACTCCCTAGGGCTCAAGTTCAGTTCCCAGCACCATCATAAGTCAGAGCTGAGAAGAGCGCTGGTGATATATGTTATACTAGGTTAAAAAAGAAAATTGATTAGCACTCTTTTATATACTTTTTTTTTTAAAGTTTGGATTCAACTTACTATGCCGAAAGCTCAGAAACAGTTGAAATGTAGCCAAGACATTACCAAAGTAATGACAGTCGTATTTATTGTTCACTCATCAAAAGACACCCAAACCTGGGAACATTCAACCTTTGAAAACATGGAATGAGGTTCAGGAGTATATTGTTACAAAGTAGTTTACCTAGTGAGAAGACAGTGTAATGATTAGATTTTCTTTTAAAAATGATCTATATATATTAATGAGAAGAGTGAAGGAGAGAGAACCAGAGTATCACATGTATTGCCAGGGACTGAATTTGGGACCTCATGTTTGAGAGTTCAATAGCCCATCATCCACTTCAACACCTCCTAGGCTGCTGCACTTTCTCGAAAGATAGGAAACTGATTCCTATGTTATCGCATAACAACCTTGGGAAATAGTTTAACCTTTGCTTATATTTTCCAGAGTCATAAACAATGATCTAGGCCAGACTAGTCTGGCAAAATAAGCTAAATTAAGCTGGTATGATTACATTGGTTTTGTCTGCTCAGCCAGTTCTCAAGGTGGTTACCTTTTTCTTTTCACTTCTTTTCTCTCCTCTCCCCTCCCCTTCCCTCTCCTCCCTTCTCCCTTCTCTCCCCCCCTCCCCTCCCCTCTCCTCTTTTTTTCTTTATATACCTGCATACAATAGGTAGACTTCATAAGATGCATAAAAGTGAGAATTAAAAGGATGGACAAAGAACTACCATGGGGGTCAGGCAGTGGAGCACCGGGTTAAGTTCATATAATGCGAAGTGCAAGGACCCACATAAGGATCCCAGTTTGAGCAGTTCCTCACCTGCAGAAGGGGCTCAATTAATAAGCAGTGAAGCAGGTCTGCAGGTTTTCTTATCTTTCTTTCTCCCTCTCTGTCTTCCCCTCCCCTCTCAACTTCTCTGTCCTATCAAAATAAATAAATAAATAAATAAATAAATAAATAAATAAATAAATAAATAAAAATAATGGCTACAGGAGGAGCAGTGGATTTGTAGTGCAGGCACTGGGTCCCAGCGATAACCCTGGAGGCAGAAAAAAAAAAAGCTACCCTGCATACATTACTCAAAGTGGACTAGCATGGTGATAAGAATCTTCATACAATAACAATAGAAACATTTTTCAGACTATAGCCAGATATAAACACCAAATGTAATGCAATGCTATCTCTGTGTTCATATTGGAAAACTACCATGGTTCAGATTAGCAAGCGATCATTCTTCAGGTAAAAAGAACAGACACCATCTTTTTTATTTTTTTTATTTTTTAGTTGGAGTGCTTGTGCTTTACAATATGGTTGTTGACATATGGGAAAATCATTATCTCATGACCCTTTTCATTCCCTCACAATCCCTCTGTCCCCTGAATCTTTTGTTTTGGTGCAGTATGCCCTGCTCAGTTCACAGTTTGCTTATTGTTTTCTTCCTAAGGTTTGTTTCTTAAGTTCCAATTATAAGTGAGATCACCTGTTATTTGTCCTTCTCTTTTTGACTTACCCCACATAATATAATATCTTCAAGTTCCACCCAGGATGAAGTCATGGAGATAGCTTACTCATTTTTGATAGTTAAGTAGTATTCCATTGTGTATATATACCACAACTTAGATATTCATCTGTCTTTGGACATCTGGGTTGTTTGCAAGGTCAGGCTATTACACATGTGCTGCTATGAACATAGATATACAGTACTTAGGTCTCTTCATATGGGTGTGCTCATTTTCTTTGGATATATCCCTTGGGGAGGAATTCCTGGGTCATAGGGTAAGTCCATTTCTAGTGTCCTGAGAAGTCTCCAGACCGTTTTCAGTCAAGGTTGGACCAGTTTGCTTTGTCGCAAGCAGTGTAGAAGGGTCCCTTTTTGGGAGTTGGGCTGTAGTGCAGCGGGTTAAGCGCAGGTGGCCGCATAAGGATCCCGGTTTGAATCCCGGCTCCCCACCTGCAGGGGAGTCGCTTCACAGGTGGTGAAGCAGGTCTGCAGGTGTCTATCTTTCTCTCCTCCTCTCTGTCTTCCCCTCCTCTCTCCATTTCTCTCTGTCCTATCCAACAACGACAACAACAATAATAACTACAACAATAAAACAACAAGGGCAACAAAAGGGAATAAATAAATAAAATAAATATTAAAAAAATTTTAAAAAAGAAGGGTTCCTTTTTCTCCACACCCTCGCCAACATTTGTCACTACTCTTGAACAGGCAACATTTTATGGAGAGTCTATAGTGAATCAGACCAGGAAATGTAATTAGTGGGAATTCTCTGAGAACAAGAGAAGAGTAATCTTCAGCTATACACCTAGTTTCAAGAAGGCTCATATACAAAATTAATACATCTTGTGTGTTATCTGCAATGAGTAGTAGCAAGATTTAACCTAAAGTTAACCATTTTGTAAGCTCTACACAGACTGGCCCATTTGGGGGCTAATTACTCTCAGAGACCAAGTGTGTTCTTACTTGAGAAAATAGCCTAAATTCAGATCTGGGCTCCAGCACTTACTAACTAGACACATGAGATTAGTTACTTAACCTAATGGGTCTTGGTTTCTGTTCAAAGGTCAGCTGAGCCTGAGAGAGTCAAATTGCAAGATTTCAGAAAGCTGATAAAGACAACAAGCTAAACCACATGTATCACTTAAGCATTTACTTGTGTGGAAGCAGGTCTGGTGTGGGATGTGCCAGTGCTAAGGTCCATGAGAACAAGCTGTGAGATGAGGACTCTCTACAGCAGGGTGGGTGGAGAGGCAGAGGGAGAGGGCATGGGAAGTTGGAATAGAGGCTGTGTCCTCAAGGTTCTTTAAGATCATGTGGAGGGATTCACGAAGAGGACAATGGGAAACTTCTTTATTCAACTAAGAGCCCACACCATCTGATTTGTGTTTGGAAGGAGCGCACTGGTAGTTTTTTGGAGACTGATTCAGAGAGGAGCAACATAAAGCAGGCAGCCACAATAATCCAAGTGAAAGATGTGACCTGACTGAGGTAGTGACAAGGAAAACGAATGGGATTGGGAAGTATTCTGGCACTCAAAATGGCAGCACTTGGTGTTTTCTTGCTACACCAGGTATTAAGTGAAATGTGGGTGGTTGATAGTGTCCTTAAAACTGATCCTCACTGTTCTATGTAATCCCTTTGATTATATAAGTAAGAAGAGAAGGTGTTTCATTAGTATGGGGAAAGATATTGGAACTCCATACCTACTTCCCAAGATTTATGTTAGAGAAACTTGTTAACACAAGCCAGACACACTTCTGAGAACTAGTGTTAGGGACCAGGAATGAGATCCTAGAAATGTGATGACTGAAAAAATAGAGGTCGGCGGGAGTGGGCTTCTGAGCAGAGATGAAGGCAAGAGTTTGGAGTTGATTGAGAAAGGCTGTTTGGACTTGTCTGCAATTGGTGCTGGACACTGTTCTTGACCCACGCTCCTCAACTGCTGTGGCACTGTGATGTGACACAACTCCCTGCAGGCCCGAGATAGGGCCTTGACTAGTTTCTACAGCACTTGTTTCTAGCAGCTGAATTATGGGGGAATGTTGTCACATAGCAGTTCTCTAGTTAGTTCTCCACATGGCGTTTGTATGAAAAATTCAGACCAACATTTCCATGCTAGTCCCACTCCTTGGGTTGGGTAGGCCTCTGGAGGTCATGACCAATGTGAGAGATGCAACTTGAATGGTTAATTGGCTGTTCCTGTCTTGGCCGTTGTGATGGTTTAATAGGTGTTATTGGTTCTAATAAGATCGGAGGAGTGTGGGATACTAAACTGCAATTAAAAAAAGATGATATTGTGTCCTGTAGAACTGGAAGTGATTATGCTTAGAAAAATGAAGCTATGAAAGATAACTAACTACTGGATGGTTTTGCTCATATGAGGAATCTAGAGAACAGATACACATGAGAACTTGCAAAAAAAAAAAGGAGGAGGAGAAGAAGGAGAAGGAGGAGGAGGAGGAGAAGGAGAAGGAGAAGGAGAAGGAGAAGGAGAAGGAGAAGGAGAAGGAGAAGGAGAAGGAGAAGAAGCAGCCAACTGTTTCTAAGACTTGTGAGAACTGTGGTGGTTATCTTTGGGTGCTGGGAGGGTTAGGACACACGACTTTGGTGGTGAGTGTGGTGCAGGACTATACCTTATAATCTTACAGTCTTTTAACCCGCTATTAATCACAAGTAAAAAATGAAGAGAAAAAAAGATTGGAGGAGTGATGCAGAAGGAGGCGTCATGAATATTTCTCAGAATTTTCCCTTATTTTTTTAAATTGGAAGGTTAATTGTTTACAATATGGTTGTTGACACATGGATATAATTTCTCATCTCACCCTGATAGGTTTTTATAAAACACTCCCACCCCCAGCCCAGGTCCTTTTCCGCCATCATGCACCAGGACCCCACTCTCCTCCCACTTCTCCCTCCCATCCCTCCCCAGAATCCTTTGCTTTGGTGCAGTACACCAAATCCAGTCCAAGTTCTTTCTTTCTTTCTTTTTTTTTTTTTTTGCCTCCAGGGTTGTCGCTGGGGCTTGGTGCCAGCACTACGAGTCCACTGCTCCTGGAGGCCATTTTCCCATTTTGTTGCCCTTGTTCTTGTTGTTATTGTTACTGTTATTGTTGGTATTGCTGTTGTTGTTGGATAGGACAGAGAGAAATCGAGAGAGGAGGGGAAGACAGAGAGGGGGAGAGAAAGATAGACACCTCTGCAGGCCTGCTTCACCGCTTGCAAAGCCATCCCCTTTAGGTGGGGAGCTGGGGGCTCAAACCGAGATCCTTACACAGGCCCTTAGGCTTTGCACCATGTGTGCTTAACCCGCTGAGCTACTGCCCAGCTCCCTCCAGTCCAAGTTCTACTTTGTGTTTTCCCTTTCTGTTCTTGTTTCTTACGTTCTGCCCATGAGTGAGATGAGATCCTCCCATATTCACCCTTCTCTTTCTGGCTTATGTCACTTAACATGATTCCTTCAACCTCCACTCAAGATGAGGTGAAGAAGGTGACTTCATCATTATTAATAGCCGAACAATATTCAAATCATTCTCTATATAGACCATAACTTGCTCAGCCACTCATCTGTTGTTGGACACCTAGGTTGCTTCCAGGTTGGGCTATTACATATTGTGCTGCTACAAACATAAGTATACTTAGATCTCTTAGGATTTTCTTTTGGGACCTGGGTCAACAGTCATACATTCCTAGACAGAGAAATTTGTTTTGGTTCCTTGGTCAACCCTTAGCTAGTTTTTTATGTCTCATTCAGAGACCAGACAATACCTGTCTTTTTGTGTAATGCTTTACCATTTATCTGTAGCACTCACTCTTCTTATGTGATTCCTCCCATTGCTCTGAGAAGTCCACTAGGCAAGAAATGCTTTTCTCTTGTCTGCGATAAGGAAGGTGAAGCTCACGGAGATAAAGTGAGTTGCTCATAGTAGTAGCGACTGATGAGAATATCAGCTCTGAGTCCAATTCTTATAACTGAGTCATTTGCTTGTTCCTTTATGTATTCCATTCTTTATTCCTTACACAAATATGTGCCAAGAGTGCCGAAGCTCTGCAGACTACCTTCTCTGAGGGACCGGTGCAGACAAATGCATTCTCTTGCAAGAACAGTAGAGGCTCTTGCTATAAGGATGCAGACAAATTGACTTGAGCCAGCTTCTTTCCCCCAGAAAAGGCAGGTGGGTTGTGTGGAGATGTCAGGTGAGGGGGGAAGAAAGAGTCTAGGCAACTGTCTTTCCTTAGTGTGTCTCCATTGCTCTGCCAGCTTCAGAATCCTGAGTGTCCCATGCAGTGTAAAGTTAATCAGATTGGGCTGGGGAAGTAGCATAATGGTTCTGCAAAAGCCTTTCATGCCTGAAGCTCTGAGGTCTCAGGTTCAATCTCCAGCACCACCATAAACCGGAACTGAGTAGTCCTCTAGAAAAAAAAAAAAAAAGTATTTGTGTCATCATCATGTTGAATTGAAGTGGCTGCTTAGTTTTTTAATATGACAATTTCTCCCTCTCTCTCTCTCTCTCTCTCTCTCTCTCTCTCTCTCTTTTGCCTCCAGGGTTATTGCTGGGGCTTGAGCCTGCACTACAAAACCACTGCTCCTATGCCTTTTTAATTTTTTTTTGTTCTTTGGTAAGACAGAGAGAAATTGAGAGAGGAGGAGGAGATAGAGAGGAAGAGAGAAAGATAGACACCTGCTTGTGAAGTGACACCCTCCTGCAGGTGGGGAGCTGAGGGCTCGAATCCGGATCCTCGTGCATGTCGTTATGCTTCGTACTATGTGCACTTAATCCAATGTGCCACCTCCTGGCCGCCTTAGTGAATTAGGCTTTTAAGGTAAAAACTTCAAACAATTTTGTCAGTGGGGTAGAGTATGACTATTAAAAAACATGATTTTTGATATTTCAGTTACTGATAAACTTGAATAGTTTGGAACAGCTTGAATATGTGAATTCACCTTTTTTTTATGTGGTAGCAAACATTATAACAAAGATATCATTGATCTTACAATATCTAAATACAGAAAATATTATTTCTAATGACTGCACCCTTCAAATTAAGTTATGCTGTCGCCACAGGAATACACAATAGATTTCAGAAATTCACTATTAGTAAAAGAAGGCAAAATAGCTCTTTAACATTTTTGTATATTGGGTATATAGTAATATTAACATTTTGGACCTAACTATTGAGTTAGACAAGATACGTTGTTAAGACTAATTTCACTTGTTGCTTTTTGCTTGTTTTGATAGGGCTACAAGAAACTTTTAAATTAAATTTGTGACATGTGTTATATGTCTTTCCTTTTATTTTCAGAGCACTGCTCAACTCTGGTTTATGGTGGTGCTGGGGATTGAACCTGGGACCTCAGAGCCTCAGGCATGACCGTCCTTTGCATAACCATTGTGGTGTCTCTTCAGCCTGTTATGTTTCTATCATACTGTGTTTTTCTAGAGCAGTTGGGCCATTTTCCTTCTTCTTTGGTTCCTTCCGTTTAGATCTCCCAGGGCAGGCTAACTTTTTTATATTTCTCATAACTCTCTCCCTCTATTATCATAAATAACTCATACTTGTTAGGTAACCTGTTTAAATTCACAGTTCTGAAAATGTGACCCAGACTTTCACCCCTCCTGGTGTTTTTTTTTTTAATTATCTTTATTTACTTATTGGATAGAGACCATCAGAAATGGAGCGCGAAGGGGGAGATAGAGACAGACAGAGAGACACCTGCAGCCCTCCTTTACCACTTGTGAAGCTTCCCCTGCAGATAGGACTGGGGGCTTGAACCCGGGTCCTTGTGCACTGTAGTGTCTGTGCTTAACCAGGTGCACCACCACCGAGTCCCTCCTAATGTTCTTTGTATCTAGAATATACTTGTTTTCTTTGTGAAAATCTACATATAATAAAGAGGACTTTGGGAGCCGGGCGGTAGCGCAGCAGGTTAAGCTCAGGTGGCACAAAGGGCAAGGACTGGTTAGGATCCTGGGTCGAGCCCCGGCTCCCCGTCTGCAGGGGAGTCACCTCACAGGCAGTGAAGCAGGTCTGCAGGTGTCTCTCTGTCTCTCTTCCTCTCTATCTCCCCCTTCTCTCTCAATTTCTCTGTCTTTATCTAATAACAAATAAAAAAAAATAGGACTTCATCAGAGGAGCCCTGTCACACCCACCCTGTGTATGTTATCCCTGACCACTTGCCCTGGGTTGTGGTTTCCTCTGACCCCATTCCCCACCCTCTTTGGGACTCATTGCCACATCCCTCTGAAATGCAAATTTTCCTCCCCTTCTAAAAAGCTCAGTCACTTGAGTCAGCCATCATGCTTTCTCCCTGCCTTGATACATCCACCAGATGTCTCTCATTAAAAAAGAATTTTTTTTTTTTTAGTAACACAAAGGGTCAGTAAGGACCAGTGGATTAGTAACTCTAACAAGAAAATTCCACTTGGTTTAAGTGTACTCTTATTGAGTTGCCAAATATTAAATTGAGTAACTCTAATCAAAGAAATATATTTTAGTGACTATGTCTGAATAATCTAGGGATACATTTTCTTGGAGTATAACTTTAGCTTGCACACAAGTTTATTTCCACCACAACAGAAAGAGAAATTGCCCTGGAGTCAGCAAACTAAGGCCTGACCTTGGACGATTGCACATCACCTCTGCAGGTCTGCCTTTCTTCAGCTAGAAAACAGACCAGGTAATCCCTGTGGTGTGTTGCAAATCACCGGTTTTATAAGTCTGTCCTGGAAATCTCTCTCAAATGCCTTACACACTCCCTTGAATTTTTTTTTAATAAAACCTGATGAACAGAAATTAGCATTTTTTTAAATGTCAGAGTCATTATGGGGATGTCAGTTATTATGCAGTGACAGTGGAATGCAGCTAAGGGGGTTGTTTGTGTTGTGTAGGGCTGCTTAATCTCCAGGGCATGTTGTTTTTATTTCTGAATTACTGTCTGTCCTTTCATATCCTTTGTTAATGTCAGACTGTCAGTTGTCACTTAAGGCTGATGCTGTTCCTGCCCATACTAATGCCTTCCCTGTCCTTACTCCACTGTATCTGGGATTTTTAACCTGTGGTGATGTTGGCTAACCTGGTAATGAGAAGCGTGTTTGACTTCTGCCTCATATTGGCCACTTACTTAGTCCTTGGCAACCACTTCCTGGGTGCCAGCACTTGTGTGTGAGCTGCAAGGGTCCAAAGTTGAAATAATTTATAAACCACTTGAATAACTTTAGGAGGCTGTGTGGTGAGAAAAATCGCTGTAAGGCTTCTGCATGCCTTTCCCTTTACTTGTGTTTGCAGCTTCTTTCCTGATGGTCAACTTTCTGAGACAGCTCACCTCTAGATGATAGAAGGCTTGACAATGGTTGCTTCCAGGGTGAAGCTATGGCAACCTAGTCTCAGGAAGTTGGCTCTCCCCCCAGAAAACAAATCCTTTCCCCACCCCACCCTCAGTCTTTATTTATTATTGGATAGAGACAGAGAAATGGAGAGGGGAGGGGCAGATACAGAAAGACAGATACCTGCAGCCCTGCTTCACCACTCATGAACTTGCCCCCTGCAGTTGGAGACCAGGGGCTTGAACCTGCGTCTTTGCACAGTGTAATGTGAGCACTTAACTATGTATGCTACCGCCTGGCCCCCAGAAAACAAAATCTTAAACTGAAATGCTTCAGCAAGTCTCATTGGCGCACAGCTGGGATTTCCAGTAAAGAAGAAAACACCAGTGTCTGAAGTTTGTATTCCTTTACAGAGTTCTGCCAATTGTGATTTACTCCTCCATTTTGACTAACCACTTCCTGCAGATCTCTGCCTATCTCTCCCTTTAGCATACACATTTTTATTTGCTCTGTTTTTTCTTACATGAGTTAAAATTCACCTTGAGATATTGTGTATTATATTTCATCCAGTTTTCAGCATCTTTTTTTTCTAATTTATTTTCTTCAGATATTGGAGATTATTGCTATTTTTCTTGTAATACACAGTCCTTTGCCTCAGTGTTATGTATTCAACTTTTATATTATTTACATTTTTCCCCCACCAGAGCACTGCTCAGCTCTGTCTGGCTTATGGTGGTGCGGGGGATTAAACCTGGAACTTCAGAGCCTCAGGCATGAGGGACTCTTTGCATAACCATTATGCTACCTACCCCCCCCCCCCCGCCCCGCTTACTTACATTTTTGTGGGGTGGTTTTTCTGAAACAAAAATTAGAACAATATTTTATTATTTATTAGATAGAGACAGAAGGAAATCTAGAGAGAATGGAGATATCCAGAGGGACAGAGGGGAGAGAGCTGTAGCACTGCACTACTGCTCGTGAGGCTTCTTCCATGCAGGCGGGCGCCAGGTCTTTGAGCAGTGTAACATGTGTGCTCAACCAGGTGCACTACTGACTGGCCCTGGGACAAACTTATTATTATTATTATTTAAATTGCCACCAGGGTTATCACTGGGGCTCAGTGCCGGCACTGTGAATCCACTGCTCCCAGACGCCATTTTTTCCTGCCTCCTCCCCCTTTTTCTTTCTACTATACTTGACAGGACAGAGCGAAATTGAGAGGGAAGGGGAGACAGAGGGAGAGAGACAGAGAGACACCAGCAAGCCTCTAGTCTCTTGTGAAGCACTCCCCTGCAGGTGGGGAGTAGGGGCTCGAACACTGGTCCTTGCGCATGGTCATAGGCGAGCTTAACCAGGTGCACCACCACCCAACTCCCTGGACAAGCTGTTTTAAGAAAAACGTGAGAGTGGTTGGTTGGGAGGGAGATAGTTTACACAGAAAGAGTACTTACTTTGCCATGTATAAAGGCCAAGGGTGTAGCATGGAAGGCACCGGGGAGGCTCCAAGGATGCTGGATCGATGCTGTGGCGTCACCACAATCCCTTTCCTCTCTCTTTGCCTCTGTTAACTGAATTAAAAAAATAAATAAATAAGGGAGCCGGGCGGTAGGGCAGCAGGTTAAGCGGGTTAAGCCCACGTGGCGAGAAGAGCAAGGACCGGCAATAAGGATCCCGGTTTGAGCCCCCGGCTGGGGCCAGGCGGTGACACACCTGGTTAAGCACACATAGTACTATGCACAAGGATACAGCAAGGACCCAGGGGGACACTTCACAAGCGGTAAAGCAGGTCTGCAGGTGTCTTTCTCTCCCCCTCTCTGTCTTCCCCTCCTCTCTCCATTTCTTTCTGTCCTATCCAACAACAACGACAGCAATAACAACAATGACGATAAACAACAAGGGCAACAAGGGAAAAAATTAAAAATAAATAAATAACATTAAAAAATTAACACATTGGATCCGTGAAAACAGCCCAGTAGTATCCTGTGGGCAAGAGACCTTGAGTTTATCCCATTTTCTTGCTTCTCCCCCTTCTCCTTTTCTTTTCTGTTTTATTATTATTATTTTTTAATTTCACCACAACACTTTTCAGCTCTGATTTATGATGGTACCTAGCATTGAACCTGAAACCCTGGAGCCTCAGGCAAGAAGGTCTTTTGCACAACCATTGCACTATCTCCTATCCCCCTGACTCAGCATTAAAGAAAAGGTAGGAGGTGGGGGATAGAGGTCAAGTCAGGAGTTTAATACTTCAGTTGTTATATGCAAGGATATATATACATTTGCCTCTAGTTGCTGGGGTCTGGTGCCGGAACTATGAATCCACCGCTCCTGACAGTCACTTTTTCCTTTTTTTTTTTTTGTTTTGTTTTCCTTCATTTGATAGAACAGATAGAAATTGAGGGGCAAGGGGAGATAGAGAGGGAGTGAGAAAGATAGACACCTGCAGATCTGTTTCACCGCTTGTGAAGTGTCCTGGGTCCTTGCTGTATCCTTGTGCATAGTACTATGTGTGCTTAACCAGGTGTGCCACCGCCTGGCCCCAGCGACAACTACAACACCACCATGCCATTAGAAATAATAGACAGGGGAGTCCGGCGGTAGTGCAGCAGGTTAAGTGCACGCGTGGCGCAAAGCGCAAGGACCTGCGTAAGGATCCTTGTTGGAGTCCCCGGCTCCCCACCTGCAGGGGAGTCACTTGACCGGTGGTGAAGCAGGTCTGCAGGTGTCTATTTTTCTCTCCCCTTCTCTGTCTTCCCCTCCTCTCTCCATTTCTCTCTGTCCTATCCAACAACGACGACATCAATAACAACAACAATAATCACTACAACAATAAAACAAGGGCAACAAAAGGGAAAATAAATATTAAAAAAGTTTAAAATAAAAAAGAAATAATAGACCGATAAAGAAAAATAAATAAATAAAACCTCCCATGAAAAAAAAAGAAATAATAGACCAGTAGCGCAGAGGGTTAAGTGCACGTGGCGCAAAGCGCAAGGACCAGCGTAAGGATCCCGGTTAGAGCCCCAGGCTCCACGCCTGCAGGGGAGTCGCTTCACAGGCGGTGAAGCAGGTCTGCAGGTGTCTATCTTTCTCTCCCTCTCTCTGTCTTCCCCTCCTCTCTCCATTTCTCTTTGTCCTATCCAGCAACAGCAACAGTAATAATAACAACAATGATAAACAACAAGGGCCACAAAAGGGGAAAAATAGCCTCGAGGAGCAGTGGATTCATAGTGCAGGCACCGAGCCCCAGCGGTAACCCTGGAGGCAAAAAAAAAAAAAAAAAAAAGAGAAAGAAATAATAGATCTTCTTTTTTTTGTAAATAAGGATCCAGCGATTAGAGACCAACCTTTTATTTTAAAGTTATTATCAGTTATCCTATAGACTACTTGAGATCTACAACCGAGTATGATTTTACCAACCCCCTTCAAGAGTATATATATCCACTTTAACTTATATGTTACATTTATTGCACTTATTTATTTATCTACTGGAAAGTCTTTACTTCATGCATTTTTACAACTTTATTGTAGGAGGTGCAATTAGGACCCTGGGGACAACTCTCTGGAAGCTCCCAGTTCCTTCTGGCTTTCACAAGTTGGGTCTCCTTCCCACGTGATCTGAGATCCCATCCCTCAGGAGAGAAATCTCACAGGCTGACCAAAATGTCTGGGCAATTCGGACTTTCTTGTGGTCACTCCTTACTGTGGCCTATTCCTTTTTTCAAGAAGTGACTTTATTTGACAGAAACTGTAAAAATGACACCACAGACTAAGATAGTTCCATACAGACACAAAGAAAGTTCACACCATCTAGAACAAAATTAAAAGCTGCTATGAGAACGAGTGGCAGCGCAGATCAGGGCTCTGCACTGGAGATCTGCTCTGAGTAGGTTTCTTGCAGTTGCTTCTTAAAGGTGGTGGGAGCTCTCCCAGACTTCAGCAGCTTGTGTGCTCAAAGGGCTGTGGATGTTGGGTTCCCCCAGGAGGCTCTGGATAGAGAGCAGGAGGGTCCTGACGTCATACAGGGCAGACCATTGGTCTTTTAAGATGTCTGGGCAGATGTTTCCCTGGGTGTTCATGCTGGGGTGGTAGCAGGCCAGGAGGAACTTGACTGTGGGTGTTGGGTAAGGGTAGTCACTGGGGGAACTCCAGGGACAGCTTGTACCTCAGGCCTTCAAATGGGGTGCCAGCTGCTCCAGGGATGATGCCCACCCACTTGAGAAGGTTGTCTGCTTTGGGGAAAGCAGAAATGCCTTTGTTTTCAGCAATTATGAGGTTCTTCAACTCCTGCTGGAGCCTTTTGACCATGGGGCCCTGGGCAGCACCCCCACTGGACTGGGCTCTTTTCTGGGTTGTAGCAAAGCGGGCAGCAGCTGGCTTGTGGTTCTGGGAGGCCACCCTGGGGGCGCTGGGATGGAAGGCCAGCAACTGCCAGGCAGTGATCCTGCGGCCTAGTCCTTGTCACGCCTGTACCCTGGTGGCCTGCTGTCCTCTCTCCACACCAGCGGTGCTCTCTCCATGCCTGTACCACCTCTGATTTGGCACAGTGCTCTATGCCAACACAGAGAGTTACTGTAGTAGACTTTTATGGAAGGTTTCTGGGCATTAGAGGGAGATCACAAATCAGAGTAGTCAAATGAGCCATGTAATATGGAGTCCCAAGCCCTTCAGTTTCCAGGAGTCCCTTGGCCATCAGTCAATGCCTTTCTTCTCAGGCCACAGTATCCCATTATGATACTGGGCTCCTTTTCACAGTCCCTCTCCCCTCAGGTAGCTCTCCTTGTACCTTCTTTTTCTGCACCGTACTGCCTCTCTGTCAAACTCTCCTCACCCTACTCCCTTGAAACCTGTGACTCCCCTTATTCTAGTCTTCGGTAGAGTTTGACTCTCCGTGTCTAGAACTTAACCCTGGTCCTGCTCACTCACTTCCTTCCTTCCTTCCTTCCTTCCTTCCTTCCTTCCTTCCTTCCTTTCCTTCTCACTCTTTCTTTTTCTTCTTCTTCCACTCCCTCCTCCTTCCCTTCCTCCTCCTTCTTTTCCCACCAGGGTTATTGTTAGGCCTTGTTTCCAGCCCTATAAACCCACCACTCCTAGCAACCATTTTGTTTCCTTTTGCTTTTCAATTTTATTTGAGAGGATTGAGAGAAATTGAATGGGGAGGGGGAGGTAGAGAGGGGAGATAGAGAAACACCTGCAGATCTGCTTCACGACTTGTGAAGTGTCCACCCTGCAGGTGGGGAGCAGAGGCTCAAACATGGGTCCTCAAGCATGGTAACATGTGTGTTAGTGGTTGAGCCACTTCCTGGCTTTCTTTCCTCCTTCCTTCCTTCCTTCCTTCCTTCCTTCCTTCCTTCCTTCCTTCCTTATTTATTTGTTATTGGACAAAGACAGAAATTGAGAGAGGAGGGGAGATAGAGAAAGACAGAGAGACACCTGCAGTCCTGCTTCACCACTCATGAAGTTTTCCCTCTGCAAGTGGGGGACCAAGGGCTTGAACTTGGGTCCTTGTGCACTTTAATGTGAGCACTTAACCAGGCGCACCACCTCCTGCCCCCCTCCTTCCTGGCTTCCTTTCTTTCGTGTTTTATAAACTTCAGCCAGGCATTCGAGTCAGCTGCTCTGGGTAGACACCCTTTAGGAACATAGGATTTCAGATCAGGGTTTTCTTTAATGTGATCATAATGTGTTAGAAATTGCTAGTTTCTTTTCAAAAAAACCTTTTGCTGGGGCTTGGTGCCGGCACTATGAATCCACTGCTCCTGGAGGCCATTTTTCCTTTTTTTTTTGCTGCCCTTGTTGTTGTTGTTATTGTCACTGTTGCCATTGTTGTTGTTTTTGTTGGATAGGACAGAGAGAAATTGAGAGAGGAGGGGAAGACAGAGAGAGGGAGAGAAAGATAGACACCTGCAGACCTGCTTCACTGCCCGTGAAGTGATCCCCCCCCCCCGCAGGTGGGGAGCCGGGGGCTCAAACCGGGATCTTTACATTTTGCACCTTCTGTACTTTACCTGCTGCGCTACTGCCCAACCCTCTAAAAAATCTTTTTAGATGTTATTAATTTATTAATGAAAGAGAGATGCACAGAGATAGTTAGATAAGACAGACAGACACATTAGAGCACTGCTCAGCTCTGGCTTAAGGTAGTTCTGGGGTATTAAACCTGAGACCTCAGAGCTTCAGGCATGAGAATCTTTTGCAAAATTATTGTTCTGTGTTCCCAACCGGAGTTACTCGTTCCTAAATAATAAGAAGTGTGAATGCAATTAAGAAGCACAAGAAGGAGTAGACAGCATTGTGGGCAGCAGAAATAGTATGGAAGGGGCAGGAGACTTGCTGTGTTGAGGTGATGACATGAGAGGGGTCAAAGTAGGCATGTGCTAGAGGGTCTTGGAAAGAACCATGTGGGCAAAGGAAAGTATGGGGAGAAGTCAGGGAGCAGAATGCCATGCTTAGCACTGCAATCCAAAAACATACTGGCTGGCTGCTTAAGGCCCAAGTCAGAATGGAGAAGCAGAGACTTTTACTCCAAAAGGAACTAGAGAATGAATGCGTGTGCGGAGGCAGGGCAGGGGTGAGGGAGCTACGTACATATGAACACTATTGAGATGGGATTAAATGGGCTTGGCAGCTGGGTGAACAGATGAGGCAATGAGAGGATGAACCTGACTCAACGAGTTTAGAGGGGGATGGTGCATTCTCTGAGAGGAGGGAGCAGGAAGGAATGAACACTTCGGGCTCGGGCGGGCGGGGTGTAGGAAGCCCGGGATTAAGCTGTAGGCATGGCCTGCTTACGGTGCCAGTGACATCCTCTGGAAGTTGTCTAGTAGGCAGCTGTAGACCCACAGATGTCTGCCAGCACCCAGAGATTTAACATACTTGGTTCTAAATATACTCAAGGGCTGTGATGTCACTAAAGCACAAATGTAAGTCAAGAAGTGAAAAATGAGTGTCTAAGATCGAATTGGGTAGCCTATGAGTGAGGTTCGCATCTACTTTTTGGTGATCAGGAGAATTTAGGAAGGATGGATTCAGAGACAAAAAGGAGACTTGATACTAAGTTGGGTGAGAAGGTGAAGAATATATATATTCTATATATATATATAAATAATATATATAGACTATATATATAGTTGAAAATGTCATAATGATTTTTTTCTTTTGCAAAATGCATCATGACTTTTCCAACAACCCGATAATTTAAAATGATGTATACACTTTAAGCCTATTAACATTTGAATGGGTGGAGTGATGTTCAGAAGCCACTACAAAGTTAGGACTGAATGTGGCTCAGTGGATAGAGTATATTGTGCTAGGCCCAGGGTTCTATTCTCAGTACTGGTAAAGCCATTCTGTGGTCTCTTTTCTCCTCTCCTCTCCTCTCCTCTCCTCTCCTCTCCTCTCCTCTCCTCTCCTCTCCTCTCCTCTCCCATTCTTTCTTCTTCTCCTTCTCCTCTCTTTCTCTTTCTTCTTCTTCTCTCTCTCAATCTCTCTCTCTCTGTCTGTCTCAAAAACTATAGAATGCAAATTGACCTGGGGAGATCACTCAGTGGCATCACTTTTGTGTGAGGTTCTGGGTTTATTCCCCAGAATCGCATACAAATAGAGTCAGGGCTAGAGTTGAAGATTGGGGGAGACATAATCTGGTCCACTTTTCTGAACCAGACTTTGGTTTCTGTGTCCTGTGAAATGGGATGGTGCTGAGAAGCAGGCCCTAGGACTTGGAGTGTTCTCTTTCTACATTGCACACATCAAAACTGGCAGAGGCAGGTAGTTCTCTAACCATTGGCAAAGAGATTGAGGTGAGTAATGAACTTGGAAAAAGAGAATGAAATATAACCCACATCAGAGAATTATCTTTGTTATCATTGCATGCCATGGATAAAAAGACAAGCATAGTATATTTGAAGTTGGAAACATGTTAAATGTCCACTTCTGACACTCATTTTTTTCTCATTTTTAACTTTATTTAGGTCTCTATGCTGCTCCTCCCCCCCAAAGTCTCCAAGAGTTTCCTTTCCTCTTTAGCACTCTTACCCTACCACCCACCCAACCACATGTACCCAACAAGTCATTGTTAGGTAGTTTAACTCAGAAAGGCATTTCAAAATGCAGTTTCCTCACTGGTGAAGAAACATGTGGTGATTGTTTGAAAATAATGAGTGATGAAAGGAATTCTTGAGGTCTTTATGACAATAGGTTGCTGTCTTGTTCTATGGGAACATTTTCTGGCACTAAGTTTGTTGCTGAAATCCAAGCAATACATCTGCTTCGCCTGGCACTATGTATGCCTATGGCTAATCAACTGACCCTTGGGTAGACTTTTTCCCTGGGAATTCGTCACAGCCTTTAAGATAGAATCATTCCTAACCAACATGCCAGGGCTCTTGGCATTAGCGAGACTGGTGAACTCTGGACTATGGTCCTGGCTTTGAAATGAAGCTTGGTTGTCATTTGCTGGGATGGAGACAATTTATTCAAGGCTCTAATGTACCTAGAAGTGAAGATAGCAGCACCTTATTTTTCCAGAACATCTTATATTCAGTACATACCTAATCTTTTCTCCTTCCAAATCATCCTTCCATGGATCATGTTAAAAGCCACTGTGCAGTGCCTTAAAAGGAATGGGTTGACTGACTGAGGCTCCTTGTATTTCTTGGGCTGTTTGACTCTTCTTCAGCTTTAGAAGACCAAGAAGGTACCAGATCTAACTGTCTAAATTCGACTATACCTCGATATCCTACAGGCACAGTGATTCAGTTTGGCCCCAACTGATCTTATTAGCATTACCCACAGTATTGCTGCCCCCTCCACACTCCTGTTCTGAGGCGCTACCACCCACTCAGATACCCCAAGATTATCCAAGACTTCTGTTTCTCCACCAGTTTCCAAGTGCTTCTGATTCTCACTTCCCTTTCTTACTCTTGCTGTCTCCTCTGCTTTCCCATCACTTGGATTAAGGTCCCCACATCCCTTACCCAGTCTGTGGAGTAGAGAGAGTCCTGTTGAACTTCCCTGCCTCCACTTAGCTTAGCATCCCTGCTCTCTGCAGCTGGCCTTGTCCTCCTCACAAAACGGCCCTACGGTGTTGCCACTGTTTGTTCTAGTACAACTGAAGGCCCCTTAGCTTCCCATCATGTCAGGATGGTCTCTGGCCTCTCATAACTCTCCCAGGCTTTCCTTCCCCCCACCCCCTGCCTCTGCCTTCCCTCCTCCCTCCACGAGCTAAGGGAGCTGGTATTTTCACTGCAACGGGTGATGCCATTCTGTCGGATAGCACAGCAAGACCTATGGACTCACCCTGTGTTCTTTGTGCCGTGTGTATTCCATTCTCTATCCCTCCCCTCATCCAATTGGCAGTCTCCTAGTATCTTTTCAGAACATCTTATCCTTAGCATCTGCCATCTCGTTCTCCTTCCCCCGCCCACGCCAGAGCACTTACAACATCGCCTTGTGTTGATACTGTCTTACATGCCCATTTCTGCTATCAGCCTGGGAGCACCTTAGGGTCCACTGATGTTTGCTTCTATCACCTAAATGCACCAACAAGGAGAGGAAGAGAGTTCATGTGACCAAAGTCCCAGGGTTTCAAGGAAATCACAGGGTACTTAATGGAGAGTGAAGCCTGGAGCTCTTCTAGTCTCTTTTGCTCTTTTTTGTGTTTCTGAGGGCCTGGAGTCTGCAGAATTCCTCCCTCCCCGCAGCAGGTGCCAGTGCTGTTGGTCTGGGGGTTTGGTATTGATAGACTGAGAGGCTGCAGAGGGATGACTGTTAATTGTGTTATGGGATTTGGAAATTGTGATCATGCCCTAGAGCTATGCCTTTCAAACTTAAACAAATGACCTCGGAAGGATTGGCAATTGTATTCTAACATACAAATACGGAAAAGAAACACAAGTAATTGAAAACAATTCATGAAAGAGTTACCCTGACTGCATGGTGGACACTCTGATAGTTTTCTGTTATGTTTTGAAACATTCTAGATACAACCCATCAGACATTTCAAGGCCATCTTATAGCTCGAGTCGGTCGCCTCTTTCACCCAGCTGCATGCTTACATGTAGATGAGAAGAGCTTACGTTCCCAGAGCCCCACCAAGGTGGGACTAGCACCAAACTGACAGATAGAATTTCTTGTGCTTTGAAGGACTGAAAGCAGTGTGCAGTGCAGTCCAACTGCAGCTCTTTTAAGAGCTGAATAAATTAACCTGAGTGGTCAGTGACCATTTGGGCCCAGGGATTTGGAAGCCTGTACTATGGCTCTCGCCTTCAAGAGCACTTCTGGCAGCTAAGCTGGGGTTCAGTCTAGCCACCGTGAGTGATGCTTCTGCTTGGGTGATTTCCTGTGCTGTGGTTGCTCCCAGTACATAGCCAACCAACTGACAGCTAGTGGCTGGGTGTGTTAACAGAGGCCTTGCAGATTCTAAACCCCTTCCTAGTGAGCAGTGGTGTTTGTCAAGAGAGCACCATTGTTTATTCCATTGGATTGCACATGCAAAAATATTGTCTGGTAATTCCACCACCATGCGAGAGGGGGAGAGAGGAAATTAGAGATCAGACGGCAAGCAGTGCAGCTTTCAAACAGGTCCCAAGCCAAGTTCTACAAGAAAATTCTTTTCTTTTTTTTCTCCAGCTTAATCTGTTTCTTAGATGAAGATATTTATCTGTTCCCCTCCGGCAGGTACAGAATACAAGTAGGCTCCACATAAGAGGTGGTGGATGTTTATTTCCCAGCTGGTCCATGTTCATTTCCCAGACTTCCTGTCTTCATTTCCCAGGGCTGCTATATCAGAGCACCACAAGCTGGGCTGCCGGAAGCATTGCAAATATATTTTGTCACATTTGGAGGCTAGGAGACCAACATCAAAATGCCAGTGAGGGTGTGCTCTTGTGGAAGGCTCTGAGAGAGGCTCTTTCCTTGCCTCTTCCCAACTTCTGGCAATCCAGTTTTCCCTAGCCTGTAGCTGCATCATTACAGTCTCTGCTTCAGGCATTTTCTTCATGGAGATCTGTCTTCCCTTGTTCCCTGCTCTGTCCCTCAGCCCAGGCTGATGGTGGTTTTTCTGGTATCATCTCATCTCTCTTCTTGGCTTCTGTTAGATGGTTGCCTGGCTCCCCAGATCTCCCACTCCTGCAGCCTTGGTGATCTTCCCACAGCATCTTCACCTTTTGTTGCTGTCTGAGCAGACTGAGAATTTTCCAATTCATTGAGTGCTGGTCCCTTTTTGCTTAATGATTCTTTATGCAGCTTATCATTTCCCTGTAGCATTTCACTATGAGCAACAAGGAGAAAATGTGACCACACCCTTCATACGTTGCTTGGAGATGTTGTCAGCTATCACGTACAGTTTCTGTGGACGCATTCCATGTCTGGGAGATAGCTCAGCACTAGAGCTCAGGACTTGCATGCTTGAAGCCTCAGAGCTTCCAGGTTCAATCCCCAGCATGGCCATACACCATTACCATTGTTGCAGGTATCTCTATCTCCTCCTCCTTCTCAATTTCTCTCTGTTCTACCAATTAACATAAATAAAGTTAAAAACTAAAAAATTTAAAAAAATTAAAAATTTTAATAAATCCACTGCTCCTAGAGGCCATTTTTTAATAGGATAGGACAGAGAGAGATTGAGAGAGGAGGGGAAGAGAGAGAGAGGGAGAGAGAAAGACAGACACTTGCAGACCTGCTTTACCACTTGTGAAACGGCCCCCTTGCAGGTGGGGAGCCGTGGGCTCGAACCACAATCTTTGCATGGTCCCTGTGCTTTGTATTATGTGTGCTTAATCGGGTGCACCACTGCCAGACCCCCTCTGTGTATTTGTTATAGTAATACCACACTTTCCAGTGTCAAAATCTGTATTAGAGATCTCCAGGGAAAAAAAATCAATAGATTAACACAGGTCTCTCTCTCTCCCCCTATCTTTTTTCACCCTTTCTATTTCCTTACTTCCTCCCTTCCCCTCTTCATTTCTCATCTCCCTTCTCTCTTCTTTCTTTCTCTTTTATTTCAAGAATTGTTTCATATCATTGTGGAGGCTGGAAAGTTTAGGGAAGTATGAAAACTCAAGCAGGAATTGATGTCACAGTCTTGAGGCAGAACTTCTTCTTTGAGAAATACGTTTTTATGTTGTTTGTTCATTTCTTTGTCATAACTGGGGCGTCACCATTCTGAACCAACTTTTTTTTTTTCTCCAGATAGAAAGAGAGAGAGAAAGACAGCACAACACTGAAGCTTCCTTCAGACTGGTGGGGGCCAGGCTCAAACTTGGAACATTACCCAAGTGAGCTATCCTGCTGATTGGAATAATAAGTTTTTGCTCTTAAGACCTTCAGTTGCAGGTGGGGGTTAGATAGCATAATGGTTCTGCAAAGAGACTCATGCCTGAGGCTTCCAGGACCCAGGTTCAAGCTGAGTGATGCTCTGATAAAAAAAAAAAAAAGACACTATTTCATTATGAACTTCATTATACTGTCTCACTGCAGACTATTGTGTACTTTTGCTTTCGGGTATATATTTTGCCCGAATTTATGGGTACATGTGAACATACGCTCTATCTCACGGACCTGGTCTATATCTAGGTTTTGGGACTTTGTTAGGAAGTGAACCACCTGAAATGGAATTAGAGAATCCTATGAAAGGAATGGTCTCACCTGAGTAATAAGGCTGAAAGGTTGACATTCCACACCTGACGTCTCTGGGAAGCAATTACAGAAGCCAGACCTTCCACCTTCTGCACCCCATAATGATCCTGGTTCTATACTCCCAGAGGGATAGAGAATAGGAAAGTTATCAGGGGAGGGGATGAGATGCGGAGTTCTGACAGTGGGAATTGTGTGGACTTGTACCCTTCTTATCCTATGGTTTTGTCGATGTTTCCTTTTTATAAAAAAAAAAACAAAACACAACCCTTCAATTGATTAGATGACAACTGATCTCCTTTAGTTAAAGTTAGCTGATTGTAGATGTTAATCACATCTCCAAAATATATTCACAGCAACATCTAAATTACTTTTTGATTAAATTGCTAGCCAAGTTGATAAATAAAATTAACCATCATACTCCCCATAGGCTGGGAAGCATTCTGTCATGAATCGTCAGTGGTTCTGTATTTGATTCTCTACAAGTTCTGCTTGTGTTGTATGCTTTACATTGAGTTCTAGTTCTCCCCCGCCAAGAGAATTGGATCAGTCCTGTTAATTTCGTGGGCCTGCTTGGCCCCGCCCCTAGGCAACCCCCAGAGTTCCAGAGTGACAGAGTTCAGAGGGTTCCTGAGTTCGAGAGTTCGAGAGAGTGCTTGCGCCGCCGCAAAGAGACAGCAGAGTTCTGTTTGGTGATTAGTTTGTCTTAGTTTATGAATCGTTGTTCTTGAATAAAGAAATACAGCTTCCCTGCCCAGCCGTTGTCTCCATGTCCGTGAAGCTACCTGCCCGGCTAGAGCCTCCGAATTTTAACAACATGCTTGTACTTTACAGACTCCACTGGAACTGCTCACTGACACTATTGCATGCTTCTGCTTCTGCTTATAAGGTTTGGATTTCCTACTTAGTCAGAAGTCTGTATTTGTTTCATTTTGTTTATTTCCTTGCTTTGTGTTACATGCTCTTTTCTTGAGTATCATGCAAAATCATAGTACTGTTTGCTTTCTTGCATTCAGAAAAAATGTCTTGAAATTGAAAGCAAAGTCTTGAGTGAAGCTGAATTCTTTACTAGAAGTTTCATACCCTCTTGCATGATATGATGCAACATTAGGCTTGGCAAAATGTCAGTCACAGCACTGTTTGGTTGCCTTTGAAGGCCTGCAGTATTCATAGACACAGGGTGCCAGGCTAGCTTCGCGGGCCTGAGACAGATGACCAGGGACTCACGGCTGAGCTGGGAAGCAGTATCTCTTTATTCATGTAGAATGCAGCGCAATCTAAGCCAAGCTATCTCTAATCACAATCCTGTCCTTATATATACTCGCCAAGTAGGGGGGAACAGGTTGTGATGTAGAGAGGGTGTAGCAAAAAAAGACTGGTGGAATTTAGGGTGTACTAGGAGAGGGGGCGGAGCAAAAAGGCATGAACCAGTGGGGATTAAACCAATGCCCTGCAGGCAGGGCGGTGCTTAGTTAACAGTGATTATGTAAATAGAATACAGTGTTAAGCAGGGGGGGTTAAACCAATGAAACAGAAGGGGTCTTAGAAGCATACCAACAACAGGGTGACTGTGCAGTAGAGAGAACCCTGGGGAGGATATTTTCTTTTCCCCAGAGCACTGCTCAGCTCTGGCTTATGGTGGTGAGGAATACTGAACCAGGGACTTTAGAGCCTCAAGACTGAGAGGTGTTTTTTTTTTTTTTTTGGTATAACTATTATGCTATTAGGCAAACGCTAGAAGAAGAAGAACTATTATGCTATCTCCCGAGCCCCCTGGGAGAACTTTTTTTTTTTTTTTTTAAGATCCCAGATCAATTAAATCATAATGGCTAAAGGTGGTAGACAGGTGTCAGTCAGTATGTCTTAAAGCTCCCCAGATGTAGTGATTTAAAAATGTCTCCGCCTTAAATTCTTTGGTTTTCCTGACTGTAAGAAGTAAGATGTATTCCCCTTCATTGAGAGTGGGCTGGATTTAGTGACTTGTTTTTAGCAAGAGTAAAAGACAGCAGTGATTGTGTATGAATTCTAAAACGTGGACAGAAAACTCTTTGAGATTTTCTTCTGACTTTCTCTTTTGGATCAAATACTTTGGGGGAAACCAGCTACCATGGCCATGAGGACGGACACTCAAGAAGCCCAGGGCAGAGTCACAGGTTGTAAGGTCCAATCAGTGGCCAGCAAGGGACCAAGGCCTTTGTGAAGGTTGATTTTATACATCAACTTGATTGAACTACAGGGTGCTGAGACATTTGATAAGCGTTCTTCTGAGTGTGTCTGTGAGGATGTTTCTGCCCGAGATGCATGTAGGAATGAGTAGACTAAGTAAAGCAAACTGCCTTCCCTAATGTGAACGGGCCTCATTCAGCTAACTGAAGAAATGAACAGATTAAGAAGATGGTTTAAGAGGGGACACCTCTCCTCTAACTGCTTGATCAGAGAGATCACTCTTTTCCTGCCTCCAAACTTGAACTGAAATCAATGTTTGCCCTTCTTGGGTATCAAGAGTGCTCTGCACTAGAACTGATACCATCGGCCCTCCTGGTTCCTGGAATGGAACCATAATATTGACTCTACTGGGCATCTCCAGCTTGATGACAACATATCTTGGGACTCCTCAGCTTCTTCAGCTAATGATGTGAACCCAATATTTAAACACAAAGTACCAGTAGTCATGTGAGAGAGCATATTGGGAGTGTCAGTCAAGCCTTCAGATGAGTTCAGCTTGAGCTGATATCTCAACTGCAAGCTCATGGAGACACTGACCTACAACTCCCAGATAAGCTACTTCCAAATTCCTGATCCACAGAGCACAAGACATGCTTGTTATTAGGCAATGGCAATGGGTGCTTGTTGTCTTAGGTGACTTTGTTTTGTGATACTCTATTATGTGGCAATAGATCGCAACCATGTAAGTGGTTCCCATATGTAGCCATACTTGAGGAACTCTGCCTTACTCTTTTGGCAGTAAAAGTCACGCAATACCTGCCTTTTAGGTAGTCAAAGTGATCTTGAACCACTGATTTGTACAGCAAGGCACCAGTCAAATGTCTAGCAGAATTTTGCACCACGTTTGTAGTGCTAACTCTTGTTTACTTCTCAATTCTCTGCACTTTCATCCTCTGTCGAATCAAACCCTTCATCCTCGACTGTATTATACCAGCCTGACCCGTACTCTACACACCCAGAACTGACATTGCAACTCCAGTAAATTCTGTTCCCCTGTGTTGGGATGTAGACATCCTTGTGTCTGGGACAGGATAAGAGCTCTGTGAAAGACATAATATTGTCCTAGATGTCTTTGCTCATTTTGAACCTTTCCTTTTCCTTTTTAGAGGAAAATTCCACACGGAATATAATAGAAGCCATTACATACACATTCCCTCAATTTTCTTGTCATCAGATTCCTTTTGTATACAATCTTGCCTCTCCTCCAGCTGTTATTCTTGAAGACTTGATGTCCACTCTTCATGGGCTTAATTTTCCACCTGTGCTCTTTGTCACATTAACTCCGCCTCTCTTCTGGGCTGGTCTGGGCCTTCTCTTGCTCTTCTGGCTTCTGCTCACTAAAGCTATTTGTGGTTATAAAATAATAATAACAAGGATTGAATTCTTCCCCCAACTAAACTGTAGTTTCTTCGAAGGTATGGGAAGTGTATTGTTAATGAGATTTCATTGAATAAATTAAAGAGTATGTTACTTTTGAAGATATAGAAACATTTATTTAATGGAGAATAGTTACTCTTTTTCCTCATCTAGCCACACATTGCATTTTGTTGGAAAGGGAAACTAGGATAAAAGTTAGAATCTCTTCTTTAGACATGTAGTAAAAGAAGCAACAAATGTATTGACTTTAAAATACTGAAATTGACAACATAATGGCAACTTGATAGCATTTAAAGCTTCAGATCGAAACTGAGAAGCTGGGGACCCAAGACGCTCTTTCTCTTATTTTTCTACCTAAATGTTCTTGATTTCTCTTTATTTTGAACGGTCAGAAAGGCACGTTCACTGACACAGCCTAATGAAATTTTCCCTTGGAAGCAGAATAACAGTCATTAGTGGGTGTGAGATTCACCATTGGAAAGTGAGTGCCATCCTTCTCGATCACGCACTCTCTCTCTTTTTTTTTTAACTTTATTTTATTTGATATAAGAGAGAGAACTTGAGAGGGAGAAGAGGGTAGAGAGGGAGAGAGAGACAGATAGACACCTGCAGCACTGCTTCACCACTTATGAAGCTTTCCCCCTGCAAGTGGGGACCTGGGGCTTGAACCTGGATCCTTGTGCATGGTAATACGTGCACTTAACTAGGGCACTACCACCTGGCACCCAGTCGCGGTCTCTATTCCATTCTTCCTCTGGAATATAAACTATGAACTAACTACATTGACTGTTTCCATCACACCCAGTATTGTGCCTATTCAGTTCTCACTATGGAGGCTTTTTCTGAAGGGTCCACCCACTGTCATGACTTAGAGAGGGTCAACAAGTTACAGAGGAAGGAAACTTAATAAATTACTGCAGAACCAGTTCCTCACACATGTATGGTTTCATTGCTCTGAGATGAATGTTTTCATTCTTTCTATTGGGTTGTTGGAAAACTCCTGATACATAGAAAAACATAGAACAATACATCATGACTTTTCCAAAAGCCCAATATTTCAGAAACACACACACACAAAGAGGGAGTGATATCATAGTACTGGAGTTAAGTACTCCTATGTGGTGCAGTACTGGGACTTGAGCCTGGGTCATGTGCATGACAAAGCACATGCTCTTCCTGGTGAGCTAGTTTCCAGCTCCAGAAACTATATTTAGTCTGATGTAGTTGAATCCTGACTTTGCCACTTGCACTGGGGAAGTTATTTGCTCTTCCAAAATCTTCTTGCTTTCACAGTAAAAATAACCAACTATATTCCTGGTGTTCAATTAGATAATTTTGAAAACGTTCAGTATGGTAGCACTTTTCATTGACTTCCGTATTTGCAGATACAGTGCCTTATTTTTCTCCTTAGATACAAATGCATAATTTGAATGGCATATATCACAAAGGCATCTCAGAGTGGTAATTCAACTCATTCTTTCCTTTCATCTTTTTTCCTCTAGCATTGCTTACTTTAGTTAACAGCGACATCACGCTGTCACCCAAACTAAAATCCTTTGCCAACATCCTTCACCTTCTCCTCCATTTCCTCAGCATCTGCTAGTCAACAAACTCTTGATGCTGTCTCTAAAGCACCTCATCACTTATCCTCCCTCTCCCCATTTCTACTGTTCTTACTGTGATTCTCAGCTCTTCAACGTGGATCATTGCCTGGCTCCTTTAAACAGGAGCATGCCATTCATGGACTTACATACAAGGTCTATTTATAACAATGTTTTAGCGGACTCTCATAGCCTTCCTGGACTCTGCAGACCTCCACAGTGCTGCTCAAGGAGTACACAGCTGTTAACGTTGTGAATCGCAGTCACCCCACAGACCTGTTGATACCATATATCTTTGTGCTTGATGCATAAAACTACCAGTCCAAGGGGTCATAGCTGATATGCTGGTGTCCAGAACCTTAGCGAGATTCCAGGACCATGATCACCAACGCCTCTTGGTTGAGAGAAATTCACTTCCTTCACACGCCCATGATCTGAAGAGATCTGGAGGGACACACACAAGGCACCCTGAGCTGGGACAGTGCCAAGTATGAGCTGCTGTGCCGAGCTTCTCCCAGAGTATATATTGATAAAACTTACATATTACATCACAAAGCAAAGAGGAAGACCAAAGGTGTTTTTTTTAAAGTAAAATATACATCAGGATTAAATGTTAAAACAAAAATAAGGAGGAGGAGAAGACAGAGAGGGGAACAGAAAGCCAGACACCTGCAGATCTGCTTCACTACCTGTGAAGTGACTCCCCTGCAGGTGGGGGCTCGAACAGGGATCCTTACGCCGGTCCTTGTGCTTCGTGCCACATTCACTTAACCCGCTGTGCTACCACCCGACTCCAGGAGGTACATTCTTTTGATACCATAAGACATGGAGTTTATTACAGCGATGCACAACCTCCAGACCCTCAGGGCAGCCGCTAGACATCAGAGTTACGGGTGGTCATGTGGCAGTATACCCCCCTACTGCCTATAGGCTAGTAAAAATCTCTGACATAACCAGGTTTTGACCTAGAATTGGATTCTTGTAGTAGTGGGGCAGAGCCTAAAAGTAGGCCTCATGGTATTTTTAGTCAAAGGAGTGTGCCTGGCCGAGAAACATGTATTTTGCACACATAGATGCAAAGGGAATAATCAGTAGGATTTCCAATAGCAAGTACCAGGATGTCTGGGATCAGAAAGCTATTTCAATATAACAGTGTGCCCCCACCAACAGGTGGGTATCTTTTCTTGCTAAAGTCAGTCAGTTTATAAAGTTCTGGAGCTGGGTGATGGTGCATTCAGTAGAGTGCACATGTTTTACCATATGCAAAGACCTGGGTTCAAGTCCTTGGTCCTCACCTGCAGGGAGGAAGGTTCACAAGTAGCGAAGCAGTGCTGCAAGTCTCTATCTGAGAGACTTCTATCTCTATGAGAAAAAGGAAAAAATAGGCTCCCAGGAGAGGTAGAATTACTGTACAGGGACCATGTCTCAGCAGTATCCCTGGTGGCAAAGAAAGAAGGAAAATGAAGTAGTCTATAAAGTGTGCAAGTGTGTACTGCTGCTTTAAATGTGTAGACACCGGTGCAAGGCACTCAGGATCACAAAGGAACACAATCAACTGCTACTGACTGGCTTCAAAGAAGTAGAAGTATAGTCATTGCCTGACAAAGACTTCAGGATAATTGTGGTAAAGTTTTTCAGGCAACTACAAGAGACCATAGATAAATAATTTCATGGAATCCAGAAAAGAAATAATAAAGGAACAAAGTGAGAAAACAACAAGAAAACAAAACAAAAAAATTAAATACAAAAGAAACACATAGAAACTGTGGAGTAAAAAAAAATTTGCAATGACTATATGTGATTTCAGTAGAGAGCTGAAGCCAGTATGAAAGAGAATCAAGGATGACAGTTTAGGGGCCAGGTGGCGGCACATCTGGTTAAGTGCACACATTATAGTGTACAAGGACCTGGGTTTAAGCTTCTGTCCCTACCTGAAGGGAGAAAGTATCACAAGTGGTGAAGCAGGGCTCTCTCTGTCTCTCCCTCGATATCTCCCACTCCCCTCTCAATTTCTCTCTGTCTCTATCCAATAGTAAATAAGATTAAAAAATAATAAGTCTGTTTAAAGACAATTTTTTTTTGCTTCCAAGGTTATCGCTAGGGCTCAGTGCTGGCACTGTGAATCCACTGCTCCTGGTGGCCATTTTAGGAGAGAGAAATTGAGAGAGGAGGGGGAGATAGGGAGAGAGAAATATAGACACCTGCAGACTTTGCTTCACCGCTCATGAAGCATCCCTGCTGCAGGTGGGGAGCCAGGGGCCTGAACCTGGAATCTTGAGCTTACTACTATGTGCACTTAACCTGGTGCGCCACCTCCCGGCCCCTTAAGACAGAGATTTTGAAATTATCCAATCAGAAGTGTAAGAAGACAAAAAGAGTAAAAAGAAACAAAGGAGGTCCGTGGGCCTTAGGGAAACCATTAAGAGAGAAAAAATCTGTGCTTCCTTGGAGTTGCAGAAGAAGAGAAAGGGTAAACAGCTTATACCACTGAGAACTTCTTAAACCTGTAGAGAAATTTGGAAATTCAACTTCATAAAGCTTAAAGGTACCCCTACAAATTTCATTCTAAAATGACAGCCAAGATACATTAAAATAATATTTAAAGTAATAGATAATCTTTAAGTAGCAAGAGCAAAATTACCATACAAGTAGACTCCCATAAGACTACAGTCAAATTTCTCAGCAGAAACCTTACAGGAATTATAAAATGGCCAGAAACAAATTAACAAAATAAGAATGATACATCCTTGCCTATTAACCATGTTAATGTATTAAATATAAAAACATTAACTTATCCAATCAAAAGGTAGAGTAGTTGTCTGAATGAATTAAAAAAATATAAAGCCTACTTTTTTTTTTTTTTTTTTTTTTTACTTCCTGAGACATTTTAGCTTTGGGGATACCGATTCTCTAAAAGACAACTGGAATGCTTTTATCAGATGAAATAGACTTTAACTCAAATAGTGTAGCAACACACACAAAAAAGTCATTAAATGTGATTAAGGGATGCATTTATTAAAAAGAGATCATTGTAATGGCATATGAACTCATTATTGAAAGACCTAAAGATATTAAACAAATAATAACATCTGAAGGAAAGAGTAAACAACCATACATTAGTGAGCAGGAATTAATTAGTGCTTCACTTAAAAAACAAACACAAAGTATCCATGTACAGATGAATGGATAAATAAACTATGATCTATACAGATAGAATGGAATATTGTTCAGTCATAAAAAGAAGAAAACTCTGGCTTTTCTGACAACAGGGATGGATCTGGGACATTCTGCTAAATGAAAAAGGTCATAGAAAGACACATGCTGCGTGATTTCATATATAAAATCTAAAAGTATTGAACTCACAGAAAGAGAATGGTGATGGCTGCTCAGGGAGTGAGTAGCAGAGGACATTGGGAGATGTTGCTGAAAGCGCATAGATTTTCAGTGAGAAGATTGAGTTCTGGGAGCTAATGACCATACCTGTCATTTCAGCACTGTTGTGTGCCTGAAAGTTGCTGTGGGAGTAGATTTTTGGTACACTCACTATAGTAACCTAACTGACTTAATGGTGATAAAACACTGTTACAACATAGACACGTTTCAAATCATCACACTGTGCACTTTAAACTCACACAATGCCCTGTGTCAGCTGGATCAAGAAAGCTGGGAAACAATGAGCATGCGTGTTAGAAGTAGCTTGCATTTTAACTTCCTTGTCTGATAACGTGGAACCTACTGGTGTAGAGCCTGTGGTACATTCCCTGTTTCAGTTTATGGCACTATCAAGGGACGTGTGATTTATCACAGTCTATAGTCTTTCCAACTTTTTTTTTTGTGGGTTTGAACTCTTGGCAAAATGCATCTCTTAAGGACCAGGCACTCTTGTTATTTATTTATTTATTTATTTATGCCTCCAGAGTTATTGCTGGGGCTTGGTGCCTACACCATGAATCCACTGTTCCTGGAGGCTGTTTTTTTTTTTCCCCTTTTGTTGCCCTTGTTGTTTTTTTAATCATTGTTGTGCTTATTATTATTGTTGTTATTGCTGTCATTGTTGTTGGATAGGACAGAGAGAAATAGAGAGAGGAGGGGAAGACAGAGAAGAGGAGAGAAAGATAAGACTCCTGCAGGGCTGCTTTACCCCTTGTGAAGCGACACCTCCCTGCAGATGTCGAGCCAGGGGCTCCATCCGGGATCCTTATGCCAGTCCTTGCGCTTCGCGCCATGTGCGCTTAGCCCGCTGCGCTACCGCCCAACCCCTTTTTATTAATTTTTTAAAATGTCATCTTGATATTATCCCCCTGCCTCTGATTTTTGTTGACCAACACACATCAATGTATGTATTATTTATCCCAGAAAATTGTGGGGGCTGGGTGGTGGCGCACCCAGTTAAGCTCACATAGTACTAAGCAAGCCCAAGGACCTGCACAAGGATTTGAGCTGCTGGCTCCCTACCTGCAGGGGGAATGCTTCACAAGTAGTTAGCCATGTTGCAGGTAGCTTTTTCTCTCCCTCTGTGTCTCCCTCTCCCTCTCAATTTGTCTCTGTTTCTAGCCAATAAAATAAAAAAATGGCCAGCAGAAACAGTGGATTCGTAGTGCTAGCACTGAGCCCCTGCGATAACCCTGGAGAAAAAAAATAACTAAAAAATAATAAAATTGCTCTGGGGAGGGGTAGGCCAGCCAGGTGGAGGTGAATAAACTTCTAGTGGAAGAATGGCGTGATGCTGTGGCAGGCTCTTATGGGAAGCCTGGTTATCTCTTCAGATCAGACCTCCTCACCGCTTTGTAAAAGCAAATTTGTGCACATACTTCTTTTGAGAAGGAAAGTACAAAATGACAATGTTTGAGAAGCTCCACTCAAAAAAAATTATTTATTTTAATGAGAGAGATACAGATAGATAGATAGATAGATAGATAGAGAGACCAGAGCACTGCTTAGCTCAGCTCTGGCGTTTGGTGGTTCTGGGGATTGATCCTGGGACCTCAGAGCCTCAGGCAAGAAAGTCGTACTTATAACCTTTCTGCTCCCTGCCCAGCCAAAAGCTGCACTTTTTTGTAGCAAGATACTCCTGACCTAGTTAAAGAATCTTGAATTGAAGGCACAAACCTATGTGTCCAATTTTCTTGGCAGTTCTGACACATTTTTAGTGAATCCATTACCTGTTGAAACATTTTTCCAATATAAAATGTTCTGAATATAAATGTAAACTTCTTAGGCAGTAATACAGTTGTCATCCATTTTTTCCCCTGTTTTTGTCATTCTTACCTGAGAAGGCATGGTGGCTGCTCTGACAATCAGGCTGTTCAAATGTCCCTTTTTCTAATGTGCTAGCAAATGTACGTGGTTCAGATAAACGAGGTCGTGGAATGCCAGTGGCTGCCTTTGGAAGTTATATGAACAACTGAGAGGGTAATAAGAGGGTTTAGCATGATTTCGTATGAAATGAACACCTGTGGGGTTGTTGGACAAGTGATGACGTATTTCTCGATTCAAATGTGTCATGACTTTTCCAACAACTCAACAGAACACAGCTTTTTATTACTTAAGTTACACTTTTAGCCACTGATATTGTATTTTTCCTTCCTTCCTTCCACTTCCCCCCTCGATCCTTCCCTTATTTTCCTTCCTGAAATTTGTACGGTGATATTTTCCACTTGGCTTACAGTATTATTAAATTTTAGGAGCATATTCTCATAGCTCTACAATGTGTGGAACACCCAACCACAACCACCGCCAAATTCCAGTGCCATTGTGCCAAAAGTACCTCTCTTACCTATCCCCCCACTTTTACCCTTTCTTTAGAGAGAGATGAGAAAACAACAGAATAATCTCTCAGCCTGAGAGTATCCACCCAAATGTGTGGTCACATTCTGAGTGTCAGTGTGTAGGGAGGGGGAGTGTGCAGAAGGTGTCTTTGGGGCCCAAAACACCCCTACTAATTTCAGCCAGTGTGTCACATATAGGAAATCTTGCCTGCATGGGTTCTCCACAACAGTCCCCCCCTTGATTATATTAGTTGGCTAAGGTTGCTGAAAGAAAGAACCACAGAATGGGTTATGCATTAATAGTTCCTCGTCTTATAGTTCTGGAGGTTAGAAATTCCCCCTGCCCCCCGTATATAGCACTGAGGAATGAACCCAGGGCCTTGTGTATTTGTAATACACAATGACCTCCCCTTCCCATTTTGGGAATCTTTTTATTGGAGGGTGTGGTTAGTGGTTTTACAGTACACTTGGTGGCACATGGGTATGTATGATTTCTCATCTCCTTGAGATATGTATCTGCAAAGCATTCTCACCCCCCAAGTTAGGTTCTTAGAAGTGACTTTCTTCTTTTATATTTTTCTTATTTGTTTATTTTCCCTTTTGTTGCCTTTTTTATTGTTGTTGTAGTTATTATTGTTGTTATTTTTGTTGTCGTTGTTAGGACAGAGAGAAATGGAGAGAGGAGAGGAAGACAGAGAGAGGGAGAGAAAGACAGACACCTGCAGACCTGCTTTACTGCTTGTGAAGTGACTCCCCTGCAGGTGGGGAGCCAGGGGCTCGAACTGGGATCCTTAAGCCGGTCCTTGAGCTTTGCGCCACGTGCGCTTAACCTGCTGCGCTACCGCCCGACTTCCCCAAATTAGGTTCTTTTCAGCCATCATGTGTCAGGATTCCAAAGCCTCCCGCCCACCCCAAGCCCCCTTCCTTCCCCTTTCCCCAGAGTCCTTTGCTTTGGCATCCTGGCCCATTTTCTTCACTCTTTATTTCTTTTTCTTTTTATTTTTTTTTTATAAATCACTCTTTATTTCTTAGAGAATGAGGGAGAAGAGACAGAGTGACAAATAGGAGAGACATCACTTTACTGGTGCACTATCCATGAAACGCTTCAGTGTTTGGCATGGTACCAAGGATTGAACCCAGGGCCTCCTACATGGTAATACCAGTGTGCACTCTACTAGTTGAACAGTCCCCCAGCCTTGGAGCATCTAAATCTAGATGCGTGTGACCCTGGTCCTTTGAGGTGCTGGGAAGGATCTGTTCCAGGCTTCCCTCTAAAAGTCTGGCAGTTCTTGTGGCAGCATGACCCTAATCTAGACATTATAGTCTCTCTCTCTCTCTCTCCCTCTCCCTCTTTCCCTCCCTCCCTCTCTCTTTCTCTGTCTCTCTCTCTCTCTGTGTGTGTGTATGTATGTGTATGTGTGTCTAGATTTCCCCTATGTAAGGATACTGGTCATATTGTATTGAAGCCTATGTAGTTGTTTCATTCTAACTTGATTGCTTCTGTAAAGACCCTCTCCATTTGTGTGTGTGTGTGTGTGTGTGTGTGTGTGTGTGTGTGTGTGCACAGGCCTCACTCATGTATGATTATACCATATCTGGACTGGCTTTTTCATTCTTTTTATCAGAGAGAGAGAGAGAGGGAGAGAGAGAGATAGAAACTCTGGAGCTAGGTGCTCCCATATGATGTTGGGGGCTTGAACCTTCTCAGATGAGCTATCTCTCCAGCCCCACCCTTGCTTCAGATAAGGCCACATTCTGAGTGCTAGGGATTAGGCTTCAACATAAGTAATTGCAGGCAGAGGGAGGAACAATTCAACCCATAATAGTGCTGCCCATTCAAATCCACCTTGTTTTCTGTGTCATGGTCTTGTCAAAGCTGAAAATGGAAATGTGGTGGGATCTGAAGGGGAGGCTGCTGACACCCTCAGGACAAGCCTTGGTCAGTCAGAGATGGGATCAGTGAAAGAATGCGTCCACCTTCTCTACTTGGACACATCATTCTGACAGTACTCTCTTTCTCAACAGTCTTGATGGGCTGAGTTGCTACCATGGCAGTCCATTCATGCACTTTGCCTTTGGCTTTCTCCCCTGGCTCACTGACCTTTTCTCTTACCTTGACTTCTAAGGGCCTTCTTACACAAACTCCCCACAGTCTGCTGAGATTATCTCCTTGTCTAAGATTTTGCTTTTGAGACAAATAAAACAGCTTCTTTTGTCATATCTAGGAGAAAAATGAAGTAATTCCCCATGAGGTTGCAACTCAATTAAGTTATATGTTAGTAGTGCTTATGGTTGCGATATTAACTATGAAAAAGTGTATTTGTGTAGTCTTTTTAAACATGGCCTGTTTTGCTAGTAGTATTATAGCAGATACCTAGAAAATATCATTTTATTGCGGAAAGTACCTTTGAGACTATGTTTCCATTTTGGCAGGTGAGGAAATGGAAACTTGGAGAGTATTGGTGATAATAGAAGAAGTTAGAAGCATAGAGAGAGCTAGAGTCTAGATTCTCTGATATCTAAATGCTTGCTTTCCCTCAGTACACATTTAATTCCTGGTAACAATGATACTTTGTTTGTTAATAAATGCTGTTCCTTTCAGAGGGTATTTTATAAGCTTTTAAAGTAATGAATCATAAGCTTTGTAAGAGAGGTAAGATTCCTATTTATATTTGTGACAAGTGAGGTTAATGTGTTTCAAAGAATAGGTACAAAATAGATCATTGCCTATAATTTATATTAATGACCAACATCGAAAGCTATTAATAATAGTAGTTACACATATCTACAGATGTTGTCAGCTATTTACATGCACCTGTGATCTTCCCTGACCCTATGGTATTCCTGTAAGACCAGGAAACTGTGGCATTAAGGAGCAGTATAGATGTTATTTTTTAAAAATATTTATTTAATTTATTTATTCCCTTTTGTTGCCCTTGTTGTTTTATTGTTGTAGTTATCATTGTTGTCATCGTTGTTGGATAGGACAGAGAGAAATGGAGAGAGGAGGGGAAGACAGAGGGGGAGAGAAAGAGAGACTCCTCCAGACCTGCTTCACCACTTGTGAAGCGACTCCCCTGAGGTGGGGAGCCAGGGCTCAAACCGGGATCCTTACGCCGGTCCTTGTGCTTTGCGCCACCTGTGCTTAACCTGCTGCACTACAGCTGAACTCCCAGTATAGATGTTATTATGGGTTGTTGCAAAAGTCATGGCACATATTTGCATCAAAAAATCAGAAAAATATAAAATGACTTTTTTGACAAGCCAATACTATCGTGAAGCTAATGGTTGACCCAGCCATGTTGCCTCTGTTCCAGACTCTTGGAAACAGAGTTGGCAGTCAGCTGAGGTAAAGAACAAACATCTCATCACAGACCCCTGCGAGCGTCAACCCGGCTTTGACCTAGCACGTTATGATTGGGCCCTCCTCAATCGCTATCGAACAGGCCATGGCCGGTGCGCTGCTATGTTCCATCGCTGGGGAGCCAGAGACGACCCGAACTGCCCCTGTGGCTACAGACAGACTATGACCCACATAGTCAACGACTTCCACCTCTCCAGATTCGAAGGAGGTCTCAAAACTTTACATCAGGCTCAACCTGACGCTGTTGACTGGCTACGGAAGAAGGGCAAACGCTAGAAGAAGAAGAAGTATAATTTAGATAGTTGTGGTGTTAATGGTATAAGAAATGAAGGCACAAGGAGCTCTAGTCAGTACCCATAAAGCTGACAATCATTCTGCAAACATCATAAACCAAAAGAAGGAGGACTCAGTCCAAGGCATTTCCAAACATCAAATCTAGTAGAGTATAATAACTCCTCATAAACCTGGATAGGCCCTTTAGACCTCCCTTTTGGGTTGCAAATCTGCAGAAAGTGAATTTGATTAGACTGAAATTACTTTCATTGTCATAATTCCCTATCTTATCAAGTGCCATTATTTCTTGTTGGTTTCTTTTGTCCAATTTTCACTTTCTGGGAAAAAAATACACTTCTACTGAACAATGAGAAGCAAATCAAATCTCCATGTGAAAATGTCAGATCTCTTTGATGGTCTGGGACAACATGTCCCAGAGGTTAAGTCAAGGAACCTATTGTCAACAGGGTGGCCTTGACAAGTCCCTTAACATGCTCTAAGTTCCAATTCCTCTTTAAGATGGGGTAAGAAAAAATATGTAGTTGGTATAGTTGTGGTATTAAACAAGATACTGAAATTCAAATGCTTTTGTATAAGACTTCTGTCTAAAATGTAAATGTTCAGGCTAGAGACAGAGCTCAGTGGTAGGGTGAATGCCTTACCCTGCATGCAACCCAGGTTTGAGCACCAGCAACACATGAGAGATGCCATGATACCAGGTGAAGCGCCAGTGTTGCAATGTCACTCCCTCTCTCTGACTCTGTTTCTCTTTCTGAATGAAGCTGTTTGTCTTGAATGGTGAAAACAGCACATGGACAAAGCCCAGGCTCTGCAATTGGTCGACCGATCCACCAGTGTAAGTGATTAATTAAAGATTATAGCCACCACCACCACCACCTACTATCCTCATGCTGAAGAGAAAGTCTTTTTTTTTTTAATGACATAATACTGTTATTTGCTTGAAGAGAGATTACCTTGTAGAGTAGGGATGTTTTCTCTGGGTCTGAAGATACCACAGAGAAGGAATTTGTGTCCCTTCTCCTGTGATTTAGGTCCTCACCCTCCCCAACAATTGTGCTGTCCAGCACAGTAACTGCCAGTCAGATGTGGCCCCTCCAAGTAAGGAGCTAGATTTCTTATTTTATTTTATTTCATTTTCATGTGTTTACATTAAGACTTAAATAACTGCTTGTGACTGGTGACATGCAGACTGCTCAGACCCTGGACTTTGCCATGTGGGGGATGGGACTTAGCAAACCTTCACCAGTCAATACCCTGTTAGGCCATGCCAGTAGAGGGCACTAGTTGGAAATGTCAGGATGGGAAGGAGAAAGGAATTTGTTCCTCTTCCTTTCTGTTCCTGTCTATCAATGTCTTTGCAGCTATGGTTTTCACTGACATGTCCCATTGTAGCCCTCAGTAATACCAGCACCGGCTTCCCCAGCCTCCAGATGTCTGAACCCCAAATCCACAGAGTTCTTCTTCCAAACTGCAAGTTCTAGATAGGCTAACCTCTTGCATTCCAGGGAACTGTGGCTTCTGTTTCCTCCTTTTGTCCTTTCAGTACTGGAACAACTGTATCCACAGTTCTCTAGATAGAAGCTTTTGTTCAGTTACCTGGCATAGTGACCATCTTCTTGCCTAGACCTCAAGACAGGCATCAGGGATTCTCACTTCAGGTGGGACAGGCTTCTGCTGCTTGAGTCAAAAGCAGCTCCAGCCCCATGACTTCATCCTGGATTTGACCTTTCACATAAGCTAGGCAGATTGTGCCAGTTTTTTTTCGGGTAATTCCTACTCTCACCTCACTCTCTTTTTAAAAACCAGCCAACAAGCATTTATCAAATTTATAATATGAACAAAATTGTAATAATGTGAAGCTTTTCACCAAGATGTCTGACATTTTCTTTTCTTTTTTTTAATATTTATTTTATTTATTTATTCCCTTTTGTTGCCCTTGTTGTTTTATTGTTGTAGTTATTATTGTTGTTGTCGTTGTTGGATAGGACAGAGAGAAATGGAGAGAGGAGGGGAAGACAGAGAGGGGGAGAGAAAGATAGACACCTGTAGACCTGCTTCACCGCCTGTGAAGCGACTCCCCTGCAGGTGGGGAGCCGGGGTTCGAACCGGGATCCTTATGCTGGTCCTTGTGCTTTGCGCCACCTGCGTTTAACCCGCTGCGCTACAGCCCGACTCCCCTGACATTTTCTTTTAACCGCACTTCTCTCAAACTTCTGTCTCTTTGGATATTCTCACTGAACTTCAGTTCTTTGCTTTTACACTAATTTTTCTTTAAATTGGGTTATTACTTTCATCTCAGTGGTTGGGTTTCTCCCATTTTAATCCTGGTTTCCTCATTTAAGGCCTCATCTTTTTCATGTATTTTGCGTTTTTTTCTGTATTTATGCTCAATGGTCTCCTCAAAATCTTCAAAATGAGCAGATGATTCCTCCTGTTTTTAATTTATAGTTTTAGTCTCTTTGTTTTCATTTCTTTTTTTCTTTAGTCTCTTTGATTCACACATGTTTAAATTTTCTACTGTGGTAAAATACATGTAGCATAAAATTTACATTTACCATCATTATGGATTTCAAATGTACAGTTCAGTGGCATTAAATATCTCCTCCTTGCTGCATGGCCATCACCGCAACCCATCTTCATGATTCTCTTCACCTTGTACAACTGAAACTCTATACCAAGGAAACAACTTCTTCCCCTTTTTGTCCCCTGGAAATGATCAATTCACTTTCTGTCCTGGTGGTTTTATCTGCCCTGAGAACCTCTTATAAGTAGAATCATGCAATGCTCATCTTTCTTGTGATTGGCTTACTATGTATATTCACAGAGCATAATGCCCTCAAGGGTCATCCTTGTTGTAGCATGTGATAGTTTCCCTCCTTTTATGGCTGACTAATATCCCATCACATGTACACACTGCATTTTGCTTATCCATTCATCTATCAATGACACACTTGACTTGATTCCGCATTTTAGTTATTGTGAATAATACTGCTATGAACATGGGTGTTTCAAATGATTTTTTTCCATAATAACAAGAACTTAACTGAGCCCCAGAAGACTCACTAGAGAAGGAATACTTAAAACAGTGAGAAAAATGGGAGTTTTCCTGCCTTTCTCCTTGTCTTTATTATTTTACTTTATTTACCAGTGCTCTGTTCAACTCTGGGGATTGATACCTTTGGTATCTCAGGCATGAAAGACATTTTGCAGAAACATTATGTTGTCTCCCTAGCCCCTCTCTTTCTTCCTTGAATCTACCTCTCTGACTCCTGGTATTGTATCCTGTGACCTAGAGGCATGCTCTTTACAGAAATTAACCTTGCAGTGAGTGGGTAGAGTCAGAAAAAAATTGTTAATGTCTCCTTTCTTAAATAAATAAATAAATTTAAAAAAGAAAAAAAATTGACTCTTAGAGTCATAACTCCCACCTTGCCTTTGACCCACTCTTCTCCTCTGGAACACTTCTGCAGGATGCTATTTCACATCATCCAACTCACTGTGTTCTAGTTCCATGATCTGTGGAAGATTTTATCATTGGACACTGGACAAATCCTACTGTTGTCACTAATGTGGAGAACTTGACACTAGGGACATTGCGACCCAGCAAGTCTGACCCAGAGGTGTTTTCAGGTGCTAATCAGCCTCTGGAGACCAGTGGCGGTCCAAGAAGACACCGTGTTGCTGCTTCTTGACAACTTTACCACACTGTACTTCCCGCATACTAATTACGAAACTCTCATCTTACTTTCTTATCAGGGACATCCAAAGGTTCATTTGAGACACATGTTTCCTCAGCTAGCTTGGTCCCTTGCTGTGAAGGTCAAAGAGAGACTGAGCAGAATAGTAGCAGCAACAAGGTTCATTTAGAGTCATTTTAAAAATGCTTATATTTATTTTTTATGAGAAAGGCAGAATGAAGTACTGCTCAGCTCTTGACTACGGCAGTGCCAGGCATTGAACCTGTGGCCTCTAATATCCCAGGTATGCAAATCCTGTGCTCTGTCTAATATATTGAGTCACCTCTTCTGCCTTTAAAATAATGTTTCCTTCGGGAGGGCAATCTTTGATTTATCGGGTACCTGTCTTGGAAACTGATGTTAAAAAGGACCCATATCTTTCAGATAACCTTGTGGGCCAAGATGCCACAGCTTTCACTTAGGGGTCAGGAAACGAAGCCTCAGCTCAGCATACCAGAATTGCTGGGGCAAGGCTTTAGCTATATATATATAATTTATTTATTTATTTTATTTATTTATTTTTAGGAGAGAGAGTGAAACCAAAGTACGGCTCAGCTCTGTTATTTGAAATGCTGGGGACTGAACCTGGGTCCTCTAGAACCTCAGGCATACAAGTCCTGTGGTCTAACATGACCTATTTTATTGATAGCACTTAAAGACTTTTTTATCTGGTGCTGGCGATGAATACAGGGTCTAACACATGTGCATTGCCACTGTTCTGTTCCTAGGCCTAACTTTTTTTTCTTTTTGTTTTCTTATCTGCACCCCCCCCTCCCCTAAACAACACACACAGACATACAGAGAGAGAGAGGGAGAAGGAGAGGGAGAGGGAGAGGGAGAGGGACAGGGAGAGGGAGGGAGGGAGAGAGAGAGAGAGAGAGAGAGAGAGAGAGAGAATGCCAGGCCTCACCTTGCGAAATTTCATCTGTCTGGATCACCTTTGCATTCAGATAGGGAGAGGTGCTGCAGTACCTCGTATGTGGTGCCCAGATGTAAAGCTCCATCATGCATATGGAATGGTACACACTCTACCTGAGAACTCTCTTACTGTTTTTAGAAACAAGGTGGGGGGGGGAGAGAAGAAACAGAGAAAGAAAAGAGATGAAAGAGATCATCACTTCACCATCCTTGGAATTGTTGGGGCCTCCAAGTAGTTCTGAGGATTGAATCAGAACCTCACAGTTGCCGAGCCACCTGTGAACCCTAAGAATCCCTTTTGGCCACCGTGGTAGGATACGCTGGCTGCTGTTTAGGATGAAAATCCCTACCCCCACCTTCTGGCTGCTGGGGGCTCACAGTTGTCAGGGGCCTTCCTCTTTGGGGACAGCCACAAGTCTTGACTAGTGATGTGGGGGTCAAGGCCACCCCCGGATGCAGGATGATTTAAGGACTCTGTCACCTGGAGATCACTTTACACAGGCTTAGCTGCGGTCAGTGTGCGAACAAAGACATCCACACTTGACTTCTCTCTGTGCCCAAGGGTGTGGTCTGAGGATGTCCGCTTTAAAATAGGGCTTGGGAAGTGACACACCATCCAGTTAGCTCCCACCATCCAGTTAGCTGACATTCTGGACCCCGTCACTAGAGTGATTGAAGTGAAGCACGGGTAGTCCTGCTGATTCTTAAAACCTTCAAAGGTGCCAACTGGTTTTAATCTTTTGAAACCAACTAGGAGACAAACTAGGGTCACCTCACAAGTACTACTCTTCCAAGGGAGAAACCACATGGACCAAGTGAGGTGAAAATGCGGAACTGCTAGAGCAGATGATGTAAGAAGACACCAAAGGCCTCAGAGAATGGGCAGTGTAGCCTGGATATACTGTGGGGCAAGGGGTGGGGTGGGGGATCCCAGTCACTGGTTGTTCTTCTACTCTCTGGACCTGTGCATGTGTTCCCACATGGTACAAGGGACTTTGCAGTTGTGATTAGGTGAGAAATTTTCAGATGGAGCGATTAACCTCAAGTACCTGAATCATGATCACAGGGGTCTTAGTAAGAGAAAGGGGGGAGACAGTAAAGTCAAATGGGAGTGCTTCACTTTGAAGAGGGAAGGTGGAGCCCTAAGCTGAGGAATGCTGGCAGCCTCCAGAAAGGAAATCAGCCTTGTAGACACCTGGACCTTAGTCCAGTGACATCCGTTTCAGACTTCTGACGTCCAGAATCATAAGGAAAAAAATAAATTTGTGTCATTTCTTAAAACCACTAACTGATTGTGTTGATTCATGACAGCAGCCATAGGAAAGTAATGCGGGTACTGTCAGATGTTGCTAGCACAGCAGGTCTGCGCTCTCCTGGATACTTGTAGCTGTTGCATTCATGGTAAAGGGCAAGAGTCCCACCATTTCAGAACTTCTGTAGCTATGCCTTGGCATTCCACACCAAAAGATGTGTCACTTTGCTGTGAACTATATTCTTTTTTAAAAGAAAATTTTGTGTATTGATTCATTTCATGTGAGATGTGTAGACAGTCTCATATAAAGGAGAAACCAGAACTCAAATCTGGTACTTGTGGCTTCAGGGATGTAACTAGGAGCCTCAGGCATGCAAGTCCTATGATCTACCGGCTGGGCTGAGATATTCCCCTAGCTGCAATTGCCCTATCTATCTATCTATCTATCTATCTATCTATCTATCTATCTATCTATCTATCTATCATCTATCTGTCTATTTATTGGATAGAGGCAGACAGATACATCTATAGAAAAAGGGGAGATAGAGAGGGAGAGAGAAAGAGAGACGCCTGCAGTACTGCATCATCTCTCCGGAAACTTTCCCCCCTCAAGCAGGTGGGGACCAGGGGCTTGAACCTGGGTTTTTGCATATGTCCACTCTACAAGGTGCACCACTGCCCAGCTTCAGCTTTCAAATTAAAAAATCTTTAATTTATTAGTGAGAAAGATTGGAGGAGAGAGAGAGAGAGAGAGAAAGAAAGAGAGAACAAGAGCATCACTCTCTCCATGAAAGAATTGGGGGGGGGGCAGGTGGTGGCACACCTGGTTAAGTGCACACATTATAGTGCATAAGGACCCGGGTTCAAGCCCCTGGTCCCTACCTGCAGGGGGAAAGTTTCCCGAGTAGTGAGGCAGGGCTGCAGGTGTCTCTCTGTCTCTCTCCCTCTCCCTCACCCTCTTCCCTCTTGATTTTTAGCTGTCTCTATTCAATAAATAAATAAATATAACATTAAAAAAAGAATTTTTGCATAACCATTATGCTCTCTCCCCAGCCCAAAGAAAGAATGAATTTCACAATAAAACAATATGTTCTTTTAAAACCTTGCCCTTGTAGATACTTATATTTGGCTTCAAAGTTCTCATGATCTGTTCCCACAGTTATCCCTGCTACTTTTTGCTCTTATAGTCTAGCAAACTTAAAGACCTTCAATTGTCCTTTATTTAATTAATTTATTTGTTTTGCCTTCTTGGTTATTGCTGTACTACAAATCCACTGCTCCTGGCGGCCATCTTTTTTTCTGTTGTTGTTGCTGCTGCTGTTGTGGGATAGGACAGAGAGAAATCAAGAGAGAAGGGGATGACAGAGAGAGGGAAAGACACCTGCAGACCTGCTTCACCACTTGCGAAGCGACCCCCCCTGTAGGTGGGGAGGTGGGGGATCGAACCGGGATCCTTGAGCAGATCCTTATGCTTTGTACTATGTGCGCTTAACCAGGTACACTGTTGTGCTACCACCTGGCCCCTGTTTTGTTTTTACCAGAGCACTGTTCAGCTCTGGTTTATGGTGGTGCCGGGGAATAAACCTGAGACTTTGGAGCTTCACGTATGAAACTCTTTTTGCATTATGCTGTCTGTCAGGCTCCTTCCATTGTCTAAACCTCTTCTTCTGTAGTTTAAATTCACATTCAACTCTCAGGGCATTTGAATTCTGATTATGGTTACAGGATGTGTGACAATGATGACAAGGCAATAGATGATGATGATGACGATTATATTACCAACTTCTCTCTGCAAGGACTAACGTGCTGCATTTCTCTAAGCAAGAGTGAGAAAAATGCCCTGTACACCTAGAGACTCAATGGAAAATACTTTTCAGGGCCCGAGGGCCTTGGGTGGTCCTCACAGTTCCAGGTGTTTCGATTCCAGCTGCTGGGATTGCACCCTTTCCAGGTCACTGCTCACATCAGAGAACTGGCAGGGCTATGACTCCCACTGAGACTGCTATTCAGCAAGTAAAGTCTGAATTCGATTTTTGGATATTTCATTCCTAGTGCTATATGTGATAAACTTTTATTCTCACAATTTTTTTTTTTAATTTTCAATTACAAAACACAATCAAAACACACGAGTGATATTCTCATCTTAATCTGTGTGTTTCCAAAATAACTGTTCACTTGATATATCTTTATCCTTGATTTAAAATTTGAAGATTTTTTGGTCTTTTATAAGCAGCATATAGTTTTAGAATTTAATTTGAGATTTAATTGCTGAGCTTATACTGTTTACTTTGCTAATGATTCCCCATCCTATTAATTTTAATTTTGTGTTCTTTGTTACTTATTGATTTAATGTTGGTTTACAATACTATGGCATTTTTGAGGTACAATTTCACATCTATATATGTGTTAGAGACAGTTTTTTAATTTTTTTTTTTACTAGAGCACTGCTCAGCTCTGGTTTATGGTGGTGCAGGAGATTGAACCTTGGATTTTCAGAGCCTAAGGCATGAGAGTCTCTTTGCATAACCATTATGTTATCTATGCCTGCCCCTTTTCTAATTTTGAAAATTTATTTTTTAAGATTTTTTAAAAAATTCAATTTATTTGACAAGAGAGAAAGAAATTGAGAAGGAAAAGAGATAACGAGGGAGAGAGAGATACAGAGACATGTGCAGCCCTGCTTCACCGTTTGTAAAGCTTTCCCCCTGCAGGTGTGGACCGGGGTCTTGAACCCAGATCTTTGTACATGGTAACGTATGCACTTAATTAGGTGTTGCACCACCCAGCCTTAGATTTTTTTTTTTTTTTAAAGCCTGGTTGTAGAAGAAAATGTCCAATTTGAAACTAAGCCCAGAGGGGAACACTTGTGCCTAAGAGGTCTTAATACCCTAAGTTTTCTGCAGGAGCTCTCACAATTATGTCTGGTCTGAACTACTGGCTTCCTATGTACAGGGATGGAGAGACTTTTTTTCTGTCGAGGGCTGTTTGGATACCTATCACATTATTTGTGAGTCATACTCAATTATCAACTTAAACATTAGCTCTTAACATTGCTATGGAGAAAACTCTGGTTGCCTTGGCCAGGCCAGACCAAATGATTTCGCTGGTTAGACATCTCTCACCCCAGCTCTATCAGCATGGGCCCAAGTTCAGTGTCTGTCCCATCCATGCACTCAGACCATGGTCTGCCAGCAGTAACAGGAGCATCACATAGGCACTTGTTCCAGAGGCAGCCAGAGAAACATTGCCAGCGCCGTCTTAGAGCTCCTGAGGCAGATCTGCATTATAACAAGCCCTGTGGGTTCAGGTGTGAGAAGCTTCTCACACACTGCCTCGCCAGGTGAGCAAGGCTGGATTCAGAGTTTAACTTCTCACCGTCTCCTGCAGTTTGGACTTTCATGTCCTGGTGTTAGTCTCCACATAATCTACAACTTCTCAGATTTAGGCCTAGGAGAACAGGCCATTGTCGTCTTCAGGAAGCCCTAGAAAGGGACCAGGTGCTGGTGCATATGTTACAGTGTGCAAGCACCCGGGTTCAAGCCTTTGGTCCCCACCTGCAGGGGGAAAGCTTTGTGAGTGGTGAAGCAGGGCTGCAGATGTCTCTGTCTCTCTCCCTCTCTACCTCCCCCTGCCCTCTCGATTTCTGGCTGTCTCTATCCAATAAATAAAGATTAAAAAAGCCCTAGGAAAAGGTTAGTTATCTCTTGGTAGTCGTATTTGGTCACTACCCTTTTTATTATTATTATTAATGTCTATTCATAGTCAGCACAGGAGCCTGTGTAACTTCTGCATCCCTGTAGGTCTGAGTTCGCATTCCATGGTCACAGCTAGGAACACTCTATGCTGCAGTCATTTCAGGACCAGTCTTCCTCAAGTGGCAGGGTATGTTGACCCAGCCTCCCTTCAGAGAGGAGGGCAGTTTCTACTATTGTTCTACATTGAGGGCAAAGTCCTGTAAAGGCCCACAAGAGGGTTTATGATGTTGTTCCTAATGGAGATGGTCACTACTCTTGAGCCTGTCTTTGGGAGTCAGAGAAATGAGATACACTGGCATTGGCTGGGGAGTCCAGTGCTATTATACAGGGTGAGGCCCAGTAAGAAGTGTCCAACAAATACTGTCCAAGAGAATGTTGGAGGACTTGAGTATTTTTTTACCAGAAAGGCACATGCGTCCTGGGCAGACATCAAAGTGTTGACCCACAATTCATGTCTCATTGGGTTTCGTGATAGCACCTCCTGAGGTTGAGTTTTCTTTCCTGGTGAGTTGTGTCCCAGCATTAAGTGTCCCATGGCCCAGCTCAGCTTCAGGCACTGCTGGCCCTCCTCACCCTCACCTGAGTGGAGGGTGATGCTTCAGGGGACACACTCTCTCTTTTTTTAATATTTATTTATTATTTATTCCCTTTTGTTGCCCTTGTGGTTTTATCGTGGTTGTTATGATTGATGTCGTTGTTACTGGATAGGACAGAGAGAAATAGAGAGAGGAGGGGAAGACAGAGAGGGGGAGAGAAAGAGAGACACCAGCAGACCTGCTTCACTGTTTGTGAAGCGACTCCCCTGCAGGTGGGGAGCTGGGAGCTCGAAGCAGGGAAACAGGAAGGATCCCGGACCTTGCGCTTCTTGCCACATGCACTTAACCCACTGCGCTACTCCCCTGGGACACTCTCTTATACCCCTTCCTCCCAGAACGAGTTGTGGGGACTCAGCCTTTGTTGCAAGAACTGCTGGTGAGCTCATCTCAAAACCTGCAGAGTCACCAACACTGGAGGAGCTTTCAGGACTGTTTTTGCCTAAGACTGCTGACACCTGTGGTTGCACTTTTTAATTTCAGAATTTTGTCTTTCCAGTCCCTGACGACTATTCCTTTCCTGGTATGCAGCCAAGTGAACAAAATCCTCAACATGTTGGCTGTCTTCAGGCTTTTCACTCTGTGGCCTGTGAATGACCTCACTTTTAGAATATTAAATCTTCTGTCCCAGCTCCCTGAGGAACAGAGAATCTCAGAAATAAAGGTTGCTAGCACTCCTCACAACTTCCCAGTGCCACATTCTCCACATTCTTCCTGTCCTGCTGTGGTGGGTGGGTGCTGCTTTGGTGGAAGGCTGCAGAGCAGCTTCCCATCAGGAGTGCTTCTACCAGCTGTCTGCCTCAGGGTTCCCACACAGCAGGGGGATGCCTAAGCAGAGAAAGCTTTTGTTGGACTACTGCAAGGGTGATTGTAAGTGAAAAGTCTGTAGTCAGTAGAAAAGGGAGGACTTTTCAGAGGGGCATTTTGGAGGTATTGTCTGCCACATTGATAGGAACAGAGAGTGAGAGAGAAAGTGGGAGAAAGAGACAGAGGGCAAGAGACATCACAGCACTGCTCTTGCACTCGTGAAGCTTCGTTTTGCCTGGTGCTCCTATATGGTTCCAGGGACTGTATGGTGAAGTGTACGCCTTATGGGATGAACTTTCTCCTGGCCCCCATTGCCTGCCAGTTTTTCAGAGTGCAGCTAGATTTACCCCTCAGTGACACCAAGTCAGCAGCATACCTTTTGTTGGTTCTGTCTGTGTCTGTCGGTGTTTTATCACCAGGGTTATTGCTGGTTCTTGATGCCTGCACAATGAAGACTCCACTGCTCTGGGTGGACTGTTTTGCTTCTCCTCCTCCCCTTCTTCTCTTTCTTCTCCTTTATTATTATTTTTTTAAGTTATCTTTGTTTATTAGATAGAGACAGCCAGAAATTGAGAGGGAAAGGGGTGATAGAGAGGGATAGAGACAGAGAGACACCTGCAGCCCTGCTTCACTGTTCACAAAGATTTCTCCCTGCAGGTGGGGACTGGTGGCTCAAACTGGGTCCTTGCACATTGTAACATGTGCGCTCAACCAGGTGCACCACCACTCAGCCCCTTTTTTTAAAATAGAGAGTAGTAGATGTAAAAAAAAGGAAAAGGAAGACAAAGATGGGGAAAGAGACAGAGAGATGAAGAGATACCTGCAGCACTGCCCAACCACTTGTGAAGCTTCCCTCTGTAAGTGGGGACCAAGGGCTTGATGCTGGGATTTGGCTCATGATGACATGTGCATCCTACCAGGTGAGCTAACATCAACACCTGGTCCTGGCTTTACGTATATATATTTTCTTGACATCTCTCTTCCTTTTCCCTCCAAATGCCTGCTTCAGTCCTTCTTTGGGGAAATCTCCCATATAGGGCACAGTTCTTAAACCAAATCCACCCTACACCACCTATTTTATATAGCCCACTTGCGAGCTAAAAGCATTTTTCACACGTCTAAATGGTTGGGGAAAAAAATCCAAAGAAGGCTATAAGTTTGTGGCACACGAGGACTATATGAAAACCAAATTTCAATGTCTGTAAAGTTTTTATTGGCCCATCACTGCACCCATTTGTTTATGTATTATCTACGCCTGCTTTTTCTCTACGGTGTTGGGTTGAGTAATTGTCACAAACACCAACAGACTTGGAGCCTAAAATCATGATTATCTGATTCTTCTGTGGTAAAGTTTGCTTACCTTTGACCCAGGCCATATAGTCAATGTTGAAATTGGATTGTAACACTATCCAGTATAGACTCAAATCTAACCTTCTGTGTTGCATGAAAACCATTTCTTTCAGAACATTTTACTTCAGTGTTGCATAATTTCTACCTGGTTATCATTAATAACTTACTTTCGTAAACCTCAAACTAAAATTGCATGTGTAGGGAACTCCCTTTCTGATCCTAACTACAGAATGCAAAATGTAGTGTAACCCCTAGAAAACCATTTCAGCATGTAACTTTAGCATTTACTCCTTAAACAATCTATTTAGGACCTGGCATGTAGCTGGCAGGTAGGAAGTATTTCATAATGAACCAAAAAAATGATCATACTTTTCCAAGATATCCAGTAGTTCTCCTGTTTCAGGTTAGAAAATGAGCTTGTTGCAGAGACAAGTGCTTCATTTCGTAGAAGTAAGTGGTCCCAGGCAAAGGGAAAACAAGCCTCCTTTTTATGGTTGTCATAATTGCAGTTTCAAAGTCGTTTGATCTATTCATGTACTTCTGGAGCACGAAGCCCCTTTGTACACAGAAATTAATCAACACCTCAGAATTTTTCATTTTCCTTTATTACATTTTGCTGTACTTGCAAGTTCCCCATTACTTAGTAATGTACTTGGAAAATGTCCAATCCATTACGTTTAGTATCAACTAAGGTTTATTAATGCAGCCAACTCTATTTCATGTAGAATGCTCTCCCTGCCTGAAAAGAATCAGTAATAGTTCACCATTGCTCACAGGATACGTACAAATTCCATAGTTACCCTGGGTTCAACCTCCTTCCCAGAGTTACCTCCCTCCACCATCTAGTCCGCATTCCAGAGTCTTCAACATCTATCTACTAGAGCCCAGTAAATTGTCTTCTTTTTAAAAGTATTCATTTATTTTGAGAGAGAGAGACCAGAGTTCCATTCAGCTCTGGTATATGTCAGTGCTGAGGGGGTCAAACCTGGGGCCTTAGTTTGAGAAGCCTCCCCAAGACCCTTGTCCCCCAAGGCGTATATTTTTATGCACTAGGTTCCCCTGAAACAGACCTCCAAGACAATAATTTACATAAGTGTAAATGAGTTGCTAAGAAGCACTTTTGGGGGGGGGATGTGGAGAGGGAATGTTGAAGGAGGACAGAGGATCTTGTGATTTCAGAGGGACATTCTGCAAGGGATGCTTCACTTTGATCCCAGGGGAGGGAGACCCAGAGTGATGCAGAACAGGGCCTGACCAGCACGCTCTGGCATAGGGTCAAATGGAGCCCAGGCACTGTGAGCTTTCTGGGCATGGAGGCTCAGTCCCAGGTCCAAACCTTTACAAGCAGAAGCACGTGGAAACCAGAGAAGGGCACACACAGTACTAAGAGGGACCCCACCCACCTTCTATCCCATCACTCCCTCCAGCTCATGCTTGTTGCTTCTAAATCCTACTTCAAAGTTGCCCACTTTGTTAGTCTCTGGCAGCCCCTTGCTAGTCTGGTCATATTTTTTTTCTTTATTGGGGAACTAATGTTTTACATTCGACACTAAATACAATAGTTTCTACATGCATAACATGCCTGGCCATAATCTTTATGTGACACAACGGAACAAGTTATGAGCCTTGACAAATGGTGAGTGGTGACCTAGCTGGGTTCAGCAGGACTTTTCAATTTCTTTTTTTTAAAAATTTTTAAAAAATATTTATTTTATTTATTTATTTCCTTTTGTTGCCCTTGTTTTTTTTTTATTGTTGTAGTTATTGTTGTTGTTGTTGGATAGGACAGAGAGAAATGGAGAGAGGGAGGGGAAGACAGAGAGGAGGAGAGAAAGATAGACACCTGCAGACCTGCTTCACCACCTGTGAAGCGACTCCCCTGCAGGTGGGGAGCCAGGGGCTCGAACCGGGATCCTTATGCCGGTCCTTGTGCTTTGCGCCACCTGCGCTTAACCCGCTGCGCTACAGCCCGACTCCCAGGACTTTTCAGTTTCTTTTGACCTCTTGGACTGGGCAGGCTTTGTCACTGGAAGCTGTCCTGTGCACTGTAGGGTGCTTTAATAGCATCCCAGCTCTTTACCCACTATACCTCCCAAGATATGACAACCAACCCCAAATTTCTGCAGACATAGCCACATGTCTCTTAGGGAGCAAAGTTACTTCCTGATTGAGAGCCACTGGATTAGAGGAATTCCTAGGTGTCCTGAAGAGTTTATTTCATTTTTTCTCTCTTTCTTTTACGAGAGCACTGCTCAGCTCTGGCTTATGGTGGTGTCGGGGGTTGAACCTGAGACTTTGGAGCCTCAGGCATGAGAGTCTCTTTGCATAACCAATATGCTATCTACCCCTGCCTCAGAGTTTATTTCCGTCCTGCAAACCCTGTTGGTTGATTAAACGTGCCACTTTGTTGATGCTGGCAATCTATTCTTCCTTTCTCTCTTCATACAGTAGACTAGTCCATGTATGATCTTTTTTTCAAGGGGAAGGTTTTGTTTTGCTTTGCTTAGGACATTAGGGTAAGTGGCAAGGAAGAGGCTCACCTATTCCAAATGCAGGAATTTAAGGAGCCATGCTTTGAGCAACATGTGGTCTCAGAGACCCTGAGAGCTCACAGAGAGTTGATCTTGAGTCTTAGAAGGAGCCAGAATTTGAAGGCAGACTACCTGACTCACTCCAGCGTCTGAGAAATAGGCACTGAAAGCCTTTGGCGCTGGATGGTGATTGTTTCCTTTGTAATATCTTACTGGGGATGGGAGGTGGAGAATGAATGTTGTTGCATAAGACAGGATGTGCCAGTCTTCTATTAATAGGGAGAGACTGACAGTGTTTTGCAACTGTGATTCAAAGGAAGCACATTTAGGAGTGAAATGTTTTCATACAAAATGCTGTCCGGTTATCTTATCTTTATATGACCTACTGGTTCCAATTTCAATTCATTTCAGTCATCCTTGTCAAAGAGAAAGCCAGAATAATTGAAATCATCAGATTACTATAATTGTGACTTTATACTAATCTAGTAATTATCCTCTGAATTAAATTTTCAACACTGAATATTTATATCTCTATTAGGGGCAGATAGAATTGAAAGGAGATATTGAGTAATACATATTGTCATCTCAGGAATTTGAACTGATACAAAGACATTCTTTCCCCATATTAGGAAAATCACTTGCCATTTTCAAGTTCTAGGTTTGCTCTGGACAAATACAAAGAACAAAATACTGTGTTCATTGTTTTTTTAAAAGGTTTTAGTTTTTAAAAATGTATTTGTTACTGGATAGAAACAGAGAAAAAGTGAGACGGGAGGGGGAGGTGCAGAGGGAGAGAGACACCTGCAGCACTGCTTCACAATTTGTGAAGCTTTTCCCCTACAGGTGGGGAACAGGGACTTGAACCCAGGTCCTTGCACACTGTGGTGTGAGCGCTTAACCAGGTGTGCCATCGTCTGGCCCCTGTGTCCAGTATTTTGTCCAGCATTTCAAACTCTAGGTTTTGCTAGGTAACTGTTAGTCAGAGCCTGCTCTCAGTAGATGCCTTAAAGGGAAGAATCAGCTCATTTATACTGTGACAGACCTTTAGTTAAGAGATACGTTTGAGGACAGGGGTGAATAGCATAATGGTTTCGCAAAGAGAGTCTACTGCCTGAGGCTCTGAAGTCCCAGGTTCAATCCCCTGCACCACCCTAAGCCACAGTTGAACAGTGCTCTGGTTAAAAATAAATAAATAAATAAATAAATAAAGTAAAAAAGAGGGTTTTGAATCTTCAGAATATGGGTTTGTAAACCTTTATGTAGTTGAGTATCCTAATGATTGCTTTTCACTTGTGTATACCTGCTTTTAGACTCAGCAGTGCCTGGTCAGGCATCTGAAGCAGTCCACACTTATGTGTGGTGGAGGGGAAATTCCTATGGAGACCAGCAGGCAGAGCCACTGTTGCCTAACCTTACTTCTCTTGGTGTTTCTGATTACTCTGAGCTCACTTCACATGGGTACCCCATAGTTCTCCTACCTTTTTCGACCTCCTTTCCCACCCCACCCCCCACCTTTGCCCTTCTGCCAGTCCAGGACTCACCCAACATGGCACCAGGGACAAAGCACCATGTTGGCCAGAATGCTTTGGCTCAGAGTGATGCCGCTATCAGAGTTACCACTCTACCTTTCTCTCCCACTAATATCAGACCTCACAGCTTTACTTTGAGATTGTCAAGACTTCTTGTTTTGGCTTGGTTTGGGAGTTGTCAAACTTCATTTATTTTTATTGATTCCACAGTAGTTTACAATGTTATATGATTTTAGGAGTATAGTTTCACTCCTATATGTATATGTGTCTGAGACTTGCCATAGCCATCACCAAAGTTAGCATGGCATCACATCAAGTGGAACCCTCTGCCTATTCCTCTGCAACGTCTCCTTTCTTTGGAGAGGTTGTCTATGTCTTCCTATGCCTAGGCACACCATGTTCTCCAGAACTTTCTAGAGGTTTGAAATATTGTGTCCAGGCACTCTTCATAAGTTCTAGACATTTGTCCAATGGTATCTGGTGGGTGGAGGGAGAACTAAATCACTGATTCCATGCAGTGCCCACAATAGCTGTGCCCACCTTCTGATCACTGCCACTGGGTAACTTGGATCAAGCAATTTATGCAGGATTAGTGTTTTATTTTAATAAATTCTACCCCAGGGGCCCCCTAATCCCCAAAGCAAAACAAAATGAGGGAGGGAGGGAGGGAGAGAGGGAGAGAGAGAAAGATTTCTACCAGGCTCAACTCACAAACATGCCCAGTCTCGGTTCCCCTGGTAACCCAGTGACAGCTCAAGCTGAGATTCCACTGTGCCATCAAGAGGAATACCTGCCGTTTAGACTTTGTCTACCTGTTGGACTCTTTTCTAGCCCCTTGGGTGGATCCAAAGTAGAGTTGGGTTTTTCAAGGTTCCAAGAGAGTAAAGAAAACAGGGAGGACCAACAAGAGGAAAATCTCCAAGTACAGGAAACAGAATTAGAGATCAGTGTCCAATACTTGTTTGCAGTGTAGAAATGTTCTCCCTGTACACCTAAGGCACCTGACAACCCTGGGAGTTGGACATTGCTCTCCTTAGGAATTTTCCAAGCAGTTGAGCAGACAGTACTAGGAAAATGTTACCAGTCCTTAGAGGAACTTGTATTCATTGTCTTGAATGAAAATCTAAAGATATATTGCCTCATTTCCCCCCATCATGCCTTGGCTGCAAGGAACCTGAGATTCTAATGCGGTAGTCATGGTGCTTATATCAAACTTTATAGTTAATTTTTAATTTCTGTTTCATCAGCCTCAGGTGATTATTCTCTATTATGATTTCTCATACTCTGGTACAATTATTTTTTGTCGTTGCTGGGGTTTCACCACTCTAAATAAGATGGAGAGGGAGAGAGAGAGAGAGAGAGAGAGAGAGAGAGAGAGAAGACTTCTCTCTCGGTGTGATGGGGACTGGGCTTGAGCCTGAATTGTGTGAATGGTAAAATGGGTGCTAGGTGAGCTATCTTGCCAGCACAAATGCTTGTTTGTTTGTTTATTTATGAGAAAACCAGAGGATCACTCTGGTACATGAGATGCTGAGAATTAAATTCATGACCTTATTTTTTAAAATTGATATAATGGCGATTGACAAGACTATAAGGTAAGTGGGGTACAATTCCACACAATTCCCACCAGCAGAGTTCCATATCCCATCCCTTCCATTGGAAACTTTCCTATTTTTTTAAATTAATTATATTTATTTATTGGATAAAGACAGAAATTGAGAGGAGGGGGAGATAGAGAGACACCTGCAGCCCTGCTTTACTACTAGTGAAGCTTTCCTCCTGCAGGTGGGGACCAGGGGCTTGAACCCGGGTCCTTGCACACTGTAATGTGTGTGTTTAACCAGGTGCGCTGCTACCTGGCCCCGAAACTTCCCTATTTTTTATCCCTCTGGGAGTATGGGCCCAGGATCATTATGGGGTGCAGAAAGTGGGAGATCTGGCTTCTGTAATTGCTTCTCTGATAGACCTGGGGTGTTGGTAGGTTAATCCATACTCTAGCCTGTTTCTCTCTTTCCCTAGTGGGGTGAGGCTCTGGGGAGGTGGGGCTCCAGGACACACTGGTGGGGTCATCTGCCCAGGGAAGTCAGGTTGGCATCATGGTAGCATCTGGAACCTGGTGGCTGAAAAAGCATTAAGATAATAAGCAGAAAAAATTGTTTAATAATCAGGAACCTAAAGGTAAGAGTATTAACAGGTGAGATTTGGGGTCTCCATTTTGGATGTGACCTCATTCTTAAGAATCCAGTACTTTCTTCACTATGCCACCTCCTAGACTGCCCTGCTTTTTTGGGGGGGTGGAGTAGGGTGGGGGTGATGGTCTACAATACAGTTGTTAACACCTAGGTATGATTTCTCATCACTCATGTCAGGTCTCTGTAAAACATTTTTACCCCCAACTTGGGTCCTTTCCTCCTTCGTCCACCAGGACACCAACTCCCTCTTTACCCCCTCCAATTCTCCTCCTCCTCCTCCTCCTCCTTCTTTTTTTTCTTCTTCTTCTCCTTCTCCTTCTCCTTCTCCTTCTTCTTCTTCTTCTCCTTCTCCTTCTCCTCCTTCTCCTCCCCCTCCTCCTCCTCCTCCTCCTCCTCCTCCTCCTCCTCCTCCTCCTCCTCCTCCTTCTTTTTGTGCCTCCAGGGTCATTGCTGGGGCTTAGTGCCAGCACTACAAATCTACCGCTCCCAGTGGCCTTTTTTTCCTTTCATTTTATTCGATGAGACAAAGAGAAATTGAGAGGGGAGGGGGACATAGAGAGAGAAAAAAAGAAAAACTTGCAGACCTGCTTCTCTGCTTATGGAGCATTCCTGCTGCTGCAGGTAGGGAGCAGGGCCTCGAACCCTGGTCTTTGTGTGGGTCCTTTCTTATCCTTGCAGAGATCTTTGCTGTGGTGCGATACACCAAAGCCTGTCTGACTTTTACCTTGTGTTCTAGCTTTCTTTCCTTGTTTAAGTTCCCCCTATAAGTAAGGCCATCCAGTATTCATGCTTCTCCTTTTGGCTTAGCTCATGTAACAGGATTCATTAAAAATTCATCTAAGATGAGGCGAAGGAGATAATTTTTATCATCTTTTTTAACAGTGGAGTAGTATTCCATTATGCAGATGTACCTCACCACCCTTAGCCACTTATCTGTGGTTGGGCATCTAGATTGTTTCCAAGTTTGGGCTATATAAATTGTGTTACTATGAAGAGAATACAGATGAGAAAAATAAAGAAGTGGATGAAGAAGAGATAAGGAAGGGGAGCTACGGGGGGCTGGGCAGTGGTGTACCCAGTTAAGGACACATAGTACAAAGTGCAAGGACCCATGAAAGGATCCAAGTTTGAGCCCCGGGCTCCCCACTTGCAGGGACCAAACTTCATATGTGGCAAAGCAGATCTGCAGGTGTCTCTCTTTTTCCCTCTCTGTCTCTTCACCCCTCTTAATTTCTCTCTGTCCAATAAAATGGAAAAAATGGCTGGCTGCCAGGAGCAGTGGATTTGTAGTGCTGGCACTGAGCCTAGCCATAACCTTGGACGCAAAAAAAAAAAAAAGTGCAACTTTTCTCAACAGGTTTGAGACATCCTTTCTGTGATATGTCAAGTCCTCTGTTATGTTTCTAGCCTTTTCAGTTACATTGGCTTTTTCTAGCTGTTCACTAGTTCCATATTTTTAAATTATTATGCCATTATAATTATGTTTTAATACCTAGTAGCACTTGTCATTCTTCATTGCTTTTGTTATTTTTCAGGCATTTGCCTAACTATTCTCATGTATTTCTTCACTTCATTTTACAATTAGCTTGTCTAGCTTTGGACCAGAAATATTGACATTAATTGTGATCTCATTAGGCTTATAAAACATAATTTAAAAATTTAAGTGACTGCTTAATAGCCTTTCATACTGATACACCCTGCTTACTTAATCATTGTGCCATTTGGGGCCCGCTTAGGTCTTAGGCTTTCATTGTTTTGTCAGATTTTTATTTGCCCTCCTTCTTATGGGCAATTACCCCTCTTCCATTCTAATCAAGTGATTTGGGTTAAGAACTAGTAAACAAAGGACCTTATCATGTCCTGATAGTCGAACAGCTGGATCCCTGATTCACACCAGGCCATCTAGACTCTGATTTCTTTGAATTGGGAACCTCAGTGAGTATTAGGCTGTGATCCCAAAATTACAAGCTAGGATTTTTTTGTGTATATGCATGTGCATGTGCGTGTGCGTGTGTGTGTGTGTGTGTGTGTGTGGGTTTCCAGGGATTGATACAGGGCCCCATATCTGGAAGCTGGTGCTTTGCCACTGAGCTAGGACTGTTTTTCCTCCTAGAGAACATGGCAACAAAGGAAAAAAAAAAGGTGCCTGTGGAGCATTCTGGTAACGTAGACTTCCTGCTTTAAGTTTCTCTAACCAGAAGCAGACTTGCTGGTGACGGGAACCATGAAATCCCATTTCGCGAAAGATAGTTTTGTTTCCCAGCATTATAATTTTTTAAGTTGCATTTTTATTAGTGATCTAATAATGATTAGCAAGATTGTAATATAACAGGGGTACAATTTCACACAGTTCCCACCACCAGAGTTCCGTGTCCCATCCCCATCATTGGAAGCTTCCCTATTCTTTTTTTTTTAATTTATTTATTTATAAAATAGAAACACTGACAAGACCATATGGTAAGAGGGGTACAATTCCCACCACCAGAACTCCGCATCCCATCCCCTCCCCTGATAGCTTTCCTATTCTTTAACCCCATGGGAGTATGTACCCAGGGTTACCATGGGATGCAGAAAGTGGAAGGTCTGGCTTCTGTAATTGCTTCCCCGCTGAACATGGGCATTGACAGGTCGATCCATACTTCCAGTCTCTCTCTCTCTTTTTCTCTAGTGGGGCAGGGCTCTGAGGAAGCTGAGCTCAAGGACACATTGGTGGGGTTGTCTGTCCAGGGAAGTCTGGTTGGCATCATTGTAGCATCTCTCTCTGGAGTACAGTCCAAAATTCTTTATGGGGAGCAGAAGGTGGAAGGTGTGTCTCTGTAATTGCTTCTGCACTGGATTTAGTTGTTGGTAGGTCAACCCACACCCCCAGTCTGCTTCTGTCTTTCCCTAGTAGGGTAGGACTCTGGAGAGGTGTGGTTCTGAGTCACAGTGTTGAGGTCTCTTGCCCAGGGAGGTCAGGATGGTGTCATCGTAGCATCTGAAATTTGGTGGTTGAAAGGTGGTAAGATATAAAGCAGATACTGACCAAATTGGCCTAACTATGAGATGTATATCATGGTGATTTGATATCTGTGCAGTATGTGAAATTATTACCACAGTCAAGTTAATCGCACATTCATCACTTTACATAGTTTTACCTTTTTATTTTTTTTTCCACTTTGTGGTGGGAACATTCTTAGCAACTTAATTTTTTTTCCAAGTCATCTCCTGGAGGCCTTCCCCCCTACCCCCATTTTGTTGCCTTTGTTGTTATTGCTGTGTTGTTGGATAGGACAGAGAGAAATCAAGAGAGGAAGGGAAGATAGATAGGGAGAGAGAAAGATAGACACTTGCAGACCTGCTTCACCACTTGTGAAGCAACCCCCTGCAGGTGGAGAGCCAGGGGCTCGAACCAGGATCCTTATGATGGTCCTTGTGCCTTGCACCATGTGTGCTTAACCCGCTACGGTACTGCATGTGTGCTTAACCCGCTACGGTACTGCAAGGCCCCCAACCCGAGCAGGCTCTTATTGTTTCCATGTGCTGGCTATTGTAACTAATGCTGCAAGGTACATGGAAATACAAGTATCTTTTTAAAATGCCAATTGCATTTCTTTTGTATTTATACCCAAAGGTGGGCTTCCTGAATCATGTGGAAGTTCTGTTTTTCATTTTATGAGGAACCTCTGTATTATTTCTCACAGTGGCTGCACCAGTTTACATTCCCATTAACAGTGCGGTGCACAAGAGTTCCTTTCTTTCCACAGCCTCACCAACAGTTGTTTTCTTGTCACTTTGGAAATAAACTTGTTGACAGATGAGAGATTCCATAGAGACAGTTTGAGCAAAGCAATTTGAACAATAAAAATGTTCCCCTCCTTTCCTTTCTCTCCTCCTCCTCCTTCTTTTAATTATTTATTTATAAAAAGGAAACACTGACAAAACCCTAGGATAAGAGGGGTACAACTCCACACAGTTCCCACCACCAGATCTCCCTATCCCATCCCCTCCCCTGATAGCTTTCCTATTCTTTAACCCTCTGGGAGTGTGGGCCCAAGATCATTGTGGAATGCAGAAGGTGGAAGGTCTGGCTTCTGTGATTGCTTCCCCGCTGAACATGGACAATGACAGGTCGATCCATACTCCCAGCCAGTCTCTCTCTCTTTCCTAAGTGAAGCGGGGTTCTGTAAAAAAGTGTTGAGGGTAGTCAGTGGATAAAGTGGGGATAAAGAGAGGGAGAGGGAGAGTGAGAGTGAGAGACATATGCAGCCCTGCTTCATCTCATGAAGATTCCCCTCTGCAAGTGGGGACCAGGAGTTTGAACTTGGGTCCTTGTTTATGGCATGTGCTCAGTGGGGAGTGCCACCACCCAGTCCCTTGGATCTGTTGTCTCTAATTGATACCTAACACTAATGTTAGATGAACAGATGTAGGCTTTCCTCAGAAATGCAATACTTCATTTCTATAATATTTTTTTCTTCTTCTTTTATTTATAAAAGGGAAACATTGACAAAACCATAGGACAAGAGGGGTACAGCTCCACACAATTCACGCCAGCAGAATTCTGTCTCCCATCCCCTCCCCTGATAGCTTTCCTATTCTTTAACCCTCTGGGAGTATGGACCCAAGGTTATTGTGGGATGCAGAAGGTGGAAGGTCTGGCTTCTGTAATTGCTTCCTGGCTGAACATGGGCACTGACAAGTAGATCCATACTCCCAGCCTGCCACTCTTTCCCTAGTGGGGTGGGGTTCTGAGGAATTGGAGCTCTAGGACACATTCATGGAGTTGTCTGTCCAGGGAATTCTGGTTGGCATCATGTTAGTATCTGGAACCTGGTGGCTGAAAGTCAAACAAGTTGTTGACTAATCAATGAACTTAAAGGCTGGAGTAGTAGAGATGAAGAGTTGGGGGGGGGTCTCCATTCTATAGATAGCTAGTAGGCATATTTTAGTTACATTCCAAAGGGCTTGTGGCTATACTAGTTTTTTTCCCCCTTTTTTCCCCCTGAGCCTGAAATCTGATATGCAGGTGGACCCAAGTTATTGTCTGGGGAGATGATGTCATGGCTGGAAAAAGGACCAGAAAGCTGGATCAGGGAAGAGAGTAGCTCCCAAATATGGGAAAAGGTATTTAAATATTGTTGACTGTAAACTCCATCGATTTGATCTGATCTGGGGCCCATATTCAGCTTAGGACCCTATGTGACCTTTGTGTCCCTGTAGATCTGAGCTCACTTTCTGTGGTCATCAGTAGAAACATTCCAAGCTGCCCCAATATCAGGACCCATCTTCCTCAGGTGTAGCCTAGAGTATGTTGTCCAGCCTCCCTTTAGAGGCTGGGACACTCTCTACTGTTGTTGATACAAGTTGAGGGCAAGGTCATATGGAGGTCCACAAAGGGGTCTGTTTTGTTGTTCCTGATATAGATGACCGGTAACAATTCCTTTCCTCTTTCTTCATACCTTTGCTTATATGTGAGAATATTGGGGATCTTGTTGGTGGCACACCTGGTTAAGTGCACTTAGCACTATGCACAAAGAAGCATGCAAGGACCTGGGTTCAAGCCCCTGCTCCCCATGTGTGGGAAGGAATGCTTCACAAGCAGTGAAGCAGGTCTGTAGGTGTCTAGCTTTCTCTCTCTTTATCTTCCCCTCCCCTCTCAATTTCTTTTTTTTTTTAATTTTTTATTTAAGAAAGGATTAGTGAACAAAAGCATAAGGTAGGAGGGGTACAACTCCACACAATTCCCAACACCCAATCCCCATAACCCACCCCCTCCCATGGTAGCTTTCCCATTCTCTAGCCCTCTGGGAGCATGGACCCAGGGTCGTTGAGGGTTGCAGAAGGTAGAAGGTCTGGCTTCTGTAATTGCTTCCTCGCTGAACATGGGCGTTGACTGGTCGGTCCATACCCCCAGTCTGCCTCTCTCTTTCCCTAGTAGGGTGTGTCTCTGGGGAAGCTGAGCTCCAGGACACATTGGTGGGGTCTTCAATCCAGGGAAGCCTAGCCAGCATCCTGGTGGCATCTGGAACCTGGTGATTGAAAAGAGAGTTAACATATGAAGCCAAACAATTTGTTGAGCAATCATGGATCCCAAGCTTGGAATAGTGGAGAGGAAGTGTTAGGGAGTTACTCACTGCAAACTCTAGTGTAATCCTGCTTTCAGGTATATATTTTGCAGTAGTTTATGGATACGTGTGCACATAAGCTCTCTCTCACAGAAACTGATGTATATCTAGGTTATGGGACTTTGTTAGAAAGTGAACTACCTGAGATGAAATTAGAGTGTACTATTAAAGGAAAGGTCTCACCCGAGTAATGAAGCTGAAGGGTTGTTATTCCACACGTGAAGTCTCTGGATACAGTCTGAGGTGAAGCATGTTGAGATGGCAATCGTTGCTTTGGTTAGGTTGTGATCGGCGGATGCAATATTATTTGGTTTGGATTGGGAGATGCATACGGGAAAGTGGGCCCTATCCAAGGGTGCCAGGACTGGGGGAAGTAGGGGCTCTATAGTGAAGATGTGAGGTTCCTGCTGTCTTAGGGTTCAAAAAGACAATCAATAGTTAATATTATTATCACATTATTTGTTAATTGGGTTAACTTTGAAAAGTCCCTTTGTTATGGTTTGCTGTACAGTACCCAGTATCTTGTATATAGCTGTGCTATTGGAAGCTTCTAATCTACTTGGTCTAGGCTTTTGAGAGAGTCCGCATATCAAATACATAGCCTATATATTAAAAAGATTCAGTTTGTCTTTTGAGAAACTTTGAGACATACAATTGACTTCCCCCTCTCATATTAATTAACTACTGATTTATATGTCTACATTTTGCTAGGAGTGTACATAAACACCATTCCCACCACCAAAGGACTGTGACCCATCCCTCCCGCCCACTCCCACCCCCCACTGGCCCAGGAAGCTACATGTCTACCCCTCACCACTGGGTTTTTACTTTGGTGCCCTACTTACAATTTGATCAGGTCCTGCTTTTAGTTTCCCTTTCAGATCTTCTAAGTCAGCTTCTGTTGATGAGTCGGATCATCCCATACTCATCTTTACCTTTCTGACTTAGCTCACTTAACATAATTCCTTCTAGCTCTGTCCAAGATGGGTCAGAGAAGGTGGGTTCATTGTTTTTGATAGCTGCATAGTATTCCATTGTGTATATATAGCACAGCTTTCTCAGCCACTCATCTGTTGTTGGGCACCTGGGTTGCTTCCAGGTTTTAGCTATTATGAATTATGCTGCTATGAACATAGGAGTACACACCTCTTTTTGGTTGGGTGTTATGGAGTCCTTGGGGTATAACCCCAGGAGAGGAATTATTGGGTCATATGGAAGGTCCATGTCTAGCCTTCTGAGAGTTTTCCAGACTGCTCTCCACAGAGGCTGTACCAATTTACATTCCCACCAGCAATGTAAAAGGGTTCCTCTGTCCCCACATCCTCTCCAGCATTTGTTGTTGCTGTCCTTTTTGATGTATGCCATTCTTACAGGAGTGAGGTGGTATCTTAGTGTTGTCTTAATTTGCATTTCTCTGACAATCAGTGACCTAGAGCAGTTTTTCATATGTTTGTTAGCCTTTTGGATCTCCTCTGTGGTGAATGTTTTGTTCATTTCCTCTGCCCATTTTTGGATGGGGTCATTTGCTTTTTTGCGGCTAAGTTTGCTGAGCTCTTTATATATTTTGGTGATTAGTTTCTTGTCTGATGTCTGGCATGTGAAGATCTTCTCCCATTCTGTGAGGGCTCTCTCTGTTTGTTTAATAGTTTCTTTGGATGTGCAGAAGCTTTTCAATTTGATGTAGTCCCATTGGTTTGTTTCTGCTTTGGTCTTCCTAGCAACTGGGTTTGAGTCATCAGAGATGTCCTTGAGGTGTATGTGGGAAAGTGTTTTATCAATGTTTTCCTCTAAGTATTTGATTGTTTCTGGTCTGACATCTAGGTCTTTGATCCATTTGGAGTTGGTTTTTGTTTCTGGTGAGATAAAGTGGTTCAATTTCATTCTTCTGCATGTTTCAACCCAGTTTTCCCAGCACCATTTACTGAAGAGAGCCTCCTTTTCCCATTTAATCCTTTGGGCCCCCTTATCAAAGATTAGATGCCCATACGTGTTGGGATTTACTTCTGGGCTTTCAATTCTGTTCCACTGGTCTGTGTGCCTATTTTTGTTCCAGTACCATGCTGTTTTGATGATGATGGCTTTATAATATAGTTTAAGGTCTGGGAGTGTGATGCCTCCATTTCTGTTTCTTTTCCTTAAGATGGTTTTGGCAATTCTAGGTGTTTTCATGTTCCAGATAAATGATTGTAGTGTTTGTTCTATTCTCTTAAAGAAGCCTGGTGGAACTTTGAAGGGTATTGCACTAAATTTGTATATGGCTCTGGGGAGAATATTCATTTTGATGATATTTATTCTTCCAATCCATGAGCATGGGATATCTTTCCATTTCTTGGTATCAGTTTCTATTTCCTTGAGTAGCGACTCATAGTTTTCAGCATACAAGTCTTTCACTTCTTTGGTCAACTTTATTCCTAGGTATTTGATTGATTTTACTGAAACAGTAAATGGGAGTGATTTCTGGATGTCTTCTTCTTCAGATTTAGTGTTTGCATAAAGAAATGCCACTGATTTTTGTACATTTATTTTGTAGCCTGATACCTTGCTATATTGCCTAACAACTTCCAGTAATTTTCTACTGGATTCTTTAGGTCTTTCTATGTATACTATCATATCATCTGCAAATAGTGAGAGCTTCACTTCTTCCCTTCCAATCTGTATCCCTTTGATTTCTTTCTCTTGCCTGATTGCTATGGCAAGAACTTCCAATACTATGTTGAAGAGTAACGATGACAGTGGACAGCCCTGTCTAGTCCCCGATCTGAGGGGGAATGCTTTCAGCTTCTGTCCATTGAGTATGATGTTGGCTGTAGGTTTGCTATATATAGACTCCACTATCTTGAGGAATTTCCCATCTATTCCCATTTTTTGTAGAGTTTTGAGCATGAATGGGTGTTGGATTTTGTCAAAGGCTTTCTCTGCATCTATTGAGATAATCATGTGGTTTTTGGCTTTGCTTTTATTGATGTGATGAATGACATTGATTGATTTACGGATGTTGAACCAGCCTTGCATTCCTGGGATGAATCCCACTTGGTCATGATGAACAATCTTTTTGATGTGTTGCTGTATCCGGTTGGCCAAGATCTTGTTTAATATTTTGGCATCTATGTTCATCAGAGATATTGGTCTGTAGTTTTCCTTTTTTGTTCTGTCCCTATCAGCTTTTGGTATCAGGGTGATGTTGGCTTCATAAAAGGTGGAAGGGAGTATTCCTGTTTCTTCAATCTTATGGAATAGCTTAAGAAGTATGGGTATTAACTGTTTCCTGAAAGTTTTGTCGAATTCGTTTGTGAAGCCATCTGGTCCAGGACTTTTGTTGTTGGGGAGATTCTTAATAACGGTTTCAATTTCTTTGTCTGTGATTGGTGCATTTAGATTTTGTAGTTCTTCTTGGTTCAGTTTTGGAAGTGCATAGGTTTCTAGGAATTGTTCCATTTCTTCCAGATTCTCTAGCTTGGTGGCATATAGTTCTTTATAGAAGTTTCGCAGAATTCTCTGGATTTCTGTGGTGTCAGTTGTGATATCTCCTGTATCGTTTACAATTCTATTAATTTGAGTCTTCTCTCTTTTTTGTTTGGTGAGTCTGGCTAGGGGTTTGTCAGTTTTGTTTAATCTTTCAAAGAACCAACATTTGGCTTCATTGATCTTTTGTATGGTTCTTTTATTTTCGATGTTGTTTATTTCTGCTCTAACTTTAGTGATTTCTGTCCTTCTGGTTGCTTTAGGGTTCCTTTGTTCCTCTTCCTCTAAGTCCTTGAGGTGTGTCGTAAGGTCGTTCATTTGGGCTTCTTCTTGGTGTTTAATATGTGATTGTATGGCTATAAGTTTCCCTCTCAGTACTGCTTTCGCTGTGTCCCAAATATTTTGATAGGTTGTGTCTTCATTTTCATTAGTTTCCAGGAACATTTGAATTTCCTGTTTGAGTGAGTCTCTTCCCCAGTGGTTCTTAAGGAGCATGTTGTTTAGTTTCCAAATTCTATGTCTTTTAATAATTTTCCGTTTGTTGTTAAAAGTTAGTTTTACTCCACTGTGGTCTGAGAAGATACTTGGGATGATTTCAATGCTCTTGAATTTATTGATGCTGTCTTTGTGGCCTAACATGTGGTCTATCCTTGAGTATGTGTTATGTGGATTTGAAAAGAAGGTGTATTCCAGTTTTTTGGGGTGGAGGAGTCTGAAAATGTCCAAGAGGTCTAGTTTGTCAATCTCTTCATTCAATTCTCTTGTATCTTTATTGGTTCTCTGCTTTGTTGATCTGTCTAAGTGTGAGAGTGGGGAATTGAAGTCTCCTACTATTATTGTATTACTATTGATGTATTTTTGAAATTCTTTCAGTAGATGCTTAATGTATTTAGATGGTCCCTCGTTGGGTGCATAGATGTTTATAATTGTTAAGTCTTCTTGGCTGATTGATCCTCTAATCATTATGTAATGTCCTTGCCTATCTTTTATTACTTTATTCAATTTAAAATCTATCGTGTCTGAGATGAGAATGGCTGTTCCTGCCCTTTTTTGTGGACCGTTAGCCTGTATGATAGTTTTCCATCCTTTCACTTTAAGTCTGTGTTTATCTTGTTGTGACAGATGGGATTCTTGCAAGCAGCATATGGTTGGGTTATGTTTTCTGATCCATCCCCCCACCCTGTGCCTTTTGATGGGTGAGTTTAAGCCATTGACATTTATTGATATTATGGATTTAATGTATTGTAGTGCCATTGTTCTAAAAAACAATTTGTTTACTCTGATATATTGCAAGTGTTATAGTGATGTTCTTGTTTATAAGAGGTCTTTTAGTACCTCTTTCAGGGCCGGCTTGGTGATAGTTGCCTCCTTTAACTGTTGTTTGTCTAAGAACGTTTTGGTCCCTCCATCTAGCTTGAATGAAAGTCTAGCAGGATATATTATCCTTGGTTGAAACCCTTTTTCATTCAGGGCTCGATAGATATCTTGCCACTCCCTTCTGGCTTTTAGAGTTTGAGTTGAGAAATCTGCAGATAGTCTTATGGGTTTTCCCCTGTATGTGACTTTTTGTTTCTCTCTTGCAACCTTTAGGATCCTTTCTTTATCCTTACTTCTTCTCATTGTGACTATGATGTGTCTTGGTGTCTTCAGGTCTGGGTTGATTCTGTTTGGTACTCTCTGGGCCTCTTGAACCTTGATATCCTTTCTGTTATTCAGGTCTGGGAAGTTTTCTTGTATTATTTCCTCTAGAATGTTTTCTTCCCCTTCCTCTCTTTCTTCCTCTGGCAGGCCAATTATACGAATGTTACTTCTTTTGAGATCATCCCATATGTCTCTGTTGTTGTTTTCAGTGTCTCTCAATCTCTTTTTAAGCTCTTTCACCTCTTTCTTAGTTTTCTCTAACTCATCCTCTGTCTGACTAATTCTGTTTTCTGCTTCTGTTAGTCTGCTTTCCCTTGCCTCAGCTTCTTTCTTCATTACAGCTATTTCAGCTTTCAGTTCTCAAATTGTCTCAAGATAATCAGTATTTTCCTTGGGGGTCTCAACTGTTGTTTCCCTAATACTGCCATTCCTTTCCTCCAATGTTGTTTTCATTTCTGTGATTAATAAGTTTATTATTGCTTGTATACTTTTCTTATCTATGGTTACTTCTGACTGATTTGTGGTTTCTTCTGGGCTCTTGTCTTCATTCATTGGGGTAGCAGTTTTATTTGTTTTTAATCTACCCATTTTTTTTATTTATGTGTTTCTCTCTTTTTTTTATGCTCTGTTGTTCCTCAGTTGTTGTGTTTTGAGCACAAGTAACACTGTACTAAATACCTTTATGACAATTGCACTCACCAACCTCCGGAATAACAGTAGCAACTGAAGTAGGTATTGAAGGAGTTTAATCGTTACCAGTTAGCCAAACAATTTCTTCAGTCCGTGAAAAAATAGTAACCAAATCCCAGTGAAGAAAGAGAAAAGAAAGAGAGGATAGCAAGAATAGACAGTTATGCAAATCTACTATCCAGTGTATATTCTAGGGGTAACAAGAGTGTAAAGGGAATTAGAGCAGAGATACACACATAGAGAGTCCACTCTGGGTTAGATTTCTTCCCCAAAGTAATTTACAAATTCAGAAAGGCAAAGAAGAAAGAAGTGTATGACAAGATTAAAAAAAAAAGAGATAGAGAGAGATAAGAGAGAGAAAAGGGAGAAGATAAGAAGAAGAGTTGTAATTAAAGAGCAGTGCGAGGAACTTCCCAAATGTGTATCAGTGAATTTAAAAACAAAACAAAACAAAACAAAAACACCCTGTTTGGTGGTATGGGGTATCCTGCTAGTAGCTGGTCCCAGGCACTGCTTATGGGGGGGGGGGCGGCGGGAAGGATGTATGCTTGAAAATTAAAAGGAAGAAAAAAGAATTTTTTCCCCTACTCTAATTCTTAACCCAAATTAAGTTATAGACACCTCCTTGTTGTCACCGCTATGGCCCCTTATTGGCTGGCCTGCTAAAGGCAGAAAATCCTATTGTTTACACGAGATGTGTCTGGAGCTCAAAGGCTAGCCGCTTCTCAGTCCGCCATCTTCCGGGAAACCCCCCCTCCAGACTTTTTTAAAGGATTTCTCAAAAATGAAAACTAGCTCCAAGTCCTTTGATCCAATGAGAGCTATACTCAAGAAGTCTTTGGATCCGCCCTCAGGGTCGCGGTGGACCCTGGAGACTCCCAAGAGGCAGCCCCCGAGCTAAAGTGCTCTCTCCGGGTCCTCTGCCTGCCACGCTCTGCAACCGGCGGAGGAGCCGCCTTCCTGGGCGGGCGGAGGACAATGCCCGGCGCACTTGCCTTGCCCGGCGCCCTGGGAATTCTGGAGCCCCGCTAGTCCATGTCACCTTTACTCTAATTCTTAACCCAAATTAAACTGTACTCACTTCTTTGGTGCCCCCCCTTATTGACTGGCCTGCTAAAGGCAGAAAATCCTACCGTTGCCGACGATGCGGTCAGAGCGCTCGCTGTCAGCGACTTCTCAGGCCGCCATCTTCCTCTATGTCCCCCCCCCCCTCAATTTCTATCTGTCCTATGGAATGAAAAGAAAAAAAAGGCATGTATGCGTGTGGGAGGGGGGGAGAATCTTCATGAACAAAGTCTCCTCTACAGCATCGGCATGGCCTTTCTCCTGTATTCTTTCTGGTGTCCTCTCCCAACCCGCCTGGCAGCCAGACTGCCTTATGCCCACACATCCCTCTCTGAGGCTCCCAGCTCCTCCCACTCCAGTCTGAATAGCACTGGAGCAACACTTGAGGTCTGGTCAGAGCCCTCAGGCACCCCACCTTGGCTAACTTCAGGCTTTCTTTTGAGCTCATTTTTGGCAAGGTGTATGTATTCTTGAGGTGTATGTATTCTATGTATTATCTTTGCACTCTCGGCTAAACTTTTTGCTCTTGCTGCTTCTCACAAGACCATTTTTTAAAAAGCATTCTCCAGCCATTGCTCTTCATTCTTTTGATGAAAGAATGGAGCTGAAGCAGCGCAAAGCATGCATGGCCAGCTAGCTGCACGCAGTAGCCCTATCCCTGGCGACGGGCTGGTGACATCTGCTCTGCAGATGTTTGTATGGAGAACACTGCCCATTACTAGGATTACACAAAGCTTTGCTGATTGAGTCAGCAGGGTTTTGCATCATTTCTTCTTTTCCTCATTTGTATTTAGTACTAAGTCAACATGCTGTTGTTTTTATTGTTGTTGTTTTTGAGAAGAGCACATATTTGTTTATTCCCAAATAACCTCCAGGTGCTTACTAATTTATTTAATGGTCGAATGAATTTCTTATCTATGTTTGTTTTTCCCAAAGCACCGTGGGACACGGACTAAAAATGTGTTGAATGACCAAATAGATTTTGAGTAGGCGAGTGGATACAGAAAGAATGGAAGGGTGTGGAGTGGATCGATGTTTTCAAAGCAGACATTCTGCACATATGAGAAATTTGCAGCAATTGGATTTATCAATCTAATAAACAACTTGCACTGGCATCGATGACACTCTGGGTTGGGGAACTCGGTGGGTGCTGTAGGGAGTGCCCCGAGCCCTGTATAGTGCATGGTAGGAACTCTGGCTTCTGCCTACTAGGTGCCAGTAGCCACCCCCCCACACACACACATACACTATTGCCAACCTCAAATGTCTCTAGGTATTGCCAAGTCTCCAGAATTGCCTTCAGTTGAGATCTGGTTGCCTCTTAAGATCCTTTGATTCCATTTTTCCCCTTCTCTCCAGCTACATGCCTAGTAAGGTGTAAATCATTTTCAAACGTCCTCCAGTCCCTCCAGTGGCCGAGCAGACGCGGGCAGTTCTCTCAGTGGATGTACACTTGCTGTTCCCATCTTTGCTGGAGGAGGTGCAGGACCTGACAGTCACACCAGACATCACTTGCCTGGCGTCATCATTTTCCAACTGAATCAAGCTGTCAGGTTTTATTACATGGGAACTGCTGCTGCCAACTGCAGCAAAATGCCTTCTGTCTGCCCCCAACATTTAGAGCATTGGACTTGAAAGCATTAGGTCTTGAATTTGATCCCCAGCATTGAATCTGCCAGAGTGATACTCTCCCTCTCCTCTCCTCTCCTCTCCTCTCCTCTCCTCTCCTCTCCTCTCCTCTCCTCTCCTCTCCTCTCCTCTCCTCTCTCTTTCGTGTTAATAAATAAGCAACAAGAGAGAGAGAGAGAGAGAGAGAGAGAGATTGATGGGCTGTGGTGATGTGTAGATAGGTATTGTATTAAGTCATAATTTACCATGTACTTAAGTAAAACTAAACGGGCCCAGGTAACAAGCACCTATGATCTTGCTTCTGTGGGTCAGGGGCTCAGGAGCTGCTTAGCCAGGAGGTTCTGGCTTCAGGTCTCTCTGAGGCTGAGTGGAGATGTCAGCTGTGGCTGCAGGGAGATGAACGGTTGACTGAAGTTGTTCTGGGGAATCCAGGTTTTTCACCCATTTCTTAGCAGGTAGGAGTTCTAGATTTTTTGGAACGCAAACACAAAAACAAAAATGATGAACAGTTAAATTTGAAAGAATTAAGTATGAGTAGTGGTTTTATATAAATATGTCCTGGATATGGCATAGGACAGACTATAAAATTTTTCATTGTTTATCTGATGTTCAAATCTAACTGGCATTCTGCTTCCTATATGATAATCTTTCTGGTAGTAGGTCTCAGTTCCTTGCCATGGGGGGTCTCCCCCAAGAACATTTTTAGTGTCTTCATGGCATGGTGGCCAATTTCCTTAAGGATGAGTGATAGGGAGCTAGAAATTTCATTCTGTCTATGATCTAGCTTCACAAATAGCACCATCATTTTTGCCAATTTCTTCTTTTTCCCTCTTTTCTCCCCCCATCCCTTTCTCTTTTTCCAGAGCACTGCTCAGCTCTGGATTTTGGTAATGTCAAGGATTAAGCCTGGGACCTTGGAACCTTAGGCATGAAGGTCTCTTGCGAAAGTACTGTTATAATCCCAGCCCCTGTTCTGCAAATTCTGTTAGTGACCAGTTCTGACGCAGAGTGGCATGAAGTTGCATAAGAGTGTGGTCACTGGGTGCCATCTTGGAAGGTGGGTCTCACATCTCTATTAGGGGATTTGAAAGCTGCTGATTAGATCTTGCCCTTGTGATAGACAGGATTCTCCAGCTACTCCTAATGAGTAATGTCACAGGCTATGACATGTAGTGGATGAGATGTTGCTCCTGGATTGGGTTATGTTATCTAGCCGTGGTGATGGGCTTTCATTTTCATAGTTCTTTCACTTTGTGTGGTCCCCTCGAGCATGACTCTCCTCTGCTGGTCTTGGGGGAGCTACTGTATGGAGAGGCCTGTTAAATGGGTGTTATGATAAGAAAGTGGGTGACTTTAAGGAGTAGAGATTCACCCTGGCCAGTAGGCAGCAAGAAAGTTGGGGGTCTCAGCCCTTCAGTGACAAGGAGCGAACTTTGGCCAGCAGGAAGGCAGCCCTGCACCATCCTAGCTGCAGGCCCCCTTTGACCCTGAAACTGAGGGGTCAGCTTGCCTGTACTTAGACTGTGATGCTCACAATACGTGCACTGCACCGGGGCTGTTGTCCTGCCCTTGGGAGAATATGAGTCGGTCTCCCACTCTCCAAATGCCCTCTATTAAAATGTGTGCACTGCCACAATGTGCCTGAAAAGATAAATAGAGTCAATTCGCAAAGCGCCAGTCAACAAGTTGCTATAATTAAGTATGGAGAGTGACGGAGATAAGTGAGCAGCGCCTCTGAGCTTTAGAGCACAGGACAGGATGAACTGGTTTAGCTCAGGGATTCCAGAGAGGGTTTCTGGAGGAAGTGCCAATGAGAGTGTAAGTGTGTGTGTGTGTGTGTGTGTGTGTGTGTGTGTGTGTGTGTGTGATGTAAACTGCTGTGTTGACTCGCAGAGAAGTGCATGAATCTTAAGTATGCAATCTGATCAGATTTTATCTAGTGAGTACCCATACAGCCATTGCTCAGATCAGGAAACCAGGCTGTGTAGGTAGATCACACACTTTACTATGCTTAAAGACCTGGCTTGGAGCCCTGGCTCCACGTGGGAGGGAATGGCACGGGGCAGGGGGTTAGGGGGTGGGGTGGGTCTTCATGGATGGTAGAGCAGTACTGTGGTGTTTCTCTCTCTCTCTCTCTCTTTTAATGTTTTATTCATTAGAGAGAGAGAATGCAAGGGGCCAGGGCCCCGCTCAGCTCTGGCTTACAGTGGTGCTTGGTATTGAACTTGGGACCTTGGACCTCAGGCACTAGAGACTTTTTGCTGAACCATAATGCTGTCCCCTCAACCCATTTCTCTATTTCTCTTTTGCACTCTCCCTCTCCCTCTCCTATCTGAAATAAAAAGACTCTGCCTGCAGGTGGAGGAATCATGCATATGTGAGGCCCTGGCCCCTCAAAAAAGAAAAAAAAAAGTAAAGAAAAGAAATCGGTGGCCTGCTTCCCAGAATCCCCAGTATGTTCTATTCCAGAGAGTAACTTGTTCTCTACAAGGGGACCCCTGTCCTGACTTGTAAGTGCATACCTGTATGACTGCTTCCCCCCTCTCTCTTTATCTTATATCATTAGGCTAATATAATATGTATGTGCTCTTTTCTACCTGGGAACCCCCACGTTATGTCTGTGAATGCTGTAATGCTGTTCATGTCACTACATGTAGCTATAGTTACCTTTGTCTCATGACTGTGTGACATTCCCTTTCTAGAAGATACCATATTTCTGTGTGTCAATGTGGGTGATCTGTTTCCACACTTTGCTAATATATATGGTGCTTCTGTGAACATTCTGGTGCAAGGCCTTGGTGAGCAGCACACTCTGAGTAGCTAGATAGCTTGGAGTAGAATTGGGTCATAGGATGAAGGCATGGAACTTTTGAAATCAAAGAGTAGGTATCTGATAGGGCTTATAGTCTTGGTCTACCTCTCCAAGCTTGGCTTAGGCCATTCTTAGAAACACAATTGAAGGGGGGAGAGAGAGAGAGAGAGAGAGAGAGAGAGACCAGTGCTAGATTGTTCACTACCTTGCAAGTCACATTCAAATCAGATTTCATCCTGAGGAGCATTAAGGGGTTAAAGAAAGTAAAAGATTAAAATGCCCTTTCAGTCTCTCTTCTTGGCCAGGGTTTGGAGATTGAATGGAAGAGAGGCATGCCTAGTGCCAGCAGACAAATTGATTGCTATTTCAGGAGTTGTGAACTACAAAATGATCAGATCTTATGAGGGTTTACTAGGTTGACTGTTGATGTTGGCTGAAATAAAGGGCATTGCATTTAATCACTGTTCTTCCAGCAGACTTGGCTGGCATGTTTTACAAGTGAACAGGGAGACTTGTGGCGCAGTGGTCTGCCTTCTGCAGCCCGCACACACCACTGTACTAGTTGTGCACTCTACAGGCATCATGGTAAAGAAAACAGAAAGTAGGGGCTGAGTGCTGGCTCATGCCTTCCATGCTGAGGCCCTGGCTCAATTTTTGGCACCACACCAGGGCAACAAAGACAGGCAAATGGAGCTCCTTGGATGGTGAGTGCAGTGCTTTGGCACCTCTCTGCTTCTCTTTGCCTCTCTCATGAAAGTCTGCAATAGAAAAATTGGGCCTGGTTGACTCAGCACATGTGTGAAACCTGGGTTCGCTTTTCACACTGCATGAAAGGAAGTAAGGGAAGGAAAGAAAGGAGCGGGGAAGAAGAAGGGAAGAAGGGAGGTGTGGAGGGAAGAAAGGAATGGGAAGGGAAGGAGGGAGGGAAGAAGGTAGACAGGAAATGCCCAAGGGCCACTTTAGTGAATGATCAATGTTTGTGAAATGGTTGTGAGAAGCAGTTCTCTTGCCACATACCTTTAAAGACATTCTTCACTTCCCATCAGTTTTGTGGGGAAGAGAGACATATTTCCCACTCAAGGGTCAGCTAGATGTAAGTCTGATGGAAATACATGGCTTTGCCACTAAATGCCCAGCAAGACTGTTCAGCTCACCTATCCCCATCCAAGTCTCCAAGGCTACCCAAGCCTCTCCTTCTCCTATATTTATTTTATTATTATTATCATTTTTACCAGAGCACTGCTCAGCTTTGGCCTATAGTGGTACAGGGAATTGAACCTGGGACCTCAGAGCCTCTGGCTAGAGAGTCTCCTTGCATATCCATTATGCTGTCTCCCCTGCCCCCAAGTCTTTCTTGATTGAGGAGCCAGGAGAGGGGATTCTCACGCGAGATCTAGCCTGGACTTCACATTTCTCCCCCCCCCCCCAAACATTTTGAAATTTAATGATTATTAATGAGAGAAAAGTTAGCTGTGGGAGTTAGGAACTTTTCCAGAGGTATGTAAGATGAAATATAAAAATGTATATACCCACCTGCCTGCATTGTAATCTGTCCTGTTTCAAGCCTAATTGTGATAAGATATAAGAATGATTCCTTCATTTCTTTTTCTCTTGTCCCTGATGCAATATCCCATGGTTTCTCTTACCCTCTCCACTTTATTTTTTCTTTCCTGAAAAATGGAACAATCTGAGTATGCTTTCAGGAAATATCATTGTTAGGGCTTTGGGTTGTTGTGGTTCCAGAGGGAGGGAACCTCACCTTTCAGAGGAGTAAGATCTACCTGTCTCCACCGATAGGCTGCTCACAACATTGGCTTCTCAGAGGGGTCACACCCATGTGGCCAGACACTCACAGCCTAGTGTGAGATAGTATCTCTGCCCCTGTGAGCCCATGACAACTTCACCTTTGCAGTGGCCCCTATTCATTCCACACGGTTAGTTCTGAGAAGTCACAAAAAGCCTACACACGCTTGGGGAAAGAGAGTCTGACAGTCTGACAGTCAACCTCCAGAAAGGATCTAAAGCCATTTTCCCCCTCACTGGTTACACTCTGAAAGTCAGCTACTAGTTGATAGTCAGCTGATGGGAAACTGCTGACTCTGAATGTGTTTTTTTCTAAGACTGGCCACTCCTGTCTCTGACAAATGGAATCTTGAAACACACCCACTCCCTAAAAGCAGCAGTGTGGTCAGAAAACCTGGCCAGCAAAACTCTGCCTTACCTAAGTAAGAAATATGGTCACGCTTTTGATATCAGAAAGTATGTAATGGTCTTAATCCGTTGTCCATTTTCTATTGCCTCTTGGCTGTCTGTATAGGCCGGTATTACAAAATTCAGCAGTCCTATGGGATATGAAGCTAAATTACTGCACCTTAGGGTGTAATTCTGCCCGTGAATATGCTTTTAAAAAATAATTAAATTGGGGGCCAGGTGATGGCATGCCAGTTGAGTGCACACATTACAAAGCACAGGGACCCGGCTTTGAGGTCCATCACACCGCCTGCAGGGGGAAGCTTCACAAATGGTGCAGCAAGTTCTGCAGGTGTGTCTCTATCGCTCTTCCCTCTCTAGCTCCCCTTACCCTTCAAATTCTCACTGTCCTATCCTATAAAAAAGAAATGGCCACTGGGAATGACAGAATCATTGTTCAGGCACCAAACCCCAGCGATAACCCGGGTATCAATGAATAAAAGATTAAAAAAATAACTCAGGAGCATGGGGGCAGGCTCAGAAGACTGTGTGTGTGAGAGCCTGGGTTCAATCCCTGATGTTGTATATGCTAGGGCAGAGCAGTGCTCTGGTCTCTCATAAGATAATCTTGTAATATTTCATTGTTTATTTACTTATTTGGTAGAGATAGAACGTGAGATGGAAGGGGAAGATAGAGAGGGAGAGAGAGAGATGCTTGCAGCCCTCTACACAGATTCTCTTTCATCCCGTTGCCGCTGTTAATTGAATTCTAGTTTCAGAGTGAGCTTTACAGTTTATTCATAGACTTTAAAAGGCAACGTCTTTGAGTAGTTAAAAAATGCATAATAACAACCCCTTTACTAGTCTGCTTGTGTTGTAAGCAATCCCCTTTTTCTCACTAGTGGGGTATCTCTCTCGTTCTCTCTTTTTTTGCCTCTAGGGTTATCTAGGGTTATTGCTGGGGCTCGGTGCCTGCACCACAAATATACTGCTCCTGGAGGCCATTTTTTCCATTTTTTGTTGTTGGATAGGACAGAGAGAAATGGAGAGAGAGGGGAAGATGGGGGCGGGGGTGGGGGGAGAGAAAGATACCTACAGACCTGCTTCACTACCTGTGAAGCAACTCCCCTGCAGATGGGGAGCCAGGGGCTCGAACTGGGGATCCTTATGCTGGTCCTTGCACTTTGCACCACGTGCACTTAACCCATTGAGCTACCGCCTGGCCACTAGTGGGATATCTTGAGTTCATATTCCTTCAAAGCTGTCCATGTAAGTGTCCACACCTCACTATTTTGGAGGCTGTTGTCTTTTCCTTCATTCCATTAATAGTCTATTCTTTTGTCCTTGGGTGGGGGGGAACCAAACAAGCCTGCAGTTAGCTGCTGTGCCAGATTAACATGCAGTCAAGCAGGTGTGCCACCACCTGGCCTCACTGTGCCAGGTTATAAATGTGGCTGCAGGTTGTTGAATCTCTTCTGTCTGTGATCTCTAGGAGCTTTCTCCCTTGACTTGGTGTGGTCTCTTGGCTTTCTGTGGTCAGTGGGATACTAACAAGGGGTATGTAAAAGCCTGAAGTATGTCTTGGGACTTGCTGATTGTGGAGCTTTAAGCTGTCACCACCACTGTGTGAGTGAGCCTGGGGTAGCCTACTGGAGTGTGAGACACTTAAGTTATCCTTATCTCCCAAGGTACTATATAGCTAACTGTCAGACACAAGGGAGGTCCTCCAAGATGCTCCAGGCCAACTCCCTAAACTGGTATACCCCAGGAGAATCATTTAGTTGATGCAATGAATTGAGAGACAGTACGTTTTTGTTATGTTTTTGTCTTAAGCTACTATGTAGGGGGATTATTTATTATGTAGTAAAAGCAGCTGATGTAACCTAAATGAAAAAAACTAGTCATTACTACCCCTGAAAAAAGGGCCTGCATGCTCTCTAAGGGGGAAAAAAAACTAGCATCATGAAAATCTAGAAACAAATTATGTCATACTGGATTGGATCTTGGAATAGGTGGGACGTAAATAGTCTAAAAGACCATTGTGGGACTAGTGAGACGGAGCAACTGGGAAATGCATTATAGGGTAGAATTCTAGGGTTAATTATATCATCATTATGTAAGAGCATATCCTTGTTTTAAAGAAACACACTAAAGTGTAGTGTGGTGGTATGATTACTCTCAGAGGAAACTCACAATAATATTCTCTCAGAGAACAAATAATATTATATTTGTGCGTGAGTGAGAGAAAGTAAGGCAGAATGTAAAAAGTATAAAGCAGGGGTCGGGTGGCAGTGCAGTGGGTTAAGCGCACATGGCGCGAAGCGCAAGGACTGCCTTAAGGATCCTGGTTCAAGCCCCTGGCCCCCCACCTGCAGGGGGGTCACCTCACAAGTGGTGAAGCAGGTCTGCAGGTGCCTATCTTTTTCTCCCCCTCTCTGTCGTCCACTCCTCTTTCCATTTCTATCTGTCCTATACAAGGACATCAATAACAACAATAATAACCACAACAATGATAAAACAACAAGGATGACAAAAGGGGGGAAGTCTCTAGGAGCAGTGGATTCATTGTGCAGGCACTGAGCCCCAGAGATAACCCTGGAGGCAAAAAAAAGTATAAAGCAACTGTGGCAATATATTATAAATCGTCAATGTGGGTAAAGTTCTTTGGGAGTTCTTTGTTTTTGTGGCTTTTCATTTAAAAAAAAAACTTTTCAGAATATGTAAACATTTAAAAGTCTCAGTAATCAAGGAAAACACAACTAACTGCAGTGTCTTTAACAAAGAACATAATTTCAGTCTACTTGTTTTAGTCAACATCAAGATCCTTAGTCATGTAGACATTAGATCATTGGGTCATGATGGAAATAGGGAATGAAGAATGCTGGATTCAAGTTCATGGCCAAAAACATGTGGAGATAAACAGAAGCTCTTTAAAAGAAAACAGTAATGGGGGTGGGGTAGATAGCATAATGGTTAAAGAGATTCTCACACCTGGGGCTCCAAAGTTCCAGGTTCAAACCCTCCTCACTACCCTACCATAAGCCAGAGCTGAGCAGTACTCTGGGAAAAGGGGGAGAGAGAGAGAGAGAAAGAGAGAGAGAGAGAGAGAAGAAGAAGAAGAAGAAGAAGAAGAAGAAGAAGAAGAAGAAGAAGAATCAGGAGGAGGAGGAGAAGGAGAAGAAGGGAGGAGGAGGAGGAGGAGGAAGAAGAGGAAGAAGAAGAGGAAGAAGAAGAAGAAGAGGAAGAAGAAGAAGAAGAAGAAGAAGAAGAAGAAGAAGAAGAAGAAGAAGAAGAAGAAGAATGAAGAAGGAGAAGGAGGAGAGGGAGAATGCTTGGGGGTGTTTGAGGCCTTTATGGGTGATAAGAACAAGTGATAAAGATTGCAAGCATTGATACTGGTAAAGACCAACATTTATCCCATGCCATGCACGATACATATAACCCTGGATTCTCAAAATGACACAGGAAAGTAGGATCACAATGACAGAAATGACAGGGTGGCATATGGAGCAGAAAGACACATTTTAATCTGAAAGACAGGTCATGGATTGCCTATAGGGAAGACTTGTATTTTTAGTTGCTGCAAAATGTAGCCCAAATAAGAATACTAGTGCCACTGGGAAAAAGTGTCCTGGGTCTTTTCTGTTGCTGTCAGGAGCTGGAGACACTTGATAGAAAATAGTGTGACTTGGAGCTGAGTCTGGGCGCCTGCAGCCTTACCATGGCCACTCCCTCTTTGTGGCTTTACTTTCTCCCCCCCTTTTTTTCCTTTAGCCTTCTTGTCCCTCTGCCACAGGCTGGTGGCTCTCACAAGCAAAATCTAAGCACTTTGGGAGTCTCTCAGGTAAAGGACTATATTTTTTGAAACCTTGCACTGATCTAGTGTACTGCTTTGTGAGTACTGTATAATCAACCAGCACCCCCATTCCAGAAGAGAATGCTGCCTGATGCCCACAAGCCATTGTCACATCCTTCCCATTCACGTGTTCCCTCTAAGGGTAACCATCATGAACTTCTTTTTTTTTTTTTTTATGGTATATATCTTTTTTTTTTTAATTTAAATTTTTAATTTAAGAAAGGATTAGTGAACAAAAGCATAAGGTAGGAGGGGTACAACTCCACACAATTCCCACCACCCAATCCCCATAACCCACCCTCTCCCATGATAGCCTTCCCATTCTCTAGCCCTCTGGGAGCATGGACCCAGGGTCGTTGAGGGTTGCAGAAGGTAGAGGGTCTGGCTTCTGTAATTGCTTCCCCGCTGAACATGGGCGTTGACTGGTCTGTCCATACTCCCAGTCTGCCTCTCTCTTTCCCTAGTAAGGTGTGTCTCTGGGGAAGCTGAGCTCCAGGACACATTGGTGGGGTCTTCAATCCAGGGAAGCCTAGCCAGCATCCTGGTGGCATCTGGAACCTGGTGATTGAAAAGAGAGTTAACATACAAAGCCAAACAATTTGTTGAGCAATCATGGATCCCAAGATTGGAATAGTGGAGAGGAAGTGTTAGGGAGGTACTCACTGCAAACTCTAGTGTAATCCTAATTTCAGGTATATATTTTGCAGTAGTTTATGGATACGTGTGCACATACGCTCTCTCTCACAGAAACTGGTGTATGTCTAGGTTATGGGACTTTGTTAGAAAGTGAACTACCTGAGATGAAATTAGAGTGTACTATAAAAGGAAAGGTCTCACCCGAGTAATGAAGCTGAAGGGTTGTCATTCCACACGTGAAGTCTCTGGATACACACTGAGGTGAAGCATGTTGAGATGGCAATCGTTGCTTTGGTTAGGTTGTGATCGGCGGATGCAATATTATTTGGTATGGATTGGGAGAAGCATACGGGAAAGTGAGCCCTATCCAAGGGTTCCAGGACTGGGGGAAGTAGGGGCTCTATAGTGAAGATGTGAGGTTCCTGCTGTCTTAGGGTTCAAAAAGACAATCAATAGTTAATATTATCATCACATTATTTGTTAATTGGGTTAACTTTGAAAAGTCCCTTTGTTATGGTTTGCTGTACAGTACCCAGTATCTTGTATATAGCTGTGCTATTGGAAGCTTCTAATCTACTTGGTCTAGGCTTTTGAGAGAGTCCGCATATCAAACACGTAGCCTATCTATTAAAAAGATTCAGTTTGTCTTTTGAGAACCTTTGAGACATACAATTGATTTCCCCCTCTCATATTAATTAACTACTGATTTATATGTCTACATTTTGCTAGGAGTGTACATAAACACCATTCCCATCACCAAAGGACCGTGACCTATCCCTCCCGCCCATTCCCACCCCCCACTGGCCCAGGAAGCTACATGTCTACCCCTCACCACTGGGTTTTTACTTTGGTGCCCTACTTACAATTTGATCAGGTCCTGCTTTTAGTTTCCCTTTCAGATCTTCTAAGTCAGCTTCTGTTGATGAGTGGGATCATCCCATACTCATCTTTAACTTTCTGACTTAGTCCACTTAACATAATTCCTTCTAGCTCTGTCCAAGCTGGGTCAGAGAAGGTGAGTTCATTGTTCTTGATAGCTGCATAGTATTCCATTGTGTATATATACCACAGCTTTCTCAGCCATTCATCTGTTGTTGGGCACCTGGGTTGCTTCCAGGTTTTAGCTATTATGAATTGTGCTGCTATGAACATAGGAGTACACACCTCTTTTTGGTTGGGTGTTATGGAGTCCTTGGGGTATAACCCCAGGAGAGGAATTATTGGGTCATATGGAAGGTCCATGTCTAGCCTTGTGAGAGTTTTCCAGACTGCTCTCCACAGAGGCTGTACCAATTTACATTCCCACCAGCAATGTAAAAGAGTTCCTCTGTCCCCACATCCTCTCCAGCATTTGTTGCTGCTGTCCTTTTTGATGTATGCCATTCTTACAGGAGTGAGGTGGTATCTTAGTGTTGTCTTAATTTGCATTTCTCTGACAATCAGTGACCTAGAGCAGTTTTTCATATGTTTGTTAGCCTTTTGGATCTCCTCTGTGGTGAATGTTTTGTTCATTTCCTCTGCCCATTTTTGGATGGGGTCATTTGCTTTTTTGCGGCTGAGTTTGCTGAGCTCTTTATATATTTTGGTGATTAGTTTCTTGTCTGGCATGTGAAGATCTTCTCCCATTCTGTGAGGGGTCTCTCTGTTTGTTTAATAGTTTCTTTGGATGTGCAGAAGCTTTTCAATTTGATGTAGTCCCATTGGTTTGTTTCTGCTTTGGTCTTCCTTGCAATTGGGTTTGATTCATCAAAGATATCCTTGAGGTGTAGATGGGAAAGTGTTTTACCAATGTTTTCCTCTAAGTATTTGATTGTTTCTGGTCTGACATCTAGGTCTTTGATCCATTTGGAGTTGATTTTTGTTTCTGGTGAGATAAAGTGGTTCAATTTCATTCTTCTGCATGTTTCAACCCAGTTTTCCCAGCACCATTTATTGAAGAGAGCCTCCTTCTTCCATTTAATCCTTTGGGCCCCCTTATCAAAGATTAGATGCCCATAGGTGTTGGGATTTACTTCTGGGCTTTCAATTCTGTTCCACTGGTCTGTGTGCCTATTTTTGTTCCAGTACCATGCTGTTTTGATGATGATGGCTTTATAATATAGTTTAAGGTCTGGGAGTGTGATGCCTCCATTTCTGTTTCTTTTCCTTAGGATGGTTTTGGCAATTCTAGGTGTTTTCAGGTTCCAGATAAATGATTGTAGTGTTTGTTCTATTCTCTTAAAGAAGCTTGGTGGAACTTTGATGGGTATTGCATTAAATTTGTATATGGCTCTGGGGAGAATGTTCATTTTGATGATATTTATTCTTCCAATCCATGAGCATGGGATATCTTTCCATTTCTTGGTATCAGTTTCTATCTCCTTGAGTAGCGACTCATAGTTTTCAGCATACAAGTCTTTCACTTCTTTGGTCAACTTTATTCCTAGGTATTTGATTGATTTTGCTGAAACAGTAAATGGGAGTGATTTCTGGATGTCTTCTTCTTCAGATTTAGTGTTTGCATAAAGAAATGCCACTGATTTTTGTACATTGATTTTGTAGCCTGATACCTTGCTATATTGCCTAACAACTTCCAGTAATTTTCTACTGGATTCTTTAGGTCTTTCTATGTATACTATCATATCATCTGCAAATAGTGAGAGCTTGACTTCTTCCCTTCCAATCTGTATTCCTTTGATTTCTTTCTCTTGCCTGATTGCTATGGCAAGAACTTCCAATACTATGTTGAAGAGTAACGGTGACAGTGGGCAGCCCTGTCTAGTCCCTGATCTGAGGGGGAATGCTTTCAGCTTCTCTCCATTGAGTATGATATTGGCTGTAGGTTTGCTATATATAGACTCCACTATCTTGAGGAATTTCCCATCTATTCCCATTTTTTGTAGAGTTTTGAGCATGAATGGGTGTTGGATTTTGTCAAAGGCTTTCTCTGCATCTATTGAGATAATCATGTGGTTTTTGGCTTTGCTTTTATTGATGTGATGAATGACATTGATTGATTTACGGATGTTGAACCAGCCTTGCATTCCTGGGATGAATCCCACTTGGTCATGATGAACAATCTTTTTGATGTGTTGCTGTATCCGGTTGGCCAAGATCTTGTTTAATATTTTGGCATCTATGTTCATCAGAGATATTGGTCTGTAGTTTTCCTTTTTTGTTCTGTCCCTATCAGCTTTTGGTATCAGGGTGATGTTGGCTTCATAAAAGGTGGAAGGGAGTATTCCTGTTTCTTCAATCTTATGGAATAGCTTAAGAAGTATGGGTATTAACTGTTTCCTGAAAGTTTTGTAGAATTCGTTTGTGAAGCCATCTGGTCCAGGACTTTTGTTGTTGGGGAGATTCTTAATAACGGTTTCAATTTCTTTGTCTGTGATTGGTGCATTTAGATTTTGTAGTTCTTCTTGGTTCAGTTTTGGAAGTGCATAGGTTTCTAGGAATTGTTCCATTTCTTCCAGATTCTCTAGCTTGGTGGCATATAGTTCTTTATAGAAGTTTCGCAGAATTCTCTGGATTTCTGTGGTGTCAGTTGTGATATCTCCTGTATCGTTTACAATTCTATTAATTTGAGTCTTCTCTCTTTTTTGTTTGGTGAGTCTGGCTAGGGGTTTGTCAATTTTGTTTAATCTTTCAAAGAACCAACATTTGGCTTCATTGATCTTTTGTATGGTTCTTTTATTTTCGATGTTGTTTATTTCTGCTCTAACTTTAGTGATTTCTGTCCTTCTGGTTGCCTTAGGGTTCCTTTGTTCCTCTTCCTCTAAGTCCTTGAGGTGTGTAGTAAGTTCGTTCATTTGGGCTTCTTCTTGGTGTTTAATATGTGATTGTATAGCTATAAGTTTCCCTCTCAGTACTGCTTTAGCTGTGTCCCAAATATTTTGATAGGTTGTGTCTTCATTTTCATTAGTTTCCAGGAACATTTGAATTTCCTGTTTGAGTGAGTGTCTGACCCAGTGGTTCTTAAGGAGCATGTTGTTTAGTTTCCAAATTCTATGTCTTTTAATAATTTTCCGTTTGTTGTTAAAAGTTAGTTTTACTCCACTGTGGTCTGAGAAGATACTTGGGATGATTTCAATGCTCTTGAATTTATTGATGCTGTCTTTGTGGCCTAACATGTGGTCTATCCTTGAGTATGTGTTGTGTGGATTTGAAAAGAAGGTGTATTCCAGTTTTTTGGGGTGGAGGAGTCTGAAAATGTCCAAGAGGTCTAGTCTGTCAATCTCTTCATTCAATTCTCTTGTATCTTTATTGGTTCTCTGCTTTGTTGATCTGTCTAAGTGTGAGAGTGGGGTATTGAAGTCTCCCACTATTATTGTATTACTATTGATGTATTTTTGAAATTCTTTCAATAGGTGTTTAATGTATTTAGATGGTCCCTCGTTGGGTGCATAGATGTTAATAATTGTTAAGTCTTCTTGGCTGATTGATCCTCTAATCATTATGTAATGTCCTTGCCTATCTTTTATTACTTTATTCAATTTAAAATCTATCGTGTCTGAGATGAGAATGGCTGTTCCTGCCCTTTTTTGTGGACCGTTAGCCTGTATGATAGTTTTCCATCCTTTCACTTTAAGTCTGTGTTTATCTTGTTGTGACAGATGGGATTCTTGCAAGCAGCATATGGTTGGGTTATGTTTTCTGATCCATCCCCCCACCCTGTGCCTTTTGATGGGTGAGTTTAAGCCATTGACATTTATTGATATTATGGATTTAATGTATTGTAGTGCCATTGTTCTAAAAAACAATTTGTTTACTCTGATATATTACAAGTATTATAGTGATGTTCTTGTTTATAAGAGGTCTTTTAGTACCTCTTTCAGGGCCGGCTTGGTGATAGTTGCCTCCTTTAACTGTTGTTTGTCTAAGAAGGTTTTGGTCCCTCCATCTAGCTTGAATGAAAGTCTAGCAGGATACATAATCCTTGGTTGAAACCCTTTTTCATTCAGGGCTCGATAGATATCTTGCCACTCCCTTCTGGCTTTTAGAGTTTGAGTTGAAAAATCTGCAGAAAGTCTTATGGGTTTTCCCCTGTATGTGACTTTTTGTTTCTCTCTTGCAGCCTTTAGGATCCTTTCTTTATCCTTACTTCTTCTCATTGTGACTATGATGTGTCTTGGTGTTTTCAGGTCTGGGTTGATTCTGTTTGGTACTCTCTGGGCCTCTTGCACCTTGATATCCTTTTTGTTATTCAGGTCTGGGAAATTTTCTTGTATTATTTCCTCTAGGATGTTTGCTTCCCCTTCCTCTCTTTCTTCCTCTGGCAGGCCAATTATACGAATGTTACTTCTTTTGAGATCATCCCATATGTCTCTGTTGTTGTTTTCAGTGTCTCTCAATCTCTTTTTAAGCTCTTTCACCTCTTTCTTAGTTTTCTCTAACTCATCCTCTGTCTGACTAATTCTGTTTTCTGCTTCTGTTAGTCTGCTTTCCCTTGCCTCAGCTTCTTTCTTCATTACAGCTATTTCAGCTTTCAGTTCTCTAATTGTCTCAAGATAATCAGTATTTTCCTTGGGGGTCTCAACTGTTGTTTCCCTAATACTGCCATTTCTTTCCTCCAATGTTGTTTTCATTTCTGTGATTAATAAGTTTATTATTGCCTGCATACTTTTCTTATCTATGGTTACTTCTGACTGATTTGTGGTTTCTTCTGGGCTCTTGTCTTCATTCATTGGGGTAGCAGTTTTATTTGTTTTTAATCTACCCATTTTTTTTTTAATTTATGTGTTTCTTTTTTTTTTTTAATGCTCTGTTGTTCCTCAGTTGTTGTGTTTTGAGCACAAGTAACACTGTACTAAATACCTTTATGACAATTGCACTCACCAACCTCCGGAATAACAGTAGCAACTGAAGTAAATATTGAAGGAGTTTAATCGTTACCAGTTAGCCAAACAATTTCTCCAGTCCGTGAAAAAATAGTAACCAAATCCCAGTGAAGAAAGAGAAAAGGAAGAGAGGATAGCAAGAATAGACAGTTATGCAAATCTACTATCCAGTGTATATTCTAAGGGTAACAAGAGTGTAAAGGGAACTAGAGCAGAGATACACACGTAGAGAGTCCACTCTGGGTCAGATTTCTTCCCCAAAGTAATTCACAAATTCAGAAAGGCAAAGAAGAAAGAAGTGTATGACAAGATTAACAAAAAAAAAAAAAGAGAGAGATAGAGAGAGATAAGAGAGAGAAAAGGGAGAAGATAAGAAGAAGAGTTGTAATTAAAGAGCAGTGCGAGGAACTTCCCAAATGTGTATCAGTGAATTAAAAAAAAAAAAAAAAAGAAAAAAAAAACCCTGTTTGGTGGTATGGGGTATCCTGCTAGTAGCTGGTCCCAGGCACTGCTTATGGGGGGGGGGGCGGCGGGAAGGATGTATGCTTGAAAATTAAAAGGAAGAAAAAAGAATTTTTTCCCCCTACTCTAATTCTTAACCCAAATTAAGTTATAGACACATCCTTGGTATGACCGTTATGGCCCCTTATTGGCTGGCCTGCTAAAGGCAGAAAATCCTATTGTTTACACGAGATGTGTCCGGAGCTCAAAGGCTAGCCGCTTCTCCGGGCACCATCTTCCGGGAAACCCCGCCCTCCAGACTTTTTTAAAGGATTTCTCAAAAATGAAAACTAGCTCCAAGTCCTTTGATCCAATGAGAGCTATACTCAAGAAGTCTTTGGATCCACCCTCAGGGTCGCGGTGGACCCTCGCGACTCCCAAGAGGCAGCCCCCGAGCTAAAGTGCTCTCTCCGGGTCCTCTGCCCGCCGGGCTCTGCAACCGGCGGAGGAGCCGCCTTCCCGGGCGGGCGGAGGACAATGCCCGGCGCACTCGCCTTGCCTGGCGCCGCCTGGGAATTCTGGAGCCCCGCTAGTCCGTGTCACCTTTGCTCTAATTGTTAACCCAAATTAAACTGTAATCACTTCTTTGGTGCCCCCCCCTTATTGACTGGCCTGCTAAAGGCAGAAAATCCTACCGTTGCTGACGATGCTATCAGAGCACTCGCTGTCAGCGATTTCTCAGGCTGCCGCCATCTTACCTCCCCATCATGAACTTCTAATAACATACATTCATGTTATCTCTTTGCGACATTGTAGAAATGGATTCACATGGCAGGTACCCTCCTATCTTTTGCTCCTTTTGTGCGCACAGTTTGTTCATAGGTGTGAATCCATGTAGTTATGCTCTGGGCATTTTCATGCTGAGCAGTGAGATATACCACAGCCCATGCGTCCATTCTCTCTCTCTCTCTCTCTCTCTCTCTCTCTCTCTCTTTCTTTCTCTTTCTCTGTCTCTAAGATTATCACTGGGGCCTAGTGCTGGCACTACGAATCCATCACTCCTGGTGACCATTTTTCCTCTTTTCTTTTCTCTATTTTATTTGGTACTACAGAGAGAACTTGAAGGAGAAGGGGAAAATAGAGAGAGAGAGAGAGAGAGAGAAAGATAAACACCTGTAGACCTGCTTTACCACTTGTGAAGCATTCCTGCTGAAAGTGGGGAGCAAGGGCTTGAACCTGGATCCTTGTGCACGGTCCTATGCATGCTTAATTGGGTGCACCACCACCCAGTCCCTGCCCATTCTCTTCTTGGTGAGCATATGCATTGGTTTAACTTTTACTGGTATGAACATACTGAACATACCAGTACTTGGCGTTTGGAAAACGTGTGTGTATGTTGAATGAGTATTGCAAGTGGAGTCTTGGAGTCATCCAGCGATGCATGTGCTCAGCCTCAGCAGATGATATGGGTTCACAGCTTCCTGAGGGCCATTTCTGTGCCAAGTCATAAAACGTTTGCCATGCCATCTTGATGAGTCGTCACAATTTCCTTTCTTCTTATTACTGAGCTCGTGCTGCTGCTGGACGACATTGAAGTTTAGAGGAGTTACATAAATTATACAAGACCCCTCATTCTCTGGACTAGAGCAGAGAGTAGAACCCAGACTTGACTTGGCTTCAGTGCTTGGTGTGTGTGTGTGTGTGTGTGTGTGTGTGTGTGTGTGTGTGTGTGTGTGTGTGTGTGTGTTAAGATGCCCTTCCATAAACTGATTTAGAGCCACAGCACACTATCTTCACACCACTCAAGGATACTTGGCAGTGGCTTCAATTGCTGCTACCTATTTCATTGATGACATTTCTAGCTATCAAAACCTTTGATGGAGAGGCTGGATGGTGGCACATCTGGCAGAGCTCACATGTCACCATACATAAGGAATCAGACTCAAGTCCCCCCAGGCCCACCTGCAGGGAGAAAGCCTCACAAGTAGTAATCAGTGCTGCAGGTGTCTTTCTCTCTCTACCTCCCCTCTTCATTTTTCTGCCTTTATAAAAAAATACCTCAACAAACAAACAAACAACCTTTGATATGGGCATCACTGAGACATGCTGGCTAAAGTAAAGGATGCAAAATAATAGAGACCCCTGTTCTCAGGTGAGGCAAAGGGGGCTTCCAGGTTCCCAAAGATCTGGACTCTTCTTCATAGTGTTGTTGTTATTGGCCAACCAGGAACCACTTTTCTCCCCCTTGGAGCCAGTGGGACTGAGTAATGGGTTCTCACTCCAGGATTATGAGTGGCAGCGATGTGTCCTGTCCAGGTATAAGTCTTTGAGAGCAGTGTTCCTTCTCTCTACTTTTTCCCTACACAGTGGACAGGAACAGAGGATTCAACATGGGCCTCAGAGGCTATGGCAATTAAGGGAGACTGGTTTCCTATTCACTGCTGACTAAACACGTTCACTTGGACTTTACAGGAACATATGATTTGTTTTGACTATGTTAATCAGCCTCTGCGTCTTGAGAGCTTATCTGTAATAGCAACTCATGTTACCAAAAGTAAATACACCAGGGGAGTCTCTAGCTCATCCTTGCTTTCATCATTTCCAATCCGGTGGTGTTTTTCATGGCTGAAACTTCATAGATTGACTTCCCTGCATCTCGTCACTGGCTAGGATCATAAGGATGAAACACTCTGGGTTGCAGAACCCTGATCTGATTATCTTCATGAGTCCTCTTCTGCACCATGATTTATTGTGTGTCCTATAACAATGTGACCTAATTTTATGTAATTTAGCCTTTGAACCTCTTTGTTCTTTGTGATGGAAGCCATTTACAGAGGGGAAAAAAGGGTCTTTTCATGGGTACAATGGGAAATTTAGTGGAACCTTTTTTTTTTAAGGATACGTAGCCCTGCCTCTGTATGACTCTTTTATGCTTTTCAAAGTTCACCTCTCTCAAAGGCTTTGTGAGACAGCACATACAGCATATATTATCTTCATTGGGAAGTTGAAGGAAATGAAGGGCACAAAGGTGCATTTATACTGGACTAGAACCAGATGTGGGACTCCAGTCACCTAACTTTCCATTTCTTCTCTGACACTCCAGGGTCTGAACTGGGGAATTATCACAGAGTCTACCAGACCACACTATGACAGACTGGGATTCTTCAGTTTGGGTTTGTGGAATCAGTCATTTATTTATTTATTTTTATCAGTTTATGGGGGGGGGGTGCGCTCATGGTTTCCAATATAGTTACTGGCACATAGGTGCATTTTGTCATCTCCCTGTGATAGTTGTCTGTAGAACATTCTCACCTCCAACTTAGGTCCTTTGTCACCCTCATACACTCTCTCCACTCCTTCATTCCCCTCCTCATCCTGCAGAGTCATTGATTTGATGCAATACATTCCCAGTCCATGTTTCACATTGCAGTTTTCCTTTCTGTCCTTGTTTCTTACGTTCCATCTATAAGTGAGATCATCCAGTGTTCCCCTGGACTCACTAGTATCGCTATAATTTCTTTAAAGTGGACTTCTTGTGGCTAATTTGCATGCTAGTCTCAAAGCTTTGTACAGTCTGTGGAAGGGCTGTGATGTCCATCTTTGTGGATTGAACACTGTCTAACCTTAGCTAGCAACTCATGGCCATGGAATGGATGACACAAATGCCACAAAGTTAAAAGAACAGTTGACACTTTCTAAGCATAGATCTAGGGGCTGGAAGCTAGTTCAGTGATAGAACCCATAATTTACCATGTATTTACCAGGCAACACATGGGAGCATCCATGGATGGCGGAGCAGTTCTCTTTTTCCTTTCTCTTACTCTTTCTTTCTCTCTCTGGGCATGTAGAATGACAGACATAGTCAAGAGAGATTTGGTGGTATATCATACACACACACACACACACACACACACACACACATATATATATATATATCTTGTTTCATTCTCTGGAAAAAGGGGGAAAAAGAAAATACCATAGCTGTGAGCCCCTTATCTATGAGTGTAAGCACTTCCACTTTCCTTCTGCTCTTTTACCCCTGGTGCTCTAGAGTGCTGCTCTTTCTCTCTGTCTCATGTGAAACTCAGTCTCTCATATATGATAAGTTATCTTTTTTTTTTTGCCTCCAGAGTTATTGGGCTCAGTGACAGCACTACAAATCCACTGCTCCTGGAGGCCATTGTTTCCATTATATATATATTATTGGATAGGACAAAGAGAAATTGAGAGAGGATGGGAGATAGAGAGGGAGAGAGAAAGATAGACACCTATAGACCTACTTCACTGCTTGTCAAGTGACCCCCCTCCTGAAGGTGGAGAGCTAGGGGCTTGAACCAGGATCCTTGTGTAGGTCCTTGCACTTCATACTATTGTGTGCTTAACCCAGTGTGCCACCACTCAGCCTCCACAATTTATTTATTTATTATTTTTTAAAGGCTGAAACCAGCAAGTTTCTGAGATTCTGATGTCTCCATCTCTCCTTGCCCACCTACTTATCTTATTTCCACATCCACTCTGTCTGCGGCCATCTAGCATGTTCAAATGTTCTTCCTTGGTTTGCCTGTTTGCCAAGAGCTGTCCTCTTTGTTAACCCTTCCTCCTTACTGATAGCATTTCTTCCCCATTTGCTTTTGTCATATGAGCTTCACTGTGACTAAGTAAACTATGGAGATTTTTAATCTCAGCACTTTCACAGAAGGCACAGCTTTTCCTGTCATAGAGATCCCTCATGTGGGATGCCTCCTCTAATCCTCACCACTTTTCTAAGCCCTGACTGCTCTTCTGAGCCTTACTTTCCACATTGAGGATTCCCCCAGCCCTTTTGCTTACCTGTCCCCTTAACACTGCTAAGCGATGCCACCATAGAAAGGACCTGAGCTGGGAATCAGAAGCACTGAATTCTAATGTGACCCTTCCATAATCCCTGTGGCCTTGGCCTAGACATTTAGCTCTTCAGAGCCTCAGTTTCCCTTCTTAGAAAGTGAGCTTGGGGACTGAGCGGTAGTGCAGTGGGTTATGTGCACATGGCGTGAAGTGCAAAGACCGGCATATGGGTCCTGGTTCAAGCCCCCAGCTCCCCACCTGCAGGGGGGTTGCTTCCCAAGTGGTGAAGCAGGTCTGCAGGTGTGAATCTTTCTCTCCTCTCTGTCTTCCCCTCCTTTCTCTATTTCTCTGTCCAATCTAACAACAACAACAGCAATGGCAACAATAACAATAACAAGAAGGGCAACAAAATGGCCTCCAGGAGCAGTGGATTCCTAGTGCAGGCACCAAGCTCCAGTGATAACCTTGTAAGCAAAAAGAAAAAAGAAAGAAAGAAAGAAAATGAACTCATTTGGCTAATGATCACCAAAATCCCATTGCAGACAGAGATTCTCTAAATTGAGATTGGGTTTAAACTGATGGGATCCAAGTTCATTGCTTTGATGCCTTGCAGATGTCAGTTGAGGCCCAGTAGGTCAGAGGTCCTGTTTCCTTGCTGGGTATTGGCCTGCAGAGAACTTCCCAAGTTCCTTCACATTTAGTCTTTCTCCACTGGGCAATTCCAAACATGATGGCATGCTTTCTCAGAGCAAGTAAGCAAGAGAGCCAGCATTTTGTCACTTGAATGTCGAAGTGGGCATCACTTTGCTCTGTTATCCTTATTAGTTAAAGGCCATACTAACTGAAATATCTGACAGGCCAGGCAGACAGGAGGCCCTTAATACCAACATCTCTTGGCTAACACTGGTTTTTCGGATGAAACTAGCAGTTCTATACAAAAATACTAAAGGAGCCCTTTACTAGTTATTTGAAATGGAGAAAAGTTATCAGGCAGTACAAACCAATTTCACAGCCCTGGTCTGCCTAAAACTCATGATAAATGCCCATAAGGGAAGAACAAAGAGTCATATTACCAGGGCAATGCTTCTTTCTTGATACCAACTTATATGGTAGTTCACAAGCAGTTGCTTTGTAGTGATGCTTTTCCTAGTTCTAGTCACATCCTAGCTATAAACCCCTGTTGTTGAAACTCAGGAGCACTTCAGAATATCGGTGTGTGCATCTAATCCATCAAAACCTTATTTATTTACTTATTTATTTATTTTGCCTCCAGCATTATTGCTAGGGTTTGGTGCTGGCACTACAAATTCATTGCTCCTGGAGGCCTTCTCCACTCCCCATTTAAAAAAATAAGATAGAACAGAGAGAAATGTGCTGTTCCTGATACCTACTTCCTATTACACTTCCCTCACTCACTCCAAAGCTAACCTTATCAAAGCAAAGACTGCAAAAGCTGAATAAGGGCACACTTTAATGATGACTCTTTAGTCACTATCAGGCCACCCCATCAGCTGGGACCCTATTTGGGGAGTCCTGAGATTCCCAAACAGACATGATGGGCCTAGACCTCGAGTAAAATGATTTTAATAAAAGCAAAGAAACTTCTGAGTTTGGGAGAGCTTAACCTCACCACAAACCTGTACTGTAGGTTCTGCTGTGTTACATGCATCACTCTCACTGTGGCTTCTCCGGCCAGGTGGCACAGAAGGCCCAATATTGTGCCCGCATTTGTGTGAAGGGGAAAAGTGCCTGCTTAATGGCTGTTCACTCATGCAATGGAGACAGGAGTCCTGATACCAACTTTCCCTCTTTCTAAAGAAAGGGGTGATGGGGGCCAGAAAATCAGCAGCTGGGTTTAGAGGTGAGCAGGGAGGGATCTGAAGCTTTTAGGTCTTCCCACATCCTGGATGATGGCCTCATCCAACTTCCTTCTAAAACAAACCCCATAATTGTCCTTAGCTATCCTTTATTTCAAAAAGGGAAGGAAAGACAAGACCAACAAGAGTGGGGTGGGGGTGAACCTGTGAGCCCTTGATTCTGGAATTTGTTGCTCAAATTCAGCTTGAGCACCTGCTCCTGGCAGAGCACTGATAGTGAATCTCTGGTCACCACCACCACCCTGCCCCTGCCCCCCACCCCCGGATCTTCTCAGACAACCCAGTCCTTTTGGGACCTTGGCTTCATTGGCTGTTGCCATTATTCTTTCTGCAGAAGGAGGATCTGAAAATTCAAGCGATTAAGCAGCACATCAAAGAGACAGGATCAGAAGGGAACAAAAAGGGGCACATTGGAGACTCGAATCCAGACATCTCTGATGTTAAGAGTCCTAACACCATACTGAGTGTAGTACGTTTATCCCTTGATTGGAACTGGAAGGGGAATGTTGCTGGATTGTTTTCTTTAGCTAATAACATGGTGCATTTTGGTGAATTTCAACTGGTAAAGATTTGTATTCATGTTTTGTTTTTTTCCCCTTTGTTTAAAAAAAATTTCCATCTATTCCCATTTTTTGTAGTGTGTTGATGATAAAGGGATGTTGGACTTTGTCAAAGGCTTTCTCTGCATCTATTGATATGACCATGTGATTTTGGGTCTTGCTTTTTTTTGATGTAGTGGATCACATTGATTGATTTACATATATTAAACCAACCTTGCATGCCTGGGATAAACCCCACTTGGTCATGATGAACAATCTTTTTAATATACTGTTGTATCTGGTTGGCTAGAATTTTGTTCAATATTTCAGCATCTATGTTCATCAGAGATATTGGTCTATAGTTTTCTTTTTTGGTTGTGTCCCTGTCTGCTTTTGGTATCAGAGTGATGTTGGCTTCATAGAAGCTGGCAGGGAGAATTCACCATTTTTAATAGCTGAATAGTATTCCATTGTGTATATAGACCACAACTTGCTCAGCCACTCATCTGTTGTTGGACGCCTGGGTTGCTTCCAGGTTTTGGCTATTACAAATTGTGCTGCTATGAACATAGGTATACACAGATCTTTTTGGATGGGTGTGTTTACTTCCTTGGGATATATCCCCAGGAGGGGAATTGCAGGGTCATAGGGTAGGTCCACTTCTAGCCTTCGGAGAGATCTCCAGACTGCTCTCCACAGGGGTTGGGCACATTGACATTCCCACCAGCAGTGCAGGAGGGTTTCTTTGTCTCCATAACCTCTCTAGCATTTGTTGATGCTACCTTTTCTGATATATGACATTCTTTTTAAAAATATTTTTTAAAAAATTATTTACTAATGAGAAAGATAGGAGGAGAGAGAGAAAGAGCCAGACATCACTCTGGTACTTGTGCTGCCAGGGGACTGAACTCAGGAATTCATGCTTGAGGGTACAGTGCCTTATCCACCGCGCCACTTCCTGGACCACTGATGTATGACATTCTCACAGGAGTGAAGTGGTATCTCATTGTTTTTTGTTTTTTCTTTTTCCTCCAGAGTTATTGCTGGGCTCGGTGCCTGCACCGCTCCTGGAAGCCATTCCTCCCCCCCTTTTTGTTGCCCTTGTTGTTGTAGCCTTGTTGTGGTTATTATTATTATTGCCATTGTTGATGTTGTTCGTTGTTGGACAGGGCAGAGAGAAATGGAGAGAGGAGGGGAAGACAGAGAGGGGGAGAGAAAGATAGACACCTGTAGACCTGCTTCACCGCCTGTGAAGCGACTTCCCTGCAGGTGGGGAACCGGGGGCTCAAACCGGGATCCTTACGCGGTCCCTGCGCTTTGTGCCACATGCGCTTAACCCACTGCGCCACCGCCTGACCCCCATCTCATTGTTTTTATTTGCATTTCTCTGACCATAGATTACTTGGAACATCTTTTCATGTTTATAGACCTTTTGAATCTCTTCTTTGGTGAACGATCTGTTCATATCCTCACCCCATTTTTGGATGGGGTCATTTTTTTGTTGTTGCTGACTTTGGTGAGGTCTTTATATAGTTTGGTTTTTAGGCTCTTGTCTGATGTATGGAATGTAAAGATCTTCTCCCATTCTGTAAGGGATCTCTTTGGGTGGTGGTTTCTTTTGCTGTGCAGAAGTTTTTTAATTTGGTGTTGTCCCCCTGGTGTATTTTTATTTTATTCTTCCTTGCAACTGGATTCATATCAGTGAAGATGCCTATAATATTTAGATGGAAAAAAGTCTGCCAATATTTTCCTCTAAGTATTTGATAGTTTCTGGCCTAACATCTAAGTCTTTGATCCATTTTGAATTTACTTTTGTGTCTGGTGAAATGTAATGGTTCAATCTCACTCATGCATGTTTCAACCCAATTTTACCAACACCATTTGTTTAAGAGACTCTTCTCCCCATTTAATAGTCTGGACACCTTTGTCAAAGAGTATATATCTGTATCTCTAAGCTACATTTTATTTATGGGTCTTGACAGAAACTAGATAGTTCTTCTCTGTAGCTCAAATATGCTCAGTAGTAGATAGATTTTTGTTAGATCTCAACAGGAAGAGTTAATTTCAAGACATTAGAGGTCTCATGTCTTTCTTCTCCCTCTGCTTTCCTCTGTATTCTCTAGCCAGAATCATATTCTGAAGTGCAAAATGGGACTTGTTAATCATCTGCTTAAAACATTGGAATGGCTAATAATAGTCATTACTAATGCGATTTTAAAACTTTCATTCTTGTTTTTGGCTTATTTCTCCTACTCATTCTGGAATAAAATTTAACAGTCTAAAACTGTATGTAGGGACTGGGTTGAGCACACATTACAATGTGCAAGGACCCAGGTTCAAGCCCCCAGTCCCCACCTGCAGGGGGAAAGCTTCTCAAGTGGTAAAGCAGTGTTGCAGGTGTCTTCCTGTCCCTCTACCTCTTATTACCTCCTTTCCTATCAATTTCTGCCTCTCTATTCAATAAATAATTAAAGATAATACAAAAAATTGTAATGGGTATGATTTCAATATGCAGGAGACATGGACTGCTAAGAGTTTCAACTAGATGATTCAGTAAAAAATATAACTATAAAAATCAGAGATCTCTAAGAGACCTGAATCACATCTGCAGCCTTTCCTCCAACCTAAATTAATTTTTCCTATTTCCATATATATATATAATTTTTTAATGAAAGAGAACCAGGACATCACTTGAGCACCAGTGATGTTGGGGTTTAAACCCAGTACCACACGCATGTAAGTCCCAAACTGTATCACTGTGCTACCTCCCTGGCCACCCAAATTCATTTTCAATACCAAGATTTGGGGTTCTCTTGCCCCTCAGTCAAGCCACAAACTGACTAGAACTAGGGCATTGTGTACTTTGGGTTGATTTGTAAGCAGTTGCAGGTGTTGCCTGAACACTTCATCCTCAAAGCCATTAAAGAACATTCTCAAGAAGAAGAAACCAATGTCAGCATATTTCGAATGCTACCTTTACAGACCCATCCCAGAATCTACTAACATCACCTTTTGCCTGTGAGGTGTAATATTCAGATAGCTGTGATCTGCAGACCCTTTCAGATGAGCCCATTTTAATGGCAATGAAGAGTAAAAAAATAAAAAGGTTAGATTCATCCAGGGCTTTCTTGAGATCAATACCTCAATTACATTTTAGACCCTCCAGGTATTAATCTTTCTTTCAGAAAAGCAATTCCATTTTCCTAGCATGGCTCTTAGAAATAATACTGCTTCTCCATGACTCTTTTTAATTCTACCCCTGAGGGAGAGGAGAGGCAAGTTTTCTCCTTTCCACCTCCTCTCCTGTAGCCCTTCTCTTTGCAATTGAATTTTCATTGATGCTGTAAAAAGGCTGTGCACAGAGAAAGGGGGATGTGAAAATATTTTATAATATCAACAACTTGGGTGTAAGCTGTTTTCCATTACTTCTTGCTTTCATTATTTTGTTTAACAAGATTTATTTATTTATTTATTTATTGCCACCAGGGTTATTATGGGTTCTCCATGCAGGTACAACGAATCCACCACTTCTGAGGGCCATTTTCCTTATTTATTTGTTATTATTTCTTCTTTGATAGGCCAGATAGAAATTGAGAGGGGAGGGGAAGATAGATAGATAGATAGATAGATAGATAGATAGATAGATAGATAGATAGATAGAGACCTGCAGCCCTGCTCCACTGCTTATTTAAAATGCTATTTGTTGGACATATGTTAGGGACTAGTGACCGCTTTAAGTACTTGGCATGAATTTGCTAATTTACATATTTTTAAAACACCTTGAAGGGCTGGAGAGGTAGTGTCATAGTTATGCAAAAGGATTTCATACCTGAGGCTCTGAGAGACCAGGTTCAATCCCTAGCACCACTATAAGCCAGAGCTGAGCAGTGCTTTGGTTCTCTCTGTCTCTCTCTGTCTTTCTGTCTCTATCTCTCTTTCACTGAAGACAGCATTTTAAGAAAACCATCAAATAGGTGCTGTATACATATTAGGACTCTGAGGCAGAAGGAATTTGAAATCTTTGCCCAAAGGCTTACAGCTAATACAGGCAAAAACTGATATTTGATCCCATGCAATCTTACTCAAGTCCCTGCATGCTAAACCACTGAGCTGTATCTGGCTGAACCTATACGTATCTTACTTACAGGAGGTTAATTGCCTGGAAGGCCTAAAAAACTAGACACAATTGGTACCTGTGCTAGGTTGATTAACATTCCCCAGTTCATGTCCACTTGGAGCTGCAGAGTGTGACCTTATTTGGAAATGCAATCTTTGTAGGCCTAGTTAAGATGAGGTCATAATGGTTAAGGTGGACCCTCAGGTGTTTTTTAGTTGGAGACAGATTCACAGAAAGAAGGTCATGTGAAAATGGAAAGAGAAAGTTGAGTGATGGCTCTGAAGTTAGGGAGAGGCAGCAAAGTTCTTTCCTAGAACCTTTGGAGGAAGCTTGACCCCACTCTCACCTCAATTTCACGGTTTTAGACTCTAGAACTGTGAGAGAACACATTTCTCTTGTTTTAAACCATCCAGTTTATGGCAATTCCAGCAACCCTGGGAGCTAATATAGTGCCCATGAAAATATCATAGACTGGTAGGGAAAATAAGTACCCTGAAACATGGTAACATGGAAAACAAAAACCAAGTAAATGAAGCATACCTTTCCTTTCCTTTCCTTTCCTTTCCTTTCCTTTCCTTTCCTTTCCTTTCCTTTCCTTTCCTTTCCTTTCCTTTCCTTTCCTTTCCTTTCCTTTCCTTTCCTTTCCTTTCCTTTCCTTTCTTTTCCCTTTCCCTTTCCCTTTCCCTTTCTCTTTCCCTTTCCCTTTCCCTTCCCTTCCTTTCCTTTCCTTTCCTTTCCCTTGCTTTCTTTTTTTCCTTTTGCCACCAGGGTTGTTGCTGGGGGGTGTGTGTCAGTGCCAGCACTATGAATCTACTGCACCTGGTGGCCATTTATTCCTCCTGTTTTCTTTCGATTTTATTTGATAGGACAGAGAGAAATTGTGAAGGAGAGAGAAAGACACCTGCAGACCTGCCTCACTTGTTTATGAAGCATCCCCCCTGTAGGTGGGGAACAGGGGTTCAAATCTGGGTCCTTGCACATAGTAACATGTGAGCTCAGCTGGGTGCATCAGTATCCAGCCCCAAAATGTACATTTTCTATATCCACCATAATAATTGTATACATATTTATATATGCACACCTATCTATTATATCAATTTTCTTAAATCTGAAGATGAAGTACAGAGTGGTGACTAAATATGGATCCTGCACATAGACTGTTTTTTTAATTTTTTTAAATTTTTTATTTAAGAAAGGATTAATTAACAAAACCATAGGGAAGGAGGGGTACAATTCCACACAATTCCCACCACCCAATCTGCATATCCCACCCCCTCCCCTGATAGCTTTCCCATTCTCTATCCCTCTGGGAGCATGGACCCAGGGTCGTTGTGGGTTGCAGAAGGTAGAAGGTCTGGCTTCTGTAATTGCTTCCCCACTGAACATGGGCGTTGACTGGTCGGTCCATACTCCCAGTCTGCCTCTCTCTTTCCCTAGTAGGGTGGGTCTCTGGGGAAGCGGAGCTCCAGGACACCTTGGTGGGGTTTTCAGTCCAGGGAAGCCTGGCCGGCATCCTGATGACATCTGGAACCTGGTGACTGAAAAGAGAGTTAACATACGAAGCCAAACAAATTGATGAGCAATCATGGACCCAAAGCTTGGAATAGTGGAGAGGAAGTGTTAGGGGGGTACTCACTGCAAACTCTAGTGTACTTCTGCTTTCAAGTATATATTTTGCAGTAGTTTATGGATACGTGTGAACATATGCTATCTCTACAGAAACTGGTGTATATCTAGGTTTTGGGACTTTGTTATAAAGTGAACCACCTGAGATGGAATGAGAGTATACTATGAAAGGAAAGGTCTTACCCGAGTAATGAAGTTGAAGGGTTGTCATTCCACATGTGAAGTGTCTCTGGACACAGTCTGAAGTGAAGCATGTTGAGGTGGCAATCGTTGTGTTGGTTAGGTTGTGATCGGCAGATGCAATATTATTTGACATGGATTGGGAGAGGCATACGGGAAAGTGGGCCCTATCCAAGGGTTCCAGGACTGGGGGAAGTAGAGGCTCTATAGTGGAGATGTGAGGCTCCTGCTGTAATTTGGTAAGGTCCTGCTTTTAGTTTCCCTTTCAGATCTTCTTACTCAACTTCTGTTGATGAGTGGGATCATCCCATACTCATCTTTACCTTTCTGACTTAGCTCACTTAACATAATTCCTTCTAGCTCTGTCCAAGATGGGTCAGAGAAGGTGGGTTCATTGTTCTTGAATAGCTGCATAGTATTCCATTGTGTATGTATACCACAGCTTTCTCAGCCACTCATCTGTTGTTGGGCACCTGGGTTGCTTCCAGGTTTTAGCTATTATGAATTATGCTGCTATGAACATAGGAGTACACACCTCTTTTTGGTTGGGTGTTATGGAGTCCTTGGGGTATAACCCCAGGAGAGGAGTTACTGGATCATATGGAAGGTCCATGTCTAGCCTTCTGAGAGTTTTCCAGACTGCTCTCCACAGAGGCTGTACCAATTTACATTCCCACCAGCAATGTAAAAGAGTTCCTCTGTCCCCACATCCTCTCCAGCATTTGTTGCTGCTGTCCTTTTTGATGTATGCCATTCTTACAGGAGTGAGGTGGTATCTCAGTGTTGTCTTAATTTGCATTTCTCTGACAATCAGTGACCTAGAGCAGTTTTTCATGTATTTGTTAGCCTTTTGGATCTCCTCTGAGGTGAATGTTTTGTTCATATCCTCTGCCCATTTTTGGAAGGAGTCATTTGCTTTTTTGGTGCTAAGTTTGCTGAGCTCTTTTTTTAAAATTTTTTAAAAAATATATTTATTCCCTTTTGTTGCCCTTGTTGTTTTATTGTTGTAGTCATTATTGTTGTTTTCGTTGTTGGATAGGACAGAGAGAAATGGAGAGAGGAGGGGAAAAACAGAGAGGAGGAGAGAAAGATAGATACCTGCAGACCTGCTTCACCGCCTGTGAAGCGACTCCCCTGCAGGTGGGGAGCCGGGGTTCGAACCGGGATCCTTATGCCGGTCCTTGTGCTTTGCGCCACCTGCGCTTAGCCCGCTGCACTACAGCCCGACTCCCCTGCTGAGCTCTTTATATATTTTGGTGATTAGTTTCTTGTCTGATGTATGGCATGTGAAGATCTTCTCCCATTCTGTGAGGGGTCTCTCTGTTTGTTTAATAGTTTCTTTGGATGTGCAGAAGCTTTTCAATTTGATGTAGTCCCATTGGTTTGTTTCTGCTTTAGTATTCCTTGCAATTGGGTTTGATTCATCAAAGATGTCCTTGAGGTATAGGTGGGAAACTGTTTTACCAATGTTTTCCTCTAAGTATTTGATTGTTTCTGGTCTGACATCTAAGTCTTTGATCCATTTGGATTTGATTTTTGTTTCTGGTGAGATAAAGTGGTTCAATTTCATTCTTCTGCATGTTACAACCCAGTTTTCCCAGCACCATTTATTGAATAGAGCCTCCTTTTTCCATTTAATCCTTTGGGCCCCCTTATCAAAGATTAGATGTCCATAGGTGTGGGGATTTACTTCTGGGCTTTCAATTCTGTTCCACTGGTCTGTGTGCCTATTTTTGTTCCAATACCATGCTGTTTTGATGATGATGGCTTTATAATATAGTTTAAGGTCTGGGAGTGTGATGCCTCCATTTCTTTTTCTTTTCCTCAAGATGGTTTTGGCAATTCGAGGTGTTTTCAGGTTCCAGATAAATGATTGTAGTGTTTGTTCTATTCTCTTAAAGAAGCTTGGTGGAACTTTGATGGGTATTGCATTAAATTTGTATATGGCTCTGGGGAGAATATTCATTTTGATGATATTTAGTCTCCCAATCCATGAGCATGGGATATCTTTCCATTTCTTGGTATCAGTTTCTATTTCCTTGAGTAGCGACTCATAGTTTTCAGTATATAAGTCTTTCACTTCTTTGGTCAACTTTATTCCTAGGTATTTGATTGATTTTGCTGAAACAGTAAATGGGAGTGATTTCTGGATGTCTTCTTCTTCTTCAGATTTAGTGTTTGCATAAAGAAATGCCACTGATTTTTGTACATTGATTTTGTAGCCTGATACCTTGCTATATTGCCTAATAACTTCCAGTAGTTTTCTGCTGGATTCTTTAGGTTTTTCTATGTATACTATCATATCATCTGCAAATAGTGAGAGCTTCACTTCTTCCCTTCCAATCTGTATTCCTTTGATTCCTTTCTCTTGCCTGATTGCTATGGCAAGAACTTGCAATACTATGTTGAAGAGTAACGGTGACAGTGGACAGCCCTGTCTGGTCCCTGATCTGAGGGGGAATGCTTTCAGCTTCTGTCCATTGAGTATGATGTTGGCTGTAGGTTTGCTATATATAGACTCCACTATCTTGAGGAATTTCCCATCTATTCCCATTTTTTGTAGAGTTTTGAGCATGAATGGGTGTTGGTGCACATAGACTTTGAATCTTGGCTTATGACACAAGACTTACCCTTGGAAAGTGACTTAATCTCCCTGTGCCCCAATTTTCTCATCCATGAAGTAGGTCTGACATTCATGGTTTCATTTTATCCTCATAGAAGCCTTGAAAGGTGAGTAGGTAGGGCAAATATCATTATCTTTATTCTGCAGATGCTCTTGTGTCACACAGCTAGTGACTGGATCTGCCTCTGTGGCATGGGACTGTCCCTCACTGTGATGTCTTTCAGTTTCCCTAGCTGTAAAGTGATGGTGGTCATGACTGTCATGCACTGAAGACCTGCAAATAAATGGAGGCTATGAGGAAACTCACCCAGGCCACCATTCCTGTGATTACAGGATAGTCTGGAAGAATTTATGTGAAAGCAATTTGCTCATTGTGCTGCTGCCGCCCCAATATTCATATTTTTTTAATAATATTTATTTATTTATTCCCTTTTGTAGCCCTTGTTTTATTGTTGTAGTTATTATTGTTGTTATTGATGTCATTGTTGTTGATAGGACAGAGAGAAATGGAGAGAGATGGGGAAGAAAGAGAGGGGGAGAGAAAGATAGACACTTGCAGACCTGCTTCACTGCCTGTGGAGCAACTTCTCTGCAGGTGGGGAGCCGGGGGCTCGAACTGGGATCCTTATACTGGTCCTTGCACTTTGCACCATGTGTGCTTAACCCACTGTGCTACCGCCTGACTCCCCCAATATTCATATTTTTAAACATTTTATTTATTTACCTCCAGGGTTATCAATGCACTACGAAAAAGATGGAGTCATCTTTTTTCCATTGTTGTTGCTGTTGCTGTTGTTGTGGCTGCTGCTGTTGTTGGATTGGACAGAGAGAAACTGAGATAGGGGAAGACAGAGAGGGGGAGAGAAAGAGAGACATTTGCACACCTGCTCCACTGCTTGTGAAGTAACCATCCCTGCAGGTGGGGAGCCGGGGCACTACTGCCCGGCTCCCACATTTTATTTATTTTAATGAGAGAGAAGAGAGAGGAAAGGGGAGAGAGAAAGAGATAGAGAGAGAGAGAGAAGAGACACAAGAGCACTGCTCAGCTCCTCCAGTTGGCTCTGCTTAAACTGATGTAAACTTTTGCAGCATCTAACTCAGGTAAGTATTTTGTTTTCTGTGTTAGGTTAAAGTGAAAAATAAAACTACTGGCCCTTTTCACCAAAAAAGCTTGTTCAGATTGTGTCCAGCTGTAGTTTTTCCCTTTCAGATTATCTTCTTGTTATTTAGAGGATGGTTACAAGTTGCAGGTTGCTACTTTAGACCAAACACAAATAGAAGAGTCTAAAATAACATTTGTAGCTGTTAATCACCCTTCAAAGGTGATAGACTCTGAATGGTGTCATAAGAAAAATAAAATATATCAGTTGCTGTGAAAGAAACTCTTGGGGTGGGTTTCTGCTGTATATCTATCTATTTATTTATAATAATATTTATTCTGTAGCTATTAAGTAAGTGGCAGGTACCCATTGATTTCAAATTCAATGTCTGAGGTAGATATTATTACTTATACCCTACAGTATCTTCAGTACCGGGGCACAAAACTGTAAAGGATACTCTGCAAAGATGAGACAGAGGGAGAAATGGAGCTCAGATCTGACTCCACCCACTATGCCTCTATAACCATGTTGCCTCCCTGCCAGAAGGATGGGCAAATCAAGCCCATTCCACTCTAGTCCATGGTGCGCTCCCCCTCTTAACCTCTGATGAAGCTTCAGTCTTCATGAAGACTGAGCGAGATGTGCATTCCATGACCTTGGTCCTCCCAGAAGCCTAGTTTTGTTCCCAGAGCTTTCTTCTCCTCTTTGTAGACACTCACTGATTTATAAATCATTGGTACTCAAGTGATAATATGCTTCTAAATGCTGTCTTGGAGTCTGGAATATACAGTACCTTCAACTTGGGAAAATTCTGTCTATCACTGATTTTCAACATGCTTGTGTTCCAAAGTAGGAGGATTGCTTTTTTTCTTATATAGGGACATAGGCGATGATGTGGAAGTCATTTTCCCCTCCATAAATGGACATCTGTTCCTAAACTGAATTCTTCTGGTTTTTTTCTTTTATAACCTCAGTATCTTTGTTGCCACTCAATCATGCAAGACATTGATTTTGTGTGAAGATGTTCTTCACTGTGCAACATATGAGCTGTTACCTCTGTTTTTTTCTTTTTTCTCTATATTTTATTTGATAGGACAGAGAGAAGTTGAAGAGGAGGGAGGGAGGGAGAGAGAGAGAGAGAGAGATAAAGAGAGAGAAAGAGAAAGAGAGAGATACTTGTAGACATGCTTCGCCGCTCATGAAGCACCTCCCCTGCAAGGAGGGGCTGGGGCTTGAACCTGGGTCCCTGCTCCTGGTAATATGTGCGCTCGCTCAACCAGATGTGCTAACACTGGCCCCCCAACTTTTAAAAATTACACTTAGCATTTTTTTGGTCATCTGTGAGGGTGGGTCAGTGGTACCATGACTTTGTTTTTACTTAATTTTTAAATTTGTGATTAACAGTAGGTTATAAGATTGGAAGATTACAGTATATAATTCCACACCACACCCACCACCAGTGTTCTGAATCCATACCCGGCACCATGACTTCTGATTTTCTTTTTTTTTTAAAATTTTTTATTTAAGAAAGGATTAGTGAACAAAAGCATAAGGTAGGAGGGGTACAACTCCACACAATTCCCAACACCCAATCCCCATAACCCACCCCCTCCCCTGATAGCTTTCCCATTCTCTATCCCTCTGGGAGCATGGACCCAGGGTCGTTGAGGGTTGCAGAAGGTAGAAGGTCTGGCTTCTGTAATTGCTTCCCCGCTGAACATGGGCGTTGACTGGTCGGTCCATACCCCCAGTCTGCCTCTCTCTTTCCCTAGTAGGGTGTGACTCTGGGGAAGCTGAGCTCCAGGACACATTGGTGGGGTCTTCAATCCAGGGAAGCCTAGCCAGCATCCTGGTGGCATCTGGAACCTGGTGATTGAAAAGAGAGTTAACATATGAAGCCAAACAATTTGTTGAGCAATCATGGATCCCAAGCTTGGAATAGTGGAGAGGAAGTGTTAGGGAGGTACTCACTGCAAACTCTAGTGTAGTCCTGCTTTCAGGTATATATTTTGCAGTAGTTTATGGATACGTGTGCACATAAGCTCTCTCTCACAGAAACTGGTGTATATCTAGGTTATGGGACTTTGTTAGAAAGTGAACTACCTGAGATGAAATTAGAGTGTACTATTAAAGGAAAGGTCTCACCCGAGTAATGAAGCTGAAGGGTTGTCATTCCACACGTGAAGTCTCTGGATACATTCTGAGGTGAAGCATGTTGAGGTAGCAATCGTTGCTTTGGTTAGGTTGTGATCGGCGGATGCAATGTTATTTGGTTTGGATTGGGAGATGCATACGGGAAAGTGGGCCCTATCCAAGGGTTCCAGGACTGGGGGAAGTAGGGGCTCTATAGTGAAGATGTGAGGTTCCTGCTGTCTTAGGGTTCAAAAAGACACTCAATAGTTAATATTATCATCACATTATTTGTTAATTGGGTTAACTTTGAAAAGTCCCTTTGTTATGGTTTGCTGGACAGTACCCAGTATCTTGTATATAGCTGTGCTATTGGAAGCTTCTAATCTACTTGGTCTAGGCTTTTGAGACAGTCCGCATATCAAATACATAGCCTATATATTAAAAAGATTCAGTTTGTCTTTTGAGAAACTTTGAGACATACAATTGATTTCCCCCTCTCATATTAATTAGCTACTGATTTATATGTCTACATTTTGCTAGGAGTGTACATAAACACCATTCCCACCACCAAAGGACTGTGACCCATCCCTCCCGCCCACTCCCACCCCCGACTGGCCCAGGAAGCTACATGCCTACCCCTCACCACTGGGTTTTTACTTTGGTGCCCTACTTACAATTTGATCAGGTCCTGCTTTTAGTTTCCCTTTCAGATCTTCTTAGTCAGCTTCTGTTGATGAGTGGGATCATCCCATACTCATCTTTATCTTTCTGACTTAGTTCACTTAACATAATTCCTTCTAGCTCTGTCCAAGATGGGTCAGAGAAGGTGGGTTCATTGTTCTTGATAGCTGCATAGTATTCCATTGTGTATATATACCACAGCTTTCTCAGCCACTCATCTGTTGTTGGGCACCTGGGTTGCTTCCAGGTTTTAGCTATTATGAATTGTGCTGCTATGAACATAGGAGTACAAAACTGAACCAAGAAGAACTACAAAATCTAAATGCACCAATCACAGACAAAGAAATTGAAACCGTTATTAAGAATCTCCCCAACAACAAAAGTCCTGGACCAGATGGCTTCACAAATGAATTCTACAAAACTTTCAGGAAACAGTTAATACCCATACTTCATAAGCTATTCCATAAGATTGAAGAAACAGGAATACTCCCTTCCACCTTTTATGAAGCCAACATCACCCTGATACCAAAAGCTGATAGGGACAGAACAAAAAAGGAAAACTACAGACCAATATCTCTGATGAACATAGATGCCAAAATATTAAACAAGATCTTGGCCAACCGGATACAGCAACACATCAAAAAGATTGTTCATCATGACCAAGTGGGATTCATCCCAGGAATGCAAGGCTGGTTCAACATCCGTAAATCAATCAATGTCATTCATCACATCAATAAAAGCAAAGCCAAAAACCACATGATTATCTCAATAGATGCAGAGAAAGCCTTTGACAAAATCCAACACCCATTCATGCTCAAAACTCTACAGAAAATGGGAATAGATGGGAAATTCCTCACGATAGTGGAGTCTATATATAGCAAACCTACAACCAACATCATACTCAATGGAGAGAAGCTGAAAGCATTCCCCCTCAGATCGGGGCCTAGACAGGGCTGTCCACTGTCACCGTTACTCTTCAACATAGTATTGGAAGTACTTGCCATAGCAATCAGGCAAGAAAAAGAAATCAAAGGGATACAGATTGGAAGGGAAGAAGTCAAGCTCTCACTATTTGCATATGATATGATAGTATACATAGAAAGACCTAAAGAATCCAGTAGAAAATTACTGGAAGTTGTTAGGCAATATAGCAAGGTATCAGGCTACAAAATCAATGTACAAAAATCAGTGGCATTTCTTTATGCAAACACTAAATCTGAAGAAGAAGACATCCAGAAATCACTCCCATTTACTGTTTCAGCAAAATCAATCAAATGCCTAGGAATAAAGTTGACTTCTGATTTTCTAGGCTTTTATCTTCCTGGACAGTGTGAATATAGTCAAAGGATATAGCTATAGGGTTGGGAGACAAACTGGATGGCCAGCCTCTAGTCTGATAGTTGATTGGGTTGACGGAAAGGTGTTTGACTCTTGGGGTTTCTGCTGATGTACTCATGAAAAAATATATAGTGACTCAGTGGTCTGGCCACCAGGGAGGCTCATTTCAGTTGGATGCTATTGGAGATGCCAAAACATGTCGCTGTGCTGAGAGCACCATATTGAATATGAGTTGGTGGTGTTATCTTTAGTTCTTCTGCCTTGCAATCTATGAAGACTGTGTGAAAGACTAAAAATGAATATCTGGCAGGCATATGACTTGCATTCATCCCTCAAATTGACTTCAGAATTAAATAGGGAATACATAAATCCTGAAACAAATCTGAATAGGTTTTCTTTTTTCTTTTCCAGAACTGTGAGCTATGTGATATGAAAGTTTATGCTATGTTTGGACCAAGACCTGCTTATTTGGTGTTAGTGGAAGAAGAAAAATGTATATTAGTATTTATTAGATTTTTTTTTTTTTTTGCTTTCAGAATTTGACAGTTCTGTTCAACAGCATAGTTGAGGAATTTCACACTGACACTATTTGGAAAAATTAAAAAAAAATCTATAGACAGTCTGGTTTCTAGTATCTGTTTGAGGCCAAAATATTGAGAATGCCATAAAACCTCTTATATTTTAAGTCATCTCAACACATTATTTTTAAATTTTTTATTTTATTTTTTATTTTTATTTTTAAAATTTATTTTCCCGGGAATCAGGCGGTAGCACAGAGGGTTAAACGCAGGTGGCGCAAAGCACAAGAACCAGCATAAGGATCCTGGTTCGAGCCCCTGGCTCCCCACCTGCAAGGGAGTCGCTTCACAGGCGGTGAAGCAGGTCTGCAGGTGTCTGTCTTTCTCTCCCCCTCTGTCTTCCCCTCCTCTCTCCATTTCTCTCTGTCCTATCCAACAACAACATCAATAATAACAATAATACAATAATAAAACAACAAGGGCAACAAATGGAATAAATAAATAAATTAAAAAAATTATTTTCCCTTTGTTGCCCTTGTTTTTTTATTGTTGTTGTAGTTATTGTTGTTGTTATTGATGTCGTCATATGGAGAGAAATGGAGAGAGGAGGGGAAGACAGGAGGAGAGAAAGATAGACACCTGCAGACCTGCTTCACCACCTATGAAGCGACTCCCCTGCAGGTGGGGAGCTGGGGGCTCGAACCAGGATCCTTATGCCAGTCCTTGCACTTTTTGCCTTGTGCGCTAAACCCGTTGTGCTACCATCCAACTCCCTATTTTTTAAAAATATTTATTTAATTTATTTATTCCCTTTTGTTGCCCTTGTTGTTTTATTGTTGTAGTTATTATTGTTGTTGTCGTTGTTGGATAGGACAGAGAGAAACGGAGAGAGGAGGGGAAGACAGAGAGGAGGAGAGAAAGATAGACACCTGCAGACCTGCTTCACCGCCTGTGAAGCGACTCCCCTGCAGGTAGGGAGCCGGGGTTCGAACCGGGATCCTTATGCCGGTCCTTGTGCTTTGCCCCACCTGCGCTTAACCCGCTGCGCTACAGCCCGACTCCCCCAACTCCCTATTTTTTAATTTTTTTTAATCAGAGCACTGTTCAACTCTGGCTTATGGTGGTGCAGGGGATTGAACCTGGGACTTTAGAGCCTCAGGCATGAGAGTTTATTTGCATGTACCCTCTGCCCTCAATACAGTCTTTAAAACAAGTAGTAGGAATTAAAACATGTTTTAAAACAAATACTGTAGAAATACATTATAGGAAAGACGGTGGTAGGGGTTACCTCATGCTGTTGCTCAGTTGAGGGGAAACTTATGTAACACTGTCACATGTCACATTGTATCATCCTCCAAAATTTCACTGGGCATTTGAGGCATTGTAGAGAACCCCTGAAAACATAGTCATTTTCTTCTAGAAGCTTCCAATCTAATGAAAACAGGTACTAAGTTCTCTTCCTCAGAGTCTTGATTTCACTCTTGTCTTCCTTTAGTTACTGTCATGAAAGAAAAATGCCCTAAATAAAATCTCCACTACTGTTAAAATTATATATTACCCCAGAGTATGTGGTACTCGAGATCTTTCCCCTGAGATTATTTTTGTCTTTTTTTTTTTTAAGGCATTAGTGATTTAATAATGATTTTCTAAATTATAATAGTGGTATAATTCCATACCATTCCCACCGCCAGAGTTCTGTATCCCCATTTCCCTCCAGCAGAAACTGCAATAGTTCTCCCAAAGTCACAGATATGGGTGTCTGTCTGTCTGTCTGTCTGTCTATCTATCTTTGGCCATTTTTATTTACTTCTATGGCCCTGTCTTCACTTCCTTTTTTTTTTTCTTCTTTGCCTCCATTGGGGCTCGGTGCCTGCACTATGAATCCACTGTTCCTGTAGCCATTTTTCTTTCTTTTTTTGATAGGACAGAGAAAAATTGAGAGGGGTGGGGGAGGTAGAGACGGAAAGAGAAAGATAGACACCAGCAGACCTGCTTCATGGCTGTAAGGCGATCCCCCGCAGGTGGGGAGCTGGAGGCTTGAACTGGGACTCTTGCATCGGTCCTTGCACTTCATACTATGTGCATTTAACCTGGTGCACCACCACCCAGCCCCCTCTTCACTTCCTTTCTAAGTCATCTATTACTACTTTACTTCCTTTCTAAGTCATCTATGACTACTTCCGAGTGTCCTTCCTTTTTCCTCTTCCTTCTCAAATAAGCAAAACAGTGTCTAACTTTGTTTGGTGTTTTCCCTTTCAGTAATGGTATAAAAACAAAGATTCCTAGTGATAAACACTTAGGGTCCTGATGGAATTGGGGTTCAGAACCCTCTGGTCATCTTCCTTTAACATTTTCCCTCTCTGGTAGTATGCACCAAAATTCTTTTTGGGGTGCTGAATGAAGAAGTTCTGGCTTCTGTAATTGCTTCTCCACTGGACATGGATGTTGGCTGGTCCATCCGTCCCCCCAGCCTGTTTTAACTTTTCCTTAGTGGGGTAGGGCTCTAAAGAGCTCAGAACTTTAGTAATCTTTGCTTGAGCTTGGTAGCTGACATGGAGGTGGAGTAGAAATTTTGTCTGGGAGGATGGTGTCAGAGTAGAGAATAGAACTAGAATGCTGAATTCCAGCAGAGTGGCTCCCAAATTTGCAAAAAGTACATCAATACAATTAAAATTGTTTACCATATCGATCTGACCCAGAGTCCATATATATTCATATTTAGCACAGGAGACTGTATAGCCTCTGAGTCCCTGTCAGTCTGAGCTCACAGTCCTTGGTCACAGTTGGGAACATTCTAGGTTGCACTGGTTTCAGAACCAGTCTTCCTTTAGTGGCAGAGTAGGACGATCCAGCCTCCCTTCAGAGAGTGGGGCAATCCCTCCCATTGTTCTATATCGAGGGCAAGGTCCTGGAGAGACCCACAAAAGGGCTTATGATATTTCTGATGGAAGTGACCGGTGATGGTAAAGAGAGGGATCCATTAGAGGTGTAGGCCCATAGTATCTATGGGGGAATCCAAGGATTTCCTGAGTAGGACCCCAGGTGATGAGGCGGCCTGGTACTGGCCAAAATGGCCATCATTAAGTGGCCATCATTAATTTAAAAATATTTAATGGTCATCATTTAAAAATATTTATTTATTAAAAATTAATGGCCATCATTAATTTAAAAATATTTCTTTATTTATTTCCTTTTTGTTTCCCTTGTTTTTATTATTATTGTAGTTCTTATTGTTGTTGTTACTGATGTCGTTGTCGTTGGGTAGGACAGAGAGAAATGGAGAAAGGAGGGGAAGACAGAGAGGGGGAGAGAAAGACAGACACCTGCAGACCTGCTTCACCGCCTATGATGTGACTCCCCTGCAGGTGGGGAGCCGGAGACTCGAATTGGGATCCACATGCCGGTCCTTGTGCTTTGTGCCATGTGCACTTAACCTGCTGCACGACCACCTGATTCCCTAGTGATTTTTTTTTTTAACCAGATCAGTGCTTAGCTCTGGCTTATGGATGGTGGTTCAGGGGATTGAGACCAACCTCCTGTTCTCAGGTATTACAGCTTTTTGCATAACCATTATGCTATCTCCTTCTGCCCCCTGTGATTTTTCTTCTATATATAACCCAATTTAATACATGAAGGAGCTCTTCATACTGAATTAGATTCAGAGAAATCAGGGACTTCTCCAGCTACCCAAGATATCCATCCCAAATACCTTTGCCTAATTGAGTGACTGGGCAGATTTGTTTAGGAGTGAATCTTTTTCTAGATTTTCTTATGCAGGGATCACACTGCCCACAAGATTATATGACATACATATTCACTAGATCCAACTTTTGGCTTAGTGCCCCCCCCCCACCTTGGACCTTCCTCTCTGGTCAGATACGCCACCAGAGCTTTCCCTAGAATACTTGTGGAACAGCCCCATCTTTGGGAAGCATTTTAGCCTCAGTTTCACTGTGTTGCATGAGAGGGAGAGATTTGAGACTGACCAAAGACTGCCTTACTTGCTTGGAAAGGAATAAGCGATAACACAGACTTTTAGGGTGGCTGGGTGGTAGTGCAATGGGATAAGTGCACATGGCACGAAACGCAGGGACTGGCGTTAAGGGTCCTGGTTGAGACCCTGGCTTCCCACCTGCAGGTGGATTGCTTCACGGGAAGTGAAGCAGGTCTGCAGGTGTCTTATCTTTCTCTCCCCCTGTCTTTTCCTCCCCTCTTGACTTCTCTCTGTCCAATCCAACAACAGCAACAGCAGTGGAAACAATAACAGTAACAACAACAACAACAACAAGGGCAACAAAATGGGAATAATGGCCTCCAGGAGCAGTGGATTCGTAGTGCAGGCACCAAGCCCCAGCGATAACCCTGGAGGCAAAAAAAAAAAAAAAAAAGACTTTTAGGAATGATACAAAAAATCATGGCATGGTTCTTGTCAAAGTTAGATATTGTGAAGCTTCTTGCTTAGTGGATAGGCAATACTATTCATACACATAATAATAGTCTTATTATCATCTATTACTTATTGAGAATTTATTATGTGTTAGACACCAAGGCAGTGGCTTTACTCACATCATTCTCAGCTCAATCTCTTGAAAGTATATGGATCAGGCTGGCAAGATAGTTCAGCTGACTAGTGTGCTTGCTTTGTCATGCGTGTTACACAAGTCTGAGCCCAGCTCCTACTGCAGTGGGGAAAATTTTAGTGATACGATGTCTTTCCCTCTATCTGTCTCTATCTGTTTTTCTTTTAAAAATGTCAATCCTGAGTGGTGAAGCCCTAATGACAAGAAATAAAGAAAAGAAGCAAGCAAGGAAGGAAGGAAGGGAGGAAGGAAGGAGGGAGGGAAGGAAGGAAAAGAAACTCTATGGATCAAGAAATACTCAGAAAAGTTAGTTAATATTCCAGATTGCACTGTGAACAGGTGGTCAAACTAGTCTTTCTGTCTTCACAATTCATGCTTTTGGTCACTCTCCGACAGTCCTTTCTATGGAAATGATCCAATATTTTACTAGGTTTGAAAGTCAGTGATTTATGAGTCTACATCTTGAAAGTATTATGATGGATATCTTTGGTTAAGCAAAATCTGTAAAAGCCAAGTGCCATACCACTGGAGTACTCAGATTTTTTTTTTTTTAATTGCCACCAGGGTTGTTGCTGGGGCTTGGTGACAGCACTACGTGTCCACTGCACATGGCGGCCATTTTTTTTTCTATTTTGTTTTGATAGGAGAGAGAGAAATTGAGAGGCGAGGGCGAGACAGAGAGGGAGAGAGAAAGAGAAACATCTGCAGACCTGCTTCACCACTTGTGAAGTGTCCTTCCTGCAGGTAGGGAGCCAGGACTCAAACCCGAGTCCTTGCTCATGGCAATCTGTGTGCTTAAATGCGTGCCCAACTGCCTAGCCCCTTCAGATTTTTTTTTTCATATTAGAATTCCATTCATGACAATGTTAGGACAGATTGTAGATTAGGATAGGTAGATTGTAAAGATTTTCTTTTAACTGATATAATTCTTCAGTTCTCTTAGAACATTTCCATATCTCATGTGATATGCCTAGTATTAGATTCTGCTTACAATAGCTGTTAATGCTTCCATGTCTTCATGTCTTTCTTTCTTTTTTTTATAAAAGATTTTATTTATTTATGAGAAAGATAGGAGAGAGAGAAAGAACCAGACATCATTCTGGTACATGTGCTGCCAGGGATTGAACTCTGGACCTCATGCCTGAGAATCCAATGCTTTATCCATTGTGCCACCTCCTGGACCACTTCATGTCTTTATTTCTACAAAAAAACCCCAAAAACGTAATTTTTATTTCTTCATGGGGATGTTATGAGCTACTACTATACTATAGCAATATTACAGTAGCTATGTAAATACTTCAAGTTTAAGAGGAAGATCAGAGACAAAAACCCAAGTTCCACTGTTATCTAAATTATGTACATTGTATTGAAAAATTGATACTCTTAGAGAAGTTCTGTGGCACACATAGCTTTATTGGAATTGAACAAATACTTTTCTTAAATAACCCCTTTTACAGCACATGTAAAATTTAATTTTTCATAATACTTTTACAGGTTGTCTTTTATCTGAGTAAGCAAAAATACATTGTTTTTTTTTTTTTTCCTTGCTTAAGACATCTAGCCAGAATTCAAACCACGTAGCTCTGGTACCAAAAAGGCAACGGGTTTTGAAAATCTCAGGACAATTTTAAAATCATTTCAGTTAGTTGAGGATATTTAAAACAATATTCACTTGGCTTGACAGTAGAAATCATCGGGTCAGTTGACATTAGGACTAGTAGTTACACCTACAATGAGAGCAGCAGAAATGGGAAGTTTAAGCTAATATGAGCTACACTGTTCAGGACACACCATCTCCATAAATATTGTGGCTGAAAGGTTGCAATGGCTAAGTTACACTTGAGCACTTGAAGTCACGCGTAAATATAGCTGAAGATGGGGGTGGGGGGTGCATGTAGTGCACTAACTTGGATCTAAAACAAAATTGATCTCTAGGAGAGTATACTATCAAACCAAACTGCACAGCACACAATTGAAACCTCAAAATTACATCTAGGAAAGAAAAAGAAATATTAAAATGCACACCTCCAGAGACAGTAAAGTAGAAATCTGTTCATTGTCATTAGTGGTTATTTTGCTGTTGTTTCATTGATCTGTTTTGCTGTTTGTCAGTAAGTAGAAATAATTTACGACCCACAAAAGGATTTTTTTTTTTTTTTTGGTGAAACACTAATTACAGACATTGTAAAGAATGCAGCTCCAGAGGCTTGTTAAAAACGAGGCAGCATTTTCCTGAAGAAGTTTGGTCCTTGACTCACACTATAGGCTAGTCACTGCCATCAGATGGTAAGCATTTGTGTGTTTGTGTTTGTATGTGTGTTTAAGCTAACTTCTCAGTACCAGAATTAGTCAAAACCAAACCAAACCAAAAGAGAAATAGCCCTCGAGAACTTGTATATCCTGCCCAGTTGATGCATCATCTGAAAGAACAATGTAAAAGACTGTGAAAGGAATCAGGCTTCTTGCAATTCTGCAACAGCTTACACTTGTGTGAAGGCTTTCCTTTATGGCCCCGATAGCTTAGCTTTATTTATGTAGGTGCCAGGGAACCCTCCCCCGTGGACCCCCCTCCCCCCTCCCCCAATCTGCTCCTCGGTCAGAGTGATAGACAATTTCACTGTGTATTTACAAGCACACATGTAGGCAAGGAGGTCCCTGGGTCTGGAGGGCACCTCTATTTTTTGTGGACATCTTCATGCCGAATGATCTTGTAGGTGATCCAGTAAAAGATATTGAAGATGAGGAAGGCCAGCGGGAAGGCAGCTCGAGATATTGTGTCAATCCTTTTCGCTCGGTCCACAAACTTCTTCTTGATGGCATCTCCATCTTTGGGGGGTTGGGGGATCGGGTTGGCAGGGGCGGCCTTGACAGCTGTTCCATCTTTCACTTGGAGGCAGTGGCCCATTCCATAGCCACTGAAATTAAAGCGGCTTTCGCGGGTCACATCTTCTTCCTGTGAGAAGAGAGGCAGAGGAAGCTCAGATTGGTTGTCAGTCAAATCAAATGGAAGATGCTTAAAATTCCTCAGAAGTAAGAGGCTGACTCACAGTTTACTCGTGGTGTGGGAGGCTTTGGAAATGGGGAGTTCTCTTTTGAGTTCAACTTAATTATTCATGGAACAGATACAGTTCATTAACTTTTCAGGCTGAGGAATTAAGGGTAAGAATAATGACTCTGTGGTCATTTTAATTAATAAACAGAAGCACCTACATTATATTCAACCCTTTCACAAAATCTAGATTATTAATCCATTCTTGTGTTTTTTTTTTTTCCAGATAGAGACAGAAAAGGCAAAGAGAGGGTAAAAAGAGACCACAGCATTAAAGCTTCCTTCAGTGCAGTGGGGGCTGGATTCAAGCATGGGTCTTGAACACGACAAAGTAGCACATTATCCATATAAGTACCACACGCTAACTGACTGCGCCACTGGAGCTCCAGCAGCACACTACCCAAGTGAGCTATTTTGCCAGCCCTTAATCAATACTTGTGACTAGACTATTTGTCTCCAAATCTCGATATTACATTCTAAAACTCTGTAGAGGACCATCCACCCACTCACTCACTCACTCACTCACTCACTCACTCACTCACTCATTCACTCAGTAAAAAAAGACTTTTACTGAATACCTGCTCTATATCTGATCCTCTGCTAGAAACTTCTAATGTTGTGGTCCATTCACAACCTAGTTCCTTCTATTAACTTTGACTTTAATCATACAGTTAGATCTAAAATTAATCCCTTAAATTACCCACTATTTCCTCACTAGCCCTCTGGTTCATGTCAGTTATATAGCATAGACTAAGTCAGTGTGTGTGTGTGTGTGTGTGTAGAATATTCCTACCATAGCTAATTTTTCTGGTGCTAATTTTTAGCATTGATTTTCTGACTAGTTATTTGTGTCTACTATATTTAGACATGTGTCATTACAGCTGACTTCAGTGGAATTTTGTGTTGCTTATTTCTACATGAACTAGATAAAAGAGTGGAAAAAAGGTCTCTATTTATTAGGATACAGAGCAATCAGCCTTAGTAGAGAAATGTATAGGATCTGGCTGTGTGTTGGGTCAAAATGGTGAAGCTGAAAAGGTGAGATTGAATTGACTTGACCAGCTTAATAAAAATTTAGTTCTAAATAGCCACCGATTGTTCTGCTTCCCACAATATTAAGTGACCCCTTTGAGTCACCAGAGGTACTAAACTCTTTATCTTGCCAGCTGGTAATAATGGTTATTTCCTTCCAAAGACAAAAAGCTTGTTATTAAATTTATTCTGCCAATGTTTACTGCACATCGGTAGTGCCTTCAGTGACAAATAAAAGAGATATAGGATGAGGACCTTCAGCATATAGATGAATGAGAGCTCAATAAGGACAAACTGTCTTTTGTATTCAGATGCGTTTTATAAGGTCACAGCAGATCCAGGAGAGGTAAGGAGAGTAAGGACTATTTCACTTAACTACATTTTGTTCTGTGTAAAATAGGAAGGGAGAGACCCTGTGGCTGAACCGTGTACAAGAGCTTCGGAGTGGTGCCATTAGCTGATAGTTATGTTTGACAGCAGACTCCAGAAAGAAGGACAGGTTGGTTTCCACATGGTTCAGTTGACTAGATTAGTATGCAGGTGCTAGTTTCCTCTGTGAGAGGAACATGCAGCCTACAAATGAAAAGGCAAGTCCAACCGAGTCTTTGACCTCTTTGATTTATTGGCATTGCCCCCCCAGTTAGAAAATCGCATCCCTCAACACGCTTGAACATGGCATTGCAACCTGACTGCCTCATGGGAATTTGTAGAGTTGATTGTTGGGAAAATCAGGCTACTGGACAGAAGACTTGTTGACCTGATGCACTGGTAATTCTTATTAATAGAGTGCATGCAGTGCTATCAATAGTAGATACTATTATAACTGACAGTCAACCCGTTGATGTCAGGAAAATTGGGCTACAGCTCTTGTAATACAGTCACTTAAAAGCTACTCCTTTATAAAATCATTTCTTCAGTACTTTTATTGGTATGTGATTATTCTACAAAAGTTGATTAAGTCACAGTCTCATTTCTTAGCAAAGCAAAATAAAGGGGTTTTCATTCAACAATTGAGTTTTGAGTCAAAATGGCAAACACCATGTTCGATGCTAAGTTGCAGATGATGAAGTTGAACAAGCCTCCAGACTGTGTGGACCTTTTAGAACTCTGGAAGAGACTGACAGAGGGCATTCTCACATAAGGAAGAAAGTTGGCAAAGCAAACTCAGCCTGGTATTAGAGCTCTTCCGTGAGCTCAGTAACAGAGATTTGAACTGCACTCAAATTGAAACATCAAATGTGTTTTCTTTGCATTACACTCTGAATATAAGTTATGGATGTGAAAGTTCCAAATAGTATTTAAAAATATAGAATGAATGTGAGATGTGCTCAGTACTTAGCCAGAAAAGCAAGTATGGTGGTCATTAGGAAGAGGGAGCTCACTTGTTACACAGGCCAGCCCTGTCTAGACCAACTGATTGAGAATCTTTGGGAATGAGAACTGAATCTGTAGTTTCTTTTTTAATACAGTAACTAATGCAGAAGGTTGAAAGCCAGTGACCCAAATGAGCTCTAATATCCAGCTCTGAAACCCCGAACTTACTCTATGTAATTAAGTCTAAAATTACTTTTTGAGTGGAAACAGTTCTTCAGAATGCTTTGCCCTTTATCTCCCTGGACTTACTGTGCTGTCTTCTCTCTCAGTATCTACAGCATCTTTGCAAATTGCTGTGCTCACCTCTATAAGCATAGAGTTCACTACTTGAGTGAGATAAGGTTCTTTTAAAATTCCTGGGTCCCTGAAGAAGTAGAAAGGGTAGTGGAGCTAGAACCCTGTTTTTAGCATATAAAACCAAAGGAAATTTAAATGCACATCCCCTTATTTCTTTGTAGATGGATTCATTCTTTTGATTTCTATAGTCTTTCCTCATACATGGTGAATGGACAATTTAAGAGATGAATCCATTCAGTGAACTCTACCCAAGCCTGGTTAGCTTCTTGTTCTGTTGTGCATTGCCATGCAGACTGTGGGTGCTTAATACATGTTTGCTGAATAATAAACAAAAGGAAACATTTAGAGGGCTTCCCTGGACTTGAAAATATTTTCCTCATTCTTTCAGCAGGACTTCAAATTATTCATTTGAACATAGTTATAGCTAATTAAATGAATTACTTAAAAATTTTCACCTCAAAAATAAATCTTTCGTAGGTAGACATTATCCATTTAACTTCTCATATGCAAAGATATGAATGCTCATTTCACGGTCTTCTTATTTACCATTATGACTCATCTAGTGCCTTTTAAATGTAGAATCTTAAATTAGCCACACCAAAGGGTATGGTTTTGATTCAGAAAACATAACTGCAACCAATTTGATTTGATTTTTTTGTATGATAATGAATGACTTTATAGCAGGTTTGAAGTAAAAAGTTACGGTAAAATGGTAAGATTCCTATATGAGGGCAAAATGGAGATGAATTTGAGTCATGGGTAAACTGAAGTTAAAATAAAGAGGAGTCCAGAGGCACAGCTTAGTTGAATGTATTCCCAGAGTCAGGTCCTCTCAGTTAGGAAAGAATTTTTAGGCATGTTTTTTCCATTCCTTCTAATTAGCCAGGAGCCCACTTAGTTCATCATTGCTGCTGACCTATCATCTTCAGTAATAAGCAGTAAACACTTAACTCTTTTGTCATTGACTAACTAAGTACCCACAGAAAATGAATCACCCAATCAATGTTTCGATACATTATTATTATTATTATTATTATTATTTGCCTCCAGGGTTATCACTGGGGCTTGGTGATGGCACTACATATCCACTGCTCCTGTCAGTCATTTCTCCCCCATATTTTATTGGATAGGACAGAGAGAGGTTGAGAGGGGAGGGGAGATAGAGAAGGAGAGAGAAAAATAGATACTTGCAGACCTGCTTTACCACTAGTGAAGTGTAAGCCCTGTAAGTGGGGATCCGGGGGCTTGAACTGGAATCCTTGCACTGATCCTTGTGCTTAGTACTATGTGCTCTTAACTGGGCGCACCACTGCCTGGCCCTGACACATGAAATTTTTATATCCCATTTTGATAAGAATCTCCTTAAAATGTGCCCACTCTACAAGCACTGCCACAACACTGAAATTCATTTGAGACTTACTATTTCATTCATTTTGTGCATCATTTTTATTTATTAAAAAAATGTGCTCATTCCCATGTTTGAAATCCCTCATCTAGATGTGAAATTGGACCTGAAACTCACTGATTGCACTGTAGTGAATTGTTTGTTATAAGCAAAGGATTTTAATATCATCAAAGTACATGGTACTTAGAGAAATGAACGATTTTACCAGAGCATATTTTCAATAATCTTTTTATGCCCTAGAGAGGAATAAATAAAAGTTTCCTAAAAACTGAAGTGGAGGAATTATTCTTACATTATATTTCTCATTCAGATTTCGTGATTGGATTGAACTTCCATTCTCTTGGAATAGGAAATTGCTCAGCTGGAGCTGAAGTTGTAGTGAGCTCCAATCAATGCAAGAACATAATGGAATCTCCAGTCCTCTTTAGGAAATGGTAGGAGTCTAAACTCAGCAGGGTGCTACCAGAACAGTCCCCTAAGCTGGTTAGATAATGCTTAGTGCTTAGTGATTTCTATTACCAGGCTTTGGGGGAGAGGAATTGCTGTGAGAGTTTCTCCTGGATTCTTGGTGTTTTTTTTTTTTTTTTTTTCCCTCCAGGGTTATTGCTGGGGCTCGGTGTCTGCACTACGAATTCACTGCTCCTGGCGGCCATTTTTCATACATTTTTATTGCCCTTGCTGTTGTTGTTATTATTATTGTTGTCATTGCTGCTGTTGTTGGATAGGACAGAGAGAAATCGAGAGAAGAGGGGAAGACAGAGAGGGGGAGAGAAAGACAGACACCTGCAGACCTGTTTCACCCCTCTGCAGGTGGGGAGCCAGGGGCTTGAACCGGGATCCTTATGCCAGTCCTTGTGCTTTGCACCATGTCCGCTTAACCCACTATGCTACTGCCCGACCCCACTCTTGGGGTTCTTTTTCCATCATGGGGACTTGGAAATAGGTATGGATAATAACTAGGTATAATGCATGATGATTGTATATCATGTACTTAAAAATACTATCAGTACTGTTGCTAAACTGATCCTGCTGATTATAGGCTTTCTGGGGAGAAAAGTCATGTGATTTTCAAAAGTGACATTGCTAATACATATTGAAGCAAAGCTTCAAATCCAGGTCTGTCTGATCCCCAGCTTGTCTGATTGTGAAGACACCAGAAGTCGTAGCTTTTCATGAATTTGCCCCTATCAAACCCTCGGTGGCTTCTATTAGGATTATGGATGAAAAATATGACTGAACTTTGCAGAGCAATGAGATTGAAATAAAGTGAACCAAATCTAACTCCTTGTTATGTAATGCTATATGGTAAGGTGAATTAAAGCTATCAAAATGCCATTCAGGATAGGCAGTGAAAAGCGATTTTTTTCCCCCAAAAGAAAACCATAAAAGTGGCTCATCTCTTTTTCATTGTAGGGTATTATTAACATCGATTTTTGAAGAAAGAAGTTCTCATATCCATTTCTTGAGTAGCTGCCTTGCATATATCCCTGTTTTCAACAGCTATTTGATGAGCACCTATTACATGTCAGGTATGTAATGAGACCATAGCAGTGTCATTTTGGAGTTTACATTCTATTGGATAAAACACAAAGTGACGAGGAAATCATGCACACACAATGGTATATGTACACACAGTGATGTATGCTTTGAAGAAAAGTAACCAAGGTAAGAGACTTAAGAGAAGTGGATAGCAGAGAAGGGCATGTCTGAGACTGAACGGTCCTAAAAATCCAGAGGAGGTGCCAGGCATTGTGCCAAGTGCTAGGCATCTGTAGCCTTTTGATGGAGGTTGCATGACATAGTCATATCATCATGTTGAGATATGTCACTTTGGGTGCAATGAAGATGACTGAGAGGAAGACAAAAGTGGATCCAGAAAGATGAATTTGAAGACTGCATCAGGTGAGAGGTGGTCATGGTTTGTAACAGGGAGTAGTGTGCCAACCTAACACATGGAGAGGCAATGGTGAGTAGTAAGTCTCAGAGGTAGGTTGGAAGTCAACCAGGTTAACTTCCAACCTGAGCAACCAGATGGGGGAGGAGTTGTGTTCCATGAGAAAGATCACACTCAAAGTGGACCATATTAGACAGAGATGATGGGTGCTCTAAGACTCTCAGATGGAGACATGGCGTGAGTGCATGGGCACCCTGAGACACAGAGGAGGGAATCACCTGGAGCCATCAACTGTTTAAATGCTGATGTAAGAGCCATTATCTTTCCCACCCAAAGCTGTCTGTATAACATCAAATTATTGAAGGTGACTTGTGTTGAAAACCAACCATTAGCCAACATACTGAAAAAAATTCACCTTTTAAGACTTGGAGTACTTTTCTGTAGATATAGCAGTTAGAAATAATTTTGTATTCAGAATAAATCTTTACTTGGATGCTGAGGATAAAATGAAATTGTAAGTGAGTCAACTGGATATTTATTCTAGACCAAACCTCTATGAACTAGCTGTGATTTGGGGTTTCTGATAAGTCAACCAAAAGTCATTCCACAAGAGTCCTCTCAAACCAGTCTCCACTGTGCATAATGACATGTTGTTAAGGCAAGAAGAAGAGAAGCAGTTCCCACACTTTTATTTCTTGTTTTAAAATATTTATTTATTTATTTATTCCCTTTTGTTGTCCTTGTTCTTTTTTTGTTGTTGTAGTTATTGTTGTTGTTATTGATGTCGTCGCCATTGGATAGGACAGAGAGAAATGGAGAGAGGAGGGGAAGACAGAGGGAGAGAAAAAGAGAGACACCTGCAGACATGCTTCACCGCTTGTGAAGCGACCCCTCTGCAGGTGGGGAGCTGGGGGCTTGAACCAGGATCCTTATGCCAGTCCTTGTGCTTTGCACCACCTGCGTTTAACCTGCTGCTATCGCCCGACTCCCATTCCCACTCTTTCTTACATGCATGCCTCTATTATTTAGAAGTCATAATCTGTGTCTCACTGTGTTTGCTAAAATTGGCCTTAGCAATATCTCCATTCCATGCTTCTTTTCTATAATATATAAGTGGTGTTCTTCCTATTGAGACAAGGGGGCTGTTTCTCCTCCCCTTGAGTCTAAGTGGGCTTGTGGCTTGCCCCTAATCAAGTGAAAATGGCAGAAGTAGCACTATGTAACTCCCGAGACTAGGTCATAAAAAGTAATGAAGCTCCAACCTATTTTGTTGGAGCTTATACTTGGAACCATCAAATGCCATGTTAGCTGGCTCACTACTCTGAGATTGCCATGTTGTAAAGAACTCAAACAGGCCTATGAGGAGAGATTGCATGGAGAAGTCACAAGGCTACTTGAAGTGAGAAAGATGCCTGGATAACCCCCAACTTCAGTCATGAAGTTGCAGCCAAAGGACAGGCCCTGAGCTATAACTACCCAGCTAAGGCCTTCCCTAATTTGTGTCATAGAAACTATGACACAAAGTGAACTGGTTGCTGTTGTTTGCAGCTTACAATTTTGGGCAAGTTAATATGCAGTAGTAGTTAGCTGCATAGACAACTGATGTTGTAGCCAAAACCCAAGTGTGGATGTTGTGACATTGTTTTTGGCACCAGGCAGTGGGCAGAAGTTAGAAGGGCCTTAAGGAAATTGTTGGAGTGCCGGCAGAATAGCTTACCTGAATAGTGTGCCTGCTTTGCCAGGTTCCAGTCTGGTCCCACCTCATTGAAAGAAACTTTGGTGCTGTGATGCCTTTCCCTCTAACTCAATTTCCAAACCAGAATCTATTCACCTCTTCCCAACTCCAACACCACAAGCTGGTGTGAATGGTCTGGTAGTGAGCTCATGACAATCATTTCTACCTGAATTTTTCTTAGAGCTTACTACTTGATCGATCCACTGACTTCTAGAACCTCTTTCCCAACAACCATGTCTATGTTCAACACAGTGACTAGAGGGAGCCTATTAAAATGTGAGACAAGCCAAAAAGTGTTGTCTTTGTAATGACCTCTTTACTTCTCACACTTAACTCCTACTGCTATCCCTCTAGCCCAGGTGTGGGCAGACATGTTGTGTAAAGGGCCAGATAGCAAATATTTCAGATGGCCCTGTTCACCCATTCTTTGAAGTATATGCATTTTCACTATACATCCTTGAGTCTAATTTTATAAAGTGAAATGTATGCATCACTCTGCTTTTTAAAATTTTTAAAAATACTTTATCTGTTGGATAGAGACAGTCAGAAGTTGAGAGGGGAGGGGGGCATAGAGAGGGAGACAGAGAGACTCCTACACTGCTTCACCACTCACAAAGCTTTCCCCTCTGCAGGTGGGGACCGGTGGCTCAAACCTGGGTCCTTGTGCATTGTAACATGTGCACCCAACCAGGTGCGCCACCACTCACCCCCTCATCACTCTGCTTTGTACCACCACTCATTATTATTTTTTTTTCTTTTCCACTTTATTGCCCATAACACCATAGTTTCAAAGGACGGGAGATAATTTTGTAAACTTGATGGTCTACTTTGGCTTCAAAATCTTTAAAGCAGATTTTTTTCACTTAACTGCAAGTTATACAGTCTGAGAGAGTAGTTTAGAAATCGATAATATGGTTGTGATGTTTCGCTTCCTCAAGAGGGAAGCAATGCCTTGCATATGGAAATTTCTTCCTACTAGTCTTGTCAATCCTGGTCTAGCTAGAATGCTCAGAAGACATGCTAAATTCGAAGAAGCATGAAGGTGAACACCTTCCATCTGGAGTATGAGCTGTTAGATTATTAACATCGTTTGCCATCTGTTCAGGGTGCAAACAAAGTGAATGCTGAGACTGTCAACATAGTGCAAATTGGAGGGGACAAGGGATCAGAGGACAAGCTTACTGTAAAACTAAAAGCTAGACAATAGTAGTGACAACAGTTGGCATCAAACATTTACTTGCATTCTAACTTGGGTGACCAAAATACACCTCTGTTATGTGACATCATTATCCCTTTAGAAGAGCTTTCCCAAGGCTGGGAAGAATTATGTTTCCCAGAATTCCTTTCTCGACAGGTTCTGGGTTAGGGTGTGCCAGTGAGAGGACTGCAGGGGATTTCGAAGGTGAGAGGGAAGCTGAGGCCGTTATTTTAGGAGCGTCTGGGGACCATTTGGTCAGACACAGTTGCAATCCAGACCATTTGGTGGGCTTTTTGTGATTCCACTTTGTTGGGTAGGCATGGTGACTTCTCAGATTTCCCCATACACACCCACTTTCCAAAGAATTTCAGGTTGAAATTCCATCTTCCGGCTGCAGCCTTCTAGACCTCATTCCCCAGATACTCTCATTTTCTTGTGATTTCTGACTCCTCTACTAAACCCCTCATTCTGGTAGTACGGTCACTTTCTCTGTATTCCTACTCAGTCAGGAAAGATACAAGTATATAGGAACTCTAAGCTGTTAACTACAGTTGTTATAGTTTTCTTCCACTGAAATTTATTGTGCATTGTAATATACCAAACGTTGGGGTTAAAAGGACAGTGCTCTGCCCCTGAAGTCCATGTGAGATTATGGAGTTGGGGGGGTGGTTCTAGAACTCCATGTAGACCAGTGGTTCTGGTGATGTGATGGCCCTACCCTGGGAATATTGGGCAACGTTAGTAGACAATTTTGATGATTACATTGGAGCAAAGGGTACTAATGGCATCTAATGGCTAGAGACCAAGATGCTGCCAAACATACTTCAGTACACAGGACAGGCTACCACTACAATGCATGAATGTCATTGCTTCATATGTCACTAGTGCTGAGACTGGGGAACCCTAAAACTGGCAAATAACGCCAATATGAAGGGGTGTGTGTAGTGAGAAAGGAAAGCACGGGCCACAGATGACTATGGGAGTGGTAGCAGTGCTCAAGGATTTAAATGAACATTCAGATGCATTTTTTCCCTTAATAGCTGCATGGAATACACTGCCTCTGAAAAACATACATGAGCATTTCATTGGTGTTCCAGAGCGGTGACCCACGTGACTCCGTTTGCTCACTGAGCCTGCTTTTCAGTGCTTCTACAGAGCAGTTCAAAGGCTCTAGTTTGTGCCCTTTGTCCAGGAGTTGGTATCTTTTCATCTCTCTGCATTTTTTTAAATCAGGGAATGTTGTTATAAAGGATAGAAACCTAATTATGGGAGCTGAAAGATGTGATTGTCGAGTCTGGAAGATAGCTCATCCGGTAATACACGTTCCTTCTTTGTTTGGGGCCTGGGTTTGAGGCCTGGCACTACACGGGAGCATCATAGCGCCAGGGGACACTCCAGTGCTGTAGTGTTACCCCCCATATATAATATATATGGAATCAAAGAGTCAGCTTAGGAGTAGTGGAATCATCTGTGCCCTCCCCCTAAGAAAAGGACAATAAAAATTATCAATGGAAAATCTTATGAGTCTATCACGAAAGGAAAAAAAAAGTGCCTTATAAAGCCAAACAATTCAGTTTCTGGATCAAGAACTACTGGTTTGAAATCTCAACTGTACCATAAGCCATTGTGGGAGCTGGTGAGGCCACTCAAGCCTCTGTGGTGTTTCTGTCCTTCCTGCAGTAAAACAGAAATAACAGGTCCAGCAAAATAGCTCACATGAGTAATGCTTTGTTTTGCCATGTGGATGACCCAAGTTAGAGCCTGGCTCCCACCACATTGAAGGAAACTTCCCGCTTTCTCACTCTCTGCCTCTTTGTCTCTATCTAATAAAACAAGATAGAATGGATAATACAACACTCCCTTTAGGAGTTTGCTGAAAAGATGCAGGGAGGTAATACACATTCAGAACCTTGGACAGCGCCTAGACTATAATTAAGCAATTGTGGGAGCTGGTGAGGCCACTCAAGCCTCTGTTGTGTTTCTGTCCCTTCTGCAGTAAAACAGAAATAACAGGGCCAGAAAAATAGCTCACATGAGTAATGCTTTGTTTTCCCATGTGCATGATCCAAGTTAGAGCCTGGCTCCCACCACATTGAAGGAAACTTCCCGCTTTCTCACTCTCTGCCTCTTTGTCTCTATCTAATAAAACAAAATAAGATAGAATGGAAAATACAACACTTCCTTTAAGAGTTTGCTGAAAATATGCAGGGAGGTAATACCTATTCAGAACCTTGGACAGCACCTAGACTATAATTAAGTATGCAATGCATCAAAGCAGTGAGGAGAGTGCTGAGCAGAGAAGCAGGCTGCCTAGTCTAGGGACTCCCAATGAGATTCTTTTCAGTCTCCTGGGGCTGTTGTACACTCCCATCTGTGTTTTCTTCCAGCAGTTTCCTTTCTTATGCATGTTCCCACAAGGCCACCATGACTTCAACCCTGCAGTCATCTTTCCACCTCAATCCCTGTGAGCATTTGTTCTGGAAAGACTCTTATAGCTGCAACAGTTTATGAAATGGTGTCCTTAGGTCACTGGATGAGAAAAGGGGCAGGAGACACAAACAAAAGTGGGTGAGGGGCAAGGGGACCTTCAGGCTGGCGAGTGTGCCTAAAAACACACCATGTGAAAAAGTAAAGCAGAAACCAGAAATGCTGGTCTTGGTGAGAGATGAGGCTGGCTCACGTGACAGGTGTGTTTTCAAGACTGAAGAGCATTTATCCTAAAGACTCCAAGGTCACTAATCAGGAACAACTGATTGGCATTATAGGAGGACAGTGTTCAGCTCAATGTAAGGAAGAACTTTGAACACACCTATGAGGGAAGAGGGAGACAACACCTTGGAAGGTAATGCATTCTTTATTATTCTTTGTTGCTGGAGAAAATCAGGTGTTTGATCATCTAGTGGACATGATGTTAGAACACATGGGCTAGGGGACTAGATGACTACCCGTGTGGCTTCTAATTGTGTGTGTGTGGGGGGTCTCTGATTGTGTGTGGAGATTGCTAAGGTAAGACATCTAGCGGGACAAGCAACATCAAGGGCAGTAATCAATGAATGAGAAAAGCATATTCAAGGGACGGTGCCCTGCCGTGACCCTTCTTGACTTCTTGGATGCTTGTAGCCATTCTGGCTCCATTTTCAGAAACCCAATTCTGACACAGTCAACACCATAGAGACATTTTGGTTCAGATTTTTTTTCTCTACAGATTCTCTTTGACACACAAAGTATTTTTCTTAAGCATTTTGAATGGTTTCATCAAAATAGCAAATTTCTTGCTGCTATTACACATTTGAACAAGATTCTAATATAGAATATATAACTATGTAGTGTAGAATAAGAAAAACCCCAACGTACTCTAAAACGGACTAAACTCTGAATGGATATATATTTCGAGGTCAACCACCATGTTCATGGAGGCCTCTGTTCATTAGTTCCAGTCTTGACAGTCTAAAGTCTCCAAGAAAGACTCTTAATCTTGCAAATAGCCATCTCTTCCTTTCTCTTCTTTCCTCCCACTGCTCAGCTTTTGCTGAAAGGAGCTCAGAGGGACAGGAATCTGTGCCGCCAGGAAATGCTGACATCAAATGCTGTCAAGAGTCAGATGTTGGCAAAGGCTCTTGTCAAAGTTTGACGAGCAGTTTGTTTCTGCAGGGGATCAGCAACTCAATAACTAAGAACTTAGTCAATAGGGTTGGCTCTCAGTTTGGTTTTACCCTCAATCCCGTTCGACTGACTTCGAAGAGACAGGTTAACACAGAGATGAAATCGCTCATATGGGACCTGAAAGTGTGATGGGAGGTTTGGGCAGAGGGGCAGGAGGCACATCTGGAGGGAAATGATGTGTGTGGCCCATGACCTCCTGACTTTCTACAACTGCAGAACAAGGATACTCTTTTCAGCTGGAAAAAGTGCTGCACCTGCTCTCTCAGGCCAATCATAGCTTTGCAGATCATCAAAAAAATCATTTGCAAGATTTCTTCCATTGCCCTGGAATAATTTGTTCACTAGTTCTTCAAGTCTAGCTTCTTTCTTTTTTATTATTTATTTAATTTATTTATTCCCTTTTGTTGCCCTTATTGATTTATTGTTGTAGTTATTATTGTTGGCATTGTTGTTGGATAGGACAGAGAGAAATGGAGAGAGAAGAGGGAAGACAGAGAGAGGGAAAGAAAGACACCTGCAGACCTGCTTCACCGCTTGTGAAGCGACTCCCCTGCAGGTGGGGAGCCAGGGCTTGAACCGGAATCTTTACACTGGTCCTTGTGCTTTGCGCCACCTGCGCTTAACCCACTGTGCTACAGCCTGACTCCCATGTCTAGCTTCTTGTGAGGAACACTTGTAAATGGAAGTTAGGAAAAGAAGAGAAAATGGATAATCATGATAAGGTATGGCTCTTGTTCTTTGGGCTTCCCTGTAGTGCATTTCTAAGCTCTCCCTGGCTCTCTGTTTCATTGCTATGGTTACCAGTTTTGGGGTTTCCTGTGTTGGCCTACGGGAAGGCTGATTGCAGTAAATACAGAAGACAGAAATTGGCCCTAACTTTATCTGTGTGATCTAATTGTTGATGCATTGAGTTTCTAGTGTAGAAGTTATATGTGAAGGTAAATAGCACTACACTTGGTCCACGATGGGGCATCCATCTTTTTTTTTTTTTTTTTTCTATTCAAAGATGGGAGCAGTCAGGGATATATCTCAGCAGTAGAGCACAGGAATTGTACTCATGAGGCCCCGGCTTTAATCCCTGGTACCACTATATGGCAGAACTGAGCAGAGCAGTGCTCTGGTTTCTCTCTCCCATAAAATTACCTTTTTTTTTTTTCTGGTTGTTGCGAGTGTTTCAATGCTCTGGGCCAACTTTTTCAAGTAGTGAGAGCTGGAGGGTGAGAAGGAGCAATGCTGCAATGCCAAAGCTTTGCCCAATGTGGTGAAGGCCACATAGGAAGCTATGTCACATGCAGGACAAAGCTGGTGACTTCCCAGGAGAGCTATCTTGCTGACTCTAAATCTTTATTTTTAAGGGATGGGCTTGATGAGTTTTAGGGAGACAAGATAATGTGAGCTACACCTCTGTCCCTGCCCTACCAGCAACCAAATAAGCATTCCTACTACTCTGTGATGGACTCTGTGGCATCCCTGAGCAGCTTTGAGCCAGAGAAACTTGGGTGAACTTCTTGACCTGCTTTGATAGACCCTGGAAGCAAGTTTTTGCTGTGACCCAAAGTAGGAGTCACGTTTTCTATTTCCAACCAGGACACACGCCTGCACATACTCCCCCTCACAGAGACATCTAACAGTAACAAAAGTTTCCCATAGTGCCTTTGACTTGTTCAAAACAGAATGTACTCTGCTAGCTATATTCCCTTTAATTTTTCAGAAAAAAAAAGAAAAGCTGAGGTGGGGGGGTACTAAACTGACCTCCTGACTTACAGGTCAACCACACCCATGCTTGAAAAGTATTGCACCGAAGTGGTCCTGGCTGGCTTTGTCTTTCTTTCTTTCATTGTTTTTTTGACCAAAGTATCGCTCACCTCTGGCTATTGGTGGTTCCAGGGATCGAACCTGGAACCTCTCCTTTACAAGACCAGTGTACTACTGCTTCACTGGCTCCCTGACCCTTGCTTGCTGTCTTGGCTGTCAGTATTCATCCCCTGAGTATTTACTGAGCATCTATCCTGTGATGGGAAAGCACTAGTCACATGCAGATAGAAAAGCGAGGCTTCCAAACAGTCCTGGAGGAGTTTCTACTGTTCAGTTTCTCTTTGCAACTGTTTTCTACCCTGTTGGAGAAGGAGGGGGTTGGGCCTTCCTGGGGAGCCTGGGGCTGACTTGCGATAGGCCAGGCATTATGCCAGGCACTAAGAGTTCTGCATCTGTGCATGTGCAGCTGTGGATTTGTTGTAAGAAGGGAGCAGCAGGTGCTTCCATACATTCCAGAGCTTCTCAAAGGAAGGGACCCTCTGTTATAAGAAATAAGACCTAGTGGCCAAGGTTTCTAAAGTCTCTTTCCTGCTTGGCTGTTATCTAATTGTTTGCTGCCAGGTTCAAAAAGTAGGTCTGGTCTGCTCAGATGTCAAGGTCTTTGATCACTGGACCAAATGGACCACTGGAGTTTCTCTATTTCCTCAATAGCTCACACTTGCCCATAACTGTGGACCTTTCCACATCCTAGTGTTTTTGTCCAGTGATTCTCTTTGATCTTTCCTGTTTATTTGTCATTCAGACTTTCCTCCTTCCCGCTTTCTGATTTCCACCGCTCCCACTAAGCAGTAGCCACACCTTTTTTTTTCTGTTTGCCTTTGAATGCTTCAATTTCTAATGTTGGATTTTGATAATATATTTGTGAATCTCTTGTCCATAAACAGTAAGCACTTCGATTAAGCACAGTAAATATATAGGGGAGCTTTAGAGAGTCAGTGGGCATGTGTTGGTTTTTTTTTTTTGTTGTTGTTGTTGTTTTTTGCCTCCAGGGTTATTGCTGGGCTCGGTGCCTGCACCACAAACCCACTGCTCCTGGAGGCTATTTTTTCCCCTTTTGTTGCCCTTGTTGTTTTATCCTTATTGTGTTTATTATTACTGTTGCTGTTGTCATTGTTGGATAGGACAGAGAGAAATGGAGAGAGGGAGAGGGAAAGACAGACACCTGCAGATGTGCTTCACCACTTGTGAAGTGACTCCCCTGCAGGTGGGGAGCTGGGGGCTGGAACCGGGAACCGTATGCCGGTCCTTGTGCTCCCTGCTATGTGTGCTTAACCTGCTGCGCTACTGCCCGACCTCTTAAGTGGGCATTTTATAAAGGCACCAGAAGAAAGATTTACAGAAAGAACTCAAGCACACAATTCCAGGGAGTTGCTCATTTCTTTTCCCAAACTGGCTCACTGGGCTAGAAGTCAGATGCCAGTGGGCCTGATTGTTAGGAAGACACAGCAGTCTCTGTTAAAAGTGCCTCTTGTAACATAATGGCAGGACTCCCGATGACTTAGTGCATGTGTAAGTGATGACAGTGCACTTTCAGACCCCTGAGCTACAAGTCTTGCATTGAAACCAGCAGCTAATTCAGCAGCCACTTCTCAAGTGCCTAGTATGTACCAGACAATGTGGCAGGCTCTTGAGATCAAAAGATGAATAAATAGCCTATATTCTTTAGAAGATTTCTGGTGATGTTTTCCTGAGGATTATAAAGTTTTTTCCCCAGCCCCCTAGAAAGAAAATATTTGATGACCATTGGCTGTGTGTGAAACACCATTCATTACATACCCTCATGATGCCAAGAGAAGAGAAAATTAAGACTCAGCATGCTTAGACCATGGTGACAAAGCACCCAGCAGAGTTCATCCCAGCCGTTGACTTCTGGCCTATGCTCATGCTAGTACACCCTGCTTCTCTCTCAGCTCCTTATTTGTATGATTTGAAGTGGAAACGTGAGAGGATAGGCATTCACAGAGCAGAATGACCCAGCAAAAGGTGCGTTAGTGAATGCTGCTGCCGTGTCGTGACGGATGTTGTCAGGGGCATGACTAGGATGTAGAAGATGGGCTTTGTGATGGGGGTTTTTGTACATTATTTTTTAATCAACCTCTTCTAAAAGACAGGAAGTATGAAAGTATTCAGTGATTCTGCAATAGAGGAAGGCATCTAAGGTCTACTAACGAGGAACTGGCTCTCCAGAACCTAGACGACCTCATAAACTCCCGAAGGAGGTATCACTGTGGAGAGACCTGCATCTGAAGCTCTTTATACTGTTCAGCACAGAGCGCTGTAATCATTTAGAGCAGTTAGTCTACTGCCATACACGTGTGCACAGTTCAGTCTTGGCATAGATTCGGTTGCATGGCATTTCAAATCGCCTTCACTGTAGATGAAGATAGAGCCTAATGCATCATGTCAGGGACAAGAAACGATGTTGGGTGTGGTTCCCATTTGCCTCTCAGTACCGGAATGATGATCCCAAGCTACTCTAGCTAAGTAAAGCAAAACAACCTGGAATAACACTGTCCCGATTGCTTGAAATCATAATTAAAAAGAAAGGAAATGAAGTGCCAGGTCATGGCTCACCTGGTAGAGTGCACACACTACCATGTGTGAAGACGCAGGTTCAAACCCCCAGCCCCCACCTGCAGAGGAGAGAAACTGTATGAGTGGTCAAACAGTGCTGGAGGTGTCTCTCCTTCTTTGTCTGTCTCTCCCTACCTCTATGTCTCTGACTCTATCAGAAAGGAAAAAAAGGAAACTATCGTCACCAGGAATGATGGAGCCATGCAGGCACTGAGTCCCAGTTCATAAGCCTGGCAGCAATAAAAAGTAAGTGTACAAAAAAAAAAAAAAAAAAGACCCAGCCAAAGTAATGGGCTTTAGATTTCTCATCAAACATAAGTCAAGGGGCTGTAGGTAGGTCACTCAGCAAAGTATGTGCCTTACCAAGTATGAGGCCCTGTGTCTAATCCCTGCACCACGTCACCACGTGGAAACACCATGGGCAGCACTTGTGGCGACTCCAAGGATAGTAGAGTGGTGCTGTGATGTCTGTTCTCTATCTCTCCTCTCTCCTCAAAATATGAAGGGAAAAAAAGGGGGGGCTAATGGGCTTTTCAACACTGCAGCCATGAATTCATTAAAAACAAAGTTTTTATTTTCAGCTGAGGGGGCATTTTCAGTGCCTTAACAGTGTGCCTTGTTTTATACCGTTCACAGCACAGGTACACATTTTTAAAAAAACCTGAGACACGTTCTAGAGCAGTATGTCTCAAACCTCAGTGCGTTTGTAAATCCCCGGGCATCCCACTATAAAGTTGATTCTGATTGAGAAGTCTGGGGTGGGGCCTTAGAATCTGCATTTCTCTTGAGCTCCAGCTGCTACAACAAGGCTCATGACTGGCTGTGTACTGGAGTCCTCCAGGAAGCTACTTCTGACTTACTTGGTCTGGGTCATGGGGCTCAGCACATGGCATTTTTACAGAGCTCCTGGGGTAACTGCTCTTGTGAATTACCTTGTCTCCAGGAAATAGCTTATTTCTGGTGTGCTTTTCACTGCTTTTTTTTTTTTTTCCCTCCAGGGTTATCGCTGGGGCTCAGTGCCTACACTATGAACCCACTGCTCCTGGCGGCTATCTTTTTCTATTTTTGTTGTTGTTATTGTTGGATAGGACAGAGGGAAATTGAGAGAGGAGGGGGAGAAAGAAAGGGGGAGAGAATGATAGACACCTGCAGACCTGCTTCACCACTTGCGAAGCGACCCCCCTGCAGGTGTGGAGCTGGGGGCTCAAACCAGGATCCTTGCGCGGGTCCTTATGCTTAACCTCTGTGTGCTTAACCTGGTGTGCTACCACTCGTGCCCCCTCCCAATTGCTCTTTTTGAATAAACTCTGCCGAAGCAAGAGTGGGCTGAAGTGGAGCATTCAATAACTTAGCCTCCTAACGTTCGTCATGTCAGCTTCTCGAAAAGCAATTAAGTTATACGCCCAACAACATCCGCAAAAGTCATATCCCTGCTAGCAAGGCAAAGGACTGTCTTTCAGATCACTTTGTTGCCATATGTTGTAAATAGAAGAAGATAGTACTGAGTGAAAAGAGCTCACTTACAGAAGTGGAAATCCTTAGTTAAAAGGTCTTTCTTGCCCTATCATCTTGTGAGTTGTGCTGACTTAATTAATTACGCCATGACAAGAGTGATGTCTTTGTTCAGAAGCAGGCTGCAGTCATGAAGATAAATAGTGTTATCTCTGGGAAACCTCAGCCCCCTGTGTGCTCACCATGTGCCTGTCCCTTTCATTGGTGTTTCTCAAACTGGGTGCTGTTGACATTTGGGCCAGGTGACTCTCCCTGGGCTTTGTGCACGCTGAGATGTTGGCAGCATCCTGGCCTCCACCCACTCCACTGGGAGCCAGTAGTGCACACAGCTTGCACTCTGCTCCCAGGTTGTGAGAACTAGGCTTGTCTCCAGAGGTTGCACAATGTCTCTGCTTAGTGAGAAACCAACCCCTGCCTCACACACTGCCGGGGGCGGGGCGGGGGTGTGTGTATGAAGGAGGCACCCAGTCTCACTGGAGCTGTCAGTGGGAGCTTTCCAGGCTGACTGGTGTCAGTGAGAGGGGACTGGAGAGGCCATTTTCATTTTTCTTCTTTGTAGAGTCAGGCCCCAAGCATGGGCAGTTTTACCATTCCAGAGCTTGCTTGTTATTTTTTGTTTGTTTGTTTGTTTTTGTTTTTTTTTTTTTAAACCAGGGAACTGCTAAACTCTGTCTTCTGGTGGTGCTGGGGATTGAACCTGGAATCTTTGGTGCCTTAGGCATGAAAGTCTTTCTACATACCTAGCTCCCTCATCTGCCCCTTTTTCACTCAGAGAGAGACCCCCAGCACCTGCCTTTCTCTTAGTGCCATGGCTTAAGCTTGAACTATATGCTTGGCAAGACATGTGCCTCATCTGAGGAGCTCTGTCTCTGGCCCACATTATCTGATGAACATTGGGTATAGTCTTGAAGAATGTTATTGTTTTGTTTTTTATATAATTTTTATTTATTTACTTACTTATTTGCTTAAGGGTCATTATCATTTATAGCTAATATTCCAAGATGAAACAAATTTACAAATGCTATTTCCCCAGAACTCCTTCTGCACCCCCAAACAACTTTGATCCATACCCCCAGTGGGGGAGAAGGGATAGGAGGAAGAGGATAAAAGGGCTCTGAACTCTCCAGCTCCATCAGGACCCAGAGAGAGGACTGAAAGGAGAGAGAGAGTTGGATATAGTAATAGGGTGATGTGTGTCTTGGAGGGGAAGAGAGGACTGAGCTAACAGTTAACCCATGTCTGTAACCTTGGGAGAACCACGGTGGTTTGCAAAGGAGGGACTGGGGATTCGGAATTCTGGTAGTGGGAAAGGTGTGGAATTATACCCATGTTAATATGTGATTTCATAAGTCAAGATTGAATCTCTAATAAAAATTTATTTTTAGAATTCCGCTTCCTCCTTGAGAATAGCCATTTCTTGTCAGCTGGACTTATTTTCTCTCTTAGGAATTGCCTTGGCATCAAACATAATGCTATTATGATTCTTAGCACTCTCTACTCTGTATTAGAAATGTTTGACGTGCCATTGTTTTCTCTCATTGATGTTCAGTGTGTGTGAAAACAGGATTCAAGCAGTCTTTATATCCTCACCCCCCCCCCCCATCTAGTCTAGAACTCAGCACCAACAAGCATTCCACAAAATACTTGTTGGAACAAGTGAATCCTGTGGTTTTCCATCATCTCAGAGTGAAAACCAAGAAAACAGAGACCATTTTCTTCTACCTGTCTTGCACTGATTCGGAATCACTTGTCTTTTCAATGATTACTGACACTTGCTTTTAATAATTCACTAGTCATGTGGGGGGAATAACTCCATCTTCACTTTAGTGTTTTGTCCCACAGGGAACTTGCTACAAACATAAATAACACTGACAAAAGACAAAGCCATGTTCTAATCATGCAGACCCTACTTCTCTTGAAGGTAATGTCCAAGAAGCCCAGACTTCTTTCTCCATTTGATCTAGATCTGAGAGTCAAGTTGTGGTGAACTATAGGTTGAGTCACTATGGACAATTCTACAGCAGTCAAAGAGCTTAACAGCAAAAAGTGGTTTGAGATATTTACCACCAGCCTTTGTTATAGTAATAGCACTAAAGGTCCAAGCTTGCTTTCAGGAATGTAAAGACATAGAATTTTATTATGAAACCTGTCAACTTGTTTGTAAATGCCAGTGGGATAAAAAAAAAAAAAACTTTTAGCAGCCACCTGTAAGGTGCAATCCACGGGCTGCAATCCTTTGCCTACAGTTTAGAGAAGCAATTGTTCTGCCTTCAGGGATACCAGCAGCTCTCCTTTAGGGTCTTATCCTCAGTTTCCAGCTGTTGTTGGCAGAGGGCTATTCCTAGAGTAAGTCCCCAGCTTGCACTGAAAATTCTGAGCTTGTTTCTGGGACCTGAACAAGACACACTCCCTCTCTCTACACCTGGACAGCGTAGATGTTATACTAGGAAGCCATGATGGAAACAGTGAGTCCCACAGGGCTATGGCTGGGGCATGGACAGCATCGACCACAGGCCTATCTACTGTGTCCCCATAGCCCACCTATGGTCTCTTTGAGAGTACACCTTGTATGTTCTAGAAGATGTGTTTTCTTGCTGGTTTATCTCAGCCTGACAGTGGACACACCAGGAGCAGAGTACAGTGGGTGTGCTGTATATCTATACTGAGTATATATTTGAGTGAGATAGTTTGAAGAGACTGAGGATAAAAGAAAAGAGCAGTTTAGAGAGAGAAGAAAATCAGAGACAAAAAAAAAAAACCATCTAGCTGGAAGAAAGGTCATAAAGAAAATAGAGATAACAGGAAATTGAAAGAATAGAAGGGAGGCCCTAAAAAGACAGGCATTTCACTTTGCAAGGATGCATTTGCAAATCACCTTGCAGCTTGCAAAATGAGAACTTCACATTGCAAGGTTTAAACTATCAAACTGTTACAAGATGTAGCAGAATGGAACAAGCTTGGAAGGCAAAACACCTTGCAGACACGTCAGGCCTCTGTTCCAGGTTAGTCCTGGCTCTCTACTCTCCTCTTACAAGTGAAATAGAAAGAACCCTGACATTTATTTATTCTTGCTGGCTTTCACAGTTCCGTTCAAATTCCTAATCCATACAGGTCTATTAAAGCCTACTCTCAACTACTCAACCTGAAAGACAGAAAACAAACATGCCTTTCGCCTCCCCTGGGAAGCAGTTACAACCACGTCTACATTCTGCTTGCTACAGAAACAGTTGTTCCTTTAATTAATGATCTACAAAATCCTCTTTGAGCACCTTGTGCAAACACGAGGCATTCTGTGAGAAATGCTGAATGACAATAGGGAGCACATCGTTTTACTGCAGTCTTGTAAAAAAGTGGCCAGTTCACAGTCTCCTTTCCAAGGACAAGGGCCGGGGGTGGGGGGGACTTGTAGGGATTTCCCGTCTGAAGATGGCTTTCTTTCAAGGCTTCTTTCCCAACATGGAGTTGCTGGAGCTGACATGTTTGAAGTTACTGTCGACAAGCGACTGACAAGAAAACACTTTGAAGCTATCACAGCATTGTTATTCACTTATGCTATTGGGGGCTGGGTGGTGGCGCATCTGGTAGAGCACACATATTACACTACACAAGGATCCTGGTTCAAGCCCCATCCCCACCTGTAGGGGGATGCTTCACGAGTGGTGAAACAGTGCTATAGGTGTCTTTTTTCTCTCTTTCCCTCTCTACCTCCCCCTCCATCTCAGTTTGTCTCCATCCAAAATAAATAAATAAAGTTTAAAAAGAAAATCATGAGGAGGGGGTGGAGAGGCAAGAGGAGTCATTGTCAGTCCTGGAGGCCTTTGGACTCTTGCTACCCAAAGTGAGTTCCTCTGGATCTCTTGCAGAATCCCCGGACGCTTGGCTCACACAGGTAGGTAATGTGTGCCACCACCCAGACCCACCATACCGTAGGGAAATAGAATCTCAGTGCCCTCACCTGACCTGACTCACGTCTCTTGTGCTAAGGCCCAGAAGCCTGTGTGTGCCCTCAGCCTCTAGATGACGCTTCTGTGCAACAAAGCTCAAGAAGCACTGTCTAGAGCGAGAGGGTCAGGTGTAGCGGATACGCCAGCACCTGCCTATCAACTGGTGCAGTCTGCAGTTGGACCAGTATGCTCGTCACCAGCCGTCCTCCTGCCTACACTTTCTGTGAGGGCTCTTCCATGCAGCCTGCTGGTTTTAGTAACAAAGCTAATTAGAAGTTCCTCCCGGATCCCCTTCCCCTTCTCTAACACTTGGCATCATTGTGTGTGCCTGTCAAGACACACAGGTTTGGGGATTAATCCTAAAAATAAGATTCTCTTCTGATTCTTCCGACCACTGAGCAGTCCCTAAACAGATGTGATAACGACTTTAATTGTTTCCAGCCTCCACACAAGTGCCTCCATCTCCCAGAATCTGGATATTAATACTGAGTGTGAATCTACCAGTTCCCAGATGTGGGCCCACCTCACTTCATGCAGGAAGCTACATGTGGCATCCTCGATCTGTCTTCTTAGGGCATGCGGTGTGTGGAGCCATAGGATTTATGTCTTTACTTAATGAAGCCAATCAGATGGTATTTCCCTTCAGACCCAGTTGAGTGTGCATTTGAATAAAGAAATCAAATTATCAGGGCTAGGCCACTGGATACAATCTGCCTTTTTCTAACATCAGGGAAAAGCAACTGGCCATGCCCCAGTGGGTCCCACCTGGATATGAATCATGTCCGAACTGACTGAGGTTAGCAGAGCTGAAAGCCTCCCCTGACTTAGCGGGCAGATGTTTGCAAAACAGACATGATGTGCATACCAGAAGCCGAAATCTTGCTGAGAACTGTAGTAGCCTGAGGTTGTTCCAAGCCAGGGTTTCCTCTGCCACAGCACAGTCAACATATAGAATGGGCTAATTCTTTATCGCAAGGGCTGTCCTGTTCATTGTAAGATGTTGAACAGCATCTCTGGCCTCTCCCTGCTAGATGCCAGTGATACCCCTCCCCTAAACGTAACAATAAGCTCCTTCAGATGTCAATGAATGTCCTGTGGGGGTGCGCACGGCCACCCTGGTTGAAAGCCACACCTCTGAGCCATGGGAGACAGAAAGAAAGGCAAAGGACGCTAAGGAAGATTTGGAAGGGCTGACTTCCTCTAGGGTTTCATGGCTTTTCCCCTTGCTTTGGTTTGTTGGTTGTTGCGGCTTCGAGGTAGTGCCATCCGCATCTCAACAATCTTCTTTCAAAGCTGGTTTAGAGTCTAATTGGGTTGGAAGGATCTTAATGGGGTCTGTACATCTGGGAACAGCTCCCCATGGACTTAAAGAGGTACTCTGGCCAAAGTCCTCAGTACCAGTAGAAGATAGAATGAAAGAATTTAATTTGTTCTTCCATCTTTCTGCCTTTCCTTTGTTTCAACACTATAGAGTAAAACCACAAGAAAATTATTTCATTCCTATGATTATAAAAAATAGCTATGCTTGGCTACCCCTTGGTGTGCAACCTTACTTCCCTTTGCTGAAGAAAAAACAGGGGGATGAAAATGGGGTGTGAAGGGTGTAGACAGCCAATGGCAACTACTCTCAAATACTTCCTCTTAATCTCTAGAATATGCTCCCCAGTAAATTGAAGAAAAGCTTTATGACCCAGAGCCTGCTTCACTGCTGTGGGGTGGAGAAAGTGAGTATTAAAATGGGTAATTACTAACAATAAACCTTGCCATATGCCAGGGCCACTTGTATGAGATGAGCTTCACCTACAGGAGTGCACCATTTTTTTTATTTCAAAATTTCACCATTTTCCCTTCTATGTAGAGCGTGAGAGATATACACAGAGAGATATAGAGGAGAGACCGCAGCACCTCTCCACTGCTTGTGAAGCCTGCCCCCTTGTGGGTGGCCAGAGATTCGGACTCTACTGGGTGAGTCACTTGCTGGCCTTTTATGATTTTTTAAAATGGTTTTATTAGGAAAATAATGATTCACAAGAGAGTGTCACATGAGTATAATTTCTTCTCTTCTCATAATAGGTGTCTGTATGCCATTCCCACCATCAACGTACATCTTCCTCCACCATCGTGCATTGGGTCCCCAAAGCCCACCCTTTCCCTTCTCCCTCCTCACGTCTGTTGGCTTTGCTGCAACAGACCTCTTTTTGACTTTTAAAAAGTAACCTGTCAAGGTTGTAGAAATGATATATTTTACAGCCCCCTTTGGAATATTGGATATTTAGCTCTTTCATGTTACAAGGTGAAACCTATTGTTCCACAACTGAGAGGAGATAATGTGTTAGCTGTTTGTATTAATAGGGGGAAAAATCTGGACAATCAACAGTATTACTAAGATCCAAATGAGCCAATAATGGAATAGGACTGCTTCAAAGAATGACGATAATTTAGTGTTCTACTCGAAGGAGTCAAAACCCTGATGAAGCCAGTGGGGTGTCCCTACTCTTCTGTGTTGTATGCCAGTCCCGTCTTTCCAACTCTGACTCACTGACAAAGTAGAGAGAGGGAGCCTGTGTGCTGAGGGGCTGGAAGGGCCTAGGTCTTTCAGCTCAGAAGGCTTGAGAAGACCTGTCAGCTCAGCATGTTTTAAGTGTTTGAGGGCTTCTCCAGGAAGAGAGGAAGGAGATTTCTACTGCACAAAGTTGGTCTGACTAGGGAGACTCTATGACCCAGGAGGCTCCATAAACCACTCCCAGGTGACCATTTGCCCCAGGTCCCTGTCTTCTGGTGTCACCACTGGAACCAGGTGTGCTGTTGGAATGGGAAGCTCCTAGGCCTTCAGAACATTGGGCAGGAAGTAGTGCAGGCTTTCCAGATCTCGGAGTCTGCTTTCTGGCCCTAGGGCTGCTTCTGAGTTACCGTGCATGGCACATCGCATTGGGTTTAAGGCTAAGGTCTGGGTGATAGTGAGTAGCCCTTGTCTTTGTATGTTTATGTCCCTTCAGTAGCTCAATGGGAAGATGACTGGTGGAGAGAAGACTCAAGTGTTTCTGTGTAAAGTTTCCAAAATGACACCTCCCAGTACCATTTGTAAAGCATGAGTAACTAATGGGTAGAGTACCATGGAAAATAACAAATTGGGCAATGCAGTTCTTTGTTGTTTTCGACGGGTTATGTTGTTTTTGCCAGGCTGGCTTCACGGGCAGGTAACAGATGACCAGGGACTCATGGTTGAGCTGTAGGCAATATCTCTTTATTCATGCAGGACGCAGCACAATCTAAGATGAGCTAAGCTAAACTCAAGGTAAAGTACTGTAAAATTCACAATGCTGTCTTTATATATACTTCCCAAGTAGGGTGGAAACAGGATGTGACATAGAGAGGGTGGAGAGAAAAGTGACTGGTGAAAATCAGAGTGTGACAAAGAGGGGGCAGATTAGGCGAGAATCCTATCACTGAACCACAAATGCCCTGGAGGGAGGGTGGAACTTGTTAACAGTGGTTATGTAAATAGAATGAAGTGGTTATGTAAATAGAATAGTGTTAAGCAGGGGGGATTTAAACCAAATGAAACAGAAGGGGTCTCATGCATACCAACAGTTCTTGACAGAGTGGGGCTATTCCTGTAAAATTGTTTTAAGGGGTGAACATTTTAGTTAAGACTGTAAGGAGCGGGGAAAAGGGAAAGATCACAAAGTGAGCACTGGATTCTTTTCCAAGTTGAGATGTCCTGACGAGAGTTCACACTCTCATGCTGTTGTTGAAACAGTTTGAAAGACCTTCCTTTCTGGGGCAGGGGGCTAAAGTCAGATCAGAATGTTAACACCATCCCTTTATCATTAAGCAGCCTAAAGGGCAGAAGTACATTCACAGGTAGTCAGAAAAAAAGTCAGGGATGTGGAGTCGACAAGAAACCTCTGAAATTTGGGCAGAGTCACAAGTCAAGTGTGGGGCAGCCAGATGTGAAGAGGGAGAGGGAAATGTAGGCGAAGACTTGGCAGTGCTTCTGGGCTGGTGGTTCTAATCATCACATGACATGAATACTTCTCCAAGTGAAAGAGACGACATAAAAATAGATGTTAGCACCTACATCTGGGGCACCAACCCCTTAGACTAGAGTTGGTCCTCACCCAGGGATTTGCAGGTTTTATCAGTGAAGATCTGGGTCTGACTGCTTGTGAGAAACTGTTTAGATAGAAACTGATAGCCGATTTGAGCTGTGCCAAAGATAATCAAGGCAAATATACCTAGTTGCAAATTGCCTGGCACCCTCCTTGAAAGTGATCCCATTTCATAACTTGATTGTTCAGTAAATACCAGGCACCTCTCCCATGATGTAAGTGGGATCTCAAGTGTTCTCACAATAAATGACTTCCCTGAATAAATTGCATTGCTTGTGTGCCTTTGGGAAGCTGAACTGCTCTTGGTTTTTCTTACACCTTCTAAAGAATCAACCTGTGTGCTGTTGCAGAGGTCGGGTTCTCAGTTGGAAATTAAAGAGATGAACTTTGTCATTGGGAATAGTGTACTTAAAAAAAAAAAGCCTTTATTTTTTTTAAAGACAGGTTACAGCCTATTAGGGTCTATGGAAGTCAATTTAGTGGTTCATGGCCAGCTGACTGGTCATGGGGCAAGGCGATCAAGGGCCCAGGTACAGAATTTAAGGAGGCACCAGAACCCCTGTACTCTAGATACAGTTCTTAAAAAAAAAAGTCATTATCACAGCAAAAAACATCCTTGGAGTGCAAAATATCAGTATTATAAAAAAGAAACAGGAGCTAGTCTGGTGAAGTAGCCCACTTGGATGATGGACTTGCTGCATTGTGTGTGTGTCCCAGGTTCAAGCCCAGGCCCACCAGAGTGAAGGAAGCTTCAGTGTTGTGACTTTCTCTCTGTCTACCTCTGCAACTGTCTTTCTACAGAAAAAGTTGGTTTGCACAAGTGACTATTTTTCCGTTTCACCATTCCTACCTTATATGATCACACCACGACAGAACCCAGATGAACAAAGTGACACTATGCAAACCCATCTCGGCCCATTTCATTGCAAGCATTTATTTATTATTATTATTTTTAATGCCATGAGGATTATTGCTGGGACTTGGTGCCTGCATGATGAACCCACTGTTCTTGATGACCATTTTCTTTCCATCCATCCATCCATCCGTCTGTCCGTCCATCCATCCATCCATCCATCCATCCATCCATCCATCCATCCAGAGATAAATTAGAGGGGTGAGAGAGTGGGATAGATAAGGAGAGACACCTGCAACACTGCTTCACCACTTGGGAAGCTCCCTGCCTTGCAGATGGGGACCAGGGGCTTGAACCAGGGTCCTTGTGTGTATTAACATGTGAGCTCTACTGGGTGTACCACTGCCTGGCCTCCTCATTACAAGGATTAACACCCATCTCTTGTTTCAAAATAAATAATCTAGGTTAATGAGAAATCATGCCAGGCATCTGGGAAACTAGCAAAGGCAGTTCTTCCTGGGGTCAGGGAGGCTGTGTGACTCCTCCTCCCAGGGTTGTGCAGGTTAAAGCCATTGTTGTATGGAAAGTGCCCACCATATATCTAAGTGCCTGCGACCTAGTGAGCCCAAAAACTGGGTTAGCTCTTGGTGCCATTTCTTTTTTCTTTTCTTTTCTTTTCTTTTCTTTCCTTCTTTCTTCCTTCCTTCTTTTTTTTTGCCTCCAGGTTTATTGCTGGGGCTCAGTGCCTGCACCACAAATCCATGGCTCTCAGAAGCCATTTTTCCCCTTTTGTTGCCCTTGTTTATTGATATTGTTGTCATTGTTGTTCTATAGGACAGAGAGAAATTGAGAGAGGAAGGGAAGATGGGGGGGGGGGAGAAAGATAGACACCTGTAGACCTGCTTCACTGCTTCACAAGCGACTCTACAGGTGGGGTGCCAGGGGCTTGAACTGGGATCCTTAATGCTGGTCCTTGCTCTTTGCATCACCTGTGCTTAACCCAATGTGCTACTGCCCGGCCTCCCCATTTCTTTTCTTACCCAAGTTCAGACTTCAAAAGATTAAGGGGTTGCCTTAGAAAGATGCCATTTCCTGGGGTGAGTGTTGGCACACCTGATTGAGCGCACATGTTACAATGTGCAAGGACCCAGGTTCAAGTCTCCGGTCCCCACCTGCAGGAAGAAAGCTTTGCTAGTGGTGAAGTAGTGCTACAGGTGTCTCTCTGTCTCTCTCCCTCTCTATCACCCTCTTGATTTCTGACTGTCTCTATCCAATAAGTAAAGGTAATAAAAAATTTTAAAAAAGAAAGATGCCACTTCCTAAGGGACAAGTAATTGCAAATGTCTCATGCTCTTATTTTTCAAAATATGATCATCAACAGTAATTGGGAGCTTTTGACTACAAAGGTCAAGCATGATTTGCTTTGCTCCCTGCCTCCCTCCTCAAGTCTTTTTAATTAAACTTAGCCTTGATTTTGTTTTGTTGACAAGAGCACCACTTAGTTCTGACAGTTTGTGGTCCCGGGGATTGAACCTGGGATGTCTTGCATGCAAGTCCAAATGTATTAATCCTCCTCGCTTGACCTACCCTGGAGTCCTTAGTTCATCACTACAACACTTTCTCCCCCTCATTCTCTGTTTCCAGTTTCTCTCTGGTCTTTTCATTGTTTTCTTGTTCACCTTCCTACTCATCTGACAAAACCAAAGTGCTTTAGTCTCAGCACCTGACAGTGAGCATTTTTTTTTTTTTTTGGCGGTGGGGTGTGTGTGTCACAGTTAATTTGTAGTTGTTTCATTTAAATTTAAAGTTTAGATTCATAGCCACAGATCTTGGGTGGGTAACTTCTCTGCCTCTGCCTCAGTATTATGACCCCATCTCTCCTTGGGACCATGGTTTTGTATTCTCCCAATGTCATACTTCAAACTATTTCCGTTTCCTCTTCAAGTCTTGCCAACCCCAGAGACACAGGATCACACACCAGTCTTGCTATGCCTTTTTCTGAACCATGAGTGTGGACTAGTTCCTTAACCTCTCTCTATGTTTTCAAATCTGTATCCAGGGACATGGCAATGATTAATCTGTGATAGCAGCGAGTGAAATATCTGTCCCCATCTAAGGCCAGCATGGCATCCCTCCCTTGAAATTATGCTCTCCTTGTACTGCAGTCACAGTACATTCTTCTGTGTCTTACTTTGGAGTAAAAAAATAAATGATAACAAGAGCTAACTCAGATTACAAGTTTATTACATCCCAGGTACTGTTCTGGGCACTTTCCACACAGTAAATAGATTAAACCTGCATAGCCATGGGAGGAATGGCCACACAGACTCACTGACCAGGGAAATCCTGCCTTCTCTGTTTCCCAGATGCCCTGCATGACTCCCCTTCTATCCAGGAGAGTTCACCTGAAACAAAAGACTGTTGATTTATCTGTTTTCTGTCAAACACTTCCTCTGTGCATCCAGTTTGCAAAGGAACTCCTCCCATGAACTTGCATCTTCTCTGCTCCTCTAGCAAAGACAACATCCCCTGTCTCCCTGACAGGCTTTCTTGAAAACAGTGGAAGACCCCATCCTCTGAACCCTTCCCCAATATGATCATTCCTCAATGTTGTAATGAAGTACTCTCTGGTTTGATTGAGGTGTAACTGACAAATTACAGTTGTATACATTTAAAGTGAGAAGATATGATGTTCTAATATATGCACACATTGTGAAGTGATTTCTACAACAAGCTAATTAACATACCCATTACTCTTATATATATTTTTTATTTATATTCTTTCAGTGGGTAACCTCACCCAGTTTTCTGGACTTTAAATATTACCTGGCTGATCACACACACACACACATACACACACACACACACACACACACACACACACACAATCTGTTTTAAGCAGATATGTGTACCTGTTTGTGAAGTCTACTGGAATAGTGCATAGGCATTTACAGTCAACAGCATCAAAGTGTGGCTCTTGAGATCCACAACAACTCTGCTTCTCTCACAATAGTCCCCACCTTAATAAACACTACCAGTGCACCAATGTTCACCCAGTGGATTAAGCCAAAATCAGTTCCGTACTTTTCCTCACCTATCCACATCTTTTCTTTTTCTTTTTCTGTTTTCTTTTTTTTTTTTCCACCAGGTTATTGATGGGGCTTGGTGCCTGCACTATGGATCCACTGCTCTCAGTGGCCATTCCCTCCCCTCTCCCTGACTCCCTCTGCCTTTTCTTTTCTTTTCTTTTCTTTTCTTTTCTTTTCTTTTCTTTTCTTTTCTTTTCTTTCCTTCCTATTTTATTTTGGTAGGGCAGAGGGAAATTGAGAGGGGGAGAAGGTGATTGAGAGGTAGAGAAAAAGATAGACACATGCTGACTTGCTTCGTGGCTCGTGAAATGTATTCACCTCTGCAGGTGGGGAGCAGGGGCTTGAACCTGGGTCCTTGCATATGGTAATGTGTGCTCTCAACCAGGTGTACCACCACCTGGCCCCAAAGATGCATCATCTTAATCTACTGGTTTTGTGCTCTACTACTTGAGCTATTTCCTCTACCCACTTATTTTAACAAGAAGTCCAGGTGGTCTTTAGGATAAAATAAAATGCGGCATAAGAATTCTCCATATACTTGAAGAAGACTCAGGTTCAAGACCCCAGTCTCCACTTGCAATGGGGAAGCTTCATGAGTGGTGAAGCAGGCTGCAGGTCTCTCTCTTTCTCTCCCCCTCCTTCTCTTGCCCTATTTAACTCTGTCTCTATCGTAATTTAAAGGGGGGCAGGAAATGGCTACTGGGAGCAGTAGCTTCATCATGCTGGCACCAAGCCCCAACCATAACCCTGGTGGCAAAAATTAAAATAAAATAATAAAAAGAAAAAGAAAAGAAAAGAAAAAAAAAAAGAAATCAAGCAAGCAAACACAAATTCCCCATAAAGTATTCTGAAGAAAGCCTGCCAGTTTTTCAGAATTGGGAAGCAGAGTGAAATTAACTGTTCATCTCTGGTCTAGTAGAGCATGTGATCAGTGCCTATCTACTACGTTGAGCCCAGGCATTTTGAGGATATGAATTATGTGCTGAAATGTCCTCACAACCTAATAATATGTCCTTGGTGGCACAGGTGGACTTGAACCTGTGCCAAGACTGGTAATGAAACATTTCTGCTCACTTTGCTACACGCATGTGTAACAGCAGGCTCAGTGTAGCAATGTCTTTGGAGCAGATTTTGCAAAGTATTTCTCATTTCCTGGCTTTAAACTTTGAACTTCAGTTCTCTAGCGATGTTATTCCAGGCTCTGCTGTTCACCATGTCAAAGGGATCATTTCTCAGTCTTAAGCTGAAAACACAGGTCTGTGAGTCTGCCAGTGTCCTGTCCAAGACTGGATTCAAAATTGAGCGTGCACACTGACTTTCCTGTGGAGCTCTAGAAATACTGACTCCGGTGCCAGTCCCAGCTTGGGTTCTCCTAGGTCTGGGTGTGACCAAGACTTCAGGTGGTCTAATGTGTGGGCAAGTTTAGGAACTGCTAAACTGGAGAATGTCTTTGAATCAGAAGCTGAAGTTGTTTGCTTATTTTTAAAAAATGGGGGGGTGGGGGTGAGGAAGGTAACAGAGTGATTATGCAAAAAGACTTTCAGACTTTCATGCCTGAGACTCAGAGATCAGCGTGTTGGGGGTCAGGCCCACATCTGTGTCATGCACATGACAAAGCAAGTGCACTATCCAGGTGTGCTATGTTGTTGGCCCAGTTTGCTTATTTTTAAATAAAACCAAAAGGTTATATAGTATTTTTGTTGGATGTTATTCATAACATAGGAAATATATTCAGAAACCATTCAAGACAGTATTATTTGCATTTTAGATGGTACTGCCTAGTGGTTAATATAATAACCATATACCCATGATATATATATATATATATATATATATATATATATATATATACACACACACATATACAAAGTCTATGAATAGATTAGCAATAAACTTGAGTTTAAGCCTTTTTTTTTACCAGAGTATTGCTCAGCTCTGGCTGATGGAGGTACAGGGGCTTGAACCTGGGACTTGGGAGCTGCAGGCATGAGAGCCTCTTTGACTAACCATTATGCTATCTTCCCCCACCCAAGTCATATGTTTCTGACCTCAAACCTCTGGCTGGAGTTAAAGTTTGGTTTTCAGTCTTAAAATTTAAATGGAGACAGTGAGGTATGTCTGGTTGGATTTATCAGGTTGCAGCCAATGTGCATAGGGACCGGGTTTACATAAAGGCAGAACAACTGATCAAACAACCCACTAAGTCATTTATGTTTACACGCAAACTACACAGTCATGCAAAATGACCGGTGTTCAAACCAATAGGATTTTAAAGTAATTCTGACACATTGAGTATAGAGCTTCTATCAGGGCTGCCAGATAAAATATAGCACTCCCAGTTAAGTTTGAGTACACACGACAAATATTAAAAAAAATAAGTATGTCCCATGTATTATTGGGTACATACTTCTACTAAAACTTGTTTGTCTACCTGAAACTCAAGTGGAACTGCACACTCAAGTCTATTCGGTAAATGTGACAGCTCAGCCGCAAATTTCAAGATCTGACCTGAGCAGCAAATCAGCGTAATGATAAGTAGGATAAATATGACAAGAACAAATAAGTCTTAGCTCCTAGTTCATTGTATCCCTCTGGTTTCCAAACTGTATTGCCTAATAACCACCTCCAATTCTACTGATTTTGCGCCGAGGTTCCACTGTACCTTATTCTGCCTCTTCTGTTTTCTCCGGAGGCGCAGAAACTCTTTGTGTTGCCTGGAGACAAAGTTCACAGCAGCATATTCCAGTAAGGCCGCAAACACAAACAGAAGGCACACTGCCATCCAGATGTCGATCGCTTTCACATAGGACACCTAAGAGAGAGAGAGAGAGGGAAAGAGAGAGATTATGAAAACTTGCCAGCAACATCAGGTTCCTAATGATGTGAGCAACAGAATAATCTCATTTCCCTTCCTCAAAGATTTTTCTAGCCTTTCCTTAAGAAACAATGCTCAGCCTATATATTAAAAGGATTCAGTTTGTGTTTTGAGAAACTTTGAGATATACAATTGATTTCCCCCCTCTCATATTAATTAACTACTGATTTATATGTCTACATTTTGCTAGGAGTGTACATAAACACCATTCCCACCACCAAAGGACTGTGACCCATCCCTCCCGCCCACTCCCACCCCCCACTGGCCCAGGAAGCTACATGTCTACCCCTCACCACTGGGTTTTTACTTTGGTGCCCTACTTACAATTTGATCAGGTCCTGCTTTTAGTTTCCCTTTCAGATCTTCTTAATTAACTTCTGTTGATGAGTGGGATCATCCCATACTCATCTTTATCTTTCTGACTTAGTTCACTTAACATAATTCCTTCTAGCTCTGTCCAAGATGGGTCAGAGAAGGTGGGTTCATTGTTTTTGATAACTGCATAGTATTCCATTGTGTATATATACCACAGTTTTCTCAGCCACTCATCTGTTGTTGGGCACCTGGGTTGTTTCCAGGTTTTAGCTATTATGAGTTGTGCTGCTATGAACATAGGAGTACACACCTCTTTTTGGTTGGGTGTTATGGAGTCCTTGGGGTATAACCCCAGGAGAGGAATTACTGGATCATATGGAAGGTCCATGTCTAGCCTTGTGAGAGTTTTCCAGACTGCTCTCCACAGAGGCTGTACCAATTTACATTCCCACCAGCAATGTAAAAGGGTTCCTCTGTCTCAAAGTTTCTCAAAACACAAACTGAATCCTTTTAATATATAGGCTGTGTATTTGATACGCGGACTCTCTCAAAAGCCTAGACCAAGTAGATTAGAAGCATCCAATAACACAGCTATATACAAGATACTGGATACTGTACAGCAAACCATAACAAAAGGACTTTTCAAAGTTAACCCAATTAACAAATAATGTGATGATAACATTAACTATCGATTGTCTTTTTGAACCCTAAGACAGCAGGAACCTCACATCTCCACTATAAAGCCCCTACTTCCCCCAGTCCTGGAACCCTTGGATAGGGCCCACTTTCCCGTATGCATCTCCCAATCCAAACCAAATAATATTGCATCCGCCGATCACAACCTAACCAATGCAACGATGGCCACCTCAACATGCTTCACCTCAGACTGTGTCCAGAGACTTCACGTGTGGAATGACAACCCTTCAGCTTCATTACTCGGGTGAGACCTTTCCTTTTATAGTACACTCTAATTTCATCTCAGGTAGTTCACTTTCTAACAAAGTCCCATAACCTAGATATACACCAGTTTCTGTGAGAGAGAGCTTATGTGCACATGTAACCATAAACTACTGCAAAATATATACCTGAAAGCAGTAGTACACTAGAGTTTGCAGTGAGTACCTCCCTAACACTTCCTCTCCACTATTCCAAGCTTTGGGTCCATGGTTGCTCAACAATTTGTTTGGCTTTGTATGTTAACTCTCTTTTCAATCACCAGGTTCCAGATGCCATCAGGATGCCGGCCAAGCTTTCCTGGATTGAAGACCCCACCAATGTGTCCTGGAGCTCAGCTTCCCCAGAGACACACCTTACTAGGGAAAGAGAGAGGCAGACTGTGAGTATGGACCGACCAATCAACGCCCATGTTCAGCGGGGAAGCAATTACAGAAGCCAGACCTTCTACCTTCTGCAACCCTCAATGACCCTGGGTCCATGCTCCCAGAGGGATGGAGAATGGGAAAGCTATCAGAGGAGAGGGTGCGTTATGGAGATTGGATGGTGGGAATTGTGTGGAGTTGTATCCCCCCCTACCTTATGTTTTTGTTCATTAATCCTTTCTTAAATAAAAAAACAAAAAACAAACAAACAAACAAAAAAAAGAAACAATGCTCAAACAATGCATCTAATCCACTTGAGTGGCTCTAGAAAGTTACATGCTCCCTTCTCTGGACTGGGGGTTTTCTTTGCTCTCTTAGTATAGCCCAACTCCTCAAGTGGCCTTGTTTCTCAGACCAGCTGGAACAATGACTGCAAGAATTCCCTTAGTAAAAACAAGAGAAATAAAATAAAAACTTTGAGGAAAACTAGTGGAGACGCTATTCTCTAGACCTTATTTCCTTCCAGTATAAAGAGATATTTCTTTTCTTCTAATGAGAGAGAGAGAGAGAGAGAGAGAGACCAGTGTACTGCTCTATTCACTTAAATTGGTAGGAGGGATTGAACCTGTGACTTTGGAATCTCAGGTCTGAAAATTTTTTGCATAATTATTAGGTTATCTCCCACATCCTCCTTTTTTTTTAAACCTCTGACAACAAATATAGTTAAGATAATTCCAAAATGTAGGTGAAAAATAAACCAAGTACAAAAAAAGAAAACAATTTGTGATGTTTATCAGTCTATTGATCCTGAATGACATGGCAACACAGTTCTAAATCATTTTATGCTATCAAAGTTCGAGAATATTCAACCAGTATGAAACATCAGGGTTCCATAACTCTGCAGGTTTTATTAAGTGTTAAGTCTTATAATTTGAAAAAGCAGATTCCGAAAGCAAATACTTTCTACTTGTAATGGGAAATGACCCTCATTTCGCTCAATGTACATTTGCTTTTAAATTTTTAAGCAGGAAAAATACTGGGTGAAGTTATAACAGATTGGATCTCAGACTATAAAGGAATAGTTATCAAACTGGTAGTTAAGTGTCTGTTATCAAGTTTTAATTTTGAAATAGAATTCCTCTCTCTCTCTCTCTCTCTTTCTCTCTCTCTCGGCTGACAGTATGTGTTTACCAACCAGTATTTTCCAGTTATTAATCAATTTGTTTTTTGCCATTACAGCTGTGTTACCCCCATATTCTATTAAGGAAACTGAGGTACAGAGGGGATGAGAAAGCTAACTAACAAAACTTGAGGGTGGAATGGGAGCCCACTCTGACTAGTGGTTTTCCTTTGCAGGTACACTCAAATGCACTTAGTGGTGTGGTGTTACACAGTTAGTATCTTCCACTTCCCTTTGACCTTAATGATGAGCATTTTCAAATCAGTTGGCTTCCTGCTAAAGTGACTGAATGCTCCTTATCATGATTTTTCATTCTATATTTTAGGATATCCAGGTGGATCTTAGTTTGATTTTTTTGCTGCTATTAAACATTTGCTGTCTACAAATGTCAGGCTGTTCTTGGATTATTTGTTAAATCAATTTTTAGACTAGGTGTCTGGGAGTAAATCTCATGGGAATTGGCTCTTGGCTTAGAAAGTTAGTAGCACAGAATCTGTACAGACCTAGATTGTGGAGCACAGTGACCTGAGCAAGGCACACTGCTCTGTGTCTCTCTAACTTTGCTATGCTGTTGAACCTCTTTTTGCATCTTTTTTCCTTCATCCTGTAATAGAAATAGTGATAGTTCTTTTCTCACAGAGTTTTAAAAATATTTTATTTATTTATTTATTGAATAGAGACAGAGAGAAACTGAGAGGGGAAGGGGAAATAGAGAGGAAGAGAGACAGAGAGATACCTGCAGCCCTGTTTCACCACTTGTGAAGTTTTCCCCCTGCAGGTAGGGGCTGAGGGCTTGAACCTGAGTCCTTGAGCACTATAATGTGTGCGTGCAACCAGATGCATCACTACCTGGCCTCTCTCATAGAGTTTTTATGTTGATAAAAACTCACTCAGTAGATGCAAATGTTTAGAATAGTATCTGGCACAGAATAAGTCCTATGTAAGTGTTTGCAATTACTTGGCTACCTAAGGGTATGATTTTGTTAATGGACACATTTTAAAAGGAAAAAAAAAAGAAATCAGCAAGGAAAATATAAACAATCACCCACAATCTAAATATATATTCTGAAAGCTATTTTTAGGGTTACCACATGCTGTCAAGTTGTCTGTCACTTTATCATGTAGTCTAGCACTTTAAATATGTCCCCCTCCTACCTGGGAGACTTAGTCCCATTCTTTCTGACTATCAGGCTCCTCAGGTCTTGGTTCAGATATCAATTCCCCTAGGAAAACTCCTTTAAGCCTTCCTGCTTTCCCCTAAAAGGAGATTATGAACCAGTTTTCATTACTCCAGGAACCTGTCTGTTTGTTCATCATCCATGCGGGGTGGATGGACAAATGGGTGATTGAATGACTAAAGGAGATAATTAGCCATCTGGTCATCTCTGTGCTCCAATTTCAACAATCCGACACTAGTGACAGTTGCATACACACAATGCTTCCAAGAGCAGTGGACTGTTGAGGACTAGTCTGTTCTCATACTTAAAATTCCTGGAATGCGTCGCTCCTTAATAAACATTCGTCTGCATTTGCTCTTCTAAAGCAAACTTAATCTCCTGTAATCACAGGCCATTACCAATCTCAGCATTTCCAGTTATTGATTATTCAGGAGGCCTGAGAATGTTTTAAGGCCCAATAGTGAGAGGAACTTTTTTCAGTGCCCCTGATGTATCCACACCAAAGACTGGACCCCATTCAATGGACCTCCATCCCCACTCCCCAGGGTTCCCAGCATTTTGTCATTTGTAGCTCTTTCTCCAGCACCTCCTGGCCATCAGCAGGCCAAGCACGGATTTGGCTTCTTTTACAGCTGCTCATAAATGAATCTTTTCAGTCTCTTAATCATTTTGGTTGGTCTCTGAGTTTCCTCCAAATCAAGAACATCTTCCAGCATTGAAGTGCTGGTATTAAATGCATTATTCACGGATTTAGAGGGTGTTGTGAGACATCTATTACACATGATGTGATGTCCCTTGGTGCTGCTTTCTCAAGATTGAAATGCCTTTTTGTTGCTTTTACCCAACTCTGATGTCAGATTCTCTCTCTTTGGCTGCTAATCCTTAGATGTTTTTTAGCTTGCATCTTTCCCTGTCACATTCTTTTTTATGATTCTTGGAGTTACACGATCTCTTCCTGAACTACTTGGCTAATGTCTTGTAAAAAATAATTTTCAAAGGTAATTAAGCTCTCAAAAGGCTATTATGATTTGCTGAGCTGGTAGCTTTCAAGGCACATTTAATTCAGGACGGTAAAGATTCAGAGCCTACTATGTGGAATACGTTGTGCTAGGTGCTGGTGATGGCAGAGCATAAGATACTGGTCTTCCCTGGACATTCCACAGCATACTCCATAGGTCCCTGGTCGCATTGTACTCTCTCTAGACAGTGCTCATCACATAGGCCAGGAGTTATCAGATTATGGCCTAGGAATTGAATACACACACACACACACACACACACACACACACACACATACACATACATACACACATATGTTTTATAAATAAATTTTATTGGACACGTCCATCCTCATTCATTTACATTTTAGCTGTGGTACACTCAAGTGGCACAGTTGAGTAGTGGAAACAGAGCTCATATGCTGTAATGCCTAATATGATATATATGTATGGTCCTTTACAGAGAACATTCGCCGGCCTCTGACCTAGACTGAGGAACTGTTTGGTTTGTCCTGGGGGTCCTGCATCCCTGTCCCCACCCTTCCCCTTTGTGCTTGACCTGCTGAGGGAGACAATCAAGTGAATGATAGCTAATATCAGGTGGATAGCCCCACGAGCCAAAGTAGAGGAGAGACCAGGAATATGGGGAAGATTTTGTTGGCAGGGGAAATCAGAAAAGGCTTTGTTCCTGCTCCGTGTGACCTTTGGCTATGGGCATGGGCACAGGAGCTAAAAAGGCAAATCCATGAAGATGGGAGTGAGGGGGCTTGAGAGGCACAGTGAGCAGGAGGTACAAGCTTGCTGGTCAGTGTTTGGTGAGGACAGCAGCCAGGCTGGGTCAGGCAGAGACTGCTCAGGAAAGGAAGGGAAGGGAGGATGGTTTTGAGGTGGAATATAGAAGTGTAAATCCTCTTCTAATTATTCTCAGCTTCTTTGTCTTCCAAAGCAAGAGTGTGGAGAAAAGCAGACCCTTTTCCTCCTAAGAGAAATGGACTTTCCCACCATTTGCCACTGTGAACTCTACACAGGGCCAGTTCTCTTCCAAACCATCTGCGAACAACCCTGAAGCCTGTGATACATTTTCTTCCATCTGTGATTCACTCTTCCTTGAAGTATTTCCTCTTTAGTTTTCACTCTATCTTCATGTCTTCATTGAATTCATTCATGTCTTTACTTCTAGAGTTTTCTTACTATGTGTACTTGTGTGTGTGTACCTGTGCGTGTGCGTGTGTGTATCTGATAGCAGAGACTGGCCAAGTTCTCTAAGCCCCGTTTCTCTTTCTGGGACATCAGTACACTAGATTTTCCAGTTCAGTTGGATCTCCAGGGGAGTTTGGGGCAGAAGCAGAATAAGCTATTTCAGGGACTCTAAAGCCTCCGGTATAATTTTAGGACTTAGCCCTTATGCTGTCACCATTGATGTCCCCCATTTGAGGTGGCAGTGCCACAAGAACCAACAAGCCTGGATTCCTGAGAGACCCAGGGCCACTCACTACACAGTGGAGTCTAATGTGAGTGAGAAATAAGTGTTGATTGTATTCAGTGCAGAGATTTCAGGATTCTGTATTTCCAAAGCTCCTCAGTTGGTCACTCAGCTCTGACCTCTCAGCATTCCAAGGCTCCTTTTGCAACATCTGCAGTTGTTACTTGCAAAATCAAACTCATGAAGTGCGGTCTCCTTCCTATTCATTTCAGCTGACTCTTTCATCCCACTGGTAGCCTTCATTTCACCATTGGTTCTTTCCTTGCTTTCATCTCTCTTTTTTTTCTCCTCTCTCTGTGCCCCCCGCCCCCGCCTTCATCTCTAATACTCCATCTGTTGCAAAGGCTCAGGGTTTTCTTCTTCCCTTTGGGTTTGTTCTTTTCCTCTCCATTCTAAAGAAGACCCTATAACCCCAACCATCAACATTTACTTCCAACCTGGTTGTTCTAACAGCTCCTAACTGATGCCACTCTATTCAATCTCTCTGTGGCATTTTCCCTTTCTTGCCTCTGCAAGAGTAAATATATAACACAAATCTCACTTGGTAAGATGTCTTAAAATCTGTAGCACAGGTATTCAAATACTGACCATCTCACAGAGTATCTGGCCATCCTCATTTTTCAATCTTATTGCACCCTTTCCTAATGTGAACCTTATGCTTTGACCTTGTTTTGTTTTGTTGTTTACCAGAGCACTGCTCAGCTCTAGCTTATGGTGATGTAGGGGACTGAACCTGGAATTTGCAGCTACAGGCATAAGAGTCTGTTTGCATAACAATTATGCTGTCTACCCCTGCCCTGAACCTTATGCTTTGTTTGAACAATTCAACTTAGCCCCAGGAAGCTAAGTCTCTTCTTCTTGAGAACCCTAGTGGTTCTTAAATGGAGGCAGCTTGGTCCCCAAGGGGCCATTTGGTAATGTCTGAGATATTTTTGGTAGTCATAACTGGGGAAGATACTGCCAGCATCGAGTGGGTAGAGGAGAGGGGTGTCGATAGGCAACCTATTGTGCACAGGACAACCACCACAATGCAGAGCTCTCCCTCTCAGAATGCCAGTTAACACTGAGGGTAAGCAGAAGGCCTTGGGGAGAAACATGAGTGCCTTGCCACTTGTGTGGCCTAGGTTCGAGGCCCGGCACCATATGGGAACTGCTGCTGGCACTGGGAGAAATCCTGATGCTATGGTGTCTCTTTCTTCTTCTGTCTGAATCTCTCAGTCTCTCCATTTGAGTGAAAAAGTCAGCTCAGGGGCTGCATCTCTCCCAGATTCCTTGGCAGCTTGTCAGTGGGAGAACGTCACCTGCCTTCTCCAGTGCCCCAGAGCCCTATAAGTCCTAGTCATGCATGAGTGCATCTCCATCCATGTTGGCCAGGCTGGTGTCCAGATCGGCAATGCCTGCTGGGAGCTCTACTGCCTGGAGCACGGCATCCAGCCTGATGGCCAGATGCCCAGTGACAAGTTTACTGGGAATGGAGATGACTCCTTCAACACCTTCTTCAGTGAGACAGGTGCTGGCAAGCTTGTGCCCAGGGCAGTGTTTGTAGACCTGCAACCCATAGTCATTGATGAAATTCACAAAGGCCCCTACCGACAGCTCTTCCACCCTGATAATTCATCACAGGCAAGGAAGATGCTGCCAATAACTATGTCTGTGGGCACTACACCTTGGGCAGGGAGATTATAGACCATGTCTCAGATCGAATTCGGACAGTGGCCCACCAGTGCACAGGTCTTCAGGACTTCCTGGTTTTCCATAGCTTTGGTGGGGGAGCTGGCTTTGGGTTCACCTTTCTGCTGATGGAGTGTCTCTGTGTCGACTACGGCAGAAAGTTCAAGCTCGAGTTCTCTATCTGCCCAGCCTCCCGGTCTCCACAGCTGTAGTGAAGCCCTACAGCTCCATCCTTACCACTCACAGCACCCTGGAGCATTGTGACTGTGCCTTCATGGTTGACAATGAAGCCATCTATGACATCTGTTGAAGGAATCTGGATATTGAACGACCAACTTACATTAACCTCAATCACCTTATTAGTCAGGTAGTGTCCTCCATCACTGCTTCCCTCAGGTTTGATGGAGCCCTGAATGTTGACCTGGCAGAACTCCAGACCAACTTGGTGCCCTACCCCCACATCCACTTCCCTTTAACCACCTACGCCCTTGCCATCTCTGCTGAGAAAGCCTATCATCAACAGTTTTCTGTTCTAGAGTTCACCAATGTGTGTTTTGAGTCAGCCAACCAGATGGTGAAATGTGACCCTCGCTATGGTAAATACATGGCCTGCTGCCTGTTGCACCATGGTGATGTGGTCCCCAAAGATGTCAGTGCTGCCATTGCCAGCATCAAGACCAAGCATAGCATCCAGTTTGTGGACTGGTACCCTGCTGGCTTCAAAGTTGACATTAATTACCAGCCTCCTACTGTGGTCCCTGGTGGAGACCTGGCCAAGGTCGAGTGGGCTGTGTGCATGCTGAGCAAGACCACGGTCATTGCTGAGGCCTGGGCCCGACTGAAGCACAAATTTGACCTGCTGTTTGCCAAGTGTGCCTTTGTTCATTGGTATGTGGGTGAGGGCATAGGGGAGGGAGAGTTTTCTGAGGCCCGTGAGGACATGGCTACCCTAGAGAAGGATTATGAGGAGTAGGAGCAGATAGTGCCGCTGGAGATGAGGATGAAGAGTATTAACCTGATGCTGCATTTTGCACTCCTGTCTGTCTTGGCATTGTCTTATTTGTGTTTCCTGAAGCAGTCTACTGTGGCATTAACCTGCCAATAAAATATTTTCATATAAAAAAAAGTCAGCCCAGGTGCAGTGAAACTACACATATGTGAGGCCCTGGCACCACAAAGAGAGGGAAGGAGGTTGGGCAGGCTCATACTCAAGAAAATGCTCCAAACCAGGTGTCTATGTAGAGTCCAGTGGCTCTCAGTGAGAGATGATGTTGATAGAGACCATTCAGCAGTACCTGAAGATGTTTGGGGGGGTATCCCAGCTGGAGAGGGGTGGGTTTCCATTCATTTGTAGTGACGACAAGATGGATACTGCTAGATACTCAATAATGCATGACAGCCCCTCATGACAGAGTTATCCGGCCCCAAGTGTTAGTGGTGCTAAGGTTGACATGTCCTGCTCTGGACTCCTTTTCCCAGCGTAGAAATTCTCCTTACTTGTTCTCTACCTCTTCATTGATTTCCATAAGGAGTAACTCAAATTCCATCTGCAGAGTGATGTTTTCTCAGCCCGTTTAAGCCCAATAATATTAACCACAGTGGTTTTGTGCATCTGCAGAATTTCTAGGACACTTACAGCTGGAGTCCTATAGCATAGTGTTCGCTCTGTGACTGCATGCTTTATTTACTCAGCTGAAGTATAGGGTGCTGGACTTGAAGATGAACCCTTAATGCCTGTGGTGTCTACACTGTCAAGGATGAGTTTCTGTGCAAACAGTGAAAGGGCCCCATAGTTTTTGTTGACTGACAGATTACTCAACTGCTGTATGAATTCAAGTCCTTTCACAATCACTGCTTTATGTGATAGATCAGTTTCCAGAAGAAGAACAAGGAAAATTGAAAGGAAAATAAATAACTTAGGTTGTTTTTTGGCTTGGGGTTTATTTTTCCTCTTGTTTTTTGTTTTTGTTTTTGTTTTTGGGCCAATGGCTAATGATATCCAGATTACTCTTGATTTGTCTTAACTCAGGGAAAGGAAAATACTTTTTATTCTGATGACTTCACAACTCATGAAGTTCACAAACAAATATGGTGAAAAAGGGAAGTGGTGTAGTCAAATGGTTTAGGTATTTGTAGCACTAAGTAAATGTTTACTTTTAATTTGAACAGATCAATTAGATGATGGATTGATGATGGATTTAGCTCACTGTTGAGTTATTTTGGTACCATGTCAATATTTAGAGTAGCTTTTAATTCATTTCCTTTTCCCCCTCATTTTAATTCATTAATTTTCTTTTCAACGGTATCTTGACATATTTGGGAAACTTTGTTTTCATTATTTTTTATTGATTCGACATTGGTTTATATTTTTATAAGATTTTAGGAATATAGTTTATGTGTGTGTGTGTGTGTGTACAGAAGTTACTGAGCCATTCCACCAAGGAGATCCCTCTATGTCCCCACTTCTCTGTATTTTCTTCAGTGACCACCATGGTTTTCATAGAGTCTAAGACTCAGTTTATTATTTTGTTTAGGAAACTCTCTTGAGTCACCTTTTTGATTACATGCTCAGATCAGTTTCAGAATGGAAAGCCAAGCCATAAATTGAAGGACACCATTTCCTTTGTCATGAAGCTCAGTGTACAAGGATTGCCTCAGTGTCCTTGCAGTTTGAATTCCCTTCCCATCTGTCACAGGTGGGGCACTCTCTTGTGACAAATATGCCAACCAAAACATAGCCACATTTCCAGACTCTAGGGTGACCTGAGAACCATGGCATTCCGCCAGTAGACAATTAGAGAGAACTGGTTAGGGCAAGTACAGAAGAAGTTCTCTACAGTGTAAAATAATTGCACATGACTAATACTAACCAAGTAATCTTTTTCAAAAGAGAAGACACAAAATGGAATTCAAAGGGCAATCTCAAAATACTAAGGTATTTTTCTTTAAGTGGATTGATCACTCACACCCACCTGCTTGAGTCAATGTTTAATTATTCTCAGACTATGCATGCAAATCATCACTAAACTGGAATAAAAGATTTTCTAATACTTAGAGTACAATTTCATTTCATCTAATTTAAAAGGGAGATTTTAAATTAACCCCTATTAGTGCAGCTATTGAAATGAGGGATACCTGTTGGTCACAGCAGCTCAAACTGGGCTTCTGTTACACGGAACATAAGCCTTTGGTAACTCCAATTAATTTATCTTGTATTGAATGCCCTGAACTGTGCCACCAAGCTCTCCCTCCCCATTTAATGGGGAAGAAAGATAACTATTAAAAGTATACGCCATAATCAACAAAGATGGAATTGAAAATTCTGACTTTTTCCACTTTTGTCTCTTACCTACATTTAGTCACTTTAAAAATACCAGCAGATGAACGAGCAAAACAGCTCACTTGGATAGTGTTGCACTTTGCCGTGTACACAAGCCAGGTTGGAGACTGACCCTCATCAATTAGAAGGAAGCTTTGGTGTTATGGAGCCCCCCCCCCAGGTTCCTTCCCCCCTCCTTCTTTCTCTTTTTCTTCCCACTCCTTTCCTTTCTCTTTTCCTCTTCCTCCCCATCTCTCTCTTCCTCTGCCCCTCTCTCCCTCTCTGTTGTTATCTTTAAAAACAGAATTAAACATCAGAAAAAAATATAGCCAGCCAAATTAACCCTAGCCCTAAAGGTTTATACATTTCGCTGCCAAGTTGCTATTGTTGTTACCTAGTTTAAGAGCTCACTCCTGCTGTTTAATACCAGGAAAATCGTATTTCTTTAGCTGGGGGGTGGGTGCACTCTGAGTGTTGAGTAAACACACCTCTGTGAAGGTGCTATTTGCAGAAACAGCCATTGGGTGGCAGTGCCTTCAAGCCTGGTCTCTGGGAGCCCAACTACTAGTTCCAAATGGTACTCCTTAGATGACAAGACTTACATGGGAGCAGGGCTTGGTCAACCTTTGGGGACCAGTTTGTTGGATATTGGATTAATTGGTTGATATTAACTTCCAAAGATGAATTCGCTTCTGTGTTCCAGTGACCAGAAAGCTGCTCAAAATAGCTCGGTGTCCTTGTAAGTTTTGTGAGTGGAGGGGTAAGACGAGGGTTGAAATGGTGGCCAAGAATACGTAAGGAACACTGTTAGAGGCACCCTTGCCTCAGCCTTCTGTGAATGCATGTGTCTGAGTGAGGGAGCTGAGGTTAGAAGGGAAAGGGAGGAAGCAGCATGGCAGCCATCTTCTTGTCTGTGCTTGTCTATCAAGTGTCTTGCCAGCTGCTGGATAGGAACACTGACTCTTGCCATAGTTATTTCTTGTGACTGACCCTTCAGTGGCAGACAACATGTACAGTATATTGCTTCTCAGAGAAGGGCTAGCGGTGTGCGGAGGAAGTAGGATTCAGTACCGGACTGCCTAATGGTGTAAAAGCAACCTCAGTTTCGCAAAATCTACTAGATTTTCTCAGTGGCAGAATGACAACCTCTGGGTTTAGGGGATGATGACATGATGTTCCACTTAATAGTGTGTGTGTGTGTGTGTGTGTGTGTGTGTGTGTGTGTGTGTGTGAGAGAGAGAGAGAGAGAGAGAGAGAGAGGGAGAGGGAGAGGGAGAGGGAGAAAGAGGGAGGTATTGCAAGAGAAAGGAAGGGAAAAAATGAACAGCATTGGAGCCAGGCCAACCCTAACTGAATGGCCAATAAACTTGGGAAAATGAACATTTGGGAATCTCTATTTCATCCTATCGAAGTAGGTACTCAAAAATTCCACTGTCATGGGGTTGTGGAAGGATGGAATGAGACAGTGTATGCAAATCTTATCATAGATGCTTCTTTCTTTCTTTCTTTCTTTTTAACCAGACTGTAGCCCCTCAGTCACATCAGTTTGCCAGGCACAAGCTTCTAAAGACATTGCATAATTCAAAACGTGCATAATTCAGGGCGATTTCCCCTCAGGACTAAATGTAAAGTAGAATTCGTTGTAGTTCACGTCTTGTGCATGCATGAAGACATCATTAGGAAAGTATTTCTATACTTCCTTATTTCCAATTCACATAAGCTAACTTCACAGATAATGGAACCTCCTCGCAGTGAACACTCCTCTGAGGTGGTGGTGGTGGTGGGGTGCGGGGAACAAAAGCAAAGCAGGACAAAGTACCCCCCAGCACCTGCCAAGAAACGTGGCCACAGCACCCGTTCTGTGTTATCTGCACTGTGAGATAACAGAGGAGGGGTGAGAGGACTGTGAGTGGGCGGGTCACCTGTGAATCTGGCCACCATCTCACTGCGCCTCTAACCTGCCTTGCATCCAGAATGTGCTTTCCTGGCTCACTGATCCCTGTGGAGCCTTCCTTCTCTGGAGACTGAGGCAAGAGAAGGACACACTGACTGTGGTCTTGCCAGGGAACAGCACCTCCTGTGAAAGGAGGGGGAGAAAGTCCATGAGGTTGGATGTGTGTGTAGAGGGGTGGGGGGCAGGCTAGCACTCGTACAGCCCTGGCTAGGCAGCAAAACCAGGGTCCGTAGGGTCCAGCGGTGAGTGTGAACTGCCAGGCCAGTCTGACCAGAGGCGTTGCATCTCCTGGCCTGCTGGTTCCACTTCCTTCTCTATGCCCCACCCCCAGCCCCAGCCCGGACCCCAGTGAGCCAGGAAGAACTAATGGGAGGTTTAATCAAAATGGTCTGGTCTTCCTGTTCTTGGCCTAGAGGCGAAGTGATGCCATGGAGTTGTGGTGATGGCGGAGGCTTTCTCCTGCATTCCATCCTGCATGTCCCTGCTCCTAGAAGGAGCCTAGGGAGGAGGATGCCGGGAGAGCTGATGAGCCCCCCTCACATACCTCCTGGGTCTGAGGAGAATGGATGGGAAGGCAGCCACAGCTGCACCTCTCACTGCCACCTGCAAAACTGCTTCTGAACCTCAAAGCGTCAATGCAGGGGTGAGCTCTTCCTCAGCACACAGCAGGCATCATGGCGTCCTCCAAGCCAGCCACCTTCTGGGAGGATTAGGGGCGGGGGAGGTACACAGGAACAGGTGATTCCTAGCTGCCAAACAGTGACAGTGTTAGCAGCCTAGTTTCTGGACTGGGAGATAACTCACCCACTAAAATGCACTCCTTGCCCTGCTCAAGGACCTGGGTTCGAGCCCTGGCACCATGTGTACCATGGACAGCACCAAGGGCAGCTCCATGGGTGGTAGGAGCAGTGCTGCTGTGTCTCTTCTACTCTGTCTTTCTCTCTTTCTCTGCCTGTCTCTGTCTCTAAATCTGAAATTGAAAGAATGCCAAGAAAAAAAAAATCATCCCAGAATGGTGGAGCGCACAAGGTCCCAAAACTGGAAAAAAGGAAGGAAGGAAAGACGGAAGGAAGGAAGGAAGGAAGGAAGGAAGGAAGGAAGGAAGGAAGGAAGGATCAGCAGCTGCTCAATTGCACCTGCAGTGATAGAGAAGCCATCTGCTCAAGAATGACTCTAGAAGCTTCTCTGGGTGCTGAGCTTTGCCACACCTGCCTGAAATATCTGAGCCGTGGGGTGAGGGAGGACAGGCATTCCTTAGGTGGATGCCCAACAAGGCTTTCAGTCAAGTTTAAAGTGTGGGATGTCAACTTCTACAGAAATACTTATAAATATTTAAGAGTTATTGATGAGAGACAGAACCAGGGCATCGCTCCAGCATCTGCGTTATCCTGGATCAAGATCAGGACTTCCAAGCATAAAAGCCAACTGGTGGCCCATCCTGGCTGCTGCAATACAAGTTTCAGTCCAAGGGCAACATCTGTGTAGCCACGAAGATTTGCCACCCACCTCTGGCCTGTGACCTAGTTTTGCACCAGCCCTGTACCTGCAGGCGCACTCAGAGTGGATCTTTTACTTGCTGGTGGAGAAGCACCTTGGAAAAAAAAAAAAAACCTTCCCTTCTTGACAGGAAACCTGGGCTCTCCTGCTCAGTGCTGACCTAGAGCTCTTAAAAGGAGCCTGCTGTTCTATTTCATCCAAAGTGAAAGGAAATGGAAATGAAAATGGAAAAATTCCAGGTCCCCTTCCTGCTCCAGGTTCCAGTGGGGAGGAGAAAGCAAGAAAAGGAGCTGCAGGTCAATTAGAGGTCAGACAATAAGGTGATTGGGCTGGTAAGCTAGAAGTACCTTTCACCCCCTAGTAATTAGATCCTTATTTGCAATAGATACAAGCCTGCCGGAGTCTGTTAGCAATTAAGACAAAATCCTACTGCCTCTTGAATAAAAAGACACAAACAGCTGTGCCTGCTCTTTGAAGAAATAAGAAGGGCCTTTCCACCAGGAGATAATATATTTCAATATGGAAGTGGACAGACTGCTAAGGAAGATAAATTGTAAGTGTGAGAAGATCTGGGTTGGGTTCATTGAGCACATCAGGTTTTTATACCTCCACTGCTTCAGAGGTGGAGATCAAGCTCAGTCCCTTGGTGTAAATCACTCTTGTTGGAGTGTATAAACTAAGAGGAAGTGGAGGGCCCTGTTAAGGAGTGCAGGGGGAGAGGCCACGGATGTGAAAGTTGGCCTTGCCACTGGCTGATTGTGCCAACTTGGCCACTTCCTTCCTCCTTTGGGAAGTTGGTGTCTTCCTTGCAGAGAGAAAAGGATGAGTTGGACTAATCCTCTCCATGGCTTCTGCTACTCTAATAACATGACTCAAGGAGAAGAGAAAGTGGTGAGAGAATAAACCTAGGCAATAACAGGATGGGGGCCCAATCTCAATGTGATCAGAGCCTGGAGTCCCAGCAGTGGTCCTCTGCTCAGCTTCCTACCAGCCTTCAATGTTATCCACGAATGCGTGTTCATTGTGCACTTATGTTTCTGGTAGAATTTACTAAAATGATGAATTCATCACTTACAAATTGTTTTGATGGAAAAATTTGGCATGTCTAAGTCCGGAGCACATTGAGGGAGTTCACCTGCACATTTGATAGCAGTGTCTACTGTAAACCATCAGTTGTATAACCCAAGCCACCAAGTCTCTCTGCTTTTCTGCTCAAGAGACTTTTCCGGAAGTGTTACCACCATTTAGCTTGCAATCAAGGAAGCTTAGGATGCTTTTAGGGGCTGACCTTCACCCACGAAAAAATGGGAATTGGTGAATAAAGATCCCAGATTTCAGTTAGGTTGTGGGGCAAGTCTGATGTCTGATGAGAATTTTGTATGATCTTTTTTTTCCCAGAAGCTCCCCAGCAGTGTTGAATGCTTAGTTCTCCATGGGCACTTTTTTTTTTTTTTAAACTTGTTTATATTCAACACATTTGTACTTGTCCTTCTTGAAACCAGCTCCCAAATGAACTAACTATCTGCATCCAAATGAGTCTGGCAGGATTTTCATCTTACTGGAATAAATGGCCCAAACATAAAATCAGATCAGCCTGTCTGACACAAAAGTGATGTGTACTACACCACGGTCATATAGTACTAGGATGGCAAACCAAGCACAAAGCCTCTTGAAAATTCCTTCTTATTGACAAAAGCCCTATACCTGGTAGTTTGCACATAATCACTAAGAACAGAATGTTAACATGGTTCAGAAACCAATCTGGAGGAGTTAGTAACAAATCAATTTTGGATCAGTATTATGCATAACATATCATTTCTCTGGTTGCTTGGCACACCTTGTGCTAGTGAGCAAGCACTACAGACACCACCTTGCTTTTCACATAGATACTTCCTATATACTCTTCCTCCCTTCTGCCCCTTTGCCTTGTCTCTTGGTAACTAGGAATGCTAATCTAGGGTGCAGCCATGCCGACCTCCAGGTAAAGGTCTTAATGATCTTATCTGCTTAATGATCTTATCTCAGTGTTTTGCAAGGGACTGACCACCAGACCCCAGTGATTCATTCCATGTGACAGAATCTCTTCTGCCCCACTGACCACTTCCTTTTGTAAATGCTAAACCCCAGCCTGAGGATAAGATGAGTATATTACTGTTATTATTGTTATGATGATGATGTTTTGGATACATGAGTTTGTTATCTCAAGATTACCAGCACCTAGACAAATCTTTTCTCAGGCCAACCCTTGTCTCTTTGCTAACATGTCTTTTGAGTGGGATAGAATTCAAACCCCTAATTCAGTAACAGTAATTTCCAGTTTATGAAGTTAGAATTATATGTTTCTAACAAAAACCAGCATTGCCAGTTTGCTACCATAAAAGTGTTGAGGGAGTCGGGCGTTAGCGCAGCGGGTTAAGTACATGTGGTGCAAAGCGCAAGGACTGGCGTGAGGATCCCAGTTCAAGCCCCTGGCTCCCCACCTGCAGGGGAGTCTCTTCACAAGTGGTGAAGCAGGTCTGCAGGTGTCTGTCTTTCTCTCCCCCTCTCTGTCTTCCCCTCCTCTCTCCATTTCTCTCTGTCCTATCCAACTATAACATCAATAGCAACAATAATAACTACAACTATAAAACAAGGGCAACAAAAGGGAATAAGTAAATATAAAAAAACATAAAAAGAAATCTATATAAAAGAAGTGTTGACCTGCATTTCTGGGCTCAGAAAACCAACAAGGACATCTTATTTGCAGAATGTCATATAAATAATCTATCCCAGTGTTAGGCGTGAAATTACTTAGGGTGTCTGAGTCATGATGATATTTTGAGCCCATAGAGGTGTGGCTATTAGCAAGGTAGAAATTACTTCTGTTGAAAGAATATCAGTTCAAAAGGTTAGCAGCATTATGTTAAAAGACTCAAAAGGCAGATTTAGTTTTAAAAGTGTAGTACGCAGCCTTCTAAAGTGGGCTCAGTGGTTCTTTCCTCCTGGTGTTTGTATTACGGGGTGGCCTCTTCTCCTTGGGCATGGATTGGATTTAGCAGTTTGCTTCTAATAAATACAGTGCAGTACAAGTGATAGGGTATTGCTTTCATGATTAGCTTTTATAGGACCAACTTCCATCTTGCCATACTTTCTTGCTGGTATTCCCTCTTTGGTCACCTGACGAGGAATAGAGGGTGGTGTTCAGTCAGCAGCAGGGAGGAAGTAAGGGTTGACTCTAGCAGACCAGGAGTACAATCCTGTCAGCACTCCACATGAGTGAACTTGAGAGTGACTTCTTCTCTAGTTGGGCCTTCATGTGAAGTTACAGGTTCGGTTCACACCTTGATTTTAACTTGGGATCAGCACTAAAATAGAGGTCCTGTGTATGTTTTTCCTGGATTCCTTACTCCTAGACACTGTACAATTTCAACGTTGTTCTTTAAGCCACTAAGCTTGGGGGCAACTTGCTGTGTAGCAATAGATAACTAATACATGGAAGGTGTGGTATCTTCAGGAGAAGGAAGGAAGGGAGATAGAAAGGGGAAAGAGATAAGTTGTTTACTTTGGGTCTTATGAGCCTAGAATTTGGTAAAGTATGACGGCTTATTTTTGGAATTTATTTAAAAGTTTTAAATATATTTTTGCTTTATTCTGTCTTCTTATATTTGATAGAAAAGAGAGAAATTGAAAAGGGGAGATAGAGAGAGAGGGAGAGCAAAAAAAGAGACACCTGCAGCTCAGCTTCACCACTTGTATAGCTTCTCCCTGCAACTAGGGACTGGGGTCTTGAACCCAGATCTTTGCACATGGTAATATGCATATTCAGCCAGATGTACCACTGCACAGTCGCCTATTTTTGGAATGTTCTAAAGAGGACAATTTCAGAAAAAGAATAAGCAAGGTATCTGGAAGGTTATCAATATAGGAAAATGATAACCATAGCAGGGCCCTCAGACATGTCAAGTATGTGCTTTACCTCTGGGCTACATCTCTGGCAACATATTACTTTTAAATCTGTTCATTCAAATGGACTTTTGGCTTGAACCCATAAAAAGTAGCTATTCAAAATCAACTTACTTTTTGGTGAAGTCCAGGGGTTAGCAAATTACTGCTCAGGGGCTAAATCTGTCCTGCTTTCTTCTTTCATAGAAATTTAGTTAGAACTCAGCCATACCCATGTGGTTACATGTAGTGTATGACTCTCTATCTTCTACTTGTAGTGGTAGGGTTGAGCAGTTATAACGGAGACCTTGTAGCCTAGAAAAACTAATAGATTTACTGTCCAACTTTTCACAGAAACAAATTTGATTAATTCTTGCTCTAATGAAAAAGTATAGACTAACCACTGCCTTGTGCGTCTGAATTAATACATTTTCTGTTTTTGATCAATATTGAAAGTAAAACTGGATAATTCATACTTCAGCACATTTCATTGTTAGAGTTCTTTTGGGGGGTAGAAGAGGGGAAAATCACTTAAATTTTCACTTCAGTTTTCTGTTGCCATTGCATATACAGGTATAGGGTTCTAAAATGAATGCCATTTTTTTTTGTTGTTGTTGTCATGGAAATTTCATTGCTCTGTGCTAACTTTTTCAGATAGCAAGAGTGAGAGCAAGATACTACAGCACCAAAGCTTCCTCCATGTGGTAGGAGCTGGGCTTGAATGTGGGTCTTGCTCATGACAAAGCAGGTGAGCTATCTTGCCAGCCCAGCAAATCATTGTGAGTCATTTCCTGTGTGTTAGCTGCTTATGAGTAACGCATAAAGAGGACTGAGATTTGGTTCCTGCTCTTGAGAAGCCCACTATAGGGGTAAAGAAAGACAGGTAAATAGATGGTGGCCTTGGGCTCTATCAGTACTGGATTGAAGTAGTGGGAAAACTCATTAGCACCAGTGTTCGGCTTTGAGGGCCAAGCCTTAGACAAGATACTGGATCATTCTGTACCTCTGGCTTTTCAGTTGAAAGAGATGGAATAAAAATCCATCTCCGTAGTTTGCTGTAAAGATTGAGTTAACGTGAAATAGCAAGTGGGTAGAGCTGGGAATTGGGTCTGGTCCCTTGTATCAATAAACTTTCAAACATGTCAACTCTCATCATCACGTTGGAGCTGACCTCTTGTGCTCCCATCCTGCCATTAGGGTCAATGCTTGAAGTACTGTGAATTAGCTAGATTAATTAATAGTTTCATCCAATTTAGGATCGTCATTAAAGCTGAATGTGGGAGTCAGTCTCCTGTGACTTCTTCCTGGGTGGAAGCATTTAAAAGAGTCTGGGCAATTTCTGTATGTTGAAATCAATACTATCATTGAAGAACTAATTTTCCTGCAACAATTCTTATTTTAAAATTTCCCTTTGGCCTGAAATGGTTCAGTTTTACCTTGAAATCTCAAACTGCTAATTTTCAGAAAACTGGGAAAAATTACTTCTGTGGAGTTTTAGATAAACAGGATGTAAACAGTCTATTCTCCCAAATGCTATTTAAAGATTCATTTACTCTTTTATAATTCACAATTGAATTTGATCTGTTCAATAAACTTTTGTTGAACTTTATCTAGTATTGTGACCCATGGTGGTAATATTGAAGCTGTGTGTTTTTTTTTTTTTTTTTTTTTACAAGTAACATTATGAAAACACCAAGTTGTATAATTTTACTCAGTTCTCTTTTGGAAATCTGTTATTGCCATGAACAATTAGTATTGTGTTATATAGGGTATACTGATCTTTAAAAAACATTTCAATGTATAATTTATTTTATTTATACCTTCTACACGTGTACAGATACTGAGGTCAGACAGCTTGAGATATTTAATCAATGTCAAAATGCAGTTGACAGCAAAGCCAGTCCTGGAACAAAATTTTTGGTTGAACTCTACTTCCACTGTGACATCATATCTTCATTCTAGCTTTAATCCTTGGAATATTTTTCATTGCATTCTAATACTTCCAACATTATATTTCTTAGTTTCTTTGACCTGACAACTAATTGGGAAATTTGATTAATCAGAATAATTCCCACAGTACTGCTCACCAGGAGATTTATGCCTGTAGAAAGGACTTGAAAGATAGGATCAGTTAGATCCATTCCCCATTCTTTTGTGTTTGATCTCTGATAACAGACTGTTGTGTTATTCACTGTTGCTGCCGATTAGGATCATTTGTGTTATGCTTCAGTGCTGTGGATGGTCAAAAGCTGACTGTGTGACTCTCTCCTCTGATGTGAAGATCTATCATCAGCTCACTATTTGCTTTGCTTGTCCTTACTTATTCTCCTGGAGTGCTGAAGGCTAGAGTAATTTGCAAAAGATAGATGACAGAGTAGTAATCAAGAATTTTAGAGCTGAGGTGACTTTCTAGATCAGCTAATAAAATCCCCCCCCCCTTTTTTTTTTCAAATGAGGAAAGAAAAGAGCCAAGGCAAGTTTTTACTTGGTTGCCTACTTAGAAATTATGCTGATTCCATGCATTCTAAAAGCTTAATTAAGCATGGAGGTTTGGAGACTATTCAGAAGCTGTAAGTAACGACTACCTAAAGATTTATTTAGATTAGTAGATTCCCATTTGGGGATGAACGTACATCCTGAAAAAATTAAGTTGATAGAGTCAGTCACAATTCATTGCAAATTAGTTTAATAAAACCAAGACTCAACTGAGACTGGCCTAATTGGATGGAATTTTCATTGCAAAAGAGAACAAAGGGCCAAAGAACAGTTATGAAATTAGTGGCTTCTTCAGAAGCAGGATGGAGCAAAAGAGAAGAAGAAAATGCTGGTCCTTTGATGGACTACTGATTATAGGGGGGGATTATAATGAGGATCATAGGACTTGTTTAAAAAACTATCTCCTTCCTTCCTTCCTCCCTTCCTCCCTTCCTCCCTCCCTTCCTTCCTTCCTTCCTTCCTTCCTTCCTTCCTTCCTCCCTCCCTCCCTCCCTCCCTCCCTTCCTTCCTCCCTCCCTCCCTTCCTCCCTTCCTTCCTTCCTTCCTTCCTTCCTCCCTCCCTCCCTCCCTCCCTTCCTTCCTTCCTCCCTCCCTCCCTTCCTCCCTCCCTTCCTCCCTCCCTTCCTTCCTCCCTTCCTTCCTTCCTCCCTCCCTCCCTTCCTCCCTCCCTTCCTCCCTCCCTTCCTTCCTTCCTTCCTCCCTTCCTTCCTTCCTTCCTTCCTCCCTCCCTCCCTCCCTTCCTTCCTTCCTCCCTCCCTCCCTTCCTCCCTTCCTTCCTTCCTCCCTTCCTTCCTTCCTTCCTCCCTCCCTTCCTCCCTCCCTCCCTTCCTCCCTTCCTTCCTTCCTTCCTCCCTCCCTTCCTCCCTCCCTCCCTTCCTCCCTCCCTCCCTTCCTCCCTCCCTTCCTTCCTTCCTTCCTCCCTCCCTCCCTCCCTCCCTTCCTCCCTTCCTTCCTTCCTTCCTCCCTCCCTCCCTTCCTCCCTTCCTTCCTTCCTTCTTTGATTTTATTTATTTACTTTTTTGAAAAGCTATCTATTTTCCAGACACTTCCACCCTATGATTACTTAATTTTTTTCTCACTGTCTCACTCCTTCTCTCCGGTATTCTCCAAAAGGAACTTTAAGGAAGAGAAAGATATGCAGTTATATGTTCATTTGCATGTGATAGTTTTAATAAATCATAAGCTTGAGATATCACTCAACTCAAAGTTTATTCATCTGTGAAAAATACTTAACTCCTAGACTGCATTATATTGACAAACATTTTCTATTTAAAAAGTAAGTTTCTACAAACTTATCGACTTCTTAGAATTTATTACTTTTTTCCAGAATACTTTTAAACTATATTGTTCTTCTCTGATGGGTGAATTTTCCTGGCCGATGAGAAATTGGAATTCAATTTCTCTGATTGTCTAGCTTGTCCAGAAATTAATAAGTCTTCTATGATCAATATGTCATTCTCATATATCAAGAATTATAAGAATTAGTGCTGCTAGAGTATTATTATCACTTCATACAACTAAAATGATGAGAAAACAGCAAGTTGACAAACTGTAAGGTCATGACTGATGCCTTACCATGGCACTTATTTAAACATGACTTCCCAAATACCATTAAAGGTATATGAAGATATTTGAGGTCTTCTTTCTCATTTAGAAAATATATTATTTTGTCAAGATGTATAAATTGGTCCTATGAAAATCTCTCTCTATTCATCTGTTCATTTATCCATTCCTGTTATGTCTTTGAACATCAAAAAGCATAGTACTAATCTTGTGCTCCTGCCCCAATATTAAGCGCTAGAGACACACGGATGAATGAGACAAGATCCTACCATCAAAGAATTTAGGGGGCTATGGAGATAGCATAATGGCTATGCAAAAGATTCGTGTCTGTGGCTCTGAGGTCCCAGGCTCAATCCCCAGCACTGCTATAAACCAGAGCTGAGCAGCACTCTGGTCTCGGTGTCTCTCTCTCTCTCTCTCTCTTTCTCTCTCTCCCTCCCTCCCTCTCTGTTTCTCTCTCACTAAATAGCTTTTTTGTACTTACTCATTCTGGATAGAGACAGAGAGAATTTGAGAAGGTAGGGGGATAGAGAGGGAAAGAGATAGAGAGACACCTGCAGACCTGCTTCACCACTTGTGAAGCAACTCCCCTGCAGGTGGGAAGCCGGGGGCTAGAACTGGGATCCTTACACCGGTCTTTGCGCTTTGTGCCACCTGTGCTTAACCCGCTGTGCTACCGCCTGACTCCCTTAAATAAAATATTTTTTAAAATTTAGTTTAGTAGGGAACCAGGTGGTGGAGCACCGAGTTGAGCACACATGTTACCATACCATACCAGGTTCAAACCCCTGGTCCCCAGCCATGAGTGGGCAGGAAGAAGCTTCACTAGTGGTGAAGTGGTGCTACAGGTGTCTGTCTCCCTTTTTATCTCAATTTTTCTTGGTTCCTGTCTAATAAAAATGGCCAAACTCTAAACCCATCTCAGAATGGTAATACTCGGTCGAGATAGTGTTATATAAGCATGTGGATGACTGTTGTATTTTTTTTTCTTTTGCCGTTTAACAAGGTTCTTTTGTTCCTATGGCTGTTGCCTCTGTGACACATCCAAGTGATTCAGTGTTCATATTACTATGTAGAACTGACAAGGCAAAAGGAACTGAGTACACAGTAGGCTGATACGTACTGGAAGAGATTGAAAATTAAACCGGACTGGAGAAAATGGATTTGAAAAGATAGAGGAGAAGGGAAAAAGGAGACTGAAGAATAGCCACTTATGGAAGGGTTCTAGGAGAGTGCTGTGGAAATTTGGAAGAAGTGAGATTGGAGGCTGCTTCCTGCACTGATTTTCAGGCTAGAGTAGTAGGGAGGTGAGGGTAAGCGATCTGAGATGTATTGCCTGTGTTCTGAATGAATGTAATTCTACTTCTGGATTTTTTTTTTAAGTGGGAATGCAATAAAGGCTAAAAATACAGTTTAATATTACAGGGTAAGATTTGAACTAAAACCATTTTATTGTCTGGCTCGAGGGCAACCTAACTTTCTTGGTGCTAGAGAAGTCCAGCACTAATCAGTTAGACACAGAGTAAAAACTTACAATGAAAATGACATTATTTCTGCTGTAGTATTTCTACATGATGAGGGAGATATACAGGAAGCTACAGAGAGTAGACTTTTAGGTTGCATTCTCTAAGATAAGTAGGGGTTTGCTAAGCAGGGGAAGAATGTGACTATGAGTTCAGGATTTGAAACTAGAAACTCTGGACTTTGAGGCGTGGTTCAGTCACCTCTTGCCTTTGGAAATGTTGTTAAATATTCATGCGACTCAGGCTCTTGTCTATAAAGATGATAGTAACTGAAACATGAGTAGATTCTAGAAATAAAAAAAATTAAGGGCAGGGGTACATAGCATAATGGTTATGGGAAGAGACCCTCGTGCCTGAGGCTCTTATGTCCCAGGTTCAATTCCCCACACCACCAAAAAGCCAGAGCTGATCAGTGCTCTGATAAAAAAAAGAAAAGAAAAAAATTAAATTATCTTAATTTATTTATTGGATAGAGACAGCCAGAAGTTGAGAGGGAAGGGGGTGATAGAGAGAGAGAGAGACAGAGAGACACCTGCAACACTGCTTCACCACGCACAAAGCCCTGAACCTGGGTCCTTGTGCATTGTAACATGTGCGCTCAACCAGGTATACCACCACCTAGCCTCCAAAATAAAAAAAAATTTAAAGCAACTTGTTATTTTTAATTTTTTTAAATTTTCCTTAAATTTATTTTTATTTTTCCCTTTTTTTGCCCTTGTTGTCTTTTTTATTGTTGTTGTAGTTATTATTGTTGTTATTGATGTTGTCATTGTTGGACAGGACAGAGAGAAATGGAGAGAGGAGGGGAAGACAGAGAGAGGGAGAGAAAGATAGACACTTGCAGACCTGCTTCACCGCTTGTGAAGCGACTCCCCTGTAGGTGGGGTACCAGGGGGTCGAACCAGGATCCTTTTGCCAGTCCTTACGCTTTGCGTCACGTGCGCTTAACCTGCTGCGTTACCGCCCGACTCCCTAATTTTGTTTTTTATTTGATAGGATAGACAGAAGTTGAGAGGAAATGGAAAGATAGAGAAGGAGAGAGAAATAAATAAAGAAAGAAAGGAAGGAAGGAAGGAAGGAAGGAAGGAAGGAACAAAGAAAGAAAGATAGATATGTGTAGCCCTGTTCCATAGCTTGTGACGTTACCCCCCCTGCAGGCTGAATCCAGGGACTTGAACCTGGGTCCTTGTACATTGTAACATGTGTACTCAACCATGTTCACCACCACCCAGCCCCTGGAAATCAAATTTGATAACACAGGTTAAGCTCTTCAAGGAGAGATGATCTGTAACTTGAATTTCTCTGGTGTCAGTTCATTTCGTTATGATGATGATGATGATGATGATGATGATGATGATGAATATTTGCACTGAATTACTTGGGTCGAGTGACATATACCAAAGAGGAGACCTGTTATGAATACATTGATCACTATCATCACTGCCAAACATGGTCAAGCATTGTATTGTTGGGAGTTTGCATACTAACCTCAAGATTTTAGTTATGAATCCTATCACTGTATGTAATTCTGGGGACCTTGAATGGATTTTGGTGGTTGAATTGTAGAAGTAAAATCAGGACAACTGAGAGAAAGTGGTTCAAACATTGGGAAACACTGATATTTGGCTTCTGGGCTGGAACCACAAGCGTGCTCCAGCACTCTGGGCATCAGATCCAGGGGACTGACTCTTTGGATGCTGATTTTCTGAGCAGTTTGCTGAGCTTTGAGAAATCACAGGGGAAGAGGTCAAAGCTAGAGAGTGCCCAAATGTGCCTTTTCATCACACAAGAAGTGAGAATAAATCCACTGACCTCCAGGCACTCCCTCCAGTAGTAAATCTGGTCTCCTTAAAGTGCTTGTGAGCACAGTCCACAGTAAAGTATGACCTCAATGAAAAGCAGAGAAGTTGGGTCAATGATGGCTGCCCTCCGGCTTTCCGTTAGGTTTTTGCTGTCCTCAGCATTTGATTTTTACCTTTAGGTAATTAGTGTTTTTTTTTTTTTCCATACTTGCACTAGAACTTTGATAGCTTTAAGGCTACCCAAACTAAATCTACCCAATCCTTTAAGTACCAGACTACAGATCCCTACAAAGAATCCTAAGCGACCACCCTTGCCCAGTGCCTCATCTGTGACCATTCTAGCTTGTGTATGCTCCAGGAATTTTTTTCTTTTAGTCATCCTGCTTAGAAAGAGGCAACCCGACCCCTAGTTTCTCTGTCTGGCTTGCTTCCTATATCTAAGTCTCTGTTCAGGTTTCCTTCCCCCCAGTCTTCTCTGATCACCCATTTGAGTTAGCAATCCTACCAATTTACCACTCTCTGATACTTTACTTAGTCTTCTTTTTCTTGTTAGCATTTACAACTTCCTATGCCTCAATTCTGTGTGGTATTTTTTGCCTGCTATCCATATCACTTCTTGTAGTAGACATCCTAGAAGGGCAAGGATTCTTTCTCTTTTGGTTGTTTTGCACTGAGTTCTCAGTACCTGGAACAGTACCTAGGCCAGAATAGATGCTAGTAAATATATTAATCAGTGACTAGGAAAATAGGAAGCTATTCACATTTGACTAACAAAGAATTTGATTCCAAGAACTTTAGTGGTTTTCTCAGAGTCAAAGACATGCTACCAAGTGAGGGCATCCCTCTCCTGCTTCAGTAAGCAGCATGTTCTAAGTCCTGCATGGGGGAAAATAAGGACAAATAAATAGGAGATATGGGATCATCTGTCTAGGATCTCCCAGACGAACATGGAATATAGTCTCAGAATATACACAGGCTCAGTTACAAGAATACACACTTCACCTACTTTAGTCTGAAGAGGAGATGTCTCACAGTTGTGACTGCCCTTTAGAATAAGTGAAATATAAAAACACTTCTATCAGGGTTCTGGCGCAAAGTGAATTAGAATCTCTAGGAGTGGGAGCCCAGTTTGGTGTCCTTTTCAGTTCTTCCTGTGACCTTTGTGCAGCTCCTGCCACTGGCCCCTGCTCTAGCCGAGCTTCTGAGATTGTAACACACTCATGAATGCCTGGGCATCTTGTTAGATTGCAGGTTGTGATACAGAACATCTGGGGAAGGCTTGAGATCCCATGTATGTGACTAGCTCCTAGGTGATGCAGGCACTTACTGCTGGCTCACTGACCACAGCTAGGTGGTTTCCACATGTAAGAAATGAACTATAAACACATTATAGTGTGCTAAGACCCAGGTTCAAGCCTCTGGTCCCCACTTGCGTGGGGAAAGCTTCATGAAGGGTACAGCAGGGCTTTAGGTGCCTCTCCATCTCTTTCCCTCTACCTCCCCTTCCCCTCTCAATTTCTCTCTGTCTATAGCCAATAAATAGATACATAAATAATTTTTTTTTAAAGAAGTGAACTGTAATAGAAAGTGAAGTCTTTGAACAGTTAGGAAATAGCTCTAGAGAACCATATTATGCTACACAGGGGTCCATGGAACAGAGTGAGGTTACACTTGAGAAAGAAAATGAAAAGCAAGGTACACAATGTAAACAACTGAGCCCAGCATAAAACTGAAGCCTCAGGCACTAAGAGGATGCAGAGGAAATAAATTCATAAAATATATAAGGAGACTAAGAAGTAAGAATAAGCATCATGCTACAGAAACTTGCTTCTGGATGGATTCTGAGAATAGAGCAAATTCAGAAGTGCTGCCATCTTCAGATTGCTCAAGGTGAACAGTGGCCATGGAAGAGTCGTGTGTGTGTGTGTGTGTGTGTGTGTGTGTGTGTGTGTGCGTGTGCGTGTGCGCATGTGTGTGTGTACACGTACATGTATGCACAGGGACTCTGGATAATTTTCACCAAGATTAACAGACTTCTCATGGGAATATGAGTAAGCTGGTCATTTGCCTTCCAGGTTTACATCAGGGACTTGACTTCAGGTGGTTGGAAAAAAAAAACTTGTGAGACCCTTTCCAGGTATTCTTTCTCAGAGTAGAGGAGGGAGAAGGGGAGCCCAGCACCCTAAGAATAAAAGAGCCTTGGCAGACTATTAGTTCCCTGCCCTGCAGATGCTTCTAGAAACCCAGTTTGACTCTGATTTTAACTGCCCCCATCTCTCTTCTTCTTCTTCTCCTTCTTCTCCTCCTCCTCCTCCTCCTCCTCCTCCTTCTTCTTCTTCCTTCTTCCTCTTCCTTCTTCCTCTTCTCCTTCTCCTTCTCCTTCTCCTTCTCCTTCTCCTTCTCCTTCTCCTTCTCCTTCTCCTTCTCCTCCTCCTCATCCTCCTCCTCCTCCTCCTCCTCCTCCTCCTCCTCCTCCTCCTCCTCCTCCTTCTTCGTATTCCCCAAACACAGTTTCTCTTATTACCAGAGTGAAAGGTAGAGATTCTGGCATTTGCCCAAAGAAGCACTTGGACTCACATCTTTGGACTTTTCTAATGTGTAGGTAGCCACTGCTTGGTGTGACCACATACCGTAGCTGTTTCCATCCAAGCAGCTCTCATGCTCCTCCCTTTGGGAACACCCTGAAAAGAAATCCTGTATGTTGTGTCCCCGCACCGCTAATATTTCAGTGTCTGTCATGCTTCAGTCGCTGAATGCAAATGTAAGTTCATGGGAGTGGGTGCTGCTTTCAAAGACGAAAGTGATTCCTGGGGGACAGAGCGGCCACGTACTAGCTGAGTGGAGAGGAAACCCTGAGAAAGGAGAGCAGGGCAGTGTCGTCCCAGGTCATACCTCAGGATGACTCTGCCCTTATTTATGCCCACCAATCCCCACTGATTTCTGCTCAGCCAAGCAGTGCTTAGAGGACAGCTTGGAGAAAGTGCTTGAAACCAACTCCCTCACCTTTGTCTGTTTGCTTGCTTGTTGCTTTTTATTGCCCCCCAGGGTTATTGTTGGGGCTCTGTGCTGGCACTACAAATCCACTGCTCCCAGCGGCCATTCCCCCTCCCTTTTCTTCTTTCTATTATTTGTCTTTATTTGATAGGACAGAAAGAAATTGAGAGGGGGGATTGGCATGTTGCACCAAAGTAAAAGACTCTGGGGTGTGTGTGTGTGGGGAGAATACAGGTCCAAAAAGGATGACAGAGGACCTAGTGGGGGTTGTATTGTTATGTGGAAAAGTGGCAAATGTTATGCATGTACAAACTGTTGTATTTACTGTCAAATGTAAAACATTAATTCCCCAATAAAGAAATAAAAGAAATTGAGAGGGGACAGGGAGCTAGAGAGGGAGAGATAAAGACAGACAGACAGACACCTGTAGACCTACTTCACTGCTCATGAAGCTTCCCCTCTGCAGGTGGGAATCAAAGGCTCAAACCCAGGCTCTTGCACATGGTAACATGTGCACTCAAGCTGGTGTGCCACTGCCTGCCCCCCCTTCACCTATGTTGTAGATCAAGTTGTTCTTCAGAACTTTATAACTGAAGAGGCTTGCTTTTGTTTTGTTTTGTTTGTTTTGGGTCGTGTCTGGGCCTTTACTGCTTCAGGATGAATTTTTCAGATAGAAAGAGGAAGAGAAAGAGAAAGACAGAGAGGCAGAGAGAGAAAGAAAGATACCAAAGCTCTGAGCCTTCCTTCAATGTGGTGGGTGCCAGGCTTGAACCTGGGTCACACATGTGGCAAAGCAGAGCACTACCCAAGTAAGCTATTATCCTAGCTTTCAGACTTGCTTTCAAGGTTGGATATCTTAATGCAGTAACATAGAGTTAGACTCGAATTATTACATGTGAATTATGTTGGGCTGTTGGAAAAGTCATGACATATTTTCTATGCAAAAATGGTTCATGACTTTTCCAACAATCCAATAATACCAGGCTGTGAAATCTTTCCACAATGCAATTCCTGCATCTTCAAAAGCACACTGTTCCCCATCCACAGATTAGAAATGAGTAAGTGTTGGGGCAGAATTTTCTGGAAGTATTTTAAAGTTCCTGCTTGAGTTTTATTACTAGCAAGTTGTCCCTCCCTCATGAACCAGTAATACCGTTTTCACAAGTGACAAGAGATCTTAGTATTATTCATATGCAACAAGAGAAGAATAAAGAATGTATTCACATTTGCATGGAATGATCTCAGAGACAGAGCATGTTGTGTAACGACAGCTGAATTGTTGACACATACCTCTGAAGAGCTTTACTAGTATCACATAGACAAGAAGCAAAAGGATACAGGACAACCTTTCCCCCCTACCTTCCATCAAAGAAAATACATCTCAGGGAGTCAGGCTGTAGTGCAGTGGATTAAATGCATGTGGTGCAAAGAGCAAGGACCGGGCGGAAGGATCCCGCTTCAAGCCCTGGCTCCCTACCTGCAGGGTAGTCACTTCACAAGTGGTGAAGCAGGTCTGCAGGTGTCTATCTTTCTCTCCCCCTCTCTGTCTTCCCCTCCTCTCTCCATTTCTCTCTGTCCTATCCAACAACGACGACAACAATAATAACTACAACAATAAAACAACAAGGGCAACAAAAGGGAATAAATAGATATTAAGAAAAAAGAAAATACATTTCAGCATCCAAACTCACAAAAGGGTATTACTTTTTCTTGTGAATATTTTTGTTGTAACCTCAGATCATAACATAAAAGCTTCAAGTGTATAGTTTTATAAATTAACATCTGTAAATACTACATTGTGTTTATCTCCAAATGCCTACTTTCTCTCCATTACAAAACATTTAATACATTGACCTCTTTATCTGATTTCTCTATCTTCTGTCTCCCTACCTTTTCATTAATCATTATTTTGTGTTTGTAGTAAAAGGGTTATTTTTCCCTTTTTTTTTCATCTTCCATGTGATAGTGAAATAGTGTTTTATCTTTTTCTGATTTATTTCACTTAGCACAGTGCACTGTAGGTCCATTCAGATGGCCAAGTTTTGTCTTTTTTCTTTAGAGATGAGTAATATTCCATTGTGTATATAGACTACATCTTATCTGCTCGTCTGCCATTGGGGTATTTCCAAGTCTTAGCTACTGTGAATAATGCTGTGATGAACACGGAAGTGCATATATCTCTTCCAGTTAATGTTTTTGTATCCTAAAAGGCTATTTCCATTTTCAGTTGTACATCTTAGAAAAGCATCTCCGTGTACCTTTTCTGGATTATAAGTGGACACTGATAATGTCTTTAAAAAAGGAAAATTCCATGTCAAAGAGCTCAAGCTTGGGATACCATAGCTGAAATTTCTCTTTCTTTATAACAGTAGACAAATGTTGATCCTTCTGGATTTTCTTTTTTAAAATTTATTTATTCCCTTTTGTTTCCCTTGTTGTTTTATTGTTGTAGTTATTATTGTTGTCATCATCATTGTTGGATAAGACAGAGAGAAATGGAGAGAGGAGGGGGAGGCAGAGAGGCAGAGAGAAAGAGAGACACGTGCAGACCAGCTTTACTGCTTGTGAAGTGACTCCCCTGCAGGTGGGAAGCTGGGGGCTCGAGCCGGGATCCTTCCACCAGTCCTTGTGCTTTGCGCCACCTGTGCTTAACCCGCTGTACTACTGTCCGACTCCCGTTCCTCCTGGATTTTCTTTGGGGACTGTGAGTCAAAATGAGGCCATGAGCACTTGGGGACATTGAGTAGACATGGGGACTGTGATGAAATGGAACTGTCTTTATTATTTTTTTAAAATGAGATACATGAGCTTTGTTTTCCTTTGTTGGCCCATGCTGAGTAGGTCACTCCTAGAATTTTTTGCTGGGCAGAAAAGAGCTAGGATCCTTTGGCCTCTACACCAAGGCTTCATTAGGGAGGAGGATGGAAGGAATGATTGGAGGCACTCTCTAATGAGACAGGAGAATTCTGTTTCCCAAAGGTGAAAGATAAAAGAACAGTCAGATATATTTTTCCTTCTGCCATATTTGCTTGATTACCAAACATGTCACCAAAGAACAAAAGGACAGAAGAGAGCTAGGGAACAAGGACCGTGTAAATTGTTTTTCTGAAGGGAATTTCATATGCACACCACAAAGAAAAAATTATTTGTTTTTCTATGTTTGCTACTCTGTTGAGAGTGTCCTATGCAGAAAATCAATTTCCCTGTTTCAAGTTGGTTTGCCTATTTAATTAACTTAGAGGCTTAATGGAGACAAACATGATTAAAACACAGTTTGAGAAAGCTTTCAAAATTGTCATGTATTATATATAATAATATTTCATCAGCGATTTCCCCATAGTAATTATAATGTGTTTAGATTTTGTTTCACTTGCACTGATGTTTTATTAGTTATTAGAGGTGATTAGTGCAGTAGTCACCCAGATGCACCCGGAATCTTCTGTTTTGGAGAAGAAGCGATATAGTGTTGGCCACCCATGGAGGCAGGCATCTTGAGATCTTGACTAGGAGACCACGGTGCCAGACCGTGTCATAGGCTGCTGTGAGATCAATAAAGACAGCACCTGCCTTTAAATTCTTCTGGAATCCATTTTCAATGTAAGTTGAGAGGGCCAGGGTTTGTTCGCAGGTAGATCTTCCTGGGCGGAAACCAGCTTGGGCGGGTGATAGGAATTTCTCTGTAAGAGGAGAAATATGTGACAGAAGCAGCCTCTCAAGGAGTTTGTAACACACGGAGAGGAGAGAAATTGGTCTATAGCTGGCGGCCAGTGTTGGGTCTTTCTTTGGTTTCAAAACTGCTATTATCTTGGCACGACGCCAAATTTGGGGCATAGATTCGGATTCCCAGATGTGGGACAGGAATGTAGTGAGCCACTTCTTTGCTGCGGGGCCCAAGTTAAGAATGAGTTCTGGGGTGATGTTATCATAGCCAGCAGCCGTTCCGCTTTAACCCTCTTCAAAGCGTCTTCCAGTTCAGACAGTGTAAAGGGAGAGAGTTTTGGAGATGGACAAGATAAACGGACTTGTCTCAAGTGGCCTCCCCCAGGGCTCTGTTCTGGCTCCTACGCTATTTAATATTTACATCAATGACCTCCCAGAAACTTCTTCAAGGAAGTTCATCTACGCCGATGACATCTGCTGTGCAACTCAGGCATCCAAGTTCGACATCCTCGAGGAAACACTCACGAAAGACATGTCTCTGATATCTGATGACTGTAAAAAATGGCGACTAATCCCTAGCACTGCAAAAACGGTATCATCTGTTTTCCATCTACACCATGCCTCGGCCTCGTGTGAGCTTAATGTACAACTTGACGATACGAAAATCCGGCATGAAGCCCAGCCAGTCTATCTTGGCGTTACTCTTGATTGCACTCTGTCATTTCACGAACATCTCATAAAAACTGCAGCAAAGGTGGGCGCGAGGAATAACTTCATTGCAAGACTGGCCAGCTCCTCATGGGGCGCGAGCGCTTCCACACTACGATCATCATCTCTGGCATTATGCTATTCCACTGCAGAATACTGTGCCCCAGTATGGTTCCGTAGCCCCCATGTCCACTTGGTCGATTCCAAATTATATTCCTCCATGAGGATAATTTCTGGAACCATCCATTCCACCCCGGTTTCATGGCTGCCAGTTCTTAGCAACATCGCCCCGCCAGATATTCGTCGGGATGCGGCATCATCTAAGTTCATTTCCCACGTCTATGCTCGACCGGACCTGCCAATATACGCGGATAGCTTCGCCCACCCTGTCCAACGCTTGACGTCTCGTCACCCAATCTGGTCCCCTACGCCTACACTGAACTTCTCTGTTCCAGACTCTTGGAAACAGAGTTGGCAGTCAGCTGAGGTCAAGAACAAACACCTCATCACAGACCCCTGCAAGCGTCAACCCGGCTTTGACCTAGCATGTTATGATTGGGCCCTCCTCCATCGCTATCGAACAGGCCATGGCCGGTGCGCCGCTATGTTCCATCGCTGGGGAGCCAGAGACGACCCGAACTGCCCCTGCAGCTCCAGACAGACTATGACCCACATAGTCAACGACTGCCACCTCTCCAGATTCAAAGGAGGTCTCGAAACTTTACATCAGGCTCAACCTGACACTGTTAACTGACTACGGAAGAAGGGCAAATGCTAGAAGAAGAAGTGCAGTAGTCCTATGTTAATTGGAAACCAAAATATTCCTTTTATACTTTAATATATACAGCATAGTATAACTTAGAGCAGAGTGTGTCTGGTTTATGTGGTGCTGGGAATGACCCCAGGACCTTGTATATGTATGGTATAGTTGAGCTGCCTTCATGGTCCACTGTTTATCCCATCTTTTTTAGAGAGAGAAAGAGATACTGAAGAACCATTCCACCATCCATGGGCTTCCCTTGGTGTTCTTCCCGTTGCTCCTGGGTGAACAAGCCCAGGACCTTATGTGTGGCAAAGCATGCCTTCTACCCACTGAACTAGCCCCCCGCCCACACCGCAGAATATTACAGAAATCTGCGACTTGGTGTTTCCTCTTATAAAATTCTTGCACTGAGCAATCATTACACATTGTCACCTAATCAATGCATAACAGTGAAGTACTTTGAAGGTCATTTTTAGGCAGTAGATTTTTGTAGCTGCTTAACATTTTTAGTCTTCTAAAAAATTAGTGTAGTTTGAAGGAATCATGTTAAGTGAGATAAGCCAGAAAGAGATGAAGATGGGATGATCTCACTCATAGTTGAGAAATAAAAACAGAAGGGAAACACGAAGTCAAACTTGGATTGGTTTTGGCATATTGCACCAAAGTCTAGGACTGATAGATGTACGTGGGTGGTGGGGCTTCATTCAGGTCCTGCAGCATGATGGTAGAGGAGGACCCAGGCGGGGGTTAGAGTGTTATGCAGAAAACAGAAATTGTATACATGTACCAACTATTGTATTTACCTGCCGACTGTAAGCCATTAATAAAAATTAAAAAAAAAATTAGTGTCAGTGATCAGAAGTCATCTATCCCTTACAAAGGAAGACTTAAACAGGAATACATGTTTGTCATCAGATTAGGTAAGTTAGAAAAATATTATGGAGAAAGAAGAGATATTGCATCTTGGGTGTTCTTTTTTTTTTTAATTTTAAAAGTTTTTTTAAGTGTGGAGGTAGATAGCGTCATTGTTATGCAAAGAGACTCTCATGCTTGAGGCTCCACAGTCCCAGTTCAGTCCCCCACACCACCATAAACGGAAGCTGAACAGTGCTCTGGTAAAATTTTTTTAAAAGTTATTTCAGTCTTTCAGCATTAAAAGTAAAGTGTACTTTAAGTCATTTAACTATTTTAAGACTATTAGACACTGTACTTACTTTTCCTGTCTTTTGATTTTGGCAGATGTGCTTTATCTGCATTGTCAAAGTGTAAAGCTATTGTTTTGCCCTTTCTAGTCATCATTTAGTTTTAATTCTATAGATAAGACCACAGTCCTTAAACTCATTTTTTTGGTGCCTGAGTCGCATGCATATGTGATTTTACTACTCTTGGAGCAATGTTTTTCATTGTTTTTATTTCAGATAGAGGGAGAGACAATATGGCACTTCACTACTGTAAAACTTTCACTCCACAGGAGCTCCCATATGGTGGCCCTGGGCTCAAATCTGGGTCCTCACACTTGGTAACCTGTGTGCTCTATCAGGTGAGCCACCTGCCGTCCCCAAGGCTTTACACACCTGAGGTTATGGTGTAAATATGCTGTGGTGTACTTATTTCTTCAGCTACTGGTAGACATTTGGGTTGTGTTCAGTTTGAGATTTGAGAATGTGCTACTGTGAACATCTATATATATGCAAGTCTCTGTGTGGAGATACATTATTCTCTCGGGTGGCTAACTTAGAATAGGATTATTGCATCATATGGTGTAGTTTTAATCTTATATCACACTTCTTTTCAGGGGTCAGGACAGTGCTCACAAGGTTTCAAGCCCAGGGCACCACATCAGAACACTAGGCACAAGGGGAAGCTTCCCAAGAAATAGAGAGAGCTATGGTGTCTCTGCTGTTTCTGTCTCCATCTCTCCTGTTCTGTTTCTGTTTGATTAAAAGTGTGTGTGTGTGTGTGTGTGTGTGTGTGTGTGTGTGTGTGTGTGTGTGTGGTTGGGGAGTCCTCTGGAAGTGAAAGAATCCACTAGGTGCCATGCCCCTATTGCATTAAAATCACTGAAAAATTATGCTGCCATGTCATTTTCAAGTGGGTTTTAAAATTTGGCTTTCCTCTCAGCAATATATGATGAATTCAGTTGTTCCACATTCTCATTGACACTAGATATAATCAGTCTTTTGAACTTTATCCATCTTAGTATGTGTATGCTGGAGCCTTGTGCTTTTCTTTATGTGACTAAGGCAGCTAAGCGTCTTTTCTTGAATATAAGCATTCCCATGTAGTTCCATATATTGTAAATATTTTCTCCCAGTCTATGGTTTGCTTTTTTCATTTACTTAAATGTCAGTTTAAATTTAATAAAGTCCATACCATTATTTTCTTTTTTTGTTTACTTTTTTTATTGGTGCTTTTGTGATTTGTCTGAGAATATTTTGTCTAAGCCACTGTCTGAAGGATTTCCTCCTAGGCTTCCTTCTCAAAATTTAATGATTTTAACTCCTGCATCTAGACCTATGGTGACTCAAGATTCACTTCAAATATCATTTCTCCTATGACTATTCCAGGAAAGGTCTACCAAATCCCCCTTCTGTACTTTCACAGCACCATATGTACACTTACCTCAAAGTACTTAATTGAAATTATTTATTTAAATGTTCATTTTCCCCCACTGAACTGTGAATTTCAATGCATAGTGATGAATCTTGTTCATTTATGAATACTAAATGCTTACACCATACTTGATGCATGATAGGTCCTCAAATACTTCTTCAAAGAAGGAATATATTTATAATGCTGACTTTGCAAGTCAGATTTTCAGAAAGCACTTTCTCATGAACACTTCATTAAAGCTCTCACACACAATCCATGGAGGTAGTAGCCATTGTGTTACCTCCATGTTTACAAACTATTATTGATTCTCTAAACCCCAATAAATTCAGACCAAACTGTTTAGCCTGACATTCAGAAGTGTCTATGATATTATTTTCCAACCTAACTTCCTGCTTACTTCCTTGCTTACCTTTTACATTTCCAATGCAGCAACTGATCTGGGCAATTCATTGTTCTGTATCCTTCATTTCTGCTTCTACACACTGATTCAAGTTGTTTCTTCCATCTTAAATTCTCTCCACTTTGTTTCTACTTGTGAATATCCTACCTATGCAGAATGCCAGCTTCTTTGTGTACCTTTCCGAGATCAGACCAGATAAAGAGCCAGACAAATGTTTGTGCTCAGAGACCCCTCACAGAATGCGAGATCTTTACATGCCATACATCAGACTGGAATTTAATAACCAAAATATATAAAGAGCTTGCCAAACTCAACAATAAGAAAACAAATGACCCCATCCAAAATATGGGGAGAGGACCTGGACAGAATATTCACCACAGAAGAGATCCAAAAGGCCGAGAAACACATGAAAAAAATGCTCCAAGTCTTTGATTGTGAGAGAAATGCAAATAAAGACAACAATGAGATACCACTTGGGAGTTGGGCAGTGGTGCAGCGGGTTAAGCGCACATGGTGCAAAGTGCAAGGGCCCGTGTAAGGATCCCGGTTCGAGCCTCTGGCTCCCCACCTGCAGGGGAGTTAGTTGCTTCACAAGTGGCGAGGCAGGTCTGCAGGTGTCTGCCTTTCTCTCCCCCTCTCTGTCTTCCTCTCCTCTCTCGATTTTTCTCTGTCCTATCCAGTAACAACGACACCAATAACTACAACAATAAAACAACAAGGGCAACAAAAGGGGATAAATGAAAATATTTTAAAAAATGAGATACCACTTCACTCCTGTGAGAATGTCATACATCAGAAAAGGTAGCAGCAGCAAATGCTGGAGAGGTTGTAGAGACAAAGGAACCTTCTTGCACTGCTGGTGGGAATATCAATTGGTCCGGTCTCTGGAGAGCAGTCTGGAGAACTCTCAGAAGGCGAGAAGTAGACCTACCCTATGATCCTGCAATTACCCTCCATCTGAAAAGATTTGTGTATACCTATGTTCATAGCAGCACAATTTGTAATAGCCAAAACCTGGAAGCAACTCAGGTGTCTAACAACAGATGAGTGGCTGAGCGAGTTGTAGTATATATACACAATGGAATACTACTCAGCTATTAAAAATGGTGACTTTACCGTTATCAGCCCATCTTGGATGGAGCCTGAAGAAATCATGGTAAGTGAAATAAGTTCAGAAACAGAAGGATGAATATGGGATGATCTCACTCTCAGGCAGAAGTTGAAAAACAAGATCAGAAGAGAAAACACAAGTAGATCCTGGACTAGAGTTGGTGTATTGCACCAAAGTAAAAGACTCTGGTGTGGGTGGGGGAGATTACAGGTCCTGGAAAAGGATGGCAGAGGACCTAGTGGGGGTTGTATTGTTATGTGGAAAACTGAGAAATGTTATGCATGTACAAACTATTGTATTCACTGTCCAATGTAAAACATTAATCCCCCAAGAAAGGAAAAAAAAAGAAAAAATGTTTGTGCTCCTTCGTTTATACAGTTGCGACCCTGCATCTGTCTGAAGTAGCATCAGGATAGCTTGTGCTTGGCTTTATCCCGTTTTCCCTTTAATACTGTATCTTGACTGTGGCATACTCATCTCTGTGGATAGGTTCCCATTGCTCCCCATTGCTCCTTCCAAATCGCCTTGTTCTCTCACTTACATCATGAAAGCAAAAGTCACATGATCTAGATTCCAGCAGTAGCTCTGCTAGGCACTGGCAACAGGGCTAGAGCTTTTGTCTCTTTAGTATAGGACGTGTAGTCCTGTCTTTCCTTTGAAGAATGCTTTGGAAAGGGGACTGGGCGGTGGCTCACATGGTTAAGCACACACAGTACTAAGTACAAGGACCCACAAAAGGATTCTGGTTTGAGCCTCAGGCTCCCCAACTGCAGGGGGATACTTCTCAAGTGGCAAAGCAGGTCTGCTGGTGTCTATCTTTCTCTCTCCCTCTCTCCCACTCCCCTCTCAATTTCTCTCTGTCCTATCCAATAAAATGAAAAAAAAAAAGCCCACCAGCAGTGGCAGATTCATAGTGCCAGCACCCATCCCCAGCAATATAACCCTGGAGGCAAAAAAAAAAAAAAAAGTTTTGGAAATTAAATAAAGCAAGGAATAGGAAACTCACTTGTGAATTTAATATGCCATAAAATATAAGTTATTTCAATCATTATTGAAACCAACCCTCAGTTTGCATATGTACAGCTCTCACCCTAAATGTATTTGTGAGGAATGTTTCAGAAGAGGTATATCTTTGGCTTGTCCTGAAAATGGCCTTGACTCCTGAGTTTCCCAGGACATGCCCAGAGTACCACCTTCTCTTTCCTCCCTGCATTTGGTTTTATGTTTAATTCAACTCTTTTGGGTCCTCTGTGCAGTGCCTGGCATCTGTTCACACATCCTCATGCCTGCTTGGGTATAGCTGATGTGAAGGGGAATGTTGATACCTATTTTCCTCAGATTTTTACAGTTGTGAAAACCTAGCCTAACAGTGGCCAGCACTCTCTTCCATGAGGCCTAGGGAGGGATGCAGATGGCAGGAGAGGAAAGCTAAAGCCCAAGGTCAACAGTCACACCCTGTTTTCCTTGCCATCAGTGCTGGGAACATTACTATTGGAACTATTCAGCTTGTCAACGTATATAAGCCTCCCAGTGCCTCATGGGATAACGAGGTCCTGCCTAGCCCGAATCACCCAGCTGTTTACGTTGGAGATTTTAATAGTCATCACCAAGACTGGGGATATTCCTCCACTTGTGCTGACGGCTCTATCTTAGCCGACTGGGCTTCAGCGAATGACCTCTCCCTATTATACGATCCCAAACAGCCAGGCTCTTTTCACAGTGCTAGATGGAATAAAGACTCGTCACCCGACCTGTGCTGGATTAGCACAGTCAACGGTCAAGCCTTTCCCGCTACGAGACACGTTCTCAAGATCTTCCCGCACAGTCATCACCACCCAGCTATCATCCATATTGGTCTCCAGCTCCCACTGATTCTGTGCTCGGAGAAACTAAGATGGAACTTTCAGAAAGCAAACTGGCGTCTGTTCAGTGATCTTACCAACAAATCTATTCCTGCAATTCCAATTAACTCTATCCCCTCTGAAGATTCCTACAGGCGCTTCCGCCAAGCCATCTTCAAAGCAGCTTCCCAAGCCATTCCTCGTGGGAGACGTGCTAACTATACGCCTTGTCTTGATGCTGAATGCGAGCAACTACTAAAGCAGTATGATGAGTCGGGCGACCCAGATGTGGCTGACCATCTCATTGCCTCCCTGGATGCAGCACGCCAAGCCCGTTGGCAACAACTCACAGAAAGCTTCTTCACAGACTGGGTGCCGGTAGCCAACCCCCTCCCGTCTCCCATCCTCCCGTATCTCCAAACTCAGTGGCCAGTCACCTAACTCAAGTTGGACGTGCTAAGATCGCCCCAGTCTGGAAAAGAGAAATTTCCCATGAGTGGTCATCCCACTTCCGGTTATCTTGTCCATCTCCAAAACTCTCTCCCTTTACACTGTCTGAACTGGAAGACGCTTTGAAGAGGGTTAAACCGGGAACAGCTGCTGGCTATGATAACATCACCCCAGAACTCATTCTTAACCTGGGCCCCGCGGCAAAGAAGTGGCTTGCTTCATTCCTGTCCCACATCTTGGAATCTGAGTCTATGCCCAAAGTTTGGCATCGTGCGAAGATTATAGCGGTTTTGAAACCAAAGAAAGACCCAACACTGGCTGCCAGCTATAGACCAATTTCTCTCCTCTCCACGTGTTACAAACTCCTTGAGAGGCTGCTTCTGTCAAGTATTTCTCATCTTACAGAGAAATTCCTATCACCCGCCCAAGCTGGTTTCCGCCCAGGAAGATCTACCTGCGAACAAGCCCTGGCCCTCTCAACTTACATTGAAAATGGATTCCAGAAGAATTTAAAGACGGGTGCTGTCTTTGTTGATCTCACAGCAGCCTATGACACGGTCTGGCACCGTGGTCTCCTGGTCAAGATCTCAAGATGCCTGAGATCCATGGGTGGCCAGCACTATATCGTTTCTTCTCCAAAACAGAAGATTCCGGGTACATCTGGGTGACAAGTCTAGCAGATGGGGACTTGTCTCAAGTGGCCTCCCCCAGGACTCTGTTCTGGCTCCTACGCTATTTAATATTTACATCAATGACCTCCCAGAAACTTCTTCAAGGAAGTTCATCTACACCAATGACATCTGCTGTGCAACTCAGGCATCCAAGTTCGACATCCTCAAGGAAACACTCATGAAAGACATGTCTCTGATATCTGATTACTGTAAAAAATGGTGACTAATCCCTAGCACTGCAAAAACGGTATCATCTGTTTTCCATCTACACCATGCCTCGGCCTCACGTGAGCTTAATGTGCAGCTTGGCGATACGAGAATCCGGCATGAAGCCCAGCCAGTCTATCTTGGCGTTACTCTCGATCGCACTCTGTCATTTCACAAACATCTCATAAAAACTGCAGCAAAGGTGGGCGCGAGGAATAACATCATTGCAAGACTGGCCAGCTCCTCATGGGGCGCAAGCGCTTCCACACTATGATCATCATCTCTGGCATTATGCTATTCCACTGCAGAATACTGTGCCCCAGTATGATTCCGTAGCCCCCATGTCCACTTGGTCGATTCCAAATTATATTCCTCCATGAGGATAATTTCTGGAACCATCTGTTCCACCCCGGTTCCATGTATGCCAGTTCTTAGCAACATCGCCCCGCCAGATATTCGTCGGGATGCGGCATCATCTAAGTTCATTTCCCACGTCTACGCTAGACTGGACCTGCCAATATACGCGGATATCTTCGCCCACCCTGTTCAACGCTTGACGTCTCATCACGCAATCTGGTCCCCTATGCCTACACTGAACTTCTCTGTTCCAGACTCTTGGAAACAGAGTTGGCAGTCAGCTGAGGTCAAGAACAAACACCTCATCACAGACCCCTGCGAGCGTCAACCCGGCTTTGACCTAGCAAGTTATGATTGGGTCCTCCTCAATCGCTATCAAACAGGCCATGGCCGGTACGCCGCTATGTTCCGTCGCTGGGGAGCCAGAGACGACCCGAACTGCCCCTGCGGCTCCAGACAGACTATGACCCACATAGTCAACGACTGCCACCTCTCCAGATTCAAAGGAGGTCTCGAAACTTTACATCAGGCTCAACCTGATGCTGTTGACTGGCTACGGAAGAAGGGCAAACGCTAGAAGAAGAAGTGCTGGGATGCTATCTATCACATCCAGGCTGCCCACTTCCTCCCCACGTTGGTGACATCTTCTCATTTTCCTATCTCTGCCCACTGCACGTCCCAACAGTCCTTTCCCCAGCCCTTGTTGATTGAGTCTGGCTCCCCAAATAACATTTCCCTTCCCAGCTCCTTCTCATGGGAGAGGATTCAACTTAAGTAAAAAAAACCAAGTAAGTGACACCAGGAAAGCTGGGTATATTTTGCACACACCCCGTGGAGCAAGATTTTCTGAATTTGAATTCCAACTCTGTCATACTCCCTTTCCAATGATCACTAGCTATCAAAATTCTGTTGCCTCTATTTGTGTAGTTGTCTAAGGGGTTTCTGGTTCATAGATAAATTAGTTAAATCAAAGGTTTACATGTGTCAAATCACACACAGAATTAATGACTGTGCCCAGTACCAAATAAGCAGTTCATACAAGTTGGTTATTTTATAATCTTATGATTATTTTATAATCACATGTTTATTATTTTAATTTGAAGGACCAGGAACAGAGCTGTAAAGCACATGATTTCTGATTTAAGAAAAAAATATTTATTTTATTTATTTAAAATTATTTAGTTTTGTTTGTCATTGCTGGGGCTTCACTGCTCTGGGCTGAGTTTTCCATACAAAGAAACAGAGACAGGGAAGAAAGAGACGGGGGAGAAACCGCAGTACTGAAGCTTTTGTTGTGGTGGGAACCAAGCTCAAACCTCGGTTGCACACGGCCAGAAAGTGCACAATCCAAACGAGCTATTTTGCTGGCCAGACTTCAGATTCTTAGCTCTCTGGATTCTCCTCTGTCCCTAGCACTTACTGTCCACACTGTCTATATCTAGTTCAGAATTAATCTCTGTAGGCTTGAAATTATTTATAATAGTAACATCTTCACTCTATAGGATTGTGCAAAGCATAAATCACTTTAACACAGTGCTGGGTATATGATATGCAATTGCATTGGTTATTTTTATTTCTTAGATTATTTAATCCTCCCCCAAATTATTTAGTCATGGTCTTCTGGAGCTCTGTTGTTTCCACTTCTCCCAGATGGATAGCTTTGATAGCATAAAGTAGTTGGAATGTGTTAGAGCTACTTTTGCTTAGAATAGATGTGCAGTACTTGTCAACTCACAGAGGCTCTACAGAGGTGTTGGACAAGGATGATCAGCAAGGGAACAGGCAAGCAAATGGGCAGGTTTAATTAGCCCAACAAATAAAGCCCTTATTTTTCAAAATACATCTATCTCACTCTGTGGGAAAACTAGTCTCTAATTTTGTATCGGGTTCAGTAAGCCCCAGGTGAATTGTATTCCAAAAACTGTGATGAGTTCTTGTTCTAGTCTTTCCTCTAGGTTAATTACAAAGAGGCAGGATAATGGATTGAGAGCTGAGCATTGTTTGGATGGGTTCAAAGTATTTCAGTGTGAAAAATGAGTCTGCTATCTTGCTCACATATTTATGTGCAGTGTCTAATTATGGGTTTGAAGTAATGATCAAAATTTGAGTTTATACTCACTTCTCTGTAATTTTTTCTCAGTATTTTTTTTTGCTCAAAGTATAATTTAGTTCTCATTCCAGAGGGAAGAACTGAAAAATATAACTCCATTATAAGAATCTGCAGCATAGACAAGCCATGAGGAATAGAGAAGAGAGAAAAATGAAGCTATCAACTAAATGCCTGCCTTTCCTAGTACAAGAGAAGAGAGAATACTTTTTTTTTAAACTTCTTTATTGGGGCATTAATGGTTTACAGTCAACAGTAAAATACAATAGTTTGAGAAGGGAGAATACTTACTGGACATACTGGTCTACAAGTAAAGGCTCCGTGCTTAAAGTAAAGGGAAGTATACACCCTATGCTTTGCCTTGAGCTCTTTTTTTTCCCTTTTGTTGCCCTTGTTGTTTGTTGTTGTTATTGTCATTATCATTGTTGTTATTGCTGTTGTTGTTGTTGGATAGGACAGAGAGAAATCGAGAAAGAAGGGGAAGACAGAAGGGGGGAGAGAAAGATAGACACCTGCAGACCTGTTTTACTGCTTGTGGAGTGACCCTCCTGAAGGTGGGGAGCCAGGGGCTTGAACCAGGATCCTTGAGCCTGTCCTTGCTCCTGGCACCATGTGCGTTTAACCCACTGCGCTACTACCTGCCTCCCCCTGCCTTGATCTCTTATCTCCCCAAACTGAATGGTCAAGCCATGGGCAGAGTGAGCATGGATTTATTCTTCACCTTTGCCTGCCTTTGCCTTTTCTGAAGATTATGGAAACTATGGTTGTTTGAAATCAATATGTTCCACTAATGGTCACATATGGAAGTTGTTTTGACCCTTCTTTATGCCATCATCAAAATCCTTAAGCATTAATGTGTTTACAGAGACTGAATAATGAACACTGTTTATAGCACCCATTAAAGTTTTGTGATTAGTATTAGAGATTATCCTGAGAAAGATACAGGAACAACAAACAAGAACGAAATAGCTTTTATCCAACTATAAAGCCAAAAGCCAATACTGAACTGTATTATTCTCTTCTGTTCATTCCTTTTCCTCAAATCAGCATTTAACTTGATGAATAGCAATGTTCAAGTCAGTAAACAAGCTGGAAACACGTTAGTAAGAGATACTATTTATTGTTTGGTAGACCACTTTAAGTTGGAATAGTAAAATTAGCTATGCTGGTTTCTGCTGAGGGGGATGAGGACATAGAACTCCAGTGTTGGGACCGGTGTGGAATTATATCCTTATTATCTTATAATTTTGTAAATTACTATTAAATTAATAATTAAAATCTTTAAAAATAAAGTGAATAAAATTAATTATGCTGGTTTGAGGCCCTGGGATTTTCCTTCTGATATTTGGATTATAGGGAGCACCATAGTTCTTCATCTTCCACACTCTGAATCTTTTTTTTTTTTGCATAAAGAATTTGCTATTTTGTATTTTATCTTAATACTTAATTTTTTTAATTCTTAATTTTAAAAAGCTCGTTATTCTTTGAAAGAGTGATTTTCCAAATCTAGATTGTCCTATTAGTTTATTAAAGTTAATCTATAAAAATCCACTGTATTTTCTTTCTTTCTTTCTTTCTTTCTTTCTTTCTTTCTTTAATTTGGTAGGACAGAGAGAAATTTAGGGTGAAGAGTGAATTTGGGAGGGAGAGAGAGAAAGACACTTGAAGACCAGCTTCATAGCTTGTAAAGCTTTCCTCCCTGCAGGTGGGGACAAGGGCCTTGAACTCAGGTTCCTGTGTACTTAACCAGGTGCACCATCACCCAGCCTCTTTCCTTTTCTCTCTCTTCTCTCTCTCTCTCTCTCTCTCTCTTTCTTTTCCTTTCTTTTTTCTCTTTCTTTTTTTTAACCAGAGCACTGCTCAGCTCTGGCTTATGGTAGTGCAGGGGATTGAACCTGGGACTTCGAGCCTTAAGCATGAGAGTCTCTTTACATAATCATTATGCTATCTATCCCCACCCTCCACTGTATTTCCTTATTTGATTATACTCCTGGTCTACCTAAACTTTGTGTCTCTATTCATTAAAGCACAAGACACGAGGTTTGATGAGGAGAAGGCTCTGGACGCCTTTAAGGAGGGTATTTTTAGAGGCAAAAGGACTCTCTGAAATAGTTTGTTCTAAGAACTGGAAGGAATCTCATGCTGATCATACATAGAGAAGGGCAGAGATGGTCAGGAGTGTAGAGAGACTCCAGCGAGACTAGTGGCACACCTGAGGTAGTAGAGTCCAGTGGAGGGTGGGCCAAGTCAGAGCAGAGGCTTATAGAGCTGTTCCGGGAACCATGGAGGTGGGGGAGTGCATTCTTCTCTTGGTGGCTTCCTCTTTTAGCACTGTGGTAAATACACACAAGATTGAGTCTCCTACCCTCTTTCTCTTTCAAGATACCTGAATCTGCAATGCATATTGTACTTTCTTATAATTCCGGAAATTATCATTTTTAAAACTGTCATACTAGCTTTTCAAAAAATTTTATTTAAATTTTTTTTTAATGAGAGAGAGAGATGCAGAGAGAAAGACACAGAGAGCATGACCAGAGCACTGCTCAGCTCTGACTTATGGTGGTGCTGGGGATTGAACCTGGGACCTCAGAGCCTCAGGCATGGTAGTTTTTTTGTTTTTTTTTTTTAAACATTATAATATCTCCTAAGCCCTCAAAATTATTAATTTTTTTGCCTCCATAGTTATTGTTGGGGCTCGGTGCCTACACTACAAATCCACTGCTCCTGGAGGCCATTTCCCCCCCCATTTTTATTGCCCTTGTTGTATTTATTGTCATTGTTGCCATTGCTGTTGTTGTTGTTGGATAGGACAAAGAGAAATCGAGAGAGGAGAGGAAGACAGAGAGGGAGAGAGAAAGACACCTGCACACCTGCTTCACTGTTTGTGAAGGACTCCCCTGAAGGGGGGAGCCAGGGGCTCGAACTGGCATCCTTATGCCGGTCCCTGCACTTTACACCATGTGCCCTTAGCCCTCTGCACTACCACCAAGCCCCGAAATTAATATTGTTCGTCACCACTTCCCACCTTCTCCCTTTCTAACACTTTGTGATGTATATGCTCTAATAATGAGCTTTGTGACAATGGTGCATAAACATGTTCCCATTTCATTCGTGGAGTTGTCATGGCCACTCTGACCTTGATCTCGTTATTGCTACAGGAGGGGGAAAGAGCTCCTCTAAGTCAGGGAGGAAAGGGAAGTAGTAAAAGCAAAATGACATTCCTGGTATAGTTTTAGGAAAAATGATGGTCAGCACCAAAAACTGGTGAGCTCGCTTGTGTGCCCACTGAAAGACTCACTATTCTTTTTTTTTTTTTTTTAATAATGGAAGAGAAAGACACCAGAGCACTGCTCATCTCTGACTTATAGTGATGCTAGGGATTGAACCTGGGACCTCAGAGTTTCAGGTGTGAAAGTCTTTTGCATAACTGTTATGCCACCCCCCCCAAGCCCTGACTCACTATTATTTTTTTCTCACTCCAATTATATTGTGATGATTACTGTCAGGATGGTGTTAGTTGGGAATCTATTTTTTAAAGATAACCCCATGTTCTCCAGTAACCTGAGCTAATTGCTGACCATTTTTCTGGGTTTTAAAATGTTTTCTACCCAATCATTATTTGTTGTCAGTAATTTAAAAGAATTCAATGAGAATAAACCAGGTGTACTAGCTTTCTATTTCTCCCTAATGCATCAACACAAATACAGTGGCTTCACTCAGTATCCATTTATCATCTTATTTCTATAGGCTGGAATTCTGGCTCAGCATGCAGGGTTCTCTGCATAAGGTCTCACAAGGCAGAACGCAAGGTTTCAGCCAGCTATACTCTCATCTCATCTCCCAAGCTCATTGCTATTAGTGGAAGCATTCAATTCTTTGTAGTATCAGAACTGAAGTGCCTACTCCTTTGACCACCATTACCCAGGAAGATCTCTCAGCTCCCAACCCCACATTCTTTTTATTTTTAACTTTTGTTTTTTATTAGTGATTTAATATTGATTTACAAAATTATAAGATAATATGGGTATAATTCCCGAGGGTCCAACCCTGCATTCTATTTTGACCTACCCTATCTTATGTCTAGTGTTGTGTGTTCCTTGTGATTCAAATTGTTCTGACTTCCTCCTCTGCAGTCAGCCACAGAAAGTTTTCTGTTTCTAAGGGTTCAAGTGATTAGATCTGGCCCACCTCAACCATACCCATATGTTAGTGTGAACTTACACATAACATAGCACAAACATAGACACGCTGTATCATGGCATTTATATATTCTGGGAGAAAAAAGGCATGCCGTTGGCTATATTCTAGTTTTGCCAGAAGGACTGGCTTGACCAGTAGTACTTACAGCCAGTAAAGGATTGACAGTGGAGGAAATCTGAACCCTGAGTATTTTGTCCTGCTGCAGAAGGTTGCTTCAGCAAGAATTTTAACTCATATTTATTTACACTGCAAATGGTTTTCTTTTTTAGTGCTGATTTTGTGAGAGGCTTTATTTTCAGCTCATTATGGTATTGTAATGGTATGTGGACTATATCTTTCAAATGCCATTTATTCTGTTAGATGTTTCATTCTTTAACATTGGTAAATTTGTTACATTAGTCAAGGCAGAAATGGACTATAACACTGGAGAGTTAGGCATGTCTAGGAAAACATATATCTATGAGGCATTGGAAGCAGAATGAATAACTATTACCTCCCACCTTTCTGCTGTTCATTGTCAAATGCATATAGGTGCCGGTATGAATTGTAAATTGAGAGAGAACTATTTGTGGGCATACCTGAATTTGTAGTGTTATTTGTGTTTGGAATTGTTTACAGTAATTGATTATTTTCATTTGGGAGGCATATTTTGCTGTTACATGTAAGGTACTCAAAATCAAAGGCAATGGAAATAATTGGTTTCTGGTAGCATTAAAACATTTCATTATTACTATTGGATGTAAAGGAACAAAATCAAACTCCCTATCAGTAAATGACTACATGTGTCTTTGAATGAGATACTATTTTGAGCCTTGTCATTCATATAGCTAAAAAGGGAGATCTCTGTCTGCCTCATGAAATTTGCTAGTCAAAGAAGGGAAAACACCATGCAAATGCCAGGTTTCTTTGAAGATTGGCAAAAGTTAGAATTCTGAGATTTGAAGCTGTATTGTGCTGTTTCCTCTATAGCTTACTGTTCTTTATCTACCAACCATACTTTATTCTTTATTTTATATTATTATTTTTTATTGTCACCAGGGTTATTGCTGGGCCTCAGTGCCAGCATGAGGAATCCACTGCTCCCAGTGGCTGCTGGCTCACTTGTCTTTCTTTCCTTCTCCTCCTTCTTCTTCCTCTTTCTCTTCTTCTTCCTCCTCCTCCTCCTCCTCTTCTCCTTCTCCTTCTCCTTCTCCTTCTCCTCCTCCTCCTCCTCCTCCTCCTCCTCCTCCTCCTCTTCTTCTTCCTCCTCCGACTTCACCGTCTTTTTTGCCTCCAGGGTTATCGCTGGGGCTCTGTGCTATCACAAAGAATCCACTGCTCCTGGAGGCCATTTTTTCCATTTTTAAAAATAGGATAAGACAGAGAGAAATTGAGAGAGGAGGGGAAGATAGAGTAGAGAGGGGGAGAGAAAGGCAGACACCTGCAGACCTGCTTCACCTCTTGTGAAACAACTCCCCTGCAGGTGGGGAGCCTGGAGCTTGAACTAGGATCCTTGTGCTGGTCCTTGCTTTTCATACTATTTGTGCTTAACCCAGTGTGCTACTGCCTGCCCCTTCCTTCCTTCCTTCCTTCCTTCCTTCCTTCCTTCCTTCCTTCCTTCCTTCCTTCCTTCTTTCCTTCTTTCCACAGAAGGAAATTGAGAGGGGAGAGGGAGAGAGAAAGAGAGACACCTGTATATCTACTTCACCACGTGTGAAATTTTCACCCTGCAGGTGGACAGTAGGAGCCTGAACCTGGATCCTTGTGCATGTCAACCTGTGTGCTCAATCAAGTGTGCCACCACCCACCCCAACTGTACTTTGTCTCCACTGTACTGTCTAAGGATCATTGGCAATCTTTACTTTTCATATTCCTTAAAACATCAACAAAACAAGAAAAATGCACCTATTCGGTAGCTTTGGTATGCTCTTACCTACATGCTGTAAATGCCAAGTCAGCAGCCCCTTTCCATCTGATCCACAGAATGCCAGGCTTCAAGACTAATGGTTGAACATATAACTGATACCCTATTCTTTCTCTAGTAAACTCTTCTCTAGGTCTTTGTCTTACCTATAAAGGGTGATATATCTATTCTTGTTTTTTTAAATATTTTATTTATTTATTTTTAAGAGTGGTGGAGAGAGGTGGAGAGAGAGAGAGAGAGACCAGAGCACTGCCCAGCTCTGGCTTATGGTGGTACAGGGGATTAAACCTGGAACTTCGGAGCCTCAGGCATGAGAGTCTCTTTGCATAACCATTATGCTGTCTTTCCCCACCCTCTATTCTTGTTTTCAAGACATGTTTTGATGATTTAAAAATATAGAATGTAGAGGTAATATGAAGATTAAAGATTACATAAACTATGGTATTATTATTATTAGCCTGTCCTCCAAAACTAGCATATTTTCCTTTTAATGCTTTGTTTTTTTTTTCTAGAATTGTTTATACATGTGTGTATTTTGTGTTCAGAGCTATACAGAACTTGACATGAATTGTCTCTAGTATATGTATTATTATAAATATGTACACATTTATATCCCTTATTAAAACCTGCGGGAACAGTAAGCACTGTAGTTCTGAGTTTTTAATAGATTTTATGAAGGTAATACTGTAACATACACAACTTATTACATATTACTCCTAGTATGGCTTAGGGAAGACCCTGTAATCAAACACATTAATATTTCTTTGGCAAACAGTGTGAATATTCACAGTAAATGGGATATGTGGAGCCTATAATTAGTCTCCCATCAGTTCAGGACATGTTTGCTGCCAAATGAGCTGTGGAAAACCTCTCTGTTTCAGAGCTTTGGGGATTTCAGAAGTGCAGATAAGGGATTCTGGACCCGTACATTTTCAAAAGTGCTAAATACTTGTTTCTTATTAAGTTTACATTTCACCCTCAATCTTAGATGCCTGGTGGTCATGCCTCTTTATTGGTTGGGAGCTACCATGGTCTGTCTACCCTGGGAGAAACTCCTCTCAACCTTCCCTTGGCTCCCCACCACCCTCCCCACCAGCTGTCTCTGGACGTATAACTGTACTTCCTTGGTGGCCCTCGATTTGTCTAGAGAGAATAGACAACTTAGGAACTTAAGCTAAACTAATTAAAGTCCCTTCTCTACCTTGCCTAGTACAACTAAAGGAATCAGAGATTGTTTCCTGTCGCAAAGTTAATGACCTTTTCCTTTGAGAATCTGGAATTGGTCTAGAAAGAGACAGTAATTTTTCTTCAGGTACCTGGAATTCTATTACATGGATGTACCAGTTCTTCCCTCAGGCTGCCTTTCATCTTTGTGTAGATGGTGTTGAGAGAAAGAAGGGTGAGAGGGACCAGAACAAATCACACTCTCTTAGTTCTTTCCAACTCTGCCATCTGTTTTGGATGCCCTGGCACACATTAGATTCTTTAAAATTTTTTTATCTTTATTTATTTATTGGATAGAGACAGCCAGAAATCGAGAAGGAAGGGGCTGATAGGAAGGTAGAGAGACAACGAGACACTTGCAGCCATGCTTCACCACTCACAAAGTGTTTCCCCTGCAAGTGGGGACCGGGGGATCGAAACCAGTCCTTGCACACTGTAACGTGTGCTTAACCAGGTGCATCACCACCGGCTCCCTACACATTAAGTTCTGTATGGCACTCTAGTTGCTTTAAAATAGACATCATCTTTTAAAAACAAACTGAAACGTTTAAAATAACTTTTAGAGGACTGGCGTAAGGATCCTGGTTCGAGCCCCCGGCTCCTCACCTGCAGGGGAGTCGCTTTACAAGCGGTGAAGCAGGTCTGCAGGTGTCTCTCTTTCTCTCCCCTTCTCTATCCTCCTTCTTCTTTCCACTTCCCTCTGTCCTACCCAACAACAACAACATCAATAACAACAATAACTACAACAATAAAAATAATAATAATTTTTAGATTTCTAGGACATTGCAAACTAGCACAGAGTTTCTTTATACCTCAAACCCAGTCTTCTCTAATGTTAGGATCTTATTTTGGTGTAGTATACTTGCAATACCTAGTGAAACAGTATTGTTAGTTTTTCGTTGTTGTTTTTGCCTGCTTTGGGTTGTTGTTCAAAGGGCTCTACCCAAGCTACATCTATTCATTGTCTCTCCTGAGGCTCCTTCTGGTCATGATTGTTTCTCAGGCTTTTTTGTTTGTTTGTTTGTTTAATGGCCTTGATGGTTAAGAAACTGATGTCTTTCTCACAATAAGACCAGGGTTATGGATTTGGAAAAGAAGATTGTCGAAGTTAAATTTTCTTTTCATGCTGTCAGTATGACTCTCCACTGTTGATGTTGACACTGGTCATGTGGCTGAGCTAATGTTTGCTAGGTCTGTCCACCGTGAAGTTAATAATTTTGTTCCTTTTTCATGCTGTTCTTCTTGGAAGGAAGTCACTATACACCGAAAAGTAGGAAATTACACTTTGCCTCCTTGAAGGTAGAGTATTTCTTTTTTTTTTAAATATATATATTTTTTACTAGTGACATAATAATGATTGACCAGATTGTGGGGTAAGAGGGGTACAATTTCATACAATTCAACTCCCACCACCAGAGTTCCATGTCCTCTCACCTCCTTAGAAGTTTCTGTATTCTTTATCCCTCTGGGAGTATGGACCAAAGATCTTAATGGGGAACAGAACATGGAAGGTCTGGCCTCTGTAATTGCTTCTCTTCTGGACATGGAAAGAGTATTTCTATAAATTTTGGGAGGATTATTCTTCAGGGAAGGTTGTACTTTCCCCCAACTCTTTCTTTCTTTCTTTCTTTCCTTTTCTTTTCTTTTCTTTTCTTTTCTTTTCTTTTCTTTTCTTTCTTTCTTGCCACCAGAGTTATTGTGGGGACTCAGTGCCTACATGAGGAATCAGCAGCTCCTGGTGGCCATTTTTTTCTACTTTTTCTTTCTTTTCCTTGATAGGATAGAGAGAAATTGAGAGGGGAGAGAGAAATAGAGAGAGAGAAAGAGACAGTTGCCATCCTGCTTCACCACTTGAGAAATATCCCTCCTGTGGGTGGGAAGCAGGGGCTTGAACCTGGGTCCTTGTGCATGGTAAACATATGTGCACTACCAGATGAGCCACCACTCCTTCCCCGCTACTTATATTTAATCATTTACATCAGCATTTATTCATGGATATTTTTATAACATGACTGTAATACAATACTGCATTATTCATTGCTTAAGTTGTTTTATCTTCAACTACTGGGAATGCATTCAATTGGTTCCTATATCCATTTGACATATCTGTATCATTTAGGTTTTTAGTTAAACCTAATCTCAGTATGGTCAAGGGAGACCCAGGTGCAATGAATCTACTTAGGAACAAGGGAGAATAACTCTTTTAAAAAATATTTATTTATTTATTCCCATTTGTTGCCCTTGTTTTATTGTTGTAGTTATTATTGTTGTTGTTACTGATGCTGTTGTTGCTGGATAGGACAGAGAGAAATGGAGAGAGGAGGAGAAGACAGAAAAGGGGAGATACAGACACCTGCAGACCTGCTTCACCATTTGTGAAGCAACTCCCCTGCAGGTGGGGAGCCAGGGGCTTGAACTGGGATCTTTACACCAGTTCTTGCACTTTGCGCCACCTGCGCTTAACCCACTGCGCTGCCGCCCGACTCCCGAGAATAACTTTTAGTTCAGTATTCAAGCTGCAACACTTGACTTCTCTGATTTGAGGGCAGGAGACATAGAGTTGTTTTCAATAGATATGACATGAGGCAGACATGACCCAAGTTATTTCACATAAAGAGCAAATTAACACTTATTTGGAGACCCTCAAAGGCCATGACAGAATTCATCTTGCCTCCTCAGACTTTGGAGTACATGTTCTATCCTTAGCATATGATTCATTTTATTCTGAACAGTGACAGGGAATGCAACACTTGTCATTATTGACTTATTTGCTTGTTTTGCATCACTAACAAAATAAGGTTTCTATTCATAAGCCACCACCTCCGTAGTCTTGCAGACACATCAGTATTATATAAACAGATCCTGCAGATGGATGGTGTCACTATATTGCTCCTAGAAACTTGTCCCGAAGTGATTCTGGGCTTTCTCATCTCTCTGCTACATGTGTGTAGTCAGATTCCATTTCTGCCATCTATCTTCATTTTTCTCAGTGGACATGACAAGGCCAATTTATAGGTGTAGTTATTTACTTTCATTGCATTTTCGAATGCTCATTTAAATGGTAACACTTAGTGTTTTGCTTTTAAGAACTGTTCACAGACTATGTCTTTGTGAAACACTGTCTGTTTCAGAGAATGCTTTCTTTAGAAACTAGCAATTGCAAGAGGCCTGGAGACTCTTATCAGCTTTCTTGTCCTCTCAGGTTAAACTTGCCATTGGCAATTTTGTCTGCTGATGAATAATTAATAGAACACATACAATTTTTTTACTCATTACCTCAGCTTTATTATTCGTTTGAATGTGACACTGATTTGATTTTAACCCATTTAAATTATTTATTCCAAATTCCATGCTAAAATGTATTCAAACATAAAGATTATTAATTTACTTAATTAACCTTTTGATTAAAAAGTAAAACCCTAGTACTTATCTATATAGATGCCCCCCTTGAAATAGACTGTGGAGAATTGCAACTTAGAAGCAATATTTCAAGTGGCTACTAATTATGCTCAAACCTACATGATGAAACACTTAAAAGGAATTAACCCATGCACAATTGCAAACCTTCTTATCAAAACCCTTGTTGAAAAATAAAAGGGCTACTGTTGTCAGTCAGGTAGGCCTTAAATTGTTTCTGTAGGACTTCAATGTCTAGTTAGGATGCCTCAGTGGTTTGGACTGAAGTGGATGGCTTCCTTTATTAATCCTGCAAATATCTTTGCTCTACCTCTGGGCTCCGTGTCTGAGCTAGAAACAGTGGGGGCTCATAGCTGAGTAATATATAAGCACTGCCCTGAAGGGAAGAGTTGTCTGGTAGAGTAACAAAGAACAAAGCAAAAATAACCAGAATGTAAGGAATAATGGGATAAAGACAAAAATTGAGGTATGTGACCGGTCCAGAGGAGGAAGATATTATTTCCATCTGGGGGAATACAAAGGCCTTATCTTTCCTTATTTTTCTACCTCACCCTGAAGAATAATCAACATTTTAGCTAAACATAACTGCTTCTCTCCCCCACCAGGTCTTCAATATTTACTCATCTCTAGTATTAATATCAGAACATCCCCTGTCATCTCTGCCAATCATAAGTCTACCTACCTAATCTTCCTATTTATTGCTGTCTCCAATATGATCTCCATTGTTTTTGCAAACCAGGTTGTTTTGCAAACCAGGTTTTGAGATAGGAATCTCTCTTCATTGGCATTCCATAGCTTTTACTTCAGAGCAACTTGATAATATATAGTGTTCAGTGTATAGTGCTTCTTCTTTCTGTTAGATCAGGGGTTTACTGGGACCCAGCCATACTCATTTGTTTATGTATCCTCTATGGCTGCCTTTGTGCTATAGCCATAGAGTTGAGTAGTTGAGATAGAGAACTTATGGTCCACAACTCCTAAATTATTTACTACCTGGCCCTTTGTGGGCAGTGTTTGCTGACTCTTACTAGAATATAAATTCCTTAAAGGCAAGGACTAACTTACTGTCTTTTTAAACTTACTTAATGCCCAACATAGTAGCTGTACCTTGAAGATTTATTGAGTTGAATTGGACCAAATTAAAGTGAAGAACTGTGTGATTTAGTGACTGCAACCATGGGAACGAGCAGAAACCATTAAGAGAAATTGACATGTGAGGCTGGGGGAGGCAGCTCAGCTGTAAAGTGCAGAATTTGCATGCACGTGGCTCTGGATTTGGTCCCTGGCACTGCATATGCTAGACTTACATGGTGCTCTGGTGTCTCTCCCATAAAGTACATAAATAGACAGACACTAACAAGAAATTGACAGTGTGAAGTGGAGTTGCTAAGTGAAGAAAACCAAAGTGTGCTATTAACAAGTTAAGAATAATCAGTTAATTTTAATCTTAAATATGTTGATATTACTCTGAAGTACATCTGTTGATGAAAAATTTTAGCAAGCAAAACTGATTTTTCCATTAGGATATTAATATTATATAGCCTGTGTATACCAATTACTAATTTATTTGCAAGATAGTTATTCCTAGTGTTAGAGTTCATTAAATGCAGTTAGTCTTCACTGATTAGAACAACTGTACTTTTAGCATGTACATGCTAATGTTGATTCTGATAATTATTTCAGTCATCTAAATTGTCACATCTAGTTTATGTTCCATACCAAATTTAAAAAGTAAATCAGGGATTAAAAACTATGGCATTTACTTCCATTTAAGAACAAGATGGAGGAACCAGGCCAAGATATATTCTTCATCTTGAATCAATAAAAAAAAAATCTGGACAAAACATAAAAAATCATTTTCAGTGCACTGGCCATCAGGAAATAAGGAAAATGATCCCAGAAGGCTGGAAACCAAGCATGGCCAACCCAGCCGTTGCTTCAGTTTGCTATTTTGAGAATGTTTCTAGGTGATGTTAGAGAAAGGCAGAACCTAAGATGAGTCCAACCAGCTCCCTAAAATGGAAATGAAGGGGGCTGAGTGTCTGTGGAGTTTACAAAAGTTTGAATTTACAGGGTTGACTACAAGAATGGAGAGAGATTGAACACCAGACACTGGAAGGAGGTTCCTCCAGCAAAATACTGAGAAACACATACATTTCCGGGACATCACTGAGTACAGGGAAAGACCAACTAAGAAGAACTAGAGGAATTTTGAATGGGGCTGAGAATGGTATCTGTTCCTACAAGACAGAGGAGAACACCTGATTAGTACTGGGGAATTAGATAATTAGGAGGATCCTACCCCCAAGTCACTGCTCTCAGTCTACCTAACAAATCAGAAAAGCACTAGCAAGAGGATCAAGATGCTGCCAAATAACTTACCAAACATCTCAACAATTTTTAAAGAAACTTAAAAAATTAGGCACCTGACAAAGTAAAAACTACAATGCCACCATCCAAGAGGTAGTGCAGTAGATAAGGCACAAGGTTTTGAGTTTGGTCCCTGGTACCAGGGATATGTCTCCAGAACCTTGCATGCATATTCTACCAGTGAACTGTCTTCTCAGTCCTTGAGGTTTTTTGAGTTGTTCCAACTCAAATCTAAGAGACTGGCTCTTTTTCTCTTCCAGAACTATCCTCTGCCAGCCATCTTTTACACACTTGCTTAGCCTTCAAGTTCCACTGAGACATTAACTCCTCAAGAAAAGTCTTTTCAGGGGGTACAGGGCCGAGGAGGCTGGGCCACTGTCCATGAGTCGTCTGAGGCTGGACTCCAACCAGCAGCACTACACTGAGCACTTTGAGGTGAGAAGGAATACCAAAGGAGACCACCTGGGATCAAAACAAGACAGGACTAGAATGATTTCAGGAACTCACCAAATCACCGGTGAGTGCAAACACGTGTGGCTGGTGGACAGAGAAGAGCCTAGGGAGAGATTAAGTGGCTGGTAACAGTCCGGCAGTTGATCAGTTGAGATATGCATTATTGGCTTACCAGAGGAAGAAAGAGAAGGAGAGTAAGAAAGCATTCTTCAGGCCATAATAGCTGAAACCATCTCTAGTCTAGACAACATAAAAGACATAAAAGTTCAAGAAGCCCAGAGGGTCCCAAAGAGAATTAACCCAGACTTAAAGACACCAAGACACATCATATTTAGAATGGAAAGGAATAAGGATAAAGAAAGGATCCTGAAGGCTGCAGTAGAAAAACAAAGAGTCACCTACAGGGGAAAACCCATAAGATTAGCAGCAGACTTCTCTATACAAACACTACAGGCCAGAAGAGAATGGCAAGGTATCTATAGAGTGCTCAATGAGAAAGGCTTTCAACAAAGAATACAGTATCCTGCTAGACTGTAATTCAGACTAGATGGAGGCATAAAAACCTTCTCAGACAAACAACAGTTGAAGGAATCAACTATCATCAAGCCTGCCCTGAAAGAAATTCTTAATGGTCTCCTATAAACTGTCAGACCACCATAAATAGGCCATATATCAGAACACTCTAAAACTCTACAAGAATGGTGTTAAAATACCTTCAATCTTTATATCAATAAATGTCAATGGCCTGAATGCACCTATTAAATGCACAGAGTAGGAAGATGGATAAGAAAACACAACCCAACAATATGCTATCTACAGGAAACCCATCTAACTCAACAAGACAAACACAGACTCAAAGTGAAAGGATGGAAAACTATCATACAGGCCAATATCCCACAAAAAAGGGCAGGGACAGCTATTCTCATATCTGACACGATATGAGTTTAAAATAGATAAGATTAAAAAAGATAGGAATGGACACTGCTTAATGCTCAGAGGATAAGTCAATCAAGAGGACTTAACAATTATAAACATCTATGCACCCATTGAGAAGCCATCTAAATATATCAAACATCTACTGAAAGAGCTACAGCAATATATTAACAGCAACACAGTCATAGTAGAGGACTTCAACACCCCACTCTCTCAACTTGACAGATCATCCGGGCAGAAAATCAATAAAGACATGAGGGAGCTAAATGAGGAGATAGATAAACTAGAACTATTAGACGTTTTCAGAGTCATTCATCCCAAGAAACTGGAATAAACATTTTACTCAAGTCCACATGGGTCATTCTCAAGGATAGACCATATGTTAGGCCACAAAGACAGCATAAGAAAATTCAAGAGCATTGAAATCATCCCAAGCATCTTCTCAGACCACAGTGGAATGAAACTAACACTTAACAATCAACAAAAGATTAGAAGAGTTCCAAAATGTGGAAGCTCAACACTACACTCCTTAACAACTACTGGGTCAAAGAGGAAATAAAGGAAGAAATCAAAATGTTTCAAGAGTTCAATGATAATGAAGACACAAGCTATCAAAAATATTTGGGACACAGCTAAGGCAGTACTGAGAGGGAAACTCATAGCCATACAAGCACACATTAGGAAACAAGAAAAAGCACAAATAAACAGCCTGATTGCACATCTAAAAACCTAGAAGAAGAAGAACAAAGGAACCCTAAAGCAACCAGAAGGACAGAAATCACTAAAGTTAGGGCAGAAATCAATAACATTGAAAATAAGAAAACCATACAAAAGATCGACGAAAGTAAATGTTGGTTCTTTGAAAGAGTGAACAAAATTGACAAACCTTTAGCTAGACTCACAAAACAAAAAGGGGAGAAGACCCAAACAAATTGGATAGTAAATGAAAGGAGGAAATATCACAACAGACACCGCAGAAATTCACCATATCATGCGAGGCTTCTATGAACAACTATATGCCACCAAGTTAGAGAACCTGGAAGAAATGGATGATTTCCTAGATACCTACCGACTTCCAAAACTAAGTAAAGAGGAAGTAGATAACATGAACAGGCCCATCACAGCTAATGAAATTGAAACAATTATAAAAAATCTTCCCAAAAATAAAAGTCCCGGGCCAGATGCTTTTACAATTGAATTCTACAAAACCTTCAAAGAAGAACTTATACCTCTATTTTTAAAAGTCTTCCAGAATACACAGGAATACTCCCTGCCAGCTTCTATGAAGCCAACATCACTCTGATACCAAAAGCAGACAGGGACACAACCAAAAAAGAATACTACAGACCAATTATCTCTGATGAACATAGATCCTAAAATATTGAACAAAATTCTAGCCAGCCAGATACAGCAGTATATTAAAAAGATTATTCATCATGACCAAGTGGGGTTTATCCCAGGGATGCAAGGTTGGTTTAATATACATCAGTCAATCAACGTGACCACATCAATCCACCACATCAACAAAAGCAAGACCAAAAACCACATGGTCATATCAATAGATGCAGAGAAAGCCTTTGACAAAATACAACATCCCTTTATGATCAACACACTACAAAAAATGGGAATAGATGGAAAATTCCTGAAGATAGTGGAGTCTATATATAGCAAACCTACAGCCAACATCATACTCAATGGTGAAAAACTGGAAGCATTTCCACTCAGATCAGGTACTAGACAGGGCTGCCCACTATCACCATTACTATTCAACATAGTGTTGGAAGTTCTTGCCCTAGCAATCAGGCAGGAGCAAGGAATTAAAGGGATACAGATTGGAAGAGAAGAAGTCAAACTCTCCCTATTTGCAGATGACATGATAATATACATAGAAAAACCTAAGGAATCCAGCAGTTTTCTTCTGGACATCATCAGGCAATACAGTAAGGTGTCAGGCTACAAAATTAACACTCAAAAGTCAGTGGCATTCCTTTATGCAAACACTAAGTTAGAAGAGATTGAAATCCAGAAATCAATTCCTTTTACTATAGCAACAAAAGCAATAAAATATCTAGGAATAAACCTAACCAAAGAAGTGAAAGACTTGTATACTGAAAATTATGACTCACTACTCAAGGAAATTGAAAAAGACACAAAGAAGTGGAAAGATATTCCATGTTCATCAGTTGGAAGAAATAACATCATCAAAGTGAATATACTACCCAGAGCCATATACAAATTTAATCCTGTCCCCATCAAGATCCCAACCACATTTTTTAGGAGAATAGAACAAATGCTACAAATGTTTATTATCTGGAACCATAAAAGACCTAGAATTGCCAAAACAATCTTGAGAAGACAGAACAGAACTGGAAACATCACACTCCCAGATCTCAAATAGTATTATAGGGCCATTGTCATCAAAACCGCTTGGTACTGGAACACGAATAGACACACTGACCAGTGGAATAGAATTGAGAGCCTGGAAGTAAGCCCCCACACCTACGGACATCTAATCTTTGACAAAGGTGCCCAGACTATTAAATGGGGAAAGCAGAGTCTCTTCAACAAATGGTGTTGGAAACAATGGGTTGAAACATGCAGAAGAATGAAACTGAACCACTACATTTCACCAAATACAAAAGTAAATTCCAAGTGGATCAAGGACTTGGATGTTAGACCACAAACTATAAGATACTAAGAGGAAAATATTGGCAGAACTCTTTTCCGCATAAATTTTAAAGACATCTTCAATGAAACGAATCCAATTACAAAGAAGACTAAGGCAAGCATAAACCTATGGGACTACATCAAATTAAAAAGCTTCTGCACAGCAAAGGAAACCAATACCCAAGCCAAGAGACCCCCCACAAAATGGGAGAAGATCTTTACGTGCCATATATCAGACAAGAGGCTAATAACCAGAATATATAAAGAGCTTGCCAAACTCAACAACAAGAAAACAACCCCATCCAAAAAGGGGGTGGGGTGGGGAGAACATGGACAGAATGTTCACCACAGAAGAGATCCTAAAGGCCAAGAAACACATGAAAAGATGCTCCAAGTCTCTGATTGTCAGAGAAATGCTAATAAAGACAACCATGAGATACCACTTCACTCCTGTGAGAATGTCATACATCAGAAAAGGTAGCAGCAGCAAATGCTGGAGAGTTTGTGGGGTCAAAGGAACCCTCCTGCACTGCTGGTGGGAATGTAAATTGGTCCAAACTCTGTGGAGAGCAGTCTGGAGAACTCTCGGAAGGCTAAAATGGACCTACCCTATGATCCTGCAATTCCTCTCCTGGGGATATATCCTAAGGAACCCAACACATCCATCCAAAAAGATCTGTGTACACATATGTTCTTGGCAGCACAATTTGTAATAGCCAAAACCTGGAAGCAACGCAGGTGTCCAACAACAGATGAGTGGCTGAGCAAGTTGTGGTATATATACACAATGGAATACTACTCAGCTGTAAAAAAATGGTGACCTCACAGTGTTTAGCCAATCTTGGATGGACCTTGAAAAATTCATGTTATGTGAAATAAGTCAGAAACAGAAGGATGACTATGGGATGATCCCACTCTCAGGCAGAAGTTGAAAAACAAGATCAGAAAAGAAAACACAAGTAGAGCCTGAACTGGAGTTGGCATATTGCACCATAGTAAAAGACTCTGGGATGGGTGGGTGGGGAGAATACAGATCCAAGAAGGATAACGGAGGACCTATTGGGGGTTGTATGTTATATGGAAAACTGCGAAATGTTATGCATGTACAAACTATTGTATTACTGTCGAATGTAAAACATTAATTCCCCAATAAAGAAATTTAAAAAAAGAAAAGTCTTTTCAGGGAGTCGGGTGGTAGCACAGCGAGTTAAGAGCAGGTGGCGCAAAGCGCAAGGACAGGCATAAGGATCCTGCTTCGAGCCCCCTGCTCCCCACCTGCAGGGGAGTCACTTCACAAGCCGTGAAGCAGGTCTGCAGGTGTCTATCTTTCTCTCTCCCTTTCTGTCTTCCCCTCCTCTCTCCATTTCTCTCTGTCCTCGACAACAACAACTATAATAACTACAACAATAAAACAGCAAGGGCAACAAAAGGGAATAAATAAATAAATATTTTTTAAAAAGAAAGAAAAGTCTTTTCTGGCCCTGGGACAAGTATCCTTTTGAAACATACCATGGCACCCAGAGTTACTTTTTACTTCCACAAGTGACATGTTCACTAGTTGTCTCCTGGAGTTATGTGGAGGAGTTGTCCAAGGGATGGGGACATCACTGTTTTATTAATTTCTTTATATCCAGAGTCAGACTTAATGGTTGGTTCTAAAAGTTCAGCATAGTAGTTCATTAAATCCAAGATGCACCCTTACTTTACACACCATTAAGAAAGAAAATCACCCTCAACTAAACTGATTTACCTTCAGTCTTAAAGCTGCAATCCAAACTCAGAGCTGTGAATATATGCCAGTGTGTCTTAGAACACAAGAAATACTATGATTATTGGACAACTGAATGAATGAGTAAAGAGTAACCCTAGAAGCCATGTGATTTCCTCCCTCCCTCCCTCCCTCCCTCCCTCCCTCCCTTCTTTCCTTCTTTACCTCCTTCCTTTTGTCTCTAGGTTTACCTCTGGGGCTCAGTGCTGGCACTATGAATCCACTGTTACTGCGGCCATTTTTTTTTTCCCAATTTTTTTTTGATAGGACAGAGAACTTGAGCGGGGAGGGGAAGATAGAGAGGGAGACAGAAAGATAGACACCTGAAGACCTGCTTCACTGCTCGAATTGGGATTCTTGAGCGGGTCCTTATACTTCATGCGATGTGTGTTTAACCTGGTACACTATGGCCCAGTCCCCTGTGATTTTCATATTTACAAAGTATGCCTTCTATGGAGTTCCACAAAAAAGAGAAACCCACACTGATGGCTTGGAACCCACACTAAACTTTATGGGAGGAGGGAAATAGTTTTTTTTTTTTTTAATGAACCAATTACAGAATGTTAATTCCTTTCTTAAGGCTCTTTTAATTAGGGTTACATAGGGCAAGAAACATTATTAACTAGCAATTTCTGTTTAGTATCTTATACCTTCAGCTTGTCTCCAGTGACAGAAAGCTGTTAACCTCCCTTTCCAGGGGAAAGAAGTTTTGGGGAATTGAGTAGGAGGAGGTTGTGGGAAACAAAATGAAGGGTGGACCGTCCCAGCAGGGAAGTCAGAACTGGACAGGAAACACTTTATGATAACTTAAAACTGTGGACCAGAATTGAAGAATGTGGAAAGAATCTTTAGATTACCTAGTTCTTGAGCCATAAACAATCAACACAGAAACAAACAGCCATAAGAGATACTAATTAATTAATTAATTTTTCTTCTTATTTTCATAGTCACCGGAATTATTGCTGGCATTCCATGCCTGCACAGTAGATCCACCACTCCTAGCAGCCATGTTACCCCTTTCTCTTGTTGACAGAGAGAGAAGTTGAGAGAGGAGGGGTGATAGGGAGAGAGACACCTGCAACACTGCTTCTCAGCTCATGAAGCCTCCCTCAGCCAGTAAGTGGGGACTGGGGGTTTGAACCTGGGTCTTTGTGCATGGTAACACGTGTGCTTTACTGGATGTGCCACCAACTGGGCCCTTTATTTTCTTTTAACATCACACCAATGTAACTTTATTGATGAAATGTTGATCTACAGGATTTTCGCTGTTGCGAGGGTACATTTCCACTTTCTTCCAAGAGGATATTCATTTTAAAGGCTGAAGGAACCCTAGTGACTCTAAAGTGAAGAGAAGTCATAGTAAGAAAGGAATAAAGGTTAGGTTGCAGTTCAGTTTAAATTCTGACTTTGGCATTTATTCTTCATATAACTTTGAGTCTCAATACTGGCTAGCCCAGTGGATTATTGGGAGGATTAAATCATAGATGAACGAAAAGTGCTTAGAAGTAGGGGTAGAACCTAGAGTTAACAAAGAGCATACCAGATTTTGTAATTTCTCCTGAAAAAGTGAGAGGAAATTCTCTAGAGTGTCTGAGTAGTCTATTGTTTATGCATTCTGGTATTTAATTATCTTCATTAGGGTGTCAGGCTGTGGCATGTCTGGTTAAGTACACATGCTATCATGTGCGAGTACCCAGGTTTGAGCCCCTGCCCCTCACCTGCAGGAAGAAGCTTCATGAGCAGTGAAGCAGTATTGCAGGTGTCTCTCTATCTCCCTATCTGCTCTTGTCTCTCAATTTCTCTCTGTCTTATCATATAAAATGGGGGGGGATGGCTTCCTGGAGCAGTGGATTCATAGAGCCCCAGTGATAACTCTGATAGCAATAAAAAACATTTTAATTAAAATGTCTAAAGGCATCAGTATCACAGCTATGCAGTTTGATGAAATCACCACAAAGCGGTCACACCCATATGATTGCCACCCAGCTAATCAAGAAATCAGACATTACCCGACTCTCAAAGTTCAACCCCTGGTGGACCCTCCCAAGCACTAGTCCCTCACTACTTCCCCATTTCAGCCACAACTTTGGTTTAAGCACTGTGGATTTCTTGTGCCTGGAGATAGCATTTATGTTAGCTCAGCTTCCCTCCTTGTTATATTCGGTAGCTCTATCTCTACTGCTAGATGCCACTAGAGTTCTTATTTGTTTCTACTGATTCATTGTATGAATGGACTGCAATTTAGATTATTGTTTCATTGTCGACGGCCATTCAATATGCCTATTTTCTTTTTCTGGTGCTGAGGAATGAATCCAATGCTTCATGTGCTATTTCTGAGCCAGGCTCTCATGACCATTTTTTTCATTCTTCTATTATAGAGAGAGAGGAAAGACACTGCCATATCACTCCACCATCCAAGGTGCTCCATGGGAACTTCCATGGTACTTCCATGTGGGGCTAGGATTTGAATCCGGCACCTCATACAAGGTAAGTCTACTGGGTGATCTACCTCCTGTCTCCCAGCCTGCTTTTATTCAACCTTCTAATTGCCACCAAATGATGGAAAATGGCATATATATGATGGAAAATGATTACTAATGTGGCCATACCTGATGGAAGTGATAAATTAGCAATTGAGTTCCGTTAGAAAGTCTGCTGAGGGGGAGGAAGGTGTAATGGAAGCCTCGCGAGCAATAGTTTTTCTCAATAGGAAGGAGGAAGGGCCATCAAGTATTGTTTCTTTGTTGCAGTGATGAGCAAAGTTGTCAACTGCATATACTACACAGTGATTGCCGTACACTCAGCCAAAAGACAAGAGATTTCAGAGCCTGGGAAATAAACCAAGGTCATCTGTAGTTAATATGATATACACAAAGTGATGGAACCTAAAAATCTGAGTTCTTCTTTTTAGGAGCTGGGATTGACAAGTGACTTGATCATGGTCTTTCATTTACCAGGAACATAAATGTGGGCAAATTGCTTAACTTTATATTTAAGTTTTGCTGCTTGTAAATTGATGAACTGAAGTCATATTTAACCTAATGTTTGCTGTAAGGTAATCAATGTGAAGGGTTTAGCACATTGTCAGGCATGTAGAGGTTATTCTGTTAACTGTGAAACGTATGGCATTGCCGTTAAGCATATAAACTCAGAGGCAGATTGTCTGGGTTCAGATTTAACTTCGATGGCCTTGAGTGATTTATTTAACATCTCTGTGCCTTTGTTTCTTCATCTGAAAAAGTGAGGCTAATCAGAGTACCTACTTCATATTGTCTAAGTCTAACTGAATATACAAATTGGTACTGATTTCTATGTCATAAGCCTTCATGCCAGGTTGATAGAAGACCCAGAGTACTATGGAGGCTAGGAGGAGAGGCCATTTACATTTGACAGAGATCCATGAGGGCTGCACATAAGTGGCGTACACTTCAAACAAACCTTAAAAAGGGGGAAGTGAATTCACCTCCACAGCCACCGTGATTTTTCTAACTATTAGTGTTGCTGAGGCCTCTTCTGCTAGTACGCAAAAGTTTATTATTTTGTGAGATAAGTTCATGTATAATTTAGAAAATATTTTCTGCTTCCAGTTTCATGAAAGATATAGTCATATTTGGAACACCAACTGGGCCTGACTCACCTTTTTGGTGAAGGGTGAAAAATAGTTGGCTTTGTCAAGTCACTAAACTTGACACTTAGGTTTTCAAATCCTCTTTGCAGTTCAAAGAAGTACCGAGGTTCAAATGTGTCTTTTAAAATTATTTGTTTATTTCCTGGATAGAGACAGGGAAATTGAGAGGGAAAGGGGGGATAGAGAGGGAGAGAGAGAGAGAGGCACCTGCAGCACTGTTTCAATTTGCTAGTGAAGCTTCCACCTTGTAGAAGGGAACTGGGTGCTTGAACCTGGGTCCTTGCACATGGTGACAAGTGCACTCAACCAAGTGCGCCACTGCCCACCCCTTAAACTTGTGTTTAAAGTCACATTGAAATCAGAGGGAAAATAATGTCCACTTGATTTTTGTTGAGTAAAGAAGAGGGAAGATTTGATGACAGTTGGAAGAATCTGGACTTGTATCTCTGGCCCAGAGGGTTCTGTAGAGAGTTCAGATGAAGAGACTTCTGTGTGCCTTTATCAAAATTGAGAGAATATACTTGCATCCAAACAAACTGGAGCAGCAAGAAGGGGAGAGAGTTACTTGCCGTGGCACACAGAGAAACCTCCAAATCAGTTGTGACAGTGCTGAGGAAGCAAAACTGGGATAAAAATAGCCTGTGTGGATGCCTTTCTATTAAACCCATTGCTGCTTTCCTCTTCTCGTTTCTGTGATGAAGTTGCTCTGTGAGAAATAGCTATCAAAGGAAAATGAGGAGAACACTACTTGATGTAACCACCGGTGCGACTTCATAAGCATGTTAAGACGGTAGAGTCACATATTATAGGCACCCAGGATTCTAGAAGGCTCTGTGGGTTCCCTTTTTATCTGTTCCATGTCAGAGAGAAAGGTTAGGTGGTCTTTCCTCAATGACTAGACTCCATTGTGTATATATTCATTCTGTCAGCCAACAAATCTTTATTGAACAGATACCATGGGCTACGTGCTATTTCAGGAAGGCAGTTTTCGTGAAGCTCATAGTGAAGCTGATGGAAACAGACAATATACAGTGCACACCAGCCATAATAAAGCTTGGCAACCAATAGCTTTGTTATAAGGTGATAACGTGCTATGGGGAACAAGGGAATTTTGAGTAAAATTGACACGTTGATTTGGGTTGGGCCTAGTTCTCAATATGGTTGGGAAGGGGTTGTTATTTACCAGGACAGGCTTTATCAATAAAAACAGAACTTGGAAGACGTGGGGAAATTAGTCATGCAAGTATCTAGTGGCAGAACATTCCGGACACAGAGGACAGCCTTGGCAAAGGACGGGAGCATGTGACTATCAGGCAGGAAATGCGACAAGGCCACTGTGCCTGAGGCAGTGAGAGAGTCGGTGGTCGGCTGGCTGGCTGGCTGGTTGGAGACTGAGATAACATAAATGAGAGATAGTGTCTCTCATTCATCAACATCCTGGCCTGACTTTAGTTACATGGTGGTGGCCATGGAGCCCCCTAGAACAGTAAGTGGAGGCTAGCAACAGTAGGCGAGCATTTCTTCAATTCTCTTCTGCTCATGCCTCATTTGACATTGTGCCCTGAGCAAGGCAAGATCACAGTCAACTTCACCGCCAATTTGAGAAGGAATGTTACCCAAAGTGTAGTGCTAGAGAGAGGTATGTTTCCAGCCAGCACTCTTTCTTTGCTGAATTCTGATCTCCTAATTTATGAACATATCAGCCTTCCTAAGGAGAGGAGTTCCATTTCTTTATGTCTGTACCCTGATAAGTATTATATATTCCATAATAGTTCATGTTGTTCTTCACTGCATGACATTTATCAGACTTCCCTGGGCAGACGACACCACCAATGTGTCCCGGAGCCCCGCTTCCCCAGAGTCCCGCCCCACCAGGGAAAGAGAGAGACAGGCTGGGAGTGTGGATCGACCTGTCAACACCCATGTTCAGCAGGGAAGCAACTACAGAAGCCAGACCTCCCACCTTTTGCACCCCCATAATGACCTTGGGTCCATACTCCTACAGCGTTAAAGAATAGGAAAGCTATCAGAGGAGGGGATGGGATATGGAGGTCTGGTGGTGGGAATTGTGTGGAGTTGTACCCCTTTTATCTTATGGTTTTTGTCAGTGTTTCCTTTTTATAAATAAAAATTATATATATAAAAAAAGAACTGAAGACATTTAGGCTGTAATACTCAGATAAAATTACCCATTTTGGTGAAATGGAAAGGGAGAGAGTTCAAATTAATGCTGAACCTCGAAATGTGATCCTACAAATATATATGCACTGATTCGGGACTTAGACCACAGCACAGCCTGGGTAGTTTCTCCCACTGTCAGCTTCCCTGTAAAGGCTGCCAGTGACATTCTTGAGCTGAAGTGCCAGTGGTGCTCCTGCTTGGTCCCCAGAGAATACAAATGCGTCATCTCTTTGCATATTTTTGCCACACACGCACTACATCGTCGGCTTCAGTTTGCTGTGGCTCAGGAAATGTCAGGAGGGAAAGTTTATGAAGTCTCTCACACATACAGACATCTGGCTGAAGCAAGCAGACCTGCAGATTCATTGCCAATGCTTGGTTCTCTTATTATTCAATTTTTAAAATCCAAGAACTTATGTAAAGTCCTGATTTTATAAAGCAAAACTGTCCCCAGCCTCTTTCTGAAATACCAGTCTGATCTATGAAATTAATTCTGACTAGCTGCAAATCCACCTAACTCAAACAACAATCATTTTTGTTTTTTAGAGTCAAAACAAACATCTAAATGCATCCTTATTTCAAAACTTCTATAAGTATCAGCCTTAACTGTTTTCATGATTTCTTTTTCCGATGGAGACATTCTCCAGAATGGCTATAGATAGAAACCTTCTCATGGGGAGAATAAGGCAGAATCAAATGTGGTAGGACTATGGCCTCTTTTGTTTTAGATTTCAAGCTGTCCTGGGTTTGGCAGTTGCTTGAAATGGTCCAGCTGGTCTTCATTGACCAGATGGCTGAAAAGTAAGGAACCGTGTCCTTATGTAGGAAATAGGGCATCTCCATTGATAATGGCTAAAGATAATGCCTCTAGATCTTTGCTCCAAGGAGTCGTTCATGGAACTGTCCCAACTGTCCTCTACCGATGTTCACTGTCACCACTAATGACTCTGGGCTACTGTCACAAATGAAGACACAGCTCACAGAAGTGGCTGCGAATCATTCAGCTATAATAACAAGCACAGAGTAAAGGAAAATAATTGTTTTACTCCATTTGGCCACTCTCAAAGCCTGACTGAAGTCTCACAGGTTTCTATTCAATTCATTCTGATACTTTCCTGCAGGTTGGAAAGACAACAATAGACCCGGCTTTTTGTTAGCCACTAGGGGTTTATGCTCCCAGCAGTTAGAACATTACTAACACAACAGCTTCGTGGAGGTTGGCAGAGCTGTATATTAAAACCCCCCAACAATTTAACAGTCTCAGATGGGAAGGCACCTATGGCACAGATATCACACTGGCATTTCATTTTGCTGTATTTGGGGAGGAGACTGAACTTCTGAAAATCAACGAAACCAGACCAAACAAAACAAAAACTACAAAAAAGCTTTGCTTGGCAGGAAGGCAGGAAATTAACTTGGAATCAATAAACACAATTTTCCTACTTGAAACGCATTTAGAAATTGTGGAGCCTGCTGGAAACCTGCCCAGACTGTCTTCTAGAAAAGCTTACATTTTTAAGTGTAGCCCAAATACTGAGGAAGTCCTCATTGCCTGGGATGACCTTTACCTCCTTCTCCTTCACCTGTTTAATCTGCTTCAGGGATTTGGCTCAAGTTCCCTCCTTCAGGCCATTTTCCTTATGCTACTCTTTTTCTCCCTGTTTCTTGGGCTCCCTCCCTCCACTTCTCTCTCCCCCATTTAGTAGATTTGGCATTCCTTCTTGAAGGCTTTATATTCCACGTTGCTTAATAATCACTACCCCAAGTATCTGTCCCTGGCACATCAGACTACAAGTCCCTGAGGGCAGGGACTACGTTTTATTTATCTTTGATTTCCCCAATGCCCAGTACAGTGCACAGAAATGACATTCAATAAATGTCAGTGGAATAAATGAGTACATACCGGAACTGCTGATTAAATCACACCTAGAATGTCGCTTGACTACAAGTCTTTTCAACATTATTTATTTATTCATCCACAAACTGCCTTTACTGAACACCTGCTGTGAGTCCCATGTTGCACTAAGCAGTAGGTATGTAAGTATGGACAGAATTAATGGAACTCTTGCCCTCACCAGGATAAACTCTCAATCTAAGTGTGCTTTTTAAGTATGATGGTACAGGAATGGATAAGTCTTGTCTCAGAATTTCTACTATAGTCTCTGAAGGGAGACTCTACATATATGCATGCAGGATGCAGACTTTTCTAGAAGAAAGAAAATACCATCTAGAGACTATTATATTTAATATCCTGTATTGCTATAGACACTCAGAATGGGACAAGAGTTCTTTGAAATAATGGAAGTTATAAATGTTGACAGTGCTTTGACTTTTTCTCTAGTCTCTTCAAGATAGACAGAAGGGTCTTCAACCCCATCTTAGTAATATAGAATAAATGGCAGCTCATCTCCTTAGTGGCATGAGTGTAACCAAATAATGGGCCATCCAGAGGAGTTGGTGTCTTCCATTCATAAGGCCCTTCATAAGTCTTCTCAGTTGATACAATCGCCCATCCCATATAATAATCTTGTCCATTATATTGTGGACAGGATCTCACTCATAGACAGAAGTTGAGAAATAAGAACAGAAAGGGAAACACAAAACAGGACTTGGACCAGGTTATTGCACTCTTGGCAGGGGGGACCGTCAGGTCCTGGTGCACGATGGTGGTGGAAAACCTAGGTTGAGGGTGAGAGTATTTTGCAGAAAACTGAGAAATTTTACACATGTAACAACAACTGTATTTACCGTAAACCATTAGTCCCCTCCCCCAATAAAAAGCCAGAATCAGTGAAATGTGCACCATATATAAAAAATGGACTAAATAATTTATATAAGTAATGCCTCATCTTCATTTAATATTTGATGGTTTAGACAACAATGCTCTCATTTTAGATATGGGCTTAGAGAGGCTGAGTGAGATGAAAACTGTTAAGATTTGTATCCAGGCCTTTTTGGGTATATTATTAACTTTCCCGAATCTACTCAAGGACCACTGGAAAGCGAGACATCGTTCTTTAGAGAAATGCCGTTCCTCACTGTTTGTCATGTTAGAATGCCGTTCTTCCACACACAGTCCTTAGATTCTTCTATAAAACATTCACCCAGAGATTCTGCTTGAAGTCTGTTTTCCACATGGTCTCACATGGGGGAATTTATTGAAAATCTAGTCTAAGTTACTGTTTTAGGTGCTGAACGTAATGGATGAATATAGCAGTATTCTTTCCTGAAGGCAACATATGTCCTATTGAACATATTCCCAGAGACTGCCCCTCACTCACTCTAATTGTCTTCAGGACCTTGTTTTCTCCAATGGAAAGAAGATTTTAAAATGTATATTCATAAACCTCTAGTGCACATTGAGACACACATACTCATCTACACAGATTTACAAAAACAAAGAAGAAAAATATAAATTTCTGAGATGCTGAAAACCAATTTTGACTAATGCAACAGATAGGCTGTTACTAAATGACCGCAAATCATGTTAATCAGAGATCGTTTAATGTCCTGGGAAATGAAACATAGGATAGACCTGTGGGAAAGCGTGAACCCAATTTTCTACTCATGCATGCATACGCATTTGCCCACAGATCTACATAGAAAAAGAGGGAAAGGCTGGTAGGGAATAGACCAAAGTCTTAACAATTATTATTTACTGGATGATTAACATAAACTAATATTCTGTGTGCTTCCTACCTTTCCTGTAACAAGTACATATTCTCTTTCTAGTGTAGTTTGTGTTCCTACCTCTGTACTGGGCATTGCACAGACTTTGGAGCTGCTGTGCCGTCAGTACAGTAGAGAATCTTCCGAGGCACTGTGCTGTTTATACATTAAAATGAGTATGTATGTGCACATTTATCGGTGCACGTAAGTGTCTGGTGAATTCTTTCTTTCTCATGACTCACTTTTTATCATCCCATTTCCCATCTCACTGTTGCCCATCTGAGTCACATTTCCCCAGGGTCAGTTGAGAACCAACTAGGAAAAATAAATGCAGGAAACAGATGACTAGGTAAAGAAGTTATAGAACATATTCTCAATGGAGTACTACTTAGCAATTTAAAGAGACCATATTGTGTCCTTCGGGACAAAGTGGATGGAAGTAAAAGACAATGACTGGGTGGCTTCACTCATACATGGAATATAGAAAATTGAAACATAGGAACTTACAAAAAAACAATAATCCCTTAGCCAACTCATCTCTAAGACCTCAGGGAAAATATGGTGGTTATCCTTGGGGTGTGGAGTGGTATAGAGCTGTGGAGGTTGGAGTGGTGTGGAATTATACCCCTAACATCTTATCACTTTGTTCACGAGTAAAAACAATAACTTAAAAATACACATAGGTAGATAACCCTGCTGCTGGCAAAAGCAGAACCACTGTGAGTTCAGAGCCAAGCATATAGTGATTGTTGATCATACCCTCCTCTGGTTTCTCTGAGCTTTCTGTCTCCACAGACAAGGACCACTCACCAGTAACCATCTATTTAGCAGTAGTTTTGGTCACTGCTGTGGAATCATAATAGCTAATAAGAAGGAATAATACATTTATAAAAACGGATTCTTCCTTTTTGAGAATAAATGATTACTGTTTTCATCACAGTAAGTGGTTGGAGGCTAAATGTCTTCTGCTTTGACATTATCTGCTTGTGATTTGTCGCCAATACTTCAGCTATCTATTAAACTGTATAATACATGTTTGTGTGTCCTGGAGTGTAACAGCATGGCATGCAGTGATGGCAGTAACTAATAACTAGCGAGAAATAAGCAGATGAATGTGTTGGAAAGGAGGCATGGAGTGACTTATAATTTCTAGTAGGCAAAACTGATTTGTGATAATGCAGCAAGGAAAAAAAAAGCCGTTAATATTACTGGCAGCTGTATTCCAGTGGAAACAAGACACAGGCACATTGTACTATTTGCTGTTCTAGAAAATTAAAAAAAATATCAGAGACAAATCTGTCCCTTTCTCTGCTAGCATACAACATCTAGTATTTATCTCTGGAGACATGGACCTTGAAAAGTTTGTGTAAGTCTCTTCCCAGCATTCAGTCCTCCTCCCATTATAGCCACAGAGCCCCTCCATATGTCACCTTATCTCCAACACAGGAGATAATGTGGAACATGATGGGACATTTCTCATCATGCCAAGTGTGGCACCACTGAACATAAACTGCAGCCAGCAAAGATATGGGCTTACATCTCCATTCTTTTCTGGAACTAGGTTTGGAAGAGTCTGTTCAAACAGCATCAGACTGTACATAGAATACTAAACTGAACAGACACGCCCGGAAAAGTGCAGCCACTGGCTCAGTGTTCTTGGTGGGTGGAAGAAGCACATAGAGACATGATTCGGGGGGTACTGGTCACTTCAGAAGCGGAGCATTTGTCACCACTTGCTTAAACCATATCTGTGAACTCCCAGAACCTGCCCGACATGGTACTAGACTATGCAGCTACTATGGATTACTACTTGCAGTGCTAGAAAATATCTCTATGTCCCTGATAACTCCATGTCCTTTTTTTTTTTTTTTGTCTCCAGGGTTATTGCTGGGGCTCGGTGCCTTCACCATGAATCCACTGCTCCTGGAGGCCATTTTTTCCCCCTTTTGTTGCCCTTGTTGTTGTAATCTTGTTGTGGTTATTATTGTTATTAATGATGTCGTTCATTGTTGGATAGGACAGAGAGAAATGGAGAGAGGAGGGGAAGACAGAGAGGGAGAGAGAAAGATAGGCAGACACCTGCAGACCTGCTTCACCGCCTGTGATGTGACTCCCCTGCAGGTGGGGAGCCGGGGGCTCGAACCGGGATCCTTACTCCAGTCCTTGTGCTTTGCACCATGTGTGCTTAACCTGCTGTGCTACCGTCCAAACCCTCCCCCCTTTTTTTTAACCAGAGCACTGTTCATCTCTGGCTTATGGTAGTGCAGGTGATTGACCCTAGGACTTTGGCACCTCAGGCATGAAAATCTCTTTGCATAACCATGACACTATCACCTCTGCCCCACACTTCTCTGTTAACCCACCATATGCAGTTCCTGGCAGTCTCATTGTCTTGGATGACTCTAGATTCCGCTGTTACTTTTCTAGACAACCGTGTCACTCATAAATTGAAGTCTACCAGTAATTTGAGGTAAATTAAGACATAGCAAAGATTCACATGTCTGGTTTGCTAGACTTTAATATTATACATTCCTACATGAACTCACTGCAAAGGCTTTTTGGTATAAATTTCCAGGGGTCTAATTCAAACTTTTATTACTGTAAATGACTTTACTGAGCACACGAGTCACAATGGCCTCACCAGTAAATACTTGACAAAACAGCCTAATCTTACTTAAATCAATCTTATTCTAATTCTTGCAAGCTGCATGGCTCGTAAACAGCATGATATCAAAAGCTCTCAAAGGCTACTTAGGATTACTGAACCATGTTCTGCCTCCACTCATTGCTCTCTTCTCCTTTCCCTTAGTCAATCTGATTGTGACCTTCCCCTTGACCCCAAGGTGCTAATTCTTTCAGGCTGACTCTTCTTCCATCACGTCTGCGTCTCCAATCTTACCCTGGATATTAAGCATTAGCATCTTCCAGAATTCCCTAGCCCACAAGACCTTGGACCAGACCTCTCAGATCACCTGTTGTCAAATGAGATTTCTTACCTTAGGCAGTGATGCCCTGGAGCCTGAACTCTGGGTGGTCATCGTTAGGACTGTGGTGATGCCCAGTGCCACCCTAGCAGGAGCTGCATCCATGTTGATCCAAAAGGAGACCCAAGACAAAATGACTATCAGCAGGCTAGGGATATACATCTGGATCAAGTAATAGCCCATCTGGCGTTCCAGGTGAAACTTGACCTCGATGCAGGTAAACTTGCCTGGGAAGAGGACACGATGACTTAAAGTCAATTTGAATTTATCTTTTCCCTACCAGCCTCCCACTTTATTCTTTGGTTAAAAGTATAATTTTATAAAGATTTTATAATTATATTAAAAAGTATAATTTTTTTATAAAGAATAGGAAGTTAGCACAGAATGGTCACCCACCCTCCATAGGCAACTCAACCTTTCCCCAACTCAACTAGTACTAGAAATGATAATGTGAGAATGATTGACCTAGAGTCACTGGACCAAAATTATGTGGCATGTTTAGTTTTCTTAATCTGTGATTATTGCAACTTGGTTATTTAGCTAGAGCTTCAGATTTGCAAGATTGCCAAAGTGGAAATAATTATTCAGGGGGCAGGGGGATAGTATAATGGATATGAAAAAGACTTTCATGCCTGAGACACCAGAGGTCTCAGGTTCAGTCCCCAGCAGAACCATAAGCCAGAGCTGAGTAGTGTACTGGTTTAAAAAATTATGGGGTTGTAGTATGTCATACATAGCTTTGAATGCATAATTTGCAGCATATGTATATAGCCTATAATAACAAACTTTGATATACAATATACAATAGCTGAAAGCATTCCCTTGCAGAAATCAACAATAAGAAAAATTCATACATTTGTAGAAGCTATGCATATAATCTAAATATTTTCTAATAGATTAAGGTCATATAGAACATTCCTAGCATTTCTAGAAACTATTCACAATGTTAAAACACCTACAAAAGGGCATATAAAAATAGTAATTTTTTTAAAAACCAGAGCAGTGCACACCTCTAGCTTGTGGTAGTGTATGGGATTGAACCTGGGATTCCAGAGCTTCGGACATGAAAGTGTTTTTGCAGAACCTTTGCGTTATCTCTCCTGCCCAAGACAGTAAACTTTTAACATAAAGAGGCAGATATTCTTGCCCACCCTCATTCTCTTGGGTTCCTCTTGGATTAGCTTGTAGTTAGAACCCCAGAAGGTGGGAGTCAGGCTGTAGTGCAGCGGGTTAAGCGCAGGTGGCACAAAGCGCAAGGACCGGTGTAAGGATCCTGGTTCAAACCCCCAGCTCCCCACCTGCAGGGGAGTCGCCTCACAAGCGGTGAAGCAGGTCTGCAGGTGTCTGTTTTTCTTTCCTCCTCTCTGTCTTCCCCTCCTCTCTCCATTTCTCTCTGTCTTATCCAACAACAACTACATCAATGATGACTACAATGATAAAACAGCAAGGGCAACAAAAGGGAATAAATAAATAGAAGGAGGCAGCAGAGTTCTGTTTGGTGATTAGTTTGGTTTAGTTTATGAATCGTTGTTCCTGAATAAAGAAATACAGCTTCCCTGCCCAGCCGTATGTCTTTGGTCGTCTCTGTTACCCGCCCATGAAGCTAGCCCGGCCAGCTGGAGCTGTCGAATTTTAACAACAAATGGTGCCCACGTGGACCTGACCTGCACATCTCTCAGATAAGTGAAGACAATTTGGCTACCTTAATACTATGGCCTTCTCTTCTGCTTGTGAAGAGATCTCCAAAGGCCTCTGCTCTTTCTTCATGAGACTGTTTTGCTGTTTCTGGAACATTTATCTCTGGACCACTCTGTGGTTTCCACGTGCTCGGGCGCACTCAAAACAGCCAGTGAGAATAGCCAGCAGGTGGGAGGCGAGGCGCGGAGCTGCTCTTTCCACCTGGTTAAACAGCCAGCCAGCCGGCTGTGCCCAGACAACCCCGTGCACCGCGCCCGCAGCCCAGCAGCCCCGCAGCCCACAGAAGGCCGACGCCACCACACAGGAGCCCGATGCCAACACGCAAGAGCCCGATGCCACCACACAGGAGCCCGATGCCACCACACAGGAGCCCAATGCCAACACGCAAGAGCCCGATGCCACCACACAGGAGCCCGATGCCAACACGCAGAAGCCTGATGCCACCACACAGGAGCCCAATGCCAGCATGCAGGCCAGCCCACATGAGCCGGCTCTCCACCGCATGGCGCAGGGCACTGGACGTGTGATCCCTCCATGCTGCTCGGCCACTGCGAGCAGGGCAGCAGACATGACAGGGCCATGGGGCAGGGCTGCGGCAGCCTATCATGGCCGCCACCCCTGGGCACCTCGGCCCACGCCTTCTACAAGGCTGGCCCACCCGCCCTCGTGCTATGAATTCTGGAACGATCCCGGACCTCCCGGACCCCCGGGCTCCCTGCCGAAACTGGACATCCTGGCAGAGATCCTCAGCTCCGGTCTGAAGGCAGACAAGCTGGAGTACACAGAGATTGGTGCAGAGATCGCAACCTGCAATTCCTTGAAGTGGAGCTGCTCGGGAAGCCACCTCCAGATGGTGACCCCCCCCAACAACTAAGACAGTACATATCTAAATTCGTGTTTAAAATGACATGTCTTCGTAACAAAGGTTTCTCTCCTTGTGTATTAATGACCATGTTTATGTATATGTTTAATGTTTGGTAAACAGTAACTTTAAGGCTAAATTCTTACTAGTCAAAGTTAAATGAAAAAGGTTTCAACGTAATTCTCATAAAGATAAAATTAACTTACATTTAAAGTCTGAGGTAAAAATTAGTTAACAATCAATATATTTTAACTAAGTTGGTCTAAAGACCTGCGCACACCTAGGGTGTGCCTCCATCTTGAATGGGTATAACAAAAGGTTAAATAGACTTGTTGATATGTAAAACTCTCGATTACCTTCTCTATTAGAAATGGTAGATCGCACAATGGCTATGCTAATTATTCTCATGCCTGAGGTTTCCTTTCCTGTGCACACCTAGGGTGTGACTCCATCTTGAATGGGTGTAACAAAAGGTTAAAAGACATTGTTGATATGTAAAAGTCTCAAATTCCTTCTCTATTAGTAATTTTAGATTGTGCTGTGGTTATGCTAATAAGAAGTTTTGTTTCATAGTAAGTAATTGCAGCCAGCTGCCTTTGAGACTCTATGCCGTTCCCCTCCCCCATGCAAATGCCTGTCGAGGTAAGTACGCCCCCCAGAGGCAAGAAATGTTTTTTTAAAGCTGATAAAGTTTTGCCCACAGAGGCAAAAAATGGCCGGCCCCCTCAGGCCTTCCCTTGGCAGCACACTGGTTCTTGTTACTTGCTTACATGTTTCTCCATGTTTGTGCCAGTTTCTTTTTTTAAAAATGCCTGTACAATATAGGTTTCTGTTCACCCCACACCCTTGATACTGTAGTCATTTAGTTAAAAAGAAAAGGGGAAATTGTTGTAGGCTTTACATTAGGTTGTTCTAGCTCTCCCCCTGCCAAGAAATGCTAGTTTTGCGGGCCCGCTTGGCCCCACCCCAAGGAATCCCGAGAGGGTTCCAGAGTGGCAGAGTTCGAGAGTTGGAGAGTTGCAGAGTTCGAGAGTTCTTGGGGCCGCCACGGGGGAAAGAGGCAGCAGAGTTCTGTTTGGTGATTAGTTTGGTTTAGTTTATGAATCGTTGTTCCTGAATAAAGAAATACAGCTTCCCTGCCCAGCCGTATGTCTTTGGTCGTCTCTGTTACCCGCCCATGAAGCTAGCCCGGCCAGCTGGAGCCTCCGAATTTTAACAACACCTCTAGCTTGTGGTAGTGTATGGGATTGAACCTGGGATTCCAGAGCTTCGGACATGAAAGTGTTTTTGCAGAACCATTGCGTTATCTCTCCTGCCCAAGACAGTAAACTTTTAACATAAAGAGGCAGATATTCTTGCCCACTCTCATTCTCTTGGGTTCCTCTTGGATTAGCTCTTGTAGTTAGAACCCCAGAAGGTGGGAGTCAGGCTGTAGTGCAGCGGGTTAAGCGCAGGCGGCACAAAGCGCAAGGACCGGTGTAAGGATCCTGGTTCAAACCCCCAGCTCCCCACCTGCAGGGGAGTCGCCTCACAAGCGGTGAAGCAGGTCTGCAGGTGTCTGTCTTTCTTTCCCCCTCTCTGTCTTCCCCTCCTCTCTCCATTTCTCTCTGTCCTATCCAACAACAACTACATCAATGATGACTACAATGATAAAACAGCAAGGGCAAAAAAAGGGAATAAATAAATAATAAAAAATATATATTTTAAAAAAAGAACCCCAGAAGGTAACTTGGTTTAGTTCATGCAAACTATAGGTAGAGATAGAATTGGAGTCTTCTTAATCAGAAAGGAATCCTTGGATTCAAGTTTAAGGTACCGCAAAGGAGGCACTGTTACCTAATAGAACCTAGTTTACTCAGCAAGGGACCTACACCAGTCCCTGGACAAACCATCTTGTCCAGTTTGCCTCTCCACACTCGACTTGTGTGGTATCAAATACAGGGCCGACCATTTATAGGAGAAGCTACCAGCTTCACTCAGAAGGTGTAATCTTCTAGGTAGTACCACATTCCACTCCCACCTCACATTGCCCCCCTGCCCCACAGGTCTCTTTGCCTGCACTTCTGACGGTATAGGGCTTCATAGACAGCTGAAGTCCATCTTGCCGATTTCCATCCCATTTCTTTTTCCTGTCCAGGAGTAGCCAGTGTGATTATACCTCTATTTCACTAAGGTATAGAGTTCCAAGTGACCTGAAGAGTCAATGTCAGGAGCGATGCTAGGAACATAGGAGAATGTATAGTTCTTCTCTCTGTCTCTCTCTCTTTCTCTCTGCCTCCAGGTTTATTGCTGGGACTCGGTGCCTGTACTACGAATCTACTGCTCCTGGAGGCCATTTTTCCCATTTTGTTGCCCTTGTTGTTACCCTTGTTGTTGTCATGATTATGGTTGTCATTGCTGTTGTTGTTGTTGGATAGGACAGAGAGAAATTGACAGAGGAGGGGAGACAGAGAGGGGGAGAGAAAGACAGACACTTGTAGACCTACTTCACTGCTGTGAAGTGACTCCCCTGCAGGTGGTGAGCCAGGGGCTGGAACTGGGATCCTTATGCTGGTCCTTGCGCTTCACGCCACCTGTGCTTAACCCGCTGCACTACCACCTGACCCCCGAGAATATATAGTTTCCTGCACGACTAACAAAGTCTCATAAACATTTCCTTGGACTAATTTGACAGAAGATGGTTTGTAAGAAAACAGCAAAGAATCCTTCAATCTTTCTTCTCTCTGGAGAAATATACTGACCTATTCCAGAGGCATCCTATAACTACTATGGCATTTTGAGCAGAACTCAGGCTCATGCCTTATGACTCCATTTTCTTGTAAATATTAGATGAAAAAATATGTATCTTAAGACACAGATGAAGCTTGTCTGAGTATAGCAACTGGAAGAAAGCTTACCAGTGTTGTAGTGCTTTGTGCAGTAGCCAAGTTCTTTCTCTTCTTTCAAAATAAACTGAGGCAGGGTCAGTCCTTCAGCAACTTGAACTGGACCATCACTTAGCCACTCAAATATCAGGTCATTCATTGTGTACCCAACTGGAATAAATAAATCAAAGTGAAAAATTGCTGCATCTATCCAAGAAAACTTGAAATTCTAGTCATGTAAAAGAAACAAACAATAAAGTAATCTAAAGCAGACTTATTCAACTCAAGAGCTGAACTCATCATCATAACTGCATGCCATTGTAGCCAAAGAAATTGAAGACAAGCTTTTTCTGAATGAAATTTTTCTTTATAATGAGAAAATGAAATCTAGGGTGTCCATTTTCTTCTGCTCCCTTTATTCACTGAATATCTCTGAAGAGCAAACAAGTAAACAAACATAAAAATCCTTTGTGCATACACACACACACACACACACACACAGAGGAAGTGGTAATATGAGGGTAGAAAAATCAAGAGTAATTTCTACCCTTTCCATTCAGAGTTAGTGGTAAACATATCATATCACTGTTGCTTTGAGTTCACTATGTCTTGCAAAGATCAAGCATATACACTGATTGGAGTTGTTTAAACTTTGGAGGAATTTTAGATGACAGTTGTGGTTGATGTCTGAAAAAGAAAAAAAGCATTGGGTTGAGGCAGGGAGTTTTTAGAGCAGTAGGGAAGATACAAAGGAATCATTATGTAAGGAAATGTTTTTTTCAACTTTTCTTCTTCTCAAGAGAAGGGGCAATAGGGAAGAAATGAATACATTAAACCTATTGTAAATCAGAAATTCTCATTTTATCCTGACAACTTCTTAAATAAAGACATTTCATTATTTTGTTTATTTCTGTAGGAATTTTCAAGGGAAATATAGAGTAGCTTTAAACGAACAGAAAGAAACCCTGTCACGGCCACTTTTAAAAATAATGGTTGATGTGTCTTTTTATGTTTATTATTTTTCCAAACAAAGAAGTTACAAGCTTTTCTTTGTCCCTGCCTCATTAATTGCCTAAAATCCCTGCAGATCAGTAGCACTTACTATTCTCTGCATTTTTACAAACAAAGAAGCTAACAGAGCAAACCAGGGGAAAAAATCATCTCTTGATTGAAAATCCCCATTATAAGAAATCCTCACTTAATGACATTGATAGGTTTGTGTAAACTGTTTTTAAGTGACATGACTTTAGTGAAACTGGGTCCTTTGAAAGTGTCATTTAGTTTAATGCTATTTTATTATAATTATCATAATTTCTCATTAAGAGAAAAAATTTCAGCTACTTTGAATGAAATGGAATTCATCAAGGATCTGTTTTATTTTGATGTATCTTCAATTTATGATACATATTAAAGATTTCTGTGCTATTGGAGCTGGGGCACATAAAGGGGACAAAGTAGATAGCATTTCTCTACTTCTTTCACCTTACTTCAGTGTATCTGCCATTTTTCATCTAAACTGTCTTTTATTCCATCTTATCTCATGTCCCTAATTCCTGTTTCCTCCTATGTCTAAGGCCCTTGAGTTTTATCATTAAATCAGTGACCCTTTCCTGCTAAAATTCCTTTGGAGGTCATGGCCTATCTGAGCATATGTTGAATAGAAATATAATTTTTCTGATTAGAGAGTCGTTTATCATTAGAGGTTGAATGACTAATACTCTTCTCAGGAGACATTTTCATTCAAAGAAAAACTTACTAAATCAGATTGGGTTTTTTTTTTGGGGGGGATCAGTTATTTGGCATTTTTCTTTGAAAGATTGCGCTCTAGGAGCATCACACAGACAGACATACACACACCACACACACACACCACACCACACACACACACACACACACACACACACACACACACACCACTTTTGCTTGTCCTTCCATTAGGACCTTGGAGGTTGGTAAGCAGGTAAAAAAAAGTCTCAGGGGTCTTTTCTAATTACATATTAAGCCATTCTTTAAAATTAGCAAACAAGCAGGTGGTCATATCAACAGTGGTGACTTACAACTCTCCAGCTGCATTGTACAAGTCTGGACATCCATTGGAAAATTCTTCAGGTCCATAGGGCAGGATAAGGTCAAAGTCAGTCTTAGCAAAGAAAAAAAAAGTTTTAAATGCATGAGATCTTGTTCTTGAGAGATAAACCAAAATACATTTACCATTAATCAAAATATCACTGATTCAAACAATGAAATCTAAGCTCTCATTTAGAGCACACTTATTTTTTTTTCAAATGGGCAGTAGCCACTGGTAATTTTTTGTAAATTATAACATTCTATTATAAAGCCTTTGTTTATGTTTTTCATCTTCTAACCTCCAACTCCTCCCTTCCCAAGCATTGCTCTCAAGAGCACGGAGAAATGGTGTCTTGGGAACAGTGAGCTGTTCCTCACACTGGTTCAAAAGACAAAGTCTATACGATTCTAGAATTTTGCTATGGTTGGGTGGGCTTTGCTTCAGGCACCAAAAATGTTGTGATAAGCATAATTATGACGATAAGCAGTAGTTCTCCTTCCACCAAATGCACAAATGTTTTACTCCCATCTTTTTGTTTGCTACTCTACTGCATAAACTGATTTAGTGTTCATTCTTGAATTGTGACACCTCTGGAGCAAGTAATCCTTGAGCTGGTAAAAACCATTTAAGGATTCACCTGTCTGTAAACTAGAAGGGCTACTCTGCTTCTCCTTCCCTCCTTACTTGGCTTTTCTGAAGTAGTTCAACTGAAATCAAGCCTTAAGGTAGGATACTTGGTTGAACCACCATCTCCTTTTTAGTCTTCAAAGAGATGGGTGAGTCCCTCTTGGTCTTCAGTTTTTCAATGTATCAGAGATATTCCAGGAAGGAAAATCAAGTTAATTTGTCTCTAAAACCAAATCTTGATCTTGACAAGCTTTTGTTTCCTTATCAAATGGTGGGGTAGGATAAAGTTATGCCTATTCCCAGTTAGCTCAAGTACTAGAATCCCTGTTATTCTAAAGTTCACTGACTCAAATTCTGTTTATTTTAATCTCAAACATTTTTTGTGTCCCCCTCTGACTCTTGCACTGACACTATGCTCTCCCCTCAGGATTCAAATAACGAAATCTGAATTTCATTCTGCTTCACTTCTTTCTCTGCTTCATTTCATACCTTCTCTATGAGCCAAAACAAAAGAAAAGAAAGTAGAGTTATAATTACTCTAAAGAAAGTAAAATTTTGGGGTTTGAATTTGAATTGAGATTAGACAAATAATTCTTGCTGAAAATTGTCAAAATCATTAACTAGCTAGAACAATAACTAGCTAAAGCAAAATGCAGAATAGGGCAGTGCAAATTCAGTTATGTAAAAGCCTGCGCTTTGGAGGTGGATGTGGTGTAGAACTGTACCCTGTAATCTTACGATCTTGTAATCCACGATTACTCACAATTTAAAATGGAAAAATATATTCTCAATCTTGGATATAAACACACCGATACACTGATAGCAGATATTCTTGATTGGTGGGATATTTAATATTTTTGATCTATTCTACATTGTTTATATGAAGATATCTTTCTTCATCTAAGTAAATATCTCTTTCCTCAAACAATAGCAGAATGGTAAAACTACTAAATTCTATTTTATTCAGTAATAGTTTACCATTATAATCCCATTAGCATTGTTGTGAAGATTTCCCCCACAAACGTAAGTTTTCACCTGCATTGCTAAATGATCTACCTAGATTCTATGGGATATTCTGAGAATACAAGTACCATGTTTATAAAGGAAAAGGTAGTTTTGAGGCCTAAAAGATTTACTTGAAACATTTAGACTAGAAAACTAATTTGTGTTAGCTGTGGAACTCATTTATATAGATTTAGATACTGAGATATTTTTCCCCCATCATGAAGATTTTTATTATTTGGAAAACATAATTTTATTGAGACTAATGGTCTCTTAAAATAGCAGAACTGATGTGAAAGTCTCTAGTTACTAAAAAGAACTAGGGGCCAGGGCGGCAGTACACAGGGTTAAGTGCCCATAGTGTGAATCTCAAGGACCAGTGTAAGGATCCTGGTTTGAGCCCCTGCTCCCCACCTGCAGGGAGGTCGCTTCGCAAGCTGTGAAGCAGGTCTACAGGTGACTATTTTTCTCTCCCTCTCTGTCTTCCCCTCCTCTCTGCATTTCTCTCTGTCCTATCCAACAACAACAGCAGAAGCAGCAACAATAACAACAACAGTGGAAAAAAGATGGCATCCAGGAGCAGTGGATTTGTAGTGCAGGCACCAAACCTCAGCGATAACCCTGAAGGCAAATAAAATAAAATAAAATAAAAATCTGGTACCTTATTACAGAGAATGAAGGGAGCCAGGCAGTGGTGCACCTGGTTAAGTGCACATAGCACTATGTACAAAGACCTGTTCTATCTAGCCCCTGCTCCCCACCTGCAGTGGGGATGCTTCACAAGCTCTGAAGCAGGTTTGCTGGTCTCTCTCAATCTCTCTCTCTCTCTCTCTTTCTCTCTCCCTCTCTCCCCCTTATCCCTCTCCCTCTCTCCTACACTCCCTCCCTCCCTCCCTCCCTCCCCTCTCAGTTTCTCTCTGTCCTATCCAATAAAATGAAAACAAACAAAAAACAACCTTACTAAGTATAAGGACCCCAGTTCAAGCCCTCAGTCACCACCTGCAGGACAGAAGTTTCACGAGTGAAGCAGGCTACTGTGTCTCTCTTTCTGTCTCCCCCTTTCCTCTCAATTTCTCTCTTCTATCAAATATATAAATAATTCCACCCAAGTAAAGGACTCTAGGGTCAGGAGCTTTCAGGTCCTAGTACACGATGGTGGAGGAGGACATCATAGGCTTGGGGTGAGAGTGTCTTGCAGAAAACTGAAAAAATTTATGCAGGTATCAAAAACTGTATTTACTGTGAACCATTAATCTCTTAGTTAAAAAATTTAAAAAATGATTGCCACCAGGATTATCACTGGGTTTGGGGTGGCTATTTTTTTTCTCCTTTTATTTTATTTGACAGGACAGAGAAAAATTGAGAAGGGGAGGGGAGCTAGAAAAGGACAGAGACAGAGTGACACCTGCACTACTTGCCTCACCACTTGTGAAGTGAAGTTTCCCCCTTGCTGGTGGGGAATGGGGACGGGGCACAAATCTAGATCATTGTGCATGGTAATGTATATATATATCCAGGTGCACCACACCCAGCCCTATTAATAAATAAAGAAAGAAACTACATGGCATATGTAAGATATTAACAAAATAAATTGTTATTAATACTAGGAGAATCTATTCATACATTCTCAGTTTTTTTCTTTGAAAACGAAATGCAGAAATTCATTCATCATGTAAAAATAGAGGGTATGTGTACAATTTAAGTGAATCAAAACCAGAAGACCTGGAAAACTTTATGATTTTTTTTATAAGTCTATGTTTGAGAAATTAATCATGAAAATAAATACTGCTTAAAATCTGCAACATGCCATTCAGGTGCATTTTCTTTCCTATTGGAAACTGCTCCTTTTTAAATATTCTTAACCATAGGTTACTGGGTGTAATTATTTCGTGAAATGGACTCTTTACATTTATTTAAGGAGAAGAGGTTTCACACATGATTATTTCTGCCTTTGTGGCAGAGCAAACAATCCTACAGAGACCCAGAATTGGGAGGGTCAAGTCTATTAAGGAAACAGCGTGGAAAACCTCAATGAGAGGAAATCCCACGAGCGTGAAACTAGCCTGGATTTTGTCTCAGCTAAAGAACTCGGTGGGCATTTCCTTTCTTCCTGATTTGTTTTTTCTAATTTCCTTTCTAGATAGATTTTGGTTTTAGATTGTATAGGTACCAGTAATGAGGAGGGTAGTTAAGATCTCTGCTGGCGGCTAAATCATGTGATCGGTGGAGCAAATGGGAAGCAATTGTAAAAATCAGCGGAGTCTCTTCCGGGATTGTGGAGCCCATAGTTCATGATGTCTAGTTTGCCACACATCTGCTGGCCTAAAACACACCCACAAAGAGCTACTTGACCTCTTGACTAAATTTCTGGACCCCTTCCACCACAACTGCGTCCTGCACAAAATTACTTTGATCCCAACTGTAAGAAAAGGAGACCAATTTAAGAGACTTCCTCTTAGAAGTGAATCTGCACTCTTGAATCTGATGGAAACCTTAAGTGTAAGTGATACTGCTTCTTAGATTAGGAACTTTCTTGTGATCTGAGTAAATAGGTGAAGTATCCATTGCCCTATAGGGTGTGAACTGCAACATCCTGGAACACAGTCTCCACTCCCAGCCCCCAGAACATAAGGATAACCATTTTCTACAATGTCATGACATTCTAATGTCAGAGAGATTTGACAGACTGTATCAAGTATCGAACAAAAGTGTCATCTTAACCAACCTAGACCTTATGTGAAACAGCCTGGGAGCAAGTTCAAAGTCAAGTGAAAAGTGCATCATTCATCTAACCCACACTCGGGAGGTGGGAGGGAATCTAGGAGAGTCAGTGAATCCGTGAATTAAAAGACACTGCCAAGATGTGTGTTTGATCAAGCCTTTCTTTAGCACAGTGGGCTTCGAACTCTGCTGGGCATCAGAGTGAGTCATTTAAGGGGCTCGGCAAGACTGACAACATCAGACCCTCTCGCTGAGCAAACCAGGTAATACTGGTGCAGGCGCCCTGAAACATATTTAAAGAACATTTTCTGGCTTATTTCAAGGATAATTTGAATTACTGTCACTGTGATAGACGAGAAGAAGGCAAGTTGGAAAGAGAAACAGGTCTGCACGTTCCCAGTAGCACTAACACTTTCTTTGGAAAATAATGATTTCTCCTTGAATCGGTTAGGCTCAAGCAGACTTCTAAATGAGTGGGCCAAGATTGTTGTTACCTACGTACCTCCTTCCCAGTGGAGAGGCGCACTGATAAAGTGGAGGCAGTGAAACTAAGGACTGGTCAGAGATGGGGACAGAGTGTAGCTTCTGAGTGAGGATTCCACTGGGACTGTTCTTCTGCTCAGTGATTACTGGCAGGCATTTATTTAGCACCTTCCACTCCAGGCGTGTATATATATATGATGGTCTTTTCCTTAATGTTCCTAGTTTCAAAGCTTTGCTATGTTACTGATGTAGCTCATATGCTAATGTGTTAATGCTCTTTATGTTCAGCCTCTTACATATATGCCAATAGTCACGCATTTATAAATGCTTTAAAGTTGTTTCCAAATCTCCATTTAAAGATCTCTTCCTGATTATGTAAACCAGACATACCTGAAGTGATTCACGTAAAAGGAGTGTAATCAGTCCTCTGGGGCCTAGATCAGCATTGGCACTGATAAGGGAGAGCGGATGAAGGATCCCTACAGGTCTAGGCCCTGAGAGGACCTTATGGGTCTATCAGGGAAGTGTGAATTACATGAGTTATCAGTGTTCTTGAACTAAAACACAAAGATCTAGATCCACAGAGATCCACAAAAACAGTTGGCTTCCGTTTGGCTAGGCAGACAAGGAAAGAAAAACGCATTCAACTCTTCTTCTGGAAGCTCTGTAATTCAGTGGCTTCTTTCAGCTTATGAGATAAAGGCAAAGAGAGGGCCCTGCTTACTCTATCCTGAGTTCAGGACACCTGGTCCAAGGACAGACATAGATGTAGCTATGCCTGGGGAGACTTTTCACCATAAGGCCAAAATTTTATGGTGTGTACAGAGAGTTACAGAGAGATCTCAGTGTATGTTTTCTACTACACAAAGTCAAATAGACATTTAACTAAAGGTTCCCATGAGCCATCATTTGCTAGTATTAAGCAAATCTAGGGGCTGGACAGTGGTGCACCCAGTAGAGTGCACATGTTACCATGTACACAGGACCTGAGTTCAATTCCCCAGTCCCCACCTACAAGAGAGATGTTTCATGATTGGTGGAGCAGTGTTGCAAGTACCTCTCTCCCTCCTTTCCATCTTCCTCCCTAGTTCTCTCTTCCTCTGTCAGAAAAGAAAGAAAAAGGAAATAAGTATATAAAAAGACTGCTGGGAATGGAGGAGTTGTCATGCAGGCACTGACTTCCTGCGACAACCCTAAGGGAAAAAAAGAAAAAGAAAGAAAAGGGGGTGGTGGTGGCGCACTTGGTTGAACATACATGTTACAAGAAAGAGAAAGTAGGAAAAGAAGAAAGAAAAACAAGGAAATTTAAGGGAAGAATAGTGTCTTGAGTTCTGTTAGTCATTTCTTCCATCATGTATAGGAAATGATTGATAGATGCCCAAATTCCCTGCTGACACCTTCAAACGCTGGCATTGATACTGAAAGTATCAGATGGAAGTATGAAACTGGGTGGAAATCAGGGCTCCGAACAGCGTGGCCAGGAAACCAGAGAGAAATAATCTTTTTGAGTATTGCTTATGGTTAGACTTGTTCCTCCTATTTAATTCCATCGAAGACCTGCTTTTCTTGGAATTTGGATGATACGAATGGTGACAGGACTGGTTCATCAACTGTTAAGTTGCTCTCCTTCAACTAAAGCTTTAGTGACTAAGAAGGTCCATGTTTACCAAACATAAAGGAATCATAGAAAAATACCCATATGCATTGAGCAGCGCTAGCTGGGAAGGACAAAAATATAATATCTGCTCCCATCTGTGTTTAGTCCCTTTAGAAAATATGCACACATATGGTTGGCCTATGTTAATTAAGTCCGAATATGGATTAGATTCAACTTGGAGAGCAACTGATAGATCTGCGGTGAGAACTTCTCCAAATGCTTTGATATTTTCTGAATGAAAATGTTTTGAAGGTGTTGGGATACAAGAGGTCTAAACTGAACACTAAGAGAAAGCAGAACTTCAATTAGGAAAGGTTCAAATAATCAACACTACCCCTGTTTTAGTTACATTTAAAATGTCAATGTCTTTTTACATCCAGTAATTACTTATACACCCAAGCATCCATGAAGATGAAATATTATTAACCCATTCATGAAAATAATGAGACTGACTTGCTGGTAGTCACTATGTGTGTACATTCACAGCCATTCAGTAATGATATTAAAGTCAGAGAGAATAAGGAGTCCTGGCCAAAGGGTAGTTTGGCCAATCCTTGATTAAATAACACACTGAAACAAAGCTCAATTCCTTACTTTACTTTTACCAAGAAGCTAAAGAGGAGACTCAGTATCAACCAAGCTATTTTCTGAGAGAAGATGCAACCATGACTTCTGCTATAAGCTCCATACCACCGAAACCCAAGAAGGATATTATCTATTTTCTTGGAACTAAGTTTCTAAGATGAATGAAGCCTGATTATAACAGGAACTGAGTCAGGAAATGTTCATGTACAAAGGTTAGGAAGGACAGGGAGAACTATCTCCACCCCTCCCTTCTCCTTAGCCTAGGGTGATGAGCATTCAATAATTTAGTAACATAAATTAGGAATATTTAGTAAAAATCTAGAACAGATAAAAACTACAAATCAAAGAAAAGTTAAGCTCCTTGCCTGATCATTTTCAAATTGGATTGTTTCAGGTTTTTGCTGTTGAGTTATATGAATTCTTTCTATATTATTTACTTATGTGTTTATGTATGTGTCCAAGACCTGCCCCGGCATGGCAGCTCTCTGGCTGCTGGTGTTCAAAGCTCGTGTCTCATGTGTAGGTCTTATGCCTTTGGGGGTGAGGTGGGGGGGGCAAGCCCTTCATGTCTCAGTAGCTCTGGTTTCTAGTATCTCCCCGTGGCTGGCAGCTGGGGTTGTGGCAGGATTGCCTTCTCTGCTCCTGTCTGCCCTTGCAGGCTTATTCCCTGGTCTATGGCAGCTAGGTCAGAGAGCTTTGGGGGATGTTTCCTACCATGGATGTGTGTGTGTGTGTGTGTGTGTGTGTGTGTGTGTGTGTGTGTGTGTGTGTGTGTACACCCAGGAAAGTCAGGATTCCCATGTCACCATCTTGAGCCGATACTCCCTTATCCATAGCCTGCCAGCTCATTTATTGCCTTTCATCTTTCTTCTAACTACCCAGTCAAATGAAGCAGCAACTAAAATGCTTCTTTGTTGCCCTTTGAAAGCTATAGTCAAACAGGTAAGGACTGGCCTTGCTCTGAGTGTGCCACACGAGGAGCTTGGCCTAGTTACTTTTGTCTTTTTTTTTTTTTTGCCTCTAGAGTTATTGTTTGGGCTCGTTACCTGCACTATGAATTCACTGCTCCTGGTGGCCATCTTTTTTTCCCTCCCATTGTTCTTGTTTTAGTTGTTGCTGTTGTTGGGTAGGACAGAAAGAAATTGAGAGAGGAGGAGAAGATAGAAAAGAGGAGAGAGAGAGACACCTTCAGACCTGCTTCACCATTTGTGAAGTGACCCCTTGCAGGTGAGGAGCCAGGGACTTGAACCTGGATCCTTGTGCCAGTCCTTGAGCTTCGTAATATGTGTGCTTAACCCAGTGTGCTACCAGCCGGCCCCTGGTTATTTATATCTTCAACTGTCTTTCCAATAGTCAGTCCCTTGATAGATACTCTGTATGTGAGTTAGTGATTTTAAATGCCACAAGCCAGGAGAGACTTGTTGAGGAGACTGATGAGCTTTGCAGATGGGCGATTCATTCATATTTTAAAATGGAGCACCTTTTCTTTGAATTGTGTGCTATGAGAACACACTAAAATAATTAATGTACCTCATAAAAACCACAGTAATATTATGTGTATTTGTTTTGGGATTAATGCCATCCAGGGAACCTTGCAAAAGCAGCATTGTGGACCAAGCAGAAGGCCACGTCAACATAAGTTGAGCATCCTCACCAGGGTCTCTGAACGTCCTTTGGCTTCCTGCCACAGGAAAATTCAAGTAATGCCCAATAGCAGATTAGTGCTTCAACTCTGTTGGTATAACTGTCATTCCTGGTAGCCTACATGTCCAGTTAATTTTTGTCCCAAACATTTCTATATAATTTTCTAAAAACATATGCACTATAAGTTCATGAATATATTTGAACATATCTCATGGATACTTTTGTTGATTGGAATTACTGGGTACTCATCTTCTAATCTGCAATCAGAACATCTCTCAAGAAGAAATTCAGTATCTTTGTCACAGTGTAACCTATATGTTACATATTTTAGTATTGCCTATTTGTTTTGGGATTAATGCCAAATATTACCCTACTTCAAAATTAGGTTCCTCTTCTTGTGTTAGGCATTCCAAAGTTGGACTTTGGAAATAGAGGTGTTCATAGATTCAGCATTAGCTGGAGATGAGTACTTTGAAATTCAGAATCTCCTATTATAGACTTCCACACCTTAAAAGGCAAGAAGGATTCATTCTCCTTTATCATCTAAAAGGGGTTTTGCGGTTTGGGAAGAAGATCATGTTGAGTAATAGACTTTAATATGATGGAGATTAAAAAAAAAACAACAAAGTCCAAACTCCATGCAGTCTAGTTCAATTTCATTTTATAGATAAGGATATTGAGACTATGGTGAACTGATGGAATTGGAGGAGCTGTCCTATGATCCTGGCATATAATGGAAATAGATAATTGAAGAAAGCGTCAGCTCCTGTTGCTCTGAGCTACCTTCTCAGTATTCTGGTCTTTTCACCATCGCCTTTAGAGCCAACTCTGGTGAATGTTAATGCAGTGGAAAGTTACGTCCAAAAGGAGGAAAACCAGTGGGCTGTTATTGCTAGTACAATCAGGTAAAAAGTCAAGGACAAGTGGTCAAGGCAGCTGTCATGTATTTCATTGCACAATTCCCTCTTTTCCTTCACACAAGAGTAAGATCTGTATCCTGTTGTAACTGAAGCAGTATTATATTTGAGTATATGTGTGCTTATGAGTCCAGTCAGAGCTCAACAGAACTTTTCAACACTTTCAGAGTCTGTTATGTACAGATCCCACTTTCTAGACTTCAGTACTACTGTCCCCAGCCATGCCTTTTTTGAGGACCCCTCCCCCAAAATACCCCCTCAACACCACTTAACTTAGTTCCTTCTGAAATCACCAGTGTATTTGCATGCCAGCACCTCCCACCCTCCCAACCTTGTTTGGATCTAGGAAGAATGGAATCACTGTGGTTTCCATGGCATTTTCCAGCACTTCTCTGGAGCATTGCTGCTTAATTCTGATGTAGGCGCTTATGTTGCAGTCATTAATTACTGCATTAAGGCAAGTCACAAAACTAATGAGGATTTGGATACAGAGTTGAAAAATGAGAATGTAATTTTGCCTGCATTATAGGATATAAAGATAAATGTGGTCCAAATATGCACAAAGACAAGAAATCACAGAGGCTTTCTAACAGAAAGTTTGGCTTACATGTGTCATCAAGATTGAGAGTAAGCTCCAATACCACCACTGGGAACATTTATCCAGGTCTTAGTTCACTGGGCATTTTATTTTTGGTTCTGACATCTAAATAGAGAGTGTTCTTTCTTCACCCATGCCATAGAAAACATTCAATAACTAAAGTTAGAATTTTTTGAAGTCCTTGAATCAGGCCATGGGATAGGATGAGTCAAGGATAGGAGGCTATATGAGAAAAAAATAGGCTTTTTTATGTATGTGGATAGAGCTGGCCATTAGACGAGACTGTTTGGGACACACTACTGGTTGTCTGTCTAGAAATCTACACTGTGCTTACTCTCAGTGGTGCCTGCAAGGTATCATCAGAAGAGAAAAGCATGTCAATCCCTGAGATTTCTCTATTGCAGCTCAAGTACTGCTGGGAAGGCAGAACAGTGAATCCTCAACACTTGGAATTGTGAATGAAATTAAAAGGGATTAATAAGGCAGGTCAGATAAGGGTTGATGATGGGGCAGCAAATGCCTTGGTATTACAAGATGCTTTTATAGAGGAACAATTGGTATGAAGGCAAACAGTATTTCCTTAGTGTTGCCTCGGGCATGCTTACCCATTTTGAAGGACTCAACAAACTAAGAAGCAAAATTGCTAATAGTTGGAAAGGGTCCTAGTTGTCTCAAGAAAGGTCAAGAGCCTTCTCTCTAAACAAAAAAAGTCATTAAGGACCCGATAACAGAAATTATGCATAAACTTCTTGGGAAATTCATGTACCCTTTGTAGTTTTCACCTAGTTAAGATCTTTATGGTCACATTCAAGGAGTGAGTCAGTCCTGTCCTCAACCTCTGCAGTTTGTAGGTCTCTGTTTGATCTGTTTATTATTTATCCTAGAGACTGAACAGGAATTGTATTTACTAAATTACAAGAAAATACTTTGGTATTCTCCTAGAGTATATGGCAATTCCACTTTTGATTGTCTCCATGTGACATATTCTGCTAATGCTTTAAACTGAATTTTAGGTTTTTTTCAATGCTGAAGAAATTGAGGTTCAGAGAAATAATACATTTCTCTGGATGACGTGGCAAAATCTGAGGACAGGGGGTTGGGCAGTGGTGCACTGCATTAAGCACACATAGTACAAAACACAAGGACCTGTGCAAGGATCCTGGTTCGAGCCCCTCGCTCCCCACCCACAGGGGGGTCGCTTCACAAGTGGTGAAGCAGGTCTGCAGGTGTCTGTCTTTCTCTCCCTTTCTCTCCCTCTTCCCTCTCAATTTCCCTCTGTTCTATCCAATAAAATGGAAAAAAAAAATAGCCGCCAGGGCAGTGGATTTGTAGTGCCGGCACTGAGCCTCAGAAATAACCCTGGAGGCAAAAAATAAAATAATAATATTAGTAAAAAATATGAGGACAGAGCTTTAAGCCCAAAGGTAGTTGACTCTAAATCCCTGTCTTAATGTAGTGTCAGAAGTAACCAGGATAGTATTCAACATCATACGTTCAGGGTAGGGACTTTAAACTGGACGGCAAACTAGTCTTTGAGATGAAGAATTTCTTGGTGTTAAAGTGGAACTCATTGTAAAATTATATCAACAGCATATGTCCACTAAAACTAGTGGAACAAAAGTGTATGGAAGCAAAACCAGAGGTAATTCCTCTATTCCTCCAAAATGGTGGCCATTTGTTTAGATACATTAACTAATGTAGGAAAACAATTTCAGTTGTAGCAAGTATCATTTAAGTTATATAAAGAATTCCTGAGGGACCAGGCAGTAGCGCACCTGGTTAAATGTACACATTACAGTGCACAAAGACCTGGGTTCAAGCCCCTGGTCCTCACCTGCTGGGGGAAAAGTTCGCAAGTGGTGAAACAGGGCTGCAGGTGTCTCTCTGTCTCTTTCCCTCATTCTTATCTCTCCCTCCCCTCTCAATTTCTCTCTGTCTCTATCCAATAATAAGGAAAGAAAGAAAGGAAAAGAAAGAAAGGAAGGGAGAAAGTTCTGGAACAGTGTTAGAGTGATATTATTATATAAGCCAATGACAGGATATTTTTAAGTATCTGTAGATACTTAAAAATAGAATGAGTTCTCAATAGGTTGCCTGAAGCAGTTTTAATGACTAGTGGTTCTCTTCAGCCTTGTGATCCTTGGGATAGTAAAACTTTTCATAATGTAAGTTACATGTGCTGTGTAAAACTATAAAATAGATTTTCCTATTTTGAAGTCAACTGCTGCACCTTTAATTTAAATAGTCTTTTCGAACATTAGCAAAATTTGAAGATACTTTATGTTCTTATCTCCCCCCACCCCCAGTGATCACTAGGGATTCACTAATCTACGCCAAGTTTAAGACAGAGATACAGGCCACAATACCAAATGTTCCTTCAGTATAGTGGGGACCAGGCTTGAACCTGGGCTGTGCACATGACAAAGCAGACACACTGTGCAAACGAGCTATCTTTCCAGCCTTAGTTCTCCCAAGGTCATAGATATGGGTTGAATATATATATATTCCTTTTTCAAGTTCATATGTTTCAATTCTATATTCCACATATGAGTGAAATCATCCTTCACTTTCTTACTTACTTTACTAATCTTAATCACTACCAGCCCCTTCCATTTTGTCCCAAAGGACATATTATAGTCTTTTAAACTGCTGATTGTATGTATTCCATTGATAATAGGACCCATGAGAACAGTTGTAATAGGTGTAGGTGTGGCTTAGAAAGGAAGCGAAGGCAGGGCCTTAGAAGTGAATAAAAATGGCCATCAGCTTCCACACGGGGTCAGCCATCTTTGCCAAAATGGCCTGTATGCTTCTCTGTTGTGTGCCCTTTAATTTTTAAAAAATAAGTCTTAATTTTTTAAGTATATATTCTTGCATAGAGACAACCAGAAATCAAGAGAAAAAAGGGTGATAGAGATGGAGAGAGACAGAGACACCTGCAATACTTCTTTACTACTCGCAAAGATTTCCCCTTGCAGGTGGGGATCAGGGGCTTGAACATATATGAAATTTTGACGAGTGTGATACTGCCTGTTATGAAAGCAATGGATTGTGTAGTTCACTTTGCATTTGTCTGGTCTTGGAGTTTAGTTTGTGTGCAGCTAATTCTGCCACTGGTCTTACAAACTAAGAAAACAGAGAATTCTTCCTCAGTGAAATGCTACAACATTTGCCTTAGATTTCAGGAAAATTCAGATAAAAATCACCATAGAACCTAATTTTCTATTGTGACTTCGGTATTTGAGTGTTTAAAGGTAAAGGGTAGAGGCAGTTTATGAATTAACCTTTGGTGCTTCCAGTGTAGTCCTTCCAGAATCTTTCATAAGCTTCTCTTCCTTCTGTCTGATTTCTCCTTATAAGCACGTAATATGTTTGTAATTCACGATTATTCACAGACATCAGATCTTCTACCAGGAAGAAAATTTCCCACCAACTCTGTACAACTCAATATGAATTTAGGTCTTGGGGCTCCTACTCCCCCATGCATTTGCACTGTAAACCTGAGAACTGAGGAGAATTTCTTCCTAAAGGAACTTCTGCAAGGACTTTTTAGCATTTTAAGACCCCAGCAACTTGAACCTGTTTGACCTCAGACTTGAGTCTGACCTGTAGCAAGGCATATCATTAGCATTAGTTACTCTTTGCCCTGACTGAAATAAATAAATAAATAGGAGTGTGGGTGCCACTCCTGAAGTCCTAACAATATTTGAGTCACATAGTTCATTTACCAAGTTAGAGCCACTTTTCCTTGCTCCCAATTTATTCCCTTTACTTCATTTGTCTTATGTCTGCCTGCCATGTTGGACTACAGCCATGCCAGCACAAGGACCACATCTTACTCAGCACAGCCTCTGGCTCACTGAAAATGAGCCAGGGAAATCATTTGATCCCTACAGTTCAAATCTGCCCAGAATGGTACGAAACCATTCACTCAGTTCTCCTGCATCAAGGATCTTTTCCCTTTGGTTTCTGGAATACCTACAATGAAGGAAATGTCTCATCAACCTACCCAAGCCAAAACAACATTTAGGCCATTTCAGAACCTTTAATGTGCTACACTCAGCAAGTGGTGATAGCAGGATTGTCTGTGTATCTAGATTTCGGAGCATTCATGGTCCTAGAATGGGAAGATCTTCATACAACAGGAGAACAAGGTCTGCTTTTATTTCAGCAGTGCACAGCGCCAGGTATTTACTAAAGCAAATGCCACCCGAGGCCCGAGGGTTAGTTGGAGCAGCTGATACCCTGTGCTGCTTTTTATAACTCTTTTCTCGACATCATGCTCTACATATGTCCCATTTCATCAGGTCACGTCAACTGAAGTTGTGCCCAGTACTGCCTCCCACACCCACTGCATCACTGGGCAGAATATTCTGTGATTACTTAGAAACTTTTGTAATCATAAAAATAAACCCTTAGAAAGAAAGTGAGAGAGAAGTTTCCGGGTGCTTTGTGCAAGCAGTGGCTTTGTCACTCTTGACAAATGAGTTGTCTCTTTCATTCCACAAGATATTGGGGTAGACGGCCATCAGCAAGCTGTGAAATTGCTAGGTGCAAGAATAGAATACATACTACAGATCTAAATTGTATAGAGACTTGTGAAATGAGGTTTGGATGGTGAGTCTGCAAACTTGTGAAAAATGCTTTGCAAGGAAAAGCACTAGCTATCTTTTTTTGTTGTTTTAAAGACTGAAGAGAAAGGTGGGATTCTATTGTTAAGATAGCAATTTTTACTCAGTGTACTAGATGGCTCTCATATTAAGTATGCTGTTCTGGCCTACTGGTAAGGGTCACAAAAGATGAAAACTCCAACTATCTTGACTTCATAGAATTTACTGTTCAGAAAGAATATTGACTTTAAAATAAGGTAGCGATTATTCATTTCTTTCTCTCTCTCTTTCTTTCTCTCTCTCTTTCTTTCTTTCTTTTCTCCTTCCTTCCTTCCTTCCTTCCTTCCTTTCTTTTTTATTTTTCATTCTTTTACCAGAGCACTGCTCAGCTCTGGTTTATGGTGGGGCTGGGGACTGAACCTAAGCCTTATGCATGAAAGTCTTTTTGCATAACCATTATGCTGTCTCCCTAGCCCCACCATTTCATTTTTGAGTATATATTCTGTGCCAGGTAATATGTTAAGTATTATATGCATTATATACAAACTGCTGACTAAAATATATTCCACCACCCGTCTTTGGAAAGTCTCATTGGAACACACCCATGCCCAACTGTATACTGTCTATGACTGATTTTGCATTACAGTGGCGGACTTGAGTAGGTGATAAAAATGAGGCAGCCTAGGGGGCTGAGTGGTAGTGCAGTATGTTAAGCACACATGACGTGAAGTGTAAGGACCAGTGCAAGGACAAACGTAAGGATCCCGGTTCGAGCCCCCGGCTCCCCACCTGCAGGAGGGTTGCTTTACAGGCCACAGGCAGTAAAGCAGGTCTGCAGGTATCTAGCTTTCTCACCCCCCCCATCTTCCTGTCCTCTCTCTCAATTTCTCTCTGTCCTATCAACAACAATGACAGCAATAACAACAACAACGATAAACAGCAGGGGCAAGAAAAGGAAAAAAAATAGCCTCCAGTAGTGCAGGCACGGAGCCCCAGCAATAAACCTGGAGCAAAAAAAAAAAATTAAAAAAATGAGGCAGTCTGACCTGCTGGGCTAAAATAGTAACTGGAAAGATTTTACTTTCCTTTACTGGAAAGATTTTCCAACCTCTGTTCTATATAATTAATTTAAACAAAAAATACTCAGAAAAAATACATAAAAAGAATACTTAAAGATAAATATGGCATTTTTAATTTTACAGTTAAAATAATCAAGGGATATAGAATATTTAGCTTGGAGGAAAAACATGAGTTTTATATTCCTATTTTGCCTGACTCCAAAAATTTATGTTGTTATAATACATTCATGTACTGAAATGGTCAAAATATGAGAAAGAAAGAAATGAGAACATTACAGTTTCACAATGAACTGTATTAAAATTCAGAAAAGAGAGATCATTTTGAACTTGGAGTGGTAAGATTCTTGAATAAGACCATTTTTGAATACAGACACAAAAAATGGGTGTCAGGAATTGTCTGTTTTCAAAAAATCAAGTTCACATGTTCAACGCATGTAAAACAAAGCTGGGATTAGAATCAGGTTTCCACTCACTTAGTCCTAAGTGTGTTGTCAATTACTATGCCGAGCTATTGGATTTTTCATGTGTTGCTAATGTTGTGGAATGACAGAATTGTTTGAAATGGGAACTTGTACAACATGCCCAATGGTGTTTGGACTAAAGGACTTTGTACTTCTAATCAAAACTACATTTGTGCAGGTATTTACCATCACCCACCCACCATTTTACCAAATAAAAATTTTCCGGTGGAGAAACACACTTCTGAGACCATTGGAACCTCTGGCACTTTCACCAGCTTTAAGATTCAAATGAAAACAAGAGATGACAACAGTTAGATATTCATTTAGATCCTGCCCTGAAGAATCAGGAGATAAATGGAAAAGTGAAGTCCCATAGTCAAAGGAGGCTTACCTGATACTGTATAGCACTTTGCCATTCTTTGAAATACGAAGTAATTTGTTGTCGGTGGTGACATCATGGAAGTTGGCACCCTTTTCATTAGCAAAGAACAAATCTGGTTTCCAAATAGAGTCCAACATCGATGGGTCCAAGTCCAGGGAATCATCAGGGTACTCACTATATGCCAGTCGTGAATCGTTCCACTGTTGTCTCAGAAAAATGTTCACACGGTAGTCCTATAGAAATGCCATGCGTAAGAGTTACTTATTGCTCACTCTGACTTAAGAAGTCATGCACTTTTCCATCTCATGCTTCTCCCTTATTTGGTACAATATTAGTGACTGAGTAAAACAAACCACTTGGTTGTGTTGAGAGTGGAAACCGAGGGGAGATAAAGATGAGTGAACCAAGCCAAAACAATAACAGAACAGGTTGACTTGGCTGAATTTTCTATGTTTACATTATCCATTCCCTGAGGAAATAAAACTAACTCAAGCTGATTTTGCTGTAGAAAAAGGAAAGGAAAAGAAAAGAAAAGAAAAGAAAAGAAAACTTCTGTGTTAGGAGTACATAAGTCAGTCTGGGACAGCAGATTGTCAAATAAAACTGATTTATTTTCCAAATTAGAAATGACATGATCTCTATTGTTATTTTGCTCAGATGCTCTGGGAAGAAGGGAACTTACTCTGTAATTCTGGTAGTGGAAATCTTATTATAAGATGTTGATGTTTTAAAACTCATCAACATAAATATTAAGATGCCTCAAGTTGATATAATTATCTCACAGCTACTTACTTTTGAAATTCTTGAATATTCTATCTGAGCAGAACGTACATACAGTAGTCAGTTTGATGCCCTATTAAACCAGAGCTCTTCGTGTTTTCCTAATTTGAGCACCTTCTAACCCTGTGGGAGTTGCTAAGGTACACCCTTCACATTTCCACTTGACCTGGGAATTTCCTTCTGTGCTGATAAGTGTGGGGAAATGTCTGCCCACCTGAAGATTTCTACTTAAAAGTTCGTAGAAACTTTTGCTTCACTTAATAATCTGCACCCTGATAGAGTCTTCAGCAGTATTTCTTCCCTGATCAAACAGCAGGGCTGTGGCAGGCTTAATAGTTGTCTATTCCTGCCACTCTTGGTTATTTAGTGTAATATATACTCATTCCTTCTTATTCTCCTTTTTCTCTTTCCACGCCCATTTGTGCTATCTCTACGTCTCTGGCACCTGGAGTTGTGGCCCTTGTTCACTTTACTCTAGTGGTGACGACTTCATTTGCCTGAGAACTTACCAATTTTAACCCTGAGAGGTCCACATCCAGGGAACCAACTAGCTCTCAGAAAAAACTGGGGTGGTTTCACAACACGTGATGAAGACCAACTCAGAATGGTCAGTTTGGTTGATTCCGTCAAGTCAAAAAAAAAAAAAAGGTTGTAAAGATCAGGCTGTATGGAAAAGAGTTCCTGGGGTCAGCTGGTGCACCTGGTTGAGTATACGTGTTACAGTGCACAAGGACCCGGGTTCAAGCTCCCGATCCACATCTGCAGGCGGAAAGCTTTGCGAGCGGTGAAGCAGTGCTGCAGGTATCTCTCTGTCTCTCTTCCTCCCTTCCTATCAACCCCTTCCCTCTCGATTTCTGGCTGTCTCTATCCAGTAAATAAATAAAGATTAGGAAGAAGGCGAAGGAAAAGGAAAGAAGCTCCTTCAATCTATTTACTAAACTAAACTACCCACATTCTCACGGCTATTTATTTCAAATATTGCCATCCTGATGATCAGGCTAACAGTATTCCAGAGATGTCACTTTTTAAAAATTTTTTAATTTATTTATTGGACAGAGACAGCCAGAAATTGAGAGGGAAGGGGGTGGGAGATGTCATTTCTTTTGGAGAGTATCCATTGTAGGCCTAAAGAAGGTTAATAAATAGGAATTAGCCATCCAAACCTACCAAATTTGGAAAAGTTGAAATGTTAATAGAAGAAACCTTGACTTTCTCATTTTACACTATAGGAGCATTCCTATTTGGGAATTGCTGTCAGATGACTTTTGTTTGACATTCTACCAGGTCTGCACAGCAAATTCACAGACTTAAGAAAGTGCTGGTTAGGACCCAGCCAGGCTTCCTTTATATTATGTTTGCTCTCTGGCTCCCCTAGTGAGCCAATTGGCAGGGTGGCAGAGCCTCAAAGTTTCCTCATCATGAATTTTTGAAATCTTCTAAAGGGACCAGAGAGTTTTAACTGGAAAGAGATGACCAGTTTAATATTTTCTTGGCAACGGGAATTATGGGGAGCTTTTGAGTTTAGTTTGAGTAAAGAGTGGATACGTGTGACCTGTAGGTAATTTAAAAAAGGAATTATGAAAATAGAGTCAATTTTGCATGAAAGTATACACTAACATCAACTATGAGGTTTTTTTTTTTTCCAGGTTCCCTGAGGGAGGGGGAATTCTCTAGTGTTTTTCATTCACCCTTTTTATTATTTTTTTCTTAGAGTGAGATTCAACCACCCTTAGCAAAAAAAGTTTTGCGGGGGGGGGGGGGGCTTCAGTGGAAAGTTGAAGAGAGGAAAACCCTATCTCTTAGCCAAATCTGGAGGTATACAAACTCTAAAGTATTGCAAGTAATGATAGCTGGGAATGTCAGCTGGGAATGAATCAAAACACTCAAGTCAATTGGAGCCCTGGAAGTAGTCGTAGGATGGGAGAGTCTACTAGTAGCCAGTTAGAGAATAACAGGCAGCCAGATCATCAGGAGAACACAAGTAATTTCAAGATGCATATTGAGAGACTCTAGAGAATATTACATTAGTGACATGCAGTCTGAAAACACTGACCTTTAAAATTGTTCAATATAAAATTTACAGCTAATGTCCATTTCTCTAAAAGCCTTTCCTGTGAGCATTCTTTTCAAGTGTTTCTTGCTTTCTATTTTGAATTATAGTTATAACTCCTGATAATAGAAATTTAAGCTTTTCTTTAAAGCACTAAATGTGTTATATCACAATAGAACTATCAAATGTCTAACATTTCAAATAAATGAATTCTAGTGGTAAGTAAGGACAGGTGGAAAATTTAGAGAAGAAATAAAATATACTTTCTGTCACAATGGCAAATTACAGGAGATAACAGTTTTATTGGGTCTTTTGGAAGTATTTGTCTGTCATAATGTGTAGGAATTAGCAATGTCCATTATTTTGATTATGATAATATACCCTATTCCAAAATAAATACATACTGCAAAATTTTAAGTATAGAAAAGAGGGCCTGGGGAAGATAGCATTATAATTATTTCGATAGTTTCATGCCTGATGCACCAGTGGTTGCAGGCTCAACCCCCAGGACCACCATAAGATGGAGCTGAGCAGTGACAGGGTGTCTACGTCTCTGCTTTCTCTCTGTCTTTCTCTCTGCATCTCTCTCATTAAAATATATAAATAAAAATCTTTTTAAATGGTCACCAAGAGTAGTGGATTCATCTTGCAGGCACCGAGCCCCAGTCATAGTAAAGAAAAGAAAAAAAATAACAGAATAGAACAAAAAAGACACCATCCAGTGATATAGAGGAGTGGATAGCCAAATAAAATGTTTTCTGATGCTGTGCCTCTGTAATTTTGTCAATGTATGGTAAACATTTGACATGTGATTTATTAATGCATTATATCTGTTTATTTACACATAGGCTTATTCTTTCATGATGGTTCAAACCACAGGAAGTCTTCCTTTTATATTTTTGCTTCTAGGTTTAATAAAATATTAAATGGAAAGTAAATATTGAGAGACACACTTAAATGCAAACTGAATTTTCTTATACACTGCCTTCTCTCTCTGGAGACAGATTCTACCTCAAATAAATGACAGATTTCCTTGTACTAAAATTTGTTTCCCTACAATTGACTACCTGGGTATTGAATTAAGTATTGAAAACATTCAAACTACATATATTTATATCTATATATTGTGTACAAATACATGTGCATATATCTTTAAGTTTTCTTATATATATATTTATTATTGGATGGAGACAGAGAGAAATTGAGGGGGCGGGGGAGGTAAGGACAGAGAAATCCTCGCAGCCTTGCTTCACCATTTGTGAAGCTTTCCCTCTGCAGGTGGGGGGGTCAGGGGTTTACACCTGGGTTCTTGCACGGTGTAATGCATGCTCTTAACTAGGTGTGCCAGGTGCCTGGCCTCTATCTTTAAGTTTCTTAAAAAAAAAGAAAACTATGTGTGAGCCATGTAATCTTTATTATATTTTCAACACAAGTTAATATAGTTCCTATGTTCCATACTATTATTTGATGTCAAATTTAGAATTTCCAGAATTTTTAGCCTTTTTGGTCCCATCTGGTATGCTCATGCCACAAAGATTATTTCCTTTAATTGAATTATTTGGCACTGTTCAATTTAGTCTAGCATTTGTACATCAATATTGCTAGTCTCATAATACTCATATTAAGCCTTACACTATTACTTTTATGATTATTATTTTGGTGCCAGGGTGTAACCCAGGTCCCTTTACAAGGGACAATATATACAGTATCAGGGAGCTATAGACCCATATCCTCTTATTTTTATATATGTACACTTCCAGTTGAATTATGCTATAATGCTATCAAATATAAGGACATGGCTGAGTCCTACAGTGCTCAAGTGGCACTTTGGGTTTTACCTTTGACTACTCTATATTGTCTTCACAATCTCAAGCCTGTTTTAGCTTTGATATGTAAGCATAGCCTTGACTTTGTAGTCATGGTGAGTGATTGCTTATGATGAATTCAGACTTTAACATCACATCATTAATTTAGAGACCAAGAGCATCTTATATCTCAGTTTATCAAAATGCCAGACCTAAGGTAGATTCCCTAAGAAGTCAGAAATAAGAGCTGCAGCTAGCTGCCATCCCTGATAAATGAGCCTCTCCCTATGAGTTTCTCATGCTGCCCTAGTATGAAAAGGAGTGCCTTGTGTCCTTTCAGCAGTTACAGCACAGCATGCACAGCATAAGGGGCTGTCTGCCTCTTAGCAAGGTCCTCAGGAATGTGATTTCAGACCAGAGATTAAAAAAAAAAAGTCCCCTTGAAACAAGAAATCAGCAGAACATGTAGAATTTATTAGTTCAGGTAGAGTTTGGGGGAGCTAGAGTTATATTCTGGAGATGCTGAGTGGACATGTTTAGTACACTTTCAGTTCTCACTCTCCCTTCCTCAGTCTGTTAAATGAAGGTCAGGATCTATGGCACGAGTAGCATTCCAGCATCTACATGTCCAAATCATACACTGTCTACCCACATACTTCCAGGCAGTCTTTTAGAAGCTTTGAGGAGACTAGCTCTTCCACTTTCCAATGGACCAGCCCTGAGGAGAGCAAATACTCTTGGCTCACTGACATTAATATTCCCAAACACATTAGGAAGGAGGGCTATAAATAATGCTCCCCATCCAACAAATTCACTTGCCATCAGCAGCTAAAGGGGGGAAAAGAAGGAAAGGAAACTGACTTTCTGAAAACGAAACATAACCTATCTTATCATAGTCTTCCAAGTCTTGTAGAGCCACAAAAAATTTCTTCCACTCATTATTTTCAGCAGTGACCATTATCAGACCCACATGTCTCTTAGTGAACAGAAGTATGTATTTTGAAATAATTTATTATGATCCATCATTATGATCCATTAGAAGTTCCTTCGAATAATGTAAATATGTCGTCCTATGAGCACTAACATACCAAAAGAGTAAGAGACAATTGAGTCTGTACTTTGTGAATAGGCATCACTGACAATAATCTAGTGGGGTTTCATCAGACAAGATTGTACCCAAAAAAGGTCATGAGTTCTTAAAGCAGATAATCTTCTTTAGAACGAACACACCCCCAGTGCTACTCAGGCCATGGGATGAGAGTGGGGTGTGAGGGAAGAAAGGAAAATCAAAATATTTAGAAACAAATTGCTGAGATATTCTTGGGAAAATTCTTTCCAGAAAACATAGAGAAAATAAAAATATTATTTCCACCTTCCCTTGCCTATAGTGTTCATTCCTGTCCTCAATGAATATACACATCACTGTGCATAAAACCTAAGGGTCTGATTTTCTGATTTCACTGAAACCCAATTCAAGGACAAGTCCGATCCTGTTTCACTCCGCCCCCCCCCCCCCAAATTTTCTGAGTCAAATTTTGTGGAAATGTGGGCAATATCATGGATAGTAGAGCCCAAGGATGGCAGAATTTGGTAGTGTAAGCTTGGGCTGTGATGACACTAATATGTATCAGATAGGTTCCCAGACAATCCTCAGATCTGGGAACATGAGACCCATTCACAACTGGGCATTTCTCATGCTCTTATGAGCATCTGCATAACATCTATTTTAGTATTGGTATCTTAGATCCAGGATTGGCAACCTTGAACCTGTGGACCAAATATGGTCATAGCTAGTTTTTGTAAGTGATGTCTACGAGAGCTATACTCACTTGCTTACTATTGTTTATGACTGCTTTCATACCCAATGGGCGGAATGACTAATGACAGAGACTGTCAGACTTCTGTTTTCTGGCATTTTCTAGAAATTCTACATTTCACTACTGTAGGAAGCACAGGAATTTATTTGTTGACTCTAGTATGATGAAGTTTAAGCAATGATTTTTTAGGTTCACACCAGAGCCATAACTGAGGGAAATAAGTATATATTTTTAAAGTCAGATGAAGTTTGTATGTAAACCAAAGCTCAGAAATAAAATATAAGGAGCTCAGTGTGCATCACCTTTCTGACCATGCAATTCAGTCTGTGTCGCAGAGCAGAACAGACAGACAGACTGTTGATATTGCACTTGAGCAGTGATGGGATTTTCAAATGTTCTTATAGGAACAATGACAAAGGAAACCTTTCTAAGTGGCCAGGAAGCAGCCCATTTATTACGTACTCTCAGTAGCTTAAAGACATAGGAAAGTAAGGATATCAATAGCTTCTGTTTTCCATCTCCTTAAATGTTTAGCTTTAGCTTTTTTCTTGCATTAATGAACATTGAAAAGGGGCACATTTGCATTTTTGATTGGGGAGATTTAATCAAAGCAATGAGGAGATTTAATCAAAGCAACTTAGGAGTCTAATTAATGCAATCAGCATTAGGTCGTGCAAATATTGTCATTGAATGCCATCGTGTAAAGGTGGTGACAGTGATTTGGCTGCTGAGAGACATGCCTCTCTGTTATCAGGATAAAAGCAGGAGGAGAGAGACAGAAACTGAATGCCAAGCCCAGAGTTGAATTATTCTTTTCATGTTCAGCTTTTCATGTGAGTCACTTAGTAACTGTCAAAATTATCTTATTTATATAAAATTCTTAATGCACTTCCTCTTGTCAAAGCCCCAGAAGTCTCATTTCTGGACAATGCTATGTAGGAATAATACTTAAATTGGTGGTGAAAGTCATAATGTGTTGAATTTTGCCAGTGAAAGCGAGTGGTAAAGGTGAATTATTTTATTTGCCATTAGGACACCAAAAAGCATAATAATTTGTTAAATTTGATCCTAATAGCTTACAAGAGAAAATCAATTTTAAAAAAAGGCAGCGCTGATTTTTTTTTTTTTTAACTTCTCAAAGGCTTTATTTTCATTATTTCACTTCTTCAGTGTTTTTAAGACGTCAGCCACATAATACTTGGTCACATTCAACTCTCTTTTTATTCTTAGCTTTTCTCTTATAATAGGCTGTATACTTTATATAGGCATGCAAATTAAAGCAGCCAGGGAATTTAGGCCTTCAGTTACATGGAGACCAAGGAATGTGTGCTTTCCACATATTAATAGTACTGAATGGCCTGAAGCTACTGGTCTAACAGGCCACCTCATAGGGAGCACCTTGACCATGACATAATCTTGATGGGTTTTATAGTATTGGAAATCTTTTTCACATACAAGAAATCGGTTTGTGTATACACTACAATGATCTTTGAATTAATTTTATGTTTATGCTTTTGTTTGGAGACATCAGGCATATGCTATATTAGTAATTGTTATAAATTCTAAACTATGTTCTGTTGTCAACAAAACAATTTGTGTGTGCATACTCCCCTCCCCTGTGTTTATTACAAGGTCAGCACTATGACATTGATCTTAACTTCTTAACTGTAGCATTGCAGGGGACTTGGTTATATTAAAAATCTCCATTATGTGAAAAAAAATGGCTACAAAATATATACCAGACTTTGAAATAGTGATTTTTGAAAGATTGGAGGTGCAAATTTTGAGCTATTAAAGACATACACCATGCTTATTAATGATGATTCTACCTAGAACTAACCAAATATCAGGTATTTCCCAAATTTCCCTGGCATGATGAATGCAGAATTTTAAGTAATGAACACTTGACTAATGGCTCTCTAACATGAAGGAGTATAAATAATTGCTTTTTAGAGGGGAGTGAACTTTGGAATTAGCAATCAGTAAATGTCCCTAAAATATGTACCAGTGCTCTTCAATCCCTTATCCCATTCTTTACACGATGGCTTCAATGCTCAGTCCCACTCACCATTGTAGTTTCTGCTACTGACCCAAAGCTGTTGATAAATATGTTGCAGGTAACATTTACAGGAGGCCCTGCAAGTTGAACAATAAATAGAAAAATTGACAGGTTGTGTTCATAGCATAGTTAAGTCACGTTTTTCTCTTGCCAGTGGCATAGTAGCACTTACCATGGTGGTTTCTGTGACTGATCCAAAACTGTTGATAAAAATATTGCAAGTAACGTTTACTGGCGGACCTGTAGAATGCAATAAGAATGTTGCAATAGGCGTTGAAGCAAAAAGACAGCTCCGTCAACATTTGTGACTAGAGATATAAACAAGATTAAAATGATGGTGAGATTGCAAAAACAGAGAGAGAGAGAGAGAGACCAGAGGTTCATATAATATTTTTATATTTGGAAAATATAAGCTGAAGACTGTTAAATTTAATTCACTGTCAATAGTTATCAAAATAGTCTATTGGGTGGGTGCCTTTCTTTAACCCTAGACTTATCAACATTTTAGATGTCACCATGAGTTCCTGTGGTGATGAAATAAACTGGGTCTTGGGGTCAAAGGAAAGTGCATTCTGAATTGTGAATGGGTTAGGAAAATTCATCTTCTTTTGCGTGACACCCTTTAAATCACTAAGTTTGCTTTGATTCAGTTGATACCTCTGAATTTACACTTATCCTTCTTTCTATCCTCTGACTTCCTATGAAAAATGACAAAGAGGAAACTTAAAAAGTTAACATGTAGAAGAGAAAACACAAGTAGAACCTGAACTGGAGTTGGTGTATTGCACCAAAGTAAAAGATTTTGGGGTGGGGGTGGGGGACGGGGGAGAATACAGATCCAAAAAGGATGACAGAGGGCCTAGTAAGAGTTGTATTGTTATATGGAAAGCTGGGAAATGTTATGCATATGCAAACTATCGTATTTACTGTTGAATGTAAAACATTAATTCCCCAATAAAGAAATTAAAAAAAAAGTTAACATGTTTAAGAATTAGGTATAGGACTATAACTTCATGTTAGTATTTTGCCCCAGTGAATGTGGTGTGAAGCAAAGATTATTAATCTGACATGTGCTTTGAACAAAGATAAAAACCTGCATTTTTCTCTAGAGACCCAGAGACACTTCCTCTTTGTATTTGTCTTGTCTCTAAGTATTAACCAGACCCAGCTTTGCTTAGCTTCCTAGATTAGGTGTGTTCAGAGGAGTATGGCTACAAATTCTTTGGCCTTCAGTGATAGATAAATCACTGATGATTTTTGGTTTCATGTTCTGCTGGGGACTATACTTACTGCCTTCCTGTAGCTGCTCCCTATAGCTTTCTGAGATAAGAGCATGCTGCCATGAACTGTCAGTTCACTCATTGCTTTGCCTTATGGAAATTTTGTCTCTCTTCTCTTGATAAAGGTTCAGCAGTCTGGTGCAAGCTATGTCCCAGTTGGCTCTGTACCCAACAAGCCAGTAGGATCTGAATGAGGAGGAGCTTGGCTTGAGGCCTCTCTCAAATGCTGGTCATAAAATGACATACTCCGCATGTTTTTAAATTTCTCAAGTGCACATTGGGTATATTCAAAATGAAGAAAGGACATTTGAGCTTAACAGTTCATGTAAATACCTAGGCAAAGATTTATTGGTAAGAGAAAGAGCAGAGTTTTGGTAAAATAGATGGGTTTAAGCTAATTTTCACCTTAACTAACTCTTCTATTTTTAATGGATAAGAGTGTCTATTAAAAAAAGCTTTACCTGCATGGAATCACAGGCACCACCAAATTGCCAAAAACAGTTTTTAGTCTACTGTTTACAGATACTCCAAGCCTTCACTTTGTCCCAGTTCCTCTTCTCCTAATATCCACAGAGGTGATTTCTCCATGATCACGTCCTTCTCTGCATGATTCTGTTTTTCTGTTTAAGTTATTAATACCCAAACAAAATGAGGTTATTTTCCTTGAACATAAAATTCCTGTTTGTTTATTTGTTTGTTCTTGTTTTTATGAGAGTAACACTCAGCTCTGACTGTTGATGGTGCCAGGGGCTGAACTTGTCCCTCTCACTCACTCTCCTATACGCTATCACCACGCTGTTTCCCTAGTGGACGTAAACTTCTAGAATATATTTTTATGCTAACAAGAAATTAAGCAAGATTGAGACAAGCCATGAGAAGTTGTGTACGTTTGCTCCCCCACACACAGTGAAATCTTTTCTTTTAAATAGTCCTATTCAGATGGAAAACTCTCATAAACTCCTGTATGCAAGATAGAAAATAAATTATGGGGGGAAAGAAACAGGAGAAAAGTGAAATATCATCTTAGCAGCAGAAATGTGAACAATCATATATATGTAACACATTAAAATTAGTCTTCGAGAGGAGGAATTTCTTTCTTTTTTTTTTTTTTACAACTGGAGTAATTTTTTTTTCACATGAGGAAACTGGGAAGTAGGGGTAGACAGGTTAAATAACTTGGTTGAAGTCACGTCACAGTACTTAGAAAAGCTGAAATTCAACATCTCATCATTTTGATTACAATAACCTAAACTTTCCTTAGCTTTTTAAATTTTAATTTAACCAATGTATTGCTCAGCTCCAATTTATCTTGGTGATGTTAGGGATAGAACCAGTGACATCAGAGCCTCAGGCATGGAAGGCTTTTTGCTTTATCGTTATGCTATCTCCCCAGACCACAGTTACCTGAACTTTCAATCACTTTGCTGCACTGCATTCATTATGCAATATCCTCCCCCCTCCTGATCTGCTAACTGTAGTGATATCCATTGATTTGTATGTCTCTTGAATAATTTGATCCTTTATGTCTGGTCTCTTCTATCTTGACCATTGTCTCAAAACTCAGCTACACTTGAACATAGAATTTTAGAAAGGAAAAAAAACTGAAACACACTAAAATCTGACTGTGTGCCAGTGTCTTATCTCATTATTCAGTAATGAGGTGCTATGTGTCCTTTGACTTATAGATGAGGAAACTGAGCAAAAAAAATCTGAGGAAAAGGAGGTTAATTAATTTTTTTAGGGTCATGGAGTTTATAAGATGCAGAAATTGCTCAATTTCAGGTACAGTTTTCTAAACTACAGGGGCAAAATAATTTGAGACCAATAGAATTATCTCAGTGATGAAGTTACCTAAATTTGGATCTCTATCTGTGAGTTCTTGACAGACTTTTTTTAAACCTTCAACTCCCAATAAAGTGATTTGGAAAAAATATATAAGTTGGAAAGTTAGAAAAAAATGTTATCCTAATGTCCTTCAGCACAACTTTTCCTCTATATTTTAGCCCAATAATCTGTTTTCAGGTGTTTTAAATAATGACACAATTTTAGATGTGACCCTCCCCAGTAAATTAATGTGCTTTATAAACTGTATAAGAGAACAGTCAACATTATTTAAAGACATCTAATTGCTTTTTAATTTTTTTTTTTTGCAAAATAATGAAAGTTAAGCAGATTAGAATTTTTACTTGGAGAAAGAATTTTGTAGGCATTTACTCGCTCACTTAGTTGTCCTCTCCTTCTTTCTTTCCTTCTATTCTCTCTCCTTCTCTGTCCTATTTTTTGTCTTTTTGTATGAATTGAAGTACACAAAATATAAATGGAAGTGAAAATAGAGGTGGAATACTTTATTTTATTTATAAAAAGGAAACACTGACAAAACCATAGGATAAGAGGGGTACAACTCCACACAGTTCCCACCACCAGAACTTCGTATCCCATCCCATCCCTTGATAGCTTTCCTATTTTTTAACCCTCTGGGAGTATGGACCAAAGGTCATTGTGGGGTACAGAAGGTGGAAGGTCTGGCTTCTGGAATTGCTTCCCTGCTGAACATGGACGTCGACAGGTCGATTCATACTCCAATTCCTGCTTCTCTCTTTCCCTGGTGGGATGGGGTTCTGGGGAATCAGAGCTCTAGGACACATCGGTGGGGTTATCTGTCCAGGGAAGTTTGGTTGGCATCATGCTAATCGTGCTTGAAAGAATGACCTCCTTCTTTGACCCCCCAGCACAGAGTCTGGCAAGTCCCATGCTGTAGTCATTCTCTTTTGCTGTCTATCACTCTTTCAGATTATCTCCTTTGGGATGAATTATTAGTTTTAGTAATTCATGGAAATTTGCAATTATGTTACTTGAGAGGAATATTACCCACTAACATTTCTGCTTTTGACTCAGCTGATCAAAGTAACTGTAAGAGAGAATGAATCCAAATATTATACTCTTGCTATTCAAACTGTGGTCTGAGAACCAACTATATCACTGTCACCTTGGAATTTGTTGAAGGTACAGAGCCTAGGGCCCCATTTGAATACTGCTGAAGCAGCCTGCACTTTAATAAGGGCACTTTTCCCCCTATAGACCATTTTCTCTCTTTCAAGATCACTTTTACTTACTTTGTTTCAACCTTTATTTTTATTTGTATTATTTTTAAAAGAAAATGTTTCATAGAACAGAGAGAAATTAAGAGGTGAGGGGAAAATAGGGAGAGAGAGAGAGACCTATGGACTTGCTTCTCTACTCGTGAAGCTCTCCCCTTGTAGATGGGGACTGGGGGCTTGAACCTGGTAATATGTGCACTTGACCAGGTGCACCACTGCCTCCCTTAGTTCAGTCTTTCCCAAGTGTTCCTTGAAATGTTAACTGTAGTCCACTGATAAAATTTCTAAGGTCACACAAGTCTGGTAAGTCCTGTTGGACAAGGTTAGGCAAGTTGCAAAATGTAGATTTCCTCAAAGTTGCGCAACCGTCATCAATATTTTCAAAAGGTTTCTAGCACTTCAAACAGAAATTTTGTAATAATTTAGCAATACTTCCTCATTCATCTATTCCTGTATCTAAATTGCTACCCTACTCTATGAATTTGCTTATTCAAGATACGGAATGTATATGGAACCCTATGATGTTTCCCTTTCACACCTGGCTTCTTTCACTAAGCATAATGTTTCAAGGTTTGTCCATGATGTAATATGTATATCCCACATTTCAGATATGTGATCATCTGTTGGTGAATACTTGGGTTGCTTTCACGTGTTGATCATTGTGATACTGTAACTGAGATGATTGACTTGCTGCTTTGAGTTGTTTCAGTTAAATACGTAGGAGTGCAGTTGTGGGGCCATCTGCTAATTTTCTTTGGGGTTTCTCAAGGAACTACTTTATATCCTACTCTTTTACACAGTAATTGCATGACTTTATACTGTCTCACACAATGCATGGAAGTTCCAAACTTGCCACATCTTCTCCAACTCTTCCATTTTTTGGTTATGAGCATTCTAGTAGGTATGAAGTACTGTCTCATTGTGTTTTTTGAAATCAAAATTTCATATGCCATGATTTACAATGCAGTAACATTTCGAGAGTGCAACTTCACACCTCTATATGTATATATGACTCACCACACCCACCATCAAGTCTGTGATATTTTGTTATGACAGCCCCAGTAAACCAGTTCAAGTGCTTTGCATACATCCTTCTTGTAGCCTATAGAAAAGTTAGAACAGAGAGACAAAATAAACCATGATTATGGTGTGCTCTTTTCTTATGGAACCCTGGACCAATGTTTCATGCTGAGAATTCAGGCAGCGGCTATTTGAACTCGAAACTACTGTTTGAAAAGGGTTAGGATAGGAGCAATAAAAACCACACATTTTTTTTATTTGTGATTAATAGTGGGTTACAAGACTGGAAGGTAATGGAGTATAGTTCCACATTGCACCCACTACAAGAGCTCTGTGTCCCCCTGTTACCACATCCCAGAGATAACCACTGTAGTTCTTACAAAGTTCTAGAAACAGTTTCCTTCTGCTCTTTGTTTTTGCGCATTCATGTTCTCTAGATTCCACATGAGTGAAATCAGCCCTTAGTTGTTTCTTACCTCTATACTTATTTCGCTGAGCTTAATCACCTCCAACTCTGTCCATTTTGTCCCAAAGGACACAATATCATCGTTTTTTAACTGTACAATAGTTTTCCATGGAGTTTATATCCTGTAACTTCTTTAGCCAGTCAACTGTCCATAGGCATTTAGGCTGCTTCCATTCATTGGTTATTGTGAATAACTCAGCTATGAACATAGATGTGCATATCAAATTAGTGTTTGCATTTCCTTTGGATAAATGCCAACAGTGGTATTGCTTGATCATAATGTAATTCAAATTTTATTTGCTTAAGTACTCTCCATATAGTTTTCCAAATGGGCCGTACCAGTTTGCATTCCCACCAGCAGTGTAGTGGAATCCCTTCTTCTCCACAGCTTCTCCAATGCCTGTCATTTCCTGATTTGTTGATGTAAGCCATTATCACAGGTGTGAGGTGGAATCTCAGTGTAGTTTTAATTTACATTTTTTTAATGATAAGTGAAGCATTTCTTCATAGAAACCATATAATATTCGTAGGTGTTTGAAGTTTTTTTTTTTGTTTTTTTTTGCTTCAGTAGTCTTTTACTTGCTATCAATTTTTGACTGTTTCCAACCTGATGACACTTTCTACTTTTTTTTTTCCATTTCTGTGGGGAACCAAGAGCTTAGAGCTTCCTATTCTGCTCTTCTGCTGACATCAGCCTCTTCCTCAAAACTTTAATACACATATGATGTGGTGCTCCAGAAAGAGAGCATAGTATCTGTCATCATTTCCCAGAATCAATCAACCACAGAAGAATGTTTTATTTTGCTTTAAAAATAGACCACTCATCTCACTGACTACAGAACGTATTTCAAAGATGGCAAACATTTTGAATAAAATTAGTCTTGAAAAATACTGATCCACATAATTAACTCAATTAGCTCATTATTAAATCGTTTATTATTCAACAATAATAGTGTTAGATGATAATAATAAAACTATAAAGAAGAATAAACACAATTATGGGAGCTGTTGTAAAGCCCTGTGCTCTTGTTGAGAAGGGAATGTTTTATTGGCGTCGTCAGATTAGGTGCCTGAGATGGAGTGGTGATAAGGGGAAAAATAATCAATCAACTTAATCTGCCTCATATATTCTCTATGACTAAGTTTATGTAATGATCCTATATTCTAGGGCTGCAGCCCAGGGATGCAAGACAAAACCTCTGCTTTTGATTGAATTTGAGAATATTCCTTTTTAATTTTAAAGTATTTATTTATTTATGCCTGCAAGGTGCACAGTGCTAACATTATAAATTCACTGCTCCTGGTGGCCATTTTTCCATTTTATTGAATAGGACAGAGAAAAATTAAGAGGGGAGGGGTCGATAGAGAGGAAGAGAGATAGACGCCTTAAGACACACTTCCAAGCTTGTGAAACATCCCCCTTGCAGGTGAGGATCTGGGGGCTCAAACCCAGATTCTTGTGTGGGTCCTTGTGCTTGTTACTGCTTGGTACTATGTGCACCTAACCAGTTGCACCACTGCCCAACCCCCAATTTGACAATATTACAGTTCATAATTGGGTTCTCGTAAAGCAGTGCCCTAGATGATGTTTGTCAACACTTTTTTGTAAAGGACCAGGTGGTAAATATTTAAGGTTTTATGGACTGCACAGTTTCTGTCTCAAGTATAAAGTTCTGTTTTTGTAGTAGAAGTAGGCATAGATGATATGCAAAAAAGGTGTGATTGTGTTCCAATAAAACTTTATTCATAAAACAGATGGTGGGGGGGCTGGGCTGTGGCACACCTGATTGAGCGCACATAGTACAAAGCACAAGGACCTGTGCAAGGATCCTGGCTTGAGCCCCCGGCTCCCCACCTGCAGGGGGGACACTTCACACATGGTGAAGTAGGTCTGCAAGTGTCTATCTTTCTCTCTCCCTCGCTCACTTCCTCTCCCCTTTCAATTTCTCTGTTTCTTATCCAATTAAAAAAAAAAGGAAAAACTTTCCTCTAGGAGCCATGGATGCTTAGTGCTGGCACTGAGCCCCAGTGATAACCCTGGAGGCAATAAATAAATAAATAAATAAATAAATAAATAAAGCAGATCTGGCCCGTGGGTCAAGTTTGCCAAGACCTGCTCTGAACTATTAGAGGGGGCTGGTGAACAATAGAAATTGTTCTAGAGAAATTTTTCTAGAGATCTTTCCATCTCAGGATGGCCATGGACATAGCAGAACATAGGGACTGTAGGACTATCTTCATTGACATTAATATGTGTTTTGTGAGATGAAAACTATCCAGAAATGTTGGATGGACAATAAATCTTTAGCTGTGTTGAAGTAGCCCATCAAGGTTGAGTCATACCACTATGTTGACACAAAAGCTTGGAGGCAGTATGAAATAAAATGGGACACCAAAAACTTAATATACATTTGACTCAGTCATATGTAATGTGACTCAGGCATTACTCATGCAAGTGAATTGATAGTTGAATATTGGCTGATCTCACAAGGAAAGGAAAAACACAGGGTGAAACATGGACTAGCTGTGATCTGTCACAACAAAGCCAAGGAGTAAGTGTGTGTGTGTGTGTGTGTGTGTGTGTGTGTGTGTGAGAGTGTGTGTGTGTGTGTATCCTTGTGTGGAAGGTGGGAGGATGTCGAGAGGACACTGGGGACCCATTTTTAGAATAGAGGACTTAAATTATTGGTGGGAGTGGTGTACTGACAATCACAGCGAGATAAGAGATTATACTTGGGGCGGTAGCACAGCGGGTTAAGCACGCCTGGCATGAAGCACAAGGACCAGCATAAGGATCCCGTTTCGAACCCCTGGTCCCCACCTATAGGGGGCTGCTTCACAGGCAGTGAAGCAGGTCTGTAGGTGTCTATCTTTCCCTCTCCCTCTCTGTTTTTCCCTCCTCTCTTGATTTCTCTCTCTCCTAGCCAACAACAATGACAGCAATAATAACAACAATAATATACAACAAGGACATCAAAAGGAAAAAAATAGCCTCCAGGAACAATGGGTTTGTAGTGCAGGTACTAACTCCCAGTGATAACCCTAGAAGCAAAAAAAGAGAGAGAGATTGTACTCATGTGACAACTGATTTATACATCATTATCCTCCAAATAAAAAGTATAATAAATGAATCGATGATAAAACAAATTCAGTGTTTTGTCTACTTAAAACCTGGAGCCACTTTTATAACTTCCACCATACCATCAAAATGAAAATTATATTTGTTTGACCCCATCAAAAAATGGAGAGAGGATATGAACAGAATACTCACCAAAGAAGAGATAGAAAAGGCCAACAAACATATGAAAAAAAAAAATGCTCCAAGTCATTAATTATTGTGGGGACAAAGGATCCCTCCTACACTGCTGGTGGGATTGTAAAGTGGTCCAACCCCTGTGGAGAGCAGTCTGGAGAACTCTCAGTAGGCTAGAAGTGGACTTACCCTATGACCCTGCAATTCCTCTCCTGGGGATATATCCTAAGGAGCCAAACACACCCATCCAGACATATTTGTGTATACCTATGTTCATAGCAGCACAATTTGGAATACCCCAGTAGCTGGGAGTAACCAAGGTGTCCAACAACAGGTGAGTGGCTAGGTTGTGGTCTATATACACAATGGGGTACTACTCAGCTGTTAAAAATGGTGAATTCACCTTCTTCACCTCATATTGGATGGAGCTTGAAGAAATCATGTTAAGTGAGATAAGTCAGAAAGAAAAAGATGAATATGGGACGATGTCACTGATAGACAGAATTGGAAAAATAAGAACTAAAGGGAAAACACAAAGCAGAACTTTGACTTGAGTTTGGTGTATTGCACCAAAGTAAAACACTATGTGGTGTGGGGCAGAGCTCAGGTCCTGGAACATGATGCCAGAGGAGTACCTAGACGGGGTTGGATTGTTATGTGGGAAACTGAGAAATATAAACACATGTACACACTACTGTATTTTACAGTTGACTATAAACCGTCAGTCCCCCAATAATGAAAAACATATATGTTCTCTATAGTTACTATATTTGTATTGAACAAAAATATTCTAAACTTACAAATATCATCTGAAGAATACTTTGTGATAAAACTTGTGAAATCTAAAGAAGTTCAGTCCTAGAGACAGAGAACTTGAGTGGTGGTTGCCAGGACCTGAAGTTGGGGGAATGGGGAGAAGTTAGAGTACAAGCTTCCAGATAAAAGATAACTACATTCTGGGAATATCATAAATGGCATTGTGAATATAGTTGGCAGTACTATACCATATACTTTTAAGCAGCTAAGTGAGTAAATGTCAAATGTTCTCAACACACACACACACACACACACACACACACATACACACACACACACACACACACACACAGAGAAATCGTAATTATATAACTTTGTGGGGTGTTAATGATGGTAGTTATTTTGTAATATTAATGCTACAATGATCCATCATCTTGCAATTTCTAAGTGTGTAAATTAATGTTTTATACTTTAAATCTATGCAGTATTATATATCAGTTTTGTAGCAATATCATTTAAAAAATTAAATGAGGGACACAATAAAGATAAAACCTAATCATCAAGAAAGCAGAGTCATATTTGCTAGTTCTGCCTCAGTTATATTCTTTCCAACACTACTGTAAGGTGAAAGACTTGAGAGCAGAAGGCAATCTTTGAGTTTCAAGATGAAATATTATTTTTTCTCTCTTGTCACAAATTGACATGAATGGCATTTTCATTTTTCATTTTATTCCTTGTAAATAATTTAATATGTCCTCAAGTACCACAATTGCTTTACTGTGGGGCCCCTGGATGGGAATGGAATAATAAATGTATGTGTTTGATTTATACAGAAATTAAATTTCCTTTGGAATAAGATTTTTGTCTAGTAGAAAGAGTCTTGCCAATAGCCCAAGAGCTAAAAGGGGAAAATAAAGCAGACAGAGGAAGTGGGAAGATGTATAGCTAAGGGTCAGAGCCTTGCTATTTGAAAACGAGGAAATGCTATTTCTTATAATGGCTTCCAGTGTTGTGTGGTGCTTTCATTCCCATGAGAGAGCCTGGGGGGATGGGAGGATTGCAAGGGGAGCTGACAACTTTTCATGGGGTCACTCTGTGAGGTGTGATTTGAGGCATTTAACCTGAAAGAATGGAGGAAGGTTTTTATTTATTTATTTATTTTTATGTATGTATGTATGTATTTATTTATTTAAAAAAGGACACATTAACAAAACCACAAGATAAGAGGGGTACAACTCCACACAATTCCCACCACCTGTAACCTTAGCAAAGGAAGGACTGCAAAAGCTGAATAAGGGCAAGAGACTGGCACACTTTAATGATGACTCCTTAGTCACTATCAGGCCACCCCATCAGCTGGGGCCCTATTCGGGGAGTCCTGAGATTCCCAAACAGACATGATGGGCCTAGACCTCGAATAAATCCCTCTCTCCATTGTTACCGGTCATCTCTATCAGGAACAAGAAAACAGACCCCTTTGTGGGCCCCCATAGGACCTTGCCCTCAACTTGGATCAACAACGGTAGAGACTATTCCATCCTCTGAAGGGAGGCTGGACAACATACTCTATGCTACACCTGAGGGATATGGGTCCTGATATTGGGGCAGCTTGGAAATTCCTACTTATGACCACAGAATGTGAGCTCAGATCTACAGGGATGCAGAGGTCACATAGGCTCCTAAGCTGAATATGGGCCCTAGACCACATCAAATCGGTGGGGTTTACAGTCAACAATATTTATACCCCTCACCCATATTAGGGAGGAAGGTTTTTTAATGGTTTGTTTCTGATAGAGGGTGAGAGACAGAGAGAAATGGAGATATAGAGGAGAGATAGATGTAGCACTACTCCAGCTCTCATGAAGCTCCCCCTGCAGGTGAGGGAGAAGCATTGTTTGTTTTTGTTTTTATGTCATGACTATAATGAGAAACAGTCATACAAACTAACTTTGTTTCAGTCTTATTTAATATCTGCTGCAAATGAATTATATACCATTTGTTCTTCTGCCTAACACATTGCCAAAATGTGTTTGCCAATCCTAACACATTCAGTTTGGTGGTTGGCAGCCAGGTCTGTGCAAAGGGCAAAATATTCATAGAAGTAATGAAGCTGTATATTTCCTGATTGCTGCAACCTTATGAGATAAGGGCATTCAGCAGTTTGCTTTGGTACAACTGTGTTGATAAAATAATGGGGGCCACATGGTGGCACACTCAGTAGAGTGCATAGGTTACCATGCTAGAGGACCCACATTCAAGCCTCCACTCCTCACCAGCGGGTGTGGGGGTAACTTTATGAGTGGTGAGTCAGTGGTGCTGGTCTCTCTCTCCTCCCTTCCCTCCCCATTTATCTTCATCTTTATGGGAATAAAGGAAAGAAAACGGGAGAGGGAAAGCTACCAGATGCAGGAATCTTTGTAGCGGCACCTGGCCCCAGCGTTGGTGGGAGAAAAAGTGAAAAAAGAAAAGGTCATGAAAATACCAGACAAATCAATTAATTAGAATCTAAGAAAGCTTAAGTATTAAAGTACCAAATGGAAGTTTCTGTGATTATCTCCCGGTAATGACCTCCAGTTGTCAGCTGCTCTCACACAATCATGAGTGAGTGGACAAATGTACACACAAATGGTGTGTCAGAGGGCTTTGTGAATGCTGGCAAGTTCCTTCTTTCCGTCCTTCCTTCCTTCCTTCTTTCCTTCCTTCCTTCCTTCCTTCCTTTCTTTCTTTTTATTTATTTATAAAAAGGAAACACTGACAAAACCATAGGATAAGAGGGGTACAACTGCACACAATTCCCACCATCAGGACTCCGTATCCCATCCCCTCCCCTGATAGATTTCCTATTCTTTAACCCTCTGGGAGTATGGACCCAAGGTCATTGTGGGGTGCAAAAGGTGGGAGGTCTGGCTTCTGTAATTGCTTCCCTGCTGAACATGGGCGTTGACAGGTCGATCCATACTCCCAGCCTGCCTCTCTCTTTCCCTAGTGGGGCAGGGATCTGGGGAATCAGAGCTCCAGGACACATTGGTGGGGTTATCTGTCCAGGGAAGTCTGGTTGGCATCATACTAGCATCTGGAACCTGGTGGCTGAAAAAATAGTTAACATATAAAGCCAAACAAATTGTTAACTAATCATGAACCTAAAGGCTGGAATAGTGCAGATGAAGAGTTGGGTGTGTGTGTGTCTCCATTGTGTAGATAGCTAGTAGGCATAGTTTAGTTATATTCCAAAAGGCCTGTGGCTATACTAGTTTTTTTTCTCTCTCCCCCCAGCCTGAAATCTGATATGCAGGTGAATCCAAGTTATTGTCTGGGAAGATGATGACATGGCTGGAAAAAGGACCAGAAAGCTGGATCAGGGAAGAGAGTAGCCCCAAAATATGGGAAAGGTGTATAAATATTGTTGACTGTAAACCCGATCAAATTGATGTGATCTGGGGCCCATATTCAGCTTAAGAACTTATGTCACCTCTGCATTCCTGTAGATCTGAGCTCACATTCTGTGGTCATGAGTAGGAACATTCCAAGCTGCCCCAATATCAGGACCCAATTTCCTCAGGTGTAGGTAGCAGAGTATGTTGTCCATCCTCCCTTCGGAGGATGGAATATTCTCTACCGTTGTTGATCCAAGTTGAGGGCAAGGTCCTATGGGGGCCCACAAAGGGGTCTGTTTTCTTGTTCCTGATAGAGATGACCGGTAACAATGGAGAGAGGGATTTATTCGAGGTCTAGGCCCATCATGTCTGTTTGGGAATCTTAGGACTCCCCGAATAGGGCCCCAACTGATGGGATGGCCTGGTAGTGACTAAAGAGTCATTGTTAAAGTATGCTGGCAAGTTTCATCTTTGCTTGATGTGCATTTCTCCATGATTTAAAAAGAAGGGATAAGACAAGTTCCCTTATCTTATACAGGACTTTAACTTTCAAGAGAGAAAGTAGGTGCTATTAATAGTCCCACAGAAAAATAGGCATAAGCTGGAACTGTTCTGGCAAAACCTGGAGACTATGGGTCATACTGATGTAAAATAAATGTGATGTAAGACTACAACCGTTATTTCTTGTTTTTACTACTAGATCTGCTTGCTACTGTCTGTGAATTTCAAAGATCTTATAGAAATTCTCTAGGCCTGCTAATTCTGTAGCGTGGGGATAGTTTATTTGCCTTGACTGAGAATGAGTAACTGTGTGTGGAAACCCCAGTTTAACTGCTTAATAAATTGTAATTTACTTATAGTAGTACTGTTACTATCATTTTTACAAGTTCACTGACTTCAGAAAATATTTCTATGCAAGAAGGTACATCATCAAACTCATTTTAATGTGTTCTAAGCTGAAATGCTAAGACTACAACTTAGATCTCTCAACACTCCCTGTGCTAATATTTATTGCAATGATGGTCATCTACTTCTCTTTTTCTTTTCCCATAAACTCAGTTTTTCCTGTATTCTGCACAATTTTTAGAAGGATCCAACTACCTTTTATAACTTTATTTCTGGTAATTGTGCATTAACTTTCTTCATGTCTAGACAACTCTGTTGCCCCATGGGTTTAAAATAATTGCTGCTAGCTTCTTTATTTGAAATAGTTTCTTATACTTGGGGCTATTGGCATTTGGGCTATAGCATTCTTTGGGTAGTCTGTCCTGTCCATTGTAGGATGTTGGTTTTCTCACTGGATGACAATAGCACCCATCCCTCTGTGGCCCTCCTTGTAACAACTAAAACAGTGTCTAGACATTGCCAAATGACCTTATGAGAAAAAAATCACCCCAACTGAGAACCACTAAGTTATGGAAAAGAGAGAAAGATGGCAAGATGCATAGAAGTTATTTCAGAAGGATTACAATTTATGTAATAATGAAGTGAGTTTCAAATTATTCTGTTCCTTCAAACATGTTAATGTTGTAGTAAAATATTTTTCTTGGTTATATAGTCTCTCGTAAGAAGGGCATCTCATATATTTCAAGAACTATGACTTAAAATGGGTTTTAATGTATCTAAACACAGTTCAGGTGGAAGCATGGCAATATTATAAAACTTAAGATTCTTTTGTTGGGTCTGTTCATCAGCAAATTAAGTTTGGTGTCTCTTTGTAAACATTTGCTAAATTTTGTGCATGCCTGCTTTATACATCTTCAATCATTTATTAAATACACTTTTTGCCTTCTTCTAATTATCTTCTGCAATTAGATGGCTAATTGTGGGGGTAGATATAAGAAAATCAAGATTTAAGGACAAGTCTAAAACAATTTGTCGAAAAATCCTTTGGTCATTCTGTACAAAATGTCAGATGAAAGAAAAAGTATGTGCCTACCCAAAACATCCCAGAGAGGCAATTTTGGTTAAGCCTCTTTCTAATACAAGTGAACTGCTGGTTGTTGTTGTTGTTGTTTTTTCATTCATTGCAGGATCACAGAGACCTGAAAGTGAGTAGTTTCTGTTTTGGGAGATTTAAGATACTTAGCTTGTGGTGACAGGGTTCATTTCCTGTTTTAAAGTTCTTAGAGACTACATGGAACCTTAATGTTGGGAGTAATTTGTAAGCACGATTTACATATATTTCTATTTATGCTATAATAAAATGTCCTCAGATGGAGAATTGCTGGGAAAAACAAGATTCTTGCTACCCTGGGAATGCAATAGACAGTAAATAAAGACCCGTTTAGCCTTTTAAAAATGACAGTTTTAAATGCCATTTGGAATTAGTTTTGAAATGTGCCAGTCCCTGTTTGGGCGCCATTTGCTGGGCTGGCTAGCTTTGTGGGCAGGAGACAGATGACCAGGGACTCATGGCTGAGCTGAGAAGCAGTATCTCCTTTATTAATCAGATACATTGCCTTTTATGCATCTCTTCACCAGAAGTGGTAAGGGAAAGGAAATGACTAGGAGAGGGGGCGGACCAAAAAAAAAGAGCACGAACAGAACATAGAAAGCTTCCATCTAACCAGTGGGGATTAAACCAATACCCTGCAGGCATGGCAGGATCCAGGTAAAACAGTGATTATGTAAATAGACCACATCACAAGTAATAGAAGCAAACCTAATGTGATGATCAAAACAGAAGGTCTTATAAGCAGAATTTAGAAGCATACCAACAGAAATGAAGTGATCTGGTAATTTCTCTTAAACCCAAATGATATTTCCTTTCATTTTAGGAAGTAACAAAAATAGAAGTAAAGATGGTTTTTCTCTCATGTTAATTGAATCCTTTACTATTTTGCAAAATGCATAGCAAGTTCATTGACTTGTTAGATCCTGACAAATTGAAAATGGATTTTTCCATTAATAATTTTAAAGAAAGAACTGTGCAGTGTTTTGGAGTTGTAATAATGGTATTGGTGGATAAAATCCACCAATGTACATATGTGTGTGTCTGTGTTCAAGTTTTTTCATTCCTACAAAGTCTACTTCAAATGATAACGTACTCGAATTTTTACACAGTCTTCTATACTTGAATATCTTCATTCTTGGCACTTTAATATCTCCATAGCACCATCTTGTTTTATAGCAAGTTTTCCTATGTTTATAATCTTTTCTAGTATACGTTAGACATAATGTCTCAGCTCTGACTCAGTGTAACAGTCCTTCTAGGTATTTAGTATAGTTCTATGCACATAGTAGGCATTTGTACATGCTAAATGCATCCTGTTAGTAAGATGGTAAACCCTTTTATGTTAGGACATACTGGTGATATCCCAAGGATTCTGTGCATTTCCATTTCATTTTAGAACAGCTCTCAATACAAGGCATTTCAACCTCATCAGTTGGCCTTGATCTTTTCATCTTCAAAGGGTAGTTTATTTAAAAAGATATACTTGATTTAAATTGATTGTTTCACCTCAGCATGGGAAATCATAAATAAATTCTGTTTGTTCTCATTCCTGAGCACTCAACAAAGTGAAAAAAAGAATCATGACGAACATATGGCAGTTATCAGCAAGTAGCATTGCAATATGGCTCTTTGAAACTTTTACTGAGCTTCCATTCAAGATGGGGGGTTGGGAAACTTCTTGCTTGACTGTTGTTCTCCCTCCTGACATCATCTCTCACCAGTGTAACGTGGAATAATGGGACTAATTATACATTCAGAGCTGGGAGAGTTTGCTTTAAATCCAGACTCTGCTGTGTTGTGTGATGCCTGTAGCTTATCATGCAGGACTCTAGTTTCCTAATCTATAAAAGAATACCTTTATCTAACTCTCCAGATTCATTGGGAGGATTGAATATGATGGTGTGTGTGTGTTATATATTTATTTTTCTGTTGCTATTTCTTTCCCTTGCCAAGGAAGGATTTTCCTCCTAAACCTTGATGTTTCCCTCTTTATTTAACAATCTGACGAACTTTTCTCAAGCACTGTCTCTCTACCCTACATTTTGTGATTCTCACCCCTATTCATAATGTTAAGAAAAAGACCAGGATGTTTAAAGTATGAATAGGCTAGAGGAATAAATGCCATCTACTCTTTTCTGATAGAGTAGAATTGTGCTGTTGAATCTAGCAATTATGAGAATAGACAAACATTTTGCTTCAGTGGAAAAATTACGCATTGTCTGTAGTACAAGCTTCTGTGTTCTCCAACAGACTCTAAAGGAACTATTTTCATTGTGTAGGTTATAATGTATAGCAATGTGAAATATCTCTTGCTTAGAGACATGCAAATTCTGCCTTATCCTATAGAGGTTCCAGTAGCTTCCACCCCCACTGTGGAAGAGACTTGTTTTGCCTTCATTTTGCACGTTCATTTCAGTATCCTTATTTATAAATGTGTTTGCTCTTGAAAAAATTTCTTTGAAGTTATATATATATATATATATATATATATATCACCTGATTACTTTAGTGATTAATGAGTTAAATGAAATCTTTAAGGTATACTCATCTTATATATGCATATATGAGTTGTGATTTTACCTTGTTTTTGAAAATTATCTTGTTAATGTGGGATATTTTTGAATAAGAAAGGATTACCCTTTGGAAGTATTTGATTTAGAGCCAGGCTTTGAATTTGGAGACCTTAATCTGTTCTACTGTCCAAAGAGATCTTAGAGGACCATGCCTACCGAAGAATATACCTAAGCTAACTTCTCTCCTGTATGGCTTCTACAAATCTGGACTTATTTCCTCATTAGGCATTCTGTACCATTTCTCTGAGGGTGTGAAGGTCACCATTAAACTGTCAGGAAACAAAGTTTTTCTATATTTTTTCTGTCAGCAAGGAATGTAAAAATAGAAAACCAGAGTTCCTGACTTCTCTACTAGTGACTAGGACAGACACTTCCCTACTGCAGAGGGAAACCCGGAAATCATGGTGCTTGTATTTATCTGTGCTCACATTTGACAGGTAGACTCCTAGCTGTTATGTAGCGTGGTGCTTCCACGCTTCTCATCTCATGGAACAGTATGCATCTTTGTATACAGTTTGATTAAAGGAAAATTCATAGGATTTCTGTGTATTGGATGCTTGCTTCCTTTGGGTTACCCACAAGTAAAGGATTCAGGTAGAAATAGTTTACACAGGAGGTGAAGGATACACCAGTTGGGAATTAATAAGTGAGCTAGGGTAGGGAAAGAAGCCAAGAAAACTTCCTTTAGCAATTTCTTTATCCCATGAGCAACTATGGAACATACACTCTTCTGAACTATTCTGCTTAAGGAGAGAAAGAGCTGGAGGATTTTACATCAACTCCTGTCAGTAATTAGATAAGAAAACTCTCTCATCTTCACTTCTGTGTACCATAAGAGTGGGCAGAGTGGTAAGGAGTCAGATATATGGACTGGGCACTGATAGTGTGCCTGTGAAATCCTTGAGTCCCCAAATGTTTTTGATCCTGCATTTAGTAAACTCACCCTCTATCATGGCAGAATGATGGGTATCAGACTATTTTGAATAACAATGAGAATAACTTTTTTTTTGTCATTGCTGTGGTGACACTGCTGTGAGCAGACTTTTTCAGGTTGAAAGAGAGACAGAAAAAAGGGAAAAGATACCAAAGCACCAAATATTCCCCAATTCGGTGGGAGCTGGACTCAAATCTGCTTACATGCATGGCAAAGCAGGCACCCTCTCAGGTGAGCTATCTTACCAGCCGAGTAAGAGTGAAGAGAGAGGGGGGTCGGGCGGTGGTGCAGTGGGTTGAGCACATGTGGCTCAAAGCACAGGGACTGGTGTAAGGGTCCGGGTTCGAGCCTCCGGTTCCCCACCTGCAGGGGTGTCGCTTCACAGGCGGTGAAGCAGGTCTGCAGGTGTCTGTCTTTCTCTCCCCCTCTCTGTCTTCCCCTCTTCTCTCCATTTCTCTCTGTCCTATCCAACACAACAACGAACAACACCAACAATGGCAATAATAATAACCACAACGAGGCTACAACAACCAGGGCAACAAAGGGGGGGGGGAATGGCCTCCAGGAGTGGTGGATTCATGGTGCAGGCACCGAGCCCAGCAATGACCCTAGAGGAAAAAAAAAAGAGTGAAGAGAGAAAATAATGTCCTCTCACTCACCATAGTTGAGTTCAGTCTTGAGGTTGTTGTTCTCTCCCTAGGCGCCCTCTCACACCATGTGTTCATGAAAATGGACAGCAATATCACATTGGGCCTTGATAGGGTGCATTTGCACGTATGAGAGTTTGTATGGGTTGGTTAAAAAAAAAACTGTGGGTTTTGTACTCATAATCCTCACAATTTGGTGAGGCTGTAAAACAGCTCTAACTTCGGGACCAGTGGTGGTACCTCTGGTTGAGTGCATATGTTAAAATGCACATGGTCCTGGGTTCAAGCCCCTGGTCCCCACCTGCTGGAGGAAAGCTTCAGGAGTGGTGAAGCAGTGCTGCAGATGTCTCTCTATCTCTCTCCCTCTCTGTCTCCACTTCCTCTCAATTTCTGGTTGTCTCTATCTGATAAGTAAAGATAATAAAGAAAATTAAAGGGGCCAGGTGGTGGTGCACCTGGTTGAGTGCACATTACAGTGCATAAGGACCCAAGTTTGGTCCTGCAGGGGGAAAGTTTCACGAGTGGTGAATCAGGGCTGCAGGTGTCTCTCTGTCTCTCTCCCTCTCTATCACTGTCTTCCCTCTCAAATTATAGCTCTTTGTCCAATAAATAAAATATTTAAAATAAGAAAATAAAAGAAACAGCTCTTGCCGGGCTAGCATGAGGGTGTTTCTTCCCGGGCTCTCTGGGTTGGAGAGAACTCGACCAGAGCCAACCTATGCTGCTGCTTACTCAGCAACGCGGGAGAGAGACTAGGAACTCATGGCGGAGCGGAAACGCAATGTGTCTTTATTGATCAGAGACCATGCTTTTATATATTTTTTACCGGATGTGGCAAGTCGGAAAAGGAAATGGCTAGGAAAGGGGGTGGAGAAAAGGAAAGAGCAGGCTAATGGTAGAAACTCCCTTAACAACTGTTGCGAAGGTTTTAACCAGTGGGATTAATTAATACCCTGAAGGCAGGGTGGGTCTTGAGGTAGAAAGAAGATAGACCAGGCAAAATAGTGATTATGTAAATAGGCCGTAATGTCAGCAATGGAGGATGGAGCAGGGGGGGCTGCCCGACAAGCTCTAATTTCATGTGTTGTACCAGACTCAATAAAGCAGTCTAGGCAAAGAAACCCTTTAATGAGAAATGGCCATATCCCCAAAATCTCTGGTGATGGAGATAGAAATTCTCCCAAGTTAGAAGACAAATGTCATTCTGTCTTCTTTCTCTCCAATCAGAAATGCTGTGCATTTGCAAACACAGACACTGGGGACCTGCCTATTGATTAACATGTAGGCCTTTTTGTTTTGGAAATGCCAGTGGCATCCTAAGAGATCACTGAAAAGCCACCACAAGGAGCATAGCTTCAGGAAGTACGTGTGTGAGTTTCAGCTCCAGCCAGCCTGGGTTTGACCAGCTGCTATGCTGACTGCTAGAATTCTGAACTTCAGTTTCTGGATCTGGGAAAAATGGGGTTGGTAATAATAGTACTTACAATTTTGTAGAAAATAAGTGAAATTGTGTCACACACTGTATGTAACATGTCATGAGACATACGTCTTTGTAAACTTCACATGACTTCAAATCCTTACCTTATTCACATGTTAATATAAGGTTACAGGCGAGGAGAACCCCTCTTTACACAGTACTTCAGTCATTATCAACTCCCTTACACAGAACTCCTAGTCTCCTCCACATAATCTGTATGTACCTGCCTGTTTATATGGATACAGATTAGCTTGTTTCTCTGACTTGTTTTATATGTGTTGTTTCATTTGTTCAATAAGCTGATACATTTCTAAAGGACAGAGCTTGCCTGTTAACTCCTTCAGTAAGTTCCTAAACTCCCTGTAACTCAGACACATTATAAGCAGTTTCTCCAAATGTTTTGTGATTAAATATATACCTTGTTTACAATGTCAATTTGACCTTACAGCAGTAGCAAGTGCTTGCTCTGCTTAAAGCCAAGTATGTTAGAGAACTGACTCCTTAGTTCTTTACTGCATTATGCAACAACCCTTACTCCTCTCTTCCTTGAGCAAGCTTGGACTCTTCATATATATTGGAAAGTAATCACAAAAGAGTCATATTTTAGATTTCAGGTTTTAGACTAAGCATTTTCTCCCACTATGGCCAGATGATTGAGATTATTAAATGAAAACAACAAACAAAATAAAAACAGTCCCCAGATAGTAAACTGCACTAGGAAGTAGACTATGGGACTAGATAAGATGCCAGATGGAAGGGCATACTTTTGGTATGTCAGAATCAGCATTTTCTTGGAATATATTTAAATACATCACAAATTTGTACTCGATGAAGATGTAAGAAATAGCTATAAAAATGCCATTAGTCAGAGATAAAATCTTGGAATGTGTAGTACATGAAGGTAGCAGCTGCCTCCCCTACAATCTACAGGCTAATCCCATCCATTCCAAGCAGAGAGCTTCTGCGCGATTGAAGAGAAACACTCTTTGCTCACTCATTTAACTATTCATCACATATTTATGGAGAATTAATAACATGCTCCAATCTGAGGAGGCAAAGCTGAATAACAAATAGATCTGAAGGCCAAATGCTCCAAAGGCATGTGTGAGCTTTTAGACTCACAAAGCCCCAGCATGACTCTGTGATTAAGAAATGAGATAAACCCAACTCATAACCTTGGTGTCCAGCAGCACAATCACAACTTTTACTATCTCATTGTGGTAACAGGGCAGCCTTACATCAGACTGTCTAAGATTGAAGCTAACTCTGTACCCTTCTTAGCCCTCTGATCATGAGCCAACTACATAGCTCTCTGCTCTCAGTTTCCTTATCACTGAAAGAAGCACAATTCTACTATACAGGTATTAGGAGCATTACATGAATCAATATGCAAATGCTTAAAAGCATGTTTATGATAGGGACTTAAGTAATTTGAACTAATATCAGTATTATTGACTCTTTCCAGCCCCTACTATTCATTTGTCTCCCCCTTCCCTTCTTTACTTCCTTCCTTCCTTCTTTTTTTTTCTTCCCTCCTTTTTTTCCTTCTTTTTCTTTTTTCCTTTGTTTTTTTCTTACCTAAAACATGTTTTTACAAGCCTTTTTGCTTCAGAGACACAATTTCATGCCTACCTAAAATATATATTAGCATGCCTTGCTCACCACTGAAGTGCCACTTTCCCATCCCCATGAAATTTAAATACTGTGAAATATGTGGATGGATACCATGAGGAATATGGGGCTGGCCAAGAAGGCATTGGGTGAATAACTTAAACATGGAGCTCTATTACTTATCATCTTTTGTCTGAATAGTGCACACAGTTCCTTCTGGCTTCACCTTCCAGGTCTTGTATTTAAAATATGTTTTAAAAATTCCTGTTTAATAAACCTCAGAAGTATATTTTCAGTTTTTATGATGTGTTTAACTTGCTATAAATACATTCTAGATGTCTGGGTGATATATTCTGATGGCAGAGAGGACATCTAATCCCTTTTTCTTCTTCCTGGCATTAGTATTCTGAATGATGAACCTATACACTCACTTCTTCCCACTTTTTCAAATCTCATTGACTTCACAATCAGTAACAATTTGGGCTTTTGTCTCTCTTCTCTAGACAGATCTCCCTCGTGGAGATCAGGCATGCTCCATTGACCAAATATGGCCCCTTGTCTCTTTCCACTCAACATTCATGCATTACTTGACATGATTCATTTCCTCATCCATAAAACTCTTCCCCATGATTTCCATTTTATAAATAAAAACTAGAAAATAAACTCTCCCCTTGACATCCTTCATTCTTATCTTTCTCAAAGTCCTCTTCTAGTTTTTCTGACCACTCCTTTTCCATATTCCTTGTTGAGTCTTCTTCTTATAATCACTCCATCAATGTTCATATTCCTAGAAGTCTCATTCTAATTCCTCCTCTCTATTTATTCTGTTGCCCTGAGTGATCTTTATTAACATTGTCATGATCTGCTGGCTTCCATTCCTATATTTCTAGCACTAGCATCTGTCCTTAACTTCAGACTAACCCTTTCAACTGGGAATTATGCATCTCTATGTGGATCTGTGGCAGTCATATCAAATGTAATATGCCTAAGGCATGAACTGATTGTCTTTGTTAGCATCTTCTTCTTATATCTACTCTTTGAATGAACAATGTACCTTCTACTCAGTTGCCTAAACTGGAACCTTGATCCAAATAACACCTTTGCTCTTATTCACTCCATAAATGTCTGTTATACCTCCATACCTGCCTGAGGCTCCAAAGTCCCAGGTTAAAATCCCTGCACCACCATAAGCCAGAGCTGATAAGTACTTTGGTTAAAAAAGAAGAAGAAGAAGAAGAAGAAGAAGAAGAAGAAGAAGAAGAAGAAGAAGAAGAAGAAGAAGAAGAAGAAGAAGAAGAAGAAAGGAAGGAAGAAAGAAAGAAAGAAAGAGAAAGAAGGGGGAGGGGGCACAGTGGCACACCCAATAAAGTGCACATATCACCAAGCATAGGTATCCAGGTTCAAGCCACTGCTCCCAACCTGCAGTGGCATCTGCTTCATGAGCTTTTATTTCTCCCTATCTTCCCATCCTCTCTCAATTTCCCACTTTCCTATCTAATAAAAACAATTTGGAAAAAAATGGCTGGCAGGCACAGTGGATTTGCAGTGTTGGTACCACTGAGCCCCAGCAATAACCCTGGAGGCAAAAAAAAAAAAAAAAGGAGAAAAGAAAAGAAAAGCTAGAGGTTAAAATGCCAATGAGTTTTTTTTAAGGGCTAGAGAGGTAGCTCAGTGGTAAAGCACATGTCTTCCATGGAATGATAGAGCATAACTCTGGCCTCTGTCTCGCTCTTGTAATAAAAATCCTCATTTTAATTCTCTGCTTAGAGTCTAGGACAGTGCTATAGGCATAATGAATCCATGACATATGTCTGCATGTGACTAAATCTGTTCGCTCACCACTAGACATTTATTAAGTTTCTACAGAAATAGAAAGTGCATAAAACCTAGGTGTCTAAAGATAAGCCAGAACCATCCTATAATAGGAAAGCTATGTTAAAAATACACACAATATATTGGAAGAATTAACATTATTAAGATGACCATCCTACCTAGAGCTATATATAAATTCAAAGAAGTCCCTATCAAAGTTCCACTAAATTACCTTATAGGTATAGAAGAAATAATGCAGAGGTTTAACTAGAAACAGAAAAGTCCCAGAAACACCAAATAATTCCTGAGAAAAAACATAACAAGAATGCAGGCATTGTACTTCCTGACTTAAAACTATGCTACTGAGCTATAATAATCAAAACTGCATGGATGTGGTATAAAAACCGACACACCAACCAATGGAATAGAAGTGAGAGCACTGAAATAAGTCCTCACACATATAGATAGATGGTATGTGATAAAGGGGTCCAGAGTATTTACTATAAACCATTATTCCCCCATATTAAAATAATTATGGCAAAAGAAAATAATAAGTAAATGAATACTCTTTAGATAAAGTTTATATGAAGTTCAAAAAATGAAGAAAAAAACAAAAGGCATTTGACAAGATCCAACATCCATTTATGATAAAGACTCCTCAAAAATTGGGAGTAGAAGGACAATTCCTCAACATAACAAAGGCCATTTAGTTATTTTTTTCAAGCTTTTTTATTTATAAAATGGAAATATTGACAAGACCATAGGATTAGAGGAGTATAATTCCACACAATTCCAACCACCAGAATTCCATATCTTATCCCTCCCCTTGAAAGCTTTCCTATTCTTTAACCCTCTGGGAGTATGGACCCAGGATCATTATGGGGTGCAGAAGGTTGAAGGTCTGGCTTCTGTAATTCGTTTCCCACTGGACATGAGCATTGGTTGAGCAATACTCCCAGCCTGTCTCTCTCTTTCCCTAGTGAAGCATCAAGGCTGTTTATGACCAACCCACAGCTAACATAGGGGAAAACTGAAAGCTTTCTTCTTAAAATCAAGGAACAGACAAGGACATCCACTATCACCACTGTTATTCAACATAGTCCTCGAGGGCCTCACCACTGCAAGCAGACAAAAAAGAGATATCAAAGGTGTACAGATTAGAAAGGAAGAAATCAAACTATTTGTGGACAGCATGATGTATGAACTTCATCTGGAAATGATAGAAGTCCCAGGAGAATTAATTTCAAGTGTTATGGGAGGCCTAGAACATGGAATATTCTAATACTAGTATTTTCTTTCTCTCTCTATTTTTTTTTTCAGTTTTTCCCCTTTGTTGCCCATTGTTGTTATTGCTGTCATCATTGTTGGATAGGACAGAGAGAAGTCGAGAGAGGAGGAGAAGACAGAGAGTAGGAGAGAAAGATAGACACCTGCAGACCTGCTTCACCGCCTGTGAAGCGACCCCCCTGCAGGTGGGGAGCCAGGAGCTCGAACTGGGATCCTGATGTCAGTTCGTGCGCTTCGCGCCGTGTGAGCTTAACCCACTGTGCCAGCACCTGGCTCCCTCTAATACTAGTATTTTGAGCTCTGCCATCCTTTGTGTGACAGCTCAACTTGCTTTTCTTGTGCATTCAGATACAGATATAACCAGTCAGGCAACCCAGAGCAGCTATACTACAGCTTTTCTTTAAAAAGTACAGAAGTTTATTTCTGATCTTAGCTTCCTTTTAGTGTCTACTTTTATGCACTCTATATTTCTTTCCACCTGCCACATCACCTTTCAGAAGTCAATAACTTTTTCCAATTTTTTTTCTGTTTTCTATGGCATATTGCCTGGTATCACTGATGGATACCTTTTGTTACTAGCCTCAACTGCTATGCTCTATTGCTGACACAAATAATTTACTCTGACATTTATGTGGAAAGTTAGACACTGAGGGGATACCCACTCACTTACTGGACATATAAGCAGTAAATTGCAGCACACATTGTTAGTGCCTTGCCCCAGATTCTTAGTTAATATTTACAGAGTACAGAGGACGTGTGTCCTGTGGTGAAGGACTCCTAACTCAACCATGGCAGCTTCCCCTGTCACTGAACTTCTATTGAGTTCCCTAAAGATCTCTTCACCCAAGCTGTATTACTCTCAGCTCTACATGGACACTTTTTTAATGAACTCAGTTGGCATGATTTGGGACTATCTAGCCTCTGCAATCAGGGACCCTCCACAAACCCAGTTTCAGAAATACACAGGAAATTTTTTAAAAAATGTGAGTGTTTATACTATTCGCAGACTCTGGATAGCAAGTAGGGATGTGGAATTTTCTCCTTTAGATTAAGTGTATTCATTTGCTAAGGAAATCCCTTTTTTTTTTTAATGGGCTTTGGAGTATTTTTTTTCCCCAAGTCACAAATTCATACACTTTGCTGAAAGCCCTGTCTATTACAAACTTGGTTAGCATCAGGAGATCTGTGGAGTAGGAGGTTGCCTGCTGGGTTTTACGTGGAAATATTTACTCAGAAGATTTGAATAAGGGATGAGTTTAAATGAGGCATGTATGCATGATAAACAAATGTGAGTATTGGAAATGTAGGTGCATGGGGAAAATAAAAGGAACACACATCCCAAACTGTGGGCAATTCTTTCTATTTTTGGAGTGCTAGAGAAAATATATCTGATGAGAGAGTTTTAATTTGGTAAGAATCAGATAAAGTGTGCACAGGTCACTATCAGTGCTCACTAAAATGAAATAGGGCCGTTCCAGGGTAATTAAATACTGAAGAGCTCAGTCATTTTGATGCTAACAAGCTATGGCCTCAAAATTTAGACAGACAAAAGCAGAGTATGTTTATATCCATAAAAAGGTTCTCCTAAGAGGTCGGGTGGTAGCACACCAGGTTAAGCATACATGGCTTGAAGTGCAAGGACCAGCATAAGGATCCTTGTTCAGCCCCAGATCCCCACCTGCAGGGGAGTCGCTTCACAAGTGGTGAAGCAGTTCTGCAGGTGTCTATCTTTTTCTTCTCCACTCTATCTTCCCTTTATCTCTTGATTTCAACAACAACAAAATGGAAAAATAAATGGTTGCTAGGAGCAGTGGATTTGTGGTGCAGGCACCGAGTCCCAGCAATAACCCTCTAATAAAATAATAAATAAAAATAAAAATGTTTCTCCTGGAAAAAAAATGGAAATTTTGGTGCCAGGGATTCCTGTTCATAAGGCATGACTCTGGGTCTGTTTGATATTTCCTTCCAAAACAAGGATGATCCCTTTTCCAAGGTTCATATTTTGGGAAAATACTCCATATACCATGTTGAAAACAGATTTCAGAACTCTGGAGAAAATGCTATTCTCTTATTTGTATTCCATGGTTTCTGTAACTAAGGGTTCAGCAAAGCCTTCTCCCCACCCCTCACCGTCTAACGCCATGCTGTGTCTCCTAGAAACAGAGAAACAGCAGTGCCAGCAGCTGAGAATGATAACAAGGAATCTGAGTCAGGCACCCAGACAAAATTTGAAGGGAGAGAAAGGAAACTAAATAAAGTATGCATGCTAACTGAATAACTTCTTTATAATTCATCTCCACTCAGTTCCTTTTCAGGGTCCGTATATCTAAGCCTGTCAACCTTTAATAACCAGAAAAACTTAACAAATGCTATTCAGTTGTCTGTGGGTTGTATGGTGGAAGCACAACGCTAATGCCATCACTATGGATACCTCAAAGCAGTGTTTCAAAGGAAAGACTAGTTTGGTATACAATGTGTATTTTGCCATCATCCACTTGTCTTCATCTGCTTCTATATGAAAAACAATTATGTGCATTAGGAGCCATTTATTAAGTATAAGCTAACTTTAGTATTTCCCTACCTCTTACTTTAGTTTTTATAGCATCCTAAAACCCCAGAGCAAAAAAAAAAAAAAAAAAAAAAAAGAGAAAAAAGAAAAAATGCTTATTTGATAGACTCTCAGAGAGAGCATGGGAAAAACTAGCAATAAGAAGTCCCATATCTATGAGTAGATATAGAAAGCAATATTTCTATGCATCCATCTCTATTAAAAACAAGGTGCAATAGTTATTCCCTGGAATGTATATATTTAATTGTATAATACACGATCAATTTTGAGCACATCTTTTTAAATGTATTTCAATAGAAATAAATGAAAACCTTTATCTCAAATCTGCATAAATTATATAATATAAATACTGTATGACTTCAATTGTCAAACGGATGTTTTTCAATATGGGCTCAAAATTTTCTATTTTATTTCAAGAAAATGATAGGTGAACATTCTGTACAAACAACTGGATCAAATTGTACAACCACAATATTTATCCATCTTTGAAAACTGCCTAACAGAACATGGCAGTCCAAAAGGAAATTCTTCATACAGACAGGAAATGTTGCCAAACCCTGCTGAAGAGATGTCTTTAGTTCAAGGATAAAGGCCACTTGTTTAAATATGTATTTGTCACTCAGCTTTTGAGATTCATAAAGCCTAGAACAGAGGATAATTATCAGATCAAAGTATTTTGCTGTGTTGACTAATGTTTTTTTCTTTTGTCTTCGGTGTTTGTTTTTCAAGACACACTGTTTGTTTATTTATTCATGGAGATGAAGCAGGAGATAAATAGCCTGCAATAATATTCTAACTTGTAGAGTAATTCATTTATGGCGTCGGAATACTAATGTTAGCCATGTATCAAAATGAAAGCCATGTTTACTGAATGCAGGGCCTTCTTATTCTTATATTACCTTTCTAGAATCATATTTTTTTTTGTATATTTGGGTTTCCAATCATTATTATCTATTTCTGTGGCATTTACAAAAGATTTATAAATTTTACCAATGCTACATTTTATAAAATATACTCATAGGGAGTCGGGTGGTAACGTAGTGGGTTAAGCGTGGGTGGCGCAAAGCGCAAGGACTGGCATAAGGGTCCGGTTCAAGCTCTGGCTCCCCACCTGCACGGGAGTCGCTTCACAGGCGGTGAAGCAGGTCTGCAGGTGTCTATTTTCCTCTCCCCATCTCTATCTTCCCTTCCTCTCTCCATTTCTCTCTGTCCTATCCAAGAATGATGACATCATAACAACAACGATAAAACAAGGGCAACAAAAGGGAATAAATAAATACATATTTAAAAATACATATTCTCATAAAGCACCAGTTCCACTGAATGTTACCCATTTTAACATTTGTATGGTCACATAAGTTTAGGGTAGTCTCATGTATAAAAAATGTTTGAAAAATATTTGTGTACTTTACTGCAGATTTTCTCAAAATTCATCATGTGCTAGTGGATATTGGGTCTCCCAGAGAATAGTTAACATTTTTATTTTGCATTTTAAGTCTCATATCTGAGAACATTTAATGGGAGTAGTGTTTTGAGAAAGACCTTAGGCCAAATGCTAAGCTAAAGAAACATGGTAGTGGGAAGTTGGGCGATACTGCAACGGGTTAAACGCAGGTGGCACAAAGCGCAAAGTCCGGTGGAAGGATCCCGGTTTGAGCCCCCGGCTCCCCACCTGCAGGGGAGTCGCTTCACAAGCGATGAAGCAGGTCTGCAGGTTTCTATCTTTCTCCCCCCCGTCTTCCCCCCTTCTCCATTTCTCTCTGTCCCACCCAAAGACGACAACATCAATAACAACAATAATAATAACTACAACAATAAAACAACAAGGGCAACAAAAGGGAATATTAAAAAAAAAGAAACATGGTAGTGACCTTTCTTTTCTCAGAAACAACACTTATGATCCGATTTTCTACCTCCAGACAACAGCATGGCAAACAATTACAAATGGCTGGTTTCTTCACTAGTTTCCTCATAAGTGACCAGAGACTTCCTAGAAAATAGCGAATATCTTTGACATATTGGGAGCTGCAATAAGATGTGAACAACTTCAAAAACATCTGGACAGAATTAAAAGTTTCTCAAAGGAGAGACCAATTTTCTAGGAAGCTCAGACACATTCAGGCTCTTCTATGAGTGAATCCATAATGTATAAAAGAACATGCCCAAATACACCAGTTTATTCACTGAAGACCACAGACTATCAGTGTTGAAAGTGACACAGAGAGACAGCTTGGACCAAGTCTGTTAGTTTGGAGATGACAAGAATGAGTCCCAGAGGTTAGGTGGCATGGTCTAGGTTATAACTGACAAAGCTGGAGTTAAGACCAAGCCTCATGAATTTCAGTTTCGATTTACTTTTCTTTTGTGGGCATCCTTTCCCTCCTATTTCATTTAAAAAGGTAGTACTGACACACAGCATATTAGGGGAAATCTATTAGGATGGCATAATTCTTCAGATATAGTGGTGAAAATACTGTATTGTAACCCTGTAATTCTTAAATTCTAAGAAGTAGTATTTGGTAGCTACTTCAAGGTCCCATTGTTGGGCAATTCTGGAGAGGCAGAGGTGGGGTCCAGGTATATGCCTTTTTTTACATATTTTTCTTTTTCTTTTTCTCTCCCCCTTTCTTACTTTATTGTGAGGTGGGGGAAAAGCATAGTAAAATTTGCCTGTGTGCCTTTCTGGCAAGAAACACTAGGAGCCTCTGAGGTAGGTGTTCTGAAAAAAAATGTACTTTGAGAAATACATCTGATTAGCTAATTTGTTTTAATATTACATCCTAAATCCTTTGACTTGGCATACTCCATACTGTGCTCAAATAGTCAAACCAGAGTAAATTCAAAGGAAGAGGGAGAATATTAGAAATCCATGTGAACATTTCACTGAATATGTATAAGATACCCTGAATCACATCACCTAACTTGAGCTGTTAACTGTAAGGATTACCAAATGTATATATTACTCGTGTTTCAGAAACTTTGAGGTTCAGAGATAAATAAATAACCCTCTTGTTTTCTGAATACAGTTATTTAGGCAAAAGATGTATTTCCTAAGAGGAAGGCTGCCTGATAAAAGAAATTCAACTTCCTTATTATACATGAAGTAGTTCTTAGAAACCAACATTTGGAGGTTTTTATATATAAGGGGAAAAGCAAAAGATAGACCAGGTTATCTTTCTTCGTACACTTGGGTTTTAAAAATGAAAGAAAAATGATGTGGGTAAAGTGGCTCGAGGATTTCCCTAAAATAGCAATATTGCCATAAGTAGCTGGTTTTCAGGTGCAGCAATGAAACAAGCCAAGGAGCAGAAAACAAGAAAACGTGCCTCAGGCCCATCTTTTCCTCAGAACACACACCAACTTGCTCCCAGTCTTCATGCTCTTTGAATCCCACAAATCTTTTCTTCTTCTAACACCCCATCTTTAGCTCAGTGTAGAGCATGAAAGGGTGGTGTGTGTGTGTGTGTGTGTGTGTGTGTGTGTGTGTGTGTGTGTGTGTGTGTGTGTACACAAGCACAATGCTGCTGCTGAGAGATTTGGTGTCAAGTTTCGTAATCATAGCGAAGCCCATAGCACATACCAGCATGGGCAACCAGGAGAGGATTATTGTGAAGACTAGCATGACAGTGTTGGAATACATGGGCATGTTTAATCAGACAGAAAGGAAGCTTCATTTTCATTTACTCCATAGGAAGACCCCCTCCCCCACTCCTCATAACACCCCCCCACACACACACATACATATACACTCCTCCCTATTGCTTGCATCTTTTCCATTTTTCTCTTTGGGAGAGAGACTATGATGTCACATTACCATCCTCTCTCTTCTCTTCTTTTGGAGGTATCATTTATCTATCAGGAAAGTCTATCCAGGCAGCTGAGTGGTGGTGCAACTGGTTAAGTCTACATATTATAGTGTGTAAGGACCTGGGTTTGAGCCATTGCTCCCCACTTGCAGGGGGGGGGGAGGGAGCTTCGTGAGCGGTGAAGCAGGTCTGCAGGTCCCTCTCAATTGTTCTCTGTCCTGTGAAGTAAAATAGAAAGGAAAAGAAAAAGGCCACTAGGAGCGGTGGATTCGCAGTGCTGGCACCTAGCCCCAGTGATAACCTAGGGGCAATAAACATTTTAAAAAATATATTCAAATGATATCCCTGTCTCACTTCCATTCTTTCCCAAGACTGATGAAAGTATTATGAAACAAATCTTCAATTAGGGAGATAACTACTTATTCATCTGGAGGTTAAGGAGTGACTGCACTCCTCAGTTGATACTGTGTTCTCATCCCCTTCCTCAGGACACTCTTTCCCACAAACTGGGAAGCTGCCCTTCTAAATTTGTATCAAACTTGCATCCTGTTGCTCTCTAATGTACAGTTGTATTTGGTCAATAAGAACTTTCCACAAAAATGAAAATTAAGAGGAGAATGCAATCAGGATGTTTATTTCCTGTGAGAACATCACAGATTGATAATATTGCTCCACAGTTCCCACTAGGTTGCCTCTCTATGTAGCTACTTTCTCTAAGTTCTGGTAACCACTCCATTTCTTCTTGCTTTGGTCTACAGTTAATATTTCCTTTTATCCTTTCCTTTTAACGAATAGTTTTCCTAAGCCCTTTCCCATTCCACTGGAGTGTGCCATTTATTTCCTATAATGACTCTGGATAATACCACATTCAACATAAATTTTAGATTTCATTTGCTACTGAAGTGATAACTGATATTAAAGTTTACGTTTCTCTTTACTATATACTTAACATATGAATAATATGATACCTGAAATGTAGTAATAATTCAATATTTATTTATTAAAGCAATATGTAAATGAATTTGGTGTTTAAACTCAATTATAAAAATGTAAAACCTTTACATTAAACTTTTGTATCCACATATGTTCATCTCTTGCCACAAATTTGTCCTAATGCTTTCACAATGCATGAACAATGATGAGTTTTTCCCCAAGAAAGTATTTCCCTCCCCTCTCTTTATGGAAGAAATATAGAGCAAGACTTAGTCACATGTGTGACATTTGCCTATTGATTTTTCACCTTTTAAATAAAATCAGAATTTTCTTTTGACCTCTTGGGTGAATGTGTTAATAAACAGAATCACTACTATTTGGTGTACTCATCATATTCATAAGGGAATGATGAGCATACAAGTAAGTACATGAGTCAGAGAGAGGATCTAGTTCCCCTCTTGTGCTTGCCCTGTTGTCACACTTGGTAGGCCAGCAAGATCAGACTCCAAGTAGATATCCTAATGACTTTGTACTGAAATGTTCTGCACACTTAAGAATACCACTTAGAGACCTAAGCTTTTTTGCTTGTATCTTTTCCATAGTGGATTTCACATGGCTAATAGTCAGTCTCAACTGTCCAGAAGAACCCTCTGAAGAAAAGTTAATGAGCAAAAGCTGCATGCTACAGTTAGGAGAACCTCTGAGTCATAGAAAACCCAGAATGCTTCCGAAGACTTTGTTATCAGGCTTGATCCAACTGAATGAGATTATACAATAGATGAACTAAGGAATATATCTAAGGGAGATGAGAGTAGAACTAGTGAGACAAAACAAACAACAACAACAACAAAACAGAATTAGCAAAATCCAGGATAAAGTAGACAAGACTAAGTAGGAAGTAGAAAAACTAAAAGATATGTCAAGAAATACTGAAAACAACACTAGAGACATGTGGAATGGTATCAGAAGAAGCAATATATGCATTACTGGTCTGCCAGAGGAAGAAGGAGAGGAAGGGGGAAAAACACTAAATGAAGAGATAAAAAACTTCTCATACAAGAAACAATTGAAAGAATCAATTATCACTAAAATTGCTCTATAATAACTTCTAAAAGGGCCCCTATAACCAGTAACAACAACAAAAATGTCAACATAAGAACTCCCCAAATAAGTTTAGAATAATGGCATTGAAATATCTTAAATCTATAATATCATTAAATGTCCATGGTCTGAAATCACATATTAAAAGGCACAGAGTAGGAAGATGGATCAGAAAATACAGCCCAACCATATGTTGTCTTCGGGAATCCCACCTAACTAGAGTGGACAAAAACAGACTCTAAATGCAAAGATGGAAAACCATCATACAAGCTAATGTACCACAAAAAGGCGGGGGCAGCTGTATTCATAATCTGACACAGTAGATTTTAAAATAAATAAAATAATAAAAGAAGAGATGAACATTACATTATGCTGAGGGACCCAATAAACCAAGAGGATGTAACAGTTATTAACATTGATGCCACCAATAAATGACCATCAAAATACATCAGACTGAGAGCTACGAAAATACACTGATAGCAGCACAGTGATAATAGGAGACTTTAACACCTCACACTCTCACATAGATTGTCTAGGCCAAGAATTAATAAGGCCTAAACTTGAAAGCAACCTAGGTGTTCAAAAGCAGATGAGTGGCTAAGAAAGTTGTGGTATATATACACAATGGACTACTATTCGGCTGTTGAGAATAAAGAAGTCACCTTCTTCACCTCATCTTGGTTGGAACTTGAAGGAATCATATTAAGTGAGATAAGCCAGAAAGAGAAGGATGAATATGGGATGATCTCACTTGTAGACAAAAGTTGAGAAACAAGATTAGAACGGGGAAACACAAAGTAAAGCGTGGACTGGTTAGGTGTATTGCAAAGGTCTCTGGGGAAGGAGAACAGTGAAAAGGCTGGGGGGTTGGCTTTGGGATCCTGGGAAATGCGATGGCAAAGGACCTAAACTGGGGGTGAGGATGTTTTGCAGACACCTGTCATGGAGAGATGAGTACAGTTGGTATCCATGTGTCAACAGTTATCCTGTAAACCATTAACCTCCCCCCCAATAAAATGATTTTTTCAAAAAGAGGCTAGAACTTCTTTGACATGCTTCTATTAAAAACAAACACCTGTGAGGAATCAATCATCATGGGTGTTCAACTAACAATAATGTATAGTCAGTGTGTGCTAAAATAGAGAAGTGAAGGGCAGGTGATAGTAATTCATTTTTTGGTAATAACCTTAATAATTGAAAACAAATCATGCATATGTGGGGCTTCATTTGATATTCACCACAATTCAACTGAGGTAGATAAAGGAGGAAGAAAATTGCAGGCGTTGAGAGGCAAAGACAGCTTTTCTTAAAAATGAGCCAGAGGGAGTTGGGTGGTGGCGCAGCGGGTTAAGCGCACGTGGTGCAAAGCACAAGGATCCCGGTTCGAGCCCCCGGCTCCCCACCTGCAGGGGAGTCGCTTCACAGGCAGTGAAGCAGGTCTGCAGGTGTCTGTCTTTCTCTTCCCTTCTCTGTCTTCCCCTCCTCTCTCCATTTTTCTCTATCAATCCAACAACAACAACATCAATAATCACAACAAGAGCAGCAAAAGGGAAAATAAGTAAATATTATAAAAAATAAAGAAAAAAATGAGCCAGAGATGAACCTGGGTTTTCTGGATCCATGTCCAGGGCTCTTTGCACTATACTACTCTGTCACCATGTGATGAAAACATTCTCAGACATTCCGTCTATAAGAAGGACTTACTGGAATATAGCTTGCTAGTGTGCATGAGAATGCTGCAGATGTCATTTTCTTGATGTCACCTCAAATCCCTGGAAGCACCTACAGGCCCATAGTAGTGGTCTAATACATACAACTGTGTTAGCTGGTATCCCCGCAGCAGGCAAAAGTAAAGTTAAATGTGACACAACAGGTAGAGTTCAAATGTTCAAAAGTCTTTTATCAAAATCATCCCAGAACAAAACGATCACATAAAATTTGCCTCTGTCACACCCATTCTTTTCTTTTTTCTTTTCTTCCCATTTTGTTGCCCTTGTTGTCGCCCTTGTTGTTGTTGTCATTTTTATTGTTGTTATTGCTGTTGTTGCTGTTGGATAGGACAGAGAGAAATGGAGAGAGGAGGGGAAGACAGAGAAGGGGAGAGAAAGATAGACACCTGCAGACCTGCTTCACCGCCCGTGAAACAACCCCCCTGCAGGTGGGGAGCCAGGGGCTCAAACCGGGATCCTTATGTCAGTCCTTGCGCTTCATGCCACGTGCGCTTAACCCACTGCACTACCGCACGCCCTCTCATACCCATTCTTTCCTTTCAATAACCCTTTTTCTCCTTTCATCTCCTACTGACTTGCTCTGAAATGCCTATATCCTTTCAGGTGTTTGAAGGCTTCTGCTACCTGTTACCCTCAAGTCCAATACTTCTGATACTTGCAGGCATTCTGCTCTTTCTCCCCTCAGGATCCATAGTAATATCTAATGCCTTTATCTACCACAAGGATCAAAGAAATGGACACAGCACACTGGGGCTGTATCATCACTGACTGATTCACCTTTTCCAAGTGTCCCTCTGGACATTTGTGCCCAAGCTACTCCCTAGAGGTGTTTGTAAGCTAAATATTTGAACGTGAGCTCCACTTGGTCATAGACAATAGAATTTCCCAAGGGAGAAACCTTCTAGTTTCTTACAAGTGGTCTAATTCTGCTTGTATCTGAAATAACCTTTTGAGCTGATAGCTCCTTGGAAAAAGAAGCTATATTGCATGCAAATGTAGGTTTTAATGTCACATATCACACTTTCAAATTTAGATCTCCAGACATGGGAAAAATTAGTGTGTGTGGCATGCACAAAGGAGTGAAGTGAATAGTCATTCTTGGCATTATCTTTTCCTGAGCTGATCCCTAAATGGATGTTACGGTGAAGTGTATCTATTCATATTGGAATGAAACTTAGGGCATTACTCTAAGTTAATCTTATTTTCAAAGAAAATTTCATTAAGATAGATAAAGGCTTTGTTTCAAAGGAAAGAATCAGAACTAATGCATTTTGCTCAGTTTGAGCATTTCATTTGGCTTGTTTAAATGCTTATTGTTTAAAATGGCATTTTTCAACATACAGTAGTACTGACAAAAGAGTATTTGCTGAGATGCAGGAATAACACTACTAACAATAACAAATCAACTAACAATGAGACAAATCACTCAAGTGGGGAGAGAGGATCCTGTGTTGACATAAAATCAACATTTGCCATGGTTTTTCAACCAGGTAATTGTGAATGGACACAGCTTGTGCTTTTATGTAGACTGCGGAATTTGGAAACATATGTTTTGACAAGATCTGACCTGGGTCTCTATGGATCTTATAGATGGAATACACTTGGCAACTCTGATTCATGACTTTGTTTATACACTTGTGCTTCAACACATCATAAAATATATTTTTTTTTCCTATACTTTCTAAGAATGGCTCTCAATTACAGAGTCTAAGTCTGAATCATTTCTGGGTTCTTTTTCTAACTCACATCCACCTCCCTTCAAAAAAAAATATATATATATATCCACTGTGATATCTTTCAGAGTCCATCAAGAATATAGAATAGACATGAAATGTTTTACCAGCTTGAAAGAGTTCACTGAAAATTTCTTCAAATAAGAAAACTATGCAGATGCATTCATTTTTCCCTTGCCAATTCACAGCAGACAAGAAGACGGAGAAACACACTACTGTTTAATAAAGACTCTAAATAAAAAAGAAGTGTAAAGAAGCCATTCCCTTTACCTCAACAGTCCATATTTGGGTCTTCATGCTTTTATTTTTGTGATCAAATATTGCCCTCCTCCTCCTCCTCCCCCTACCGTCCCCCACTTCTCCTCCTCCTCCTTCGCCTCCAGGATTATCACTGGGGCTCACTTGGTTTCTGTACCATGAATCCACTGCTCCTGGCAGCCATCTTTTTTTTCTGTTGTTGTTGGATAGGACAGAGAGAAATTGAGATGAGGGGAAGACAGAGGGGGGAGAAAAAGACACCTGCAGACCTGCTTCACAGCTTGCAAAACGACCTCCCTGCAGGTGGGGAGCCGGGGCTCGAACCAGGGTCCTTGCGTCAGTCCTTGCACTTTCTTTCTCCTTATTTAAATATTGTCAGATTGATTTAAAGTCTTAGTGGATTTTGATTTACTTAATTTTATTAGCTATTTAATAGTAATTTACAAGATTATAATTCCACACCACTCCCACCACCAAATTTCTTTTTCTTTTTTTTTCAAATTTTTTTCTTATTAATTTTTTTATCTTTGAGAGAGATGCAGAGAGAGACACACACAGAGAAACACCAGAGCACTGCTCAGCTCTGGCTTATGGTGGTGTGGGGGATTGAACCTGGGACTTAGGAGCCTCAGGCATGAGAGTCTGTTTGCATAACCATTATGCTGTCACGCCCACCCTACCAAATTTCTTTACCACCCAACCCTACCCCAATGGTAACCTCCATAGTTCTTTCTATATATATTGAAGTTCATGTGTTTGAATTCTCTATATTCCATTTATAAGTGAAATCACCCCATGGTTGTCCTTCCCTTTTCCTCTTTCCTTTCAGATAAGAGAAACAGCGCCTGACTTCCTCAGGTGTTTTCCGGGAAGCTCTCTCCTCTCCCCTCTTACTGATGGTGCAAAAGCAAAGACTTCTTGTCAGAAAAGTTCCTGATCCCAGTCATTCTGGGGTTCAGAGCCCTCTGGTCATCTTCCCCTGACATTTTCCCCTTTAAGAGTATGGATCAAAAAAAAAATTTTTTTGAAGTGCAGAAGGAAGAAGTTCTAGCTTCTGTAATTGCTTTTCTGCTGGACGTTAACGTTGGCAGGTCGATCCATACCCTCAGCCTGTTTCTCTTTTTCTGTAGGGTAGAGCTTTGGAGAGGTAAGGTTCTGGGACATGTTGGAGAGGTCCTCTGCCCAGGGAGGTCAGGATGGGATCAGAGTAGCATCTGGAACTTGGTTGGTGGGTGAAGTTAGAACTTGGTGAGTGAAATTAAAGTGCCTCCATGGATGTCTCAGCTGTAGTTTCATGATGTTTGCCAAGTTCAATATTTGTAGGTCCTTGTTGTTTTGGAGAAGTGTCTCTGTGTCCACTGTTGCTCCATGGCCATGCCTCTCGGAAACCCAGTCTTAGTATTAACTACCATTATTATTATTTTTAATACCATAAATGTCATCCTGCTCACTGTTTTCACAGTCAGTTTACTTTGCCATGATAACAATGATAATTAATAAGGAGCCTCTCACTCTTCAAGATACCATCCACCGTGCTTGTAACAGCCACTTTGCTGTTAGAATTTTTCTAGTATCTTTTTCTTTTTATTCTCAATTCAGCTAAGATCAACTTAGCTAGCCATTGTGACAACTGGTTAGTCCCTCAAAAGTTTCCTTCCTCGGCCTTTACTATAAATAATTAGAAGCAATAGTCCTCCTTATTTGTCTGTATTTTGAGCTGGGTAGTGATTTCACCTCTTAGAGTACATGTTACCATGCACAAGGACCCAGGTTCAAGGCTCCAGGCCCCACTTGTAGATTGAGCTGCACAAGTAGTGGAGCAATAATGTAGGCGCTTCTCCTTCTGTCAGTTTCTCCCTTTCTATCTGTCTCACACCCTCTAGCAAAAAAAAGAAAAGAAAAAAGAAAAAGACTGTCTGGTCTGATGGAGTCATACATACAGGCACACCAAGCCTCAAAATAAAATGCTGGTGTCAAAGAAATTATCTGTATTTTCTCTTTTTCATTATTTTCTCATCCTGAAGAAAAGGGTGACTTCCTTTCCCCACACTGTATTGCTATAATAAAGTATTTCCCTGTCCTCTTAGATCAGTGTGGGAGTGGGCTGACAAAACATAAATATGTAAGAGGACCATATAAGAAATATAAAGTTCTATGGAAGCACAAAGAGGGGAAATGTTTTTCTTTTAAATAATAGAGAATGCTCTACACCCACGTAAAACTAAGCTCCTCAGAGTAAAGAGAATTGGGGAGCTATTGAGTAATTGATCTGAAGTAAATGGCCTATGTAAATAAAATTTATGACAAGAGTAGCAGAGTTCATTGAAGTAGTGCCTTAAGGGGAGAGGGACTAAAAACTCAGAGAAGTCCATTAATGTTAGATTCTGAAGTGTGGACTGCCCATTCCCCTTTGTCTATAAAACATCTTGTGTTCAGATTGTAAAGTAGTATATCCACAAATCATGACTATGCTTTGCATCAGTTTATATTTACTTCATTTATTTATCCTTTAGAATCACGAGTAGTGTTTTTGAAATAATTTTATTTGGGGGGAGTTAATGGTTTACAGTACGGATGTTGACACATGGGTAAAATTGCACATCTTGCCATGAAAGGTAGCTGTGAAACACTCTCACCCACAAGTCAGGTCCTTTTTCATCAGCACACACCAGAACCTCAGAAAACCCTCCCCCTAGAAATGTTATTGCCAAGGAGTGATGTCCCTAGAAGAGGCAAAGAAAAAAGCTGCTATGGAAATGATTGCTCAGTCACTTCAAAGTAGCAGTGGAAACACGAATGTCTGCTTTATTACTCTTTGAACTTTTCTCCTCTTTTGAAAAATTATTTCCAGAAAATAATGATCAGTACCAGTTATTAAGCAAGGTGTTCAGAAATGTGAAACAAAATTTCATCTCTGGATCCACCAAGTGCGCCTTCTGGTGCTATCCCAGATAAGAAATTATCTCTCCATCTGTTGGATTCCTGTATCTGTGCTCTCTAGTGGTACTTAACAGCTACTTAATTACTTCTATCTAATCATATGTATTGTACCTTGTATTATTATATATTAAAATATTGCATTTTGAAAGTGCATATCAAGCACACTCTTCTATTTGATGGTGCCTCCTGAAACTGCTTCATCTCACCTTTTCAATTTTTATAATTTTATTTTTGTTTAATATTGGCTTACAACAAGATTTTAGGGATCTATAATTTCACAGTTATATATGTGAGTGTGTGTACAACACACTGCACCCATCACCGAAGTTCCTGTGCCATCACACGCACAATGGGTGGCAGTATTCTGCATGTAGTTCAGACTCATTGAATGGGTAAATGAATAAATGTGTGTATGAGCAGTTCTACTGAAAGATGACGCTGGACTTGTTACTCATAGGGCTGTACCAAAATATTCACCTCCAAAATAAGGAGCACAAAATTGATATGAAATGAGGTGACCCTGGAAATTGTTTTCAGGAACCTAAACCTTTGAACTTAGTTCTGTTATCTCATTCAGGAATGCTGTAGGAATTAAAAACATTTGTTTCACCAAAATTCTGATTTATTTCTCTATGAAATGGCCATTACTTGTGTATATTCAGAGGTATATCATTTAAAGAAGAAATGAATTTAGAATGTAGTTTTCATGCTTATATTTACCAATGATAAAGATTAATTGAAACTCAAAGAAGTCCAGTTAAATCACAAATGAGCATAGAAGAGAAAACCAGACCCAAAGCAGTTCATGTGCATGCGTTACAACGTAAGACCTAGAATTTTATAGGCGTCTTCTTTTAAAGTATAATAAACACTTTACAATGCACTATACTAAATTTAATTGAAAGATGAAAAGAAAGAGAAAAAAAAGGAAAAAGAAAAGGAAAAAAAAAAGAAAAAAAAAGAAAGATGAAACTTAATTATTACTTAACTAAAATCAAAACATCAAGAATAATTCAGTTATTTATAGATAGTTCTTTCTTAATACACTTATTTCCTGATTCAGAGTAAAAATAAAACAAACAGATAAAAAATAATTGTTAATTAAATTTTTATGTTAAACAGAAACACCAAACTTTTTAATTTGTTTCTATTTATTTTAGCAAAGAAATCATTCAACATCTTCGACATGTACACATTACGTTGTATGATCTTGTAAAATTTCATATAACTATTTCGAATAAACAATTAGAATGTTTAAATAAGAGGAAAACACACATTTCTGATGTATTCAATTAAAGTCTCTTACAATGTTTAAAAATGAAGCCTTAAATAGCATGTCTCATATTGAAATTGAAATTTCATTAGAGTAGATATTTAAAATCAAGACCAAAGATTTTGGTGTAACTGTTCAATCTTGTTTATATCTTGGTAGACATTCAGACAAGTCAAGTCGACCATTTTCTCTTTATGCATTTCTAGCCACAATCCCCTCAAGACAAAATAGGAAATGTGGCAATAAACTGACTTTGGTCTTTGGGGGCGGGTAGAATATAAACAAGAAAAGTTTTCAAATGTGGCAAGTAACATATAACACTGAAGCTATTTAAATCAGCGTAAAGTTCAAAATGAAATGAATGGTATACTTGTTTCCATTTTATAGTGAAAAATCCATGAAAACTTTTTTTGGAGTATTCAGGTATCTAGAAGATTTCTCACAGGCTTAACATAGTTGAATTTGAGCCTACCTTTAAAATTTGGCCTGATCCTTGCATCATATCCTGATGTCCTTCCCATTAATTTGTCCAAGAAATCAGAGGGAGATAGGGCCTGTGAAGGCTGTCTTCCAGACCTGGAGTCATGGTCTTTGCAGAAGGCCACCCTAAAGACACCATTAACTCTTTTAGCAACAATTACATTTGCGTCACCCAAGAACTAATGACTTCATTTTTTATATCATGTTTCAGTAAATATATATAACATGTTACCATGAAGAAAAAATTATATACTCTTTGATCTACTTCTGAACTTGTATCTGGTCTAAAGTTAACTTTAAATGATGAGGGGTATAAACCCTGTGTCATGCCTCCTAAGTCACCAAACTTTAGCCAAAAGATACTGATGATGATATGATGCATGTCGTCTTAACTTGTGGATTTTAGACATGTAGAGCTACTGCCATTTCTTTCTAGAGACATTAGAGGAATGAAGATGATGAATTTGAAATTTATATAGTTTAGAATACAAGTTAACAATTCTTCCAGCATTTCAACCCTTAATGCAGGTCTCTAATAAGAAATTTATCATGACTTTGGCAGAACAAATAGCGACTAATTATTCTATTGTTATTTTCTTACCTGCTAGATTCTATCCCAACTGTCAACTATTAATAATTTCCAGTGTGTTGTTTAAAAGAAAACTATCACTTGGAGATTTAACTTTATTCTAAAACAGCTCAGTAATGAGCATGTCTATACTTCAATCATTTTGTCTATTGTCATATTTAAATTTCTTACTATTCAATTTGGTATTTGTTTAAAAAAAAAGAACCCCTCAATCAGTTTATACTCTGTATAGTCAAATATACTAGATGTTGGCTGGAAAATTTCTTAGATTTCTCTTTTCCTTAGAAGTTTTATTTGGTCTGTCATGAAATTAATTCTTTCACAGTATGTAGGGGTTGAATGTATGTTGATTTTTCCCCTAAAGTATATACTTAATAAGCTTTATTTTAAGATGTTTAACAAATAATCTCATTAATTCTGATACTAAGAAAATACCTCATTTTGCCAGCTTTTTAAAAAGTAGTATTAAATATAAGTAAAAAGGACACAAACATTAGATAGAAGTTAAATATTGACACAATCATCTAAAATACTCACATTCCCATATGTAGACTCATCTGATTAATCAAATATTATTTGAGTATGATGGTGGTAGTGGAGGAGAAGGAAGTGGAGATGATGATGATGGTGGTGGTAGTGGTGGTGATCTTAATAAAACCCAGTCTAAATATTTTCTTAATCATAGTAAGAGATGTGAACCTGAAAGGAACATACTGGGGTTTCCCAGTACTCATTGCATTATTGCTTTATGTTCCATTTTTCTTGGTTCTGTGAAAAAAAATGCCATAAAATGTGGTGAAAATTAAATGAAGAGTCCTATACTTTGTTGAATGAGCATCTCTTTTCTTCATCCTGTCTTAGAACCTCTGCCAATAGGACAACTATTTAATTTACTGGTAATAATCTGCTATTTTGAAATATTAAATTATTTGACAATTTGTAAATTAGGTAGAAATGCAGTCATGCTAGTAATGATTTGTCAGTTATTTTAATTATGCATAGTCCATTTCTCATGCACACATATATACAAAGATGTCACACTAATTTAATTTTGACAGACAACCAATTTCTAAATATACCAAACAGTAGACCATAGGGGTAAAATGAAATTTAAATATTTTTGATGATTTAAATATTTTTGATGAAAATATTTTTGATGAAATTTAAATATTTTTGATGATTTGAGGATTTTTTTTCACTTTTAGTCCTTGTAGTTGCTGAAATATAATAGAAGTCCTGAGTTGGCTAAGAATTATGATTCTTTTATATTTTATATAAAAATGAGCATGCTTCTTGGCAAATTAATCCAGTCAGTTTCAGCACATGAAAAGCATTACATCTAGTAATTCCCTTAGATTATTTTCAGAAGAATTTGAAAGCAAAAATAAAAATAAATCACATTATGTAGAAATGTAAAGAGCATGCAACTTATCAGACTGCCTTAATAACACATTGGTTGTGAAAATGTGTTGAAATGTATAGTGAAGATATGTGTCATAAAACTTGCCTTTGTGAAAATTTACCACCCTCCAACCATAATTAAGCTTTTAAAAAGAACAAAAGAAATCTAACTCTCCCCTAAAAATTTAAAGCAACATGGTCCTGTGCATGGGATATATATATATATATATATATATATATATATATATATATATATATATATTCTTTTTCAAACAGTTTCCATGTGGAAAAATAGCATGCAAAGTCGTTTCACCTACCTGAAGTGGTGTGTCTCTAAGAAAAATGCAAACAAGGCTGTCAAAATGTTCACTAGCTGCCGGTTCATTCCTGTTTCTGTGGTGCTTGTAGAAAATATCTCCGAAATGATTCCAAAAAGAAGCTAGAACAAAGTATATATTTATTGTCCAGATTCAAAACCTGGCAGGAATCTAGTTTCCTTGAAAATCAAAAAGAAATTTGGGTTTGTACAGTTTGCTGAGAAAAAACAAAAAGTGCCAGTCCTAAACATCATGGTCAGGTCAAATCCGGGCTCAGGACCATCATTTAGTCCAGTAAAGACAAAGCCTTAGAACTGGTGAATCCCCCAGCTGCTTTTCCTGAGTAACAATAATAATAATAAAAACGCTGCTACCTTAATCGTATCACCATGCAAAGGGGGCTGGTGACAATGCCATGCTGGAAGTCGGGCGTCTGTGGCTTTTATGTCCTTTCTTTTTAGCAAATCTCTTTTCTCTAGAAAATGTTCTCTTTTTAAGAGAAGTTGTAAATGAAGGAGAAGAAAGGACTGCGCGCTGGAGTGGGTAAGAAGAAGAGGGCAAAATTGCTGAGATCCTGTGCTGGAATGAGGGCTACAGAAAGAGGAGACGTGATCTTACCCAGCCTATAAATTTCAGCACTCGGACAGCTCCTAGCTCTGAAGTGCGCATGTTTCCTTTTTCAGTTGCTTGGGGCGGGGGTCGGGGAGAAGCGTTTAACAGGGGACATGACTGCACTTCTAAGCCAAAGATTGGCCGTTCAGGGAGGGGGTGCGCTGACAACCAGGGGGGTCGGGGGGGGGGAACACAAAGATCAGAGTAGACAGACCAAGAGATTGAAAGAGTCTAGGGTCTGAGCTTCTGGAGATGCAAGTCTGTCCGTGGGTGGGCGGGACGGGAGTTGGACAGAAAAGAGAAGGGAGTAAGTGGGAAAAGGAAATTGAGAGAAGCAGAGAACAGGGTCTGGAGCACTGAAATTACAACAGAGTAATGGGAAGCCCACTCTGTGTCAGTAAAAGCTGGAGGCAAAAGAGGTGTCCTGTGCTTAGAAAGGAGGGAGAGAGTGTATTTCTTGTGCATAGAAAAGCCGTAGTGCAAAAGGAGAAGGTTTGTGGAAATTTGTACTTTAATTTAGAAGCTGTTTGTACCTTTCTCGCCCCTTGAATGTTTTGTACGACTTTACTTGCCTGTTTCCAAAGGATCTTTCTACCACTGTACTCGGGAAAGACCCTTCCACTGAGCTTTCTTCAGTGGCTCAAAATCCTTGGGTATCCACAAGTCAGATTTGTAGAGGATGAAAAAAAAAAAGACAGAGAGCCAGCAGGGGGCAGTAGCAATCTTTTCCTGGCCTGGTTAAAGGTTAGAGCTGGACTCCAAGTAAGAAATGGAGCAAGGAAGAGTGAGTATGCAGGTTGACTTTCATCTCCCTGTTCCAGATGTTAATGACTTAAGGAGGGTCCTGTAATAAATTGTGGATGCTTTTCTCAAAATAAGCTAGACAGAAAGAAAACAGTGAAAAAAATTTAAATTATGCACAAAAGTATGACAGGTAGCCTTGCTATTGATATTTCAGATTTAATTTACAGTGGTTATTAATAGTTTAAAAAAGAGGGAGGGTAAATAGTTTAATGCAACTAATTAGCAGTGACTGTTAAGGGAAAATGAAAAATACACTTTCTACCATTATTTCATGAGTACCTCATTAGCTACCTAGGTACTCCACTTCAAGGCTTAAAAGTTTGAAACAAAATAATACAATTAAACTTTAGTCTATCAATGACTAACCTGCCCTTGAACTGGTTTAAATATCATAGCAGAGTAACAAAGAATTATGCTTAAAAAAAGAAAGCAGATTCTTAGAAAAAAAATCAAGTTCTTTTCAACTTTTTAAAAAAATATTTATTTATTTCCTTTTGTTGCCCTTGTTGTCTTTTTTTTATTGTTGATGTAGTTATTATTGTTGTTGTTATTGATGCCATCATTGTTGGATAGGACAGAGAGAAATGGAGAGAGGAGGGGAGACAGAGAGAGGGGGAGAAAGATAGACACCTGCAGACCTGCTTCACCACCTGTGAAGCGACTCCCCTGCAGGTGGGGAGCCAGGGGCTCGAACCGAACCGGGATCCTTACGCCAGTCCTTGCGCTTTGCGCCACGGGTGCTTAACCCACTGCACTACTGACTGACTCCCTCTTTTCAACTTTTAATGTTAATATAAGTCAACCCAAGATCTTGTTATAATGCAAATTCTGATTTAGTAAGTCTGGGATGGTGCCCAGGATTCTGCATATCTAGCAAGTTCCTAGCTGAGGTTGATGCTGTTGGTCTGCTGATTTCACTTTGAGTAGCAAGGGACTGTATGTCCTTCTTATCAAATGTCTATTCTACCAAGACAGTGTGAATATAAGAGCTTTGCTTTAGATGAAAAGCAGCTGTGCCTAAGCATTCTGCTTACATACAAAATCAATTCTGTAGATGTATTATATTAACTCTCAAAGTGAATGAGAAAAAGTGAGTCTGTTTGAAAGGAAAACAAATAGTGTAGTACAGAACATCTCGGGACTGCAGCTTCAAATCTCTTCACTTCCAAATTCATTCACATGGAAACTCTATACCTGATTTTATCCCTGCAGTCCTGACCCACAAAAATAAAATAAATTCCTGGAAATGTATTTCTTCAATTGGTGACATATGGAAAAAATCATGCAAGATTGTATGTGTGTACGTATGCATGCATGCACGCACACACGCATAAACACACGTACAAGAGTCTTTCTAAAAGAAATTATATGAATAATGAAAATAATTTGACCCAAATCTGCTTTAGGTTGTAATGATGCTTAAAGTAATAGTCTTTGTAAATCATTTCTTTCAACAGCAGAGTTTTGTTATTAGCTAGCAGTAGGGTGAGTAGGAAAGCCTGTGATAAAGGGAGGTTCTGGCCAACAGCACAAAATCACATCATTTATTATTTTAGAGTTGGAAAGAACTTTAGAAGATATCTTGTGTGAGCACCTCATTTTACTTATCAGCACCTCAATTTAGATTCCAGCCCTGTCAGTCCATCGAAACAGCTCTCACTGGTGCTTCCAATGGATTCCTTGTAACTAAGGCCAAACAATGTTTTTCTATTGTCATCTTTCTTGACATTTACAAAACACTTAATGTCAGTGGTCTCTTCTCCCTTTCCTATTTCCCTATTTCTCTCTCTCTCTCTCTCTCTCTCTTTCTTTCTCTCTTTCTTTCTTTCTTCCTTCCTTCCTTCCTTCCTTCCTTCCTTCCTTTCTTTCTTTTTTCCCTCTCAACAAAGAGAGAAAGAAAGAGAGAGATCTTTCTCTTTCTTTCTCTCTTTGTTGAAAAAAAAGAACAGAGTATTTTTTATTGTGGTAAGAACTCTCAGTATAAGACCTACTCTCATCAGATTAAACATTTTTTTATTTATAAAAAGGAAACATTGACAAAACCATAGGATAAGAGGGGTACAACTTCACACAATTCCCACCACCAGACCTCTGTATCCCATCCCCTCTCCTGATAGCTTTCCTATTCTTTAATCATCTTGGAGTATTAACCCAAGGTCATTGTGGGATGAAGAAAGTTGAAGGTCTGGCTTCTGTAATTGCTTCCCTGCTGAACATGGGCGTTGACATGTTGATCCATACTCCCAGCCTGTCTCTCTCTCTTTCCCTAGTGGGTCAGGGCTCTGGGGAATCAGAGCTCCTGGACACATTGTGGGGTTGTCTGTCCAGGGAAGTCTGGTTGGCATCATGCTAGGATCTGGAACCTGGTGGTTGACAAGAGAGTTAACATACAAAGCGAAATAAATTGTTGACCAATCATGGACCTAAGGGCTGGAATAGTGCAGATGAAGAGTTGGGGGGGGGGGTTCCTCCATTTTGTAGATAGCTAGTAGGCATATTTTAGTTAAATTCCAAAGGGCCTGTGGCTATACTAGTTTTTTTTCCCCTTTTTCTTTTTGCCCCTGAGCCTGAAATCTGATGCCAGTGAATCCAAGTTATTGTCTGGGGAGGTAATTTCATGGCTGGAAAAAGGACCAGAAAGCTGTATCAGGGAAGAGAGTAGTTCCCTAACATGGGAAAGGGGTATAAATATTGTTGACTATAAACCCCATTAATGTGATGTGATCTGGGGCCCATAATTAGCTTAGGAGCCTGTGTGACCTCTGCATCCCTCTAGATCTGAACTCACATTCTATGGTCATGAGTAGGAACTTCCAAGCTGCCCCAATATCAGAACCCATCTCCCTCAGGTGTAGCCTAGAGTATGTTGTCCATCCTCCCTTCTTTGGATGATGGAACATTCTCTACCATTGTTGATCCAAGTTGAGGGCAAGGTCCTATGGGGGCCCACAACGGGGTCTATTGTGTTGTTCCTGATAGAAATGACCAGTAACAATGGAGAGAGGGGGTTATTTGAGTTCTGGCCCCATCAAGTCTGTTTGGGAATCTCAGGACTCTCCAATTAGGGCCATAGCTGATGGAATGGCCTGATAGTGACTAAAGAGTCATGGTTAAAGTATGCCAGTCTCTTGCCCTTATTTAGCTTTTGCAGTCCTTGCTTTGTTAAGGTTAGCTTTGGAATGAGTGAGAGAACTATAATACAAAGTAGGTGAAGAGGGTATCTAAGTAGACACTATTTCATTATGAACTTGATACTGACTCACTAAAGACTATTGTGTATTTTTGCTTCCAGGTATATATTTTGACCTAATTTATGAATACATGCGAACTTAGGCTCTACCTTATGAGACCTGGTCTATATCTAGGTTTTGGGACTTTGTTAGAAGTGAACCTCCTGGAATGAAATTAGAGACTACCATGAAAGGAAAGGTCTCACCCGAGTAATGAGGGTGAAGGGTTGACATTCCATGCCTGACGTCTCAGGACACAGTCTGAAGTGAAGCATGTTGAGGTGGCAATCGTTGTGTTGGTTAGGTTGTGGTCGGCGGATACAATATTATTTGATATGGATTGGGAGAGGCATACGGGAAAGTGGGCCCTATCCAAGGGTTCCAGGACTGGGGGAAGTAGGGGATCTATAGTGGAGATGTGAGGTTCCTGCTGTCTTAGGGTTCAAAAAGACAATTGATAGTTAATGTTATCATCACATTATTTGGTAATTGGGTTAACTTTGAAAAGTCCTTTTGTTATAGTTTGCTGTACAGTACCCAGTATCTTGTATATAGCTGTGCTAGTGGTTGCTTCTAATCTACTTGGTCTAGGCTTTTGAGAGAGTCCACATATCAAATACACAGCCTATATATTAAAAAGATTCAGTTTGTGTTTCGAAAAACTTTGAGACATACAATTGATTTTCCCCCTCATATTAATTAACTAGTGATTTATATGTCTACATTTTGCTAGGAGTATACATAAACACCATTCCCACCACCAAAAGACTGTGACCCATCCCTCCCACCCACTCCCACCCCCCACTGGCCCAGGAAGCTGCATGTCTACCCCTCACCACAGGGTTTTCACTTTGGTGCCCTACTTACAATTTGGTCAGGTCCTGCTTTTAGTTTCCCTTTCAGATCTTCTTAGTCAACTTCTGTTGATGAGTGGGATCATCCCATACTCATCTTTATCTTTCTTTTTTTTTTAAATTTTTTATTTAAGAAAGGATTAGTGAACAAAAGCATAAGGTAGGAGGGGTACAACTCCACACAATTCCCACCACCCAATCCCCATAACCCACCCCCTCCCATGGTAGCTTTCCCATTCTCTATCCCTCTGGGAGCATGGACCCAGGGTCATTAAGGGTTGCAGAAGGTAGAAGGTCTGGCTTCTGTAATTGCTTCCCCGCTGAACATGGGCGTTGACTGGTCAGTCCATACCCCCAGTCTGCCTCTCTCTTTCCCTAGTAGGGTGTGTCTCTGGGGAAGCTGAGCTCCAGGACACATTGGTGGGGTCTTCAATCCAGGGAAGCCTAGCCAGCATCCTGGTGGCATCTGGAACCTGGTGATTGAAAAGAGAGTTAACATATGAAGCCAAACAATTTGTTGAGCAATCATGGATCCCAAGCTTGGAATAGTGGAGAGGAAGTGTTAGGGAGGTACTCACTGCAAACTCTAGTGTAATCCTGCTTTCAGGTATATATTTTGCAGTAGTTTATGTATACGTGTGAACATAAGCTCTCTCTCACAGAAACTGGTGTATATCTAGGTTATGGGACTTTGTTAGAAAGTGAACTACCTGAGATGAAATTAGAGTGTACTATTAAAGGAAAGGTCTCACCCGAGTAATGAAGCTGAAGGGTTGTCATTCCACACGTGAAGTCTCTGGATACAGTCTGAGGTGAAGCATGTTGAGGTGGCAATCGTTGCGTTGGTTAGGTTGTGATCGGCGGATGCAATATTATTTGGTTTGGATTGGGAGATGCATACGGGAAAGTGGGCCCTATCCAAGGGTTCCAGGACTGGGGGGAGTAGGGGATCTATAGTGAAGATGTGAGGTTCCTGCTGTCTTAGGGTTCAAAAAGACAATCAATAGTTAATATTATTATCACATTATTTGTTAATTGGGTTAACTTTGAAAAGTCCCTTTGTTATGGTTTGCTGTACAGTACCCAGTATCTTGTATATAGCTGTGCTATTGGAAGCTTCTAATCTACTTGGTCTAGGCTTTTGAGAGAGTCCGCATATCAAATACGTAGCCTATATATTAAAAAGATTCAGTTTGTCTTTTGAGAAACTTTGAGACATACAATTGATTTCCCCCTCTCATATTAATTAACTACTGATTTATATGTCTACATTTTGCTAGGAGTGTACATAAACACCATTCCCACCACCAAAGGACTGTGACCCATCCCTCCCGCCCACTCCCACCCCCCACTGGCCCAGGAAGCTACATGTCTACCCCTCACCACTGGGTTTTTACTTTGTTGCCCTACTTACAATTTGATCAGGTCCTGCTTTTAGTTTCCCTTTCAGATCTTCTAAGTCAGCTTCTGTTGATGAGTGGGATCATCCCATACTCATCTTTATCTTTCTGACTTAGCTCACTTAACATAATTCCTTCTAGCTCTGCCCAAGATGGGTCAGAGAAGGTGGGTTCATTGTTCTTGATAAATGCATAGTATTCCATTATGCATATATACTACAGCTTTCTCAGCCACTCATCTGTTGTTGGGCACCTGGGTTGCATCCAGGTTTAAGCTATTATGAATTGTGCTGCTATGAACATAGGAGTACACACCTCTTTTTGGTTGGGTGTTATGGAGTCCTTGGGGTATAACCCCAGGAGAGGAATTACTGGATCATATGGAAGGTCCATGTCTAGCCTTGTGAGAGTTTTCCAGACTGCTCTCCACAGAGGCTGTACCAATTTACATTCCCACCAGCAATGTAAAAGGGTTCCTCTGTCCCCACATCCTCTCCAGCCTTTGTTGCTGCTGTCCTTTTTGATGTATGCCATTCTTACAGGAGTGAGGTGATATCTTCGTGTTGCCTTAATTTGCATTTCTCTGACAATCAGTGACCTAGAGCAGTTTTTTATATGTTTGTTAGCCTTTTGGATCTCCTCTGAGGTGAATGTTTTGTTCATATCCTCTGCCCATTTTTGGATGGGGTCATTTGCTTTTTTGGTGCTAAGTTTGCTGAGCTCTTTATATATTTTGGTGATTAGTTTCTTGTCTGATGTATGGCATGTGAAGATCTTCTCCCATTCTGTGAGGGGTCTCTCTGTTTGTTTAATAGTTTCTTTGGATGTGCAGAAGCTTTTCAATTTGATGTCCCATTGGTTTGTTTCTGCTTTAGTCTTCCTTGCAATTGGGTTTGATTCATCAAAGATGTCCTTGAGGTGTATGTGGGAAAGTGTTTTACCAATGTTTTCCTCCAAGTATTTGATTGTTTCTGGTCTGACATCTAGGGCTTTGATCCATTTGGAGTTCATTTTTGTTTCTGGTGAGGTAAAGTGGTTCAATTTCATTCTTCTGCATGTTACAACCCAGTTTTCCCAGTACCATTTACTGAAGAGAGCCTCCTTTTCCCCTTTAATCCTTTGGGCCCCATTATCAAAGACTAGATGTCCATAGGTGTGGGGATTTATTTCTGGGCTTTCAATTCTGTTCCACTGGTCTGTGTGCCTATTTTTGCTCCAGTACCATGCTGTTTTGATGATGATGGCTTTATAATATAGTTTAAGGTCTGGGAGTGTGATGCCTCCGTTTCTGTTTCTTTTCCTCAGGATGGTTTTGGCAATTCTAGGTGTTTTCATGTTCCAGATAAATGACTGTAGTGTTTTTTCTATTCTCTTAAAGAAGCCTGGTGGAACTTTGATGGGTATTGCAGTAAATTTGTATATGGCTCTGGGGAGAATATTCATTTTGATGATATTTATTCTTCCAATCCATGAGCATGGGATATCTTTCCATTTCTTGGTATCAGTTTCTATTTCCTTGAGTAGCGACTCAGTTTTCAGCATACAAGTCTTTCACTTCTTTGGTCAACTTTATTCCTAGGTATTTGATTGATTTTGCTGAAACAGTAAATGGGAGTGATTTCTGGATGTCTTCTTCTTCTTCAGATTTAGTGTTTGCATAAAGAAATGCCATTGATTTTTGTACATTGATTTTGTAGCCTGATACCTTGCTATATTGCCTAATAACTTCCAGTAGTTTTCTGCTGGATTCTTTAGGTTTTTCTATGTATACTATCATATCATCTGCAAATAGTGAGAGTCACTTCTTCCCTTCCAATCTGTATTCCTTTGATTCCTTTCTCTTGCCTGATTGCTATGGCAAGAACTTCCAACACTATGTTGAAGAGTAACGGTGACAGTGGACAGCCCTGTCTAGTCCCCGATCTGAGGGGGAATTCTTTCAGCTTCTGTCCATTGAGTATGATATTGGCTGTAGGTTTGCTATATATAGACTCCACTATCTTGAGGAATTTCCCATCTATTCCCATTTTTTGTAGAGTTTTGAACATGAATGGGTGTTGGATTTTGTCAGAGGCTTTCTCTGCATCTATTGAGATAATCATGTGGTTTTTGGCTTTGCTTTTATTGATGTGGTGAATGACATTGATTGACTTATGGATGTTGAACCAGCCCTGCATTTCTGGGATGAATCCCACTTGGTCGTGATGAACAATCTTTCTGATATGTTGCTGTATCCTGTTGGCCAAGATCTTGTTTAATATTTTGGCATCTATGTTCATCAGAGATATTGGTCTGTAGTTTTCCTTTTTTGTTCTGTCCCTATCAGCTTTTGGTGTCAGGGTGATGTTGGCTTCATAGAAGGTGGGAGTATTCCTATTTCTTCAATCTTATGGAAAAGCTTCAGAAATATGGGTACTAACTGTTTCCTGAAAATTTTGTAGAATTCGTTCGTGAAGCCATCTGGTCCAGGACTTTTGTTGTTGGGGAGGTTCTTAATAATGGTTTCAATTTTTTGTCTGTGATTGGTGCATTTAGATTTTGTAGTTCTTCTTGGTTCAGTTTTGGAAGGGAATATGCTTCTAGGAATTGTTCCATTTCTTCCAGATTCTCTAGCTTGGTGGCATATAGTTCTTTATAGAAGTTTCGCAGGATTCTCTGGATTTCTGTGGTGTCAGTTGTGATATCTCCTCCATCGTTTACAATTCTATTAATTTGAGTCTTCTCTCTTTTTTTGTTTGGTGAGTCTGGCTAGGGGTTTGTCAATTTTGTTTAATCTTTCAAAGAACCAACATTTGGCTTCATTGATCTTTTGTATGGTTCTTTTATTTTCGATGTTGTTTATTTCTGAGCTAACTTTAGTGATTTATGTCCTTCTGGATGCTTTAGGGTTCTTTTGTTCCTCTTCCTGTAAGTCCTTGAGGTGTGCAGTAAGATCGTTCATTTGAGCTTCTTCTTGGTGTTTAATATGTGATTGTATGGCTATAAGTTTCCCTCTCAGTACTGCTTTAGCTGTGTCCCAAATATTTTGATAGATTGTATCTTCATTTTCATTTGTTTCCAGGAACATTTGAATTTCCTGCTTGAGTGAATCTCTGACCCAGTGGTTCTTAAGGAGTATGTTGTTTAGTTTCCAAATTCTGTGACTTTTAATAATTTTCTGTTTGTTGTTAAATGTTAGTTTTACTCCACTGTGGTCTGAGAAGATACCTGGGATGATTTCGATGTTCTTGAATTTATTGATGCTGTCTTTGTGGCTTAACATGTGGTCTATCCTTGAGTATGTGTTATGTGGATTTGAAAAGAAGGTGTATTCCAGTTTTTTGGGGGTGAAGGACTCTGAAAATGTCCAAGAGGTCTAGTCTGTCAATCTCTTCATTCAATTCTCTTGTATCTCTGTTGGTTCTCTGCTTTGTTGATCTGTCTAAGTGTGAGAGTGGGGTATTGAAGTCTCCCACTATTATTGTATTACTATTGATGTATTTTTGAAATTCTTTCAGTAAGTGCTTGACGTATTTAGATGGTCCCTCATTGGGTGCATAGATGTTAATGATTGTTAAGTCTTCTTGGCTGATTGATCCTCTAATCATGATGTAATGTCCTTGCCTATCTTTTATTACTTTATTTAATTTAAAATCTATTGTGTCTGAGATGAGAATGGCTGTTCCTGCCCTTTTTTGTGGTCTGTTAGCCTGTATGATAGTTTTCCATCCTTTCACATTAACTCTGTGTTTATCTTGTTGTGACAGGTGGGATTCTTGCAAGCAGCATATGGTTGGGTTATGTTTTCTGATCCATCCCCCCACTCTGTGCCTTCTGGTGGGTGAGTTTAAGTCATTGACGTTTAATGATATTATGGATTTAATGTATTGTAGTGCCATTGTTCAACAAAAAATTTTTGTTTGTTTGCTCTGATATATTGCCAGTATAATAGTGATGTTCTTGTTTATAAGAGGTCTTTTAGAACCTCTTTCAGGGCCGGTTTGGTGATGTTTTCCTCCTTTAACTGTTGTTTGTCTAAGAAGGTTTTGATCCCTCCATCTAGTTTGAATGAAAGTCTAGCAGGATATATTATCCTTGGTTGAAACCCTTTTTCATTCAGGGCTCGATAGATATCTTGCCATTCTCTTCTGGCTTTTGGAGTTTGAGTGGAGAAGTCTGCAGATAATCTTATGGGTTTTCCCTTGTATGTGACTTTTTGTTTCTCTCTTGCAGCCTTTAGGATCTTTTCTTTATCCTTACTTCTTCTCATTGTGGCTATGATGTGTCTTGGTGTCTTCAGGTCTGGGTTGATTCTGTTTGGTACTCTCTGGGCTTCTTGAATCTTGATGTCCTTTCTGTTATTCAGGTCTGGGAAGTTTTCTTCTATTATTTCTTCTAGAATTTTTGCTTCCCCTTCCTCTCTTTCTTCCTCTGGCAGGCCAATTATACGAATGTTACTTCTTTTGAGATCATCCCATATGTCTCTGTTGTTGTTTTCAGTGTCTCTCAATCTCTTTTTAAGCTCTTTCACCTCTTTCTTTGTTTTCTCTAACTCATACTCTGTCTGACTAATTCTGTTTTCTGCTTCTGTTAGTCTGCTTTCCCTTGCCTCAGCTTCTTTCTTCATTACAGCTATTTCAGCTTTCAGTTCTCTAATTGCCTCAAGATAATCAGTATTTTTCTTGGGGTTCTCAACTGTTGTTTCCCTAATACTGCCATTCCTTTCCTCCAATGTTGTTTTCATTTCTGTGATTAATAAGTTTATTATTGCTTGCATACTTTTCTTATCAATGGTTACTTCTGGCTGATTTGTAGTTTCCTCTGGGCTCTTGTTTTCATTCATTGGAGTAGCAGTTTTATATGTTTTTAATCTACCCATTTTTTTTTGATTTATGTGTTTCTTTTTTTATGCTCTGTTGTTCCTCAGTTGTTGTGTCTTGAGTACAAGCAACACTGTACTAAATACCTTTATGACAATTGCACTCACCAACCTCAGGAATTACAGTAACAACTGAAGCAAGTATTGAAGCAGTTTAATCACTACCAGTTAGCCAAACAATTTCTCCAGTCCGTGAAAAAATAGTAACCAAATCCCAATGAAGAAGAAAGAGAAAAGAAATTGGGATAGCAAGACTAGACAGTTATGCAAATCTACTATCCATTGTATATTCTAGGGGTAACAAGAGGGGAAAGTGAAGTAGAGCAGAGATACACACATAGAGAGTCCACTCTGAGTCAGATTTCTTCCCCAAAATAATTCACAAATTCAGAAAGGCAAAGAAAAAGGAAGTGTATGACAAGATAAAAAAACAAAAGAAAAAAAAAAGAAAAAAGAGAAAAGAGAAAAGATAAGAAAAAGAGCTGTAATTAAAGAGCAGTGAAAGGAAAGTTTTTTGATTACTTTATTTTTAATTTAATTTAATTTAATTTTTTTAATTAGCTAGCAGGAGGAGGGAGGGGAGAGTCTGTAGAGGAGGCAGGAGTAATGAGAGAAGTTCCTCCCACAATAGATAAGATGCCCACTACCCTAGCAATGAAAGATACCCTAAGAGTTAGTTCTGATCAACCTAAAGGGGGGAAGATATATGCCTTTATATAATATTAATAATAAAATAGAGCAGGGTAAAAAAATCTCTGTCCCAGATTACCTCAAACCTTGTGATCAGAGGCAGCTGATTGTTAAGAAAGAGAAAAAAAAACCCTTGGACTAGACAAGGATAGCTGAAGTAGACAGTTTTTCAAATCTACTATCCACTGTATATGCTAAGGGTAGCTAAAGGAGGAAGGGAAATTGAGCAGAGATACTCACAGTGAGATTCTATTCTGAGTCAAAATTCTTCCCCAAAATAATTCCCAAATGTGTATCAGTGAATTCAAAAAAGCACACTGTTTGGTGGTGTGGGGGATGGGACCTATGGCTTTGGAAGCTGTAGGATTAAGGAAGAAAGGATGACAAGAATGAGAAAAAGAAGAAAAAATAAAGAGAGAGCGAAAAAAGAAAACGATAAGAAAAAGAACAGTCACAAAAGAGCAGTGAAAGGAGAGAGTTTATTTATTTATTTATTTTTAATTATTTAATTAGCTATGCGGGGTGAGGTGAGGGGAAAAAAGGCCAGAGGTTTCAGAAGGGTATAGACTTAGAATGAATGATACTCCCTGGTGGGACAGGAATCTTGGTAAAGAAAGAAGCTCAGCAGGGAAGCCTGCTAGGAGCTGGTCCCCAGGGACTGGTTATGGGGGGGTGGAAGGGGGAGGAGGTGTGCTTAATAATTTTAAAAGAAAAATTTTTTCCCTTTTTTTCTACTCTATTTTTTAACCCAAATTAAGTTATAGTCACCTCCTTGTTGTCACCGCTAGGACCCCTTATTGACTGGCCTACTAACGGCAGAAAATCCTACCGTTTCCAGAAGATGTGGTCAGAGCTCAAGCCACTAGCAGCTTCTCAGTCCGCCATCTTCTGGGAACCTCCCAAGATGTTGAATTTCTTAAATGCTATATTCTAGATCTCTCTTTTCATACTACATTCTTTTTGACTATATTTTGCACATCCATTTATTCATTGTATGCAGAGGCCATACAAATACATATTTTTTGTTAAGGCCCATATATTCAACTGCTTCTTTAAAAATATTTTTCTTTCTATTTATTTTCATTGCCACCAAGGTTGTTGTTGGGCTCGGTGCTCGCACTGCAAATCCACTTCTCCCAGTGGCCATTTTTTCCCGTTTCCGTTTGTATTTGGTAGGACAGTGATAAATTGAGAGGGGAGGTATAAAGAAAGATACCTACTTGCAGTGCAGGTGGGGACCAGGGACTCAAACCTGGGCCCTTGAACATGGTAATGTGTGTTCTCAGCTGGGTGTGCCACTGCCCAGACCCCTTCAGCTTCTTCTTAAATAGATCCTGTTGTCTTTCTCAAAGACTCTTCACATTCCACATATCAATATCAAACTTTTGGTACTTAGTCCAAAATCTGTTCCTGTTCTGTGCTTGTTTCATTGTGGTCAATCCAAAGTCAAGGCAGTATCTCAAACACTTCCTTCTCCATCACCATCCAATTCATCAAGTCCTATTGATTTTCATCTCTCAGATATTTCTCATATATGTCCATCTCCCTCCCACTCAACTTTCACGGACAAAATTAAATGCTCTCATCCATGTATTGCTGCTAGAGTTACATTATTCCTATACCTGGGCCAACTACTGCTGACCCTACTGTACCTCATTCTCTACAGTGTAGCCACAGTGACTGTTCAAAAATCAAAATATGGGCTCTGTAGCACAATGGATAGAGCATTTGACTTCTAGGGTAAAAAATCAAAATATGCTTATGTTATACCATCTAATTAACACTATGACTCGCTATTGATCTTTGAGCAGAACAAGAGAATTTTGTAATGTGGCCTGTGTGATCTGATCCATGCTTTCATTGTCTTTCATCTTGTCCTAAAATCATCTTACTCCTTCCTCTTTGCCACATTGGTTTCTTTTTTAGTCCCTTGTGCTACCATATTGCTCAGTCTCATGGAGTGCTCACGCACTCCACTTTGTCCTGTTAACACCAGTTTATTTTGTAAATCTTTGTTTCTGTTATTTTCTTATGAAAGTCTTCCCCAACCTGTATGTCTCTATCAGCTCTTCCTATTGCAGTCTCTCTTAGTACTCCATGACTCTGATTCACAGGACTTATTATCATATGCATGCACATAGTATATATAATATATACATGACTATTTGCTTAGATAATAAGCTTTGTAATCTCAGGGACAGCATCTATTCTGATCTACCATTGTATTCCCATGTATATAGTAATAATGGCAATAATCATAATGGAATTGATGGTGTTTAAGATATGATTTTTAAATGCATGCAGAATGACTGTTTATACATAACAGTATACTTAAATATGTATTTTTCTGTCAAATATTGCTTTTTTCCCCCCAGAGCACTGCTCAGCTCTGGTTTATGGTGGTACAAGGGATTGAACTTGGGATTTTGGAGCCTCAGGGATGAGAGTCTCTTTGCATAATCATTATGGTATCTAACCCTGTGCAAATATTACTTGCTATGGAATTAACAAGTTAAGAACTATGATTATTTGAAAGGAAACCAAGCATATGGCTCCGCAGCCTAGCACAAAATGAAATCTGATGAATCTAATGTCCTTGATTCAGGTTTCACCTCTCACACAGATGATTTATGTAACCTTGGCCAAGCCATTCATTCAATCCAATAGGAACCTCATTTTCATAAAATGTAAAATATAGATAATAACATTGTTACATAGAGTACTTCTATGCCAGGTACTCTTATAAGTAATATGAATCATATCTGAGGATGTGTTTGGGGTCTGTATTTCATTTCTTTTGAATTTGTCCCTTGAACAATTCCACATTCAAGTCCTGTAAGTCTCAGGAACTTGGAAAAGGTCTTATTTGCAATGCAATGCAATCCTGAAATCAAAGCCATCTATGCTTCTAATTTACCAAATTATGGCTGACTGAAGGAGGTATGTGGCACCACATCCTTGTTTTCTACTCTTCTAATTAGAGAAATAAATGAAAAGAGCTTGACCCATACTCTAGCATCACAAAGCCCAATATTCAATATTAAAATCCTGATATGTATGTAGAAATAGAGATTCCTTATTAGTGTGATTTGAACATCAGTATCATTTACTGACACTGATAAGCTTTAAGTTATGCATAGCGCTTTCCAGTTTTCAAAATACTCATACTATATAGTATGCAGAGCAATGATTAGTATCCATATTTTCCCAGTGTAGAATCAAAGTTTATGTAACTTGATCATATTTAGTAAATGGCAAAGTCATGCTTTCTGTTTTTACTACCCAAGTGAATGGACTTATTTCTCACTAAGCATGGTTGTCATTGTTTTTCAAGTAACTAAAGACACACTATATGCATGTGAGCCAGGTTTAAGACTGGCCCCACCACCTTGAAGATATGATGTATTTAAGAAAAACTTAAAAAAATTATTTAATAGTGATTTATAAAATTAGAAAGGTATATCGTTTCCACATCACACTTAAACTACTAAGTTTAACCAAAGTTCTGTGTCCCTGCCCCTCACTCCCCAAAAATAACTACTGCAGTTGTCACAAAGTCTTAGAGATAGTTTGGTGGTGACTGTTGTTGCTACTGCCACTGCTTCTTTTTTTTTTTTTTCAAAGTTCATATGTTACAATTCTTTATTTTCCACATATGAGTGAAACCATCTGGTAGTTGTGTTTTATCTACTTACTTGCCTCACTAAATATAATCACCTCCAGTTTCATTTATTTTGTTATGAAAGACATAATATCATCTTTATTTTCCAAAAGAAGTCACAGGCTATATACTTAATGATATTGTCTCTGTCTCTGTCTGCCTACCTGAAAAAAATATAGGCCTGGAACAATGAAGCCCCACTAAAGACAAAAAACACACTGAATATATACAACAAATTTTTAATGATTGTGTTTATGATGATTCGATGGTACTAAGTACTTACTTCTTGGTGTGTGTGTGTGTGTGTGTGTGTGTGTGTGTGTGTGTGTGTGTGTGTGTGTGTGTGTGTGTGTGACAAATGGAATGGCCACATTGAGTCATAAAATCAATCTCATCAGGCCTCCTTGTGAACTCGTAGGTTTTCCTGCAAGGAGAGGATCCCCTCAAAAATGGGCATTCTCTCCTCCACTTGAAAAGATTTTGTTGAGATTAAAAAAGAAAAAACTTAGTAGTTTACAGTGGACAACAACAGAATAGTAGAAGTTTGAGGCATATTAGAGATGGCATGTTTCACTAAATTTTTAGTAGATAGAAGATTCTTCCTCACAAAGAACAAAATTCAATTTCATCTTGATGAAATACACTTCCAAAGGAATTCTTCTTGCTATAGGACCTTTTTGCTATGGGACCCTATGTTAGAATGAATCTCTGATGAGAATGTGTGTGGTCTTCATGACATCTGTCAAAGCATGAGACTGGTAATACTAGTAGTTAGAGATTATTATTCTTTGATTATTTAGAATATCTTGGGGGATTAAATAGCCCTTTTAAAATCAGAGGTCTCTAAACTCCCACTGCAGAGTCAACAAATGACTGTCAGCTTTCATGATTGTTCACTGGTCTGTATTATCTTTATTCCCTTGCACTGGGTTGTATTGGAAATGAAAGACACACTGCAGAGTTCACTCCTGGGTTCAGTTAGTTGTGAGGAGGACAGGAATTTAAAAATGAATGTGGGAAAAAAGCGTAGTTCCTGCTTATATGCTAGTTTGTGCAGCCTGCTATATTTCCATGACTGATGAATTTAAAGCTGTTTTCCATGACCAGAAATGTCCACAAAGCAAGGATGCCACTCTGAATTTATTCTTTCATTTTTAGAAATTCAGTTTGCTTTGCTCTTCTTTATCTTGTGAACTGAGTAAAGACAGCCAGGCATGCAGAGAGGCACCCTTCAAGGCCATGAAGTCTAAGTGTGAAGTCACTGCTCTTTTGGCTTCCAAGCTGACTACTGGGTGTCCGTCTGGTTTCTGGATTAAATTCCTTAGATGTCAGAAAAACCATTTTAGGACTGGACTTCATCTGCTGATTAGTGTTCAGTGTTCACAGATCACAAATGTGTCCAACACTTGAAATAATGTCTATTTCCAACAATAATTTATACAAGTGATTGCTTCTCTGTTGGCTAATGTGAGAAATGCAACATCTTTTTCATAAACATCAAGTGGGCAAATAGTAGTTTGGAGGAGAAATCAAATGTTATCCCACTTGAATGTGTTAGAAAGTTTCTTCCCTTGCTACAGTTCTAAAAATGAGAATAATGAATAACAATAAGATTGTCACAGTTTTACTTGCCTCAGTTTTAGTTTTGCAAGTGACCAGAAAGCTTGAAAATCACCTTCATTATCCTCCTACTGTTGCTGAAAGATTTTTTTTTTTCCGAAGAGCTCACCGATTTTACAATTTTGTCATTGCCTATATTAATCTGTATTTCCCTCCCTATGTGATGGTTCTTCTTGGTTCACAGAGGCTAAAAGGAAACTGATTTGGAGAGAGTGAATTATTTACAAGTAAGCTAGTCCCTTGCTGGATGAAGTAGAGTTCCAGTCATTATATTCAGTGATATATTTTTATTAGTGAAAAAGATAGCATAGATGTCAACAGAATGATGTCTACATAATCAATAGCCTTGCCAATCACCCAGTCAACAAATATATATCAAGAATTTATTGTATGCAAAATACTGAAGGTGAGGCAGAGTAATAGAAAACATTATTTCTGTCTTCTCAGGACTTATGTGTGAAATGTGAAGCCACAAAAATAAATATGCCAGCAGAACTGTAGGTTAGGCTTTCATCTGGGAAAATCAGGTTACTGACACCCAAGAACTTCAAAATATGGCACTCACTTTTGCATTCTTTTTAATATCTTTTAATTTTTTTATCATTGTTATTTGTTGGATAAACACAGACAGGAACCAAGAGGAAAGCTGGTGATAAAGAAAGAGAAAGACAGAGAGACACCCGCAGCCCCACTTACCCACTTGCAAAGCTTCCTTTCCCCCTGCAGATGGGTAGTGGGGGCTTGTACCTGGGTCCTTGAGTATTGCAACATGTGTGCTCAACCAGGTGTACCACCTCTGCCCCTTTAAAACCTTTTTTAAAAAGTTATCTTTATTTATTGAATAGAGACAACCAGAAATCGAGAAGGTAGGAGGAGATAGAGGGGGAGAAAGACAGAGAGACACCTGCAATACCGTTTCATCATTCGCAAAGCTTTCCCCCCTTCAGGTGGGGACTCAGGGCTCAAACCCCAGTCCTTGTGCATTGTAACATCTGCACTCAACCAGGTGTGCCACCACCTGGCCTTTACATTCTTCACAGACTAATGCTAGTTCTTAGTTTGGTAGGTTTACAGATTTAGTCTTTCAGTACCCCAAATATGTTACTAGTTAAGGATGTGGTATACCAACTCTATAGTATCTAAGAGCCTGACATATAAATCAAAATGAAATGATAGCAGTCGTGTCATCTGAGCACTGTGTGAATTTCTTGGATACCTGCTGCCTCAGAACATTTTATGATCAACTTGAAATTAGAATAATAGGATGCAACTATATATGTGGGTTAAAATGTGAAAAATCTGAGTAGAATCTATCTCAGATGAAGCGATAGAGTCACTTTCAACTTTATATGATCAGTGTTTTAAACTGAATGTTCACAGTGTCTTTTCTCAGTCATTCATTCCTTAGTTAGGATTTGACTCAGACTTCTTGTTTTATGCTCCATTTCTTTTCATTTATTTATTATTTCTTGTTTTGTTAATTATTGAAGGGAGACAGAGAGATTGAGATGAAAGAAAGAGACAGAGAGGGAAGGAGACAGCAGCATTGCTTCACCACTCTTGAAACTTTCCTCCTGCAGGTGGGGTTGGGAACTTGAATCCTGGTCCTTGCACATTGTAACAGATGCACTTGACCAAGTGTGCCACCACTCAGCCCTATGTTCCATTCCTTTACTCCCCCCCCCTCTTTCTCTCCTTTTCTTTTTCCTTTTCCCCCGTTTGACATCAAGGCTGGGGCTTGGTAACTAGACAACATCTCCACCACTCCCTGTGGCCATTTTTTTCTTTTTTCTTTTTCTTTTTCTTTGCTAGAGTGAGAGAAGAGAGAGAGAGAGAGAGAAAGAGAGAGAGAGAGAAGGAGAGACACATGCAGCACTGCTCCATTGCCTGTGAAGCTTCCTCCCTTCAGGTGGGGACTGAGGGTTCAAACCCAGGTTTGGTACCCTATTACTCTAATTTTAAGTTGATCATCAAATGTTCCGAGGCAGCATGTATCTAAGAAGTTCACACAGTGCTCAGAAGACTGGATTGCTATCAGTTCACTCTGCTTTATATGTCAGGCTCTTAGATACTATAGAGTTAGTATGCCACATGTGCACACAAGTGGTTCACTACCACCAGGCCTCCCTATTACGCTTCAATTCTAATCAGCTCCTCTGCCAATTGACATATTCATTGCTTTTTGGAAATGTTGTATCAGAAAACATTGCATTCTTATAAAACTATATGTGTGGAATATATATAAAGTATATGTAATGTTATGAAACAACTTTCTGTGTAACCACATGTAGCAAAAGACAGGAAATCACCGACACCTTTGAAGTCCCCTGAGTGCTAGTCTATTTATTAGTCTATCTTTCAGCTTCACTTCTGTTCTAAATGTTTTGTATTATTTTCTACTTAGCTTTATCATTCCAACACACATGTTGATTAGTTTCTCATGTTTTGGGTTATACATAGATTGAGAGAGATTGTATTCTTCTGTTACTTTCTTTGGTCAACATTATGTTAATGCACATAGCAAGAATAGTATGTACAATTTATTTTCACACTATATTGCTCCAGCCTTGGAGCATTCCACAATTTATTCATCCATTCCCACTGCTGATGGGGTTTTAGATTGTTTCCCTTCCTGGGGGTTTGATAAATAATGTTTCATAATCATCCTGTACAATTTTTCTGTACTATACATGTATCCTTAGAGGGAAAATCATTAAGTCATGAGATATGCACAGCTTCATTTTGTTACTTAGCTGTTTCCTGAGGTGTCTTAACAATTTACATTTTTACCATAGTGTAGAAAATTCTAATATCGTTATAACCTCACTAACACGACACTTTTAGACTTCTTAATTTTCACCAATTTGGAGTGTTAAGTAGCATCTCAATGTAGTTTTAGTTTTCATTATCTAATTACTAGTGAGGCTGAGTCACATTTCAGTTTACTAGCTATTTGTGTTTTATCTGTGAAATACCTGTTAAAACCTTTTCAACTGAATTCTTCCCCACCTCTTTTCCACATGTAGGAATTACGCTAGCAATCCTTTGCTAGTTGTATGTTTTAAAATTATATGTTTCTCACTTGTGGCTTTCACTTTCTTGATAACACTATTAATAAAATAAAATGTATCATTCTTGTCATTTTTGTAGAATCAGGACATTGCATATGTGTGATTTCACTACTCCCAAGAAGGGAAGGGCACCACAGCATCTGATCATCCTATGGTTCTATGCTACCTCCCATGTGATGTTGGAACATGAATCTGGTCAAGGCACACACCCTATCCAGTGGGCTATTTCTCTGGACCTAATTTCTACTTTTTAAGTTTTGCTATTTTTTAAAATTTATTTATTTATTTAAGAAAGGAGACATTAACAAAAACAAAACAGTAGGATAGGAGGGGTACAACTCCACACAATTCCCACCACCCGATCTCCATATCCCATCCCCTCCCCTGATAGCTTTCCCATTCTCTATCCCTCTGGGAGTATGGATCCAGGGTCGTTGTGGGTTGCAGAGGGTGGAAGGTCTGGCTTCTGTAATTGCTTCCCCGCTGAACATGGGCGTTGACTGGTCGACCCATACTCCCAGTCTGCCCTAAGACAACAGGAACCTCACATTTCACTATAGAGCCTATATTTCCCCCCAGTCCTGGAACCTTAGGGTGGGGCCCACTTTTCTTTTTAATTTTTTAAAATTTATTTTAAAAAGGAGACATTAACAAAACCATAGGATAAGAGGGGTACAACCAGAGCCCCACCCTACTAGGGAAAGAGAGAGGCAGGCTGGGAGTATGGATCTACCAGTCAACACCCATGTTCAGCCGGGAAGCAATTACAGAAGCCAGACCTTCCACCTTCAGCATCCCACAATGACCTTGGGTCCATACTCCCAGAGGGATAAAGAATAGGAAAGCTATCAGGGGAGGGCATGGGATAAGGAGATATGTTTTTTTTAGTACTATTTTTTAATTGGGGAATTAATGTTTTACATTCAACAGTAAGTACAATAGTTTGTACATGCATAACATTCCCCAGATTCCCATATAACAATAAAACCCCCACTAGGTCCTCTGAATCCTTCTTGGACCTGTATTCTCCCCACCCACCCACACCCACCCCAGAGTCTTTGACTTTGATGAGATATGCCAATTTTATTTCAGAGATATGTTTTAAAAAGGAAAGTTGAAGTGACTATAAACTCACCCTGACTCTATAATCTGAATTTATTTGAAGTTGTTAGTTGGTGGTTCTAGTCCTAATCTGGTTGAAAGAAAGAAACCTCAGCACTCACTGAGGGATTGTCTTCCGCTTTATTGACAATGGGTAAGATTTGCAAGCAAAAATTGAAAAGCATATGCCCACATGAGACCTCCATAAGTAAGGACCAAGAAGAAGCAGTGAGTAATTTGGAGTCAGATATTCAGGCATTTCACATATTAGAATTATTAGGCACAAAATGCGTGTGTTATGTTGAACAATTACAGAAACAAAGAATGACTAAGAAGTGACTCAAAAAGAACCAACTATAATATTGAGATGAGAAGTATAATAATTAATAGTTACATATCAATGAGCTATTTATTGCTTGAATTTGATGGTAAAAACTTGACAGCATTGTATAACTCAAAGTGTACAATATGCTGTTACATTTATACATTGTAATATGGTTATTATTGTAGTGATTATTAGCACCTCTCTCCTATTACATAATTATCCCTTTTTATGTAGTTGGAATAATTGTTTTAATCTCTTAGCAAGTATGTTGATTATAATATAATACTATTGTCTATTTTCACTATACTGCACATTAGATCTCTAGGGCTTATTTACTACTCTCTGAAATTTATTCCCGTAAACAACATTGTTTTATCTCCTCCCCCAACCCCTGGTAACCACCATTTCATTTCCAGTTTTTATGAGTTCAGTTTTATTCAGACTGTGTATATATATATATATATATATATATATATATATATATATATATGTATATATATGTTAAATCATATAGTAATTTTTCTTTTTCTGTCTGACTCATTGATTCATTCAAGTTGTTACAAACTGTAGAATTTATATTTATTTATTTTGCCACCAGAGTTATTGCTGGGGCTCAATGATGGGACTACAAATCCGCCATTCCCAGTGGCCATCCCATCTTTTTTTTCTTTCTATTTGTTTTTTCAGACAGAAAGAAATTGAGAGAGGAGGGAGAGTTAGAGTGGGGAGTGCAAGATAGATACCTGTATGCCTGCTTCACCACTTTTGAAGTGTCCCCCTGAGAGTAAGGAGTGAGGCCTCAAACCCAGGTCTTTGTGCTTGGTAATATGTGTGCTTATTCTGGTGCTCCATCACCTGGCCCGAATTTCCTTCTTTTCCTGAATAGTATTTGTGTGTGTGTGTGTGTATGTGTGTGTGTGTGTGTGTGAGTGTGTGCGTGTGCATGTGAGGAAAACCTTAAATCATCACAACTTTCACTGAAATGCAAGGAAACTAAATGAAGAAGTTGCCACACCTAAATAAGACAAAGACCTTGCGATCAGGTGGTGGGTGTGGTGTGGAACTATATATTGTAAACTCACAATCTTGTAACTTATTATTAATCACAAATAAAAATATTTTAAAAATCAAATAAGACTCACTGAGGGAGCCAGGCGGTGCAGGCATTGCCATGCATGAGAAACCAAGTTCAGGCCCTCAGTCACCATCTGCAGAGGGAAGCATCACGAGTGGCGGAGCAGCGTCTCCCTCTCTCCATTTCTATCACAAAGGCATTTTCCAAAGTTTGCCAAACCATCACATGTCCGTTTCCTTTCAGGACAGCTACAATAGGTGCCATGGGCATGATATACATAACTGATGGGAATTCCTGCCAAATGGCTGACTATTAGGCCAGTCAGGGAAGATATGGGATAATCTCCTTTAACAGAAGTATTTTAAAAAGAAACACATGGGCTTGTCATAAGTCTACTTGCTCCCCTCCAGACTTGGACTTATATGTCATCCATTACTGAGTGCTGAGAATTCAGAAGATATGGATAAAAATTCTAGCTACACTGCTTATTAACTTGATAATCCTACAGAAATTACTAACTCTGAGCGCCAGTTTCTCTTTCAGAAAAATGGAAGATAATAACACCTTCCTTATTTACCGCCTCTAGTTGTAACAAGGATCTAATGATATGGGTTACAGAGCTATGTGAACTTTTGGGACTCCCCAAAATATGTGTGTGTGTGTGTGTGTGTGTGTTGTGTGTATGTGTAATTGGGACCTTACACTTGCAAAATTTCATTCCTCTGGGCCACTGTTTTTTTGTTTGTTTGTTTGTTTTTGTTTTAGAGAAGAGGAGGACCACAGCATTGGAGCTCCCTCCATTTTGTTATGGTGCCTCCCATATGGTTCTGGGCTCAGGGAAATACACGTGGCCTACCTGATGAGCTATCTCTCCAGCCCCTGTTGTTCTTCTTAAATAAGTGCTTTCATTATCACAGTAACATGAGTCTAATTATGCAATCAGTTCCTTAGTTATAAGAAGATTATAATTTGTGCATATCCTTTCACATTAATATAGGAACAAAGAGAATTGTAGTTTTCAGTGATGAATAGTATATGAAAAATATATGTGTATGAAGAAAACAAGAGCTTATTATTTTTTTTCTAAACAAAAGAGCATTTTTATTATTTATTTATAAAAAGGAAACACTGACAAAACCATAGGATAAGAGGGGTACAACTCCACACAATTCCCACCACCAGACCTCTGTATTTCATCCCCTCCCTTGATAGCTTTCCTATTCTTTAACCCTCTGGGAGTATGGACCCAAGGTCATTGTGGGATGCAGAAGGTGGAAGGTCTGGCTTCTGTAATTGCTTCCCCTCTGAACATGGCCATTGACTGGTTCACCTTCTGCATCCCACTCTGTGGAAAATAATGAGTTGTATTTGCTTCTTGACTAGTACATCAAGAGATATAATCAACTGAATATAATGAAGCAATCAAGTAACTATTACCCCTTCTTTTAAGGAAAACTACTTTTGTTATTATTTACAATATCTTGAAGACAAAGACTTGTAAAACTTAATCTATTTTTAAGTGAATCTGAGACAGATCTAGTTGTATAAGCTCCTACCATATATCAGAAAATAAGCGTTTCTATTTATTGCTTTATAGGTTACCTAAAGAAACGTTCAATGTAATTCTCAATATCATGTATACAAAGTTGCATTGATATGGATAAGAATGAAAGTGAAATATGAATAGTAGATGAAAAATAATTTTCTTGAATCTCCAGAAGTCACTTAAAATGACAGGATGCCACAGTTAAACTTTTGCTACCTAAGGTCCTTGGAAACAATCTTGTGATGAATTCAGACCCCTAGATTCCATTATGTTGAATAAAGCCATTATTCCCAGAGGTATATCTGTTTACCATGGAGGCCCATCTCCTTGGACCTGGATTGCACACTCTTCATGCTTTCTTGTTCAGACAATGCAGTCCATTTTCTTCACAGTATCTTCTCATCAAGAATTAATAGTGTCCTTGTGCAGTCCACTTCCCTGTTTGTTCCTCCTGACTCCTTCCCTTTATCTGACTCTGTTCTGAAATTCTCCAAATTAGGTTTCAGTGGCATCTGGCTTCCAGCTGGCTTCATCCAATAGTAAGCACCAGTATGACAGTAAAGCTGGGAAGGAAAGAGAAGTTGAATAATCCTTCCACCCCTTCCTGCAGGCAGAAATTTGATAGTGACTTTGTTCTTCTGTTGAAAGACAAAGAAACAGAGGAAGTATTTGTATTTTCCAGTGACTTGTGTGAAAAGAAAGTGGGGAGTGACTTTCAGTGGTTACAGAATTTGGGGTTGTTACCAGCACATTCTTGAACTTAGTGGCATACCAAAAGTTTTGTACGTATACCAAAACCATTCAATTATGCATATCAGAAAGGTGAGCTTTATGATGCATGTACTATATCTCAATTAAAATGGTAGAAAAGCTTCAACTCAAACCTTCCCTTTCCTTTTTTAATGTGTGATTAATAGTGGTATACAAGATGATAGGGTTATATAGTATAGCTCCACACCACACCCAATACCAAAGTTTTGTGCCCTTACCTTCTAACTGAAAACCACCATTGTTTACTTCTATTTTCTTTTTGAACTTCATATGTCTCAGTTCTCTGGATTCCACATACGAGTGAAACCATCCAGTAGCTGTTGTTCACTTCTTTACTTATTTCACTAAGCAGAGTCATTTCCAGTTTCATCTATTTTGTGGCAGAGGACACAGTATCATCTTACTTATTGCAAAATAGTATTTCATGGAGTGTATATCCTTTAACTTCTTCATCCAGTCATCTTTCAGCGGGCATTTGGACTGCTTCTAACTCTTTGGCTATTGAGAATAGTGCAGCTGTGAACGCAGGTGTGCATATGTTCCTTCGAATTCAACCCAAACGTTAGTAGCACGAAACAAATAAAATATGGGTAAACAAGAAAGGAAAGAAGCACTGAAATCATAGGATAAAGCACAAATCAAGAAGTAGCATGTACATGTATGTAACTTAAAGTTCAGAGACAAGTGGAGGGGGGGGAGGGAAGGAGGAAGGGAGGGAGTCAAATTTCTGAAAGGTGACTTTCACAGCTATGGCTTTTCCATCCTGCAGTAATGGCTCCACTCTTGTGCCTTCAGATCTAGGATGGAAACATATTCCTGGCTCTTTTACTATCCCAAACTGACTTCTATTAATCCAGACCACAAAACTTTGTAAATTGTCTTTGAAAACCCTCACTAACCCATTTGAATATACCCTCTGTTCCCAGTAGGCACCGTTTCTGAAATAAACCACCATTGTCCATGACAGCATGTCAAAACTCTTCTCTCTGACCTTTAATTCCTTTTCTGTTCATTTCCTTGTTTTGCAAGCTGTGATTCAATGTTATTTGCTCTTTCTCCCTGTCATTTCCAGCATAGTTTCCTATTCTCTGACTACTACAACTAAGAAGATTGTTTTACAATCACATATAACTATTTAAGTGTAACACCTATCACCTAGAGGAGACACAGGCATCTATTCTTTTTACTCCTCATAGCTTTTAGGTCAGGAAGAAGCACTAGTCAGCAGCTGGATTTGAAATTTTGAGTCATTACTTCTTTATTTGCTTTTCCTTAAGCTTTTCTTATTTGAGTTCAACCTTAACCCATGCTTTTATTCATATTTTTCTCTTGCACCCAATTGTTACAACTCTTTTGAGTCCCAAGCTCCCATTCATAAAGCAAATAAATTAGATTATTGAAGACTAGTGCAAGGACTCTGAGTTTGAGTTCAACAAAACTTGAATTTTTCACCCTTCAGGGTATAGTATAGAATTTCTCAAAAGATTTTTTTTTATTTTAACTGATCAAAGAAAGAAGGTCAATTTACTTGGATGGTGTCATATTTACCTAAGCTAGACACTGTTGCTATTCTACTGTATTATAAATTCAAATGAAGGATGTTCAGTGTTCATATACTAGTGAATCTATTGGACCAAGGAGGATAAAAATGAGAGTAGAGTGGATTTTTCAGAACCAGATTCTATGATTCCACATCACTTTTATACCTCAATCTATTACAGTGATATTCCTTTTGGATCCGTAAGAGCCAATTTGTGCTCTTCGTGACATGGCCAGAACTTTGTCTACAGTGGAAGGATTCAATTTTATTTCCCTGGTAATAAGTTTATTTAAAAGCACCACTATCAATCTTCTTTAGAGAGGTGTGAGAAGACAAAGGGGAACACTGCACCAAGGAGTCTAAGGAGGTGGTAGCCTGGATTTTGCATTCTAGCATCACCACAGTTGTGGAAGACTTGGCATTTGTTTCTGGCATCATCTCTGCAGCATGCTGTAATAGAATAAGCATGATTTTTGTAGTTGGACAGTTCTGCATTTGAATCCCAGATTTATCACTTACAAGGATCAGGCATACTGGACTAAACAAGAAAAAAAAAAACAGGTTTATACTGAATAAATAGATTCCAGTAACCTTGCAATCATTTGTTCATTGAGCACATTTTACTGAGTGCCTACTGTGTTCCAGGTCCTATTCTGAGCGCAGGGGATGTTATCAACATATAGATGGAATATGAACATAAAATGAATTCCTTAACCTTGTAGAGTTTACTATGACCTTCAGGCTGACCTTCTCTCCAGCCATCAGTTGACCCTAAAAGGGCTAAATGGCACATTGTCCATCCTGTGTCCCTAGGCAATCATGCAAAATGCACTAATTAAATGTCTTCACAATAGCTGTGCTTCAGGAATGGCTTGGTGCCAATGCCTTAAAAAGACTGTGTTCCAAATGCTGCTCTTATTCTGAAGCTAATGGATGAAGTGACCACAACATTTGCCCAGAATTGATTGTTTTCTTTAGATTGAATCAGGAGCTCCTCCCCTCCCGCCCTTGAAAATGTTAATGCTTTCTTTCTCCTGTAGCAACTATACCTTCACATGAAGAGAATGAAAATTTCCCTTCTGGCTCTTCATTTTCCCCCAACAACACTGAGAAATGGCATGAGCAAAGCAAAAGGGTAAAGAAGGAAGTCTCTGATTTGGGGGAAGTAGTGGGGTCACATGTACTAGATTAGGCCAAGGCATGTCCAACCCCTAGGGTTTAGCGCAAGATCAAATAAGTGCTACGTTCAGATTGTAGAAAATACAGAAACACTCTGTTATTGCTGGAATCTTGGGTAAGTTTTTGTATTTCTTTAGATTATCATAGAGTTCCTCAGCCTTTGCAGCCCAACATTTGAGCTGATTTCCTCATTTCTGTTCCCTTAACCCTTGGTTTCTTGTGTAGACACTCTGTTTTTGTTTTCTTCTCTTTGTTAGGAACAGTAACCCTTTGTACAACCTTGATTTTGCTCTCTTGGGCCTGATCGTGTGATACAGTCAAAGGTGCCACTCACTGAGCATTAACTTGCTGTCCATATGAATTGCAATAACTGCTGGCTAACTCCCTAATCAGCCAGACTTTTGGAAGCTCCTAGACCCCAAGTCAGACTTTTGTCAGAGCTTCTTTCTGTCATCTTTTCTTCTCACTACTGACAGATTTAGAAAACATTGTATCTTGGCTGGTGAAGGTCTGTTTTGTTCCTCATGAATTCCATGAACTGGGTGATGACCTATCTGATTCACAAGTAGTTCAGAGTCTCTTTTGAGCCACTGCTGATCAGTGTATCTAAATTATTTCACCGCTTGTTTGTACCTAAAGAAAGCTTACGGCATATCATCCTAGGAAGGTTTTTGTTAAGTAACTCAAGCATGGAATTTTAGTGTCTCATTTGATGAGAACTCTGCCAACATACTCCTGTTACTTCGCTCAGCATTTGGCCTGTGGGGAGAGCCTTGTGGCCTCTGCTCTGTTCATCTGCCCACTCAAATTTATTCTAAGCTTCCTTCATAGATTCTGAGCTGAACTCTTTTTCAGAGTACCAGGCATGTTCTTTTTCAAAAACAAAAATCTAGTTTGGCCCAGCTCTGTGTCTTCCCTGCTCTCTCTGATGGCATTCGGGTTTAAGTGCTCAAGGGATGCGATTAGAGGTAAGAAATGGTATCAGGATTCACGCCATGGAGCATTCAAGTTCAGTGAGCAAGTGAAAGATCACGGTGCTTTCCTTTCCATTCAGTAAACATTAAGCTATATAGTTTTGCCTCTTTGCTTTTTGTTTCTCTAGAGAGGAAAAAAATCACTTTACTTCCTTCTGAACTTGTAAATAGGGAGACAGACATCAACACAGCTGTAAACATGCAGTGGGGAAGAAAATCTGTTATTTCCTATAGTAGTAGCTGCATCAATTTAAGAAACACTGGTGGAGGAAGAGCCCTGGTAGTTCTCAAATAGCATTAGAGTTATAGTTCATAGCATATTATCCTGGAACTCATCAGATACCAGTATCTTTTTCTACAGAGAGATCAAAGTGGGAGTCCTCCACTCTGCCCATGGAATCTTTCTGGTAGCTTTATAAAATAGGGATGTTTGGGCCTCATCTTCAGAGCTGATCTGTTTGGTTAGGGATCGAGTTTGAGAAAGCTCCCAGGTATTTCTTGTGCACAGTTGAAGTTCAGAGCCCCTGTTTTAAAGCTCACTGGCAGAGACGGAAGTAGAATAAGGCCATCTGAGTCCCAGAGTAGAGATGCCTCCACTGTCCCCACACTTTCAACTAGCAGAATGCTGGCTGCTGGCTTTGCTGGGAACATTGAAGGGAGATGAACCACAGTCACAGCGAACAGAGACAGAGCCAAAGTAGATGCCTGCAGTTTTCTTCCTTCACAGAGCATTCTATGAATCAGAGCATCCTCACCAAATCCTAAAGTCAGAAGATTAGTCACTAGATTTCCCTTTTGCCACCCAACCATTCTATCTCCTGCTAGACAGTAACCATCATCAAAGACACTACCCTAGAAACCCATACAGTGCTTGGATACACAATCAGTTCTCACTATTCACAGGTTCTACCTGTATGGACTCACTCACCTACTTGCTCAAGGTTATTTATAACCTCAAATCAACATTCCCAGAATGCTCATGGTCATTTCTAGGTACATTCCAGGTAACAGAGATTTTGGCCTCCTGACAACTACCAGATGGACTCAACTTGTGGAATATAGATAATGTAGACACATGAACTTCAAGAGAGAGGGAGGGAGAGAAAGAAAGAGATATAACCAAGCTTGTATCTACGACTTAGTGAGAACTATGGAAGTCATCTGAGATGGGAGGGGACATAGAATTTTGGTGGTAGGTATGGTATGGAACTACATTCATAATCTGTTATAAATATTATAAATACCATTAACCACTAATAAAAACCTTAAAATAGAATTACTTGACTGGAAATTTTGCATGTTTTGCCTCTAGCTCCAAATTAAAAAATAATGTGTAACAACAGAAACAAAAAAAAATCTAACCTCTCAAAGTATATGCATGCTTTCACTTGAGATTGAAAAAGGTATCTAATGTTCTATATTTTTGATTTACCTTTGAATATATAGTGTCATTTTCCTGATCAATCAAGAACCACTTCTTAATATGTTTTGTGTGCTGTCTGTTGATTTCACTGTGTAAAATGCCTCCTGAATATAATGCTGAGGTGCAGTCATGTCTTGTCAAATAAGACTGATGCATTTGAGTCAGAGAAGATACATGTGTTAGATAAGCTTTGTTCTGACATAGATTATGATGGTGTTGACCTTGAGTTCACTGCTAATGAGCCATATATAGATATATTTATTACCTTTAAACAGAAACACACAGGAAGCAAGTCTGTGTAGTGATCAGTTGATAAAAATCTTGTGAACAAAGTCTCTCTGGAACTGACCCTATATTTCTTATAGGTATATTATTTCAGTATTTTCTAATTCCATGTTCATGGTGGCTTTATAGAACATAACTATTGCAAATGATGAGGACTGTATCTCTGTGTGTGTGTGTGTACATGTGTACATTTGCCCAATAAATACTTATTAAGCAATGAGCTACTGAAAAATAAATTACACATTTGAAAATCTTATGCATACCAATTTTTATGTGTATATGTGTTGAAATTAGTGTCGGTGTTCACCAATACCAATAGTAATTAACCTTTATGAAGGGCTGACTTTGAATCAGACAGTTTCTATAATTGTTTAAATTTAATCCTCACAACAATCCTATGAGGCAACCTTATCTTCTTCATTCTGCAGAGGTGACTGAGGCTCAAAGAAATGAATGAACTTGCTCAACGTCCTGCAGTTACAAAGTGATGAATATACATTTGAAGTCAAATAGCTTGACATCTGTTATGTGCTTATGTCTCTCCAAAAATTCATGTGTTGAAGTTCTAACTTCAGTACCTTGAAAGGTACCTTTGGTATATTTGAGATAGGATCTTTAAAGAGATGATTAAGGTTAAGTGAGGTATTGGGGCAGGAGAAGGAAGACAACTATAGTCCAATATGACTGATGTCCTTAGAGGAGAAGAATAGGACACTGGCCTGCATAGAGAAAGACCAAATGAGGATGGGGGTGGGGAAGCCAAGGACCACTAAACAAACAAAACCCCAAGCCTGCCAATCTCTTGGAATTCTACCTCTCCAAACTGTAAGGAAATCCATTTCTGATGGTCAAGTCACCAAGAGTGTGGTACTTTGTTATGGCTGCCCTAGTGAATTGTTACAACTATAGTCTCAATCTCAGTCGAAAACATGCCCCCACGCTCCAAAACACTGAGAGTAACCACTTGTCATCATCCACTGGAGGCAGTTTTCTGCAGGGAGAGAGCAGCATAATTGTAAATGAGGTTATGACTAAATCTGGAATTCTGCAAAGATGGAGCAAGGGAGAAAACGTGTTGGATCTTGGGAAAAAGCCAAGTGGAACAGAAAGGTGGCCAAGCCAGAACAAAGCACTGGGAGGAGAGCCAAGTCACAGAACTATAAGCAAACTAGGGAGGAGGCATGCAAGTTAATACCCTTAACAGGCTAAGCTATCTTACTACCCAAATTATTTTACTTTTTTTTTTTTAAGAAAAAAGATTTATTTATGAGAGAGAAAGAGAGGTTGATCTTGGCATATGTGGTATCCAGGACTGAACTTGAGATCTCATACTACCCACTTATCTGCCCACTGTACCATATTTTGGGCTGCCCAGATTATTTTACTGTTAGTGAAATTATGGTCTGCTGATTTCCTCTGTTAGGTTTTCTTAGAGGCCATTATATCATTTGCAAATCAGAATATGAATTTCTCCCAGTGTTTACGTTATTTCTTCATTTTGTAAGGCTGCTTTGCATTCTCATTCTAGAGTTTCTGGAGACCCTGAGCTGTGGGCCACAGACACTTTGCATGTAACCCCCTCTTGCTGTCAGTCGTCGGGGATGAGACTGCTGGGCAAAGCACCTCCCTGAGCAGAGCTACTTGGAATCAGGGATGCATTGGACAGAGTTGTTCTGCTTAGCTATGCGGTTCACGGGGACCTGGCTCTGGTTCTGGGGCAGTGTAAAGTACACCTCAGAGGTCAGTGGTCCCTTACAAGTATTAGTAATGGTGACGAAATGTTTGACCCCTCAGAAGCTTTGAACTTTTAAGGTTTTTAGGTCTAAGCAAAGTGTACCCTTGTTAAGCAGAGATGAGTGAGGGTACTCCCAGCAATACATTCTAGAAGGGAAGCTGGAGGCTCTGTGTTCCCTCTACTCCCCCACCTAAGACCAGCACTGTAGGCTGGTGCTGACTGTTGGCAAAGTTTTCTCTGCCATCAAGGACAGAAGCCATTGTCCAGAACTAGGTCCACGTGGATCCACACTTAGAGAATAATAGGAAACTCACAGACAGTGTTTGGCTCCTCTCCTTGGGTGAGGAGTTCCTCTTTAGGCTTTTGAAATAAGGAACTGTGTCATTCTCCGTCTCACCACCCCTCACTTTTGTGCTTTCCTGTTGAAAGCACTATGCCAGCTCAGAAAAGGGAAGATCAAGTTGCCCTGATTACCAGATGACTTCTCTTTCTGCCGTGACCCTTCATCACCCACTGCATACCACCTTTCCATGTGGTACAAGTACTTATGTGAGGGCCTTGGACTCTAAGCTCTGTAGAGTGAGCAGCAAAACTTTATTTTTCTCTTCTGTGCTCTAAGCCACCTGTACTGTCAGCCTAAAATTAACCCAGTCCATCAGATGCAGCGTGAGGTTGTCCTTCAAAACTCTTTGTTGTTTTTCTTTATCTTTCTTGCTTTTTAAAATAAAATTTCCTGGTCGATCCTGGCAGGAATGACATAGTGCTAGACTGAATTGAATGTGTGCAATGGGAAAATTTCGTCTCATTTTTCTAGGACTTTGATGCTCTGGTGTTTCCAACCAGCCAGACTGTGCTAGCTCAAGTTGCCTAGTAACCAGCTGGAGACCAGCACCAGAGTGAAAGCTAGAGAAGCCACAGCTCCCTAATAAAGAGATCAGCTGTAGGAGCTAGCAGATCTAGAGTCCTGGTGCGGCTCCACTCACACTCCTTAGCGGGTGCAAACTGACAAGTCATTTGTTAAGCTGTGCAAATCTCCCATCTGTAAAATGGGCCTGACATTTGACTGCGGGACCCTCTGGCGCATACTGTGAAGATTAATATGGAACCAGAAAACAGTTTGAATCCCTCAGAGTAAAAGCTCTTGGGAAATATGTTGGATTTATGGTACAATTTGGTGCTAGCACAAAGATACTGATGAAAAGCAGGAGTGACTAAATTACTGAATTCTGAGATTCAAAGGCAAATAAATATACTGTCAAATCAATGCCTCTGCTTGCCTTGTATCTGAGACAGTTGTGCTTATGTAATCATCTCAAGGACAGAACCAAGTGGTGAATGCATAAAAAACCAAGGGGAAATGGACCAACGGATTCAGAAACCTTCAGAGTTTGTTATGTCTGAGGTCGAATAAGTGGGATTTACTCACTACTAGTTTGGCTCATCTTTTTTGAGAAGTCTGACACTTCAGAATAGAAAGTTATGGAAGCGCTGGTGGTATAGTGGTGAGCATAGCTGCCTTCCAGAATAGAAACTTAGGTGACAAGGTGCACAGCATGATGAACAGAATATCAAAAAAATCTTCGGGTTTCACTTATCTCTGTCCCTGCCAAGGTGGGGCTTTATGTCATCCGAGTCAGTGTGCTTTGCCATGAGTTCAAGTTCCCCTCTCAGGCCTGTGATTTGGGTATCTGGTTCTCCTTCCCCATTAGCCCACGTGGACTTTGCTTTTCTTTCACGTTAATTCATGTTTTTCTTCTCCTGGAAGAGAGGCTTCAGGTACTTTCTCTGCTGTTTTCGGTATGTAAGTGTACATATGTGTGAGAATAGACAGAATTGGACGTACATATAGATAGATGGTGAGATAGACATATATGTTCAACATTTTCCTGTTTTGAATAAGCTTTCTGTGGCTAGCATCTTCTTTTTCTCCTCCCTCTTTCTAGTTATTGTACCAATCATGATAGCTCTTCTTTTTATTTATTTATTATTTATTTTTCCCTTTTGTTCCCCTTGTTTTATTATTGTCATTGTTATTGATGATGTCGTCATTGTTGGATAGGACAGAGAGAACTGGAGAGAGGAGGGGAAGACACAGATGGGGAGAAAAAAATAGACACTTGCAGACCTGCTTCACTGCCTGTGAAGCAACTCTCCTGTAGGTGGGGAGCCGGGGGCTCGAACACGGCAGGTCCTTGCGCTTCTTGCCACGTGCGTTTAATCCGCTACCTTATCGCCCGACCTCCCCCCCCACACACATGATAGCTTTTCTAGAGGATAGAGTAGCACCTAACAAGATAGATATGTAGATATGTTCCTTTGGAGACGTTTTCTTTTTTTTTTTTTTCTTTTTGCCTTCAGGGTTATCACTGGGGCTTGGGGCCTGGGGCCTGCATTATGAATCCACTGCTCCTGGAGGCCATTTTTTCCCATTTATGTTGCCATTGTTGTTGTATTTATTGTTATTGTTGTCATTGATATTGGTGTTGTTGGATAGGACAGAGAGAAAATGAGAGAGGAGGGGAAGAGAGAGAGGGGTAGAGAAAGATAGACACCGGGGATCCGGGGCTCAAACCGGGATCCTTACCCGGTCCTTGTGCTTTGTGCCATGTGCATTTAACCCGCTGTGATACTGCCAGGCCCCTGGAGGCATTTTCAAATCTGGTTAAAAGTGAAACATATTGACTAAAGAGTCATCGTTAAAGTATGCCAGTCTCTTGCCCTTATTCAAATTTTGCAGGTCTTACTTTGATAAGGTTAGCTTTGGAGTGAGTGAGGGCAGTGTAATAGGAAGTAGGTGAGGAGGGTGTCTAAGTCTAAGTAGACGCTACTTTATTATGAACTTTATACTGACTCACTGCAGACTATTGTGTACTTTTGTTTTCAGGTATATATTTTGCCTTAATTTATGGATACTTGTGAACATATGCTCTGTCTCACGGGACCTGGTCTATATCTAGGTTTTGGAACTTTCTTAGGAAGTGAAACACCTGGAATGGAATTAGAGAATTCTATGAAAGGAAAGGTCTCACCCGAGTAATGCCCTAGTTGGGGAGTCCTGAGATTCCCAAACAGATATGATGGGCCTAGACCTCGAGTAAATCCCTCTCTCCATTGTTACTGGTCACCTCTATCAGGAACAACAAAACAGACCCCTTTTTGGGCCCCCATAGGACCTTGCTCTCAGCCTGGATCAACAACGGTAGAGAATGCTCCATCCTCCAAAGGGAGGCTGGACAGCATACTCTATGCTACACCTGAGTCAGATGGGTCCTGATATTGTGCCAGCATGGAATGTTTCTGTTCATGACCACAGAATGTGAGCTCAGATCTACAGGGATGCAGAGGTCACATAGGGTCCTAAGCTGAATATGGGCCCCAGATCACATCAAATCGATGGGGTTTACAGGCAACAATACTTATACACCTTTACCATATTTGGGAGCTACTTTCTTCCCTGATCCAGCTTTCTGGTCCTTTTTCCAGCCATGACATCATCTCCCCAGACAATAACTTGGATCTACCTGCATATCAGATTTCAGGCTCAGGGGAGAAGAAAAAAGAAAAAAAAAACCTAGTATAGCCACAGGCCCTTTGGAATATAACTAAAATATGCCTACTAGCTATTTACAAAACATAGATACCCCCCCAACTCTTCATCTGCTCTATTCCAGCCTTTAGGTTTATGACTATTCAACAATTTGTTTGGATTTATATGTTAACTCTCTTTTCAGTCACCAGGTTCCAGATGCTAGCATGATACCAACCAGACTTCTTTGGACATCAGTCCCACCAGTGTGTCCTGGAGCCATGCTTCCCCAGAGTCCCACCCCACTAGGGAAAGAGAGAGGCAAGCTGGGAGTATGGATTGACCTGTCAACGCCCATGTTCATCAGGGAAGCAATTCCAGAAGCCAGACCTTCCACCTTCTGCACCCCTCAATGACCTTGGATCCATACTCCCAGAAGGTTAAAGAATAGGAAAGCTATCAGGGGAGGGGATGGGATACGGAGTCCTGATGGTGGGAACTGTGTGCAGTCGTACCCCTCTTATCCTATGGTTTTGTCAGTGTTTCCTTTTTATAAATAAAATTAAAAAATAATAAAAATACAACATATTGGGACCAGGTGGTGGTGCACTTGGTTGAGCGCATATGTTACAATGCGCAAGGGTCCAGCCTCAAGCCCCTGGTCTCTACCTGCAGGGAAAAAAACTTTGCAAGTGTGAAGCAGTGTTGCAAGTGTCTCTGTCTTCCTAACTCTTTATCTCTCCCTTTCTTCTTGATTTCTGGCTGTCTCTATCCAAAAAATAAATAAATGTTATTTAAAAATTGAAAGTAAAACATTATACTCTAGTCTGTATTATCACTTTCCTACAATGTTTAAAGAATCCAGCTATTTTGTCCCTTCATTGCAAAAGATCATGAGTTGACCATAAGTGCAAAAGGTGTGTTTATTAATTAAAACAAAGGAAAAGGGAACATGCCTTGATCCTTTCTTAGGGTGGAAGTTTTCATTTTTTTATGTCAAATCTCAAATGGTATACACCTTTCATGAGAGGAGAATATCAAAAGCCACAACAAGAGAGAGAGAGAGAGAGAGAGAACAGCTTCACTGAAAACTCTCAAATGCTACTAGGCCATTTATGCCTTCTTGCTGGATATTAGGGGACTCATTGTACAAAGACACATGATTGCCTTGGCTAAATCTGATCCACTAGCAAGGAATCTGAAAAGAAATTCATTTAATCACTTGTTCTGAAAAGGCTACTGAAATTGCAGCTAGCAAAGTGACGCAGCAAACTAAGTTCCTGCACTCAGTGCGGATGATGAAAGGAGGACTCATCTGAAGGGCTGATTAAAGGCCAGGTATGATGGCGGCCCTCACCCTCACAACGCCTGACCCACATTAATTTTTTTCAACTGCAACAGCTTTTGGAAACTCCACTGATTCCATATAAAACCCAACTGGGTGCTTCTAGGGGGAAAGGTGATCCCCAACACCCAATAACTTCAATGATACGGAATTTTAGATACTTGCTCTTTTCTTTAAAAAAAAAAAACAAACAGCAGGGAGTTATAGCGCAGGGGCTTAAGGGCATGTGGCACAAAGCGCAAGGACCGGGCAGAAGGATCCAGGTACGAGCCCCTGGCGCCCCACCTGGAAGTTGCTTCACAAGCAGTGAAATAGGTCTGCAGATGTCATTCCCTCCTCCTCTTTGTCTTCCCGTCCTCTCTCCATTTCTCTCTGTCCTATCCAACAACAATGATAATTACAACAATAAAGCAACAAGGGCAACAAAAGGGAATAAATAAATTCTTCTTCTTCTAGCGTTTGCCCTTCTTCCGCAGCCAGTCAACAGCGTCAGGTTGAGCCTGATGTCAAGTTTCGAGACCTCCTTTGAATCTGGAGAGGTGGCAGTCGTTGACTATGTGGGTCATAGTCTGTCTGTAGCCGCAGGGGCAGTTCGGGTCGTCTCTGGCTCCCCAGCGATGGAACATAGCGGAGCACCGGCCATGGCCTGTTCGATAGCGATTGAGGAGGGCCCAATCATAACGTGCTAGGTCAAAGCCGGGTTGACGCTTGCAGGGGTCTGTGATGAGGTGTTTGTTCTTTTTTTTTTGTTGTTCTTTTTTTTAATATTTATTTTATTTATTTATTCCCTTTTGTTGCCCTTGTTGTTTTATTGTTGTAGTTTTTATTGTTGTTGTCGTTGTTGGATAGGACAGAGAGAAATGGAGAGAGGAGGGGAAGACAGAGGAGGAGAGAAAGATAAACACCTGCAGACCTGCTTCACCGCCTGTGAAGCAACTCCCCTGCAGGTGGGGAGCCGGGGTTCGAACCGGGATCCTTATGCCGGTCCTTGTGCTTTGCGCCACCTGCGCTTAACCCGCTGCGCTACAGCCCGACTCCCGAGGTGTTTGTTCTTTACCTCAGCTGACTGCCAACTCTGTTTCCAAGAGTCTGGAACAGAGAAGTTCAGTGCAGGCGCAGGAGACCAGATTTGATGAGAAGTCAAGCGCTGAACAGGGTGGGCGAAGATAACGTGTTTGGCGAAGGACAGCCCCTCAACATTAAGTTGGAGGACTCGAAGAGCAGGACCAACAGCTTGAAAGCTGTCAGGAGCTGCTTGTTGCTGGCTTTGAAAGTGACTGGGATCCATGTGGATTCAGTCGGCTAGGAAGGACTGTCAGTTTCCCCAATGAATGGGTACTCACGGGATGCACCACGGGAAGGTCGATCCAATGCATCCCCAAAAATTAATTAATTAATTAATTAAAAAAATAAAACAGCAGAAAAGGAGTCTGTTCCAATTCCAAGCTCTCTCACATTTAGCAGTAAAGGGAAACTCTACAGTCCCAGGAAAATGCAGAACAGTTTTCTTATAGATATAGCCAGGAGTAGCAAATGAGACATGGTCACCAACCACTTTTAAAGAAAAGTAGAGGGAGGCCAGGAGGTAGTGCAGTGCGTTAAGGGCACATAGCGCGAAGTGCAAGGACCGGCGGAAGAATCCCGGTTCAAGACCCCGGCTCCCCACATGCATAGGGGTCGCTTCACAAGTGGTAAAGCAGGTCTGCAGGTGTCTATCTTTCCCCCCTTTTGTCTTCCCCTCCCCTCTCCATTTCTTTCTGTCCTATTCAACAACAATGACAGTAGTAACAACAACAATAATAACAACAACAAGGGCAACAAAAGGAAAAAAATAGCCTCCATGAGCAGTGGATTCCTAGTGCAATCACTGAGCCCCAGTGATAACCCTGGAGAAAAAAGAAAAAAATGATAGAAAGAAAGAGAGAAAGAAAGAAAGAAAGAAAAGTAGACTTTGACTCATTCAATTTAGAAAGATTCAGAAGAAAACAAAAACAAAAGAAACACAGTTTTTATGTTGACTACAATCCTAATGCCAGTATGGGTCTGCTCCTTCTTCTCTAATTCAGTGGTTGCAATTATTTTTGCAAAGCTGGTGGAATTTCTAGAAAAAAAACATGTTTACTAATGCACTTATATTAAAGTATAGCACTAGAGAAGACAATTGTAGTAGTCAAATGATTATGCTTGATGAATTTTCAGAAATTGAGCATTCACATATCAACAGCATCCAGATTAAAAACTATTTTGATCGAACAAAGAACACTGCCAGCACCTCGGTAGGACTGGCCTTTCTCTTTTCAGTCACTAGATTATAGAGGGTAATGCTGCCCCATTTAGTTTTTCTGATCAGTTTTTGTTTACTCTTTCAATCGCATGTAAATGAAACAATCTAATAGGTACACTTTTTATTTGGCCGTGTTAAAATTCCTCCTTCTGTTTGTGGGTAGAGCATATTATTGTGTGTAGTTCACTAGCCTCCTTGTAGGCTTCATTGTATTAACACGCCCCATTTTATTTATCCAGTTTATTATTAGTGGAAATTGTAGCTTTTAGATTTGGACTACTGTGAAGAGTATTATTACAATTTTTCCTGCATGCCTTTTAGTAAGAAATATATGCACTTTTAAAACATTTTTATTTATAAAAAAGGAAACACTGACAAAAACCATAGGATAAGAGGGGTACAACTCCACACAATTCCCACCACCAGAACTCCACATCCCATCCCCTCCCCTGATAGCTTTCCTATTCTTTATCCCTCTCGGAGTATGGAAGGTCTGGGCATCTGTAATTGCTTCTCTGATGGACATGGCCTGACTCTCTCTTTCCCTAGTGGGGCAGGGCTTTGGGGGCTGGGGTTCCAGGACACATTGATTCATATTGCAGGCATTGAGCCCCAACAATAATCCTAGTGGCAAAAATAAATAAATAAAAATACATCAAGACTTTTCTGACAACCCAATATATGTAATATATTGCTGTGATAGAAAGAAAAAAGATGCACTTTGCTGCTTTCTCCCTTTTCCATATTTCTTTGAGAATGGGCTCATGTATGAGTTGAGGCACTAGTTCATAAGGTAGGCGATAAGCTTCTCTCTAACATACATATACTCTCAGCCTGCCTTATTGACAGAGTGATAGGCATGGGATTGATGATCTGCTCTGATAACATACTTGTCAAACTGGAGCTCATCTCAAAACTTACAACTTGTGGTAAAGTCAGAGTTTAAGTCTTCAGATGCCCGAGTACTAACATTCATCCTTGCTTACTAGGCAAGGTTATTTCAACCTCCACGCAATCCTCTGGCTCTATTAAGTGATCCAGGCCCTTAGAATTTTGCCAACTAAAACATGACCTACTAGCCACCAGTATTGGTGCCACCAGGGAGCTTGTTGGAAATACAACCCGCCTAAATCTGACATCTGGGAATGAGCACAGGAATCTGTATCTTAACATGCTTTTCACAAGGATACTTAGGTATTTGAGGTTTAAGAACCACTCACTGATCCGTAATTTTGTGCTTATTACAAAGTTGAATTCAGTATTAACAAGAGAAAATAAGATGTGCCTCTCAATATTTTCAAATTTCTACTAAGTGTCCATCATTTTCATGGTCCCAACTACCTTAGAATAACTCAAATGGTCCTGGTAACAGTCCTGAACAAACCATCCAACTTTGAAGACACTGGCTCTCTGTTTACAACCATAGGTGCCCAAATATTATGAAGTACAGCTAAAATGCAGCCCGTGTTCTCAGTTTAAAAGGAAAGAGGAAATTCAGGGTTGGAGAGACAGCATAATGATTGTGTAAAAAGTCTTTCATTCCTGAGATAACAAAGGCCCCAGGTTCAATCCCCAGCACCACCACCATAAGCCAGAGCTGAGCTGTGCCCTGGTTAAAGAAAAAAAAAAAAAAGAGGGGGTGTTGATGCACACAGTAAAGTCATTTTTTTTTTTGCCTCCAGAGTTATTGCTGGGGCTCAGTACCTGCACCATGAATCCACTGCTCCTGGAGGCCATTTTTTCCCCTTTTGTTGCCCCTGTTGTTGTAGCCTTGTTGTGGTTATTATTGTTATTGATGATGTCATTTGTTGTGGGATAGGACAGAGAGAAATGGAGAGAGGAGGGGAAGACAGAGAGGAGGAGAGAAAGATAGGCACCTACAGACCTGCTCCACCACCTGTGAAGCCACTCCCCTGTAGGTGGGGAGCCAGGGGCTCGAACCAGGATCCTTACGCTGGTCCTTACGCTTTGTGCCACTTGCGCTTAACCTGCTGCACAACCGCCCAAGCCCCAGTAAAGTCATTTTAAAAAGAAGACAGTAGTCATCAGGATAACTCAGCATGCTTGCTTTGTTATGTACACGACCTAGATTTAAATCTGGCCATCACAATGAAGGAAGTTTCAGTGTTGTGCCTTTCTCTGTGTCTGTCTTTGCCTTTTTACCTGAAAAACAAAAAGTAGATGTGAAGTGATGAAGCACCAGTGGCAATAAATTAAAACATAAAATACAGGTTTCTTTTCCTTATAAATAATATTTCAAAAAATGATATTCAGGGTCAGGGAGATGTCTCAGTGTTAGAACACACAACTTACACAAGTGAAGTTCCAGGTGTGGTTTCCCAGCATATCAGCCGGGGCTTCACTAAGGATCTGCACCTGCTGATTGGACTGCTCTCAGCACACATCTTTTCTTTCTCCAATTAGAGGGTAAAAGACAGAGAGACACACACAGAGAGAGGGGAGTCATCACAGTGCACTCCACTGTTCATGAAGCTTCCCCGTTGAGTAGTGCTCATATATGGTGGTCATAAATTTGAACCCGAGTCTTCACACATGGTAAAGTGTGTGCTCTACCAAGTGAGATACCTCCCAGTTATTATTCAAAATAAAATGCTACTTATTAAATACGATTTTTTTAAAAAGGGAAAGCTATCCGCCAGAAAAGAAGGTAAGCTCTTCTGAGCACAATAGCAGGGCTAAGTGAGCCAGGTTTACAGTGACTCTGACTATAATCTCAATCATAAGTTAGAGGAACTCAGAGATGAAATCAAGTAGTGCTGAGCTGGCGAACAGCAACCCCCCAAACAGAGGCAGTCTTCTAAGTTTGTCTCAGATTGGCCAGATGTATTGATAAATATTTATTGAGTACTTATGTGTGGAATGTGTGTCTCATGCTGAAGCTGGCTAGCATCATGCTAATTTGAAATACGATGAGCTTGCCTTATAAAATGTCCACCAAGAAGAGAAAGGGACTCTGTTGCATTGTTGGTAGGGATGCAAACTCATACAGTCCCTTTGGAAAACTGTATGGAGAGTCCCTAAACAAATAAAAATGGAAGTATCTTACATTCCAGCAATACCACTTAGGCATTTATCTGAGGCCATGCAAACACTAATTTGTTTTTAAACTATTGATTTATTTTATTTGCTAGGACAGAGAGAAATTGAAAGGGAACAAGGAGAGAGAAGGGGAGAGAGAGAGAGAGAGAGAGAGAGAGAGAGAGAGAGAGAGAGAGAAACCTACAACCTACACCATTGTTTCACCACTTGTAAAGCATCCACCATGCAGGTAGGGACTGGGGGTTGAACCTGGGTCCTTGTGCACTGGAATGTGTGTGCTCAATCAGGTGTGCCATCACCCAGCCCCAAAACCCTGTCATCTTACAGTCTTGTATATCATTATTAATCATAAATAGAAAATTAATAATAATAAAATTAAAAGTAATAGAAAATAATAGCAAAAAAAACCCTATAAGATAAAATATCTGCCCCAAATCCATAGACAGTCCCTGTAGTTTACTACTTCTCTGCAGTCTCATCATTGCTCACCAAGTGTTTACTCATACACAGGGAGATGATGCTACTGAATTTCCATCAAGGGCACAGGTTTTAATGGTTTCTTTGCGTCGTCCAGCCATGATGATTCTCCAGCTCACCCCTTTGCCCCCCAGTCTTTACTACGAACAAGCATTTTGCAAATGGATGAGCTGAAACCCAAGATGTAAAGTATGAATATGAAACTGAGATAAAGGAGATTATTATACAGAAGGATGTGTGTGTGTGTGTGTGTGTGTGTGTGTGTGTGTGTGTGTGTATGTAGAAGTATCTGTTCCCACTGTTAAACTCTAAGCATATAATCTTTAGCTGTTTTTACATTTAATTGCTTTATAAAATTTTCATTAAAAGTGAATTAGTCAGTGCTTCTTAGCACCTGATCTTAGAACTGGGATCCAGGGATACCACCAGCTTTAGCCTCCCCAAACCAAATTCCTGCCTGATTTCAATTGCAGCCTATTGAGAGAGAATAGATAATGTTGGCTATTTAAACAGAAGTGCAGAGACATTTGGCATATTGCACATACATTTCTGAAAGGGGTTGTAGCCTACAGTCCATCTTCCCACAGCTTGGATCCCAGGCAGATAAGTAGCCTGAAATGAGAAGGAAGATTGCTTGAAAGTGAGGGCACTGACCGATGGGTTTGTCATGAGAGGGCTTTGATCATATTCCTTTATTAATATTCCAGGTTCTGCTCCAGCAATATTCTGACAGTCACTGATCAGTAAGGCTGTGTGCTTAAAGATATGTAAAGTCCATTTGCAGATGTTGATTCACAGTGGGAGAGCATCCCACTCTGCTTGGCCTAGACTACGAGTTTCCTAATCATTTTGCGTTTATCCTTATGAGGACTCCTTTATATCATCAGGAAAAAAGAAATCGCCAAATCACCAGATAATTTGACTCATTCTTTTAGTATTACCTGATTGAGAATTTATTGGTCCTTGGACAAAAATTACTATAGATTTAAAAATACCCTTAAGTGATTTTATATTCAATTAATCACAGCACCTACAGACATTTGAACAAAGCAGTCCATAGGTAGGAAGAACAGGTTTTAGTCCTTGTGCAGCCAGATCTGCTGAGCAGAGGGATGAAAAGGTCACTTTGCTCAGCATCTAGAGTTCCGAGTGTCTGCAATGTGCAAATTTGAAACCAGTGACTTAAATAATCGTATCAAACAAACAAATGAATGAATAAGAACAAAATAAACAATTGAGGGAGGGATCCAAAGCTGGGCTTAGTAAAACAGAGAGATATAGGCCTCTTTGCTGAGGCTGAAATTATAATCACTTTGCTTGGTAAGTGAAAAAAATGCTTTTGTAACTTGTTCTTGTTACTGCTATGAACATTTGTGATGAATTTGGGGAAACTTGCATAGGGGCCTATAAACTGTCAGTGGAGCAGTCAGAGGAAATGTCATCTTTAGAAGTAATTCTCAGCTATTAAAATGGTGTTTTCAAAGGTGTGGCCCCCACCAGTGATTCAGGACCATGGAGCATTTGTGGCTTTGAGATGTAAGATTGCTGGGATGGACAAGCATGTTTTAAGGAGATGGAAAGTAGCTTGAAGCCTCCTGCTTCAAGCTTGAAGTCCCTTGCTGTTGATGCAGTGATAAGCACATCCAAGGTAAGGGAGATGCCCATTTAAAGAGGAATGTTGGCTCCTAGCAGAGTGGTACTACAACTCAGGGCAGTCTCACGACTGCTCCTTCTCTAGCTCTCCATTCAACTCAGAGGAGCAGTGATGGCATCATTAAAGGAGATTCTGAACCAGGGATAAAGCATCAGCTGAATCTTATCTTGACTCAGCCACCTCTCTTCCCCAAAGTTACCGTGCCAGCAGTGGACAGCCTCAAGTGACAAAAAGCTTCACTTACGTTCAGTGGGCCTGTGCTTGAAACTCTAGTACAGAACTTTCTAGGCAGCTAGACAGGAATCCAAGGCTTAGACCCAAGGCAGGAGAGAGAATTCATCTCTCCTCTAAACGTACATTTATGTGACAAAAATGTTTGAATTATTATTATTATTTTTTAATTCGGTGTCAGGGACTGCATCCAGGATCTTATACCTATGAAGCCTATGCTCTACTTATGAGCCTCATCCCCACCCGATTTTTATTTTATTTTATTTACAAAAGAGATAGAGAGAAGAAGAGAGAGAAAGGCCAAATACCATTCCTCCTTCCATGAAGTTCCATTTGTTTTGTCTTTGTTACTCTTTCATGTGGTGCTGGGGATCGAACCCAGTGCCTAATGAATGTGATGCACAAGTTCTAGTTTTTGATCGCCCCCAGTCCTATAATACTTTCAAGACTTCATGGAAACATTTTTAGGAATATGAGGCCAGGGTCTAAACTATAAAAGTACATATGAGATAGAAAAGAAGGGAAAGAAGCCAGAGTTCAAGGCAGGATTCTGTTCCATGTAGACAAGAGAATCAGAAATATGCCTACTTATTTGATCTTCTAACACACAAAGTCAAATATACACTAGAGGCTGGAATATAAACCAGTCAGATCAGCTATGAATGCTTTGGAACAGACCTATAATGGTGGGATGAAGTCAGAGATATTTTCCATTCTCATGGATTAACACCTATCAACCTCATTCTATTGATAGAAGACCATCGCCCACTATGAATGCTATCTAGAAGGCTGTATAGCTCTAGACATCTTCATAAGATGAGTTTTTTGGCAGCTGAAATTCTGTTCACAATATTGTTGGCATAAGAAACTGAATGTATAATCATAGAAACAGTTTTTGACTTAGTGAAGCCAACGAATAATCAGACTCATGCTGGCATTTGATGAGTTAAGTGAACTGAAATATTAAGTCTGACATATTTTAATGCAATTTTTTTAACCAAGAGGATCAACAAAATCCATAGGAAGTAAATCTTTTCTTCATCTCCCACTGCTATTACTGACAGAATTACAGAGACTGTTTTTTTATAGGAAGTCAACAACTTGCTTGATTTTTATCAAAGGTAGATAAAAAAAAGTCTTAACCCTAAGGAGATCAGAATGTTCTAGATGAGTGCTGCACAGTAATACACACTTTTTAATATAGTAAAGGCCATGCTAGTACTACTAGAAATTGAAGTTTTAATCTGAATTGTAAATATAACTTGGTTTTAAATAGCCAAACATGTCTAGTGTCTACCACGTTGGAACACACAACTCTAGAACTGTTCCATCCATGGGTGCTATCTTTTTCTTCAATATATCATCAGAATAAAAGATTATATAATATTAGTATATACAGTTTAAACGATGATAAAACTTAACCAAATGTCCTAGAACTCTTAAGAGAATAATGCCCACATTTCTGAACTTCCCCTAGTGACTCTGTCTAATCTCTTTATATCCTACCCTCTCTCCAAAGGTAACTATAATCCTGAAGTTTGTGCTGATCATTTTGTTGTATATTTTAACCAAAATTTGCATGTGTGCTCGCACAAAATTTTATTAAACTTCACACATTTTTGAGCATTTGGTAAATGTAATAATAGTTTGGTCAATTGCTTTTTTAAAATATTATGTTTAATAGTTACCCACTACTGATACCTGTGACTATGCTTATTTTTCACTGATTTTTATTTATATACAACATTAACATGCTTTACTTAATTTATTTAAATATTTCCCTGCACCAATGTGTTTTGCTAATAATAACTCTCTTTGCCCAGTCTCCAGTCAATGGTAAAATTATTGCTTCTATTTTCTTGTTTCACAAACTGTACTTGGTATATTCTTCATATGACTTTAGTGCCATATAAAAAAGAATGTCTGAAAAAAAAGGATGTCTGTAGGATAGATGCCTTGGAGTTAAACTGTTATAATAAGAGCACACATATATTTACTGTATAAGGCAATGTCAAATTGTTTTCCAAAGTGGTTGTACCAATTTATATACCCACCAGTAGTTCAGGAAGTATTTATTTTTCTACATTCTGGCAATAATAATGTTTCTAAGACACTTCAAGTGTTTTTTTTTTTTTGTCTGGTAGCCATAAACTTCCATCTCATTGTATTCTTTTTATATAATTTATTGGGGGGGGTTAATGGTTTGCAGTAGAGTTGGCACATAGGTACAATGTCTCATCTCCCCATGATAGGTGTCTAGGTATCTGGAAGACAAGCATTCCTCCAATCTAAGTCCCCTTCTTCCTTCATAGACCACAACCTCAACGCCTGTCCATCTCATCCCATTCCTTTACCTCCTTCCCCAGAGTCCTTTGCTTTGGTGCAAGACACTACACCCAGTCAACGGTTCATCTTATTTTTCCCTTATTGTTCTTGCTTCTTAAGTTTTATCTATGAGATAAAACCATTTATGAGATAAGACCATTTAGTATAGGTCCTTCTCTCTCTGGCTTATTTTACTCCACAAGATAAGGCAAAGGAGATTGACTCATCATTTTCAAAAGCTGCATAATATACCATTCTGTATATATACCACATTGTTCTTAGCCAATCATCTGCTGTTAGGCATCTGGGTTGCTTCCAAGTTGGGGTTATTACAAACTGTACTGCTGTAAACATAGTATGCTTAACTAGCATTGCTAGATTATTGATGGAGTTAGAATATTTTCAGATCCTTTCTTTTGAAAATCTTGTTTTTCTTTTTCCCATTGATTTGTGTGATTTATAAAAATGTTCAAGATATAAATCTTCTACTATTTATGAGCATTACAAGTGGCCTTTCCTTATCTGTGGCTTGCTTTTATATTTTGTGGCCTACTTGTTGAACAGGAACTCTTGACTTTAAAGTGCTTAAATCTAGCATGTATTTCCTTTGAAATGCACTAGTGATGTATTTAAAATTCTTTTTTCTAATTTTTATTGGGTAGAGACAGCCAGAAATTGAGAGGGGAGGGGGAGATAGAAAGGGAGAGAGACAGAGACACCTGCAACACTGCTTCACCACTTGTAAAGCTTTTGCCCTGAATGTGGGGGCTCAAGCCAAGGTCCTGCTCATGGTAATGTTCACTCAAACAGGTGCACCACCACCTGGCCTCCATCATTAGTTATGTTTTAAAATCCTTTGTATCCAGAGCTGTAGTGATTTAATATCTTATATAGTTTATTCTTTAATTTTTAGTTTTCAGTTTAGTCTGAATGCTTTATCCACCTCTATTCAATTATTGTTTATGATATTAAATGGAGACACAAGTTCATTTTTCTCCATAGAAACAACTATTCATCCCAGTATTTGCTATTGAATGGAAGGTTTATCTAGTCTCTGATCTCTATGCCAACTCACATATATGAGCCAATCCCACGCCCTCTCTTTTCAAGTGTCTTCCATCTCTTTCTTGTGTATGTGGGCACAATTCCAGACCTTCCCTTTTATTCCATTAATTCATTTGTCTAACCCCAAGACAATGCACAATGTCTTCATAGTAGAATGCTGAGAGAAAGGACTCAGGCACAAAATAATGACTAATATAATGTTCTCTCTACATAAAACTAAAAAGGGAGGGGGTCCCCACATTCTCTTTAATGGAGCATGGGAAAAAGCAGATTAAGTCAGGTAGATACTGGGTGGCACAAATCATGCCACTGTAAGGTTTTCAGCAGAGGAGCATGACCTGGTTTATATTTTCAAGGTATTACTTTGGAGCTTATTTGAACCTAGACATTTGTGGGGAAAGAAGAGAAGCAAGGAGGCCAAGTACAAGGCAGTGCAACAATCCAGAGATCAGATGAGACCAAAGTGGTGGCAATAGCAGTAGTGCCTTGTGGCTAGAATCCAAGTATATTATGAAGATAAAGCTGAATATGTTTGCTGATGAGTCTATTGTAAGGTAAAATAAATGAAGGACCTCAAAAAAGGAGGAAATTTCAAAATGGTACAGGAAGATTTTTGATTGATCAACTTAAAGATAGGTTATGTAGTGTAAATCACATACACAACAGATGCAACATATGGGGCATACGTGTAAAGTACACATGTAGTGTCTAGTATAGGTTTAGAGAACATTATGAGCGTATATTTAATAATCCTCCTCCCTGCCTCATAAGAAATAAGTATAAAGGGCAGACAACCTAGTTGGGACTTTAATATCCTGTAATTCTTTAAAGCTAGAGATACTATCACACTCAAGCAATGACTTGGGTTATGCTTGCCTAATAATGGAGCGTGGATGAAAGAGTGATGCTTATGAGCATTGATTCTTTTTAAATATAATTTTATTAGTGACTTATTAATGGTTTACAGGTTATAAGACTACAGGAATATATTTCTGCACTGTACCCACCAGCAAAGTTCTGTGCCCCCCCTCCCATAGTTCTCACAAAGTCTTAGAGATGATTTGGCTGCCCTTCCCATCAGTTGGGGTTTCAATTCCCTATATTCCACAAATATACTTCACTAGTGAAGTGATATTTACCTCCAGCTCTACCCATTTTGTCCCAAGGGATACACAACATCTTTTTTTTTTTTTTTTTTTAACTTGTGGAGTAGTATTCCATTGACTAGATATCCTATAACGTCTTTATCCATTTGTCTGTTGATGGGCATTTAGGTTGTTTCCAATCCTTGACTATTTAGAATAATGCAGCTATGAGAATAGGGTTGCATGGGCCCCTTCAAATGAAGATATTTGCATATTAAACATCTGAAAAAGGATTTATATCGAAGTTATATATAAATAAATCATACAGCTGAACAGAAATTAAATAACCTAATAAAAGTGGGAAAATATGAATAGACAGTTTTCTAGACAAGATATATGTGTAACCCAAGACATAGGAAAAATATTGCACTTCACTTATCATTAGATGCAAATTAAAACCAGATTGAGGTTTTACTTCACACCTGTGAAAATGGCCTACATCAGCAAAACAGGAAATGAAAAGTGTTGACAAGGAAGTGGAAGAAAAGAAATTATGTTGGATTTTGGTAGGACTACACACTGGTGCAGTCCCTATGGAAAAAAGTATAGAGAGTCCTCAAACAAATAAAAATGAAAATAACTTATGGTCCAGCAATACCACTCATACACATAATTCCAAAGGCTCTGAGCTTTGATTCTTAGGCAACTCATAGGCACTAACAGCAGTGCCTATCTCGGGAAACAATCAGAATAAACAAGAATAGCAGTAATGATATGACATCAAAGAGGACAATTCTAAGGATAAGTCTGTTTCCAGTGGAAAGTGTTGAGATTTCTGTCTTAATCTGATTGTAAACAGAACATCTAAGCCCCTTGGGAGAAAGCCTAGGTATTCTTACAAAGATTACCATTCTTTTTTTGCTGCTGCTGACAAGTGCAATGCTTTCCAAATGCTGGTCTTATTTAGAGTGGATAGCCAGATATGGTAGTATGGATTATGTGACTCTCAGAGATGGCACGTTTCATCTCTAACACGACACAATGTCTCCTCAGACATCTTAGCCTGCAAAGACCCGCAGTAAGCAGTTGGTATTCAAGTTACTATTATCCACACCAAATCAATCTCTGTGCCTGCTATAGAACGCTGTGTTTTCTTCTTTCTTGGGTTTATAGCAGATATGTAACCAAAGGATTTTGCCAGACACTGCATCCCCTGTTCCACCCTCATACTTTTTGTATGTGTGCCTAAGGACACATACAGTTATATCCAATCCCACCATCTATCCAGATGAGTTAATTACTAGCAGAATAATCAGTAACAACAAGCATTATTGACTTGGTGGTTTTTTTTCCCCAAGATAATAAAGAATATACAGAGCACTAACCAGCAATAAAGATGGACAAAATTGAAGCAAAAGCCTTTCTTCAAGGCAATGCAAAGAATGTAAGAGATGGCTTAAAAGTTATTTGAAGAACTATTTCCATTTACATCATTAGTCAAGTACAGTAGCTATTTTTTTTTGTATCGTCATGACTCTAGATTTTAAAAATTGTGGAACTAGTGTAAAGACAGATCAAGCTACAAAATAAAAGGTCTTTCCTGTCACCTACACTTTTTCAAATAAATAAGACATCATGTAATTCTTACATATAAAAAGTCAATTGTACCAGGCACCAGGAGTTATAAAGAGATAACAAATTGTACCTACCATTAAGGACTTTATTATCATGTGGACACGGAGCTAGAAGCAGTTATTTTTAGAGGCAGAGAAAGCCCAGGGACTATTTATACAGAACAGTTTAGTAGAAGAGATAAATGCCTTAGCCATAATAATGTAAATTAACATTTCTCTCATGGTTCCAAGGGCGTTATATGTGATGCTCTATTTAATATTTACTACAAAGGGGCCTGGCAGTGGTGCACCTGTTTGAGTGCACATGTTACTATGTGCAAGGACCTGGGTTCAAGCCCCTGGTCCCCACCTGCGGGGGGGGGGGTTTCACAGGCTGTGAAGCAGTTCTGTCTGTCTGTCTGCCTGTCTGTCTGTCTGTCTATCTATATATCTTTCCCTTTCCTCTCAAATTCTCTGTCCTATCAAAAGAGAGGGAAAAATGTCTGCAGGTAGTGATGGATTCGTGTGCAGGCACTGAACCCCAGCAATAATCCTGGTGGTAATAACAATATATAATTAATGACTTAAAGTATTTACTACAACTCACTAAGGTAGGAAATTGCTTTTATAACCATTTTGCAGGCAAGAAAATTGAGGTATAGTCAGATTATGTGACTTCCAGACAGACTTGGTCTAGAAGCATCTAGGCAATCTTGTCCCAAAATCCTTATCATAACGTGTTGTTTTGCCATTTAATTTCTGGTTGAACATTTAAGCTCTACCACTTGCTATACTAACAAAGGGTGTATGATAAGTGTGAGCTTTTTGTTTTGTGGTCTGGTCAGTTTGCTATCTCTCTCATGCTCACATTAGTTTTTTATTGCATGCTTTAAACTGTAAATGTATTGTTTCAAGAAAAATGCCAAATCAAGAACACTTATCAGGGTTGTTTATTTGATAGTATAAAATAACTGGATGAACAATTGGACTTTGTTGCTAGATATTTAACTACTGCTCTGAAACTTGGTTTGTCCCCCACATAAGAAGAGAATGAAATGAGCTATTGAGAGTAAAATGCATAACTTATGCCTGCTGCATAAAAATGGTAATTATTTATGACAATAGTGATAATGATAATGATGGTTATTGTAGTGATAAAACATCTCTTTGTTATTGCCATCATCATTTTTATTTTTTAAACAAATTTACTAGGCTGGGTGGTAGCACACCCAGTTGAGCATATGATGCAATGTGCAGTGACCCAGGGGAAGCAGTGCTGTAGGTGTCTCTCATTCTCTCTCCCTCTCTGTAATGTGTGTGCCTAACTAGATGCACCTCTACCCTGTCGCCAGTTTCATCTTTTAAATAGCTAAGTGATATTTCACAATTTCTTTGTCCAGTCATCCATTGATGGACATTGAGCATGACCCCATATGTCAACAGTTGGGGATAAGGGCATTCTTAGTTTGAGAACCTTAAATTGAAAGATGCTCAGCTGAGATGTTTTATGATTTATAAACATTCACACATTGCTGAGCTCTTCTGCGGTCCATTACTGCCCTTTACTTGCTTCAACTCTGCCATCTCTTTGAGACTTTATAGTAGCGTTTGAAAGAAAAAAAAGTTACAAATTGCTGTATAACCAGTTGACCTGAACAAAAGTGGGAGAGAGGGTTTTTACAAAAATGAAAGTTACTCTTCCTCCCGTGCACTGTCCACATTACTAAAGTGTTAGAATTTGTGGAACATGATTGTAAACAATCTTGTGAGCAGACTACAGCATACTCAGAGAGGGGAGAAGTAGTGTGATAATATTGCCTGTGGATAGAATCTCTCTCCCAATACATTATGCTTGTTATACATACATCTAATTCCAATACAGAGTCTGCTGTAAGAAGGCACAGTAAACTTCAGTAATTCCTTGGGCCTTCTTATCTAAATTAATTTATAATCATGTTCAATGAGCATATGTGTTCTTTGTGATTAATGATTAGCCATCAAGAAAGGCTTCTTTGGATTTTATTATTCTTTCAGTTACTGTTGTAGGCAGTCTACTCAGATTAGAGTCTACTAGAATTCCAGTTGGGAATTGAAACACATTTTTTTAAATCTGGTATGTATAATTAAACAAAATAGGCTAGTCCCACTTGCTAGTATAAATATATTTGCATTTTAATTACATTCAAGTCTATAAAATAGGAACATTTTGTTGATATTTTTTCAGCTTTCCAAAGAAGTATTTACAGTTAGTTCATTCTTAGATGTGGGAGTGGGATAAGCCACAGGCTTATAAATAGGGCTAAATTTTATTGAACTGGAAGAACATTTTAACAAGCATATGTGGATGTGTTGTTTGTATGTCCATACATTGTAACCACTCTTAGATATTGTAATGACTAGAGTATTTTTTGTGGATCTCATGGAACTCATTTATGCTTTGAAAGAAAGTCTTTCCAAATCAACATATTAGAACATCTAGTGAAGTGGGTAGCAAAGCTCTAATTTTGGTAATGAAAACTGGGTGATTTTCTCTTTCATCTTTCTTTCTGCACTGGCCTTACTTCCCATGCCAGTAAACATCCATTGTTAAAAATATGAAAGAGCTCAAGGGATGGGCAGCTGGATTTTCACTCTAAATTGCTAGCCTGCATGCAGTGCTGGCTGCCAATATCAAGTGCTCATCACCGTCTCATGACTCACCGTTGACCTCAGTGTGATAAACTATCAGGTGCGGGCCTAATACCGACTTAATCCCTGGCTTTGGGGTGTGCGGTAAATACCAAGGGCATAGTGAAGGTCTGGCGAGGCCACCTGGGCATTAATTAGGCCAGTAGGTGAACAGTGGAATCCAGCATCATGGATCAGAAATAAACTGAGAAGAGCCATAGAAAACTAGGCTGGAAGCAAAAAAAAAAAAAAAAAAAATCCTGGGTCAGCAATATGAAAAACGATTCAGTTAAAGAAGGTTTTAAATGACAATCCCTCAGTAGTGGCGTAAAAGACCAAGAGTGGGACTAGAAAAATAGCTTCCCTGGAAAGTATGCCTGCTTTGCTGTGTCTGCAACTCAGTCTCTAGCCCCCTTCCCATGGCATTGGAGTGCTGTTGTATGGGCCTGCGTGTATCTTGAGTTCTCTTTCCCTCTGTCAATGGCACTTTTCTTTCATTCATGTGGCAGAAAATGTGGCCATAACACTACTTGATTCTTGAGTTAAAATAATCTTCATTCTAAGAAACCACCAAAATGAAACAAAATTCTATTAGTATGAATTCAGAATTACTGGTGCCCCATCTTCTTAAAAAAAAAGTATTGGGAGAAACTTAAGAATGCATAGTCAAAAGTAATTTAAATTAGTATTAGGACTTACCTAAAAAAAACATTTTAACAGGAATGAAATGGAATTACAATGCTAGATGGCATGTAAGCATATTGGGGACTCTTTCCCCAGTCAGCAAGATAATTAGGAAAATATTATATATCATAGAAGTGTCACCACCTAGTGGGAGAAATTTTCATGTATAAAAGCCATGTTCTGTGGCCAGGGAGGTGACTCAGTGGTAAAGAGAAAGACTGTGATGCATGAGGTCCCAAGTTTAATCCCCAGTATTGCAAGTATCAGAATGATACCCTTGATCTCTTTCTCTGGTTAAATAAATCAGTCTTTTTTTTTTCTTTTCTAAAAAAGGTCTTTTAATAATGTTTGCTTTATATTAGGTACCCAATAAAAATCTGTCAGATAATGACAGGGAGATAAACTTTTCTTTCTTTCTTTCTTTCTTTCTTTCTTTCTTTCTTTCTTTCTTTCTTTCTTCCTTCCTTTCTTTCTTTCTTTCTTTCTTTCTTTCTTTCTTTCTTTCTACTGTAGCCTAGATAATATTATTGAATGGGTTGCTTTCAGAAAATTTAACTCTTGGCTTCAAATAAACTCTAGAATTATTGATGGGTAACCAGATGAGTTCTGGCAAGTATCTCCCAGCCATGATTTTGGCCAAATCTGGGTATCAGTTCAAAAATAGCCTTTATAATTAGTATCTGATATTATATATATATATATATATATATATATATATATATATTGTGTTGTTGAATGAAATGAAACCAAGATGCGGTTACTTTCAGATAACTATTTGTAGACATTGCATTTATATTTTTTTTCTGAAAGTTAAAGAACCCATTTTGTATTCTCACTTAGATAAAGAAGTCATCCTACCCTTAAATGAAATTAGGCTTCAAGTGGACCTAGCATCAGAGCTCAAATTTTCCTCTCAGCAAGGAGCATACTATCTACTCAAAGCCTTACATGGGAATTCAGGGATCCTATCGTGCGTTCTAGAGAAGCAGATCATAGGATAAAGAGGGAATTTTGACGTGGAAAACTTTAAAGGACTATGTTAGGATCAACTGCCATGAACACCATTCTGGCCCTGAGAAAGAAAACACTGGGTGACATCAGAGTTTCAGATACTTTTCTGTTGAACAAATTCACAACATATTAAATATTGGGCTGTCCAAAAAGCCACCATGCATTTTTCTATGCAAAATTGCATCATGACTTTTCTGACAACTCAGTAGTTTACCATGAGCGAGAGAGACCAAAACACCTATAGTGGACTCAGAACGCAGGGTTCTCAATATAGGGATGAGTCCCCTGTTCCCTGTGTTAAAACACTCCAAACTCGCTGTTTGTTACTATAGATACTAGAGAATTTTCGGGGATATCAGACTTATTTTTTGGTACCCTGATCTCTTTCTTCACAAGCAAAACAAATTGGATAGAATGTCTAGAACAAAAATAACATTTATGCACCCGGAGAAGAAGAACACAATATAATAACCTGCTACTTTGTCAAATTCTCACCAAACATATAAAGTTTCCAAAAATGTTTCACTCTCTGCTTGTCGTAGTGAATTTTCAGTAGCACAAGGCACGGTAATAAACACAGGTCTGTAGACTCAGGTTGAACTAACAGACCCTTGGAGGAAGAAATGATTAAGAGTGTCAGAATGACATCCTTGACGAACTGACCTGCCGTCACTGAAATGGCAGTAGTCTAACTTCACAGAATAAACAGCACCACTAGACTGGGAACTGAGCCGCCTTACTACATCCCTCAGAAACAGAGAAACTAAAAGAACAGCTTCCGAATCATAGTCAGGAAGCATGCCAGTAAGACAATGGTTAGCGTGCATTTGGCAGGCTTTAGGAAACGCCAGCTGAATCCAATATGTTCATTACATAGTAGAAGCTAAGCCCGAGCAAGTGGAATCCCAGTTGAAGCGAATGCAGTTGGAAAGCAGTAATGAAAAAATAATCAGGAAATGGTGCAGATGTGATTAGAAAGTGGTAATAAAAATCAGTCCGGAAACCCGGGGATTTCTTAGGGTTTGTTGACCGAACAAAAGAGAGTGGAATATGTAGGGCAGTGGTTCTTTAGTCTGGTCTCATGAGAAGCGGCTTCAGCCTGGCACCTTGTTAGCAATGCAGATTTGGCCTTGTCCCAGTCTGACAGGGAGTGGTGCTCAGAAAATTACTATTTAACAAGTGAGCCAAATGATTCTGATAAACACAAAACTTTTGAGAATCTCTGGTTCAGAGAAATGGATATGCCATTTCTCTGACAATCAATGACTTGGAGCATTTTTTTTCATGTTTGTGGTCCTTTTTGATCTCTTTTTGGGTGGATAGTCTGTTCATATCCACTCCCCAGTTTTGGATAGGGTCTTTTTTTTTCTGAGCTTGGTGAGCAATATATATATAATATTTGGTTATTAGCCTCTTGTCTGATGTATGACATATAAATAAGAGAACCTGTTTTAATAATGGAGTGCATTTGTTTTCCCATTCTGGGGAAATCTCAAATTAAATTGATGTCGAACAAATCTAAGAGGGGGAGGGAGAGAAAAAGAGGGACATGGAAAGAGAGAGAGAGGAGAGAGAGAGACTGATGTGCTGTGGGGCCTGGCTGGAACCTGGCTCCTGAGCATGGCAATGGAACACAATGTTTTGCCAGCCTTCCATTTCCTTTTTTTAGGTAACAAAGCCAAATCAAAAAAACAAACAAAAAAACCAAATAAGTAAACAACTGGGACACAGGATAAATATGTAAAGAGAAGCCCCACCTCCACTTGTCATTGACCATTCTCCCACAACTGAGCATGAGATGCTGTGTTAATCAGACTTTGCCATCCACTTTCCATTGTGTATATGTACAACACGCAAAAAAGTAGCCTTCAAAATCAGCTCAACCATTGTGAGTTCATAGGTGATCCCATTCTGAAGACATTTACAGTTTATGATCTCCTCACAAAATTGACTTATTTTATTTCTGTTGTAAACAACATGTGGCTCCATTTAGGGTTAAACAAAAGAGAGGTTTATTCATAAAAATCACTGTGAATGTGAGGGGGAGAAGTCCAAAGTCCACAGCTAAGTTACCCAAGGCCACCACATGAAGAGATCAGGGTCAATGGGGAAGGAGCCACACCAACAGGAGAGTGCCCTGATGAAGGTAATGCAATCCAGAGAGCAGAGAGGGAGCTGCTGCTGCAAGTGCTTGCTTCTATAACCCACCTTCCCCTGTGAGAGTGCTCCATCTCAAGCTGACTGCATTTGCACACTAATTGTCCCAAATTCCTGTTGGGGTCACAACATATGTATTTATTTAGCTGTTTTGCCACCAGGGTTATGACGGGGGGGGGGGGGGGGGGGGCTTGTGCCTACACTACAAATCCACTGCTCCCAGCAATCTTTTTTTTTCCTCCCACTTTTTTTCCTTTCTATTTTTATTATTTGACAGGACACAGAGAAATTGAGAGGGATGGGGAGATAGAGAGGGCTAGAGAAAGATAGACACCTGCAGATCCGCTTCACCTCTCCTGAAGCATTCCCCCTGCAAGTGGGGAGCAGGGCTTGAACCCAGGTCCTTGCTCCTGTTGATATGTGCACTTAACCAGGTGCATCACTGCCTGGCCTCCACCCCACAAAATTTTATATCAGCTGACAACACATTTGAAAACATCTTTCAGCAAATCAGATGGGCTGGTGGGATAAAATCGATGGGACTATGTTGCTAATAGCAGTGCAACTTGTACCATCATTTATCTTCTATATGTATCATTTCTTTCCTTGCAAAAGGAAGAGAGCAGTGATTTCCTGCTGAGTGCACTGTTGAACATAAGACAGTTTTTGTTTTGTGTTGTTTTATTGTCACTGGAGTCTTATTGCTGTATGTTGCCTTTTTCAGATAGAAAGGCAGAAACAGGTATAAGGATCTCGGTTCGAGCCCCCGGCTCCCTACTTGCAGGGGAGTCCCTTCACAGGCGGTGAAGCTGGTCTGCAGGTGTCTATCTTTCTCTCCCCCTCTCTGTCTTCCCCATCTCTCTCCATTTCTCTCTGTCCTATCTAACAACGATGACATCAAGAACAACAACAATAATAACTACAACAACAAGGGCAACAAAAGGGAAAATAAAAATAAATATTTAAAAAAAATTTTAAAAAGAAAGGCAGAAACAGAGAGAGAGAGACAAGGGCACTATGACGCCAGGCTTCCTTCAGTGCGGTGGGGGGCAAGGCTCGAACCTGGGCTGTGTCCATGTCATACCAAGTACTCATTCCAAGTCAACTATCTCTTAGCCCATAAGGCAAGCATATTTTTTTTTCCAGGACCTGAACCCACCCCCCCAATCCCAGAGTCTTTTACTGGGATGTAGTACACCAAACCCAAAGATATGTTTTTAATTCATTTTTATTCGTTATTAATAGTACATTACAAGATTGTTAGATTACAGTGTATAGTTCCACACCACACCGTATACCATAGTTCTCACAAATCTTACCGTTTGCTTGCTTCTCTTTCTGTTTGTTTTGTTTTGCAAGTTTATGTAAATCAGATCTCTAGATTCCACAGATAAGTAGCAACATCTGGTAGTTGTCTTGTTGCTCTTATTTCGCTAAGCATAATCATCTCCAGTTCCATACAGTTTGTCCCAAAAGACACAATCTCATCTTTTTTGATCACAGAATAGTATTTCATGGAATATATCTCCTATAGCTTCTTTAGCCAGTGGTCTGATGTTGGGCAGTTAGGCTGCTTCCATTCTTTGGCTGGCTGTTGTGAATAACGTAACTATGAACATAGGGTATGTGTGTCCATTGGATAAATACCTAAGAGTGGTATTGCAGATCATAAGGTACTGCCATTTTTATTTGTTTAAGGACTCTCCATACAGTCTTTCAAAGGGGCTACACCAGTTGGCATTCCCACCAGAAGGGTACCAGAGTTCCTTTTCCCCTACAACCTCCCAGACACCTGTCACTTTCTGGTTTGTTGATGGAAGCCATTCTCTCAGGTGTGAGATGTTATCTCACTGTAGTTTTAATTTGAATTTCTCTAATTATAAGTGAAGTGGAGAATGTCTTCATGTGTCTGAGGGCCATGTGTATCTCTTCTTTGGAAAACTGTCTGTTTAGTTCTTTGGCCATTTTTATTGGATTATATTTGCTTCTTTTGTACCAGTTCTGTATAGATGTTTGGTATCAGCCACTTGCTTAAGACAAGTTGTTTTTTTTTTAATACACAGCAGTGGACCTCTATGATAGTATTTAAAAATATTAGCTTCTAGTATTAGAAATAACTTACCCTCGGGAGTAAGTGCACGTGGCGCAAAGCGCAAGGACTAGCTTAAGGATCCTGGTTCGAGCACCTGGGTCCCCACCTACAGGGGAGTGGCTTCACAGGCGGTGAAGCAGGTCTGCAGGTGTCTATCTTTCTCTCCCCCTCTCTGTCTTCCCCTCCTTTCTCCATTTCTCTCTGTCCTATCCAACAATGAAGACATCAATAACAGCAACAATAATAGCTACAACAATAAAAAAAAAACAAGGGCAACAAAAGGGAATAAATAAATAAATAAATAAATATTTAAAAAAAGAAATAACCTACCCTAGCATTCGTTGGCTAATGAGTCCCACATACTGTTTTCATCTCCCAAACCAGAAGCACAGAACCTCTGAGCCAAAGAGAAGAAAGAACTTCAGTCACACTGTGGACTGTAGTTGTCATGGCTAGTCCTTAAATGAGAAGAGAGTTCATGCATTATGCTGTAGGCCTTATGTTTATTCAAGATAGCTCCTCAGTTGAAGGTGCCCTTGTGAGCCTACTCAGCACTGCTATGGTTTTCTATCTCTGTCAATCAGGGCAACACATGTTAATTAAGCACTTTACTGTTTTTGTACATGATTTATTAGATCTCCTTCCATTAATGTGTTTGATCAAAAAGAAAAGTAATTAAGTAGGGAACAGTGGCAGCAACACATACTTGGCATCAATTATTAAAAATAAAAGTTCTTAGGGTAAGTGCCTGGTCATCCGTCCTTAAGCCATCTGGGGTCTCAGCTTAAAGCAAGCTATCTGAACTATTGCTACCTCAAATTCTTAGATTCACTATTTTTAAACAGTTTATTTATTGATTGATTTATTATCTTTATTTATTGGATAGAGAAATCAAGAGGGAGGAGGGTGATAGAGAGGGAGAGAGATAAAGAGACACCTGCAGCCCTGTTTTACCACTCGTAAAGCTTTCCCCCTGCAGGTGGGGACTGGGGGCTCAAACCCGGGTCCCTGCGCATTGTAATACATGTGCTCTACCAGGTGTGCCACCACCCGGCCCCCAGATTCACTATTTTTAAAAGTGCTAAAGGGGATTTAAAACACTGGCAGCTGGCAAAGAAAGACTGGAACATCACAATCTTCTCTTTATTCCTTAATCATATAAAGTCAATAATATTCCTCTCCAGTTCAAAAAAAAACCTGTGATTTGTCACTTAAATATCAGTAATTTGACTCTAAGATAGGCTTCTCACAAAACAATGACTGCACTGACTGCACAGGATTAAGGGGAAAAGCATATTTTAAGGGGAAAATTATTATTTCCTCCTTGACTAACTGATTTCTCTAGTGGAAGGATTCACAACAAGCTAGAAGGCAGATCCAGAGGTCATATTGTGCATCCCTCAATTTTCTAGGCAGGGTTTAAATCAAAACCTCCTAGAATTTGTTCTCACCTTTCAGGGAAAGTACTCAATGTGAATATGATTATTTAGGTATTATGATTAATCCTGTTATTCTCATGAATCAACAATAAAGACCATTATCTTCTCCCCACAGAGATTTTTAAAATTCTATGAGTTCTCAATATCTTAAAGCCAGTGAGTCTTAATTTTTAGCATCAGTTTAGAGACACTGAGACAGCCATCATAGGTCAATTTTGCAGCAAGGTAGAGTATAACTATACAAATTAATTGCGTACTACTGTCTGCAAAATTTGCTGTAGTAAAAATTCAGCCATAGAATAATGTACTAAAAATAATTCATTTGACTTTAATGATGAAGTTGGTTTTACACTTTGCAATTTATTTGTGTCTTTCATTCTGAGGATGTATTTTTTAGTGGTTCTGCAAAGGACTTTTTTTTTCCTTTTTGGGAGGATTAATGATTTATAGTCAACAGTAAAATATAGTGGTTGGCACATATGTAGCATTTCTCAACTTTCCACCTAAAAATGTAACCCACTCCCAGGTCCTCTTCTGCCATCATCTTCCAGGACCTGAATATGTCCCCCACCCCACCCAGAGTCTTTTATTTTGGTGCAATATACCAAACCCAGTCCAAGTTTTACTTTGTTTTTTCCTTTCTGTTCTTACTTTTCAACTTCTGTCTATGAGTGGGATCATCCCAGATTTATCCTCTCTTTCTAGATGGTCTCATTTAACATGATTCATTCAAGTTCCACCCAAGATGAGGTGAAGAAGGTGAATTCACCATTTTAATAGCTGAGTAGTATTCCATTGTGTATGTAGACCACAACTTGCTCAGCCACTCATCTGTTGTTGGACACCTGGGTTGCTTCTATGTACTGGCTATTGCAAATTGTGCTGCTATGAACAGATATACACAGATCATTTGCATGGATGTATTTGGTTCCTTAGGATATATCCTCAGGAGAGGAATTGCAGGGTTATAGGGTGGGGCCACTTTAATCTTCTTGAGAGTTCTCCAGACTGCTCTCCACAGGGGTTGGACCATTTTACATTCCCACCAGCAGTCCAGGAGGGCTCCTTTTCCCCACAAATGAAGGTGTTTTTAAGTTTCAGTATTCCACCTTCTATCAGAAAAAAAAGAATACTTTTAAAGACAAACTAAATGTGAAAGTAGCATGGTTATATGAAAATTTGAATATGAAATGTGCTAAGTAGAAGTTAAAAAATCTTAAGAATTATGCAGTCCAGGTGGTGGTACAGTGGGTAGGCTATTGGACTCTCAAGCATGACATCCCAAGTTTGATCCCTGGCAGCACATATACCAGAGTGATGCCTGGTGTGTTCCTGTTGGTATGCATGAGACCCCTTCTGTTTCATTTGGTTTAAATCCCCCCTGCTTAACACTATTCTATTTACATAACCACTTCATTCTATTTACATAACCACTGTTAACAAGTTCCACCCTCCCTCCAGGGCATTGGTGTTTCAGTGATAGGATTCTCGCCTAATCTGCCCCCTCTTTGTCACACTCTGATTTTCACCAGTCACTTTTCTCTCCACCCTCTCTATGTCACATCCTGTTTCCACCTTACTTGGCAAGTATATATAAAGACAGCATTGTGAGTTTTACAGTACTGTACCTTGAGTTTAGCTTAGCTCGTCTTAGATTGTGCTGCGTCCTGCATGAATAAAGAGATACTGCCTATAGCTCAACTATGAGTCCCTGGTCGTCTGTTACCCGCCTGTGAAGCCAGCCCAGCGAAAACAACATAACCCGTCGAAAACAACATGTTCCGTCTCTCTCTCTCTCTCTCTCTCTCTCTCGCTCTCGCTCTCTCTCCCTCTCCCTCTCCCTCTACCTCTCCCTCTCCCTCTCCCTCTATCTCTCTCTCCCTCCCTCCCTCTCTTTCTCTCTCTCTCTCTCATTCTCTCTCTCCCTCTGCTTTTTGATGATATAAGCTGTCTTAAAATCCCTTTGATTTATCTTGAGAAAGCTAATAAAAGGCATGAGACCCAATAGGTTGGGCTTTACTACTTACAATTCATCTAGGCCTCTTAAGACCAAGCCAGAGTCTTAATTATTTATTATTCCTGCTTCAGAAATTTCAAGTCACCCTAAAACTCATTAAGTAAATAAAATCTTTAAAAATAAACTTAAGGATTAAAGCAGTGTAGTTAATTTAGGAAACATTGCTAGAATAATCTCTATGAAAATATTAATGTTGTGACTCAATAAGTATAGGTTTTGGGGCTTTTCATTCTTCAAGGCAGACTCTATAATGACAGTGAATTTCAGACTTTGAAATTAAATGAAGAGGTCATTTTTTAAAAACAGGTGTTATCAAATTAAAATATCATCAAATTAAAAATAGTATTAATCTTGTTTTTAAGTTTATGTATGTAGGTCTGTGAACATTCTTGAATTAATTTTGGTAGTGGGGTGATACTGTGCTAAAAATGAAATAGCCTGAAAAGGCATCTGTATTTCCCAGAGTGATTTCCATGAAACATTAATGTTGTACAGTGGTGTTTATAAGAAGAGTTCTACAATCAAATGAGTTCGAGGAATACTGATATATGTTTTTTTAATTTTTATTGTCTTTATTTATTGGATAGAGACAATCAGAAATTGAGAGGAAAGGAGGAGATAGAGAGGAAGAGAGACAGAGACACCTGCATCCCTGCTTAACCCTGAGCAAAGCCTCCCCCCCTGCCATTGGGGACCGCGGAATTGAATCCCAGTCCTCATGCACTGTAACATGCGCTCAACCAGGTGCACCACCACCTGGCCCCAGGAATACTGATCTTCATATTGAGAACCAATGTATTGGAGTCAAGAAGGTTGCCACTAATGAGACCTAGTTAAATGTATTTAACCCAGAATTTGCCTACAATGTTTGAGTACAGATGGCGGCTTTTTATTTAACTCCAATTACCATCCTGTCACACTTTGGAAAATGGATGCTCTCAAGGAGAAAGCTTATTCAGATACTGGCTGCCCAAGATCCAACATCTAGTTAGCTCACAGTGACAGTGGCACTGGGACTCGGGCATTTTGACTGCTTGCCTGGTGCTGGTTTTTACTATACCCTAGTGTTCAATATCTTTACTTAAGGATGAAAATATGTCAATTTCTTGTTCCACAGCAATCCAAGAGTCCTTTCTTTGCCTCAGAGAAACAGAGATGGGAATATATCTTCTGACATTCCTTTTTAAGATTTAAGAGTCTAGCCAGTTTAACACCTGGTCACTCTGATGCCTTAGAAAATTTGGATTATAATCCAACGCGCATAGTTCATCAACTGATCCGCTTAAGAAGGAAATTCTGCTTCACTGGTTGCTATTCCCAACCCCACTTATTTGAAATGCTGCTGTTTCACCTAATAACCCTGAAGCAAATGACTTTCGAGGGGGTGGGCTCTTTAAACACTATGCTGCTTGGAGGCCATTTATGTTATACTTCAGGAGTTTTTGCTCATTACCTGAGGATTCATGAGAGCTGAAATGGAAACAGTTGCTACTCATCTCCACTGGTTGTCTTTGAAGTGATTTCACATGCAGGTCTTGGCATAACCTTACTTTCCATTGGAAATTATTTGTTGTTCACTTATTGTCTATAAATCTAAAGTACTTCCATATTCCCTTCATCCTCTCTCCCTCTCTCTTTCTCTCTCTCTGTCTTCCCTTTCTGAATTCCAAGTTAGTTAAAGAGTGGTTAGCATCTCGGTAGAAGTGCAGCACTTTGGCCATAGATTTGGGGGTTATTTAGAAATGCAGGCTCTTAGGAGTCGGGCTGTAGTGCAGCGGGTTAAGCGCACATGGTGCAAAGCACAAGGACTGGTCTAAGGATCCTGATTTGAGCCCCCGGCTCCCCACCTGCAGGGGAGTCGCTTCACAGGCAGTGAAGCAGGTCTGCAGGTGTCTGTCTCTCCCCCTCTCTGTCTTCCCCTCCTCTCTCTATTTCTTTCTGTCCTATCCAACAATGATGACAGCACTAATAAGAACAATAATAACTACAACAATAAAACAACAAGGGCAACAAAAGGGAATAAATAAATAAAGTAAAATTAAAAAGAGAAAAGAAATGCAGGCTCTCAGGGCCTATTTAGTTCCTAGAGTCGGACTGCATTTTCACATGCTCCTCCTGGGAGGCTGTGGACCTTACACTCAGCAAAGCATGGGTGTAGGGTATATTACAAAGCAAGGGTTTAATTTGTCAGGCAGAAGCTGGAAAAAATGCAATATGTTTGCCAACACCTTCTGAACTCAAGCATTCACCTTGCTGTTGTTGTTGTTCTGAAACGTACAACAAAGCTAAAGTACTAGGTGTGTGCGCTTGTAATTCTCTTAATAATAAAAAAAAAGATACAAAGCTGGAGATTTTCTGAAGCATCTGAAAGGGAACATCAAAATATAGCCCATGTGACTCATTTAGTCAATTCGACTTTGATGTGAAGTAAGCTAACAGGCAGCTAGCTTTCTTTCCCTCTAGGAACTGATAACTCAAGCTGAGCAGTACTGCACCACATCAGGCAGAGCTACAGAGCTCTGTGGAGGGAATAAATGGGACCCTCTCTTTTCCCTTTGTGGAGCCATCCTGGGTGAGTCCTTAATATGCATAGCAGAGATGCCCTCAATTCCTGCATTGTCCTATTGGGGCATTTCCACTGTGCAATTTCTCTGCAGTTATCTTATGGGCACAAATGGGGAAGAAGAGAATCAAGTCTCTGATGTGTTCCTGGTTTAAACAAAAGAAAAATAAGGCATTGGTACTGCTCCTTAGGCTAGTGAGGGGTGGGGTGTGTGACAGCGTACCAGAACCAATCTTATTCAATATGGCCTGGACTGATTTTGTTGTTATGCATTTTGAAGCGCTAGATCTTAACAGCAGTTTTCCCTGAGGAACTTTACAAGCAGCTTACATCATGGAAGAAATCCCTGTGAGGTAAAGGGATCAATGTTTATTATACTCAACCTTGGAGCAGAGGGGGCAGTGCTTGGGAAGAGATAAGCATGGTGAACTGAATTTCAGACTACCAGCTCTTTACTTAAATAGCTTAGTAGTGGTATCCCCAGACTCCATTGTTGAATTAAGGAAAGCAAACTTCTTACTTTTTTTAGGCTTACTATTAGGTGTCCCAACACCTTTTCAGTTTAGAATAGGGTGGTAAATGAATGTCAACAAGTACAAATTTCAAGCTGATGGTTCTCCACATACGGATGGTCTTATTGTTTGCTATTAGTTACTTAATTGTTAACTGATCTTTCACTGGTCTATCTGTGGTCAGTGAACATCCATGCATCCTCAAGTCTGTATCTAGTATGATTCTAAAGTTTCCTTTAGTTAATTAAAAGGGATTATTCCTTAGTTAACTAAAGATCACCATCAGGACAAATTTAAGCATCCCAAATCAAGTAGGTAAACAAGTTTGAGGTAGAAATGAAATATAGGTCACCTGGCATGGAATAAAATCTAGATTATGATGTCTGTAACAAAACAAAGAAAATCATTGGTTTCTTTCTTGAGGACAAGTATGTGACTCCATTTATTGACATCTGTAGCTACACATCCTACTGGAAGTAGCCAGGGGCCCAGCAGTTGTGATATGGCAAGATGGACGGAGAAAAAGGTACTCTTCCCATAAGGCATATTTTACTTAGGACCTCCAAAATTGCCAGGAGCCATCATGATCATCATTATTGCAATGAAGAAATAGTAAAGAATTTGGAGCATATCGTTCAGATAACTGTCAGATTTGAACGTGTTTACAGCAAGCTTTACTGAAATTAGAAGACACTTAAGAAAATAAGAGTAGTGGTCCAGGAGGTGTCACAGTGGCTAAGGCACTAGACTCTCAAACATGAGATCCTAAATTCAATCCCTGGCAGCACATGTACCAGAGTGATGTCTGGTTCTCTCTCTCTCTCTCTCTCTCTCTCTCTCCCTCTCCCTCTCCCTCTCCCTCTCTCTCTCTCTCTCTCTCTCTCTCTTTCTCTCTGATCTTTCTCATTAATAAATAAATAAGAGAGAGGGGAAAAAAAGGACATTCTTCCCCCACCACCACCACAGCACTGCTCAGCTCTGGTTTATAGTGGTGTGGGGGATTGAACCTGGGACTTTGGAGGCTCCAGCATGAGTGTCTCCACACAACCACTATGCTATCATCTCTGCCTGACAGTCCTACTTCTCAAAAGAAAACTATCAGCCACTGTGTTTATGAAGATACTGGAAACATTAGCAAAACTGACTAAGTGAATGTCTCATTAATTAACTTCCTTTTTTATTTTCTCAGTCATCACAGGACTTCATCTCTCTGGCCTGCCTTTTTAAGGTACAGAGAGATTGAGACACAGAAAGAAAGACACACAGCACCAAAGCTTCCTCCAGTGCAGTGTGGGCTGGGTGCAAGCCTGGGTTCCAAGCACAGCAAAGCAGGCACACTCCCAGATGAGCTCTCTTGCAGGCCCTGTTAAAGTTGATTTAAGAGAAAAATACAGAACATCTAAGAAATACAGGGGTAATTCAACGTCAGGAAACAGTTTGCACAATCATAGAAGAGAAGCTCCATAACTATCTTACTTGTGTACTAAAAATTAAAACTATGAGTATGTGATCAAAATAATTAGTAAGCAATGAACAGAAAACTGTGTCTTTAATTTGAGCAGCATACTTATCAGGGACTGAGAGTAAACTTCTCACTAAATCATAAACGGACACTTCCATTAAAAACAGGATCAACAGTATGATCCCCCCCATCAGTTTTTTCGGTATTTTTCTGGGTCATAAAAAACACTTGTATAGGGGCCAGTAGGTAGAACTGGTTGAGAACAGACATCACCGTGTATAAAGTAAGTTACCCTTGGGACTATATGAGAGTACCTGTGGGCTAGGGGGAACAGTGGTGAGGAGTCTCTCCTTCTCTCCATCTTTCTCCATCTCCCTCTCTGTCTCTCTGTACTTAAAACAAATACATGGCTGCCAGGAGCAGTGGAGCCGTGCGGGCAACAGCCCGAGCAATTACCTGGTGGTGGAAAAACAAACTCATTTAATATCAAGATCATTGTTGGAAGCAAGAAATCTCTTTTAGTCATGCAAGTGGATTATTGAGCTTTCAGCAGTCCAATTTCATCCTCAACACGTTTTGCTAGTAATTTCTTAAACTACCACATTACTCACTGGAGAGAAATTCTCTCTTCCCTTTTATAGATGTTCCATATCATTGTCCTATGTGATTTTCCAGATGTTCCTCTGAAATCATGCTGATACTCTGGCTGTAGCTTGTCCTGGCATATATACTGTGATTATCTTCTGCGTGTCAAATCAAACAGAGCTGAGTTGAAAGACTTAAACTCGCCCTTTCCTATTGCTTTTACACGAGGCATAGTTTCAGAAATAGCAATGTCCCTCATTGTACAAAGTGGGTTTTCCACCTTTGATCCACCTCTCTGAATTCTCATTAGTACTGGAAGTATGCCAGAGGCTCTGATTTAGAAGTAACGCTACTGTCTCCATTGCAGCAGGGAAGTGGCTTGGCAAATCACTGCTCATTCTGAATAGAAGAAATAAAGATATATTTGAGCAATGACAGATTAACAGAAGGACAAACACACTACACTAAACATTTTTATGGTTGATGTCTTTAGAGTTCCAATCAGAAGATTATTAGGAATATTGGATAGGTAAGACTTGGCGTGAGATCTTGAAAACTTCAGTCTTCTTTCAGTGTCACTTTTATATTTATAATCTCTGATGAGATTGTTTTGTATTATTCTCCAGGTCTAAGAATCATACTATCCTGGAGATGAGTTACAGTCGAATAAAAGATGGCCTTACTTCAAGTGTTGCCCTTGCGTTAAAATGTCAACAGGCTATGTTTAGTCTACTGCAGTACATGTTACTAGAGAGGACAGTGGCCAACAAAATTGTTAGGTAGAGGGGATTGCTATAATTTTCATATCTAATAACACTGGGAGATTTTTCATTTTTTTTTTCTTTACTTTGGGGCTTTATACCCCACTTGAGGGAAGAAGGCAAATACCATGGTGGATTTGGTTGAACCTGGGGCATCTGGGGCCTCAGGCATGCAGGCCCCACACTGTCCCCTTGGCCTGGGACTTTCACTTTCTACTCTTCATTAATCTCAGGAGATTCATTCAGCCAAGTTGCTGTCGATGCACCAATAGTCCATGGATGTAGCAGTCTGGTGTACATGTGTAGGATACCAGTGCTGTTTCCAGTTTAGGGGTACTATGAATAGAACTGCTTTGAACACGTGTGCACAGGGTTTTTGTGGGAACATCAATTCCCATTTTTCTTGATTAAATGTACAAGAGTGCAATTGCTGACCTTTTTGGTCAGTGCAGGTTTGGTTGCACAAGACCCTGGCAAGAGATTTTCCTGAGTGGTAACGCTGTCTTATATCCCCACCAGGATGGCAGGGGTAAGTCTGTTCAGTTTCTTTGCATCTCTGCCAGTACTTGGTTTGTCATTCTTTTTTTATTTTAGCCAATCTGATACTATGGACATTTGGGGCGAGATAATTCTTTGGTGTTGGGGAGGGCTTGTCTTGTGCATTATGCAATGTCTTGTCACATCAATGACCTCTAGATACTAGATGCCAGTCCACCCCACTCCTCTGTGGCAACCCCAGACATCCTCAGATATTGCTCAATGGCTCCATGGGAGCAGTACCTTCCCTGCTTGACAGTCACCATACTCCATCAGGACATTTTAAATATGAGTGAAGAACGATAGATGACCTACATTTAGCACTTCTGGTTTTTCGCAGTTAGCAAGTAAAAAAAAAAAAAAAACTTTTCTTAACCACTCACTCTTCCTTCATTGTTCCAACCAAATTCCTTAACTCATCACTCAGACTTATGAAATTATAAACCTGCCATGATGGCTTACTGGACTAAAACCAAAGTAAGATTGTTTTCATATGATTTTAGCTTTTAAGGCTTACCCAGGCTATTAACTCTCAAATTGTCTCCATTAGCTATGAATGTGCCTGCTTCAACTTGTTTATAAGATGCTAATCCCATGAAGGAGCAAATTCATAATATTTATTAGGTGAGAAAAGAGAGAAATCTGGGCAATCAGCTATCTTAAAAGTGACTGAGGCAGATCACAGAGAATCCGGCTTAGAATGGGGAATGTCCTCATGTCAATGGCTGCACCTGCGGTTCACTGCAGGAGTATCTCCAAACACTAATTCTCCCACTTGTCAATCTACTAAAATGCTTCGCATTCCCCAAATCATGGATGCAGTGCTCTCTCTTCTGTAGCACCTTCTCCACTCCTCCCAGCTAGAACAAAACCTTTCCCCTGGATTTTGCCAACAATTATTTCCACCTTGACCCCTGGCAGGATTTAGATCATTCTGACCATGCTCTGGTCATGTCGTATCTGTTTCCATGGTGAGGGGAGTAGCTTCTCCAGTTTTATTTAGCAGTGACCTAAAGGTCAGGGTCAGAGTGTCTATACAGAGGAACAGTAGAGGCTCTAGAAAGCAGAGGCGATGTGTGTGTGTGTGTGTGTGTGTGTGTGTGTGTGTGTGTGTGTGTGTGTGTGTGTGTGCGCGCGTGCGCGCGCGGGGCTGGAGGGACGGTGTTGCTGAAGAAGCAGCAGGCAGCTGGAAGACAGTAGATGGTGGGCCAGTTTCCTAATTGGAACTTGTGGTTTGATCCATGTACTCTCTAGGACTGTGTGTGGGGAAGCTTGTTGATTGTAAAATAAAGCAAGGAACTTTCTGGGTCAGTGACTCCCAAGCTGGATCACCTGGAAAGTCTCTTAAGCTCCAAGTGATGCTGGCAGTGGTGGTCCTGCACCACACCCCAAGAGCCATCATTCTAGGGCCAGTTGGGGGCGCATCTGGTTCAGTGCTCACATTACAGTGCGCAAGGACCTATGTTCAATCTCCAGCACCAACTTAAGCCAGACCTGAGCAATACTCTGGCCTTCTCTTTCTCTTTGTCTCTCTCTAAAATGAGTAAATAAATGTTGAAGCTTTGGGCAGTGGCAGTATCGTAGCCAATGAGGTTATCTGAGGCACAATTATTGCTAATTGACAATGAGTAAATAAATGTTTAAAAATATACATATCAAGCAGGGCACCAAAGAGATATTTATTCTCCTATAATGAACATAGTATTATTTTCCATCATGTAAGATTTGCTGCCAGTCATATTACCTAAAATAGTCTCACCAGAAGTTCATGATTAGTTAGGGTTATTATGAAAACTTTCCAGACCTAATTGAGCTATCCCATTCATTTTATTTACAATTAACTCGTAGAACTATGGTGTTTGTAATGGTCATTAGTCTTACCTTTTCTTCTTTAAAAATACTGGGGAGGAGCTGTCTGGGTGGTAGCGAAGCACGTTAAGTGCACATGGTGCAAAGTGTAAATGAATCTTAAAATAGACGTATACATTTTAAAAAGAAGGAAAGTCGTTGATTCCTGTGGATAGATGGGAAATCTGCCATTGGCATGTGCTTTGACTAGTCTGTAAGAACGAAAGGCCAACAGTGGGCCCTGTCCACTCTCTCTGGTATGGCACCCGACTTGAGATTTGGAACTCTGGCTCATTTCCCAAGAGGCAACTAGAAGGGCTTAAGGAGTGGTTTTAGGAGCCTCTGCTTAAAGATGAATCCTAGCAAGGCTGGCAGCATTCACTAAGGATAAACAAAGGCCAGCTGAGTAAGCACATCTGACCTGGCCCGGGCTCTGTGCTCCTCAGCGGGTTGAACAACCACAGCTCACAAAATCTCATGTCCCTGAGGCTTTTCAGAGATCAGAGGAAGAAAAGACAGGATCAGTTCATGAGGCACGTTGCTCATAACCGAACAGCCATATCTAAGTAGTAAAATAAATCCAGAAAAGACAATTAGGCAACGCATATGAGAAAACCTCATTTGTACTTCGCTTATCTTTTGATCTAGTAAATCCACTTCTAGGCATTTATCCTACTGAAGGGAAAAACATGACTGAAAATCTATGGCGGCCTGCGTATTTGCTAAAATTATGTTCGTGAAGAAAGGCATTGAAGACAGCCTAAATGCACCAAGTGGAGACTGAATAAATTAATTATTATGTAATCACACAAATGAAATAAAATTCAGCCATTAAACATCTTGGAAGAATAATTATGAACCAGGGAATTATGTTCTTTATGTATTCTAAAGTAGAAGAATAGACTAGAACACATGTAAAATATTGTTTAGAGTATATGCATAAAATATGTCTGTTACACGTGTATACATATAGGGACATTAAAAATGTTTCAGTCTAGATGTTGACCTTATGGAAATTTTTAATATTTATTTATTTATTTTTCCCTTGTTGCTTTTTATTGTTATAGTTATTATTGTTGTTATTGATGTTGTTGTTGTTGTTGTTAGATATGACAGAGAGAAATGGAGAGAGGAGGGGAAGACAGAGGGGGGAGAGAAAGATAGACACCCACAGACCTGCTTCACTGCTTGTGAAGCGACTCCCCTGCAGGTGGGGAGCCGGGGGGCTCAAACCGGGATTCTTATGCCTGTCCTTTCGCTTTGTGCCACGTGTGCTTAGCCCACTGCGCTACTGCCTGACTCCCGAGCTTATGGAAATTTTAAATATTATTTTTATTTATCTATGTAGTCTGAATTTTCCATAATAAGTATATATATTCATTGAGACTCAGATAATTTAACTTTTATTAGTTTTATTTAACTGTTGTCCATGTTATCTTCAATGACCATGAATTGTTTAAAAAACATAAAAGTATTAGAAAAAAGTGGTCAGTAAACTGAAAGTGTTCATAAAAGTGATTCTTAAACCTGATCTTGATATTTTAGGCACACAAAAAAGGAATATATGTAACTTCGCATTGTCAAGTCTGTCTTCTCCCCAGGAACTCAGCTATCATTCTATGACAATAGAAAATTAGAATTTGAGGGGCCGTAGCAGTGGTGCACTGGATTAAGCACACACAGTACAAAGTGCAAGGACCTGCTCAAGGATCCCAGTTCGAGCCCCTGGCTCCCTACCTCCAGGGGGGTTGCTTCACAAGTGGTGAGGCAGGTCTACAGATGTGTCTCTTTCTCTCCCCCTCTCTATCTCTCCTCTGTCCTAGTCAATAAAATTGAAAAAAAAATGGCTGCCAGGGGCAGTGGATTCGTAGTGCAAGCACCAAGCCTCATCGATAACCCTGGAGGCAAAAAAGAGAGAGAGAGAGAGAGAGAGAGAATTAGAATTTGCAGTGTCAGTGTCAGGTAGCAACCCTAGGTCCTGTTATCTCCAGGAATGAGGTTCAACTTACCTTCTGCCAATGATGATATCAGAAGAAACTTGTTTTTGTTCTGGGGGAGAAGAAGGAAATGAGCTTTCAAGGAGGAAGGAGAGAAGGTGGACCTTCACATAAGGATAAACAAATGGCCCGCTGGTTAAGCACATGTGCGACAGCTGCTTAGAGAGGCAGATCCTCAAGGCAGTTGAGATATAAACACATTCTGCTCAGGGACAGCCAGCGTTTTTCTATTTTCTATATTAATCTCAGTAGGCAATTTCAAATAACCTGAAATCCTAGATGTAAATATAATAGTTGTAGAAATACCGGGTTTCTTCCTGAGATCAAGCAAAACCTGAGAGTTTACTAGGTAGCTGATTTTTATTTTAAATCAGAATAACACTTTGCAATTGAAGTAATTTTCCTCTCTGACAATTTTTCCATTTATTTTATCTGAATAAAAAAGAAAATGTTCCAACCAGAGCTCAGCTGAGCAATAACTAAGATATCTAAATAGACCAAGGACATGTAATTCAACAAATGACATGACTCAATTATCTTACTTATTTCTAAAGTGCATAAAACACATTTTAAGAAGATACACACTCAGTGTGTACCGGAATCATTCATTCATTCATATGATTTTATCACCCACTGTTAGGTGCCTGAAGTATCCCTAGACTTAATCCTGCCCTGCCAGAAACCACAATAAGTGAACAGATGAGACAGTTGAGAGACAAGACTTGTTAAAATAAGACACACAGGAGTCGGGCGGTAGCGCAGTGGATTAAGTGCAGGTGGGCCGAAGCACAAGGACTGGTGTAAGGATCCTGGTTCTAGCCCCTGGCTTCCCACCTGCAGGGGAGTCTCTTCACAAGCAGTGAAGCAGGTCTGCAGGTGTTTATCTTTCTCTCCCTGTGTTCGAGCCCCTGCTCCCCACCTGCAGGAGGGCACTTCATGTGCAGTGAAGGAGGTCTGCAGATATTTATCTTTCTCTCTCCCTCTTTATCTCCCCACCCTTTCAGTTTCTCTCTCTGTCCTATAAAGTATAACAGAAAGGAAGAGGAGGGTGAGGGGGCATGGCAGGTGGGAGCAGTGGATCCATAGTGCATGCACCGAGCCCCAGCCATAACCCCAGTGGCTAATAAAATAAAATAAAATAATAAGTAAAAGTAATTACAAATAAGTAAATAAATGCACTATGGGAATCCTCTGGGGAACCAAAGTAAAGACATTTAAACCAGCATCCAGAAGAGGAAGGCACTAAAGAATCTTCTGGAAGAAAAAAGATTTTTACGGAATCTCAAAAGGATAGGACGTTAACTCAGTAGATGACTGGGCCATACACAAAAGGCAGAGATGTACACGAGCAAGGATCACTGGCTGGGCTGGCCAGTTGTGGAGGATACAGCGGTGATGATGTGCAGAAGTCCATGATGGGACACAGCTTCAGTTGCTCCAGCAATGAAACAAATCATTCATGACTTAAGCAATGTTTCCCTTGCATACTGTTTTGATAATGAATCATTCAGGCTGGTAAGACAGATCTACAGTGTGGGGTCCTCAAGCCCTTTCCATCTTGTTGCTGTGCACTCCGCAACCCATGGTTGTCATCTCTTGATCTGAATAGCCACTCTACCTCCCCCCATCTTGTCAATATTCCAGGAGAAGGAGTGTGCAAGCTATGCCCCTTTCCTTCAAAGTAAATGAGTCCGCTATTTTATTCATCACTTCCACTCACATCCTTTTAGCCAGGACCTAGCATTAAGCTTATAAAATAGGCAATCCTTAATCCGGATCATAAAGACAATCAGTGACAATGTGGAATATCTGATAGAAAAGATCAAAACTTACTTCAGCAGTCATATAAATGAACATAGAATGAACGAGTTTCCTTTTTAATATCAGAGATTATTCACTAGTGTTAGAATCAATGCTAGGGAACAATTTTTAAATATAAATGCTAAACTCTAAAATTCCAGTATAGTTTTCTCCAATAAGAATATGATCACTAATGCCAGAGAGAGAGGCATTTCTCAGCAGAGATAACACCTTCTGGATCCATGTCCTTACCTCTTACAGCACTTAGTGTAGTAAAGACAGAGATGAAATACCAAGCTTTCTTATTACATAGTGATACTATACAGATCACTGATTACTTGTCCAACTGGTGGTGCTAAATCTTAAGTGTTAGGTCACTCTAAGATGAAAATAGAATCCCTCATATGATCTGAGTCGGGGTAAAGGAGGCAGATTAACCCTGTGTGCACAATGCTTAATAGCATCTAACATAGAAAACAAGGGAAACACATTCCATTTAGTCAATTGGATTGCTGAGAGGTTAGGTGGAAAGGGGGACTGAAAGATTAGCTGCCAAGGAAGCATGGAAGTGAGCCCAGCCAAGGGCAGCGGCACTGTGTTCTCCCTCTGCTCTGTGATGTTCACAGACACGCAGGTGGCAGACCTCACCTGAACTGGCCCAGAGGCTGCCAGAAAAGGCTGCGCCTGAGTGAATGCAACTATGAGCTATTTTTTCCCCTGCAGATGTGTGTCAGGATGGATTTGTAGTCCCAATGGGAGGAGTCAGACCATCAGCACTGAAGTCATCCCATAGCCAGACGTCAGCACACCCCACTGAGAACCTCCAGTCCTCACAGCACATTGGCTGATGTCACACAGCCAACCTTGATGCCCCCAAAGGAGGCCTGGCAGAGTCTGAAAGGTCTGACTGCAAAGAGTGAGTGTGTGTGTGTGTGTGTGTGTGTGTGTGTGTGTGTGTGTGAGAGAGAGAGAGAGAGAGAGAGAGAGAGAGAGAGAGAGAGGGAGAGAGAGAGAGAGAGAGAGAGGGAGAGGAGGGGGAGAGGGAGAGGGAGGGGGAGAGGGAGAGGGAGAGGGAGAGGAGGGGGAGAGGAAGAGGGAGGGGGAGAGGGAGAGGGAGAGGAGGAGGAGAGGGAGAGGGAGGGGGAGAGGGAGAGGGAGAGGAGGGGGAAGAGGAGTCCTGTCACATGAACCAAGAGTGAAGTGACAGCCTATCACATGGGGGTACCAGACTCAGCAGTATCTAGGTGCATGACAAACAGCTGCCTAAAAGAACTACTCTTTTGTATCCTGGGAAGAGTAAGAGGCATAATGCCTTCCAGGAGCAAAAGAAACAACAGTGTATACTATCAATTGTAAAAAATGTCAAGAAGTTGTTTCCTGCTTTATCCTCAGCCAAGTATTTATCTGCTACAGTGACGGTGTCACAAGACAATAACTGCCAGTCTGATTCACTCACATCTTAGACTAAGTTAGTTAATTTATTTTGGACATCTTTACCTGAAAAGTTAAAGAGTGAAATATTTGTTAACTGCCTGCTTCATGATCTCCAGAAAAATTAAGGCTCTGTGAGCATTTCAAACTTGGACAATTACTTTTGTTCTGTTGACCTACTATATTCTGTTATAACTGGCTAATACCCAAACACATATGATCTTGTGAAAGTCAGTTGATCAACTTTAACATGACTTAAACATTTTTTTAAAAAGTGAACAAGTAACAGCATAGTTGCCTCCATAACTGAGAGAGCTTTGATGACTGATTTCTGCACCAAAAGAATTGGCATTAAAAGAAGAAACAGTGGGGGTCGGGTGGTAGCGCAATGGGTTAAGTGCACATGACGCAAAGCATAAGGACCAGCGTAAGGATCCCGATTCTAGCCCCCAGCTCTCCACCTGCAGGGGAGTGGCTTCACAGGCAGTGAAGCAGGTCTGCAGGTATCTATCTTTCTCTCCTCCTCTCTGTCTTCCCCTCTTCTCTCCCATTTCTCTCTGTCTTGCCCAACGACAACAGTAACAACAACAGTAATAACCACAATAGCGATAATAAAACAAGGACAACAGAAAGGGGGGAAAATGGCCTCCAGGAGTAGTGGATTCATGGTGCAGGCACCGAGCCCCAGCAATAACCCTGGAGGCAAAAAAAAAAAAAGAAGAAGAAGAAGAAGAAGAAGAAGAAGAAGAAACTGCTTCTTAGTCAGAAAATGACTGTTCCCTTTAATTAAAAAAAAAAATCAGTCACTCAGGAGATTCATGCACAAATACCTGTGTGTTAATTTAGCTAAACAGACTTAGAGGAATGATAATATATTTCTCCCAATTGGACTCACAAAGGGAAAGAAAAACAATTTGTTAGTTCTGAAACATTTTGCAAGACAAGTAATCTTGAGAAACAAAGACTTTATGAAGCTAGCATGTCAGTCCGTGTATCTGGAGAACAACTCTTTGCAATGGATTTAGTAAAAGGTGTTAAGACTTTGGCATTGCTAGTTTTAAGAAGACATGAGTGGAAAGTGGCTTTTTGTTTTGTTGTATCAGTACAAGTCACAGTAGTCATTGGGCTCCCAATCTCTCCTCCCAGCCACTGTCTCCCACCCTGCTTCTTTCCTTTCCTTGGATAAATGAAGTTGGCTACACTCTGGTGGGCCATAGCGATTGATTCCAGTTATGAACAGGATCTACCTGGCAACCTCCATAAAAGCTGCTTCCAAGACTGGAAACAGGGCAGTTTGAATCGCGGGGTGGCGGGTGAGTGAGTGGTGGGGTCGCGAGGCTCCTGCGAGGCTCTGATCAGCATTCTTGCGCTGTTTGTAGGCGAGATGGCCTGTGGCAAGGCAGGCAAGGACTCTGGAAAGGCCAAGAGAAAGGCGGTTTCCGCTCGCAGAGGGCCGGCCTGCAGTTTAAACGTCCTGTGGCTTCAGAGAAGCTGTGATCCTGCACGGGCAGCCACTGAGTCCCCTGTTTTTTTTTTTAATGTTCGGATTTTAGTCATGATGCAGAGGTTGGGGGGCAGTGTGGGTTTGTACAGTCAGGCTGGTGGATGAGCTCAGTAAAGGTCATGTCCCCGGGGGGGGGGGGACTGGAAACAGAACAAAGGCATAAATCATGACGTGGGGAGTGGGATTTACCAAGGACAAAAATATGGACCACCATGTGAAAGTGACAGTAACGACTTAAGCACAAGTCAAAATGCTTGAAAGAAGAGGAAGACAAGTCATGAATAGTTGAAATTGAAACTTCACATTGTGTTGGAAGTGCCATTTGGAAAGAGACCCTTCTCATAGGTTAGCTCAGGTAGGATGTTTGGAAGTGGCATGCAGCTTGTTTATATAATGGGAAAATTGACTAACAGTTGTCACAGAATCTATACACAGTTTATCCAGTCCCCAGTGTCTTGCTACTGAAAGTGCTGGCTGTGGCCTAGCAGCACTTCCCTTAGCTGGGAGCTTGCTAGACATGCAGACACCATGGCAGGCCTGAGGAATCAGAACCTGCATTTTAACAAGAGCCCTCTGTGGTTTGTGTCTATAAAAGTTTGAGATGCTTAATCTCAGAGTATTTTTAAAGGTATCTTTCCAGCAATGCACTGTCCAATTTTCTGCATTTAAGAGGCTTTCCTGTATAGTGAAAGGGCTATGGTGGCTCAGAGGTTGCAATTATATGTAATGTGATAACCTACCTGGTCTGGCTGTGAATTGAACTGTCCAATCATGGTAATTTATAAGAGATCTTCCAGAGGATATCTTCAATATAATCCCATAGAAGTTCACATGACTAGGTTTCAATGAGGAGCTGGCTGCAGATTATTACTGCACTAAGTATAAAATTCTTGCTGCACAAGAACAGTCAGTCTCCTTAAAACATTGATCTAGAATTGTATTAAAAGAGATTTAGACCCCAAGTACTGATGGGAAAGGTATCAAAGTATTTATGACCTCAAAGAGAAGACCAAATCAAGTCAATAGCATTAAAAGTGCAATGTTCTCAGAATTGTCAACTATTAGGCCTGGCAATCACTTTAGAAACAACTGGCATAGGCTGGCAAAATAACTCACCTGGGAAGGTGCCTCCTTTGCCATCTACACTACCCAGGTTCAAGCCCAGCCTTTGCTCCACTGGGAGAAGCATCGGTACTGTGGTACCTCTCTCTTCCTCTCTCTATCTGAAATAGCCACCCCATAGCAATGGAACCGTGGCAGTAACAAAAGGAAAACCACAACTAGCATGCCGGTACCCTATTTCTACAGTGAAGAAAATAAATTCCCACACGATGAAATCATATATTGAAGACTTGACAAATAATTGATGGTAGAGCCAGAAGGATAGGTCCACTTATGAATCAGATTAGTGCTGTTTCTCAGTGCAATCTATGTGGATGTGATCTGCATGGTGACTGAGTTGTACAAATGTAAAAGGCCCCAAGTTTTTCCTGTCTACAATTGCATCATACAGTGAATTCATCAATGTCTTTACCTGCTCATTTGGAAACAGTTATTTTTAAATGAATTTCAAAAGCAGTGTCCAAAAATATAAAGGGGGTGTAGCCCTTTAAAAAAACAACAACAAAGAACTGTTTCAAAAGAAGCCAGGTGCCTGTTTGAGTGGTTAATGGATAACCTTAAGCATCTGATTGAAGTTAACATTTATAACAATTATGTATGCCAATGCAAGCTTCTCTAAAGAAAGGAAGAGGTGGTTTGAGTAAATTACATTCTCAGCTTGAGACCTGGGAAATCACAATGGGGCCTACAGTTTGCCAGACTCACCTTTGCCAATTAGAGGAGACAAGGATGCGGAAGAGCAGGCAGGTTCTTCTCCAGAGTAGAGAAGTCTGGACATGCTGGATACTCACTTAGCTGACTAAGTGAGGCCAGAACACCAGTCGCTACTTTGAAACCTCAGGCCTGGATATATATATAAAACAAAGGCTTTTTTTCTTTCAAATGTGGCCTCAGGGACTAGTGACTTTATTTTCCAACTTAGGGATATTAAAGTCCTTTACTTTAAAACTGTGTGAATGAAGCTAAGATTGAGAAAGGATGAAAGAGATAGCCAGTTCTTCATCTCCTGCAACTAGACATAACATAGTTTTTATTCAAGCTGTGTTGGTTAGGATTAGTTACAGAGAATTATGACAGCTAAGCAAATTAGGGAGGAAAATAAGATGTTTGAAAGACAAAGAATTTCAGATATCTACAAATCATGCCAGCAGATTGCTACTCACTCCACCAACAGGTTGGTTTAAGTTTGTTTCAAGAGTTCAGTTTGTTGCAAATCTACTCTGATCCAAGAATTGTGTTGGGTGCTGGGTGCACGCACAAAAGAAAAAATGTATTTGTAAATTATAATTGAATGAAAGAGGTTGACATTCTTAACTAGAATGTACTATGACATTTACAACAACAGACATTTGTACAAGTTACATTTGTGCACTGTGTAACTCTTTGAGATTGCAATATGAGGGTGAGAATTAAGGAAAGCTTTACAAAGGAAGTGACCTTAACAGAGGTATCAAAGGATTTTCTTCAGTCCAAGGAAGAGGAAGAGCTAATAATGTAGAAACTGCAAATACAGCTGAGAACTTGATGTGCTGAAGTAAGTACTGGGGAAGGCAAAAGGTTGGTTTCTTAAGGTGGTAGGGGGCAGAAGAAGGGGCGGTCAAAGAGCTGGGCCAGGTCAGCCTCTGCAGGGTCTTCCTTGTAGCCATGCTGAGGTACTTTCAGTTCTGTGAGCTAAGGGAAAACCACTCCAAGACTCTTGGCAGGGTGTCAGGTGATTAGTGTCTAAGTTACTCCTGATAGCTTAAAAAAACATTAATTTCTGGACTGGAGAGCCAGCATAAAGGTTCTGCAAAAGACTTTCATGCCTGAGGCTCTGATGTCACAGGTTCAATCCCCGGCACCACCATCAGCCAGAGCTGAGCAGAATTATTCTTGTTGTTGTTGTTATTGTTACTATTTGGTGACATCTGGGAATGAACCCAGAACCTCATAAATGTGTGATGTCACTACTGAGTGGCCTCCCTGGGCTGTTTTTTTTTTTCTTTCTTTCTTCATTCTTTTCTTTAAAAAGGGAGGGAAGAAGGAGCTATGACAGACAATAAAGAGAGCAACCACAGCACCACTCCACCATCCATAGAGCTGCCTCAGCGTCATCTATGAAAACCATAGTACAGCAAATACTTGCTGTGGTGCAAAACAACTCCCGGAAGGCAGAAGAGCTATTCATTCTGATAAATTGTAGAGATATTTTAATAGAGGCAGTAGTATTTCAGTGGGGCTTTGAAGCATGAGAAGAGAAAAATGAGCAAGAAGAAAAATTGTGGCAAAATCATAGATATCAGAAATGTAGTACATAATCTAGAAACAAGTGAGGAAACTCTGATGTGTTGGGTCATTGGAATTTAGCTTGAAGAACCATTTGTTCTTCAGTAAGCATCTTGGATATTGGACTAAAAAAGCTTGGAACCTTCTGCCCTCCCTTCTTTCCTTCCTCCCTCCCTCCCTCCCTCCCTTCCTTCCTTCCTTCCTTCCTTCCTTCCTACTTTCCTTCCTTCTGTTAAGTTGTTCTATTCTAAAATGCCATCAATATTATTTAAGGTATCAAAACTAATTTTAGCAAAAAGCCCCAGTAGTTGACTGTTACTGGTCTAAGTATGGGTATCATTTTTTTAAGCTGAAAACAACTAAGCCCTCACCAAGAAAGAAAGAAAAAGAAAGAAAGAAAGAAAGAAAGAAAAGAAGAAAGAAAGGAAGAAAGAAAGAAAGAAAGAAAGAAAGAAAGAAAGAAAGAAAGAAAGAAAGAGAAAAAAACAACCTCATAAACTAAGTAGACTTTACTTCTCAAGAATGGGTGGGCTCTTTGCTTTTATCCCTTTCTGCCGTTTTACTTCTTCTAATAAGCTACAACTGAACCTTCGCAATTGTATAATCTCTTCATCTAGGACTTGTTACATCTCTGAAATTCATTTGATCTTCTGACCAGGGAAGACTATAACAAAAGCCAAATAAGAGTTCAAATATTGACTCCAAACAAAGCCATAGTGACATATGTGTATATTCAAATGCATTTACTAGCAGACTTGTTTTTCTGATGAGGCAGTGGTATGGCCATAGACATTAACGTCTCTCTCTCTCTCTCTCTCTCTCTCTCTCTCTCTCTCATGACTACAGTAAATTCCATCTTCATTTTAAACTATCCAACCCCCAACATCATTTGGCACTAGGGGTAATGTACTGTATTATTTTGAAAGAGAACTCAAAACAGAGCAAGGCAACACAATAGATTTAAACCTCGTGCATAGGATCTCTTTCCTCCAAAGTCCAGGTATTCAGATTATGTTTATTTTACCTTTCCTAATATGAGAGTTTATTCAGAGATTTTATTTATTCCTTCTGGTTGCTTCTGGTTTAACATGCCATGTTTTACCACTACAAACAATATGCCCAGTTGATATACTTGGTCCAAGAAATCACGGAACTGGCACCAAAGTATGAAAATCTAGATCGGGGTAACGAATGACAGCCTGTCAGCCAACTCTGACCCATTGTCTGGTTTTTATTTATTCATTTTAATTTTTTTGTGGTTTTTATTTATGTTATTTAATTTAAATATTTATAAATTCATGAGAAAGGGAGAGAGAGAGAGAGGGAGAGGGAGAGGGAGGGGGAAAGAGATGCCCCTTTGAACTCAAGACTTTATGATTAACAGTTCAGTGCCTTATCCATTGCAACAATACTTCTTTGATTGCTGTCTCTTTTGTTTTGAAATATTTACTTGTCACTTAATTAATGGTATTGAGGGAGATATAGATAGAGAGAGAGAGAGAGAGAGAGAAGGAGAGAGAGAGCGAGAATGAGTGGAGGGGAGAAATCACTGGCATAGTCAAGACCTCATACTTGTAAATCACACTCTACCCACTGTACCACCTCCTAGGCTGCTCCTGTCTTTTGTTTATTTGTTTGTTTGTTTCTCCAGGGCTTCAGTTTTGCATGATTCCATTATTCTTGACAAATTTACTTTTTCAGATGCAAATGAAAGACAGAGAAAGGGAGTAAGGGAAAGAGAAAGAGAGAGAGAGATACCACCACACAGCTTGACAGTTTGTAAAACTCCCCCTTTTTGCATAGTTCTCCCATGTTGTGGCCAGGGGCTCAGAACCAGGTCCTTGTTCATGGCAACGTGTTTGCACCACTGGGTAAGCCATCTCTAGGTTCCCATTATCTGATCTGATTTTTTAAAATAAAGTTTTATTGAAGCACAACCATGTCCATTTGTTTATATCTTGTCAATGGCTTCTTCTGCACTAGAAGGGAGAGTTGAGTAGTTGTGACAGAGATACCCTGGTCCACAAAACCCAAGGTGACTAATATCCTGACAGAAAAAATTTGCCTTTGTTTAGTAAGAATTTTATCCCTTGTTTGTACCCTTTGATCACCAATTTTCTAAAAAGAAATAGAAATTTCAACGTCCTTACAAAGAAATATCAAAGGACATAGAGGTTCTGACTTCCCAGTAAATCAACTAGATTCTGTTATGTTTTCAGCAACAGAAAGGAATAAGTCAATACAGATAAATATAAATGTTTAAGATTTCTCCCAAAGCTCTTTAACATTTTATTGTTGTGGGCCATAGTATTCTGATTTATTATTTATCATGGGGAAAGGTAATATTGAGCTGCTGCTTTTCAAAGGTCTTTCTGTTTGTATCATTTAGTAGATTGATTCTATCTACAATTAAAAAAATGTATATTTATTTATTTTCCCTTTTGTTGCCCTTGTTGTTTTACTGTTGTAGTTATTATTATTGTTATTGTTGATGTCATCATTGTTGGATAGGACAGAGAGAAACATAGAGAGGAGGGGAAGACAGAGAGGGGGAGATAAATATAGACACCTGCAGACCTGCTTCACCACTTGTGAAGTGACTCCCCTGCAGGTGGGGAGTTGGGGGCTCGAACCGGGATCCTTACACAGGTCCTTGCGCTTTGACCCATGTGTGCTTAACCCACTGCACCACCACCCAACTCCCTCTATCTACAATTCTTTCTTTTTTATTTAAGAAAGTATTAATTAACAAAACCATAGGGTAGGAGGGGTACAATTCCACACAATTCCCACCACCCAATCTCCATATCCCACCCCCTCCCCTGATAGCTTTCCCATTCTCTAGCCCTCTGGGAGCATGGACCCAGGGTCATTGAGGGTTGCAGAAGGTAGAAGGTCTGGCTTCTGTAATTGCTTCCCCGCTGAACATGGGCGTTGACTGGTCGATCCATACTCCCAGTCTGCCTCTCTCTTTCCCTAGTAGGGTGGGTGTCTGGGGAAGCGGAGCTCCAGGACATATTGGTGGGGTCTTCAATCCAGGGAAGCCTGGCCGGCATCCTGATGGCATCTGGAACCTGGTGACTGAAAAGAGAGTTAACATACAAAGCCAAACAAATTGTTGAGCAATCATGGACCCAAAGCTTGGAATGGTGGAGAGGAAGTGTTAGGGGGGTACTCACTGCAAACTCTAGTGTACTTCTGCTTTCAGGTATATATTTTGCAGTAGTTTACGGATACATGTGAACATATGCTCTCTCTCACAGAAACTGGTGTATATCTAGGTTTTGGGACTTTGTTAGAAAGTGAACCACCTGAGATGGAATTAGAGTATACTATGAAAGGAAAGGTCTCACCCGAGTAATGAAGCTGAAGGGCTGTCATTCCACATGTGAAGTCTCTGGACACAGTCTGAAGTGAAGCATGTTGAGGTGGCAATCGTTGTGTTGTTTAGGTTGTGGTTGACAGATGCAATATTATTTGATATGGATTGGGAGAGGCATACGGGAAAGTGGGCCCTACCCAAGGGTTCCAGGACTGGGGGAAGTAGAGGCTCTATAGTGGAGATGTGAGGTTCCTGCTGTCTTAGGGTTCAAAAAGACAATCGATAGTTAATGTTATCTTCACATTATTTGGTAATTGGGTTAACTTTGAAAAGTCCTTTTGTTAGGGTTTGCTGTACAGTACCCAGTATCTTGTATATAGCTGTGCTATTGGTTGCTTCAGATCTACTTGGTCTAGGCTTTTGAGAGAGTCTGCATATCAATTACACAGCCTATATATTGAAAAGATTCAGTTTGTGTTTTGAAAAACTTGTTCCTCAGCTGTTGTGTCTCGAGTAGAAGCAACACTGTACTAAATACCTTTATGACAATTGCACTCACCAACCTCAGGAATTACAGTAGCAACTGAAGCAAGTATTGAAGCAGTTTAATCACTACCAGTTAGCCAAACAATTTCTCCATTCTGTGAAAGAAAAGTAACCAAATCCCAGTGAAGAAGAAAGAGAAAAGAAAGAAGGGATAGCAAGAATAGACAGTTATGCAAATCTACTATCCACTGTATATTCTAGGGGTAACAAGAGGGGAAAGGGAAGTAGAGCAGAGATACACACATAGAGAGTCCACTCTGAGTCAGATTTCTTCCCCAAAGTAATTCACAAATTCAGAAAGGCAAAAAAGAAGGAAGAAGTGTATGATAAGATATAAAAAAAAAGAGAGAGAGAAAGAAAAAAAAAGAAGAGACTAGTGAGGGAAAAGGGAAAAGAGAAGAAAAAGAGGTGTAATTAGAAAGCAGTGAAAGGAAAGGTTTTTTTGATTACTTTATTTTTAATTTAATTTAATTTAATTTTTTTAATTAGCTAGGAGGAGGAGGGAGGGGAGAGTCTGTAGAGGAGGTAGGAGTAAGGAGATAAGTTCCTCCCACAATAGATAAGATGCCCACTACCCTAGCAATGAAAGATACCCTAAGAGTTAATTCTGATCAACCTAAAGGGGGGGAAGATATATGCCTTTATATAATATTAATAATAAAATAGAGCAGGGTAAAAAAAAAACCCTGTCCCAGATTACCTCAAACCTCGTGATCAGAGGCCGCTGATTGTTAAGAATGAGAAAAAAAAAAAACACCAAAAAACCTCAGGACTAGACAAGGATAGCTGACACAGACAGTTATGTAAATCTACTATCCACTGTATATTCTAGGGGTGGCTAAAGGAGGAAGGGAAGTTGAGCAGAGTCACTCGCAGTGAGAGTCCACACTGAGTCAGAATTCTTCCCCAAAATAATTCCCAAATGTGTATCAGTGAATTCAAAAAAGCACACTGTTTGGTGGTGTGGGGGCTGGGGCCTGTGGCTTTGGAAGCTGTAGGATTAAGGAAGAAAGGATGACAAGAATGAGAAAAAGAAAAAAAAAGAAAGAGAGAGAGAAAAAGAAAAAGATAAGAAAAAGAACAATCATAAAAGAGCGGTGAAAGGAAATATTTTTTATTTATTTATTTGTTTTTAATTATTTAATTAGCTATGTGGGGTGAGGTGGGTGGGGTTGGCTAGTTAGAAAGAAAAAAGGCCAGAGGTTTCAGAAGGGTATAGACTTAGAATGAATGATACTCCCTGGTGGGACAGGAATTTGGTAAAGACAGAAGCTCAGCAGGGGAGCCTGCTAGGAGCTGGTCCCCAGGGACTGGTTGGGGGGGGGAGGTGTTCTTAATAATTAAAAGGAAAAAAAATTTGTTCCCTTTTTTTCTACTCTCTTAACCCAAATTAAGTTATAGTCATCTCCTTGGTGTCACCGCTAGGACCCCTTATTGACTGGCCTACTAAAGGCAGAAAATCCTACCATTTCCAGAAGATGTGGTCAGACCTCAAGCCACTAGCAGCTTCTCAGTCCGCCATCTTCCGGGAACCCCCCTCTATCTACAATTCTTATCTCTCCCCATACTTCCCCTCCCATGTCTGTGTGTGGCCTTGAACATGAGCCTAGTTTCTAAGAGTTCTTTTATTGTTCTGTTTCCCTTGCATCTCTGCCTCTGGCCTACAAAACTTCTCCATGTGGATGAAAGATAAATGTAGCATATTGAATGTCACCACATTCACTGATGTCACAGTCAGACAAGATCAACTGATACAACAGTCAGCAGTATCTATCACACACGTGCGTGAGCCAGGCCAGGAACAGCAGATCTGCCCAACAAGCCACCCCGGATGTGTACTCAGGAAGCACATATTGCATTATGTTACTGGGGGTGTGTTTGTTTGGCATACAGCATTATTATGGCAATAGATAATGCATCCAAAGCATATCGAAATGGCATATTTAGGTGTTAAACTAACTCAGCTTTAAGAGTGTGTGTGTGTGTGTGTGTGTGTGTGTGTGTTTCAGTGTTAGAAACATAATCAAGGAGCCGGATTTTGGTGCATGTGTTACTGCATACATTATCATGATCGCGGGCCCAGGTTTCAACTTCTTTTCCCCACCTGCCAGAGGGAAGCATCACAGGCAGTGAAACTGTACTGTGGGCGTCTCTTTTTTCTCTCTCCCTTTCTGTCTCCCTCTTCCCCCCTCAATCTATCTCTCTCTGCCTCTCCACAATAAATACATACATTTTATTAAATGGATGCATGAGGGAGGTCCTGAGTTTGCTCCCTGGTATCACTTGCACCAGAGTGATGCTCTAAGGATTTCTCTCTTCTCTATCACTAACAAGTTAAATAAAGCTTTAACAAAGAAACCATGAGAGTAGGGTGGTAGTGCAGCGCATTAAGTGCACATAGCGCAAAGCACAATGACCAGCGTAAGAATCCCAGTTGGAGCCCCCGACTCCCCACCTGAAAGGGAGTCGCTTCACAGGTGGTGAAGCAGGTCTGCAGGTGTCTATTTCTCCTCCTCTCTGTCCTCTCTGCTCTCCATTTCTCTCTGTGCTATCTAAGAATGACGACATCAATAATAGCTATAACAACAATAAAAACCAACAAGGGCAACAAAAGGGTAAATAAATAAATAAATAAATATAAAAAAATAAAAAAGGAAACCGAACTGATACTGAAAAATGTATAAAACTTAATTCTAAGACTTGAGTTTGTGTTGCCATGTGCACAACCCAGGTTTTAACCTGGTCCCCACCACATTGGAGGAAGCTTTGATGCTGTGGTCTCTCCCTCTTCCCTTGCCCTCCCCTTCTCCCTTCTCTCCCCTTCCCTCAGTCCCACCCCCCTTCCTTCTCCCTCTCCATCAATCCTTTTCCCTCATACCCTGTCCTTCATCCCTTTCCCTCAAACCCTGTTCTTCTTCCCTGTCTCTGAATCCCTCTCTCTCTCCCTCACTCTCTCCCTGAAAAAGTCTGCCTGGAGCAGTAACTCTCCAGCTATGAAAAAAAAAAAGTCTTAATCCTTAGAGTTCTAGTAGAATAATTTCTATGAAATGCCTACATTTTACAAGAGCCAACTCAAAAACCCCTAGTGCATTTGGATTATAACACATTTCATTTGCAATTCTGTAATCACATTACATTTAAATATCAAAAAATCCCCATACAAGCAATTCCCCAGCATTTTTGAATCTATACCAGAAGTTTTAATCCATCCCATATAAAAGAAATATTATAATTCAGTGAGTTGTATTTTTGGAATATTTTAATGCAATTTTCAACATATTGCAGGAACTTTAGCCCCTTTTCTATTTAATTCTGGGCAACAATACAGCAGTCAAGGAATAATGTATCACTTTCTTCCAGAAAACTTGTTGAGTCAAGTGTGATAACATCCCCAATTGTGAGATACAGCTTTTCCCAAACCTACATAGACCTACTGTATGTTGAAATTCCCACTTGAATCTAAAAAGAATCTATGTGGTTCGGACTTTATGGTAGCAGTGATTTAACTGATTGGGGTGCTTCTTGCTTGGGATCTGCTGAGGGCTTCTCACCCTGCTTGTTCAGTTTACATCTGCATTTCAGCATGAGCACCACCAATTCCCAAGGGCTATATATCTTCACTTAAGGATCTCTCCTGGTATCTTTCTCATGCTCCACTGGAGGGGAGGCCTCTATACCTTAAACCTTTCTTACAGAAGAGTTTTAATTCATTTTCCTCCTAGGGGACCCATTGGCTCTCAAAAGAAAAAAAAAGTCATTATCGGGGCTTCACTGGTCCAGGTCAACTTTGTTTTTTCAGGTAGAGATAGAAAAAGGAAAAGACACCACAGACCTGAAGCTTCCTTCAGTGTAGGAAGGGGCAGGCTCAAACCATGGTCACTCAAGTGACAACGCAGGTGCACTGTTCAGGGGGTACTGAAAATTTCCTCCCTGCCTCCCTCTTTTCTCAGGATCCTTTTTAACTTGCTTAGGGAAGCTAGAGAATTTCTTTTCTTCCTGAAATTACATCTCAGTTAGCAAACTTCTCCTGGGAAACTTCCTCAAGTTTGAATCCCTTTCACTGAAAATTGGGGGTGAGTGGGGAGGAAGCCTTTGCCTGACCCCCCTTCATACAGTTCAAGTCAAAATTCTAAATGTTCCAGACAGGAAAAATGTAGTTGGTCTTTTTCCCCAAGATTTGAAAAGATCTGGGCTTTGTGCCAGTGTCTCCTTTATCTCAGTTGGTTCTGTCCCAAGAAGGTCATCTTTTTTTCAAACAAATTCTTTTCTGCAAATAGTGGTTATTTATCACTTTACTTGCACTGTCATCAGATAAGTTCAAATATGTATACTTCAGAGCCATGCCTCACCCTGGAGATAACAATGAATGTAGTTTGTGGCTTCTCAGACCTTCTTAATACTGTATCTGGGTTATATGTACTTTGCTGGAACAGAATTTTAACAAGATTATTTTTTTCTGTTACTTTTTAATGATTGCAAGTTCCATGTCTTAATTGAGTACTTCTTCTCTTCTACTTGGAATGTGTCTCGTTCACATCAAAAATGAATTCTGAGACCCACATTTCTGTACGCCATGAAAAGGAAAATTGGAGGCTCAAACCACAAAGCTCCACAGCACTTTTTCAGAAAAAGGATTAAAAAACCCCACCAAAATACAGATTAGTTCCTTCCCATGAGAGATTCATCATAGCATAAGGTAAAAACAAGACTACTGGTGTTATTTTCCTCTTTTAAATCTGCCTCCTGGGATTAGTGACACATAGTCTGCCTTTGCTCCTGTGATCTCTGCTCACACTTCACCCACATTTGCCTAACACCAGCCCTTCCCTTCAGCAGACTGTGGACTGCAGGGTGCTAGGTGGGGAGGCGTTTCCCTCATCCCAAACCGTGCCGTTACTGATGGACCTGTCGTCGTATCTATGGCTATGCCTATTGTGGCCATTTCAGATCAACACATTAACAGATGTATGTGATCTTTAATAGCTGTCTTCTCTCACTTAGCATAATGTTTTCAAGGATCCTGTAAATTGGGTCATGCCTCAATGCTAAGTTTTTTCCCCCTTAGTAATTTTCTGCTGTGTAAATAGACCACACTTATTTGTCTAGTCATCAGCTGATTTGAGTTGATTTGGTTTCATGTTCTCTATTATCATCAGTAATGCTGCTATGGATATCCATGTACAAGTTTTTATGTAGACCTATGTCTTCATTTCTCTTGGGAGGAATTACCTAGAGTAGAATTGCCAAGTGACATGATAAGCCTCTGCTTAGCATTTTAAGGAATTTCCAGACAGTTTTACTAAGTGGTTTTTGTCCCCAGCAATGTGTAAGGTGTACACGCTCATTGGCACTTACTGTGTCTATGTATATAGACTTAGCCTAGTGAGTGGGTGGTTTTCGTCCCATAATGCACTTTCATTATTCTTACCAAGAAAAACCAAGAATGCAGGGTGCTGAAAGGATGCAGAGCTCTGATGTACAAAGCCTCTTGAATTTTTGTGTGGTCATTGGTGTAGCTCATGTTGGGGGCCCTTCTGCTATCCAAGTGCTAAGTCAAACTGCATTTCCTGGATGGCTTGTGGTTAGGCGGGGCCAAGGAGCTAGCTAGTTCTGATGGAGGAGTTGTGAATGGAAGCAGTGCTAATGGAAGTCATGTCTTTTTAAAAAAAAATTTTTATTTAAGAAAGGATTAATGAACAAAAACATAAGGTAGGAGGGGTACAACTCCACACAATTCCCACCACCCAATCTCCATAACCCACTCCCTCCTATGATAGCTTTCCCATTCTCTAGCCCTCTGGGAGCATGGACCCAGATTCATTGTGGGTTGCAGAAGGTAGAAGGTCTGGCTTCTGTAATTGCTTCCCCGCTGAACATGGGCGTTGACTGGTCGATCCATACTCCCAGTCTGCCTCTCTCTTTCCCTAGTAAGGTGTGTCTCTGGGGAAGCAGAGCTCCAGGACACATTGGTGGGGTCTTCAATCCAGGGAAGCCTGGCCAGCATCCTGGTGGCATCTGGAACCTGGTGATTGAAAAGAGAGTCAACATACGAAGCCAAACAATTTGTTGAGCAATCATGGATCCCAAACTTGGAATAGTGGAGAGGAAGTGTTAGGGAGGTACTCACTGCAAACTCTAATGTACTTCTGCTTTCAGGTATATATTTTGCAGTAGTTTATGGATACGTGTGCACATAAGCTCTCTCTCACAGAAACTGGTGTATATCTAGGTTATGGGACTTTGTTAGAAAGTGAACTACCTGAGATGAAATTAGAGTGTACTATAAAAGGAAAGGTCTCACCCGAGTAATGAAGCCGAAGGGTTGTCATTCCACATGTGAAGTCTCTGGACACAGTCTGAAGTGAAGCATGTTGAGGTGGCAATCGTTGCGTTGGTTAGGTTGTGATCGGCAGATGCAATATTATTTGGTTTGGATTGGGAGACGCATACGGGAAAGTGGGCCCTGTCCAAGGGTTCCAGGACTGGGGGAAGTAGGGGTTCTATAGTGGAGATGTGAGGTTCCTGCTGTCTTAGGGTTCTAAAAGACAATCGATAGTTAATGTTATCATCACATTATTTGGTAATTGGGTTAACTTTGAAAAGTCCTTTTGTTATGGTTTGCTGTACAGTATCCAGTATCTTGTATATAGCTGTGCTATTGGTTGCTTCTAATCTACTTGATCTAGGCTTTTGAGAGAGTCCGCATATCAAATACACAGCCTATGTATTAAAAAGATTCAGTCATGTCTATGCCGAGGCACTTCCTTGCTGGTCTAAGGTCACCTAGAAGTCTTAACTTCTATCATGGCAACCAACAACTAATAAGACAGTGGTAACTTTGGCAGCTAGGGTTATGAGGTAAGGAGACAATTCTCAGAAGAGAACTTTGATGCACATGTTGTGTGAGGGAGAAGGAAAAAATGGGTTGTTGTTGCTGTTGTTTTGTTTCTTCCCCAGGGTTATCGCTGGGGCTCAGTGCCTACACTACAAATCCACTGCTGCTGGCAGACATCTTTTTCCTATTGTGGCTGTTGCTGCTGTTGTTGTTGGGTAGGACAGAGAGAAATGGAGAGAGGAGGGGAAGACAGAGAGAAGAGAAAGAGAGACACCTGTAAACCTGCTACACCACTTGTGAAGTGACCCCCTTGCAGGTGGGGAGCCAGGGATTCAAACTGGGATCCTTGTGACCACTCTTTGCACTGTGTGCGCTTAACCAGGTGCGCTACTGCCTGGCCCCTGAGAAGAAAAATTCTGTCAAGAGATGGAAACTATTTATTACTACAGCACAAGTGAACATATCCTAAGTGGAAAATGGCATTTATTATGAACTGTCTGACGTTTTATGGTGAATACATTGGAATTCAATGGATCTAACAAACACTTTGGCATTTCCAAGCTTCAGCCTGTGAGCATGCTCCTCTATAATACGGGCACCTTAAATCTACTGTAGCCCATTACTGGAAGTGAAGAAAGTTCAGTATTACTTAGTACAGTGTGTGCTCCATAGCAAGGTTTTAAGAAATCATTGTAATTAATACAAAAATAATTGAGGGTTGTAATGTTGGGGTTAACTTCATACAAAAGGCTATCTGTTAGACTTTAAAGGATCAACCCATGAAGCAGGCAGACAGGAAGCCCTCTTTGGGTAGTTAATTTAGGTTTCCAGCAAGCCCTCCTAGCAAACAGCCTTGTTCAGCACAAACCTGTGCCATTTTGTAGGGTGAGAAAACCTTCTTTTGGTCTTGATGTTTCTTCCCAGGAAAGAAATGGCCACTGTCTTCTGTCTTGTTTCTCGGAACAAGGAAAACATGATCTGAATTGTAATTGAATTTAAGATTTGCTGGAAAGTGGTTTCATGAATCCAAAATTATCAATCACTTTTCACAGAGATATACAAATGCTAAAATGAGTTCCCTTGAGAACATTTAGAATCAATATAAACTATGTTTCCTTTATTATGCATGCCTTCCTTGAGATTTCATGAGGCAGGGACCTGGTTCACCTAATAATGGACGATCAGCAGAATGAGTGCTATGTAAAATTTCTGGGCAAGTATTATGCAAAAGGGGAAAGAAAGATGAATTTCGTAAGCCAAATAGTCATTTCCACACACTGCACATTTGGGCCATGAGTTTCCATTCCATTCACCTCATCTCTGCTTTCTTCACGTCTCTTCTTAGACGTGTACTTGTTCCTCCTTACTCTCTTGCTAATTTACTCTCCTGCTGTAGTTGAGTCTCATCAAGACTGAATTCAGATCCCTAAAAGGACTGGGTTGGGACTATTTTATATAACTCAGGGGGGGTGTGTGTGGTCAGAGATTGAATTTTACTCCAGCAGTTAATATGCTAAACCTAGTGACAGAGAACAAACCTAGTGATGGAGAACCTTCTTACCCTCTTGTTAAAATGGAGAGCAGTTCTGGGTTTTGTTCTAGGAATGGCCACAGTCCTAGAGATGTGAAAAGCAGGAGTATTTGGGAACCATCCCCCCCTATTGCCCCCAGATCTATGCCCTGCTTTTTCTACCCGCCCCCACCTCCGCCTGCATTCAAGGCTGACACTTTGGAAGAAAGGGTTTGATCTGAGTTAATTGGCTTCACCCAGGATTGCACAATAAAGCAAATTTCCTTTCCTGCAAATGCTGGTGTGACCGAGTTTGACTTTCTAGGCCACCCAACAGCAGCCCCTTGTTCCTCTTCGTTAATTTCCTTGAATGTTATCACTGAGGCTCAGTGCCTGCACCACAAATGACTGCTCCCGGAGACCATTTTTTTCCCCATTTTTGTTGCCCTTGTTGTCATTATTGTTAATGTTGGATAGGAGAGAAATCAAGAGAGGAGGGAAAGATGGGGGGCGAGGGGGAGATAGACACCTGCAGACATGCTTCACTGCATGTAAAGTGACTCCCCTGCATGTGGGGAGCCCGGGACTTGAACTGGGATCCTTGCGCGGGTCCTTGCACTTCGTACCATGTGCACTTAATCCGCTGTACTACCTACTGCCCGGACCCCTATTTTTTTTTTAAGCATGGGCTTCACCAGTCCAGGCTAACTTTTTTCAGATGTATATATCTGAACAAACATTTATCATCCATCTTCTACCTACAGAGAGAGGGAGAGAGAAAAATAGAGAAAGAAAAAGAGGGGCTGGGAGATGGCACCCCAGGGTAAGCACACATAAGTATAAAGCTTAAGGATCCTGGCTCAAGCCCCTAGATCCCCACCTGTGCGCAGGGGTGGGGCAATTCACAAGCAGTGAAGCAGGTCTGCAGGTGTCTTATCTTTCTACCCCCCCTTCTCAATTTCTCTGTCTTATCCAAAAAAAAAAAAAAAAAAAAAGGCCACAGGAGTGGTGGATTCATAGTGCAGGCACTGAGTCCCAGTGATAACCCTGGAAGCAAGAGAGAGAGAGAGACCACAAAATCAAGCTTTCTCCAGCATGGTGGATGCCAGGCTCAAACGTGGGTGGTGCGAACATATTATTCTGATGAGCTATTTTACAGACCTCTTTGCTTCAATTTTTTTTGTTATTAGTATGTTGAAATACTCATTATTTTATGAGAGATACAGAGAGTGACAGACAGAGACAGCAAAGCACCCCTCAGTTCTGGTATAAGGTGGTGCTGAGGAATGATAGTGGGACTTTGGTGCCTCAGGCATTAAAGCCTTCTGTAGAACCACTATACTCTCTCCCTAGCTGTATTATTAGTGATTTAATATTGGTTATTAAGAGTATAAGATTTCAGGAGTTTAGTTTCATAGCTAAGTGTGAACTGTATGTGCAGCTCACTACCCCCACCATTAAAGTTACTGTTTTCCGCGTAACAACCATAGTTTTGACTTAACCTAAGAGACAGCAGATGTGGCTGGTGAGGCTACAGTTTTTCCAAGTGCATTTTAGTTATCTGTATCCCACAGATGAGCAAAGTCATTTGGTTACTTGTCTTTCACCTCCTAGTTCACTTAGCATAATCATCTCCAGTTCCATCCATTTTGTCCCGAATGATTCAATCTCACCTTCTTTTAAACTCACCCAAACTTCAAATATTTTATTGCACAGGTCAAGCATCACTCTCTCTTCATCCAGCAACTGCTCCACTGACATTCTCATAGTCTGGCATGCCTTTACTTGCCCCGTGGGCTGAGAACTTATCCATGTGAGGCCTTATTTCTAGGTGCATATTTTTGTCTGCTCATTAGAAATCTCTACTGGGATGTCCTCCAGTATTTAACATACCTTTCCTTGTTGCCTCTATTTGAAACATTATTATTCTTTTATTTTCTCCAGTCTAACTCCTTTGAATCCCCCTCTTAAGTCTCTCAAGGTCATATTTCGTGAGACTGGGATCTGTATGTATTACCCCAGCACCCTATTACTTGACTGTAAGCAATTCATTACCAATTGTTTTAAATTATATATTTGTGATCATATTCAGTTTTGTCTTTTCCATGCTAGACATTTTCTCTGTGAAAGCTCACACAGTATCTGCTTTGATCTCCATTACAGTCTCAGCTCCAAGCATATGGGAAATACTCAGTAAAAATTTGCTGGGCAAGGGAATCAGTGATACTAAGTGAACCTATAATACTCATGGCCTCTTCTATCCCTGATAGATCTCAAATGAATGTGTCCCAAATCATTCTACTATTTTAGCCAGAATCTGGGACTTACCACCTTCCTCACCTGTAACTTCTAAACACTCACCATTATTTACTACTCCTCTGAAATATCTTCGGAACCTAGCTCTTTCTCTTTCCTTTAAAAGATTGTATTTACTTATAAGAGAAAGAGAGAGAAGCAAAGCATCACTCCAGCAATATGGTGCATAGGATCAAACTTGGGACCTCATGCTTGAGAGTCCAACACTTTATTCACAGTGCCACCTCCCAGATCACAGGAACCTAGTCCTTTCTCTGTTTTTGCTATTATTGCTTTATTTATATTCTTTGTACCCCCTATTCATAATCTTCTAAACTTTAATTATCACTGCAAGACATTTTCTTTTCTTTCTTTTTCTTTTTTCTTTTCTTTCTTTCTTTTTTTTTTTGCCTCCAGGGTTATATCGTTGGGGCTTAGTTCTGGCACTATGAACACATGGCTCCTGGCAGCCACTTTTTTCTCTTTTTATTAGCTAGGACAGAGAGAAATTGAGAGGGATAGAGAGATATAGAGGGATTTAAAGATAGATACCTGCAGACCTGCTTCACCCCCTTGTGAAGTGTCCCCACCCCTACAGGTGGGGAGCCAGGGGTTCAAACCGGGATCCTTGAGCGGATCCTCGCACTTCGTATCATGTGCTTAACCTAGTCCAACACTGCCCGACCCCCCACCCCGCCCAACCAAGATATTTTCTTAAAATGCAAATATGATCATTTTACTCTGATGCTTAAAACTCTTCACAAGGTGGGTGCAGTGTGGAACTATACCCCTGTAATCTTATGATCTTATAAACCATTATAAAATCACTAATAAAATACAATTTTAAAAGCAGCTTTAGAGAATGAACGGGAAGCCTCAAGTATGCACAATACCGCTGAGTGGCCTCTCTGGCCTAATATTTTGTTCTAGATTTTTAAAGAAAGAAAGAGATAGTAAGGTAGGAGAGGAGAAAGGGAGAGACAGGCAGAGGGACTGGAGCAAGAAGGGAACACATTGATAAGCCATCCACTATCCCTGAGCTATCTCCCAGTCTGAAGCCCATGTATGTCTGTTTTTGTTGTTGTTATTTTTAACCAGAGTACTGCTCAGTTATGGCTTATGGTGATGCTGGGCATTGAACCTGGGACCTTTGGTGCTTCAGGCATGGAAGGCTTTTTTGCAGAACCATTATGCTATTTCCCCAGCAGCCCTGAAGCTTAGATTATTAAGCCTAATCTACAAAACATCCTACAGTCTTGACAGTCTAGTCTCAGCCTTCTTTATCTTACCTCATTATCCCTCAAACTTTATCAGAACTCATTATCCCTCAAACTGCTTTCCTGTATTTGCGCGGGTTCTCTCCCTGCCTAGAATGTTCTTTTACAGATGTTCTCCACCCACACAACTTTTCACATTTCAAAACAAAGCATCTCCTCTGAGAAATCTTCCCAGACTTTTCTTGGTGAGATTTATTGCACTCTCCTCTATTCTCCTGTGACGCTCTGCAAGTGCCCCAGCTGTAGCTCCCGAGGTCTTCAGTGACTAATCATCTTGTCCTGACTTTTTCCTTTTTGTATTGTGAGCTTCTGTATTTAGGGCCCAGATCTTATTTACCTCTGAATTCACTGGAACTTAACTGCATATTCGCAAACCATTCCCTGACAAAAGAATTGTAGCTGGAATTAAAAAAAAAAAAACTCCCAAATTTAATAGCAAGTAAATACGTCAGAATAAAATGGACAAAGATTGAGCACCTCATCAAAGAGCTGTACAGATAACAAATAAACAATAAATTTTCTCAGCATCATTCATCAGTCATTACAGGAGTAAAAACTAAAGCCACCATGAGATACTACCACCGAGTTATTCAAAGGTCTAAAACAACAAAGATTGAACATATGCCTATAGAAACACTCTCATAAAAGCTACATTTGTTGGAATCAGCCCAAAGATCTATCAACAGGCTCATAAACAAGCTAATTATGATATACTCAGAAAGTGGAATATTACTCAGCAGTCAAAAGAATGAACCAAATATGGATGAATCCTAAGACAAGTATGCTGAGTGACAAGCATCAACCAAATAAGAGTACACAGTTTGACTCTATTGACATAAAATTATATTCATATTGAAACTATTGTCTAGCAGCAAAAAAGCACATCTATTCTTCCCTGAGGATGGATGCAGTGATGGGGAAAAATTCACTTATAAGAATTTATTGGACATAAATATAGATGCATGGATGTTCCACATAGAATGTTGCAATGCAGATTGTTTATTTTGTAGTAATGAAACCTCAAGATGATCTTAATGTCTATCAGTTCATTAAATAATTTTATTTTGTAAATTACAATCAGTTGAGATAAGGGCTCATATCTGGAAATGCATGTTCTGCAACTTCTGACCTAGAGTAGTGTTGATTGTAGGCTGTTATGAGGGGAAATATAGTTTGTAGAGCATATATGTTCCATGAAAACAAACAAAACCAAATCATGTATGTATATGTTTCTATGTGTCCAGCAAAATGTGTGTGGGAAGAGAACCAAATGTTACTCCAGAAAATGGGAGGCAGGAAAGAAGAAACTTAATTTTAGGTGGGTATAGATAGCAAAAAAAAAAAAAAAAAGGAAAGACAGGAGGAGTGATTGCAAAGGGTCACAGGAAAACTTGGCCATGATGGACATGCTCATTAGTTTTCTTGATTGTGGTAATGGTTTCACTGGTGAATGCATGCAAAAACTTAAATTATACTTCTTACACAATATATGTACATTTTGCCTCAGTGAATGTGGGTTTTAGATGGCCTTTCATTTTTCAACCTTGCTTTTTCAAGGATGAACTTTTTCAATTACAAAAGGCTCTTTTTTGACACGATTTTAATACATTTTACAGACTCAGTAAAACGTCCCTTTGACTTTGCACCCAAGACACATGCTTTTCTGCCCCCCCCCCCCCAGTCAAAGGAACACTGTGTGAGCTTATCCTGTCTCTTTCCCCTTGAGCTCCCTCACATTCTCTTGTCCGCCGTCAAGAGGGAAGTTTGGCACATTTGCCAGTGTGTTCATTACCTTGTCTGCAATGTCTTGTGCATGGTTGATTCCTGACATGGTGCCTTCCAAATGTTTACCAACAACGTGTGACTGTTAGAGGCCATATTGCCCTGGATGGAGTGGTTACACAATCCCAGCTGGTGAGAATTAGCCAGCTCTAGGTCAAAAGACTGGCTTTAACCCCATGCCTAGAGCCATAGCTGTTTTCAGCTTCGGGATAAGTGTGCCCGTAATAGAAAGATGTGGCTCTAATTGATACTGGAATAAGCTTCTCTAAAATGTAAAATTCTGCCATCGTTAATATGGGAAACGGGAAGCAGAAGTAGAGAGAGGAAAGAGGAAGTGTAAGGCAAGTCAAAGAGGAGAAAATGACACATTCCTTAGCCACGGCTTTGGAAATCTAGCTCACTTCCTCATTGCAGACACTGAGTAAAGTGTGGAGGTACTGAAACTACAGTTATTTTCCTTGAAAAAAATATCAACAGGTTTATAAGCTCCAGTGGAAAGGGGAGGAAGTGCGAGCAATGAAAGGCAGCCTCCAGTAGCCATTGTCACATGCTTAGCAGAGGACATTTCACAAGGCCAAAGCCATTGCTCTCCCCTCAAGCGACCCTGGCCAGGACATTCCTGAGCAGCCCTCTGCCTCAAGACAAAAAAGTCCAAGTTTTAGTCTTTTTGCTTAAACAGCTTCCTCCTCAAACCACATTTACATTATTCTTCTCCTCTGCATTTCTTTAGCCTCAACTTGACTTTATTTTTATAGCTGGTAGCAAGCCAAGGGCAAAAAAATGATCTCTTTTCTCAATATTATCTGGGAAGAAAGCCCACTCTTCCATTAATTATATTATCTAACAGCTTCTTGCTACCCAAAATATGATTCCTAGATCAGCCAGCTTGGCACCACCTGAAATTAGAAATGCAGAATCTCAGGCCCTGTTCCAGAACTCCTGAATCAGATCTGCATTTCACCAAGATGCCGAGGTGGTTTGTGTGCGCATTCAATTTGAAAAAGTGCTTGTCTGACCATTACAACATCCTGTATAAAGCAAGGATTATTATTCTCATAACTCATTTGAGAAAATGAAAATGGGGAGGTAAAATGACTTGACAAGAATCAATAACTAACAAGTGCCAAAGTGAGATTTTAATGGAGCCCCCATAATTCTAAGTGGCATGCGCTTCTCCCTTTTGCTATGCCTTTTTTTTAGTATGTGAAATGACATCAGTAGTTCTGGTTATAACCACCCCATTCTCAGTCTCATCCACATACAGATTGTTCCCACCCAAACTTCTGTTCTCAGACAGACAAGTTAAGATGAAACACTGCACCATCCCTTGAGATCTTTAAACTCCAGTATCTATGGGTGGAGGAACTTAATAAAGCCCCTAAATCCTGGTGTTTAGCATTTTCTCAGATTGCAGCCTTTACCATTTGAATCAGGTCTGCAGGTGTCTATCTTTCTCTCTCCCTCTCTATCTTGCCCTCCTCTCTCCATTCTCTCTGTCCTATCCAACAATGATGACAACAACAGTAACTAAAACAACAAGGGCAACATAAGGGAAAAAAAAAAGAGTAAGTGTTCTATTGTTTCCACACTCCCAGAGGGTTAAAGACTAGGAAAGCTATTGGGGGAGGAGATGGGATACGGAGTTCTGGTGGTGAGAACTGTGTGGAGTTGTACCCCTCTTATCCTATGGTTTTGCCAGTGTTTCCATTTTATACATAATTAAAAAAAAAAAGCTATAGCGTGCTTAAATTAACCTCCTGCTCTCCCTTCAAGGCCTGACTTCAGTCATCCCAGTTTGTACTGTTTATATGTTGCTCTTGCCCTGATTTATTTTATTAGTGAGTTAATAATGTTTAACAAGATTGGGGGATAGGAGTACAATACCATACAGTTCCCACCACCAGATTCCATGTCCCATCCCCTCCATTAGAAGCTTCCCTACTTTTTATTTCTCTGGGAGTACGGACCAAATTTTTTTATGGGCTGCAGAAGGTGGAAGGCCTGGTTTCTATAATTGCTTCTCCACTGGACATCGACGTTTTGCCCTGATTTTGGTGTAGCTTTTCACACATTCTCTACTAAGAGGAGAACACAGATTGAGTTTTATTTATACTTAGATCCTCTTCCTTCTCTAGTACCCTTTACACTTTGGATTTTAGAAGAACAAAAGAAGACAATAGAAGTTCTCTCTTGTGTGCTTGTACTTGCTGGTTCACTCTTTTGTTATTGTAGTTGTTCATTTGTTTTTTGTTTTTATTGCCACCAGGGTTATCACTGGGGCCTGGTGCTGGCACTATGACGTGGCACCTGGTGGCCATTTTCCCCATTTTTTTCCCTTCTACTTTATTTTTATTTGACAAGACAGAGAGAAATTGAGGTGACTGGGCTGTGGCACACACAGTTAAGCACACTTAGTACTATATGCAAGGATACACACAAGGACCTGGGTGCTAGCCCCCACTCTCCACCTGCAGCAAATGAAAAGAAGAAAAAAATGGCCACTGAGAGCACTGAATTTATAGTGCTGGCACCAGGTTCCAGCAATAACCTGCGAAGGAGAGATAGATAGATAGATAGATAGATAGATAGATAGATAGATAGATAGAGATTGATTGGGGGGGATATAGAGATTGAGTGGGAGGGGGAGATAGGGAGACAGAGAAACCTACAGACCTGCTTTACTGCTCATAAAGCATCGTCCCTGCAAGTGGGGAGCGGGGGCTCAACCCAGATCCTTGCACATGGTTATATGTGTGCTGAACTGAGTTGTCACTGCCTGACCCCTTGCTGATTCACTCTTTAATATGTCAGACACTGGGAGTCGGGCTGTAGTGCAGCGGGTTAAGCGCAGGTGGTGCAAAGCACAAGGACCGGCATAAGGATCCCGGTTCAAACCCCGGCTCCCCACCTGCAGGGGAGTCGCTTCACAGGCGGTGAAGCAGGTCTGCAGGTGTCTATCTTTCTCTCCTCCTCTCTGTCTTCCCCTCCTCTCTCCATTTCTCTCTGTCCTATCCAACAACGACATCAATAATAACTACAACAATAAAACAACAAGGGCAACAAAAGGAAATAAATAAAATAAAAAAAAATAAATAAAATATGTCAGACACTATGTTAAGCATTTACATATATAACTTAATGCTCACACAAATAATCCCATGAGCTATGCACTGTTATCATTCCTATTTTCTCAGGAGAACCCTTAAGTCTGGGCAGGTTAGATAGATGTTCATGATCGCACAGCCAGGAAATAGAACCAGAATGTTGATGTAGTCTAGAAGTGTTCTCAATCACTTTTTAACTGATGTCAGTGAGAAACGTGAATAAAATGTGGTCAGTGCATAAGAGTAAGCATAGATCATTTTGGTTATGCTTCCATATTTAGTACCAAAAATACTGAGATCTCTAGGTTTTTCCTGTCACCGGTCTTTGTCTATATTCCATTATTAGTTTGAGTACTCGTTTGACTATAGTCTTTGACTTATAACTTCTGCATCAGAAGGGAAGAGAACACAAAGGAAAGAACAAAATTCAAGCAGAACATTTAATACTGGGGCTGGCCAGGAAAGTGGCTCAGCAGGTAAAGCACATGCATGAAATACTGGGTTCAATCCTGGATGCTGTAGAGAAAGCCAACAACAAAGAAAGAGAGTTGAAACTCCATGCATGGTGGAACTGTGTTTTATTATTATTATTATTATTATTATTATTATTATTATTATTATTGGTAGTAGCAGTAGTAGTAATTTAATGATGATTGACAAGATTGTGGAATAAGAGGGGTACAATTCCATACAGTTCCCACCAAAAGAGTTCCATATCACCTCTGCCACTTAGAAGTTTCCCTATTCTTTTTTAATTTTTTAATTTATTTTTTTAAAAGGAGACATTAACAAAACCATAGGATAAGAGGGGTACAACTCCACACAATTCCCACCACCAGATCTCCGTATCCCATCCCCTCCCCTGATAGCTTTCCTATTCTTTATCCCTCTGGGAGTATGAACCCAAGGTCATTGCGGGATGCAGAAGGTAGAAGGTCTGGATTCTGGAATTGCTTCCCCGCTGAACATGGGCATTGACTGGTCAATCCATACTCCCCCTCTGGGAGTGTGGACCAGAAATCTTTATGAGGAGCAGAAGGTGGAAGGTCTGGTTTCTGTAATTGCTTCTCTGTTGGACATGGACGTTGACAAGCCTATCTATAATGCCAGCCTGTTTCTATCTTTCCCTAGTGGGTGGGATAGGGCTCTGGGAAGGTGGGGTTCCAGGACACATTGGTGAGGTTTTCTGCCCAGGGAAGTCAGGTTGGCATTATGGTGGCATTTGCAACTTGGTGGCTGAAGAGCATGAAGATGTAAAGCAGAACAAGTTGTTTAATAATCAGGAACCTAAAGGTAAGAATATAGCAGGTACCATTTGGGGTCTTCATTGTGGAAGAAGCTAGGGAGTCTATTTTAGGTATATTCCAAGGGGCTCATGGCTTTACTAATTTTTGCTTGAGTCTGACAGCTAACATGCAGGTGAAGGTGGACTGAAAGTATCATCTAGGAAGATGGAGTCAGAGCTGAGAACAGGACAAGAAAGCTGGATTAAGGCAGAGAAAATCTCCCAAATATGAGAAAAGTCTATAAATACTGTTAACTGTAAACCCCATCAATCTGAGCAAGGGCCCATTTCTATTCATATTTAGCACAGGAGCCTGTGTAACCTCTGCATCCCTGTCAGTCTGAGCTCACATTGTTTTGATGTCTCTCCCTCTCATGTACCTCTCCATGGAAATATAAAGTACAATTTGGGTCTAGGAAGTGGCTTTAGTGGCAGAGCACATGCCTAAGGTTCCTACAACTGTTAAAGGCAGTTAGCAAGATATGAACTGGAAGAGGGAGACTTACATGGAAAATTCCAAGGTCATTGAAATCAACAGATATAGCACTCTGCCCCAGGACCACCCATAGAATACCCCTAAGACATGCCTATTCAGACTAGAACAGAGATTTTGAGGTTAACAACACCCATGATGAGGAGCGAGATAAAAGTAAAGGGACTACTAGCCAGCAAAAGTGTGTGCTCAAAGATGGCCACCAAATATCCATAGGCATGAAGTCAGAAGGGAAGTAAGTGGTGGGAGGGAACCTTGGAAAAGTCCTTATGACTTCCCAGCCCTCAGAGGAACTGCCACCATATTCAAAATAAAAGAAAGAGAAAACGGAAACAAAGAAGGAAGGAAAGAAGGAAAGAAGGAAGGACCAAGGGATAATGTAACTTGTTAGTCCCAGAGGTTCCAGCACCATTGTAAGTCAGAGCTAAGTGATACTTTAGCATCCTCTCTCTCTCTCTGTCTCTCTCTCTTTCTCTTGTAACATTTTTAGCAATTCAATTGAATATAAAGTCATGAACAAATGAAATTCACTTGTAAAGACTTTCAAAACAACAAAGAGGAAACGTTTTGAAATAATGATTTATTTTCACAAGAGCTGTAGAACACTGACTGCCCACTTAGCCTTGACTCATCTTTCCCTAATGTTAATATCACATATAACTTTGTTAGAAGGCTTTTGATAATAAGTTATCCTGAACACTTTGATTGATTATAAAGTAATAGTCCCAGTAAAGATAGAACAGTAAGATTAAGGACAAATATAAAAAATTTACAGTAAGACTAAAATTGAAAATTAAAAACTAAAATTGAAAATTTTCAGTAAGAGTACCATATGTGCTTTTTTAAAGTGAATATTCTATATTATAGTATTTCAACTTTTATTAAGAGTTTTAACTTGCATTTTTAGATGGTCAGTGGAGGGCGGGGGAGTCAACAGAATGATTATACACAGAGCCTTTCATGCCTGAGGCTCCAAAGTTCCAGGCTCAGTGGTGTACCAGGCAGTGGTGCACCTGGTTAAACACACACACTAGAGTGTGCAAGGACCGGGTTCAAGTCCCTTGGTCCCTACCTGCAGGGGGAAAGCTTCATGAGTGAAGCAGGTCTGCAGGTGTCTTTTTTTCTCGTTTCCTCCCTATCTCCCCTTCTCCTCTCAATTTATCTCTGTCTCGATCCAATAATAAATATAATATAAATAATAACAATAATAATAAGTTCCAGGCTCAGTCTCCTGTACCACCATAAAACAGAGCTGAGCAATGCTCTGGAAATAAATATAAATAAGTCAATAACTAAGGAGTTAGCATAATTGTTATGCAAAAGACTCTCATGCCTGAGGTTCTGAGGTCTCTGGTTCAATCCCCAGCACCACCATAATAAACCAGAGCTGAGCAGTGCTCTGGTCTCTTTCTCTGTCTCTATCTCTCTATGTCTGTCTCTCTTTCTCTGTATATCCCTCATTAAAGTAAATAAAAAATTCAAAATAGTGAATGGAGTGTTGCACTCTGTGGAAGAAAGGGACATCTCTTCATTTTTTATGAATCTTACCTTGGCATAAACTGTAGATTATAGTGAGTCACTAACCCACTTAGTATCAGCACAGCCAAATGAATGTAGTAGGCATCCTCCTTTTGGATGGTGACATATCTGTTACAAATGTCAGCCTGAAAACATACGTATCTCTTGAAATTTATGGCCAATACCACAGGGTGATTTACTGTAGCATGTGTTTTCAGTTATTATATCACTTTCCTTCATGATAGAATGACTGAGGTAGACAGCAAGGGAACTGTCTTAAGAAGAAAGCTATCAGCAGAGCATGGACTTGAAGGCCAGCTATCCAAGATAATTCTCTGCAGGTGATTTCTTTGCCTGAAGATCTTCTAATTATCCCCTTTCCTAGCTCTTGAACATTACCTTACCTTCTAAGTCTGGACTGTAATGACTTTGGGTTTTATAGTTCTTGTTTCCAAAAGGAGAGTTCTTGTTTCCAAAAGGAGACAGAGGCTTTCCTTCCAGAGATCACCAGACAGCCTCATTTTAGTCCAGTTTTGAAATCTAGAATAATGATTATTTGCGTTTACTATTGATGGTCATGTCAGTAGATAATTGCCCAGTTGCATACATTTATTCACCTTCCTGTAGCAGGTTCCTGAGTTACATTGTGTATAATGTTTATTTTTATAGAATCCTGTTGTCATTAAGGTTTCCCCCAAGTGGAGTCTGAAGCAGGATTTGGGTGTAGGTAGTTAATTTTGGAAATGGTCCCAGAAAGCAAGAATGAACAATTGGGAGTGAGCCAGGGCAAGAATAAAGTCAGTATAACAATGAATTGGCTTATTGCCGTAGGCAATGAAGATCCACTGTGATCTTCTGAGAGGTACATAAAAAATGTCTCTAATAACTGCTCATCTCTTGACACACCTGGTAAAGCCCACACACATGATGGGTTTGAGCCTCAGGTCACCACATGGGTGCACATGGGTACAAGGTAGGAAGATTCATAAACATTGGAGTGGTGTTGCAGTGTCTCCTTTTCTCTTTCTACCCTTCTCTATCTCACTGTCTCTTACCCTCTAAGGAAAGGAAAAAACAACCTAGGAGCAGTAGAGTCATGCATGCAGGCACTAAGCCCCAGCAATAACCCTCCTGGCAAAAGATAAAAATAATAACTGCCCAGCTGTGTTTGGAAGGTTGCCCTCTGGTGTGTCGATCTCCCTGGCACTCCACATCACCTGGGCAAGCTAGAGGAGAAGCTATGAAAAATCAGCAACCTATGCAGTATGCACTTTGGCAAGATACTTGCAACACAGTTATGTCTGAGTTTGCAAAATAAATGTCCAGTTGATTCATCTGGGACTGAAGTATGACTGGTTGAGAGGTTATAAAGTAGACATCAGAGATATCTGCTACAGGACCCTAAACTTAAAAGTATTTATAAATAATTTTCTTCCATGGGATCAGAGATCAGAGCCGACTGATAGAGTCAAAGTAAAGAGGAAAACTTTATTAATGTTAACGGGCCACAGAAAGAGCTCATGCTCTTAAAGACTTCTGCTCCCGGAACAAAGGGACAGTACAAGCTTCTATAGGGTGTGCAGGCTGAGAGCAGAAAGCATCATTACAGAAGCAGACAGAGGCTGCAAGCTTAAGGGGGTGGGACATGGGCCCTGTAGTTCAGGGTCTGTTGCCTTAGCTACTGTTATCTTTCTTTACATAGCTGTGTCTGGGAAAGTTTAGCCTTAGCACTTAGAAGTATCAGCATAAAATATAACACTGTGGGAGGGGGAGACCTTTCTCAAGGTTTTCTGTTATCTGGGGCTTCTCTCTTTCTGACAGTTTAGTTAGTTAACTCTTTCTTTGCATTGACATTCTCCTCTCTTCCACTTCATTTTCAATTATATTTTTATTTATTATCAGATAGGGGTAGAGAGAAATTGAGGGAAGGAGAGAGAGAGAGACAGAGAGAGACAGAGACAGAGAAACACCTACAGCCTGCTTTACCACTGCTGCTTTTCCCCTGCAGGTGGGGACCAAGGGCTTGAACCTGACTCCTGCGCACTGTAACTTATGCTGTCAACCAGGTGCACCACTGCCTGGCCCCTTAAAAGTATTTTAAACCAAAGTCATTTAAAGAACGTGGGCATAAAAGGCATAGAGAGAACCTAGGGCTTCGCGGGCTTGTCACATAAGGGAATTCACTAACGGTTCTCTCAATCTGATTTTGGATTAGAATCTTGTTGCCATCATTAAAAAATAATTCAATAAGGCATTGCCTTAGACAGCCAAGCTCTGGGTCTCTATTACAGCAGAGTACTGAAAAAAAAAAAAAAAAAGCAGAAAAGATTTAGACACCCCCCCTCACAATATACTACAAACAACCTGTAAGGGAAGTCAAAATATTTAACATTACTAAAAAGAATCCTTTGATCATCTGGAGGGAAAGGCGGTCAATCTTTCAATCCCCCCCTCGTTATTGTCCTTTTCGTGTTATTATAGTCTCTGTCTCCTCCACGTGTACTGCATGTTTACTGAGCCACGTGCTAAAAACTCATCCTGTAAAGCAGGGTGTGTCTTTTCAGCACAGGACATACAGACAGAATCAAACTAGAGGTTTTTTTTATATTTATTATTCTTTCATTTGACAGGACAAAGAGAAATTGAGAGAGGAAGGGGAGATGGAGAAAGAGAGACACCTGTAGCACTGCTTCATTACTTCTAAAGCTTCTCCCCTGTAGCTGAGGACTAGGGGCTTGAACATTGGTCCTTGTGCATAGTAACTTGTGCACTCAACCAGGGGTGCCACTGTCCAGCCCCTAGACTTTCTTTGTCAGTACTAGTAGATGTGAACTTAAGTTCATATGTATATTCCCTTTTGTTGCCCTTGTTTTTTTACTGTTGTTGTAGTTATTGTTGTTCTTATTGATGTCATCATTGTTAGATAGGACAGAGAAATGGAGACAGAGAGGAGGAGAGAAAGATAGACACCTTCAGACCTGCCGCATGGCTTGTGAAACGATTCTCCTGCAGGTGGGTGGGGAGCTGGGGGATCAAACCAGGATCCTTATGTAGATAGGTCCTGGCACTTCGCGCCACATGCACTTAACCCGCTGTGCTATAGCCCGACCCCCCTGAAGTTCCTTTTTTTAAAAAAAAATATTTATTTTCTTTTGTTGCCCTTGTTGTTTTATTGTTGTAGTTATTATTGTTGTTGTTATTGATGTCATTGTTGTTATATAGAACAGAGAGAAATGGAGAGATCAGGGGAAGACAGAGGGGGAGAGAAAGATAGACACCTGTAGACCTGCTTCACCGCTTGTGAAGCGACTCCCCGGTAGTTGGGGAGCCGGGGGCTGGAACTGGGATCCTTATGTCAGTCAGTCCTTGTTCTTTGCGCCACCTGCGCTTAACCCGCTGTGATACCACCCAACTCCCATGAAGTTCCTTTTTTAAACACAAGTGTTTAAAGGTCAAACTAAAATTCCTTTCTTTTTTGCCTCTGGGTTTATCACTAGGGCTTGCTGCCAACACTATGAATCCACTGCTCCTGGAGGCTATTTTTCCCATTTTGTTGCCCTTGTTGTGGTTGTTACTGTTATTGTCGCTATTGCTGTCATTGTTGGATAGGACAGAGAGAAATCGAGAGAGGAGGGGAAGACAGAGAGGGGGAAAGACAGACACCTGCCGACTTGACTTGCTTAACCTCTTGTGAAGGTGGGAGCCGAGGGCTCAAGCCAGTCCTTGCGTTGGCCCTTGTGCTTTGCGCCATGTGTGCTTAACCCGCTGTGCTACCTTAAGAACTATGACCAAAATAGTAATGTGCTGCTTTTTCATGAGTTAGGCCCAAGTTCAGGCCCAAACCGCACCATATTGAAGGAAGCTTCAAGACTGGGGTATCTTTTGCTCTGCTTCTATGTTCCTATCTTTTTTTAAAAAAAAATGTTCCCTTTTGTTGCCCTTGTATCCTGTTGTTGTAATTATTATTGTCATTGTTGTTGGATAGGACAGAGAAATGGAGAGGAGGGGAAGACAGAGAGGGGAGAGAACGGTAGACACCTGCAGACCTGCTTCACCGTATGTAAAGCGACCCCTCTGCAGGTAAGGAGCCAGGGGCTCGAACTGCAATTCTCATGCTGGTCCTTCAGCTTCATGCCATGTGCACTTAACCCGCTGCATTACTACCCGCTCCCCATCTATCTATATAGAAGTATTACCAAAATCATTGATGCTTCTAGTATAAAAATTTTATACTCTTTCCTAGGTAATCACAGCCTAGGAGCTAGTGGATTTCTTTGGGGTTTTATTATTCATATTGGTTTGCTTGAGAGGCAAAGGGAAAATAGAGTAATAGAGTGGGATACACACACACACACACACACACACACACACACACACACACACACACACACCAATATATGTATCCACTCAGGAAAGGTAAACATCAAAAGACTTCTAGAAACAGAAAGCAAAGAGTAACTTTTCCCCTCTCTTATTATCAGAGCTCAGCTCTGGCTTCTGGTACAAGTTTTTTGCATAACCACTATATTATCTCCCCAACACTAAAGGTGGCTTGTATTAAAAATAGTATGCCACTTACAGTGTTCCATGAGGTTACAACAGAACTTCTTCCCATACCACTCTTTAACTGACTACACCTCTGGGCTATGTTGGGTGTGGGGGCCAGACGATCCTCCCTGGGAGAAGTGTGCACTCGGTCAGGAGTAATGTGGTTAGCCAGAGCACCTTCTCAATGAGTCAAGAGAAGAGGCTGTACGGGCTTTGGTCACTCAGGGCATATTTTCATATTTCTTTTGTTGTTGTTTGTTTCTTGGTTATATTTCTGATAAGTGACACATAGGAACTCAAAAAAAAAAAACACGAGAATTTCTTTTTCTTTCTCCCTTATAAATGTTAATAGACTTTATCAAGTTTTACTCTGGAAAAGTACCAGAGAGAAGTTTTTCTCTCCCCAACAGGCAATGAGAGGCTATCATCGACTCTCATTGACTCTTTTTTTTTCTTATAAACTCAAGAGAAATAACTAGCAATTAAATATCTATGGTTGTGTGTGGATATGGCCTCAAAATGTTTGTTCCAAAGTGATGTGGTGAGAGGCACATAACACTTAGGAGCACTCTATAATACTAAACATATTATCATATGTCAGAGTTTAAACCTCAGGATATCTTTCCGATCTCAGAAATACCTTTTCCAATAAATAAACCATTTCTTTTCAAATAGCTTTAATAGTCAGAACTTGAAACACCAAAAACAATTAATGGATAAACAATCATAGAACAGTAATAATATGATGAAATGGCAAACTGTAACAGAAAGGAATAAATTGTTGAGAATCTCAGTAGTAACTTTAAAACAATTATGTTTACCAAAAGAAGGTGTACAAGAATAGTAAGTCCATAGTGTATTACATTTACACAGAATTCTAGAAAATGCATGCCAATGACTGAAATCAAATAAATGGCTGGGTAGATGTTCAGCTTCACTGTGGGGGGAGGGGGTAAGGGAGGGGAGGGGGAGGGACGGAGAGGGGAGGGGGAGGGAGGGAGGGGAGGGGGAAGGAAGGGGAGGGAGGGGAGGGGAAAGGGGAGGGGAGGGGGAGGGGGAGGGGAGGGGGAGGGGAGGGGAGGGGGAGGGGAGGGGGAGGGGAGGGGGAGGGGAGGGACTTATAAATTTGGTAGCTCAAATGGTGTTAATATACACTATTAATTTGTAGTTTCATAAATCTGAAAAGTAAAAATAAAAGAGTAAATGGTTGTACAAATTTGAGATTGTTATGGGGCATGGAAAAACTTCTAGAAGCAACACTATGTTTTGTCATGATAGTATAAGTCACATGTCAGAATTTATCAAATTGTACAATTTACATACTTGCAATTTACTGTGGACCAATTATACAGCAATAGAACTGTTAAGACATATAGTGGCTTCTACATAAAGTTCAAATCCATTTCTCTTGGAAAACATTCAAGTTCATATAGACATTAATTATCTTCTGACTTCTTAGCAGTCAAAGCTGAAGAGAATTAATACTATGTTCACCCCAAACTGGTTGGGTCATAAAAGATCACATGCGATTTCTCGTCTTTGTCCTGGGGTTCCTGTCTATATGGTGATGGTCAGAAAGTCAACAGCCCCAGAGCTGAAGAGAGAGCTATGCTAGCCCGGCAGTGCAAGACACATGTTTTTGGCAGGCCAGCTTGGAGCTCCATCACCACATGTAAAGTTACACGACGCCAGATGAAGTTCTGGTGCTAGGGATTTTCTCCCCTTCTGTCTGTCTGGCTGAATGGAAAAGCAGCCTGTGTGGTGAAATCACACTATCAAGGTCCCAGCGCTGTACAAAGTCAGTAACTGAGGAAGGTACAGAAACGCAGAAGCCCTCGGCTGATTTGCTCCGATACTTACTCCAGGCACAGATGATCAAAGAACCTGTAGGACCTAAGAAATTTTGTGCACCTTGACCCCAGAAAACCATCATCACAGGAAGCCTGTGTATGTCCTTCAGAGAAGATACAACCTTATTCACCAATCTCCATCACGCCGTATTTTCAATATTTCTACTTTTTAATCCTAAATATATACTATATTAATTCTACTATTTAAAATACTTATTTTCTCTAAAATATAACCAAACCTATTCTGGAATGCTAAAATATAAATTTAAAGTACTATGCTAAACACACTAAACTTATATAATGATATATATGAATTATATTTCAAGAAAACTGGGGGAAAGGCTAAGAGTCTGGCACATGAAAATATAAATTTAAAGTAGTATGCTAAACTTATATAATAATATATATGAATTATATTTCAAGAAAATTAGGGGGAAAGGCTAAGGGTCTGTAATGTGAAAAATATCAAGTACTATGCTAAACCCGCAAAACTTATACAATAATATATATATGAATTACAGTTCAAGAAAATTAGGGGAAAGGCTGAGTCTGGAACGTTAAAATATAAATTTAAAATACTATGCTAAACTTATATATAGTGATATATATATATGAATTATATTTCAAGAAAATTTGGGGAAAGGCTAAGAGTCTGGCACATGAAAATATAAATTTAAAGTAGTATGCTAAACACGCTAAACTTATATAGTAAAAGATATGAATTATATTTCAAAAAAATTAGGGGAGAGGCTAAGGGTCTGTAATGTGAAAAATACCAAGTACTATGCTAAACCCGCTAAACTTATACAATAATATATATATATATATATATATATATATATGAATTATATTTCAATAAAATCAGGGGGAAGGCTGAGTCTGGAACATTAAAATGTAAATTTAAAATACTATGCTAAACTTATATATAATGATATATATATGAATCATATTTCAAGAAAATTGGGGGAAAGGCTAAGAGTCTGGCACATGAAAATATAAATTTAAAGTAGTATGCTAAACACGCTAAACTTATACAATAATATATATATGAATTATATTTCAATAAAATCAGGGGGAAGGCTGAGTCTGGAACGTTAAAATATAAATTTAAAATACTATGCTAAACTTATATATAATGATATATATATGAATTATATTTCAAGAAAATTAGGGGAAAAGGCTAAGGGTCTTTAATGTGAAAAATATCAAGTACTATGCTAAACCCGCTAAACTTATGCAATAATATATATATATATGAATTATATTTCAAGAAAATCGGGGGAAAGGCTTTGTCAGTACACACATCAGATAAGCATTGGGCAGACAGTTTGAAGGTCCGGTGATTTGAAAGCTGGAAAAAAAAATACCCATGTCAGCTCTTTCTTGTAGAGTCAATGCTGTCCATGGAGAGTAGAAACTTCTGGAAAACTGCAACAGACTCCAGCTCCAATTTTTCTAGCAGGAGCTTGTCATGCCCACATTAAAACCTAAAACCAGTAGGAGGGAAGCAGGAATTCCCAGTGGGTTTAGATGACTCACCACGCCCTTGAGGAAACAGGAGAGAATGGAGTTCTTCCTATAGGAGTACAATGAGGTGACTGACATGCACTGTGGGCCCTGCTGGTAGAAGTAGGATTCCTTCTGGAACAGATGACATAACTCAGGCCAAAGGCCTGAAAAGGTTAGAAAGCTGTGAAGTGATTCCTGAAAGCTTCTCACATACCAGGTATCTACAGTCACCATCCCAGTGTGGAAACCTCGATGTACAAGTTCAACTTTCAGTTGTTGGGGTATTTAAGCTACTTTTAGTGTTTTCTCTTTTGTGAGTCATATTCTGTCGAGCAAAGAGAAAGCATTCCCCTTGGTCTAAGGTCTCTAAGGTCTCTCAAAGTGACAGTTCATGTACTATCAATAAATGAACTTAAAAGATGCAGCTAAATGACAAAATCTGCTCCACTCTTGAGGCCTTTGCTCTGTGAATTTTTTTTGTGTGTGTGCCAGACTAAATAGAAGCGCATTACAGTTTTTTTTTTATCTATATACAGTGAACACACAAAGACTTGTTCCAATGTTATGTCTCTGGTGTGTGAGCTGGGTGGGCTTGCCTACCAAAAATACATCCACATTTTCACCAGTAGGCCTGGGTGCACTCACAGGATGTGAATTTTCCTGTGATTCCTATAGTTGCCCTCAGTGACATAAGCCTTCCCGCATTGAGGACACACATAAGGAATGCGCACTTTCTTGGATTTTGGCCCCGGTGGGGTACTATGGGCCAGACATTGCCCAGCCTCATTAGCAGCCTTCGCTGCCGCCAGCCTTTTCTGCTCCTCAGCACGTTCATTAGCAGCCTTCTCTGCCGCCAACCTTTTCTGCTCCTCAACACGTGCACTCTTCCGGAGACCGGTTCTCTTACTACCAGATTGGCGGAATCCTTCCGAATGGCTTTTCTGGTGCTCCACAAGCTGGGCTCTCTCGGGGAAAACCATCCCACACTCATCACACTTGAAATTTGTTAGGCTAGAGTGCAAAGCCACCTTGGACTGAGCACTTTGGGGTGGATTCTCCTGACTGGGAGTTGCCCGGCGCCGGCGGCCACCTCCCGACGTGGCCCTGTTCTCTCTGGAGGACTCTGCTGACTCGCGCCTGTTGCTCACCCCAGAGGAGGCCTGGCCCTCCTCTACTTTAGGGGCCTCTTCCTGATTCTGCGGAAGCGAGACCTGGCCAAGGTTTACGGTGACCTGGAAGGCTCTTCCGCATGATTGGCACGGGGTTGGCTGCTGGCCAGCCAGATGCAAAATGCGGTGCAAGTTGGGGTCACACCTGTCACATGGGGAGCACTGCTGTGTGGGAGGAGCCGCCCGTGATGCGGTCGCAGGAATGCTCTGCTCCAGAGGTGCGGCACTGCTTTCCACTCTCTGTGCGTGACTAGGCCCGGGCATCTCCTGGGCCAACCCTGCGCCGGCTTGAGGCGCGTCTACTCTGGGCGGAGGTGGCATGTTTTCACTGTGCGCCACCCCGACGTGCCTCGCTAAGATTCTGAGCAGCCGCTCAAGCTCATTCACCAGCGCGGCGTGTCTGGAAACGGGGATTCCCACCGAAAGCATCATCATATAGATCTCCGACATAACCTCATAGTACAGGCGCCTCTGGTCTACAGTAAGCAATTCCCACTCCTCCGCGGTGAAGTTGAGAAAGACATCATCAAAGGTCACAAGTCCCTGGCCGGGGCTGCCCTCTTCCCCATGCACTCTATGGACCAGCAACTCCGCGGCGTTGGTCGCCCGGATCAGCTCAGCCAGCGTGGCCGACAACGTCGCCGCTAAGTGGGCGAGGTCCAGCTCGGACCTGTCTTCTTCGGACTGAGAAAGGGGGACAGGGGGACCGCTGTTTGGGGGAGAAGCCATCCCGCCACGGGGGCAAGTGGCCTGTGCCACTGAGGGACAGTCACTCGGACTCACAGCTAGCCGCCACCACAGAATCGCCACCGCCAACGAGCACCAAGCTAAAGTCCAACCGCCACGCCACACCACCAACCGCCGACTCCCCAAAGGGCAAACCCGCGAGAAGACAAAAACACACGTGAGAAGGGGAAAACGCGCGAGAGCCCAACAGACCGCGAGAGAAGATGGAAACCACGCGAGAGCACACAGGAGCACGTGCGAGACGACGAAAGCACGTGGGGGGAGGTGGAAGCCCCCGCGACAGGATGGAAACAGCGAGAGAGGCCGGGCAGTAAGGGCCTTCCTTAGCGTTGCTGGTCATGCTTCCGAGGAGCAGCTCCGGGCTGAAATGTAAAAGGCAGCGCAGGCGTGTAGGAAGCGCTGAAGGACTGCCCACGCCTAAGCGGCGCTTTAGCCAGACGCCAACATTTGTAGTATGCACCCGATCGTGGCTCTGTCCGGGCAGTCAGAAGATGCCGCTATGGCGAGTACTAAACCACCTCACTCTGCAAGTCTTCAATCGCGTTTGGGGCCCTTCCTTCAAAGGATATCTGCATTTGCTTTTTAATTGCTGTGTATTTACGTAGTACCACCAGACTTATTGCTGGGGTTCGGTGCTGGCACTAGGAATCCACCGAGCCCCGAGGCTAGTTGTTTGTTTGTTTATTTATTTATTTATTTATTTATTTTGACTCCATGGTGATCGCTAAGGCTCGGTGCCGGCACTGCTCCTGGTGGTCATTTCCCCCATTTTATTGGATAGGACAGAGAGAAATCGAGAGGGGCCGGGTGGTGCCGCACCTGGTTAAGTGCACTCACACATTAAAGTGGTGTTTATGGATCTGGGTTCAAACCCCCCAGTTCCCACTTGCACGGGGAATAGGGCTGCAGGTGTCTGTCTGTCTCTCCCATCCCTCCTCCCCCTTCCTCTCAATTTCTAGCTGCCTCTGTCCGACAAATAAAGATAATAATTTTTTAAAGAGAGAAATTGAGAGAGGAGGAGGAGATAGAAAGATAGACACCTGCAGACCTGCTTCTCCACTCGTGACGCGACCCTCCCCCCCACAGGTGGGGACCGGGGCTGAAACCAGGTTTCCTTGTGCAGGTGCTTACGCTACATAATATGTTCACTTAGCCAGCTACACCACCACCCGGTCACCGCCTGTCTGTTCTCGGTCCCTCTCTCCTTCTTGCCCTCTCTCCCTCCTTCCTTCCTTCCTTCCTTCCTTCCTTCCTTCCTTCCTTCCTTCCTTCCTTCCTTCCTTCCTTCCTTTTTTTTAATTAGGACAGATAGAAACTGAGAAAGGGGGAAGTAGAAAGGGAGAGTTAAAGAGATACCTGCAGGGAGTTGGGCTGTAGTACAGCGGGCTAAGCGCAGGTGGCGCGAAGCACAAGGACCGGCATAAGGATCCCGGTTTGAACCCCGGCTCTCCACCTGCAGGGGAGTCGCTTCACAGGCGGTGAAGCAGGTCTGCAGGTGTCTATCTTTCTCTCCTCCTCTCTGTCTTCCCCTCCCTCTTTCCATTTCTCTCTTTCCTATCCAACAACAACAACAACAATAATAACTACAACAATAAAACAACAAGGGCAACAAAAGGGAAAAAATAAAAATAAAATAAATTTTAAAAAAATTTAAAAAAGAGATACCTGCACCCCTGCTTAACTGCTAGTGAATCGTCCCTCCTGCAGGTAGGGACAGAGCTGGAATCCAGGTCCTTTCACATGGTAATGTGTTCACTCAACGAGGTGCACCATCTCCTGCCTCTGATATCTGTATTTTCATGCTATTCCTTATTGTCCGTTACTGCCCTATCAAAGCTCGCAATGTCAGAATTGTTCGGTGATAGTGAGAGGATACTGAAGTAGCCAGTTTGAATTTATTCTCACTGTCATATAAATGATTTCTTAATCCTTCCAAAGGAATTAGAATTCTTTAAAAGATAGCTTTAGGGAGTTGGGTGGTGGTGCACTGGGTTAAGCGCACATGGCACAAAGTGCAAAGACCCATGTAAGGATCCCGGTTCGAGCCCCGGGCTCCCCACCTGCAGGTGCGTCACTTTACAGGCGGTGAAGCAGGTCTGCAGGTGTCTGTCTTTCTCTCCCCCCTCTCTGTCTTTCCCTCCTCTCTCCATTTCTCTCTGTCCTATCCAACGACAACAACATCAATAACAACAATAATAACCACAATAATAAAACAACAAGGGCAACAAAAGGGAATAAGTAAATAAATAAATAAATAAATAAAATATTTTTTAAACAGATATATTTCAAGGCCTCCTGCCCAAACGGGTCCTTCCTGGCACACCCCAGGCCCCTGTTGGGGTCTGTTGCACTGCAGGGAGCCACTCAGCCTGTGGACCCCTTAAGGCAAATTTGAGACTTCCTTGCAGCAGTCATATTCCGAATGTCCAATGCACTGTCTATGACAGATCTGAGGACAATGACTTTGGGTGATCCCTGCTCTCTAGATAGCACCATCTATGACATCTGAAGACACTTATCCTCTTAGAGATTTAAAAAAAAAAAAGATTGTGATGACTGCCTTGGGAGTGTTGATTCATCAGATAAACATTATGACTGAACTTAAAATCAAATTGAACTTGGGGCCAGACAGTGGCACACCTGGTTGACTGCACATGTTATAATATGCAAAGACCTTCATTCAAGCCCCAGATTCCCACCCGCATGGGGAAAACTTTACAAGCAGTGAAGCAACCCCCTCTCTTTCCCTCTTCCTCCCACCACTCTCAATTTCTCTGTGTCTCTATCCAATAAATAAATGTAATTAAAGCAAAACCAAAAAAAATTGGACTGAAAGCCCTTGGCCTATTCTGGAAAAAGGACTTTATGGCTTGTAAACTTCCAAAGATATTATAATACAGATAGCCAACCCCCCGCTTCCTTCTGTAGCTGAGCTGAGTATCTAGTTTTGTTTGTTTGTTTTTTTTCCATTGCTCTTTCTGAGGGCAGTAACACTGGTGTGACAGTTCCATGAAAAGAACATGTCACCTGGCACCCTAGCCTTCTCAATGTATATATTTTAATTCCCATAGAAAATTTTTGGAAGTTGTCTGTTTTCTTCCCTCACAGGATAGCCCGTATCTTTTGAAGATTATTTTATTAGTGATTTAATAACAGTTTATAAGATTACAGTGGTATAATCCCACACTGTACCCACCACCATAATTTTCACAAAGTCTTAGAGACAGGCTACTTTTCTGGGTCAAATTCTGGGTGAATCCTGAGCTTTTATACTGCCCATATACTCATAACTTTATATGTACAAACTCATACATTCATATGTGAAAATTTACACCAAAGAAAAATGACAAGAAGGAAGCTTTCCAGGAGGAGACATGAATTGGTTTCACTATTGATTCTTTGAAGGGATTGCCCTGGAGGCCACATGAAGAGCTGCTGATTGATCCCGACCTTCTGTCTCAGAATGAGACTGACTGAAGCTATGTGCTAGGAAGGTTCTCAACCCCTCTTGAAGCTGCCTATGAAGAAGGAAGCAAGCCTTCAGAACCAGACATGAAATCTGCTGGGAACTTCAGCTCTGCCTTAGCAACCTCCAGAACTGTGAGAAATGAATCTATGTTTATTTTTAAAAGGCAACTTTGATAAGCTAATTGAATTTTCAGTATCACAGTTTCAGATAGATTAACTAGAAAATTTTCTCCATACTTGGCAAGATATTTGGAGTGAAGAGAGACAATTAGATATCATCACTGCCTTGGTAATTGCTTTTTATAACCTATTCTCTCCCACTAATAGAGACTTAAAATTTTCTCTAATACCTACTTCCCATAATAGTAATAGATACATCTAAAGAGAGATTTTTAAAAAAAATTCATTAATTTTGCTGTTGCCACCAGGGTGATCTCTGGAGCTCGGTGCCTGCAAGTTTCCACCACCCATGGTGGCCATTTTTTCCCCTTTCTTTTTGATAGAGGCTGGGAGACAGAAATGTAGAAATATATAGACAGAGAAAGAGAGAAATAGATACACCTATAACACTGTTTCACTACTTGTGTAATTTCCTCCCTGCAGGTGACACTAGGAGTTTTAACTAGGGTCCTTATACATGGTAATGTGTGCACTCTGCCTGGTGAGTGAACACCCAGTCCCCAGAGAGCTTTTTGAATGGTTATATGTATTTATTTATTTAAAAAGGAGACATTAACAAAACCTTAGGATAGGAAGGGTACAGCTCCACACAATTCCCACCACCCACTCTCCATATCCCATCCCCTCCCCTGATAGCTTTCCCATTCTTTATCCCTCTGGGAGTATGGACCCAAGGTCATTGTGGGTTGCAGAAGGTGGAAGGTCTGGCTTCTGTAATTGCTTCCCCGCTGAACATGGGTGTCGACTGGTCAATCCATACTCCCAGTCTGCCTCTCTCTTTCCCTAGTAGGACAGGGCTCTGGGGAAGCGGAGCTCCAGGACACATTGGTGGGGTTGTCAGTCCAGGGAAGTCTGGTCGACATCATGCTGGCATCTGGAACCTGGTGGCTGAAAAGAGAGTTAACATACAAAGCCTAACAAATTGTTGAATTACCGTGGAAGTAAAGGCTGGAATAGTGCAGATGAAGTGTTGGGGGGTACTCACTGCAGACTCTTGTGTACTTTTGCTTTCAGGTATGTATTTTGCCCTATGGATATATGGATATATGTGAACATATGCTCTATCTCACGGGACCTGGTCTATATCTAGGATTTGGGACTTTGTTAGGAAGTGAACCACTAGGAATGGAATTAGAGACTACTATGAAAGGAAAGGACTCACCCAAGTAATGAGGCTGAAGGGTTGTCATTCCACACCTGGAGTCTCTGGACACAGTCTGAAGTGCAGCATGCTGGGGTAGCACTCATTGCGTTGATTAGGTTGTGATCGGCGGATGCAATATTATTTGATATGAATTGAGAGAAGCATGCAGGAAAGTGGGCCCCACCCTAAGGTTCCAGGACTGGGGGAAATATAGGCTCTATAGTGGAAATGAGAGGTTCCCGCTGTCTTAGGGTTCAAGAAGACAATGGATAGTTATTGTTATCATCACATTATTTGGTAATTGGGTTAGCTTTGAAAAGTTCCTTTGTTAGGATTTGCTGTATAATACCCAACATCTTGTATATATAGCTGTGCCACCGGTTGCTGAATGGTTATATTTTTATATCAAATGCTGGCATATTAGGACTTCTCAGAATATGAAAGGGCATTTTTAGACGTTTTTGTTACTTATTTTTCTCTTTTGTGATCAGTCTCCTTGGCTTTGTTTTTTAATTTTCCCAACAGAACTTATGGCAAAGGATGATTAGTAGAACTCTGAAAAGAAAACATATCCTTTTTTCTGCCCCCTTTTATTCTGCTTCTACCAATTAACAATTAGTAAATGAATGAAAGAAAAACAGCAGTCACAACCTACAAATCAAGGCAGTGAAAGGTTAACCTTAAAGTCAAACTAGAATTAAGTTCCATATGGTCTTGAAAATATATTAGCTACAATTACAAATTCTTGTCTCTAAATTCCGGATTCTTAAATGGTCCTGGGGATGGCATGATAGGAGCAGCTTGGCATGATAGTTATGAAATCTAACTTTTGTTACTGATTGATAGCCTAATAATTCTATTTGCTGTGAACTGGATGACAAGATGACCTGCTTTTGGACAATAGGGCAGCACAAGTACTAACCCTTTTCTAAGTCCTGCAGGAGTTCATTGAAGCAGAAGAAATAGAAAATTCTTCTTATTCAGCTTTTAAAGATCTCTGTCTCATCCAAGCATTCTCATTGATTGGACTTCATCACTATGCCTGCGCTGAGCCTTGTAAACCGTGCCTGTCTTTCTCTCTCTGCTCCGTTCATCTCAGTCTTCCGGGTTTCTAATTCACTCAGTCTTTACTGTTCAAGGATCATAACTCCTTCAGCACAACATATATTCTTTCAAGGAGAAGAACTTTCCATAAGGAATTATTCTGTTCTTTAAAATGATGGTAGCAATCGATGTTAGGCAGAGCTTCAGTCAGGGCACTCCATTCATGAACGGAGTGCTTAATGTGTTCATCTGTTTGTTCACAAAAGATTGATTAAGCCTCTACTGCGTGCCAAGTGATAGATGAATTGCTAGAGCCAAAGCAGAGAGCAAGACAGGCTTACTTCTTTGGAAGTTTAGCAGGGAGACAGAAAGATGGACTCTTCATGATAATTACACAATAGAGAGTGGTATAGAGTAGGAAGGTCATGTGTCATCAGAGTGTACATAGTGAAGGCCTTTTAGAAAAGTTGACATTTAAGCAGAAGCCAAGAGTTTCTCTAAGGATTGGAAATGCTTAGGGGCTAGATAGTGGCGCACCAGGTTGAACACACGTTATAATGCTCAGGGGTCCAGGTTCAAACCCCTGGTCCCCACCTGCAGGGGGAAAGCTTCACAAGTGGTGAAGCAGAGCTGCAGGTGTCTCTTTGTCTCTCTCCCTCAATGTCTCCCGCCTCCTCTCAATTTCTGGTCATCTCCATCCAATAAATAAAGTAATTTTAAAAAGTATAAACAAATAAATAAAAAGAATTGGAAATGCTTTAAGTGTGTGTGTGTGGGGGGAGGTATCCAGAAAGTCAAGTTCTGTGAATGGTCTGAGGTGAAAGGGAACCTGACTCCTGCAGAAACAGACAGAGAGAGTGAGGTCAGCAGGGCACTAGGGAGATGTTACAGACAGCTGTGGTTCATACCATGGCGGTCTTGGAGTCATGCCAAGGAGTTGGTATTTCTTTCTTTTTAAAAATATACTTATTTATTTATTACTGGATAGAGAAATTAAGAGGGGAAGAGGAGGTAGAGAGGGAAGAGACACCTGCAGCCCTACATCACCACTTGTGAAGCTTTCCCCCTGCAGGTGGGGACCTTGGGCTTGACCCAGGTGCGCATTGTGATGTGCGCCCAACCAGGTGCATCACCACCCAACCCCGGAGTTGTCCTCTCAAACAAATAGTGAAGTTGGCGAGTAACATCTGCACTTTAAGGTCATCTCTCTGACTGTGAATGTAAAAATAGATGTGAGAGTTGTGAGAATGGATGCAAGGTTCTGGCAATATGATAGAATAACATCAGGAAACATATTGCTAAAAGTATCTACATGTTCTGAAAAGAAAAAAACAGTTTGATGAAGTATAACAGGCCTGTGGGTCATTTCCTTCCATTTGGCACTGTGGTAACACGATGAGTGGCCGTGGATCTCTAAGCTCTGTGGAGTGTACATGTTTTCCCCATGTCCGCATGGATTTTCTTGGGGTGCTCCAATTTCCTCCCAGTTTCCTCAGCAGTGGTGTGTGCGCTGGCTTCTTATGTGTGTTTTCAGTGTTCAGTCTGAGTGTGTGTGTGTGTGTGTGTGTGTGTGTGTGTGTGTGTGTGTGTGTGTATGCCATGATGCAATGGGAAGACAGCCTGTCTGGGGTTAGGTTGAATCCCCGCCTGTACTGCTAGCATAGGCTCCGACTTCCCAGGGCCATACACCAGAAAGCAGGCTAGGAAATGAGTGAATGAATGCAATGAATGACTGTCAGATTCTGGATCTGTTTGGGGTCTCTCTTTAGCAATTCGGTGGTGTTTGTGTGACCAGAGTTAGGCCATGTGAACTAAATTCTTTTTCTATAATTATATGGGGGGGAGGTAGTAGTTGATAGTATAGTTGTTGGCTCACACGTACAACTCGTTATCTTCCTATGACCAGTGTGTGTCTGCAGAACACACTCATTTCCAACTTTGGTCCATTTCACCATCATATACCAGGATCTCCAGCTACTCCTTTCCCAGAGTCTTTTACTGTGGTGCATTATACCCCACACAGTCCAAGTTTTGCTTTGTTTTCCCTTTCTGTCCTTGTTTATTTTTTAATTTTTTTGAATTAACTATTTATTTGCAGAATAGAGACAGTCAGAAATCGAGAGGGGGAGAGAGGTAGGGAGAGAGAGAGAGAGAGACACCTGCAGCCCTGCTTCACCACTCGCAAAGCTCTCCCCCTCCAAGTGGGACTAGGAGCTCAAACCTTGATCCTTGCTCATTGTAACATGTGGGCTCAACCAGGTCCGCCACCTGTAAGTGAGATCATCTAGTATTTGTCCTTTTTTTGATTCATCCCACTTAAAATCATGACTTCAAGTTCTATCCAAAAGGCAAAGGAGATAATGTCATCATTTAGAACAGCTGAAATAAATACATGCCACACCTTCTTTTTTATTTTATTATTATTATTATTTGAGAAAGGAAACATTAACAAAACCATAGGATAGGAGGGGTACAACTCCACACAATTCCCACCACCTGATCTCCATATCCCATCCCCTCCTCTGATAACTTTCCCATTCTTTATACCTCTGGGAGTATGGGCCCAGGGTCGTTGTGGGTTGCAGAAGGTGGAAGGTCTGGCTTCTGTAATTGCTTCCCCGCTGAACATGGGCGTTGACTGGTTGATCCATATTCCCAGTCTGCCTCTCTCTTTCCCTAGTAGGGCGGGTCTCTGGGGAAGCGGAGCTCCAGGACACATTGGTGGGGTCACTACTCCAGGAAAGTCTGGTTGGCATCATGCTGGCATCTGGAACCTGGTGGCTGAAAAGAGAGTTAACATACAAAGCCTAACAAATTGTTGAACAACCATGGAACTAAAGGCTGGAATCGTGCAGATGAAGTGTTGGGGGGGGGGGGCGGTACTCACTGCAGACTCTTGTGTACTTCTGCTTTCAGGTATATATTTTGCCCTGGTTTATGGACACGTGTGAACATATGCTCTATCTCACAGGACCTGGTCTATATCTAGGTTTTGGGACTTTGTTAGGAAGTGAACCACCAGGAATGGAACTAGAGAATACTATGAAAGGAAAGGTCTCACCCGAGTGATGAAGCTGAAGGGTTTTTGTTCCACACCTGAAGTCTCTGGACACAGTCTGAAATGAAGCATGCTGGGGTGGCACTCGTTGCATTGATTAGGTTGCGATCGGCAGATGCAATATTATTTGATATGAATTGAGAGAAGCATGCAGGAAAGTGGGCCCCACCCTAAGGTTCCAGGATTGAGGGAAATATAGGCTCTATAGTGGAAATGTGAGGTTCCTGCTGTCTTAGGGTTCAAGAAGATAATGGATAGTTATTGTTATCATCACACTATTTGGTAATTGGGTTAACTTTGGAAAGTCCCTTTGTTAGGGCTTGCTGCATAATACCCTGTATCTTGTATATAGCTGTGCCACCGGTTGCTTCTGTTTTCCCTGCTCTAGGCTTTTGAGAGCGTCAACATATCAAGGACTCAGCCTATGTATTAAGTAAACTCAGTCTGTGTTTTAAAAAGTTCAAGACATATGATCAATTTTTCCCTCTCGTAATAATTAAATAGTGGTTTATATGACTACACTTTAGTAGGAGTGCACATAAACACTGTTCCCACCTCCAAAAGACTATGTCCCATCCTTCCCCGCCCCCCCAACTCCTGCTCCATCTCCACCTCCTCCCCTCAAACACACTGAGCTTGGTACAGAATATCATGTGGTCCAGGATGAAGCATGGGGCTGGTTGGGAAAAGGAAGTTGTGTGTGAAGTGCGTACTGGAAATGCTTTGTGGGATGTCCCATTATGGGAAGCCACTTATACCCAGCTTCCCCCGTCCCATATTTATTTCATCCGGTTAGCTGCCTTCACTACCAATTGTGCACAGTTCTCTTTGCCAGTTGCCAAAGCTGACTTCTTCCAGAAATCTTTAAACAGAATTTATGTGCTTTGTTGAATTTCTTTATTTTTATTTTCATATATATTTCTCCTTGCCACCAGCATTATTACTGGGCTTCCATGCCAGCCCTATGAATGCACACTCCAGGAGGCCATTTCTCCCCCTTTCTCCCTCTCTCTCTCTCTCTCTGACTCTCTCTTACTTGACAGGACAGAGAAATTGAGAGGGAAGGGGAGTGATAGAAAGTGAGAAAGATAGACATCTGCAGACCTGCTCATGAAGCATCCCCCCCCCCCCCCCGGTCAGGAGCCGGGACTGGAACCCGAGTCCTTGTGCATGATGATATATGTATGTTTAACCGGGTATGTCCCCTCTGGTCCCCCCTTGAATTTCTTATTAAACGATTTCCTAATGCAATGTTATATTTATTGTGTTAGAAATGAAGCAAATTCTGATAAATATTAGAAGAGCCTTCTTGCATAAGAAGTTTTTCCAGCTAAGAGGCTTACCGGTACGCAAAATTAGACATCCACACTAGACTCCATTTGCATTAGTCGTGGTCTTTTTGACATGGATTCTGGCACGCAGAGTGGGTTAGTGCTGATGTTTGTGTGACTTTATCCACTAAGTATGCAGATATTCAGATCCCACTGAGTTGCTGATATCAAAGTTCACACTTGATATCATAAAAAACTTCGAGTGCAAGTTACGACTTTGCAAACTAGAAGATGAGGTATATTCAGGGTAACACGTGGGCTGTCCAACAGTGTGGCCATGTGCTTGTATGTGCAGATTTGTGCACAGCGATCATTTCACTTGAGCTTCTATGTAATCTCCTCATTTTTACACTATCTAGCAACTGTATGCAAAAATAATAATAATTGCTAAATATTCCAAGAATGTTTTCTAGCTGGTTTGTGATATTTTTAAAAAGTATTATTTTGATTCCATTTTCTTGTGGTTCTTGTTTTGTAAGTGTAGATCTATAAATAAAATTGCAGCACTCAAAGTTTCGGCTTTCACGGAAAAGAAAGCAAGAACTCAGTGTGTGCTTGGCAGCTGTGTGTGTGAGAGAGAAAGGATCAAAGAAAGATGTCTGTAGCCACTTGGTGGCAATTGTCAGCTTGTAGGAATTCATCTTACTGTGGGGTACATAATTTTGTCAGGAGGAAGTTTTCCTTCCCAACTTGGGAGAAGACACACTTCTATTTACTTTAGCTTTGTGTATGCTCTAGTTGAAAGCAATATAGAGCAAGGGGGATAGCATAATGGTTAAGCAAAGAGACTCTTACGCCTGAGCATCCAGAATGCCAGGTTCAGTACCCTGCAACTGCCTACCGTAAGCCAGAGCTGAGCAGTGCTCTGTTACTATGTATATTCTTATATTACACCATGTAAGATTTTATATTATATGTAGTATGATAAAATATGTAAGTGATATAATATAAAAAGGACTTGATGATGGATTTTGCAAATAGATTTGTGAGAGTGGTCTGGGAGGTGGCACAGTGGATAAAGCATTGGATTCTCAACCATGAGGTCCTGAGTTCAGTCCCTGGCAGCACATGTACCAGAGTGATGTCTGGTTCTTTCTCTCCTCCTATCTTTCTCATGAATAAATAAATAAATTCTAAAAAAAAAAAAAACAAATAGATTTGTGAGAGTAATTTGTTCTCCAGCTATGATCTTACCACTTCAAATGGATATAATTTGAATAAATTTTGTGTGGTAAAGAATCAGTAAAATCATTTTTAACGGTTAAAAAAGACTGAAGACCAAGAATTATATAAAGGAAATTTTAATTTCACAATCCTAATGAAATATTTTAATGTATTTCCTCGGTATTTGGCTGATAAGCAGACTGCAAAATAGTAAAATGGAGAAGTTTTAAATGAAACTATAATGTGTTATCATTTATAGAATGTGGGTTTTTTTTTTTTTGCAATACACATGGAACACTTACAAATTTAACATAAACTGCCACAAAACAGGACTCAGCAAATACCAGGAAATTGATTTCTAATATAGATAGGTTCTTGGATAATATTGAAAAGAGTATTAGTTATTAGTAAAATTTCACTTTCTATACATTCTGAGGAAATTTAAAGCTCTCTTTTAAATCTTTGGTCATTGAAAGGTCCATGAAAGATGATGAATGACATAGTGGGGGTTGTATTGTTAAATGGGAATCTGGGGAATGTTATGCATGTACAAACTATTGCATTTACTATTGAACGTAAAACATTAATTCCCCAATAAAGAAATAAATTATTTAAAAAATAAAAATAAAAAAGTAAATCTTTGGTCATTGAACTCACAATCTGAAAGAGAGCAAAACTTGAGAATACCAAGTGGTAATAATTCCACATGAGAGTATATGGGAGGACGCCCTCTGAAGGAGCTGCTGGTACAATTATGGAACAGTAAACTGAAAATAGTCATGGGTCAAGGCAGGCTTTTGATTCTTTTTCTTTTTAAGTGTGATATAATTTATATACCATGTACAGTTTAGTATAGGTTATGCAACTATCACCATCATCTAATTCGAGAACATTTCATCTTTCAAAAAAGAAATTTATCCTCCGCCCCCACACCCCCTAGCCTAAGGCAACTACTAACCTACTTTCTGTCTCCAATTCTGGATATTTCATATAAATGGAATAATATAATACATAACGTTTGTGTCTTTTTTTCACTTAGTATGTTTCAAGACTTGTTCATGGTGTAGTACACTCTAGTATGCACTTCATTCCTTTTCATTGCTGAGTAATATTCCATTGAAAAGGTATTGTAACACATTTTGCTTATCCATTCATCAATGTATAGGAATTTGAGTTGTTTCTACCTTTCCAGTTATAAATAATATTTCCTTTTTTTCTTTACTGGGGGGATTAATTGTGTACAAATAAATAATGTTTCTGTACATGTTTTTGTGAAGACATATATTTTGTGTATTCTTAGGAGCTGAATTGATGGGTTTATAGGATATCTTTATGTTTAGTATTTTAACAAACTAGCAAACTGTTCTCTACAGTAGCTGTACCATTTTGCATTCCTATAGAAAGGTAAGACTGTATGTAGGTGTAGGTGTGTGTGTGTGTGTGTGTGCGCGCACGCGCGCACATGCACAAGAAGAAACTAGAAAACTACTTAGTTAAGGAAGTAACAGTCACCAGAAATCAAAGTATTATCTCTAAGTCAGAACTGCATAACTAAAACCCCAAAGATGAACAATTGTACATTGCATTGAGGAAAACAGAAAATGCTTGGTATTGCTGCATCACCAGATTGTAGAGAACTAGAGGATTTAGAGATTTGAGTCAAACAAGATTCTTACCTGGGACAGAGGATGGCACACCTGGTTGAGTACGCACATTACAGTGTGCAAGGAACTGGATTCAGGCCCCCAATCTCTGCCTGCAGGGAGGGAAGCTTTACAAGTAGTGAAACAATGCTGTATGTCCCTATCTATCTATCTATCTATCTATCTATCTATCTATCTATCTATCTATCTCTGCCTCCCCTCTCAACTTCTCTCTCTGTTTCTATCCAAAATAAGTGAAAATAAAATAAAATAAATATCTTTAAAATAAGCTCAGTGAAAAGGTATCCTACTGTGGACCATGGATAGAGGCCTCAGAAGAGGCCTCAGAAGAAATGAAAATGATTGACTTTAAAGGGTAGGGGGGAGATAAAATAACAGCTATACAAAGAGAGTCTCATGCCTGAGACTCTGAGGTCCCATGTTTAATCTTCCATGCCACCTTTAGCCAGATCTGAGCAGCACTCTGGCTTAAAAATAGTTGTTAACACCTGTTCTGTCACCATTAGCACTAGAGGTTACATCTCTGGGCACTGGTTTATTCATCTGAAAAGTGGGATCAGTGTTTATTTTTTAATTTTTTTAAATTTATAATAAGGAAACATTGACAAAACCATAGGATAATAGGGGTACAACTCCATACAATCCCCACTATCAGAACTCTGTATCCCACTTCCTCCTCTCACAGCTTTTCTATTCTTCATCTCTTTGGGAGTATGGACCCAGGGTCATTATGGGGTGCAGGAGGTGGAAGGTCTGGCTTCTGTAATTTCTTCCCTGCTGAACATGGACATTGACAGGTCGATTCATACTCCCAGCCTGTCTCTCTCTTTCCCTAGTGGGGCAAGGATCCAGGACACATTGGTGGGTTTGCCCAGGGAAATCTGGTTGACATCATGGTAGCATCTGGAACCTGGTGGCTGAAAAGAGAGTTAACATATAAAGCTAAACAAGTGGTTGACTAATCATGAACGTAAAGGCTGGAATAGTACAGATGAGAGTCTGTTTTGTAGATAGCTAGTAGGCATATTTTAGTTATATTTAAAGGGCACGTGACTATACTCAGCCTTATTACTCGGGTGAGACCTTTCCTTTCATAGGATTCTCTAATTCCATTCCAGGTGGTTCACTTCCTAACAAAGTCCAAAAACCTCCATATAGACCAGGTCCTATGAGATAGAGCATATGTTCACATGTATCTATAAATTAGGGCAAAATATACACCTGAAAGCAGAAATACACAATAGTCTGCAGTGATGAAATAGTATCTACTTAGACTTAGTTACCCTCCTCACCTACTTCCTATTACAATTCCCTCACTCCAAAGGTAACCTTATCAAAGCAAGGACTGCAAAATCTGAATAAGGGAAAGAGACTGGCATACTTTAACGATGACTCTTTAGTCACTATCAGGCCACCCCATCAGCTGGGGCCCTCTTTGGGGAGTCCTGAGATTCCCAAACAGACATGATGGGCCTTGACCTCGAATAAATCTCTCCCCCCAATATTACCAGTCATCTCTATCAGAAACAACACAATAGGCCCCTCTATGGGCCCCCATAGGACCTTGCCCTCAACTTGGATCAACAATGGTAGAGAATTTTCCATCCTCCGAAGAGGATGGACAACATACTCTATGCTACACCTGAGGAAGATGGGTCGACATTGAGGCAGCCTAGAATGTTCCTACTTATGACCACAGAATATGAACTCATAACTAGAGGGACGCAGAGGTCATGTAGGCTCCTAAACTAAATATGGGCCCAGATCAGATCAAATCAATGGGGTCTACACTCAACAATATTTATACCCCTTTCCCATATTAGGGAGCTGCTCTCTTCCCTGATCCAGCTTTCTGGTCCTTTTTCCAGCTATGACATCATCTCCCCAGACAATAACTTGGATTCACTTGCATATCAGATTTCAGGCTCAAGGGAAAAAAAACCCATTATAGTCATGGGCCCTTTGGGATCAATGTTTCTTATCCTTTCAACCTTCAAGGACGATGGGAATCAAATGCAAAAGAGACTGCTAAAGCTTCTAAGATTTAGGGTGTAGTAACAGCAGGAAACTAGCTCCCAGGCTAAGGAGGGTGATGCCTAGGTACAGTCTCAATAGAGTTCATTTAGCTTTGCTCTATAATAAAGCCATAAATTCATCCTGTTTTTCATTCCCCAAGTGAAAAACACCAATGCACAGCAACCATACTTCAAAGAACAACTCAAGTGGCATGTCCTCCTGTTAGTGTGTAAACATCAGAACTAGTTTCTTATTGGTTCACTAACAACTTTGCGGCCTACGTAGACATTCTTATTAAAATACTTAGGAGGTACTTATTGATTTTCAACTTAATTGATTCCTTAATACTTTATTTAGTGTTACCCTAATGAACAAGCCCAAATCTCAGAGGTTTATTAATATACTAATAGTTTATTGTTTGTTAACTTAGCAACCCAAGATGGATAACACATGTTGATAGGGAGTCAAGAGGCTAGCGCGGAGTCTGTGTTCTATTCAGTCATGCTGGAATATTGTAACAACAACAACAACAGAAACATGGCTCCTTTTCTGAGGGTTTATATCTGCAGCAGATTTATTAGGTTCTCTAAAACTGTGGTAGCAAAATAAGCAAAGAAGGAAAAGACTAGCCAGCCATGTGGCAGGAGCCATGACCCTCTGAACATTCACCAGCATTCAACTTCCATGACATGAGTTCTTGAGTCCAACCTCCAGCATTCTGTGCACTAGTGATGCCCTGATTTGTTCAACCTCTTTCTCTCCCTCTGTTTCTCATCAGTAAACAAAGAAATCTTCTTTAAAAGAAATGTACATGGTACAAAGGAATTTAGGAAGGAACAGGCATGGGTCTCAGGAGAAGATGAAATGACCAGGCAAAGGGCAACATTGAAAAGGGGGCCCATTTCTGCCAGACCATTCCTTAAATAACTTTCATTTCCCACAATCCTCACAAATTTACGATATGGCTTTTGTATGCTGCTGTTAGTCATATGCTAATTACCTATACATGGCACATCTTTCCTTTTGTTTACTGTCAATAAGGCATAGCTTATTCCCAACACTAGAATTTAGGGCATTTCTGGTTGAGATTATGTCATCTCAACAAGCCTGGTTTATCATGGATGAAAACATTTTATAGGTCAGGAATAGAACTCATTAGTTCTGTTCAAATTTTTTTGACTTTAATTTAGATTTATGGTCTTATCTAAAGATCAAATGGGGGAAATAGAGTTTAGCTGTGTACCCAGGTATAAGAGAACACACACACACACACACACACACACACACACACACACACACACCGTATTGCTTATTGGCTAGAGACAGAGAGAAATTAAGTGGGAAGGGGGATATAGGGGAGAGATAAAGAGAGACACATGCAGCACGCTTTTACCATTTGTGAAGCTTCCCTCTTGCAGGTGGGGAGTGGGGACTTGAACCCAGGTCCTTGCTTATGGTAACATAGGCACTCAGCCAGGTGTGCCACCACCCAGCCCTGGAAAAATTTATTTATTGATGAACATTAGTATGTTCTGCACTAAGTATTTGATTAGTTGTTAAAAATAATTCTGTGGAAGTCTTTAACCTTCCCTGGTTTTGTTTTCTCTCTTTTTTAAAGCTCCTCCAGGTCAACTTGATTCAATTTATTATATATATTTTTGAGAAGTATTTTGGTGCACAAACAGGGTGGAGAGAACACAATGGGGCTTTTGGAAAATATTAAGGATTTGCATGAGATTCATCCTTTGATACTTATGGAATTTTTAGCAAGTTCTTGCATCTGCCTTAGCCTCAGTTTTTCATCTATGAATCTTCATAGTAAGATGCATTTCAAATATGTATATGGAGGATGAAATGAGGTGAAGTGAAATCTGCAAATACATCTCAGAACAGACGAGACAGGCAATATAAGCCAAGTCTTCATCTCCCTCTTCACTTTCATCCCAGCCACTGTGTTCAGCATTTTGGGAGTTGATGAATAAGATAACCCTGGGTGGAATTCATAATTTATCAGGAAAGATGGCAAGTAATCACTATAGATTATGAAAAATATGATGATATATATAGGTGACGGGAAAAGAGGGTTGAGTTGGATTAAGTAGATCAGTTTTTATAAATACATAAGTAAGATTGACAGAATTGACAGAATGTTGGCCCTTCAAGAGACTATAGGTTTCACTTTCACCATCCTCCCTCCCTCCTTCCTTCCTTTCTTCTTTCTTTCTTGCCACCAGAGTTACTGCTGGGACTCAGCACCTGCACAATGCCACCACCACTTCTGGTGGTCATATTTTCCTTTTTCTTTAAAAGAGGGTGAGAGACAGATAGAGAGGGAAGCAAAGAGAAAGTGAGACAACTGCAGCAGTTCTTTAGAAGCTTTTCCCTTGAAAGTGGGGACCAGTGACTCGAACCCTGGTCCTCATGCATGGTAAAATGTGCACCCTATAGGGTATGCCACCACCCAGTCCTGCTCTTCCCATTTTTAGGTAGGAAAAGTAAGTGGTAAAGTAATTTATCTAATGAATTGTAATATTATGCAGGACAAAGTGCTCTGGTGAATACATCTAGCCATTTGTCAAAATTATAGTGCTTATAACAATGCAGAAAGGAACTTTTTATACCCATTGCATACATAAGCTCATTAAGGGGTGGGGGGGGTTAAGCAAGACTGAAAGATGGAGGGCACTAATGAACAAAGGCCTGAAGAAAAAAACACAAACTGAGTTGAGCATCCAGCATTAAAGTATGCTGGAGAGTAGCGAATACTTTCTAACAGGGTGCTTGAACTCATAACCTCAATCCCCCGGGAGCATAAAAAAGTAGACCCTGGTTTACTGGGTCTTACATGGGGTGTAGATATTTGCTTTTCAAATAATTGAGGTGTGAGTAACAATTTGGAAATGACTGCAGTCCCTAATACAGTCCCTTCTTAGAAGGGCAGATGGAGCATAGCAGTCAATAATGCCAGATGAGTATATGGGCTACCATGTGCTCCATATGCATCAGAGGTCAGGGAGGGCGCAGTGGAAGAAGCAGGTCCAAAGAGTTGACGTGGGCTGTGCCAGCTTATCGTGGTGGAGAGACATTTAATGAAGCAGGTAAGAAATGAGACCAATTTTGAAAGCGGGAGAAGATAAAGTGATTCCAGATGAGATGAACATTTCTTAGTTTTGATAAGTGTACCGTGGTTGTATAAAGGTGTACTAGTAGGGGGATTTGAGTGAAGTATTTATGAGAATCCTAGGTATTATCTTGTAATGCCTATGTAAACCCAAAATAGTAAAACATCTGTGTATGTAAGAGTGAGAGAATTAGTGTATGAGAGAGAGCGCACGTGTGCGTGTGCGTGTGTGTGTGTGTATGTGTGTGTGTTTACTAAAGGGAGCAAATATGGAAGAAGTAGTGAGAGAGCCATTGTAGTTCTGTTAGAATTGATACTGAAAGGACAGTATCCAAAGTCACATTGCCTGGTAGCAGCAAAGCTGTGACTAGCCCACTCCATTGCTCCTAATTATAGAATGAAACATGGTATTAGCTTGAAAAGCTGAGAAGAGGTGTGTGTGTGTGAAGAGTACTTGGGGGCCACATACCATACTGGTAAATTCATACTTATTATGGTTTCAGATTGTACAAGTTAAGTAATGGGAAATAAACTTCTAAAAATGATTGATATCAGATTTAAACAGAGTTAAAATATCTACAGGATGATTTACTTCACCATATGTGAATGATGTTCTGTTTTTAATCAACAATACGTTGCATAGCAAATGCTTACCTGTGACCTGGCCCATTAAAGTTAATTAGTAAACATGGCTGTACTTTTAGAATGTATTTGCAGCACTTATTAATGAAGGCATAAAATGGTCTTTCATGATCTCCTGTCTGCCAATGGGGATCTCATAATGGGATTGACTAATTTTATAGCACCAATGGTTGAGCCCTGACATTACATTATTAGTTATATTATTTTCACAATTTCTTGAATGGAAATCATGGATGGTACATGTTGGAAAAAGTAATTATACACATTCAGCAGGAAGTGAGTGGTAACGTGCAAGGCTTATATGTATGAGGTCTGAGTCCCATCTCTTGCACAATGTATGCTGGAGTGCTGCTCTTGTTCTCTTATTCCCATTTACAAATAAGTAAGTAAATCATCTAAAAAATTATACACATGATCTCTCTATATATGATAAATATGCATGTGAATTTATTTCACATAATCTGTATTTACTACTCCTTTACTTGAATGCATACTAAAATTGATAATTATTGTATGATTTTTGTACCTCTGTCAAATAATGCAAAACTTAAAAAAATTATTATCTTTATTTATTGGATGGAGACAGCTAGAAATCAAGACGGTAGGGAAGATAGAGAGGGAGAAAGGGAGACACCTGCAGATCTGCTTCGCCACTTGTGAAGCGACTCCCCTGCAGGTGGGGAGCCAGCCAGGGGCTCGAACTGGGATCTTTATGCAGGTCCTTGCATTTCGTGCCAAATGCGCTTAACCCGCTGCACTACTGCCTGACTCCCTTTTATTTAATTTTTTTTTATTCCTGCAGGTGGGGATTGGGAGCTCATACCTGGGTCCTTGTGCACTGTAACATGTGCACTCCACCAGGTGCGCCACCACCCGGCCCCAGTGCAATCTATGTGCCAAGTATAATTGAAGCCTTCTGGATTCACTCACTCACTAGGTGCAGGAAATGCCTGGTGTACACATAATGGGGTTATTCCCTGGGCACAGGATCTCACACAAAACCACTAGATTACTGCAGTGTGAGAAGAAAGCCATGGGATGGTGCTACATTTTCTCCAAATTCAGACTTAGCAAAGGTTCAAGAGCTTAGGAGCCTGATTAGGAAGAGACCCGGAGGCTACTGTGCCCTGTGAGTTTGAGGGCCGTCATCCTTATCACCTCTGGAGTCAAACACAACACCTTCCTTGTACTTCTTTGTCCCCCAAAGCTGCCAGCATTTTTCTCTTAAGCTGTTTATATTCCGAAGATTTACTTGTGATAACAAGACACTCTTTTGATTTTCAAGATTATTTTTATGAGCTTAACTGGCCTAAACTATGCCACGATTGAACCTCAGGTGTGCAAGTCTTGTGTTCTACTGCTGAGTCCAGTATCCTCTCTTTTAAAATGATGCCTTTTCAGTCTAAGATATTAGAGTATTGATTTAAAAATCACTGTGGTGGGCAGGGGAGATAACATAACACATATGCAAATAGACTCATGTCTGAAGCTCCAGCATCCCAGGTTCAAGTACCCACACCACCATAAGTCAGAGCTGAGCAGTGCTCTAGTTAAAAAAAAAATCACTGTGGTTATTATTTTTATTTGATGATGAATGTTTTTCAGAAGGGGCAACTCCTTTGGAGCCAAGGAAACCAGCAAAAGAAAATGGTGAGTGAGTGAGTGGGGGCCATGGGGAGTAAGAGTTGCTCTTTAGAACAGACTAGTCAAGAGAGACCTCACTCATGAAACTTGACTTTAGTGATTGCTGTGGGAAAATGTTCCAGGCCGAGGGAAGACCTACAGGAGCTTTCCCTGCCCATTGAGGAAACAGCTTTAATCCACAGCAGGGATGGGGAGTGGAGTTAGCTGGGGAAGGGCAGGGGGATACACGATGTACTGGCACATAATGCAAGGACTTGCACTTTTACTCAGTGAGATGGCAAAGCCTTGGAGAATTTTGAACTTGCTCACATTTTGTGTTATTACTGTGGCAGTTCTATTGGGAAATGATTCTTCAGAAGCAGGAGTAGAGAGAAAGGTGGTCAGTTAGACCACTGGAAACATTAAAGAGCCTGGTAGGAGGTGCTTGTGGTCCTTCCAAAGCAGCAGTTCCTGTGGGCATTTGTTGAATGATCAGCTGTAAGGTGTGATAGATAAAAGAATCAGCAACAGTAACACAAAGTTAGTTGGCCTAGAAAGAAGAAGCATTAAGTTACTGTAAGCTGAGACAAGGTAGGAGAAGAGTCCAATTTTGGACATGTACAGTTTGACATGTTTGCTATCCAAGTGGAAAATCTGAGAAGAAAATGGGTGCAATAGTAACCTTTAAATGATGTACAATAAAAAATGTTATTATCTTTACTTATTGGATAGAGACAGCCAGAAATTGAAAGGATGGGGCAGTGGGGGGGAGGTAGAGAGGGAGAGAGACAGACACCTGCAGCCCTGCTTCACCATGTACAAAGCTTTCCCCCTACAGGTGGGGACTGGGGGCTTGAACTGGAGTCCTTGTGCACTGTAACATTTGCACTCAACCAGGTGCGCCACCACACGGCCCCAATTATGTGCAATTTTAAAGACTCATGGCATGACTAGAAAACCCTGGGGGGAAGTTCTCTTATCTCCTGTCCAAATGGTGGAGCAAGAGCAACTAGGGACAGGTTATGATAGTTTTGAATATGTTCTAAAAATAGGCTGGTGGCTTCACTAGAACACAGAGACCTAGAGAGAAAGGTAGGAGAGTAAAGACAGAAGAGTTGAGGATAGGCCCTTTGGTGATCTTCTACATGTAGAAAGATGAAATATACCCCCGAAACATAATCAGTGCTGGGAAAATGTTACCTCACTCAAAGAAGAGAAAATGAAAGGTTTCACAAGTTTGAAATGTAGTCATCGGTGCTGGGGAGACAGCAGAATGGTTATATAATAAGAAGACTTATACCTGAGGCTCTGTGGTCTCTTGTTCAATTGCCAGCATCATCATCAGCCAGAGCTGAGCAGTGCTCTGGTCTTTCCAGCTGTCTGTCTCTCTATCTATCTCTTTCTCTGTCTCTCTCTCTCATTAAAATAAAGAAAATATATTTATAAAATAAAATAGTTATTTTCTGGTAGCTTTGGGCAGTTGCTGCCAGGACCCCCAGGAGTACCAAACTCCGAAGATACTCAAGTCCCTTATATAGAGTGTATATGCATGTAATCCACATAGCTGCTCCTGTACATTTCCCACCATCTCTAGATCACTAATGATAGCCATCACAGAGGAAGTGCTATGTAAGTAGTTGTTGTGCTATATTGTTTAGGGAATAATGACTAGAAATAAAGTCTCTGGGTGTTCAGTACATACACTGTGGGTGGCTGAATCCAAGGACGCAGAACCGTGCTTAGAAGGCTGACTGTACTGTTCTGAAAGAAAAAAACATAAAGAATCCCTGTGTCACCCTCAACTTCTGCAGGTTGTAGACCCCTTTTGTCCCCACATAGCTTTCCAGAATTTACACTGAGACTATTAGTTCAGCTTCTGGGAACCCTTGGTCTCCCAAGAAACCAATAGTTATTGAAAAATCGTCTCTGTGGATCATTCCAGCAGTGCCCTCCTCACTTGAAAAAATGATGCTGCCTGGATTTTTAAAGCTAAACCATCCCTAATTAAGCAGTTCGGTTGAAATCCCAAAGTGTTTGGATTCTCTCATAATCACTGGCATTTTCCCTCATATAGCTGCCACTCATTCTTAGAGCGCCCACGTTCTCTGCAAACAGGAAGGTCATGGGGCATTGCCACAGGATTCTAGAGGAAATTGCCAGCAACTCCCAGCCTCCTGGGAATAGAATATTCTGTCGTTGCTAGATTTTGTGACAGCTAGATTTCTTCCTTCCCCCTACTGCTTCCTAAACTCCCTTTTTTTCCCGTTAATGAATTAATTAGAGTTTTATTTGGGGAGAATGTTGTGACACCTCTTTAGATAATTGGAGACATCCTGGGGAGTTGTAGTGCCAGAGTTGGGTATCACTTCTCTGAGATATTTTCATCTGAAAGCTGAGGAAAATGACATAAGAAAAATAAATGACATGGAGTCTTAGGTGACTGGAAACAAAGGTCTCTATTGAGAGGCTAGGTGAAAGCACAAATAACTAATGATGCCAAGCTATCAGTCCAGTTCTGGTGATCAATCAAACATCTTCAGTGGATGTCTGGGTCTTAGATTTGTATGTGGGCTGACCTTGGTCCAGAAAGAACACATGGAGACAGGATTTAGGAGGTGTTATGCAATTACCTTGCCCTGAATATGCAAGTACAAGGAGACACAGTAGGGAAGGTCCCCAATTTTCCAGTAGAAGTGATGGAAGGGTGTTTATTATCTGCCTAGAATCGCTTTCTTTCTTCTCAAATGTAAATATATATCTCCATTATTTATGGTAGTCTAGTAGGGCTCGCATTGCATTCCCCAAACCTCTACCAGAACACCAGCAAGAACCTACATAAAATGAATAAGTACTAAACTGGAACATGATTTGCAAAGTTGTAGACTTATTTTGGTGGCTTCTGGCAAGTGGCATAATTTTCTTTAATCATTTAGACTGTTTTGCATGTTTCCTTTTGTTCTGACCACGACCTTGTTCTTGACTCACCAGCTTTTTAGCCTAGGTCAAAAATCAAGTAGCATAAGTCAGGCTGCGAAGTTAATTTTGATGCATTGAGAGAAAGGGAAGGTGTCATATTTCAAATTCAACTGTCAGCTGCTGTAGTCGTCCATTAGATGTAAAATCCAGAAGAGAATGTAATCACTACTGGTGTTGGTCAGCCTCCCAGATGCTGTCCTAATCCCCTCTCCTATAGGACTTCCTGATCTGACCCTTGAACTGGAAGCAGATGGGATTACAGAAGAGAGTGCCAGTGCTTCATAATCATAAACTGATATTTAAGAGGGAGATAAGAACCCATAAAATAAAAATAACTAAAATGGGAAATATTTGTAGTGTCATCCGTTTTCACTGTCTCACTCTATAGTGAGAAAGGGTTAAGTCAAGAGAAGCAGAGTAACTTGCCTAAAATGCAAAGGCTGGTCAGATGGAAAGATAAAACAGAAGGAACAAGGGACACCTGTGCAGGCTGGAGGCCTCACAAGGGAATTACAGTGAGTGCAAGAAGCCAGTCCCCACCGGTTACAATCTGTAAACTCTCACTGGCACAACTTTCTTAACACAGGAAATTAAAGCAATGGAAAAGCAGATTAGTGGTTGCCAGGGGCTGAGGGAGATAAGTCAGTGTCACTGTAAAAGGTCAGTAGGAGAATTCCTGCGGTGATGGAAATATTCTCTATCTTTTTTGTCATTTTTTAAAAATTATTGCCATCAGGGCTTCACTGGGACCTCATGCCTGTGCCGGTCCACTGCACCCAGCAGACTCATTTTTACCTTTTTCCAGATAGGGAGTGTGACAGAGGGAGGTGGGGGGAGAGGGAGAGGGAGAGGGAGAGACAGACGCAGAGAGAAGTGTTACTCCACTGTTTTTGAAGCTTCACCTTTACATGATGTTTTCATGTGATGTCTAGGGACTTGAACCTGGATCTTTCATATGGTAAAGTGTGTGCTCTTCCAGGTGAGCTATCTCCTGCCCCCCGTGCTCCCCCCAAATCCTATACTTGAACCGTATCTTCTCTATGTATTGGTATCCTACTTGTGATATTGTGTCATAGTTTTGTAAGATGTTTCTGATATGAAAAACTGGTGAAGGATACATAAAAGCTATAGAGAACTTCTCTATATTATTGTCCACTCAATAAAAGTGAGTTGGGGGTGGGTGGGATCTTCAGCACTGACATTGTGGCACTTTGTACAATACCTGCTCCAGGGCTAAACTGAAGCATCTCAAAAATGACTTCAGGCCATGAGTTCTACTGTCTGATGTTGCTGACTGAGTGAAAGAGTGGTCTGATAACCCTGGCCTAAGAGAGCAGGATGGAACAAGGTCTACGTGGGTAACAAATTGCAGAAATCCATTTTGCACCAGTAACTAAGCTGGCTGTGGTCAGAGGCTCAAAATATAGTTGGAAGAATGAGAAAGGAGGCTCTGGAAGATGCTGCAGGGCTCTAGCCACAATCTGTTGATGTCGATGAGGGTCATGTGGATCTGTCAAGTCCTGCAGCTTGTCTCTTGGCCTGGGCAGCTGTTAGGTGCTGGCTCATTGTGTGTACGCATCCCATCAGTGACTCACCCTTTTCTTTTTGCCCCTCACTTTAATACCTCTTGTGACAAGGTTTCCCCTGGTGTCATTTAAGTGTTTAAGCCACACCAGTTAAGATTTAGAAATACGATTTTTTTTATTGCCACTAGGGCTATCGCTGGGGCTTGGTGCCAGCGCTAGAAACTCACTGCTCCTGGCTGCCATTTTTCTTCCTTCTATTTTATTTGATATGACAGAGAAAAATTGAGAGGGGAGGGGGAAATCTAGAGGGAGAGAGAAAGACAGTTGTGGACCTGCTTCAGCACTCATGAACCTTTTCCCCTGCATGTAGGGAGCAGGGGCTCAGATCTGGATCTTTGCATATGGTAATGTGTGAACTCGTCCTGATGTGCCACCGCCCAGTCCCTAGAACTATGATTTTATTCCCCACTCTGAAAGTAGAGCTTAAAGAAGGATTAACATCATGCAAGTGAATCTTTGAAACCAACTATAACTGAACTTATTTATCCATAAAATCAAATACCACTGAAACGCAGTCCATAGCAGATCAGGGCATTTTCTCCTCACAGAGAAACTTAAGGCAAAACTAAAAGATTGTCCTAATTTAGGTGAGCAGGGAGTCAGAAGGGGTGTGAACTTTATGACCCATGAAGCAGAAACCCAAGTGTTGGTGTTCAGGGTTAGATACACACACTCACAAAGACAAATAGAAGAAAGTTTCATCTTCAGCAGGACCTCCCTAGGAAGTCTGTTGCTTCCCATTCCGCCACCGCCTTCAGGTGGTAAAGTAAACCTGATGTTCAACTCCTTTTCTCCTCTCTCTCCCTCCCTCTCTCTCTCTCTCTCTCTCTCTCTCTCTCTCTCTCTCTCTCTGTCTCTTGTCTCTCTGGATTTCATTTTTATGCCTTCTCTCTGCTTTCCATCTTGACTTTGTAGCACCACAAAATGCCTGTGATTATCTTGAAGGGCACCAAAAAAAATCCACAAAATAATGTTACTTTTAAATGTGATTTATTTAAATGAGAGAGATACAGTGAGCATGAGTGAGAGAGACCAGAGCACTGCTGAGCCAGATCTGGCTTCTGGTGGTGGAAGGTACAGACCCTGGGCTTTGGGAGCCTCAAGTAGGAAAGTCTTTTTTGCTAATGCAAAATTACCTTTATACTGTCTCCTCTGCCTTGTTACTTTTTAAAATTTTTTTATTTATAAAAATGTAACACTGACTAAACCATAAGATAAGAGGAGTATAACTACACACAATTCCCACCACCAGAACTCCATAGCCCATCCCTTCCCCTGATAGCTTTCCTATTCTTTATCCCTTTGGGAGTATGGACCCAGGGTCATTGTGGGATGCAGTAAGTAGAAGGTCTGGCTTCTGTAATTGCTTCCCCGCTGAACATGGGCATTGACAGGTCGATCCATACTCTCAAGTCTGTCTCTCTCTTTCCCTAGTGAAGAAGGGCTCTGGGGAAGCAGAGCTCCAGGACACATTGGTGGGGTTATCTGTCCAGGGAAGTCTGGTCGGCATCACGCTAGCATCTGGAACCTGGTGGTTGACAAGAGAGTTAACATACAAAGCCAAACAAATTGTTGACCAATCATGGGCCTGAAGGCTGGAATAGTGCAGATGAAGAGTTGGAGGGGCCTCCATTTTGTAGATAGCTAATAGGCATATTTTAGTTATATCCCAAAGGGCCTGTGGCTATACTAGTTTTTTTTCCTTTTTCTTTTTTTCCCCTGAGCCTGAAATCTGTTATGCCGGTGGATCCAAGTTATTGTCTGGGGAGATGATGTCATGGCTGGCAAAAGGACCAGAAAGCTGGATCAGGGAAGAGAGTAGCTCCCAAATATGGGAAAGGGGTATAAATATTGCTGACTATAACCCCCGTTGATTTGATGTCATCTGGGGCCCATAATCAGCTTGGGAGCCTATGTGACCTCTGCATCCCTGTAGATCTGAGCTCCCATTCTGAGGTCATCAGTAGGAACATTCATGCTTCCCCAGTATCAACCCACCTTCCTCAGGTTTAGCATAGAGTATGTTGTCCATTCTCCCTTCAGAGGATGGAACATTCTTTACCATTGTTGATCCAAGTTGAGGGCATGGTCCTATGGGGGCCCACAAAGGTGTCTATTGTGTTGTTTCTGATAGAGATAACTGGTAATATTGGGGAGATGGATTTATTCAAGGTTGAGGCCCATCATGTCTGTTTGAGAAACTCAGGACTCCCCAAATAGGGCCCCAGCTAATGGGGTGGCCTGAGAGTGACTAAAGAGTCATCATTAAAGTATGCCAGTCTCTTGCCCTTATTCAACTTTTGCAGTCCTTGCTTTGATAACGTTAGCTTTGGAGTGAGTGATTGAACTGTAATAGGAGGTAAGTGAGGAGGGTATCTAAGTCTAAGTAGACACTATTTCATTATGAACTTTATACTGACTCACTACAGACTATTGTGCATTTTTGCTTTCAGGTATATATTTTTCCCTAATTTATGGGTACATGTGAACATGCCTTGTTACTTTTAATGTACACAATCTAAGTCATTTTCTGGGGGTGGGCAGAATGATATCAAAAAGTCCAATTCTACTAGTATTCTTTTTTAAAGCATTTTATTTATTTATTTATTTTTGCCTCCAGGGTTATCGCTGGAGCTCAGTACCTGCACTATGAATCGAATCCCCTGCTCCTGGAGGCCATTTTTTCCCATTTCGTTGCCCTTGTTTTTGACATTATTGTTATTGTTGTTGTTATTGGATAGGACAGAGAGAAATCGGGAGAGGAGGGGAGACAGAAAGATAGACACCTGCAGACCTGCTTCACTGCTTGTGAAGCGACCCCCCTGCAGGTGGGGAGCTGGAGGGCTTAGACCAGGATCCTTAAGCTGATCTGAGCACTTCATGCTGTGTGCGCTTAACCCACTGTGATACTGCTCAACCCCTCTACTAGTATTCTAAGTTGTTACTCTTTTTAGAAGAGTAGGAGTATCTGCATACTACATAATGTTTTATGAGAACTATAAAGATATATTCATAATAATAAAATGTATATGTGTGGAAAATATACAGAACAAGAGCAGGGGAGATAGTATAATGGTTTTGCAAAAGACTTTCATGTCCCAGGCACCAGAAGATTCAGGTTCAGTCCTCTCGCTTTTCAGTCACCCTTACCTTAAGTCAGAGCTGAGCAGTGCTCTGGTAGAAAAACAGAGAGAATACTAGTATTTACAGGGCTCTCTTGAGGACCAGGCAGCTTTATCAGCATATGTATTTGCCTTGTTGTGGAAATGACTGAGTAATAACATCTTTTCACACCCCAAACAGAGAAAATAGTATGCCCCATGTTTTGGTTTCACTTGGTGGTGCTGTCTGAAATCCAGCCTTATGTTTGCTTCTCTCTCTGGGTGTCAGTTCAGTAAAGAAAGGAACAAATCCAGGCTAGGGAAACAGGGTATCCAGGGGTGTGTGCAGTGCAGAATGATCTTAAGATGTTCTGTGAGGATAGTCAAAGGCTCCTCACATAGACAGTGCTGCAGTTTAAACTCTCGGTCCTGCCTCTGGTCTGTGCATATCCAAACCAGAGGTTCAGAAATTTAAAAATAAACAATACATTAACAAAGCCTTTACTTTTGCAATTTGACTTATTCTCACATGCCTGGTCTATCACAGTGGTAAGCACTGGATTTTCGGTGGAAATATACATAGCAAATGTGTACCCTGCCTCCTGTCCTTAAAAGTTGTTTCTCTCCTTGACTTTCATTTCAATTCATGCTTTCCAAAATAGGGTTGCTAAATCCCAATTTAAGGACTACTGTGAGGTAGGAATGAATTCTTCCTGTATTTGTGGCTCCCACTATGTATAGGGAGTTCAGTCAATGGAAGTTATTATGGTGTTCCTCTGTGGAAGGAAAGAAGTCATAAAAAATTGTCCTTCACTCCTTAAAATACTGTATGACAATATTGTAATCATCCTAAATCCTTCGGTCTTCTTCCCTTTCTTTTGGTCACTAAAGCTTCAATTTTCTGAGCCAGCTTTTTTTTGTGTGTGTGTATATATATAGCACCAAAGCTTCCTCCTATACAGTGGGGACTGGACTTGAACTCAGATCATACGTGTGACAAAGCAGGTGCACTATGCAAGTGAAGTATTTTGCTAGTCCTTATTCTGCAGTCTTTTTTTTCTTCTTTTCTTTCCAGACAAACATGTCTATGTCCTTTAATCTTTCTCATATATTTTATATCTTTATTACTATTTTAGGGTTTACTTGCTCCTGATTCTGGTATAGTGGAAGTGAGTAGCTTTTAGAAGATTCATTCTTGAACCTCACTGAACTGTGTTAACTCTAGGCATATTTTTAACTATGTAATCCTTTATTTTATTTTATTTTATTTGCCATCATGGTTATCACTGGGCTCGGTTCCTGCACTATGAATCCACCTCTCTGGCAACCATTGTTTTCCTTTTTTTTCTTTCTATTTTTATTTGACAGGACAAAAGGAAATTTAGGGGGGTGAAGAAGAGAGGGGGAGAGAAAGATATTAACCTTCAGACCTGCTTCACCACTCATGAAGCGTTCCCCCTGCAGGTGGGGAGTGGAGCAGGCTCAAAGTCAGGTCCTTGCCCATGGTGATATGTGTGCTTAAGCAGGTGTGACACTGCCCAGCCCCCCTATCCATTTTTTAAAGTGGATAATTATAGAGAAGAATAAAGTGGGAAAGTATGTAGAAAGGGTCTGTTTACCAATAAATAGTTCTATAATTAGCTACTGATCAGGATTAATATTATATAATAATTGATTTAGTAGAATTTTAACATTCCAAACAGATATTCATAAAGATGTAATGCTTTCTTGAAACACTATTTGCAGGCCCTTAGTTGACTGTGGTTTTCTTTCATAAAAGTATATAATAATCCTTAAACTTCCTCAGGGCATTTTTTAAACAGTTTGATGCTTTTGCCTGCTAAAAGGTAAATAGTTTTAAGGAAAAATGTACACATATATTTTACTTAAGATCATTATACTGTTAAATAATTCAATGTGGACTTTAATGAAATATAGCAATAATCATAATTCATAAAGAAAAATGTACTTTCCTCTATTTAGGGGTAATATAAGCATTTGATTTATTTTAAATTAATTTTAAAGGAAGATGCATAATTTAATAACACATTGTATTCAAAAGTTACATAAACATTGATTTAGTGATTGAATAGACAAACCATAAATTAATATTGACCAATGTGTTACAACATTTAAAACTGAGAAGAATTATTTGATGGGCTGGTATTCATATTCTTGCTTTTTGTATTTAAACAGCCACTTTTATTTAACTATAAAATCTGGGGGGGTTGTTGCTAAGAAACAAGTAGAAGTAGCCACCGTTCTTTGCAATTCCAAGTGTGCAAACTATACCTGGCAAGTGTGGATGGTCTTCATTTTCAATGAATGAAGAATCACAGTTATGTAATTTTCACCACTTAATTTTTCACACTGTCTCAAAGTCCTAAAATAATTTTGATGTGCAAATTGTGAATTTGGGCCAAACACATATAGGTCATGACTCTGATGGAGATAATCTTTTGGCTTACTCATATAATTGTTACAAATATCATAGTTAAGTATCTCTCTTTCAAAGGGAAATATTCATATATTTTCATCTTTCAATTATTTGTAAAAAATGAATGGAAATCAATACTTTGAACAGGCTAGCTTGGTTCAAGATGCTGGCATTAAAAAGAACCTGATCTCACCTATTCTCAACGATGTAAGGAATACTTCATAAGCAGAGGATCCTAAAAGCTGGACAAAATAGCTGTCCTGCAACAAAGAATAAAAAAACAGTAGGAAGACAGGTAGGAAAGAAAGATAAGCTCTCACCAAGGAAAATACATCATATAGGATATAGAAATTTGCATTCAGATGGAGAATTTTTTCTTGAAGAACTGGGGCAGTGGGTGCCCTGCATTGGACACTCTAATCTTTTGATTCTGCATAACAGAAACAAGCCCCTACAATACAAAGGGGGTGGTGAGAAAGATACGCAGAAGAATCTTAAGAGCTACTGGGAATTCAGAATCTACTCTTCTAGGGCCCACACGTAGATGCACTCACCCAGAGAATCAGTGTAGTTAAATCTTAAGTGAAAGATGCCCACACACCATTCTTACAGCATCTGCCTGAGAAGAAGGAGGCTTTGAGGTCAGCATATCTGCTAGATGCAATCTTGGCAACTTCCTGCAGACATGCTTATTTCAGTGCCCATGGGTGCCACCTTGAAAGCCATGAAAGATTGTGAGAAGGCCTGCCTGCAGCTCTGCCATCACTACCCAGCACCTGAAATCTCTGCATGCCACAGCTACACCTTTGACTTCTTTATGTCAAGGCCCAGCACCAGGAACTGCCACAGTTCAGTGCCTTACTCTAGAAACAGCGCTTTCAGCCAGGAGGTGGCAGGCAGCACTACTGCACAGCACCGGCCTGCCTAGCACACCACAGTTGCCTGCCACACTGTGCCCAGCCACTTTGCCACAGCCAGAGTAGGCCAACAGCCCCACATAATGTGTCACAATAACAGTGCACACTGAGGGCTCACTTTGAGTACCTCATGTGGGTAGCCACTGAGGACCGTGCTTCTGAGCTAGCTCCCTGGGACAGCATCTACACAAAGCCATCTTTATGAGATCTGAAGAGCTAGTAGATGCTGATTAGTAAGCAGAAACAAGCACAGAGAATTGGGTAAGGTAAAGACAGATGGACATATCCTAAAGGAAATAGCAAGACAGACCCCTGGAAAAATAATTGTAAAGAAACAAGAACGAAAGCAGCTGGAGTGGAGGTGGCCAGTGCGCCAGGATCAGCAATCCAGAGCGAGTGCAGGGCGATACTGCCTGGGGTGACCCAGCAAATCCCACGAGAGGTACTCACTTTTTTTACTTTTATTCATAAAATGGAAATATTGACAAGACTATAGGATAAGAGGGGTAAATTTTCACACAATGCCTACCCCTAGAGCTTCATGTGTGAGTTTAAGGTAGTAGTTGTCAGCTCAGGGTGTAGTGGAAATCTGTTCTAATTGTACAGTTTGCTCAAGGGATATTTGTTAAAAAATATCCTTTGATAAAAGTCTATGCTAGAAAACAATTAAAGTAGATGCTTGAAGTCTTTTTAACTGCAGGAATGGAACAATTTGTTGCAAAGAGAAATTTGTACCTTAAAAGTGGACAAGGCTTTACATTAGTTTATGCCATCACAGCACAGTCTACATTTAATGATTTATAAGGCCTGAGAGACCATATTCTAGTTAAAGACACTAATGGTGTTTCAGTGATGCTGGTTAGTAATAAGTGTGACTTGGGAGATGAAAGAGTTGTAGGAAAGGAACAAAGTCAGAATCTAGCAAGACAGTGAAGCAGCTGTGCATTCTTAGAATCTTCTGCAAAAATAAATAAATGAATAAATGTTAATGAGATATTTTATAACCTAGTGTGACAAAGCAACAGAAAAATTCCAGTGCCTGAAAAGGCCTGCAAGAAGTTATCCTGTCAGCTGCTTTAGTCCACTAAAGTCTGCAGAACTGCTGCCTAGCTCATCAGTGCCAGCATTCCAACTTTGTTAAATCTGCCAACATTTTTTTAGAGACAGGATAAAGATAGAAAGAGAGAGTAAAAAAAAACAGTATAGAATAGAAACTTCCTTCAGTGTGGTGAGAGTTAGGCTCAAACTTGGTTCATGTACATGGTAAAGGAGTATGCTGTCCAGGTGAGCTATTTTGCCAGTCCTCTTGTCAACATTTTAAATGGATTGATTCCCATGGAAGTACCCTTTAACAGTCTACTGAGAGGCCAGGTGGTGGCGCATTTGGTTGAGCACACATGTTAACAGTAAGCAAGGACCCAGGTTTGAGCCCCTGGTTCCCACATGCAGTGGGGAGCTTCACGAGTGGGGAAACAGAGCTGCAGATGTCCCTGTCTCTCTCCCTCTCTACCTCCCTCATCCCTCTCAATTTCTGTCTGTCTCTATCCAATAAATAAATAACAATAATACAAAAAAATTAAAAGAATATATCTCTTTAAAAATAAAAATACTCAAAGTTGTTAAATCAGTTCTAATTAGTTCCCAATATCACAAGATATATATGTATGTGTGTATATATATATATATATACATATATGTTTTTTTTACTTACAACATAATCCTAGATTATGCAGCTGAACTAATAAAGCTAGCAAGTACAGCCCAGTATTACTGTTAAGAGACATTTTTCATCTAGCAATGTAGTACATGTATGCAAATGATATACTGAGTAGTTTAACACACTCCATACTTTATACTGGAGAGTACGATCATGTAAATCCTAAAGACACCACTATTTAGCATGATAAAGTCCCAAGAATTCCTGTGTAGGCTACTGCAGATACTTTGTCTCTTTGATATTTGTAGTTTACTGTAATTTTAAAAAAGAAATTCAAGGTCTTTATCATATGATTGTACAGATAAGATCTTTGGTTAACACAGCCATATATATATATGTGTGTGTGTGTGTGTGTGTGTGTGTGTGTGTGTGTGTGTGTGTGTGTGTGTGTTTAAAAATCCAGTGGAGACAATGATATTGTGTTTAAAATATGATAGTTCTTTCAGTATAATGTCTTAAAGATGTTGCCTTTAATATCAATATCTGTTGGGAAGAAAATGCCCAGACTTTTCAAATCACTTGTTATATCTTTTCTTTTTGTTTGCATGAGTAACGATGTTTATAGTTATGTGTACAGTGCAGATCTTCAGCAAGAAGTGTGTACTTTCAAAAAAATTTTTATGACTTAACATTTTTGTGAATTATTTACAGGCTTCTGCAGATGTATGTGTCAGTAGATTGTCACTGTGAATCCCTTACTTGCTCATACAGCAATACCAAATACAGATTTAGTCTTTTCCCCTATTAACAATTGTTTCACATGTGTAATGTTTTGGTTGAGATGTTACATGGTAGAAGAGTACTGTGGGTGTGAATATGGGAAGTGATTTTAGTCCTGTATGATTAGTTACAAGGTCTAAGTTGCAATGACTATTGATGTTTGCTCTAACAAAACGGTGATGCTTTGTATGCATTAATGTTTGGGTGTTAGAATTGTGTGCCTATTCAAGAAAGAGCCACAGTATTTTAATTAACCACCCTAATTTACAGTAACTTTGAGAAGACCAGATGTGAACTAAAAACCTTAATTAAAATGGTCCAATTTTGTATAACTTGGCATCAGCAGTTCAATAAATTTGGGTTACCATGCAAGGACGGGGCAGAGGGAGGAGGGAGAGAGAGACAAACAGACAATAGCTGCAAGGTGGCTCCATGGTAGGGTGTAGGACCTGAATGTGTGAGCTCCCCAGTTCTGTTCCCAGCATATGCCATACTAGTGTTCTGGTTCTCTCCCTCTATCTATCATTAAATGTCTTTTTAAAAAATATTTATTTATTTATTTATTTATTTATTCCCTTTTGTTGCCCTTGTTCTTTTTTTATTATTGTAGCTATTATTGATGTCGTCGTTGATGGATAGGACAGAGAGAAATGGAGAGAGGAGGGGAAGACAGATAAGGGGAGAGAAAGACAGACACCTGCAGACCTGCTTTACCACCTGTGAGGCGACTTCCTTGCAGGTGGGGGGACAGGGGCTTGAACTGGGATCCTTACAGCGGTCCTTGCGCTTTGCGCCACATGCGCTTTACCTGCTGCGCTAAGGCCCGACTCCCTAAATGAGTCTTTTAAAAGTAGAAATGTGGGGGCCAGACAGTAGTGCAGTGGGTTAAGCGCACATGGTGAGAAGTGCAACAACTGGCTTAAGGATCTCCGTTACTTTTGCAGTAATTCTCTAACTTCTGTGATGGGATTTAATTCCCCTGGGAAGATAGACAAGCATCTATGCCCTTCCTCGTTTGCTACTGCTTTATGTCTACTCTGTAAAGAACCCTTTCTCCTTCTCCTTCTTCTTCTTATTATTAATTTTCCCTTTTGTTGCCCTTGTTGTCTTTTGTTGTTGTTGTAGTTATTGTTGTTGTTATTGATGTCACCATTGTTAGATAGAACAGAGAGAAATGCAGAGAGGAGGGAAAGACAGAGTGGAGGAGAGAAAGAGAGACACCTGCAGACCTGCTTCACCGAATGTGAAGTGACTTCCCTGCAGGTGGGGAGCCCGAGACTCCAACTGGGATCCTTACGCTGGTCCTTGCACTTCGCACCATGTGCGCTTAACCCACCACCACCCAACTCCTTTCTTCTTCTTTTTTAAAGCTATTTATTTGTTAATGAGAGAAGGAGATAAGTAGATAAATAAAGCATTACTCTAGTACGTAATGTGTCAGGGATTGAACTAAGAACCAACACTTTATCCACTGCACCACCACTGGACTACATGAAGGGTCCTTTCTGATATGGCTTCTCACTTCTTTCTTGTACACCTGGGACTGGGCTGTGGAAAAAAATTATTGTTGTTGTAGTTATTATTATTGTTGTTATTGATATTGTAATTGTCAGATAGGACAGAGAGAAATGGAGAGAGGAGGGGAAGACAGAGAGGGGGAGAGAAAGATAGACACCTGCAGACCTGCTTCACTGCTTGTGAAGTGATCCCCCTGCAGGTGGGGAGCCGGGGGCTCAAACCGGCATCTTTATGCCAGTTCCTGTGCTTCATGCCAAGTGCGTTTAAACCGCTGTGCTACTGCCTGACTTCCGAAAAAAATATTCTTGAGAGTTTATACTGTCCCCAGAGGCATTTCACTCTCAGCAGTGTGCACAAGACCTTTCCAAATTTGCAAACTACCCTAGTTGAGCTTTTCTTACTGATGTGCAGTTGGCTGTACCCCAGATGAATCAGTGCTTGCGTTTTATCTGTCCTTGATGGTATATTGATTACTTTGCATATTCAGCTTTCCAGTGGTTTGGTAAACTCACAAATCCACAACTTTCACAATTTTTTGATTAACTGTAAAGAAAAGGGGTAGTAACATCACTCTTCCAAGCTCTCTATAATCTCCAGCTTCTTTCACTTTTCTTAATCTTGACATTTTGAAGATACAGATCAGTAAGGTTGGAGAATTCCCCCCTTGATGTACTCTTTGCTTTTTAATTAGTTATTTAATATTGTTTTACACAATTATGACATAAGAGACATATTGTACATCATTCCAAAAACTGTACATCATTCCCAACATCAAAGTCTGTGTTCTCATCCCCTCCATTGGAAACTGCAGCAGTTCTCCCAAGGTCACAGATATGACTATTATCTCTATAACAATCTATATTTATATAGATTTGACCATTTTTTCTATGGCCTTATCTTCTCTTCCTTTCTAAGTCACAACTATACCTATTGCTACTTCCAAATGTCCTTCCTTCTTTCCTCTTCTCTTTCTGCGTCTTGATGGAATTGTTCAGAGCCCTCTGGTCATCTTCCCCCTAATGACTCCCCCTCTGGGCATATGGACCAGAAGTTTTTGAAGGTGGGAGTTTTGGCTTCTATAACTGCTTCTCTGCTGCACATGGACATTGGCAGGTGGATTCATATCCCCAGCCTGTTTCTGTCTTTCCCTAGTGGTGTAGGACTCTTGAGAGGTGAGGTTCCAGGAGGCATTGATGAGCTGTTCTGCCCAGGTGAGTCGGGGTAGCATCGTAGTAGCATCTACAACTTGGTGGCTGTGGCTTAGTGAAGAATTTTTATTGTATTTTGTTGAATTTTCAAGTTATTTTTCTTTGTCTTTTTCCCTCTGAGTTTATCAGGATCTGAAATGGCTCCTACTCCATAGCCATACCTCTGGAAGTCCCATTTTCTTTCTTCCTTTCCTCCTTTCTTTCTTTCTTTCTTTCTTTCTTTCTTTCTTTCTTTCTTCCTTTCCTCCTTTCTTTCTTTCTTTCTTTCTTCCTTTCCTCCTTTCTTTCTTTCTTTCTTTCTTTCTTTCTTTCTTAATAGTTTATTTATCTGTTTTGGATAGAGACAGAGAGAAACTGAGGGGAAGGTGGAGAAAGAGAGATATAGGTGGAGAGATAGGTGGGGGGTGTACCTGCAGCACTGTTTCATTGCTCATGAAGCTTCCTCACTGCAAGTAGGGGCCAAGGGCTTGAACTTGGGTCCTTACATACTGTAATGTGTGTGTACAACCAGGTGTACTAGCACCTAAATTCTAGATTATTCTTTCTTGTAAGAAAGACTATAGGACTGGTTCATGTCCTTCTCAAGGTATGATGTCAGGGGTCACAGACTGGCTTGCCCCAGTGCCAGGTATATTGGGTTGTTGGAAAAATCATGATGCATTTTTGCATAGAAAAGCATAAAAATATGGGAGGTCAGGTGGTAGCACAGCAGGTTAAGTGCACATGGTGCAAAGTGCAAGGACCAGTGTAAAGATCCCAGTTCAAGCCCCTGGCTCCCCACTGGTGTGTGTGGGGGTGGTCTGCAGGTGTTTATCTTTCTCTTCCCCCCTTTCTTTCCCTCCTCTCTCAATTTCTCTCTGTCCTATCCAATAACAATGACATAAATAACAACAACAATAATAACCATAACAATGATAAAACAGGTTAAAAAAAAGAACAACAAGGGCAATAAAAGGAAAAAATAGCCTCCAGGAGCAGTGGATTCGTGGTGCAGGCACCGAGCCCCAGCAATAACTCTGGAGACAAAAAGAAAACAAAACATAAAAATATGTCACAACTTTTCTGACAACCTAGTAGATTAGATTAGATAAAATAATTTGGTCACTTGATTAAAGGGCTTCAGGCTGTCTACCATGAAGCTATTCTTTCCCCCTTTGTAATGAATGAATATTTGGAGCTAAGTATTCTTCAGGTAATAGTCTTCATCAGTAATTTACCCATTGACTTAAGTTTCCTTTGATGATTTTGTTTTTTTTAAAAAATCTTATATGGTTTAATATTTATTTATTTATTTTGGATACAGATAGAAACTGAGAGGCAAGGGGAAGATAGGGAGATAGAGTCCTGCAGTACTGCTTCACTGCTAGTGAAGCTTTCCCCTTGCAGGCAAGGTTGAATCTGGGTCCTTGCACACTATAATGTGCACATTCTACAAAGTGCACAACCACCTGGCCACTGATGATTTCCTTTCTTTCTTTCTTTCTTTCTTTCTTTCTTTCTTTCTTTCTTTCTCTCTCTCTCTCTCCCTCCCTCCCTCCCTCCCTCCCTCCCTCCCTTCCTTCCTTCCTTCCTTCCTTCCTTCCTTCCTTCCTTTTTTTCCTCCAGGGGTATCCCTGGGGCTCAGTGCCTGCACCAAGAATCCAGTGCTCCTAGAGGTTACTTTTTCCCATTTTTGTTGCTTATCTTTGCTGTTGTTATTGCTGTCATTGTTGTTAGATAAGACAGAGAGAAATCAAGAGAAGAGGGGAAGACAAGAGAGACACCTGCAGACTTGCTTCACTGATGTGTGTGTGTGGGGGGGAATCAAACTGGGATCCTTATATAGGTCCTTGTGCTTCACGCCATGTGCACTTAACCCAGTATGCTACCCCCATTATTTTCTTATGTCATCTTTCTGTATTCATTGCATTTTTCTGTAAGAAAGAGTTTTTTTTCTTCTCCACCACTTAACGTACCTACCCATTCATTTTTCCAACATAGACTTATATGTACTCTTAATTTCTTCAGTAAGTTATTCACTGCATTTTAAAATATTCAAATTATTCTAGATTTGAGAAGTACGAGCCACTTGTATCTTTTTTGGCACATCCCATAAATTTTTGAGCATTTATTATGTCCTGTTAAATAAAATATTTCCAGATAATTTTGTATTTTCCTGTCCTAACCTTAAATTAACTTTTTCTCTATGGAGTCCTGATTTATTGGAGAATAGTATCTATAAACCATGTTCTCAGTACTGTATGTTCTTAATTCTATTAATTATGCTGGGTTTCACACTGAACCCAATCTAATATAAAGTACATTGTAAATTTCCCTGTATATTAATGCCTTCATTATCCAATATTGAGAAACTTGATTCCAATATTTTAATATATTTACTTACAGAATGAATTCTCTAGTATGTAACTGATCTTCTTATCAAAACCTCTGCTTTCACCAGGCACCTTTTTAATTTTTTTCCATCAGAGTTATTGCTGGGGCTCAGTGCTGGCACTAAAAATCTGCTACTCCTGATGGCCATTTTTTTCCTTTTATTTTTTTCCTTTATAATTTTTAGTAGTTATGATTTTTAAATTATTTATAAAAAGGAAACATTGATAAAACCATAGGATAAGAGGAGTACAACTCCACACAATTCCCACCACCAGAACTCTGTATCCCATCCCCTCCCCTGATAGCTTTCCTATTCTTTAAGCCTCTGGGAGTATGGACCCAGGGTCATTGTGGGATGCAGAAGGTGGAAGGTCTGGCTTCTGTAATTGCTTTCCCGCTGAACATGGGCATTGACAGGTCGATTCATATGCCCAACCTGTCTCTCTCTCTCCCTAATGGGCTCTGGGGATGCGGAGCTCCAAGACACATTGGTGGGGTTGTCTATCCAGGGAAGTCTGGTCAGTATCCTGCTAGCATCTGGAACCTGGGGTCCTTTCTGTTTGTATTGGGTAGGATAAAGGGAAATTGAGAGGGAGCAAAAGGTAAACACCTGCAACCCTGCTTCACCACTTATGAAGCATCTGCTCTGCAGTAGGAAGTGGAGGCTCCAACCTGGGTCCTTATGATAGTGGGTGCACTCAACCAAGTGTGCCACCACCTGCCCCCTCCTTTTTAATTTATATCTATTAATTTTTTAAACAAAAACACTACTCAGTTTTGGATTGTGCTGAGATCCCAGAGCATCAGGCATTAAAGTCTTTTGCATAACCAGTATGAAATCTCCTCAGCCCTCACCTTTCTTTTGTAAGAGCTGCTTATTAACGCAAGAGCTAGAGAACCATAGCATCTCTCCAGTACATGTGATGCTGGGGATGGAACTCAAAACATCATGCTTCTAAGTCCCGTGCTCTAGCCACTGCGTCACTGATAGGTGACATCTTTTCCTTTTCCTTTTCTTTCCTTTTTTCTTTTTCTTTAACTTATTCGACATCTGACACCATACTCTGGGCTGCCACTCTAACTGGTTAGTTTGAAGAGTTCTTGTGTTACTCCTAGATAACATTCATAAGACACACCACGTTTTGTAAAGATTATTGATTATTTAGGGGAAAATGCCTATTTAAGGTTGAGCATGGGATTAATCTATGGAAATGAGAAAAAAAACAACTGAATTCATGCTCCACAAGAGATAGAAAATGTGCTGATGGGGTTTACAGTCAGCAATATTTATACCCCTTTCCCATATTTGGGAGCTACACTCTTCCCTGATCCAGCTTTCTGGTCCTTTTGCCAGCCATGACATCATCTCCCCAGACGATAACTTGGATCCACAGGTATATCAGATTTCAGGCTCGGGGAAAAAAAGAAAAAGGAAAAAAAAAACTAGTATAGCCACAGGCCCTTTGGAATATAACTAAATATGCCTACTAGCTATCTACAGAAGGGAGGACCCCCCAACTCTTCATCTGCACTATTCCAGCCTTTAGGTCCATGATTAGTCAACAATTTGTTTGGCTTTGTATGTTAACTCTCTTGTCAACTACCAGGTTCCAGATGCTAGCAGGATGCCAACCAGACTTCCCTGGACAGACAACCCCACCAATGTGCTTTGGAACTCCGCTTCCCCAGAGCCCTTCCCCACTAGGGAGAGAGAGACAGGTTGGACATATGGATTGACCTGTCAACACCCATGTTCAGCAGGGAAGCAATTACAGAAGCCAGACCTTCCACCTTCTGCATCCCACAATGACCTTGGGTCCATAGTCCCAAAGGGAGAACAGGAAAGCTATCAGGGGACGGGATGGGACACAGAGTTCAGGTGGTGGGAATTGTCTGAAGTTGTACCCCTCTTATCCTATGGTTTAGTCAGTGTTTCCTTTTTATAAATACAAAATTTAAATTAAAAAAAGAAAATGTGCTGAGGAGAGGAAGACTATAAAGAATAAGAATAAAGGCTTCAATAGAAAGCCTAAAGAGATAGTAGACACTGGAGAAAGGAAGAGTAGGCAGGAAGGGAAGCTTGCTCTGACTGAGGTAAGGGGCTTCTGAGTTCATAAAAGACCAACTCCCATTTTCCATGAATGACTATGATAACTCATATTTGTGCAGGCTGGTTCAGTCCTTGTGATTCATACAGGTGAAAGTGAGCTCACACTGTGTCAGGTCATAGATAGGTGGGTCTTATGCCAGTTATCTAGTGTCCTCATTCTGAGTCGTTCATTGTTTATGGTTCCCACCCTCTTGGGTGATATAGGCCAAACATACAATTGATGAAGATAGGTCTCCATCTCTTTCCGTGAGTTTATATGGATATGCAAAAGAAGAGAGGTGACTACTTTACTTGTTTACAGTTCTTAAGGCTAGTGAGGGAGTAATCTGCTTCGGCATGCCCAGAGCAATGTGTTTGAAGCATTTTGAATTTAACAGTGCCAGAATCTAATTACTTGAAAAACTGCTTTGTGAAGAACTAAACTCAAGTAAAGCAAATGCTAATGGTTGGGTCTTCTCTCAGGAATGTTATCTTGTGTCTTATTTCCTTGTTTGGTGATATTCTGTGTATTTTTGAATAATGTAGCTCTTCTCCCTCTGTTCCCCCTAGCTAACCTTCCTCACCACTGCTCCCTGGGATTGTCCTCACCTCTGTAGTTGGGATCCATTGCCTCCCTTACATGGCTTTTCAGCTAAATAAAAGATGGAAGGAGGAGGGGAAGAAAGAAGATAGCCTTTACTTTTAATGGGTGTTTAAATTGAATTCTGTGTTGGTTTGTGTTTCTTCTATCACTGTAAAGATAGAATTTCTATATCTTCTAGATTCTATTGCTTCTTTTTTCTATTCATGACATCATGTCACTCACATGGTAATCCTTCCCCCATTAGCCTCCATTGTTTTGTTTTTTTTTTTAATGAGAGATCAGTGGTTATTTGAAGCACTGCATTGTGTTAAATATGTCATTTCTAATTGACTGCCTTCAAGATGATCTTTTCTTCTTCAGTTTTCAGCAGTTTGACTCTGATGTGCTTGGTTATAATTGTCTTTGTATTTATCCTGTCTGGAGTTCACTGAGCTTCTTAGACACATGACTTTAAATATTTCATCAAATTTAGAACAAATAATGTAGAGAATCTAAATTATATCACCCCCATTGAAAAGTGATGCTGTTTATCCTGGCAGGCAAACACTTCGACTGGACTCAAATTCAAAACTCTTTTTTGGCTATAGACAGTAGCTAGAGCTGTTCAGTCCTTTCAGCTTTTTCTCCAAATCTTTCTCATGCCCAGTTCATAGGATTTGGGTGGAGGTAATAAGCTGATTTATGGTCTCTCCCTTTTGTGACTCCTTTTAGGAACCTCCCCTCACTTTCCTAGTGCTCTAATAGTGCAGAACTCCATCCTAAGATTTCTGGAGCAGGTAAGATTTTAGCATCTTCAAGAAGAGCCTGGAGGAAGCATGCCCTCAGGCAAAAAGTCATATAAATGCAAATTTGACCCAGTGCAGTTTTCTTTCATGGGTCAAATTCTGTCTAGTTTTTCATGCCTTTTTTTTTTTTTTCATTCTCTACACTTGAAACATTCTTTTTTTCTCTCTCTCTTTTTTGCCTCCAAGGTTATCGCTGGTGCTTGGTGTCTGCACCACGAATCCACTGCTCCTGGAGGCCATTTTTCCCATTTTCATTGCCCTTGTTGTTATTGTTATTGTTATTGCAGCTGTTGTTGGATAAGAGAGAGGAAGTGAGAGAGGAGGGGAAGACAGAGAGAGGGAAAGATAGACACCTGCAGACCTGCTTCACGGCTTGTGAAACGACCACCCCCACACACACACAGGTGGTGACATGGGGGATCGAACCAGGGTCCTTAAACCGGTCCTTGCATTTCACACCATGTGCTCTTAACCCACTGTGCTACTGCCACCCCCCTATTTCCAGCTCTTAATTCTTATCTGTGGGATTGATATTCAGATATTAGTAACTGGCATTACCTGAACAGAGATCTCTTTATTATTGTCTTTTTCAAATCTTTACTGTTTTCTGCATTTTGTCTGATATATTTTAGCTATGTGATTATCTGGATCATATTTTATAGACACATTTATTTTAATGCTGATATTTTGGATTTACTGAATACTATAATCATCTTTTCATCTTTTTTATCTTTACTTTATCAGCTCCCCACCCCCACTTACAGGGCTTGAGTTTTATTTGCTTGACTCAAAAGTAAGTCACTACATGTTCCTCCTTGAATAAAACAAAAGGAAGGAATAGCATGTTCAGATTTACCTCCTCTGCCGCCCTCTTGATTTGGAGATGTTCTGTGGAATATGTTACTGAAATTTATTTTAGTGCTTATTTTCATGCACCAAGTTTTACTAGTTCCTAACGCTTAGCATTGTTTCTTGAATCTCACTATCTCCTACTATAATCATTTTTTCTTCTTGCTTGAATAAATTTTTTATTTTATGTTTCAGAATGGATTATTGTCACTAGCATTTAGGTTCCTGATATCTTAGGGTTTAAGAAGGCAATAGATAGTTATTGCTATAATCACATTATTGGGCAATTGGGTTCACTTTGAAATATCCCTTTGTTAGGATTTGCTGTATCATGCACAACTTCACCATAGTTTATGTTCTTTGACATTATTTGTATATAGCTGTGCCACTGATTGCTTCTGTTTTCCCTGGTCTAAGCTTTTAAGAGGGTCAACATATCGAAGACTCAGCCTATGGTCTGTCCATTAAAAAGTTTGAGACATTCAATCAATTTTCCCCTCTCATATTAATTAAATAGTGATTTATATGACTACAAATTAATAGGAGTGTACATAAACACCATTCCCACCACCAAAAGACTGTGTCCCACCCCATCCCCCCATCCCTACCCCCTGCCACCCTGGGAAGCCAAACATTCACCCTCACCCTCAAACCAGGGTTTTTACTTTGGTGTCCTACTCCAAATTCAGTCAAATTCTGCTTTGAGTTTCCTTCTCTGTTATTCTTTCTCAACTTTTGTTTATAATCACCCCATACTCGTCTTTATCTTTCTGACTTAGCTCACTTAACATAATTCTTTCTAACTCTGTCCAAGATGGGTGAGAGAAGGTGGGTTCATTGTTCTTAATAGCTGCATAGTATTCCATTGTGTATATATATCACAGCTTTCTCAGCCACTCATCTATTGTTGGGCACCTGGGTTGCTTCTAGGTTTTAGCTATTACGAGTTGTTGCCAGCGGGCTTGGCGTGCTGCATCCAGGGAGGCAATGAGATGGTCAGCCACATCTGGGTCGCCCGACTCATCATACTGCTTTAGTAGTTGCTCACATTCAGCATCAAGACAAGGCGTATAGTTAGCATGTCTCCCACAAAGTTTGGGAAGCTGCTTTGAAGATGGCTTGGCGGAAGCGCCTGTAGGAATCTTCAGAAGGGATAGAGTTAATTGGAATTGCAGGAATAGATTTGTTGGTAAGAGCACTGAACAGACGCTAGTTTGCTTTCCGAAAGTTCCATCGTAGTTTCTCCGAGCACAGAATCAGTGGGAGCTGGAGACCAATGTGGATGATAGCTGGGCGGTGATGACTGTGCGGGAAGATCTTGAGAACGTGTCTCGTAGCGGGAAAGGCTTGGCCGTTGACTGTGCTAATCCAGCACAGGTCGGGTAACGAGTCTTTATTCCATCTAGCACTGTGAAAAGAGCCTGGCTGTTTGGGATCGTATAATAGGGAGAGGTCATTCGCTGAAGCCCAGTCGGCTAAGATAGAGCCGTCAGCACGAGTGGAGGAATATCCCCAGTCTTGGTGATGACTATTAAAGTCTCCAACATAAACGGCTGACAACAACTCACGGAAAGTCTGAACTTCACCCACTCAAGTAGGAAGGCCTGGAAGCTTCTTCACAGACTGGGTGCCGGTAGCCAACTCCCTCCCGTCTCCCATCCTCCTGTATCTCCAAACTCAGTGGCCAGTCACCTAACTCAAGTTGGACGTGCTAAGATCGACCCAGTTTGGAAAAGAGAAATTTCCCATGAGTAGTCATCCCACATCCGGTTATCTTGCCCATCTCCAAAACTCTCTCCCTTTACACTGTCTGAACTGGAAGACGCTTTGAAGAGGGTTAAACCGGGAACAGCTGCTGGCTATGATAACATCACCCAAGAACTCATTCTTAACCTGGGTCCCGCGGCAAAGAAGTGGCTCGCTTCATTCCTGTCCCACATCTTGGAATCTGAGTCTATGCCCAAAATTTGGCGTTGTGCGAAGATAATAGCAGTTTTGAAACCAAAGAAAGACCCAACACTGGCCGCCAGCTATAGACCAATTTCTCTCCTCTCCGTGTGTTACAAACTCCTTGAGAGGCTGCTTCTGTCACGTATTTCTCCTCTTACAGAGAAATTCCTATCACCCGCCCAAGCTGGTTTCCGCCCAGGAAGATCTACCTGTGAACAAGCCCTGGCCCTCTCAACTTACATTGAAAATGGATTCCAGAAGAATTTAAGGACGGGTGCTGTCTTTGTTGATCTCACAGCAGCCTATGACACGGTTTGGCACCATGGTCTCCTAGTCAAGATCTCAAGATGCCTGCCTCCATGGGTGGCCAACACTATATCGTTTCTTCTCCAAAACAGAAGATTCCGGGTGCATCTGGGTGACAAGTCTAGCAGATGGAGACTTGTCTCAAGTAGCCTCCCCCAGGGCTCTGTTCTGGCTCCAACGCTATTTAATATTTACATCAATGACCTCCCAGAAACTTCTTCAAGGAAGTTCATCTACACTGATGACATCTGCTGTGCAACTCAGGCATCCAAGTTCGACATCCTCGAGGAAACACTCACGAAAGACAAGTCTCTGATATCTGATTACTGTAAAAAATGGCGACTAATCCCTAGCACTGCAAAAACGGAATCATCTGTTTTCCATCTACACCATGCCTCGGCCTCCCGTGAGCTTAATGTGCAGCTTGGCGATACGAGAATCCGGCATGAAGCCCAGCCAGTCTATCTTGGCGTTACTCTCGATCGCACTCTGTCATTTCACGAACATCTCATAAAAACTGCAGCAAAGGTGGGTGCGAGGAATAACATCATTGCAAGACTGGCCAGCTCCTCATGGGGCGCGAGCGCTTCCACACTACGATCATCATCTCTGGCATTATGCTATTCCACTGCAGTATACTGTGAATACTGTGCCCCAGTATGGTTCCATAGCCCCCATGTCCACTTGGTTGATTCCAAATTATATTCCTCCATGAGGATAATTTCTGGAACCATCCGTTTCACCCCGGTTCCATGGCTGCCAGTTCTTAGCAACATCGCCCCGCCAGATATTCGTCGGGATGCGGCATCATCTAAGTTCATTTCCCACGTCTACGCTCGACTGGACCTGCCAATATACGCAGATATCTTCGCCCACCCTGTCCAACGCTTGACGTCTCGTCATCCAATCTGGTCCCCTACGCCTACACTGAACTTCTCTGTGGCAGACTCTTGGAAACAGAGTTGGCAGTCAGCTGAGGTAAAGAACAAACACCTCATCACAGACCCCTGCAAGCGTCAGCCCGGCTTTGACCTAGCACGTTATGACTGGGCCCTCCTCAATCGCTATCGAACAGGCCATGGTCGGTGCGCCGCTATGTTCCATCGCTGGGGAGCCAGAGACGACCCAAACTGCCCCTGCGGCTACAGACAGACTATGACCCACATAGTCAACGACTGCCACCTCTCCAGATTCAAAGGAGATTCAAAGGATGTCAGATTCAAAGGATGTCAAGGAAACTTGACATCAGGCTCAACCTGACGCTGTTGACTGGCTATGGAAGAAAGGCAAACGCTAGAAGAAGAAGCTATTACGAATTGTGCTGCTATGAACATAGGTGTACACATATCTTTTTGGTTGGGTGTTATAGAGTCCTTGGGGTATATCCCTAGGAGAGGAATTCCTGGGTCATATGGAAGGTCCATGTTTAGCCTTGTAAGAGTACTCCAGACTGCTCTTCACAGAGGTTGGACCAATTTACATTCCCACCAGCAGTGCAGAAGGGTTCTTTTGTCCCACAGCCTCTCCAGCATTTGTTGCTTCTGTCCTTTTTGATATATGCCATTCTCACAGGGGTGAGGCAGTATCTCAATGTTGTCTTTATTTGCATTCTCTGACAATCATTGACCTGGAGCAATTTTTCATGTGTTTTTTAGCCTTTTGGATCTCTTCTGTAGTGAATGTTCTGTTCGTATCCTCTACCCATTTTTGGATGGGATCATTTGCTTTATTGTTGCTAAGTGTGCTGAGCTCTTTGTATATTTTGGTGATTAGTCTCTTGTCTGAGGTATGGCATATGAAGATCTTCTCCCATTGTGTGAGGGGTCTCTTTGTGTGGTAGTTTCTTTGGCTGTGCAGACGCTTTTCGATGTGATGTAGTCCCATTGGTTTGTTTCTGCTTTAGTCTTCCTTGCAATTGGGTTTGTTTCATCAAAGATATCCTTGAGGTTTAGGTGGGAAAGTGTTCCACCAATGTTTTCCTCTAAGTATTTGATAGTTTCTGGTCTAACATTGAGGTCCTTGATCCATTTGGAGTTGATTTTTGTTTCTGGTGAGATAAAATGGTTCAGTTTAATTCTTTTGCATGTTTCAACCCAGTTTTCCCAGCACCATTTATTGAAGAGAGATTCCTTTCTCCATTAAATACTTTTGGCCCCCTTATCAAAGATTAGATGTCCATAGGTGTTGGGATTAGGTCTGAGGTTTCAGTTCTATTCCACTGATCTGTGTGCCTGTTTTTGGCCTCTGTTTGCCAGCCCAAGAGTGGGTTATAAGACTCTTTTTTGGTGTCACCCTGACCACCCCTTGTTCACCCTCCTACTGACGGCCCAGTATCCTACCCTATCCAGAGAATCCCAGGTTGTAAGCTGCTTATTTTTGGAGCTCACGCCAGCTGTTATTTCCAAATCACCGTCTTGACTCTGTCCCCCTGTACTTAAATTCTACCTATATCTGAGAACATATCTGTCTCCTCTTAGCTCATTTCAACATAATCCTTTCAAGTTCACATTGAGTGTGGCAAGAATATTATTAACTCACTGCGTTAGTTTTCTAGCAAATAGATTAGCAGGTCAGGAGACAGCATAGTGATTATGGAAAAACTTTCATGCCTGAGGCTCTGAGGTCCCAGGTTCAATCCTCAAGGTCATCAGAAGCCAGAAATTGAGCCTTGCTCTGGTAAAATAAAACAAGCAAAAGTCAACTTGTGACCTAAAAGGGGAATGGCATTCTTTGGTTTTGTATTTTGTTAGTGATTTAATATTGATTTACAAAATTACAAGATAACAGGTGTACAGCTCTGCACCATTCCCACCACCAGTTCTGTGTCTCCAATTCCTCCATTGGAAGCTACAGTAGTTCTCCCAAGGTTTCACATATCGGTGAACTCTTATTTCTACAACTGTCTGTCTATATTTGTATAGATTTGCTTTTTTTTCCCCATGGTCCCATCTTCTTTTCCAAGTCACACTTATACCCATTACTACATCCAAATGTCCCTCCCTTTTCCTCTTCTCTCTCTGGTCCTGGTGAAGTTAGCATCCAGAGCCCCCTGTGGGTATGGAACAAAAATTTTATAGGGTGCAGAAGGTGGGAGTTCTTGCTTCTGTAATTGCTTCTCTGCTAGACATGGATGTTGGCAGGTCAATCCAGACCCCTGGCTTGTTTCTATCTTTTGCGAGGGGTAGGGCTCTGTAGAGGTGAGGTTCCAAGACACATTGGTGAGGTCTTCTGCCCAGGGAAGGGGAATGACATTCTTTTGAGATGTTAGTATTCGAAAAAATTATTAATAGGCTTCAGTTGAAGGAACAGACTCCATTTTCTGTTATAGATAGTTTCATAACAACTAATCTTATATAATATTAAACATGATATAAACATTTTTTTTGCCTCCAGGGTTATTGCTGGGGCTCAGTGCCTGCACCACAAATCCACTGCTCCTGGAGATCATTTTTATCCTTTTTGATATAAGATTTATACCAGGGGAGTCAGGCTGTAGTGCAGCGGGTTAAGCGCAGGTGGCGCAAAGCACAAGGACCGGCATAAGGATCCCGGTTCGAACCCCGGCTCCTCACCTGCAGGGGAGTCGCTTCACAGGCGGTGAAGCAGGTCTGCAGGTGTCTGTCTTTCTCTCCTCCTCTCTGTCTTCCCCTCCTCTCTCCATTTCTCTCTGTCCTATGCAACAACGATGACATCAATAACTACAACAATAAAACAACAAGGGCAACAAAAGGGAATAAATAAATGAAATTAATATTTAAAAAAAAGATTTATACCAAACAAATATCAAATATACTCATTTTTTGTATAAATATCTATTTGTATACTATTTGGCATTGTATAAGATAAATTATTACAGAAATACATATTATATCATGTAATATTTAGTATTATATAAGATTGGTTGGTATGAAAATAATAGAAAATTGATTCTTAGCATCTGTTGCTTCAACTGAGGCCTGTTAATAAATTTTTCAAATATTAACATCTCAAAAGAATGTCATCCCCCTTTCAGGTCACAAGATGATTCTTTTTTTTTTTTTGCTAGCAAATTAATGAGTTAATGCTACCAGTATGGTAAGAGCTACTTAATTGTCATAATTAATTGAAGCTAAACATAATCATTGCATTGATTTTCCATGGTTGTTTCTCATTTCCTGAATTTAATGATAAAAATTGAGCAATTTATAGGGTACCTCTCAGCAATTAGTTCCAATTAGTCAGATTTAAATTCTTCCATAAGTCACATACCTAATTTCTTTAGTTATATTTCTCCAGTGCAGTTGAGGAGAACTTAAAAATATATAATGATTAATTAAGAAAATTACATTTTAATTGCCTGATACACTTCTCAATAATATTAAGGTTGCCATTTATTATAAAATATTTGGTGAATACAGATTAGTATGTGCCCCAGTATGGTTCCGTAGCCCCCATGTCCACTTGGTCAATTCCAAATTATATTCCTCCATGAGGATAATTTCTGGAACCATCCATTCCACCCCGGTTCCATGGCTGCCAGTTCTTAGCAACATCGCCCTGCCAGATATTCGTCGGGATGGGGCATCATCTAAGTTCATTTCCCACGTCTACGCTTGACCAGACCTGCCAATATACGCGGACATCTTCGCCCACCCTGTCCAACGCTTGACGTCTCGTCATCCAATCTGGTCCCCTACGCCTACACTGAACTTCTCTGTGGCAGACTCTTGGAAACAGAGTTGGCAGTCAGCTGAGGTAAAGAACAAACACCTCATCACAGACCCCTGCAAGCGTCAACCCGGCTTTGACCTAGCACGTTATGATTGGGCCCTCCTCAATTGCTATCGAACAGACCATGGCCGGTGCGCCGCTATGTTCCACCGCTGGGGAGCCAGAGACGACCCGAACTGCCCCTGCGGCTCCAGACAGACTATGACCCACATAGTCAACGACTGCCACCTCTCCAGATTCAAAGGAGGTCTCGAAACTTTACATCAGGCTCAACCTGACACTGTTGACTGGCTACAGAAGAAGGGCAAACGCTAGAAGAAGAAGTATGTGAATCATAAAGGTTTTTGGGGTTGGTTTTTTTTTTGCCTCTAGTCACTAGGGCTAGTCTACCAGTAGTCCACCACTCCTAGACACTATTCCCCCCTCTTTTTTTCCATCTTATTCAATAGGACAGAGAGAAATTGAGAGGGGAAGGGGCTATAGGGAGAGAGAAAGATAGAAACCTGCAGACCTGCTTCACTGCTCGTGAAGCATCCCTGCTGCAGGTGAGAAGCAGAGCCTCTAACCCTGGTCCTCACGTGGGCCCTTGAACTTAGTACTATGTGTGCTTAACTGGGTGCGCCACCACCCAGTTTCTGAATCATAAAGTATTAAGAAAGTGCTCTCCAAACTAAGAAGTATAACTTGATCTTGACTCTTTCTTCCATATTGCCCTGGTGTTGTCATTGTTTAAAATTAGTGTTTGTATTATTATATCATTTCTCTTTATGATTTTGTAGGGCATATATACATTAAAATGCAAATGTTTAGTTAAAAAGTTTTAAAACATTCTTTATAAAAGGCATTCTTCTGAAATTCTTTTATTCAGAGTCATTTCTATGTTAACTAGTGTTAATACATGTAGTGCCAGTTGTTAATTTTCACTACTGTGTAGTATTCTCTCCTATTATTCCAAAATCTTTTAAGTATATAAAGTGCTATAGTAGTGCTATTCTCATTTTCCCTTCTTTTTCTTTTTTTAAAATTTTTATTGTCTTTATTTATTTATAGGATAGAGACAGCCAGAAATCGAAATGGAAGGAAATGATAGAGAGGGAGAGAGACAGAGAGACATCTGCAGCCCTACTTCACCACTCACAAAGCTTTCCCTCTGCAGGTGGGGACTGGGGGCTTGAACCCGGCTCCTTGCACATTGCAACATGTGTGCTCAACCAGATGCACCACCACCGGGCTCCTTTTCCTAATTTTTCTAATAGAAAAATGTAGCTAAGATTATTTTTGTCATATTCTCTGTGTGTACATATAGAAGATTCTTTAAGGTGTTAACAAGTAGAATTTTTGCACTGTTAGACTGCCATTATTTTATTTCATTTTTATTAATGATTTAATAGTGGTTTACAAGATTATAAAATTTGTGTTATGGTTCCGCACCAAACCCAACACCAAAGTTCTGTGTTAGATTATCTTTAAAATAACCAAGTAGTGCCAGTGTGTTTTTAAAGTTTTGATTTACAGTTCCACTGCTATCTATAGTTTTTCCCCTCATTCATATCCATGTCACCTGCCTATCTGGTTGTTTTATCAAACTAGGATTATCATAACAAAATAGCATATACTTAGTGGCTTAAACAGCAAAACTTTTATTTTAATACAACTCTCAAATTCCAATATCAGAGAACTGACATGGCTGGGCTCTAGTGGGGGCTCTCTTGTAGTTGCCTCTAGCTTTTTACTGTCTTTTCACATGGAGAGGTCACTGAGGTCTTCTTTCCTATGACTTTATTTATAAAATCACTAATCTTACCAGATTACAGCCATGCTCTTATAATTTCATGTAGTCATAATTACTGCCACACTCCCAACAATCACATTGGGATTAGGGCTTCAACAAATAAATGGGCAGGGGCCCCATTCATTCCATAGTACTGATGTGTACAAAGACGTCTTGTCCTTTCCCTTTAAATTTCCTGATGTGTAGTAGGATCAAGCATGTTTTTATACAGTTATTGCTCATTGAGGTTTCTGCTTTCTGTAAATGTTCCTTGATATTTTTCCTTGGTTTATTTGCTTTTACATAGATTAATATATATATACATATATATTATATGAATTACTTTAATTTCTTTTTTTTTAAGGGGGGGGAGTTGGGCGGTAGCGCAGCGGGTTAATTGCACATGGAGCGAAGTGCAAGGACCGGCATTAAGTATCCCAGTTTGAGACCCCAGCTCCCCACCTGCAGGGGAGTCGCTTCACAGGCGTTGAAGCAGGTCTGCAAGTATCTGTCCTTACTTTAATTTCTTAATGCATTTTGAATGCTGATTATTTGTTGTTCATATAGTATGTTTCTGATATTTACTTTTTTAATTCTTTATCATATTTTGAGGACCATATTTTGATGAGCACTTCTCTCTTATAATGATGCTAGGGGTTGAACGAGTGTCCTCAGGGATTCAAGTCCTGTGCTGTAACACTTGCAGGTAACTCCTCAATGCAGCTCGTTTTTATATAGTGATTATATAGTCAGTAAGTTCATCCTTTCTTCAGAAATGTATAACCAAGTCTGACTCCTTTCTCTTTCATATAAATTTCTGAATTCTAAAAGAAAAACTCTGCTAATATATTCATTGATTCTACAAACCAATCTAGAAAAAGTTGTATATTTTCACTGTTTTTTATTTTCTAACCATATATGTTTGTTTAGATGTTTTTAGTGATTTTTAACAAGCTGGGGGGGGGGGTAGGGGGCTGAGTGGTGGCATACCTGGTTGAGCTCCTGCTCTCTACCTGCAGGACAGACTCTTCAGGAGCAGTGAAGCAGGTCTTCAAGTGTCTGTATTTCTCTCTCTTTCCCTCCCCTCTCAATTTCTCTGTGTCCTATTGAATATAATAGAAAAGAAAAAAAAAGGAAAATGGCCCCTTGGTATAGTGGATGCATAGTGCTGACTCTGAGTCCCAGTGATAATCCTGGAAGCATTGAATGAATGAATGAATGAATGAATGAATGAATGAATGAATGAATGAATGAATGAATAAATAAACAAACAAACACATGGAACATGGAACTGGAGAGCTAGCTCACTGGGTAGAGTGCCTGCCTTACCATGCATACAATCTAGGTTTGAGCCCTAGCACCATTTGGAAATTACCGTGCAGTGGAGGAAGCTCTGCTGTTACTGTATTTCTTCCTCTCATGCCCTGTCTCTCTCTGTCCTTCTCAATGAAAGTGACCCAAGAGCAGTGAGATACACATGAGCAAGCCCTATGCTCTGAAATAAAAATAAAGGACTTAAGTGGATATTACCTGGCACACCCACACACAGATCTTCTCAGTAATTTGTCAGCTATCCCATCCATTCAGGAAATAGTTAAGGAACGCTCTGATCCTGATTTTGTAGTTAAATCATTATGTCTTTTTTTTTTTTTACCTCCAGGGTTATCGCTGTGACTTGGTGCTGGCACTACGGATCCACTGCTACTGGTGGCCTTCCCCCCCCCATTTTATTGGATAGGATAGAGAGAAATTGAGAGGATTGGGGAGACAGAGAGGGAGAGAGACAGAGAGACACCTGCAGACCTGCTTCACCACTCGTGAAGCAAGTGAAGAGTGAGGGCTTGAACCTGGATGCTTGTGTGGGTCCTTGTGCTTCATACTGTGTGCGCTAAACTGGCCACACTACCGCCTGGCCCCATTAAATCATTATGTCTTTAGGTTACATCTTTGAGCTTCAGTTTGCTCATCTAAAAAAGAACGTGAAAATTTATCCCTGGACTGTTTTAGTCTACTTTATATAAATTTTTTTTCACCACCAAGGTTATTGCTGGAGCTCAGTGTTGGTACAATTATACCAGTGTTCCCACTGAACATTCATTTGTTTACTTACAGAAAGAGGTAGGTAAGGACAGAATGGGAGAGAGAGGAGAAAAGATACTTGTAGCACTGCTCCACCTCTCATGAAACTCCCCCCATGTGGAAGGGGGAGGGAGGGAACTTGAACCTGGATCCTTACTCACAGTCAGTCACATGTGCTTTACCAGGTGTGCCACCTCCCAGCCCCCATTATATGAATCCTCTTAGAAATTTTATAGTGAAGAGACAAATTAACTGGGTCATGAAACTTTGAAGCAGTGCCTCCTGATTTAGCTTACTGGAACTAACAACTATCCCTCATGACAGTGGTTTACAAAAATTAACATTTCTTTTTGAAATTATTTCTTTATTGATTTAATAATGATTGACAAGACCATAGGATAAGAGGGGGTACAATTCCATACAGTTCCCACCACCTGAATTCTGTATCCCATCCCCTCCATTGGAAGCTTCCCTATACTTTATCCCACTGGAGTATGGACCCTGGATCATTATGGGGTGTAGAAGGTGGAAGGTCTGGCTTCTGTAATTGCTTCTTTACTGGACATGGAGGTTGACAGTTTGATCCATACTCTCAGCCTGCTTCTGTCTTTCCCTAGTGGGGCAGAGCTCTGGAGAGGAGGGGTTCCAGGACACAATGGTGATGTCATCTGCCCAGCGAAGTCAGATTGGTGTCATGGTAGCATCTGCAGTTTGGTGCCTGAAAAGCACTAAGATAAAGCAGAACAAGTTGTTTAATAATCAGGAACCTAAAGATAAGAATAGAGCAGATGGAATTTGGGGTCGTGTTGGAAGAAGCTAGGAAGTCTATTTTAGGTATATTCCAAGGGGCCCATGAGTTTACTAATTTTTGCCTGAGCCCAACAGCTACTATGCAGGTGAACTAAAGGTACTGTCTATGGAGATGGTGTCAGAGTTGGAAATAGGACTAGAAAATCAGAGAAGAGAGTAGCTTCCAACTATGGGAAAAGTATATAAATACCATTAACTATAAACACCATCAATCTGATCTGGGGCCCATATTCAGTGCAGGAGCCTATGTAACCTCTGCATCCCTGTAGCTCACATTTGTGGTCTTAGCTAGGAACATTCTGGGCTGAACTCATTTCAGAACCAGTCTTCCTCAAGTGACAGAATATGTTGACCCAGCCTCCCTTCCAAGAGTGGCGCAATCCCCACCATTGTTGTTTGTGGTGACTCAGTAAGTGCAGCAAGCAAGTAGGAAGACCTAAAAAAAGACACCTTAAAGTTCTTCACCTACTTCCTATTTCACTTCCCTCAATTACTCTAAGGCTAGCCTTGTCAGATAAAATAAGGACTACAAAAGCTGGATAAGGGCAAGAGACCACATACTTTAATGATGGCTCTTTTGGTCACTGCCAGGCCACCCCATCATCCAGGGCCCTAGTCAGGGAATCCAGGGATTCTCACATAGACATGTTGGGCCTAACAGAGCCCTCTCTTCACCATTGCTGGTCATCTCCATCAGGAACAACATCATGGACCCTTCTGTGAGCCTCTACAGGACCCCTCCCTCAATGTGGAAGAATTAACATTTCTTTCTTGCTCATATTAGAAGTCATTAGCTGCTAGACTGGCTCTGACTACTGTCATTCTGGTCAGTATTTTATCTTTTGGAATTGTACCATAGCACTTACTCTGCAAAATGTTTAAATCATTACTTTCTACTTAAGTTTTTGACATGAGATGTCAATAAAATTTAAAATTATTTTAACTGCAGTGTGTTTGTTCTGCTCATAAAGGCAATGTCTACTTATTAAAGGACAGTTGGAATCCATAAAATGTAACAAGATAGTGCAAGTAACCATAAATCAAATACCTAGATACAATTAATATTAATTTTTTGATATTTTTCCTTTTAGTTTTCACCTTTGTGTCAAGAATATATATATTTTTTAATAAAGTCAGAATTATGTTGTGCAAGTCATGCTATAATCTTATAACAAAACCTATCACCCTGTAATCACATATTTCTTTGCCATTTAATGGCTTTGCAAGCACAAATAGAAATAGCTGCATAATATCCCAGAATACACATGGCCTGTAACCTAGTTAACTTTCTCCATTTTCAACATGTTTCCTTTATACTGTCACTATAAGTAAGGCTGACTTTAGTATTATTATAAAGAAATTGAACTATTGATCATTTACAATATCTTTATGAAAGTGTAACAAAATTCTGCTTTTGGTCGAGTTTATGTAAATTTTCTATAGAAGTCTAAAGTTTCAGGGAGATAAATATACTTCAGGTTAAGTCACAGGACCATGAGTTGTCTGGTTGTTAAGAGCAAACTCTAGGGAGGGCCATTCTTTATTGACTAAAGATCAGTAGTTTAGTTGGAGGAGGTAGGTGGTTAAGTAGTGTAGGAAAGAGGTTTTTTGTCATGGAGTTCCATTTTATCCCAAGCACTGTACCTGTCTCTCAACTCTTTTTTTGTCTTCCTACTAGCACTCAGTCTTCTTTTTTAAAATTAAATTTATTGACAAAATAAAAAATAGAAAATATCGACAAAACCATAGGATAAGAGGGATAAAATTCCACACATTTCCCACCACCAGAATTCCATATCTCATCCCCTCCACTGGAAGATTTTCTATTCTTTATCTCTCTGGGAGCATGGACCCAGGGTCATTATGGGGTGCAGGTGGAAGGTCTGGCTTCTATAATTGCTTCTCTGCTGAACATGGGCATTGGAAGATCAATCCATACTCCCATCCTGTTTCTATCTTTCCCTAGTGGGGTAGGGCTTGGGAGAGATGAGGTTCCAGGGTACATGGGTGAGGTGGTCTGCTGGGGGTGGTCAGGTTGGCGTCATGGTAGCATCCGCAACTTGGTGTCTGAAAAGGCATTAAGATATAAAGCAGAACAAATTGTTTAATAATCTGGAAGCTAAAGTTAAGAATAGAATAGATGAGATTTGCGGTCTCCATTTTGGAAAAAGCTAGTAGGTCTATTTTAGGGATATTCCAAGGGGACTTTACTAATTTTTGCCTGAACCTGACAGCTAACATTACAGATGAACCAAAGATATTATCTGGGGAGATGGTGTCAGGGTTGAAAATAAGACTAGAAAGCTGGACCAGGGAAGAGAGAGCTTCCAAATTTGGGAAAAGTATATGAATACCATTAACTGTAAACCCCATGGATTTGATCTGGGGCCAATATTCAGTGCAGGAACCCGTGTAACCTCTGCATCCCTGTAGGTCTGAGTTCACATTCTGTGGTCACAGCTAGGAACATTCTAGGCTACTCAGTCTTCTTACTGCTTTGACATTTGCATTAATATTTGCACCACCTGATCAGCAAGTTACATACGTATTATCAACAGGCACTTGTTTATGACTTCTTCCATGCACCCCTTCTCAGTTTTACTTATTATACTTACACACATAAGCAGCTGAACTCTTTCTTTTTGAAGCCAGTATATCTATATAAAGCTAGTCTTATACTGTTATTTTTTCTTACTATTAAACTTTTTTCACAAATTATAATATACCACAAAATGATAAAAATAAATCACAAATAAGCAATATATATATTCTATTACAGGGGTTTCAAAATATCTTATTTTTTTTAAGGCCAAAGTAATGCCCTTCAAATACTGTTCAATAGGCTGACTCTATTTCTTAGCTGGTCTGTGGGATCTTTCATAATCTGACTACCTATTCTCTAGTTGTTTTTTTTTCCCAATCCATCCATCATTTTTAAAAACCATTTTATGGGGGCAAGGGTGGTAATGGTCTACAGTAGTTGACACATGGGTAGCATTTCTCATCTCACTATGAGGGGTGTCTGCAAAACAGTCTCACATCCAGTTTAGGTCCTTTTCCCAGCCATTTTCTCATCACACATTTCTTAGGCATGAGAGTTTTTTTTAACTGGGGGATTGATGTTTTACAGTAAATACAATAAATACAGTAAATACAATAGTTTGTACATGCAGAACATTTCCCAGTTTCCACATAACAATACAATCCCCACTAGGTCTTCTTCCATCATGTTGCAGGACCTGAACCTTCTCCCCCCACACCCACCCACCCCAGAGTCTTTTTTTTTTAATTTCTTTATTGGGGGGATTAATGTTTTATAGTTGACACTAAATACAATAGTTTGTACATGCATAACATTTCCCAGTTTTCCACATAACAATACAACCCCCACTAGGTCCTCTGCCATCCTTTTCTAGGACCTGAACCTCCCCCCTACCCCAGTCTTTTTTATTTATTTCTTTATTGGGGGATTAATGCTTTACAGTCGACAGTAAATACAATAGTTTGTACGTTCATAACATTTTTCAGTTTTCCACGTAACAATTCAACCCCCAGTAGGTCCTCTGTCATCCTTTTCCAGGACCTGTACTCTCCCCCCGACCCACGCACACCAGAGTCTTTTACTTTGGTGCAGTACACCAACTCCAGTCCAAGTTCTGCTTAGTGTTTTCTCTTCTGATCTTATTTTTCAACTTCTGCCTGTGAGTGAGATCATCCCATATTCATCCTTCTGTTTCTGACTTATTTCACTTCACATGATTTCTTCAAGCTCCATCCAAGATGGGCTGAAAATGGTGAAATCACCATTTTTTTTTTAAACATCTTACAGGCTTCATTGTCACCAGTGCAATAGATGCTTTGGTGGAAGCTTAACCTGTATCAATGTAGCCATATCTATTTCTGAACACCAAAATCAACAGTGCCCATTTTTATCTAGAATGAGGCTAGAAATCACCATTTTTAATAGCTGAGTAGTATTTCATTATATATATATCACAACTTTCTGAGCCACACATCTGTTGTTGGACTCCTGGGTTGATTCCAGGTTTTGGCATTTACAAATTGTGCTGCTATGAACATAGGTATAGGTATACACAGATATTTTTGGATGGGTGTGTTTGATTCCTTAGGCTATATCCCCAGGAGAGGAATTGCAGGATCTAAGGGTAGATCCATTTCTGCTCTCCACAGGGGTTAGAATAATTTACATTCCTACCAGTAGTGCAGGAGGATTCCTTTGTCCCCACAACCTCTCCAACATTTGTTGCTGCTACCTTTTTTTGATGTATGACATTCTCACAAGAGTGAAGTGGTGGTATCTCATTGTTGTCTTTATTTACATCTCTCTGACAATCAACTACTTGGAGAATTTTTTCACGTTTCTTGGCCTTTCGAATCTCTTCTGGGGTGAATATTCTGTCCATGTCCTCCCCCCATTTTTGGATGGGGTCACTTGTTTTCTTGTTGTTGAGTGTGGCAAGCTCTTTATATATTTTGATTATTTGCCTCTTGTCTGATATATGGCATATAAAGATCTTCTCCCATTCTCTGAGGGGTCTCTTGGTTTGGGTAGTGGTTTCTTTTGTTGTGCAGAAACTTTTTAATTTGATGTAGTCCCATTGGTTTATTCTTGCCTTAGTCTTCTTTGTAATTGGATTTGTTTCATTGAAGATATTTTTAAAATTTAGATGGAAAAGAGTGGCATGAGAATTTTTATGAAACTAAATGCAATACTGTTTCCCAAATTTACTCAGTTTTTCCACAATTCTATCCTTTGTATATGATCTTTCCTGTCATTTTACTCTAATTTCAATGGAGAAAATCCTATTCATAGACTGGGTCTCAGTGCCAATGTCTGCTTTATAAGCTTTCCTGACTTTGCCAGGCAGAGTTAGTCAATCCCTTCTTTGCAGTTCTTCAATCCATGTCTTGACTTCTGTTATTTCAGTTATAGCACCATATTGCAATTGATCATCTTGAATTCTTGTCTCCACCTAGGACTTGGGAACCCAGTTAAAATTAAATTTCAGCTAAACAACAAATAATTTTAGTAGAAATACACTATATTCAATATTTTGTGCATCCTATCACTAAACATATTTATTTGTTTTTTATTTGAAATTCAAACTTAACTGGACCCCCTGGATTTTTATTTGCTTAGTCTGACAACTCTTACCTCCATTGTAAATTCATAAGCAGTTTGAGAGTTGGACTAATTATTCTTCTTCGTGCCTTAAAGCACTTGGCTTATTTCCCACAGTTTTCAGTAAATGTGTTAGAATGAATGAATGATTAGATTGAAACACTTATGAGAGCGCTTTTTGAAATCTATGCAGCATTTGGTCAGCAAATACTGATTGAGTACTTATAGCATTGCATGCACTGTTTTAGTGACAGCACTAAAACACTTTTTTTAAATTTTTTTTTATTGGGGGATTAGTGTTTTACACTTGTCAGTAAATACAATAGCTTGTACATGTGTAACAACTCCCAGTTTTCCACATAACAATAAAACCCCCACTGGGTCCTCCACCAGTGATTTTTTTCTTACTACTGAACTTGTCTCTATTAAGAGGATATTCAGATATGTACTTTGCCTTTTGGAAAGCTTGAAAACAAGGACATGACAGCTGTTACAGAGACCATGTGTAGAACTAGATCTGCAGGACACAATGGAACAGTGGCCATAGAACTGGAGCGATACAGATGGAAAAGCCTTTTTTCCAAGAGCAGATCCTCATAATGACATCATTATAAGTTTACCCTTGAACAATATAAATTTGATCTGCAAAGGGCCACTTATACACAGATTTTTCTTGGAAACAGTAGATACAATTTTGATAAATATATCACAGCATTGTAAATGTGGTTTGTTTGTTTTTTTTATTATTCTTTTCCTTATGATCCTCTAGATGGCATTTTCTTTTCTCTGTTGCACTATTCTCAATGAAGTGTTTATTTCAGTGAATAGAACATGTAACCAATCATAGTTTAAAGTTTACTGGTATCTGGTATAATTCTCTTAAAAATTTTGAGATAGAATTGGTTTTCAATACTATGTTTTGGGTATACAGTTTCACACTATTTCAAGTGGACACCTCTGCCCAAGTTGGTTTATTATTTAAAAATTATTTATTTTTACTTACTTATTGGATAGAAATAGAGAGAAATCACAAGGGGAGGGGAGATAAAGAAGGAAAGAAGGAGACACTTGTAACACTGCTTCATCCCTCCTGAAGCTCCCCTACCCCACAGATAGGGCCTAGGGACTTGAACCTGGGTTCTTGCACATGTTGTGTACTCAAGTGGATGAGGCACTGGTTGGCTCCACTACTCAAGTTTTAATGACCTTTTAGCAACTCCTTTCAATCTCTATACATGTTCTTTCCCAACCATCCCAGTTCCTTCTGGTAGCTATCAACTTGTTTGAAGAATCTAAGAATTGTTTCTGTTTTCTTTGATCAATCTCTTTGTTTCTTTATATCCGACATGTATGTGAAGTTATATGGTACTGGTCTTTGTCTTTCTGATTTTTTTAGCTTACCACAATAATCTTAAATTCCATTCATGTTATTGCAAATAGGAAAAATTCCTCCTTTTTTGTAGTTGATAGTATTCCATTGAGTATATGTGTCACACTCTCTTTTTTGTCCTTGTTATTAATAGTATGTTATAAGATTGTAAGATTACAATGTATAGTTCTACAAAATACCCACCACCAAAGTTCTGTTTCCCCACTTTCCAAAGATAACCACCTAAGTTCTCATAAGTCTTGTAAGTTTGCTTGCTTCTGTTGTTTGTCTGTTTGTTTTTTATCAAGTTCATGTGAATCATATCTCTGGATTCCACATATGAGTGAAACTATCTGGTAGTTGTCTTTCATCTCTTACTTTGCTATTCATAATCACCTCCAGACCACCCATTTCATCCCAAAGGACATAATATCATACTTTTTTATTGTAGAATTGTATTCCATGGAATATAGATCCTATAATTTCTTTAGCTAGTTATCTGTCAATGGGCATTAAGGTTGCTTCTACTCTTTGGCTATTGTGAATAATGACCCTATGAACATAGGGGTGTATGTGTCACTTCTGATTAATGTTTGAGCTTGAGCATCCACTGGATAAATGCCTAAGAGTGGTATTGCTTGATCATAAGGTACTTCCATTTTTATTCGTTTAAAGACTGACCATACAGTCTTCCAAACAAGCTGTACTAATATGCATTCTTATCGGCAACTGTACTACATTTTCTTTATCCATTTAGCTCTCAGTGGACATTTAGGTTGTCTCCTTATCTTGGCTATTATGGATAATGCTGTCATGAACATAGAGGTGAATATATTGTTTCATATTAGTGTTTTCATATTTTTCAGATAGATAGATTTCTAGAAGTGAAATTACTGGGTCACATGATATTTCCATATTTTTAGTAATCCACTTCTGTTTTCCATAGAGAGGGAGGATAGGTGCCTTCAGCACTGCTTCACCTCTCATTAAGCTGTAAAACTTCCCCCTATTGTAGGTAGTGACCAGGGACTTGAGCCCAGGTCCTTGTGCACTGTAACATGTGTGACTTATTGGGTGTATCACTGCCCAGCCTCCCCTGTCCCCACTGACCATTTCTCATTGGATTTCTTGTTTTTGTTTTTGGTTGTATGAGTTCTTTATATGTTTTATATTCTTTTTTTATTTCTTTATTGGGGAATTAATGTTTTACATTCAACAGTAAAGACAATAGTTTGTACATGCATAGCATTCTCCAGTTTCCCATATAAAATACAACCCAAGCTTTGTGTGAGGCAATAGTTTAGAATGGGGGTAGATAAAATTGTCCTAATGAAATTACTGGCTCTGACCTTATGAAATGTGCAGACTAGCATGGACCTAAACTTTCAAGTTGAGCAAGGTACTATAAAGCATATATAAAGATCTTTTGGACTAAAAATACCAAGGGAACTAATAAAAATATAAATTCTGTATGGGACATATTGGACGGCTACAGAGAGATGGCATTTGAGCTGGATTTTAAGAATATATAAGATATAAAGTACTGGGGCCGGATGGTGGCGCACTTGGTTGAGTTCACATGTTACAATATACAAGGACCAGTGTTCAAGCCCCTGGTCCCCACCTGCAGAGGGAAGGCTTTAAGAGTGGTGAAGCAGAGCTGCTGGTGTCTCTTTGTCTCTCTCCCTTTCTATCTCTCCCTTCCCTCTAGATTTCTGGCTGTCTCTATCAAATAAATAAAGATTATTAAAAAATTTTCAAAAGGTGGGAGTCGGGCTGTAGCGCAGCGGGTTAAGCGCAGGTGGCGCTAAGCTCAAGGACCGGCATCAGGATCCCGGTTCGAACCCCCGGCTTCACAGGCGGTGAAGCAGGTCTGCAGGTATCTGTCTTTCTCTCCCCCTCTCTGTCTTCCCCTCCTCTCTCCATTTCTCTCTGTCCTATCCAACAACGATGACATCAATAATAACTACAACAATAAAAAACAACAAGGGCAACAAAAGGGAATAAATAAATAAAATAAAAATTTTTCAAAAGGTATAAAGTACTTACTGACAAAGTGGAATCCTAGCATTCAGATCACGCCTTAAACTAGAAGGGAAAGTAGTGTGCCAAATTCCAATGTGAAGGACTGAAGAATGTATCTTTGGACACACAGCATGTCTGTATTTCCCAACATTCTCTGCAGTTACATATAGTCATGTGACTAAGTTCTGACTGAACCTGGCAATTGGTGCTCTCCATTTTTAGGCTTGGTCCAGGAAAAGCCCCTCTTGGATTAACATGATTCATTCCCTTATCTGTCATTGCTGGGACAATGGTCTAGGAGAGGTCAGTACTCTGAGGATGTAAGGGAAAACAAAGCCACAAAGTACAGGGAATCTGGATCTCTATTTCAGTCGTCTAACCAGAGCAGTGCTTAGCTTTGACTTATGGTGGCACTAGGTATTAAACCTGGGACCTCCAGTGCCTCAGGCATAAAAGTCTGTTGCATAAACCACTGTGATATTTCCCCAGCCAATCTGATTTCTGAATCACATCATGGATGTCTGCCCACTAGCTATAAGCATCTGCACTGTACTTTGTATGAGTGAGAAATAAATATTTTATTGGATTAAACTGCTAGGATTAGAGAGTTTGTCATAGCAGCTAGGATTTTTTTTTTACTCTAATCATTAATTTACAAATTAAGGTTTTTGTCTCCCTATTGCCTTGTGGATGGAGGGATTACGAGGTAAAGGGAGAAAACATAAAACTATTTTATGAAGAAAATTTGGGAAGGCACACATGTTGGTTAATGTGTGTTGTGTGTGTATCATGTAGTTGACATGTACATAGGGAAGGAAAAGAGGTAAACAGTGAAAGAAAAGAAATAAAAAGGATCTAGAGCTGGGCTTGACTAACTATTTCCTTGAGGAAAATCCAGTTTCCCATCTGGTTTTGTCAATCAAATGTTATCAAAACATATCCATGTTCACTCATTTATGTCTTATCTGTAGTTACTTTGGCACTACAGTGGTGGAATTAAGTAGTAGTAAGGGAGACCCTATGATCCACAAAGCTGGAAATATTTACCCTCCAGTTTTCTGTAGGAAAAGTTTGCTGACGTATTATCTTTAAAAAGTTGTGTAGGGCCTGAAGAATAGCTCACTTGGACAGTGTGCCGCTTTGGCATGTGTATGACCCAGGTTTGAACCCGGCCCCCACTTCATTGAAGGAAGTTTTGTTATGGTGGTGTCTTACACTCTCTCACACTCTCTCTCGCAAATAAATAAATCATATATTTTTTATTTCATTTTATGTATTATTGAATAGAGACAGAGAGAAGTTGAGAGGGGAGGGGGAGACAGAGGGAGAGAGAGAGACGGAGAGACACCTATAGCACTGCTTCACCATTCGTGAAGCTTTCCCTTTGCAGTTGCAAATCAGGGCCTTGAAGCTGCATTCTTACGCACTATAATGTGTACATTTAGCCAGGTGTGCCACCCCTGGCTCCGGAAATAAATAAATCTTTAAAAAATAAAAGGTGTGTATATATTCTCATTTTTGTAGTTATATGAAATTATATATAGACATACAGAAATACATTTAGATAAAAATTAAAGAAAAAATACAGCATGTCTTTTCTTTGTAATATAGTGTGTTTAAACTTTATCCACTTCATAGAAGTTGCTTCTTTGTAAACACTTGTACTTTTCTTCAGTGACTCATGCTATTGTGCATGTGTCACAAGATCTCTGTGTTGTCTTTGCATGACATGCACAGAACTACAGTTGTTAGCCTTGCCAGCCCTTTGCTCACTTTCTTACATCTCAAGCTTACAACACGTGCTCTGCTACCAAATTCACACCAACTTAGGCAATCAGGCTTTCCCATGGAAGAATCTCCTATCAGCAAATACTTGCCAGGGACTCACCAAATGGGTAATTTTCCTCCTAACATTCTTCCTTCAAGTAGCTTCAAAAGCAACTGTCCTAACTGGCAACTCAGGGGAGAGGATCTAAAGAAAGATTGACAACCAGGGCTGTGTGCACCCTGTAGAGCACACACATTACCACGGGCAAGGACCCAGGTACAAGCCCCTGCTCCCAACCTGCAGGGGGACGGAGGGCTTTACAAGCTATGAAGCAGTACTGCAGGTGTATCTTTCTCTCTTCCTCTCTAGGTCCCCTTACCCTCTCATTTTCTCTCTGTACCTATTAGAAAGAAAGAAAGAAAGAAAGAAAGAAAGAAAGAAAGAAAGGAAGGAAGGAAGGAAGGAAGGAAGGAAGGAAGGAAGGAAAGAAAGGGAAATAAAGAAAGAGCATTGGCAGGCACAGAGCCCAGCGATACACTGGGGGCATTAATTAATTAATTGATAAATTAACTTTTAAAAAGGCTAACCATTCTCTAAGGCCCTAGAACTATCGAAGTTGGTATATTACATATCTCAGCCTAGGAACTTCTTATTTCAGATGCGTTGTGTGGACCAGGGAAGCTAAGTAAAAGACTAAGTAGACATTTTTCTTCATCTCAGTGTAAGCTAATAAGGAGCCTGCTGGATACAATCTCTATGAACAAAGACTGGAAAATTGTCTGAAATATGAGCTGCACAGGCTCATCTGTTCTGAGAGTGAGAGAGAATTGGGAAGTGGGGAGAAGAGAAGACAAAGATGGATACTGCCTTTGGTGAAAGCAGGCTGCCTTTCCCATCTCCTAGTTCTCTCAGCAGTTCCTTTCAGGATCGTGCATGTCTGCACTTTTTTATTGGAAGGGTAGACAGCACATAACTAAGATTGCCCTCTTTCTCTCTCTCACACACATACACACACCATTCGAACACTCTGCAGCACTGTCTTCAATCCCTAAGACCATCTCTTTTCACCTTCAATCACATGCTAAACTCATTCAGCTGCTGAAGACAAACTTAAGAGTCTCGTTTTTCAGCTAGGAAATGTTCAGCCTTTACAGAAAGAACATTATTCCTTGGGAGTCGGGCGGTAGCACAGCAGGTTAAGCGTATGTGGCGCAAAGCACAAGGACTGGCATAAGGATCCTGGTTCGAGCCTCCGGCTCCCCACCTGCAGGGGAATCGCTTCACAAGCGGTGAAGCAGGTCCGCAGGTGTCTGTTTTTCTCGCTCCCTCTCTGTCTTCCCCTCCTCTCTCCATTTCTCTCTGTCCTATCCAACAAGGACAACATCAATAACTACAACGATAAAAAACAAAAAGGGAATAAAGAAAGAACATTATTCCTACAGATCTCCAGTTTTAATTTCCATTGTTTTTACCATAATGTTATGTAATATGTGCAAACATAACAGTTGAATAAATCTTGTTTGTTAATGCTTTCAGAGAGCCAAAGCTTCTTGTAAGGATTTCAGTGATTAAGCTTGTTTTCTCTATACAAAAGTCTTACGATGTGAAAACTGTTATTATCCCTGGTTGATAGAAGCCAGTTTTCAAACATTCACAACCATTGCAGATCCATGAACTTTGCCAGTATTCTTCTCATAAATGTTTGTTTTTTTCTGACAAACAAGGATAACTGGAAAAGAAATTTCAATATTACATATGAAAAGTAAGCTTAAACCAATGCACATTGTATATGTACTCTCACATATGTGTGTGTATGCACATGGAGGGTGCAAAAGAGACAGTGTTGTGACACTGTGTCATTTCTGTATTCCAAGTTTTGTTCCTAGTAGTTTTTGTTTGTGGTTACAAACAATTCCCAAACCTTGATGGTTTGCAATCATGAATACTTCTTTCTCAGTCTTGTTGCATATTGGAAGCCACAAGTGAGTTGCGAGTGGTTTCATGGACTGGTTTTGCTCAACTCTAATGGGTTCTGCTTTGCTCTCCTTTGCTTTGTTTTACCTTCTCCTTCCAGCACACATGCTTAATATAGAGTACTCCAGGTAGAATCTGTCCACTTCTGGCAGAGAGGAAGAGGAAGGGCAAAGTCAAATCACACAAACATTGAAACCTTTACTTGGGCTTATTCTACATCACAATAATTCATATTCATTTGGCTGAATGTTATATGGACAATTTCAGAATCAGTGGACCAGAAAGGTGTAGTCCTCTTACAGGGAAGCTAAAGAGTAAAGATTTGTGAACAGTGAAACAATAAACCACATATCTTTATGTGTTTATAGATTGCAAGACCAAATCCCGTTATCGAGTGTCCCCCTACATACACAGCTAACTATCTTAGGCTGTTGTCACAGTTCAAGCTGATTGACCAAGAGAGCTACTTCATACAAGAAAAGCTTCTCAGGAATACCGCTTTTTACTTTCCATTTCATTGTGAATATTTGTGCATTATCAGTAGGCCATTTTGAAAAAGCATCACAAGACTCAAGTATTTGTTTAAACAAAGCACTTTTTCGCTCTTGTCCTGGCACGGCTCATTCTGCACAGACTTTAGCTAGGGGGGAAGGGGCTCTTAACCATAGGGTTTTTAGGGTGCATTCAGAAAAAATCATATACTTTCACTTCTCTTTTTGTTACCTTAATTACGTTCCTATTTGCATTCCAAGTGCCACTTTATTGAAATCTGATTTAAATTCAGATTATGGTCTCTGAGTGGGAAGACACTGCTAACCTGTGCTGATTGTCATAAATGGCCCTTACAGAAATTTGTTGCTTCTGTTGTGTTGCCTGAAAAAATGTGAATGTCCCTTTTGATCCACAGAGGACAAATAAGACTGAAATGCTTATGGCAGTAGGAAGCCAACATTCTAAAGAATATGATTTAGGTAAAGCTCATTTATTTGTGCACTACATCACCAGCACTGGATCAATTTGATGTTAATGTTTAATTTAGAATGGCCATTTTTTGCTAAGCGAACAAAGTCCTGCTGCTCACTTTTTGGATAATTCCACTTGTCACACGTTTCCCTTTCATTGGAATCTTTAAGGTACTTTATCTCCACCTACCCCACCTGTGCCCCTTTTTTTGTATTGTCAGAATCATTTGCTCCAAGAGGACATGTGACAGTCTTCTAAAAGAGGGTTTTCATTTTTGTGTCCTGGCTGTTATTTTCCAACTTTGGAGCTTCAGCCTTAGTTTCTATGGACTTCCGGGAGCTCCACATCACTACATTGGAACAGCTAACAGTGAAGTATTACATAGATAGTGCAAATAGGATGTTGGCATTTCACTGTGGGTGGACATATCTGGCCAGATAATGGGACAGGGGATAATGGGGCTCAAGAAGTGCTACCTAAAACAGGGCACCTTGGCGTACTGAGTATTTTAGGCCCACAAAGTTGAGAAATGGCAGAACTCTCTGACTTTCCTTTGAAACAGGTATTAGCTCCTCCTGAGAGAAGTACCCTGCCTTTACCTGAAGGAAAGAAGCATCCTTTTTTTTTTTTTCTTTTTTGCCATCACTGGGACTATGCACCTGTAGAGTTTAACCACTTTGGCCTGACATTTTTAGACATAGAAACAGAGCAAAGGAGAGACACCAGACACTAGAGCTTCCCTTGGGGTTGTTGTACTCCTTTGTACTGCTAGGCTCCCGTGCACACACACATAGCAAGGCACATAGCCTATCTCCCAGGTTAAGAGACTCTTCTGGCCCCTAAAATACCTTACATATATGCTGATCTAGATGACATGTTCCCAATTCTGACAACAGTATCATCATTTGCTACTGTGATGAACAAAATGATAGGACTTTTTTTTTATCCCTCAAAACTGTCTGCTTGTTGAAATGACCCAAGAGTTTCAAATGCTATTGATGCCAGTGTCTCATCCTCCAGAGAATGTGATTCAGTTGCTGTGGGTATGACTAGGACTTAAGTATGATTAGGTGGAGAAAGGGCAGGTGATAAGAGAGTGGTGACTCAAAGATAGCAAAGAAATAATTTTAAAATGCTTGTATTTTAATGTTTCCATGCCTAAGATGCTTCTAGATATGACCCCTAGAGATAGGAGAGAGAAGGAATAATAACAGCTTATAGAGGCTTGAGGGATTTCATTGACCTTGTGATACCCAGGAAACCACATTAGTGAGTGATGCAGTTTTGTGAGTTAATTTCCAAGAAGCAAATGTTCACAAAGGTTTTATAGGTCCCAATATGACAATATCTTCTCCAGTCTCTTCTCTGTTCTCCATCTCTTCCCCGGTCACCATGACGACCCACATCGGCATTAACCACAAAACCTGGAAGAGACACTTGATATTTTACCTCCTCTCCTTTTTTAGACATTTTGTGGAGTGATTCATATTTCAGAATTTCCTAGGATAGGTAAAAAGGAAACTCTCAAGCTCCAGACTGATATACTTCAGATTGTAGGGAAGATCAGATCAGTATCACAGAGCCAGTGAATTCTAGCACTAAGTATGCCAGAACAAATACCAGCCTGTACTTAAGGAAGAAATCACAAGACTGCTTGGCTTTGGGGAAGGAATATCAGAGACCTTATTTGAATTCAAGAAAGAAAGAGTTGAGTTTTCCACCTAAATTCATGCTAGTTTTATTTTCACACCAGGCTTCTCTATGAGTAGTGCAAAGTGTCTTTAGCCTAGTCCTCAGCAACCTTAACTTGTTAATATTCTTTCACATTTACTTATAAGAAAGTGTGTCTAAGCTGGCAGCTAGTAATTTTCTCCCCAAGGCAGCTACATGGTGACCAATCAGCCGTTGCTGTTTAACAAACAAGCCCAAAGCTCAGTGGCTTACAAATGTAAGCATTTATTAACACTCTACTAGGTCTGAGAATTGTCTGGAATGGCTCTGCCTTGGACTTTGGGTCTGAAGTTGAGTTGCAGTGACTCTGTGCCACCTTCCTTTCATTTATGCACTTTGAGAGATGTGTCCTTCTAGCAACGATGACAGCATACAAGAAAGAAAAGCAATAAAGTGTGATTTCTGTTATTGCTAAGACAAACGCACTATCACTTTCTCCCATGACCAAAAGCAATTCACATGGGCCAGCTCAATATGAAAGCAGCAGGAAAAAAAAATAGTCTACAAAGCGATCTGAAATTCAAGGTCACATGACAGAACATGACATCAGAGAGGTAAAGAATGGGAACAATAGTCTGTCACAACTGGTAAAGTCCAGATTAAAAGGCAGAGGGTGGCAAACTGTAATGAGACAGAGAGTCTAAGGAAAAAATAATGACTTTTAGACGAAAATAAAAGAAAGAGTGAATATGTCAGGCTCTGTTAGCTATGTAGTCTCTGCCACAACTGTTCAAAAAAGCACTCAAAGACAATATATAAATGAATAGGTGTGACTGCATCCTACTGAAATTTAATTTATCAGCTCTGAAATTTGAAGTTCATGAAATTTCTGTGTCTCAAAATATTCTTCTTTTGATTTTTTTCAACCATTTAAAGTGTAAAACCCAGTATTAGTTCACAGGCTATAAAACAAACAAACAAACAAGCAAACCCATGAGCCAAAGCTTGCCCATCCCTGCTGCTCATTTGTCTATTTCCTCACAAGGCTCACCTGCCATGCTAAAGCAGATTTGTAACCCATTCTCTTAAGTGATGTCTTTACACTGGCATTTGTTCTTGCCTGCCTTCAGATTTCTTCCCCCCCTTTTCCTCTTTAGCAAACTTCTAGTCTTTCCACTCCACTGAATGCTTTTAAAATTGTTTTGTTTATTTAGTATTGGATAGAGATAGAAACTGAGAAGGGAGGGGGTGATAGAGAAGCAGAGAGATACCTGAAGACCTGCTTCACCACGCGTGAAGCTTTCCTCCTACAGGTGGGGACCAGGGGCTTGAACCCAAGTCCTTGTGCTCTGTAATGTGTGCACTTAACCAGGTGTGCCACCACCTGGCCCCCATTGAGTGCTTTTACATCTTCCATGCCTTCCCAGATTCCATGGGTCTGAGGCAGCTCATCCCCTGCACCTCCACTGTGTTATGCACATACACGTGTCTGGGTACTTTAGCTGTTGCTTCGTGCACTGTGAACATTTAATCGGCTTAGCTTAAATGTTTACCAATAAGTGTTTGTTTCCTCACATGTCATAGATCCTGGAATTGGTTGAGCATCTCTTCTTTTTTTCATTCAATCATTTAAGGACACAGACTTGCTATTTTGTGACTCAGGCTTCCAGGAGATCCTATTAATATTTTCTGTTCTTCAGTCAAAGGAACGAGAGCAAGGACTGTGAGGGGGAAAGGGTTTGATGGAGCACATCCCTTCTTCTCCTGTTCATTTGCAAGAGCCCCAATCCTTTGTCCACATGTAGCAGCAAAGGAAGCTAGGAATGAAGTTGGATGAATGAATGAACAAATGAGATGTGAGAATGGGAAAACATCATTCATCTAGAACCATGAACACATTGTTCATAGTGGATTACTAAAACATTAATGCCCGCTGAATTTGTTGACAAGCAGCTAAATTAAATTTCATTTCCTCTCCTCCCCTTTTTTGAGAATTGCTGTAGGTCTTTTCCAGAATAAGTCCTTTTCTATGTCATATTTCTTTCACCAGATAAGAGCACAGTTATTTTAGGGGTGGAGGTGTTACTCAACAGCTAGAGCATATATGTGCCTTATGTGTGAAGGCCTGGCTTTGGTCCCTGCCATCACATACAACAGAGCGATTTCCTTGTCTCTCTCTTTCTCTGGACCTCCCTCACACACAATAAAAATGTCCTAAGCACTTATTTACCTTATTTTTGTCTTAATTTTTCCCTTTCTCTGACAGTGTGTTCACTCTTTACAGGCACCATAAAGGAGTTACAGATACAAAGCATTTTTACCAGGAGGCTTCCTATCCACTCTCCCACAACCCCCTGACACTGCTGCCCTGAGAATGGTTTTGCCTCTCCAGCCCATCTGCACTTGCTCTTGGCTGAAATAGAATTAATGACATTCATTGTTTGCCTCTTTGTCTCACACAGCTCCAAGGTGTACAGCAGCTACTGCTTTCAGCCATTCCTACTGAGCGAAAACAACAGCGTTTCCTGTTGATAGAGCTCCTTTGCTCTGAATCAAAGGAAGCATGTTAAACCTGTGAAGTCCTTTTTAATGCTGTCTCTGGGGACTTTGGATTTTTTGATCATACATACACTTGCTAGGATTAAATTCAGCATGAGTCTTAAGGGTGTATTTTAGGAGAGGTTACTAAGTACGGAGAGTGCAAAAAAAAAAAAAAAGAGGAATAACAAAACGAGTTGAGTTCTCTTCTGCTTCTGTGAGGATTCCATTCCACTCCCCACTGCCCAGGTCACCCAGCCCACAGGCTACTGGACATCCAGTAGCTAGGACTTATGTGTCTTTGTTGACCTGTGACTGACAGGGAAAATTCCAGAAAGCAGTACCTTCTCCTTTCCTAGATTTGACATTTCTGTTTTACAGTTATTCTTTCTCTCTTTGCACCTAAAACTGTCAGTTCTGTTATGCTTTCTTTTCTTCAGTCCCATGCCACTTAAAGTTCATAGGAGAGCGAAGGTATATATATATATGGAAAGAGAGACAGAGAAAGAGAAGTCAGAACCCCACAGGCAATGTTAGGGATCAAAGAAAGACTTGGCCATGGAAGTCCTGTGCTCTATCATCTGAGCTATTTCCCCAGCTGCAGAAATCTGTGTTTTAACCCTTCCTATAATTCTGATTGCAGCTATTACTGTACTGCTTAATGACACTTAAGGTTTATTGCAAATAAGGTTCAACTGTGTGTGTCCTTGATCATGTGCTTTGAATGGTAGGTTATTTTTCTCTTTTTTTCTTGTAATTCTTTATTTGTGATTAACAGTGGTTTACAAGATTGGAAAATTACAGAATATAGTTCCACACAACTGTGGGTGGTAGGCTCTAACATCCTTCACATTGGGATCATATGAGGATACTTTATAATGCATATATGCTTGTCCATCCATAGACTATAATTTATTTGGTCTTGGGTATGGGTTAGCCTTTGGATTTTTTTTTCAGGGAGATGAGCGTTTATTGAGGCAAAAAAGGAATAGGAAGGAGAGGAAAGGATGTCGGGCGGTAGCGCAGCAGGTTAAGTGTAGGTGGCGCAAAGCGCAAAGACCGGCCTAAGGATCCTGGTTCGAGCCCCTGGCTCCCCACCTGCAGGGAAGTTGCTTCACAGGCAGTGAAGCAGGTCTGCAGCTGTCTGTCTTTCTCTCCTCCTCTCTGTCTTCCCCTCCTCTCTCCATTTCTCTCTGTCCTATCCAACAACGATGACATAAAAAACAACAACAACAATAATAACTACAACAATAAAAAACAAGGGCAACAAAAGGGAGTAAATAAATACATTTTTTAAAAAAGGAGAGGAAAACACATGCTTTAGAAGCATATAGACCCCCCCATAGGACTGGAATGTTTTTTAAATTCCCATGAACAGATGGGAAACACAAAGTAACACTTGGACTGGGTTTGTTACATTGCACCAAAGCAAAGGACTCTGGGGGAGGGCAGGGGAGGGGTTTTGGGATCACAATGAATTTTTAGTGGAAAAAGACCTAAATTGGGGGTGAGAGTATTTTGCAGATACCCATGTTGTTGGTACGCTTTTAAAAACCTCTTCTGTTTCATTTGGTTAATTCCCCCCTGCTTAACACTATTCTATTTACATAACCACTTCATTCTATTTACATAACAGCTGTTAACAAGCACCGCCCTCCCTCCAGGGCATTGGTTCAATCCCCACTGGTTCATGATATGTTTTTGCTCTGCCCCCTCTCCTTGTCACACTCTGATTTTCACCAGTCACTTTTCTCTCTGCCCTCTTATGTCACATCCTGTTCACGCCCTACTTGGGAAGTATATATAAAGACAACATTGTTCGTTTTAGTTTAGTTTAGCTTAGCTCGGCTTAGACTGTGCTGCGTCCTGCATGAATAAAGAGATACTGTGTACAGCTCAACCACGAGTCACTGGTCGTCTATTACCCGCCCGTGAAGCCAGCCCGGCGAAAACAACACCATGTGTCAACAACTGTACTGTAAACTATTAACCCCCCCCCCAATAATAGAAACATCCCAAGGTGAGTCTAACCTGTAGACATACTGAATAGACACTGTACTCCAGCTCAAACATGGCAGAAAAGTATCTTGATGCTACGGAGGATGATGGTTTATTTCATTCCAGGATAAATTTGTCTGTGCTTTGATTGATATATGATTTGTTGAATTACCTTTGGGAAATCTCAGGGTCTGAATAGTATTAACTCATACATCACCTCTGTGACACTGAAAAGAGCGGCATATAACTGTATATAACAAGCTTGCTTTGCATAAAGCAAAATATAGTTATTTATTCTTGAAATATCTACACACAGAGATCAATCCCACACGTCTATCTGTGATACTGAAAGTTCGTGTTGCCATGTGCCCAATATCCTTTACATTAGTTGATAAAATCCTATCAATGGGGAGTTGATCCAGTCCAATCATGAAGTCCCAGTAAAGCCCTGATAAAAGTAGGGGAAAACAAAACAGCTACTCTATGTTGTATTGTATTGCACCAAAAGAACTCAGTTTGGAGGAGTGTTCAGGTTCTGGAACATGATACTGGAGGAGGACCTAGGTGGGGGGTTAGAGTGTTATGTGGAAAACAGAAAATGATGGTGGCACACCTGGTTGAGAGCACACGTTATAGCATGCAAGGACCCAGGTTCAAGCCCCTGGTCCCCACCTGCAGGAGGAAAGCTTTCCAAGTGGTGAAGCAGGGCTGCAGGTGTCTCTGACTTTCTCTCCTCCTCTGTATCTCCCCCTACTCTCTTGATTTCTGACTGTCTCTATTTGATAAATAAAGATAATAAAACATTTTTTAAAAATTAAGACAATTAAAAAAAAAGAAAACAGAAATGATACACGTGTACAAACTGATATATTTTCCTGTAGACCATAAATCAATACTCAGTAAAGAAAACAATTTTGAGTATAAACCAAAACAAACAAACAACAAAAAGTTACACCAATGTAACAAAGTACTAAAATCAGCAAGTGTAGAACATCTAAAAATAGGGAGTCAGGCGGTAACGCAGCGGGTTAAGTGCACGTGGCACAAACGCAAGGACCTACACAAGGATCCCAGTTTGAGCCCTGGCTCCCCACCTGTAGGGGAGTCGCTTTACAGGTGGTAAAGCAGGTCTGCAGGTGTCTATCTTTCTCTCCTCCTCTCTGTCTTCCCCTCTTCTCTCCATTTCTCTCTGTCCTATCCAACAACAACAACATCAATAACAATAATAGCTACAACAATAAAAAGCAAGGGCAACAAAAGGAAAAATAAATATTAAAAAATCAAAAAATAAAAAAGAGCATCTAAAAATAATGATAATGTTGATTTGACATACAGACTATGATCACTATAATATATGATCACTTCTAGATTATAAGCCATTTACCAAATAAGAAAAAATTTTATATGAGTTAAGCAGGCAACTCAAGGAATATGGTTAGAATTGAGCTTTTTAGTAGGGAAATCAATGTAATATATACATATATTGATTTTCAGTGATACCTAAAACTTATTGTAATGCTATAATGCAATGTGACTTTGACAAAAATAGAAGCAAATAATATAAACCAAAGGCAAAGAAGAGATTAATATAGAAAAGACAGTAAGAAATGAAAATACAGAAAAATAAGGTTTGCTGAAATATTTTGGGGTGGTGTGAAGCTGTACAAACAAGCTGTCTTATAACATATTTCCTTAGTAAAAATTAAATTAAGGGGGCTGGGTGGTAGCGCAGCGGCTTAAGCACACATGGCGCAAAGCGCAAGGACTGGTGCAAGGATCCCTGTCCAAGGCCCAGCTCCCCACCAGCAAGAGGGTATCGCTTCACAAGTGGTGAAGCAGGTCTGCAGGTGTCTATCTTTCTCTCCCCCTCTCTGTCTTCCCCTCCTCTCTGATTTCTCTCTGTCCTATCCAACAACAATAATAACAACAACAATGGGAAAAATGACCTTCAGGGGCAGTGGATTCATAGTGTAGGCGCTGAGCCCCAGTGATAACCATGGAGACAAATAAATAAATAAATAAATAAATGACTTTAAAAAATGAGAAGAAATGGAGCAGAGTAGTGGTGCACCTGGTTGAGTGCACATGTTACCATGTGCAAAGACCTGGGGTCAAGCCCCCAGTCCCCACCTGCAGGGAGGAAAGCTTCACAAGTGGTGAAGCAGGGCTGCAAATGTCTTTCTGTCTCTCTCCCTCTCTGTCTTCCCGTCCCCTCTCAATTTCTCTCTATGTCTATCCAATAAATAAATAAGGTATTTTCTAGTCTAGTTGAGGGAGAAAAGATGAAACTCAGCATTCATATAAAGAAGAGATAAAGGGCCAGGTGGTGGCACACGTGGTTGAACATGCATATTACAGTATGCAAAGACCCACATTCAAACCCATGGTCCTCAACTGCAGTGGGAATCTTCACGAGTGGTGAAGTAGGGCTGCAGGTATTTCTATATCTTTCCCTCTCTACCTCTCCCTTCACTCTCAATTTATCTCTGTCTCTATACAATAATAAATAAATAAATAAAACAATTTTAAAATTAAAAAATAAAAATGAAGATATGGAAAAAAGAATACAAATACTTTACATGTTTTGTTGCTAATAATTTTTAAAATATTTTATTTTAATCAGAAAAAGAAACACACACACCAGAGATGGTGCTGGGGCTTGAACCTGGGACCTCAGAGCCTCAGGCATGAAAATCTTTTGCGTTACCATTATGCTATTTCCTCACCATGTTGCTGATAATTTTTAAAATGTCAACATTCATAGGACTACATACTTAAAAAAATGATCCAGAAAGAAGCAATATATTTAAGTAGACTAGTTAACTATAGCAGAAATGATAAAAAATCTTCACAGGTGCAGTTTTTCAAATATAACTTTTAGATATCCTTAAACTATTGAGTTAGTTCCAGAGAGTAGAGCAAAAAGGAATGTTTCATCTTTTTACAAAGCTAGAAGCTAGAGTAATGCTGACAAGCATACATGACATTCAAAAAGATTTCTACAGACTGGAGTGGGGGTAGAGAAAGACAGACACAGTGGGGGTTGGGAGAAACTGATGATTTCACAAGTGGATCTAAAGAAAAATAAGTTTCATTGGCTCAGATGTGAGACCAGGAAGATACCTAGAGCCTTCTGGAGGTCTCTGTGCTCGGGACTGAATAGCCTGGGGGTAATTAAGTATTTTCTTCTGTCTTCCAAAGACTAGAACCTTCAATTTAATTCTATGTAATTTAGTGATAAAACAAACATGATTTAATGTACCTAGAGGATGCCTTAATGTATTGATAGGCCACTTTGTTTTGAATATCACAAGGTCATTTCTAAGTCTTCTTCACACTGCAGTCTAAGCATCCCTGGGACTCATTCCCCCCCCCCCCAACTCTTAATGATACACAGCACACAGTGTTTTTCAAAATTTGTGCTGTGACCTGACCCCTCTACCAGCTTTAGGGTAACAGTCTGTTTGGAGGACTGTCTAAGAATACCAAGGCTGTGTCTGTATTGCTTATTTTGTTAAACTGGTTTCATTCTTTTCTATAAACAAATCATGTATTTGCTGGAAGAAATTCAGCTTTCCCTGAAAGTCAGCCAGAGGTTTTAGACTAACAGCTCTTTGGTCCCTGGGTAATAGTTCCTTGTCATCTGTGTCTGAACCACACCAGCCACTCTTCTCTTTTGAAATTCTATGGTTTCTTTTCGGATTTTGTATTTTTATTTCTTTTTATTGCATGTCCTGGTGTTTCACAATAAATCTTATTTTAGCACAGTAACTTCTTTTCCCAATGCTGCATAAAAGTGAAATATTTTCATAAAAGCTATTCAAAAAGACAATTAAGATACCTACGCCTACATCTTAGTTTGTAATGCCTTTCTCCAATAGAAGTATCTATGGCTATCTGGGCAAAGAACTGAGTGAGCATAGGGCTGGGATCAGAGATACACAAGTTAAGTTTTTATTTATTTAATTTTGATTTTTTTATTATTTTATTTAGGGGTTAATGTTTTACAGTACAGTTGGGGACACCTGGGTAAAATTTACTATCTCTCGTGATAGGTGTTTGCAAAACACTCAACCCCAACTTAGGTCTTTTTTTTTTCTTCCTTTGCCACCAGGACTATCGTTGGGGCTCAGTACTGGCACTATGAATCCACTGCTGTTAGTGGCCTTTTTTTTCTCCCCATTTTATTGCATAAGTCAGAGAGAAATTGAGAGAGAAGGGGGAGATAGAGAGGAAGGGAGAGAGAAAGATACACATTTGAAGATCTGCTTGGCCACTTGTGATGTGACCCCCCTGCAGGTGGCGAGTGGGGGGCTCAAACCTATATCCTTGTGTGGGTCCTTCCATGTAGTTCTATGTGCGGTTACCTGGCTGTGCCACTGCCTGGCCCTCTATAGCTTTAAATTTCTAAAGTTAAACTTATATGAGTCTATATTATGGAATGACTCTGAGAATCTATCCTGGCGGGCCAGGAGATAACACACCAGGTAAGCATTGTTCAATATCCCAACTCCTTGTTTAATGTTATTTCTTTACTGATTTTCTGTTTGGCTCATCTTTTCACTGGGACAAGTGAGGTATCCAAGGACTGCATGGCTGCTAGTGTCTCTCTTCAGCTTCAGCTCTGGTAAAAGTTGCCTTTTGATACTTCTTTGGTGAGTAAAGATTAACCAGTGGTGCAACCACTGTATAATATCCCTCTCTGTCTCTCATTGTCTTTTTTTTTTTTTTTTTTTTGCCTTCATGGTTATCACTGGGGCTCAGTGCCGGTGGGGCTCGTTGCCATTGTCGTAACTATGACTCCACTGCTGCTGGAGGCCATTTTTCCATTTTTTTATTGGATAGGTCAGAAAGAAATTGAGAGATGAGGGGGAGATAGAGAGGAGGTAAAACAGACAGACACCTGCAGACCTGCTTCACCACTTGTGTAGTGACCCCTGCAGGTGGGGAGCCAGGGCCCTGAAGCCGGATACCTGCACGCAGGTCCTTGCGCTTTGCACTATGTGCACTCAACCCAGTGTGCCACTGCCCAGCCCCCTCTCATTGCCTTTTTATTTAGTCTGTTCATTTTGATATGTTTGACTCCGTGATCATATTCCAATACTTTGTTTTGAACCTATGTTTGTAATTGGAGCTCAAATGTATTTTCTAGTTCACCTTTAGGTTTATTGGCATTAAAGCAATTTTAAATGGAAAGAAATATTTTTAAATGATATGTTTTAATTAATCCAAGAAATTAATATATAACCAATAAACAAATTAATAATATGATATTTTTCTTTATTTTTTCATACAAGAACTTTGAAATTTGTACATATTTGACATTTAGAACATATATAGGGCAGGGGTGGATAGCATACTGGTTATGCAAAGAGAGTCTCATGCCTGAGGCTCCAAAGTCTCAGGTTCAGTCCCCAAACCATCATAAGCCAGAGCTGAGTAGTGTTCTGGTTTAAAAAAAATAGAGAGAAATGAGAAGGAAAAGAAAAAATAGAGCATATATTTGTAGCCAGCCAAAGGCCTGATATTTAGTGGCCACTTGCTGTCCGTGGCTATTCTATTAGGCACTGCAGTTATATTGTATTAAAACATTCAGTTAAGTAATGGGTTCTGCCCACATTTAATTCTTAGATACCTGTGTTAACTAGCTTAATCATACAGAGATATATTGCTCTTCTTTAAAACAAATAGTAGTGGAAAGTGCCTGCTTTGCTATGCATATGGCATGCAGGTTTGAAATTCTCCTCTCTCTCTTCCTCTCTCTCTCTCTCTCTCTCTCTCTCTCTGACACAGTAGATACAGAGCCCCAGCAACAACAAAAAATAAAAGTAAAAGATCAGACAGGAATAGTGACTTAAAATTGTCATTTTGAAAAGTGTAATGTGCATTTGTTATAGGATTATATCATTTTGTCAACAGAAGTTTGTAGTTTGTCAAACACAGGTGAAACACTTTAAGACATTTTACATAGATAATATCTAGTAAACAGAAACTATTTTTGAAGATAAAGAGAGCTCATAAGATACGTTGTACATGAGATCATATTTTGTAAGTAGGTCTGAAAGCAAGTAATCTTTGAGTTTGAATTTATTCCAGGAGTTCCCATTATTACTCTGCTTCTCTTATGCATTTTATGGTTTTTTGGTTTTTTTTTTTTTTTTTTTGGTATTGTAATGTTTCTGGGTGAGGTTTCATTTCTTTTTATAAAAGTTCCTTTTTTATTTCTTGTAGGACTAATTTAGTGACAGTTAATTTCTTCTACTGCTGTTTGTTGAAAAGCTCTTCAAAGAAAAAAAAAAAAAGGAGAAAAGTTCTTTATTGCTCCTTTACATCTAAATGGTAACTTAGCTGGAGAGACTGTTCTTGAGTGGATAATTTTTCCATTTAGCGTTTAAAGTAGGGATCTTCAAATGACAACTGAAGATTACAAAGGACAGGTTCTAATACTCGGTAGTCTAGGCCATCTTCTGGATTGCCTAGCAACTGTTATGGCTAAGCAGTTGCTTGCTAGGCTGGAAGGTGGTCGCAGTGCACTACAAGGGATCTATTTACTCTCCTGCATATCTACCTTGGTGTGTGGACAGATCACATCTTCTCCATGAGATAATTGCCCTGCCGGTATGGTGAGTCCTTGCCAGCAGTTTGGCGCTCTGACTCCCCTGAGTTCATGGGGTAAGAGCCCAGAGATTCTCAGTTCTCCCACAGCCAGCACTGTATTCCACTGCATAGCTGCCAGTGTGGTGCTCACTGCTGGCACTCAGGACTTCTTCCCAGCCTGACTGCTGTCTTGCACCCCTTCTTGCCCCCAGCCACACATGTGAGCACTGACCTGAGGTTTAATGAAGCCGCAGCTGTAGTTTGACAAGGTCAGGTAGATTCATTTGGTGTCCATTCTTAATGTTTGGGAAGTGATTTTGTGTCCACTGTTACTTCATGGTTACACCTCTGGAAATCCCTGGTATAGTTTTACTGTGATCATGTGATGGGACCAAATGACTCCTTCTTTGACCGTCTTGGTCCCACTCTCTCTCAGTAAAAAAAAAAAAAAGTTGGAAATTTGGCTGTGGCTTGAATTCTTTCAAGAAGCTGTCATGACTAGAGTTTCCTAAATGAAAGTGCATTGAGTACATTTTTCAAGACCATATAAACTTACATTCTATAAACCTCCCGTTCTCTCATTTAACAGAAATCTTTATGAAGTATTTATTAACAAGCACTTGTAGGCAGCTGAGCTAATTGCCATATTAACAATTCAAGTCTGATATAGTTGCTCCAATCCAAGTACTTCATTTAACATTAATTTCTAATTATCTGCTAATGTTTTCTTACGTTTTATGAGCTCATCTATGCAGATTAATTCTTAATCTGCACTGATTTCTCTAGTAAAAGAAGTCAGCATTTCTTTTCTCTCTAAGTATATATAATAGTAATTCCAAGAAAACCATTCTATAGTGATTAAGTTTCTGTGTGTAGACATGGATGTGTCAGTAGCCAGGAATGCTGATGTGGTACAATGGAGTTCAGTAATTAAAGACAACATCCCAGTTGCAGATGGATGCCTTTGAACTATTTTGTTGTATAGGTTACAAAATCTCGCAGGAGATAATCACATGCATGTTGACTTAAATGATGAAATGGGAGTCAACATCTAGGACCATGGTTCAAAAACAGTCCTGTCTGTTTTGTAAATAAGGTTATTGGAAAAATAAATGACCACACTCATTCATTTATATATTGTCTGGGGATGAACTTGCGCTAAAATAGCAGACTTGAATACTGTAGTCTTCAAAACCTAAAATAATTACTACATGACCCATCATAAAAAGTCTTCCAACTCCACTAATTAACTTTGTATGTGTAGGGATGTCTAACCATCTATATAATCAGACAACATAGGGCATCCTGTGTATATTCTTCCTCATGGTTCTTAGGGATATCAGTGAAAGTTTGTCAGATATTTTAACTGAAGTCCTAGTATTCTTGATTTGGGAGATTGCTAACTGGTGCTGCTTTGGCATGACTTTTGGATACTGAACCTTCCGTGTACTTTTGAGTTCTTTCTGTCACTTGGAGAACCCAAAGGTTAACTTGTTTTTTTTTTTTGTTGTTGTTGTTGTTTGTTTGATTGATTGATTGACTTTCTTGGGAGGATTCTGTTAACTACTTTTGCATGGATTATCCTCATTGCTAATCCTTGCTTAGATGAATGGAATGGTAAGTGGTAGTTATTACCTCAGGAGCAGTTTATGAAAGGTGAAGAAAATGTGTGACAGTGACACTGATGGGAACCATCAATGTAGGTACCTATTGGGAAAGGATAATAGTAATCCTGATGAGGTTATAGATGTGAAAGAGATAGCTGTAGGGAGGGGGGCAACATTTCTTGATGGATTGGATGTGTAATAAAAATTTGCAAGAGAACAAATATGTGGATGGAAAGCAAGAGAATTATGCCTAGACAATTTGTCAATTCTCCTGTCCCAAGAGGGAACTACAGTGACACTTGAGAATCTGTGGGGTGGAGGGATATGAGGTGTGGTTTATGATGCAGCTATGGCAGGAGGAAAATAAATTTTAAAATGTGAGAAGCGATTAAGAAAAGTCAATAACAACTTGGAAATGAGTGTGATAAGATGGCAAAAAGGAAGCCAGCCGAGTGAAGGAAGTTGGAGTCATCTTGTGCCTCACTGCACTGGAGACAGCGTCATGAATACCAGATTTAGCTCTGTTGAGAGAAATTGAGGATTTGCAGAAGACAGGAGACTAGTGATGGAAACTACTGAGCCCTGAGAAAAAGTAATTTATAGATAAAGTAGTGGAATACTCCTTATCAAACAAGTGGCAAGTAGAGAATAGTATATGGAAAAAGGGACTTGAAATACATACTTCTACCACCCTAAGAAAATATTCATGCCCGTTATCCCTATGTTTATACTGTATTTTGTCAGTGCATGAGCACATTATACAGTAAAGTTTAAATCCTCCTCCGTTGCCTATACTGAAGAATAAAAGATTGGATAATAAAGGGAGAGCGGTGAGTTGGAAATATTTGATGCTACTGTATCCTATATCTGTGCTGTGGGGTGGGAGGATGAGCCTAGGGCACACCCAAGTGTCACACCACTGAGTGAACTCCCTGGTATAAGTTCTCATTCTCGATTTTTTTAAGAGAAGAGAGGGGGGGAGAGAGAGGGGCAGAGGGGAGGCAGAGAGGGGGAGGGGGGAGGGAAAGAGAGAGACCATAGCATCACTCTACCAGCCATAGAATTCCAATAGTGCTGTTCATGATGATCCCGTGTGACATTGTGACCTCAACCCATACACAGCAAGGCTTTACTAAGTGAGCTGTTTTCTCACCCCTATTTTATGCTTGATCGAAGATCTAAGTGGCAGGAGCAGCACATGTTGATACTGATTGTGTGTGTGTGTGTGTGTGTGTGTGTGTGTGTGTGTGTGCGTGTTCTTGCGTGTACATGCACACACATACACACACTTTACATTCGTATTTACTTCTTAACATCTTGCTATGTTGATTTTTAACATTATACTGGGTTGTCAGAAACATCATAACATATTTTCTATATCTATGTAAAATTGTGTCATGACTTTTCCGACAACCCAATACTTTTTAGTGATTTAATAACGGCTTGCAGAATTATAAGATTATAGGGGTATAGCCTCCCACCACACTCACCACCAAAGTCCTATGCCGCATCCCCCACAACTGCCATAGTTCTCACAGAGTCTGACAGACAGTTTGGTTACTGTGGTTTTTGTTTTTTACCCAAGGTAATAGAAATGGAATTTATTAGGTAGAAACATTGAAATATATGCATCTTGAACTTTATAATAATTTTGAAGTATTAAAATATAGTCTTGTAAAATAGGATTTCCTCAATAAATGAAAGAAAATTATTAAAGAATAAAATTTTATGACACGGAATGTGTGTCTCATACTAATGCTTCTCAAATCTTTGATTTTCTTTGTAAAAAGCCTGAAAAACTGAGATTTTTGCTTCAGTTCATGTCTCTGCCACACTATTCACAATGTGTATTTCAGAGTTTGATTTTATTTTTCATTTATTTATTTTTGCCTAGTAGTTATTTTTTCCCGTTATGTATGTGAACTGTTCATGCATTTCTTTTTCTCCTTTTTGTTCCATCTTCACTCTCACTTTATTATGGGAGTATTGATTTATAGGATTATTACTATCATCAGGATACATTTCACACTTCACCAAACCATTGCCAAGTTTGTATGCTTTGGTTTTCTATATTCCACATATGAGCCAAACCATCTGGTATCTTTCACCTCCATACTTACTTCACTAAACATGAGCACCTCTAGTTCCATCCATTTTGTCCAAGGGATGCAATGTCATCATTTTTGAATTGCAGAGTGGTTAGTATTCCATTGAATGTAGATCCTATAACTTCTGTCATTGGACATTTAGACTGCCTCTGTACCTTAGCTACTGTGAATAATGCTGAACAGAGGGGTGCATGTATACCTTTGAATTCATGTTTTCCTGACCTGTGTGTATATGACTGGTTGTATTGTGCATTCTTAGTTTCATTTCTTGATGGCAGCTCCTGTTGTTGCCGACATTGGGTAGGTTGTGACCAAGTAAAAATCTCTGTCTTCGAAGTTTTATATTCTGGTCGGAGAATCAGATAAGTAATCAGCTTTTTAATTTATGTGCTTACAATGATATGGTTCAGGTGAGAGACATGTAGAGAAATCTAGTAAAGTTTTCCAGACAAAGTAACATCTAAATTGAAAGCAGAAAGATAAGCATGAGTTATTAGAGAGAAGGGCTGGTGTATAGGCATTCTCCGTAAAAGAAGCATAGAGGCTGATGGGGTTCAGCTTCTCCATCCATATATGTCCCCAGCCTTTGCAGTGTGCATGTGCAGCTCTTCTCAATTCCGCCCCATTGGTTGGCTGATCCTGTGGCCTGCTTTAGCCAACAGAATGCATCAGAAAGATCATGTACTAGTTTTATGCTTAAACTAGCATGCTACTTCTCTCTTCTTTCTTTTTGAAACTCTGCCACGGCCATGAGCCTACATGAGATACTTGACTATATGATATATGCAATGTGTTGTCCTTCATGCCAGGAACTTGGAAGCTAATAATATTCAGCTAGGCTATGTAATCTATCAGAGAAGATTCATCATTGGTCAAATAATAACGCAGATGTAACTATGCTTGGTTAAGTACTATGACAGAAAGATACAATAAACCATAAGAGTGTGTAACAAAGAAATATTTAGTCTGAGGTAACAAGGAACAACTCTCTGTTTTAAAAATGCTTAAGCTGAGATCAGAATTATATAAGAGGAGTTTCCAAAATTATAGGGAAAGGTGGAGAAGGAACAGAGAATGTTCTGGCAAAAGGGGCAGGATCAGTGTATCTAGTTTAAAGGGTACAAAGGGTAATATGGCCCAATCACAGGAAGGGGGAAAGAACTAGTACAAGATAAGCATAGGGAAGTACTGGTAGATACAGAGAGAAATAGACCAATTTAGGAGACATTTGAGAGGCAAAACTGACAAGACAAGATGAATTAGAGAGGAAGATGGAGTAGAACTTACTGAGAATAATTTGGGAGGGGCTGGTTTGTGTGACTGAATGAATTAATGGTACCATTCATCAAAACAGAAACACTGAGAAATAAGATCCAAGTTTAAAGTGAAGAATGAAGATGTTAGTTTTAGAAATACTGAATTGGAGAAGACTTTAAAATAACCAGGTGGCAGGGTTGAGGGGAAATTGGATATAGACAGCTTTGGATCTCTGAAGGGAAGCCTGACTGCAATGTCATAAATGTATGAATCATCAGGATATAAATGATAACTGAAGCCAAGTGCAAGGAGACTTCGACAGAAAGGGGGGGGGAAGGATTCCTAGGAAAAAACCCCAAGAACCCAGCATTTAAAGGGCAGACATTTTGAGATATGTTAGAGATGATCTAAATACCCTTGATGGAGCAGTTGGAGAGGTTGGACGGAAAAGTGTGGTACCAGTGAGCCCAAAGCTATTTAATAAGCATGCTCTCTCTAGGCTTTTGAGCACTCAGAGGAAAGATGACTAATGGCATCCTCTGGGATTAGCAATCTGCAGCTTTCTGACTGCCTTTCCCAGAGCCATGTGACAGGATGATGAGATCAGAAGCCAGTATGGCAGGCTGGTCAAAGGAACAAGTGGGAGGTATAGCTACGTCGTTTTAACAAAATAGCTGGGTGGCATAGCAAGGGCTCAAAGTCAGACGCTTGTTTAATTTTGTTTGATTTAGATGAGAGAGATTCAAACCAGGTGCTTACAAGGATCTAGTGTAAAAAGTGATGTGAAAGGGAGCAAAGGAGAATCTAAAGAAATGAGTGAGATTCCTTTAGAAAACTGCATGCCACCTTCTAATGAAAGGTAGAGGACACAGGCACTAAGATCTAGACAGTGATAGGAGAAGAGGCTGAACACAGTTTTAGAGGAGCAGTGGACAAAGAGAGGAGACCCACATGGCCAAACGTGATGTAAGGTGAAAAAAGAGAAGAACTGGGGGTGGCAAGAGGGCTCACATGGATGGTACCCTTGCTTTGTCATGTGTGTTTTGAGCCTATCCCCCACCACACTGGAGGAAGCTTCCGTGTTGTGGTGACTTGCCCTGTCAAGCTCTGTTTTCCTGTCTCGGTCTCTTTCTATCTGAAACAGCTGGCCTGAAGAGGTATATTTAAAAATACATAAAGTGAGAACTATTCACTAGCTTGAGTCATAGACTTGGTGTCTTGGAGCAGTGGGAAGGAATCCACATTGCAGTGGGTTAAAGCATGCCAGGCATGGACAGTCATTTCCCGAGGATTTGGCATGAAGGGAAGAGTGAGCCTGGCAATGTAAACGAAGTCTAATAGAGCCATAGGGTTTTCTTTCTGTGATTGATTGATTAATTAATTAATTAATTAATTAGTGCAGTTATCTTGAATAGAGACAGAGAGAAACTGAGAGGGAAGGGGGAGATAGATAGAAAGAGAGACACCTGCTTGAACCTGTTAGTTTTTATTTGGTAATGTGTGGGCTCTACCGAGTGCTCCACTGCCCAGCCCCTTGCTTTTGAATTTGTAAGTATGTTGAAAGAGGCCTGAAGATAATTAGATGTTGATGAGAAAGGGTCTGCATACACAGAGATTAGGCATACATAAGGACAAAGTAAAGTCTATGGTAATCAGGAAGGGAGAGAGAATGTGGTAGAAGTAGGCTTGGGAGAGGGGAGGTGATATACTTCTGTGGCAACAGAAACTAGAAAGAAATGGCAGTGTAAGGATGTTGTTTATATTATTGATGGCAGAGCACTGAGAAAGTTTAATGTAGCAAGCTTCTACTTTCTTTGTTAAATAACAGATGAGATCACCTCTTAAGGAAAATAAAAAAGGTGAATCTTGGGTAGGTATACAAAAAATCTCAACTGTTTTTGTGACCTTCCCCCAATGGGTAGTAAATACAGAGACAGTTTCTTCATGCTTTTTCGTATGTCTGAAATGGTTATTTTTGAAGCATGGGAAATATGATAACATTAGAAAATTGGGAAATGCTTGTATTGCACCAAAGTGAAAGACTCTGGGGTGGGGGAGGAGGATTCAGGTCCTGGAACATGTTGGCAGAGGAGGACCTAGTGGGGGCTGTATTGTTATATGGAAATGTTACGCATGTACAAACTATTGTACTTTACGGTCGACTGTAAACCATTAATCCCCCAATAAGTAAATCTAAAAAACCTAAAATAATGACCAGCTTAAGAAAAAATAAAATTAGGAAATACTAAGATTTGAAGCAACTGATACAGGGAAACAACCTATGTAGGGTGATGTAGGATGCTAGACAGTGCCCAAGTTGGTTTTAGAAGCCATGAATTTACAGTGACTGTTTACCAGTTTGCACTCCCTCCCTCTTGGATAGTCAGCTGGGTTGCACTTCCTACCAAATTATTGGACTATGAGAACACAAGACAGAGAGATTGAAACCCTCTTCATGACCCTCCACATCATTCACATATGTGACCTTTCCTTTTCTTTCTACACTAGATGATTGACTGAATAGGGCCCCAAAGACAGAAGAAGATGGATCCACAAGATGGCAGGAGATGGTTCCAAGCAGCAGTTCCAGAGAAGGCCACCAAGAGAGCTATCGGAGTGAGGGTGCATGTGTTCTCCTCTGTAAGTGAGAAATTCTTTTCACTATTCCTTAATCTGATGAAACACTTTGGGTGCTTCTCATAGATATTGCGCTGTCCGCATACTCATCTTTACAAGTGTGTCATTTTTGTCTATTAGCACTGCATGGTCATGTGCAGAGGCCGAGAACTATTCAATTATATTCTCTGCATTAGAGAGTTGAATGGGATGGCCCAAGGGCATATGGCTGAAAGAAGTAATGAGTAAATGATTGAATTTGTGAACAGTTACATCCATTGAATGAGTACATAACTAATTAGGATTCCCAACTGGAGGCAGAGAACTTGAGAGTCTTCAAGAGCTTGGGTAGTATTTTACAGATTACTGTCCCCAGGAAGGTACTACATAAAGTGTCCCCAAACTCCCCACTCAGCTAAACTGGATTTACAGAAGAGACTATTCAGTTCATCTAACCTCAGTGTCCGAGGAATCCAGATGTGCCCCACCATAAAAATCTCCCTGCAGAGATTCCACAAGAAAAAAGCCCCCATTCTCTACCTGTGAGGTCCCTTTGTGTGGGAGAACCACTTCTCTGCCTGCAGGAGAGTAAGTATTGGTCCACATTTAGGACTGAGTTCACTACTGCTGATGTACTCACCCCAGGAAAGGAGACACTCTCAGGTGCAGACCACCATAAGTGCTTTAAGGGATAAAGCAGAACAAATGACAAAGAGTCTGATCCAGACAGGCAGAAGATCTGCAGATTCTTCAAGTGCACAGACCCCTTTATCAGAAATTCCCACTCCAGGGAAATCCCCTTTGTAGGCTAGGAGATACCTATAGGATCTGGTAGCTGGTCCTTTCATTTTCATTGTCTCCAGGAAAATTTTAAGTTCTCTTTAGATTTCTTTGATGACCTAGGTGTTATTGAAAAGCATGTCATTTAGTGTCCACATTTTGATGTTTTTCCTTTTCCTTCCTTTCTTTCTTTTCTTTTCTTCTTTCTTTCTTTTTTTTTGTAGTTGTTTTCTAACCTTGTATCCTCATGATCCAAAAAGATACTTTATATGATTTCAATATCCATGTATTTCTTAAGGCTGTCTTTGTGTCCTAATAACTGGTCAAGCCTTGTGAATGTTCCATAGGAATTTGACAAGACTTATATATTTATTTCTTTGGGGATTGAAGGTCTCTAGCTTCATTTAAGGTCACAAGTTTATTTTTCTTTCTTTCTTTCTTTCTTTCTTTCTTTCTTTCTTTCTTTCTCCCTTCCTTCCTTTTTTTTTTTTTGTCCTAATACTATCTCTTGCTGTAAGTGGCTTGTTAAGATCTCCTACTATTATTGTTTTGCTGTCAATGTCTCCCTTGAGTTCAGTAAGTAATGTTTTATATACTTGGATACACCTGTGTTGGCTGTATGTATTGTATGTATTGATGATGGTTATGTCTTTTTTTGGATGAATCCTTTGGATATCTCTGTCTCTTGTTATCTTTATTGCAGCTATGGTTTGATGAGATTTGGGGTGATCTTTCATTGATTTTTTTTTAGTTGTTTTTTTTTAGGTGCAGTTGTGCAACTGCTGCTACTCCATGGCCACACCTCCAGAGACCTTACTTGTTTCTTCTGCCCCACTAGTATGCAGTATCTGTTAGGGCATTCAATCTATTCTCCCCTCTCATATTGATTAAATAGTGATTTATAAGACTATAAGTTAATAGAAGTGTATATTAACACCATTCCCAGCCTTCAGAGGTCTGTGTCCCTACCCCCACCCCCCTATAGTGAAGCTGAAAATCTACCCTCCCCATCCCTCCAGAGTTTTTTACTTTGGTGCAGTACCCCAATTTCAGTGAAATTCTACTTTATGTTCCCCTTTATGTTCTACTTTCTCAACTTCCTTTTATAGTGGGATCATCCCATACCCATCTTTCTCTTTCTGACTTGTCTCACTTAACATAATTCCTTCTAGCTTCATCCAAGATGGGTCGGAGAAGGTGGGTTCATTATTGCTGGGCTAGCTTCCCTAGACGACCAGGGACTCATGGTTGAGTGGGACACAGTTCAGTCTTTATTGATGAGGAATGCAGTGCAAGCTAGATATCTCTAATCACAATCCTGTCCTATATATATCTCCTGAGGCGGAAGTGTCAGGAAGAGGAAGTACATAGGATAGGGGGTGGGGAGAAGGAAAAAGCTCTGGAACCAGTGGGGATTAAACCAGTGAAAACAATGATTATGTAAATAGACCACAGCGGCGAGCAATGCAACAGAAGGGGTCTTAGAAGCAGAATTTAGAAGCAGACCAACACATTATTCTTGATAGCTGAGTAGTATTTCATTGTGTATTTATACCACAACTTTCTCAGCCATTCATTTGTTGTTGGACACCTTCTGCACCCCATAATGTTCCTGGGTCCATATTCGCAGAGGGATTAAGGAAAGCTTCCAATGGGGAGGTTGGGATATGGAACTCTAGTGGTGTAAATTGTACCCCTTTTATCCTACAATCTTGCCAATAATTATTAAATCAATTAAAAAAAACCCAAAGAACAGACCGGCGTAATCACAAACCAATGTTCTGAAACTTAATGAAGCAGAATAAATGATCCATTACAGTGAAGCAAAAAAAACCTCAGCTAAAATAAAGGTGTCTTTATTCGTAAATAAATAAATAAATATAGAGCATCCTCCATTCGTATACTCTCAAAACATAAAACTTAAATCTGGACTCTATGTGTGTGGGTCTTCTCTACTTCCCTTTCTCCCCTTTCTATCCCTAGATTTATAGTGGATAGTAGAATTGCATAATTGTCTATTCTTGCTTTCCCTTTTTTCCCTGTCTCTTTTTCTTTTGTTTGCTGGCTATTTTTTCTTGGACTGGAGGTATTGTTTGGCTAAATGGTATTGGTTGAACTGCATCAATCCTTGTCTCAGTTACTATTGTTGTAATTTCTGAGGTTGGTGACTGCACTTGTCATAAAGGTCTTTAGTATAGTGTGGCTTGTACTCAAAACACAACAACTGAAGAACAACAGAGCAGAAAAATAAAAACCAAATCAATAAAAAAAATGGTTAAATCAAGAGCAAATAAAACTGCTATCACAATGAATCAGGACAGGAGCCCAGAAGAAACTCCAAATCAGTCAAAAGTTACCATAGATAAGAAAAGTATGCAAACAATAGTAAACCTAATAATCACAGAAATGAAGACAACTATGGAAGAAAGAGCTATCAGAAAAACATAAAACTTATGTACACTTTTTCTCATAGTAGATATCATAAAACTTCTATTTTCCAAGAAAAAAAAGAAGAAAAATCTTTGTATTTTCTGCAAATGTCTTTGATGTTAATTGTTTCCTCATGTTTTCTATTTACTAAAGTCTGATATTAAAACCTTTAATTTATTTTGATATAATTTTGGTAATGGTGTTAGATGATCGTTTGTTTTCATTTTCTGCATGTGATTGTCCAGTTTTCCCAACAGCATTTGTTGAAGAAACATTTCATGCAACTTTCATGTGTTACAAGATTTTGTTTATTTATTTATTTATTTATTTTTATCAGAGCACTGGTCATCTTGTGGTGGTGCAGGAGATTGAACTTGTGACTTTGGAGCCTTGGGCATGAGAGTCTCTTTGCATAATCATTGTGATGTCTCCCCTACCCCCTTCCAAATTTTTTTTTAATGCTGAAAAAAATACATTCTTAGCTAACAGACCATGCTAAAACAGATGGAAAGCTAGATTTGCCTTGCAGGGTACAATTTTTCAAATTCTGTTCTAAGAGGTTGACTTTCAAAGAGACCTGTTATTGCAGGCTATCCCTAATTAAGATTCTGTGAGTGCTTTTCAAGTCACCCTCTGTAGGTGGCACTCTATTACAGCAGCCTATTGACTTTGTTAATAAGAATGTCAAAGTGGTTTGAAATCCTAATCCTACTTCTTCTTCTAACCTTCCTGCCACCCATTTTTTTTCATCTTTTGTACCAACACTCTTGGGTTTACTTGACTTACAAAGTTGTATCATTCTCCTAAACCCTGTCAGAGACTTCCCCAGTTATTTGAAGTTGGAGAGTTCCTATTTGATCTGATTGGGTAGGTCATTTTGAGGACTGGGGTGACCAAAAAATTACTCCATATAAATTAGTGGTGAGGGGGCTGGGTGGTGACTCACCCAGTTAAGTGCACATAGTATGAAGCACAAGGACCCCACAAGAAAATCCCGTTTGAGCCCCTACTCCCCATCTTCAGGGGGAGTACTTCACAAGTGATAAAGCAGGTCAGCAGGTATCTATCTTTCTCTCTCCCTCTCTGTCTCCCCCACCCTTCTCAATTTCTCTCTGTCCTATCCAATAAAATGGAAAAAATGGCTACCAGGAGAGTGGATTTATAGTGCCGACACCGAGCCCCAGGGATAACCCTGGAGGCAATTAATTAATTAATGGTGATGGTGTACCTGAACCCCAAAAATGGCATACCATACCAAATAGAAGCTCTCTACTTTCAGTGGGCGGGAAATCTCCCAGCTATCTTCATTAGAACTTCATTAGAAGTTTGGTATTAAGTTGTAATGATATTGATATTGGCTGAGAGAGTCATTCTGAGATGAAGAGAGTGAAAGAAATTTACTTTGCTTTGGAAGAGCCAATCAATTCACAGTGAACAGGCTTTCCTGATAAGAACAACATTTCTAGTTCTTTGTTGCCTATCCCTTCCCACTTTGGTCATTTGATTTGCAGGCCAGGATAAGTTACCAGAGCATCTGGGTATCTTACAATTGCATTATATAAGGAGAGTGACTTTCATGTTCATTTTCTGGAATACTTCAATGGTCTTGCCTTGCAAAGGCAGAGTGCATGTATATTTCTCTAAGTGTGTTTGTATGTATGTGTAAGAAAGAGAACTAGTCTCAAGAAGAAATGCCCATCTGCTGTAGCATTTATGAAAGTGCTTAATTTTTTCTCAGATCAAACTCTGAGTTTGACCTCCTTGATCTCCGAATTGCTTGTTGATAATTCCTGAGAATGTGGCTTTCTGATTTATTCATCAGATGACGTTTATTGTCTATTTTGTGCCAGATACAGTTGCAGGAATTTGAGGCACACCAGTGAACAAAGCAGACAAAGATCTCTTTCCTTGGAGTGTTTATATTCTAGTGGGGGAAAACAGGTAAACAGTAAATAATAATTCAGCTAGATTGTATGGTAGGTACTGTTGTTAATGTTTCGGAGGCTCCAGCTGGCCGGGCTAGCATCGCGGCGGTAGAGAGACTCGGGGACACACAGCTGGGCTGAGAAGCTGCAGTTTAATCTTTATTCACGAGCGGGCACATCACCACACCACGTGCTTCCCCATGTTTCTTTCTCTGCTGCTGCTGGGACTCTGCGCGTCCTTAGCATACGGGGGGTGGGGAGAAAGAGGGGCGCGAAACTAGCAAGGGCCAAACCATTTCTCTCAGAGGTCGGGGGAAGGGGACCAAACCAACACGAAGAATACCAACAAGGTACTATATCAAATAAAAGCAAAGTAAGGAGGACCAGAAGTCTGGGGCTTGCAAATTCTCATCTAACACAGGGTATCAAGGTAATCTTGCTGAGAAGCTGACATTTTAGCAAAGACTCAAGGAAGTAAATTAGTTTTCCATGTTCATGTTGACATCATTTTTTAAAGAAGAATAATTTTTTCTTTCTGTTTATTTTTAAATGATTTTTATTTTATTAATTTCATTTGAGATATCAATAGACAACTTCATGGGAGAGAGGGAGAGAGAGAAAAGAGCCAGAGCATCACTCCATCATGTGACACCAGATATCAATCTAGAAGTCTTAGGCATGCAAGTCCTGTATTCTTCCAGTTGAGCTATTTTCCCAACTGCTTGCTTTTGCTTTAATAGAGACAAAGGAAGAAAGAGAGAGAATGAAAGAGACCAGGACATGGAAGCTTTCTTCAGAACGGTGAGGGCCATGTTGGAATCTGGGTTGTGCACGTGGTAAAGCCGCACAATATACAAAATGAGCTATTTTCCCAGCACTAGTTCTGATAAGGAAGCTTTAAATTTCTTATCTGTTATTAATAGTTTGTTACAAGATTGTAAGATCACAATGTGTAGCTCCACACCACACCCTGCACCATAGTTCTGTGTCACCATCCTCCAACCTCCCAAAGATAACCACCATCCTTCTCATAAGTCTTACAGTTTGCTTCCTTCTGTTTTGTTTGAATTTTTTATATTTATTTATTCTCTTTTGTTGCCCTTGTTTTTTTTATTGTTGTTGTTATTTATGTCATCATTGTTGGATAGGACAGAGAGAAATGGAGAGAGGAGGGGAAGAGAGAAAGATAGACACCTGCAGATCTGCTTCACCACTTGTGAAGCGACTTCCCTGCAGGTAGGGAGCCAGGGACTCGAACCAGGATCCTTATGCCGGTCCTTGCGCTTTGTGCCACCTGCACTTAACCTGCTGAGCTACCACCCGACTCCCTGAATTTTTTTTTCTGGTTTTGGCCAGTTCATGTAAATCAGATCTCTAGCTTCTACATATGAGTGAAACCATCTGATGGTTGGCTGTCTTTCTTCTCTTTACTTATTTTGATAAGCATCATCACCTCCATCCGCTTTCATCCATTTGGCCCCAAAAGACATAATATCATCTTTTGTGATCGCAGAGTAGCATATATTCATGAAATATATATCCCATAACTTCTTTGTCCAGTCATCTGTTGATGGGCATTTAGGCTGCCTCCACTCTTTGGCTATTGTGAATATGCAGCTATAAACATAGAGGTGCATATGACCCTGTGAGTTAGTGCTTGAGTGTCCACTGGATATTTGCCTATAAGTGGTACTTGGATCATAAGGTACTTCCATTTTGGTTGGCTTAAGGACTCTCCATACAGTCTTCCAAAGGGGCTGTATCAGTCTGCATTCTCACCAGCAGTGGAGTTCCCTTTTCTCCACAACCTCTCCAACACCTGTCATTTCCTGTTTTGTTGATATAGACAGGTGTGAGATGGTATCTCATTGTAGTTTTAACTTGCATTTCCCCAATGATAAGTGAAATGGAGCATTTTTTCATGTGTCTTGGCCATGTGTATCTCTTCTTTAGAAAACTGTGGGTTTAGTTCTTTGACCCACTTTTTAAAAAATATTTATTTATTTATTTCATTTTCTTGCCCTTGTTGTTTTATTGTTGTAATTATTATTGATGTCCTTATTGTTGGATAGGACAGAGAAAAGTGGAGAGAGGAGGGGAAGACAGAGAGGAGGAGAGAAAAACAGACACCTGCAGACCTGCTTCACCACTTGTGAAGCGACTCCCCTGAAGGTAAGGAGCCAGGGGCTCGAACCAGGATCCTTACGCCGGTCCTTGTGCTTTGCGTCACAGGTGCTTAACCTGCTGCACTACTGCTGACTCCCTTTGACCTACTTTTTAATTGGATTGTTTTTGTTTCTTTTGTAGATCTGTACCAATTCTGTGTAGATGTTTGATATCTGATGTCGGTTGCTTGTCTGATGTGTGATGTGCAAATATCTTCTCCCATTTACTGAGTTTCCTGGTTATCCTTGTGCAGTTTGCTTTTGATATATAGAAGCCTTTTAGTTTCATGCAACCCCATTTTTTTTACTCTTGTTTTCATTTCCCATGCCCAGGGGATTGAGTCTCCAAATACATCTCCTATAAGAAATTTAATAAAAGGAATTTCATTGTCCTAGATTTTTATGTTGAATTTGTCAAAAATTATTTTAAACAGAGATATTTTAGATAGACTAGTAATTTATCCCCATGTGGATTTATTTATTTATTTTTAGCAGGTCGATCAACATCCCCAGCCTGTCTCTCTCTTTCTCTAGTGTCCCCCACATGGATTTATAGATGAATATGCCCACAATAGTGATACTGTGCTACTTTGTTTCTCTGATGAAGCTTGTATACAAATCTATTATTTTCCTGAATGCAGAAGCTTATTATTTACATCAACATATACTCAGGGAGGAAAATGATAGCGAAACAAGCTGCTTGATTAAAGAACACCTTTACAATGATTTCCTCCTTTTTCATTTTATAAAAATTTTAAATTACGTGATCAAAATCTGTTCCAGAGAAAATTGTCCAATATGAGAATCTTGTCATCTATAGAGAAAAGATGGGACTTGTAAGTGCTGTACAAGTAATTTCCATGAAGTTTAATAAAAATCTGTTCCAGTACATTGAAAATCAAAGAACAAGAAATATCTAGCATACTGGGAGAGGCAGTAAGAGGAAGAAAAACAAGCCGTGCTTTGTAAATAAAAATGAGAACCTGAACTAATGAGCATAAGAAAAGGAGGAAATAATTACAACTCCATGCCTCAGAGAACGTTATTTAATTAAGCAAAATGATAACAAACCGCCAGTCAGGACTCAGTCTAACATTCTTAGCAATTTACACTAAGAGAGAAGGAAGAAACCAGAGTAATAACTAGACTGAGATAAATTAGTGTTTTCATTTCTAGTGAGCTTTCCCACGCACATTAGTGTCAGCATCCGTAGATGTGGTACTCTGTATGCTTTACAAATGGATAGACTGAGCTGAGAAAAACATTTTATTCTCATCTCACATTCAACAGGCTAATTGCATTACATGAGCAGAAACAAATAACCTTCCTCCAAAGACTTTCAAATCTTTCCAAACAAAAGCTTCACTCCAGGATGCATATAGCAGAAGAATTGGAACTGACATCTCTCTGAAGCTGTTCTTTTCCATAAACTGGGCAGATGAGGGCAATAGCCAGGACCAAGAGAAACCTGATTTCCAGGCCTTTCCACTTGGCAAATGTAATCTTTGACAATTTGTTTGAACTTGTGGGCCTCTTTCTTCTCATCTGTAGAAAGGATACTATCCTTCAATACCAAACTTCCCAAAAGTGACAGTGTGTTGCTACGGCTGCCATTTTTTTTCCACTGACTACCTATACTTGGAAGTCATCACTGATAGAGAGAAACTAAGTACACATAGTGTGACTTTTCATACTAAGACGTTAAACTCTTCCTTCTCTTTTCCTTAATCCGGTCCATTTGGAACTAGATCACTGCTGCTAACACCTTCCAGTGTATTGAGTCTTACTTAAAAGATTTCAGTTGTAAATTCCAGAAATCCAGCAAGGAAAAGTTTATTAGATGAGACTGGTGTACCTCTTGGAACTCAGAGAAGATTGAACTGGAAAAAAGCAGCTTTGATGGGTCTCTGAGTTCTTCCTTCTGACTTTTTTCCCCCCTTTTGTTGCCCTTGTTTTTTTTATTGTTGTTGTAGTTATTATTGTTGTTGTCATTGATGTCATCGTTGTTAGATAGGACAGAGAGAAATGGAGAGAGGAGGGTAAGACAGAGAGGGGGAGAGAAAGACAGACACCTGCTTCACTGCCTGTGAAGCGACTCCCCTGCAGGTGGGGAGCCGGGGACTCAAACCGGAATCCTTACTTTGCGCCATGTGCACTTAACCCCCTTCTGACTCTTTATACTTACACACTTCCAAATATGATGGTTTAAAACCAAACAAGGGCCCTAGAACTTACTTTTTAGAATATAAGCATGAAAGTTATTTTTCTTAGATTTGACAGTTCTGATCAGTTTTAGAAACAGTGGCCACACATTGTAAATAGATAATTTGAGTGTTTTCTACATAGAGTGGTGGCACTGCTAAGCAAGACTGGTGGGGTGCTGCTACAAAGCAACTCCATTTCTGACTCCCCTTGAGCTCTCTCAATTCTTCCAGGTTGGACTATTTGTACCCTGCTCTGGAATTAGAACTGGGATATGCAATCGCTTATGTGCCTATCCTTAGGTAAAGCAAAGTCTATGGTAGCTAGAAATCTTAAAAGATAATCTCCAGCCAGAGTGTTCAGTACTATATAATGATGAACCCTTTAATTTTCATTGGAAGGTTCTTATCCCCCTCTAGGCATAGTATGCTGTACAACAAAATAGAAGATCATGACTTATTGACTCCTTCCTATGGAAAAAAAACTCCCCTCACCCTTATTCTCTCGATGTTTCACTTCCCCACCCAAGGCTGTCTGATATGAGGACAAAAATGTCTGGCTTCCTTGCATCATGGATCATGGCAGTGCTAACTCTCAAGTGCTGTCCATGTTCCAAAGCTCACCTCAAAGTTTCAAGCCAAGACTAACTTCACTTGAAGTTGCTTTTTTTTTTTAAATTTTTTTTTATTTAAGAAAGGACCAATCAACAAAACCATAGGGTAGGAGGGGCACAACTCCACACAATTCCCACCACCCAATCTCCATATCCCACCCCCTCCCCTGATAGCTTTCCCACTCTCTATCCCTCTGGGAGCATGGACCCAGGGTCATTGAGGGTTGCAGAAGGTAGAAGGTCTGGCTTCTGCAATTGCTTCCCCGCTGAACATGGGCGTTGACTGGTCGGTCCATACTCCCAGTCTGCCTCTCACTTTCCCTAGTAGGATGGGTCTCTGGGGAAGCTGAGGTCCAGGACACACTGGTGGGATCTTCAATCCAGGGAAGCCTGGCTAGCATCCTGATGGCATCTGGAACCTGGTGATTGAAAAGAGAGTTAACATACGAAGCAAAACAAATTGTTGAGCAATCACGGACCCAAAGCTTGGAATAGTGGAGATGAAGTGTTAGGGAGGTACTCACTGCAAACTCTAGTGTACTTCTGCTTTCGAAGTTGCATTTTTGCTCTCCCTCTCCCTCTCCCTCTCCCTCTCCCTCTCCCTCTCCCTCTCCCTCTCTTCCTCCCACCCTCCAGGGTTATTGCTGGAGCTCATGCCTGCACTACAAATCCATTGTTAACAGAGGCCATTTTTCCCATTTTGTTGTCCTTGTTGTCACCCTTGCTGTTGTCATTATTACTATTGTTGTCATTGCTGTTATTGTTTGATAAGACAGAGAGAAATTGAGAGAGGAGGGGAGACAGAGAGGGAGAGAGAAAGACAGACACTTGCAGACCTGCTTCACCGCCTGTGAAACAAACCCCCTGCAGGTGGGGAGCTGGGGGCTAAACCGGGATCCTTATGCCGGTCCTTGCGCTTTGCTCCATGTGTGCTAAACCCACTGCTCTACCACCTGACCCCCAATCTTTTTATCTATCTGTCTGTCTATCTATCTCTCTATATATATCTGTCTCATCTTTTTCTCTACTCCTTTACAGACCATCCTTCCAAACATTCTTTTTTCATTGATTCAATGATAATCTACAATTTTATAAGATTTTAGGAGTTTCATGCCCATATTCATGTGTATTTAACTCACTGGACTCTACCAGACTTTCCATGTCATCACATCAAATGGAAACTTCCACCATCCCCTCTTTTACCCCTCTTTCCCTCTAATAATCACCATAGTTTTCAGTCTTAAGAGTTAATGTGTGTGAATATATTTTATATTAGTTTGTATGTATATGGATACATATACACATTTGTAAGTTCATTTCTTTTAGTTACCTGTATTCCTCTGCACGTGACTGAAGCCAGCCAGGAGTTGTATTTTTTTCCCACTTAATCGTAATCACCTTAAGTTCCATCTATTTTGTCCTAAATGACCTAGTATCATCTTAAATATTTATTTAAATATTTATTATATATGAGGGTTCCACATGAGGCAGAAAGAAAGAAAAGGAAATCTGAACACTGCTGTTACATGTGGTACCAGGGATAGAACCAGGAATCTCACACGTGAAATCTGGTGTTCTACATTTCGCTACCCAATGTCATATGTATAGCTATATGAAACAACTTAATTTTTTTTTTATTTTACCAGAGCACTACACAGCTCTGGCTTATGGTGTAGCAGGAGATTGAACCCAGGACCTCAGAGCCTCAGGAATGAGAGTCTGTTTGCATAGCGATGATTTTGTCTCCTCCGCCCATGTCATATCTTCTTAAAGGCTGAGCAGTAGTACTCCACTGAGTATCTGTCCCATGGCTTCTTTATCCAGTCGTGTGTCATTGGACATTTAGTTTGCTTCTGTCAGTGGTGTAGCTCTAAACATAGGGGTACAAACATCCTTTCACAGCAGGATATATGTCCCTTCCAAGTACTCTTTTTAAAAAATATTTATTTATTTATTTCCTTTTGTTTCTCTTGTTGTTTAATTATTGTAGTTATTATTGTTGTTGGATAGGACAGAGATAAATGGAGAGAGGAGGGGAAGACAGAGACGGGACAGAAAGACAGACACCTGCAGACAGGCTTCACCGCCTGTGAAGCGACTCCCCTGCAGGTGGGGAGCCAGGGACTCGAACCGGGATCCTTCTGCTGGTCCTTGAGCTTTGCACCACGCGTGCTTAACCCGCTGTGCTACCGCCCAACTCCCCCAAGTACTCTTTTAATGAATTACTGACAAAGAAATCCCTGTCTCTGCCTCTATTTCTGGGGAGTATAATCTAGGAGAGCTACACTTCACTTGTTTCTGCAGTCAAAACTTCAGTTGACATTTTGTTACAACACTACCCTCTTCCACCAGAAATTGTTCAACTTCCCTTTGAACACTTACTAGTCAATAAAGCTATGTTTCAGAAAAAGCTTGTAGTCGCATATCCTCTCTATTTTCTTTTTTTTCTGTGCTTCCTGTCAAAAAAGGAAAGAAATCAATACAGTTTTAATTTTTTCTTCCTTTTAAAATCATATGTTTGACTTACAGTACTTAACACTAAATACCGTTATTTTCCAGTAAATCAGAAAGGGGGGAGTATCTGCCAACTCTGAAAGAAAAATCAAACCAAGATACACAAGCTGGAAAAAAAATCAATTTTCTCCACCTCGTTCACCTATATGATTCCTTCAGAATAGAAACAAAGCAAAAGAACGTGTATGTTCCTTCAGACAACCTAGCCCAAAAGGAAGCAAAGGGGGTTGGGCAGTAGCGCACTGGGTTAAGCGTACATGGCACAAAGCACAAGGACCGGCACAAGGATCCCGGTTTGAACCCCGGCTCCCCACCTGCAGGGGAGTCGCTTCACAGGTGGTGAAGCAAGTCTGCAGGTGCCTGTCTTTCTCTCTCCCTCTCTGTCTTCCCCCCCTCCATTTCTCTCTGTCCTATCCAACAATGATGACATCCATAACAACAATAATAACTACAACAGTAAAACAACAAGGGCAACAAAAGGGAATAAATAAAATTAACAAAAATAAGAAATTAAAAAAAGGAAGTGAAAAAGAAAAGATGAACTGGGTGCTGTCTTTATTTAAATAAATAAATAATGTGCATTAAAAGGCCATTCTTTTATCTTAATTATTTATTTTTGCCTCCAGGGTCATTGCTGGGGCTCAGTGCCTGCACCATGTATCCACTGCTCCTGGAGGCCATTTTTTCCCCTTTTGTTGCCCTTGTTGTTGGAGCCTTGCTGTGGTTATTATTGTTGTTGATGTCTTTCATTGTTGGATAGGGCAGAGAGAAATCGAAAGAGGAGTGGAAGACAGAGAGGAGGGGAGAAAGATAGGCACCTGCAGACCTGCTTCACTGCCTGTGAAGCAACTCCCCTGCAGGTGGGGAGCCAGGGGCTCAAACTGGGGTCCCTACGCAGGTTCTTGCACCTTGCGCCATGTGTGCTTAACCTGTTGTGCTACCGCCCAACCCCCTCTTGATTCTTTTCACTCACTTCTGACTGTAAAGTGTTAAGAGTGCTGAAAAGAGCACGTTGTCCTAGTGTGGATCCTGATCTACAGGAAGGCAACATTAATCTAGAAGACACAGAAAGCTGAGGACAGCCTGCAAATGTCTCCAAATGAAACACAGAAAAAAAGTTCTCAGTACTGCTCTAGAACAGAGATCAGCACATGTTTGTAAAGTACCAGACAGTAAATATTTCTAGCTTTGTGAAACGTACAATCTCTGTCTCAACTATTCAACCTTGCCATAGTAACTTGAAAGCAGCCAAGGCTTATATTTAAACGAATAGGCATGGCTATATTCCATTACAACTGTATTTATGAATTCAGAATGTGAATTTTATATAGTTTTCATGCATCTAAAAATAGTTTTCCTTTAATAGTTGCATTTTTAGAACTTTCTTTTAAAAATTATATTCTTTTTAAAAAATTTTATTTATAAAAAGGAAACACTGACAAAAACCATAGGATAAGAGGGTTCAACTCCACACAATTCCTACCACCACAACTCCATATTCCATCCCCTCCCCTGATAGCTTTCCTATCCTTTATTTTATTTATCTTATGAGAGAGAGAGACAGAGACAGAGACACACCAGAATACTGCTCAGCTCTGGTTTATTGTGGTGTTGGGGATTGAACCTGGGACCTTGGAGCCTCAGGCATGAAAGTATTTTTATATAACCATCATGATACTTCCACTATTTCTCAGCTACTTTGAAGTGTAAAAATATTCTTAGCTGAAAGGTCATCTGAAACTAAAAGATGGGTTATTTTTGGCACAAGAGCAGTGGTTTGTCAATGCAACACCAAGGTCATTGGGTAGAATTTTTCCTTTTTAGGTCTTTGAGGGTAGGAAGTTGGTTGTTAAACTGAAAAGTCAAGTATAATAAAATAGTACTTATTTTAATAAATTATTTTAAACATCAACATATTACTCTATATGCATTTATTTCCATATAGGACCATGACCTTTATTTTAGCAAAAGTCTGTCAATTAAATGATCTTCCTTAGTCCTTGACTAAAGTTTCTAGTCAAGTTTAGATTTAATGGAATAAGAATTTGAGACTGCTTTCAAATTAGCTCAAAGTGCAGAAAGCTTCTAGTTTTACAGATCTTCCTAGTCTTTGGTTATTATGACCCCCTTTTCTGTTAGCAGCATTTGAGGAACTTTTTTTCCAAATCACCCAGCTCAGTTTATTTGCAACAGAATTTTTTTTCCTTATTAAATAGTACAATTACTATGACAAAGAAAAGTGGCAAAAGCAGGTGTGATACAATGATGGAGTAGCACTTAAGTTGGTGGTGGGATTGATGTGGTGACACCTATCTTGGAAGGATGAGAAATTGTACTTATGTGACAACTGTCTTGTAGGTCATTATTTCCCTAATAAAAGAAAAAGTATAGGCTATGAAGACTTGATAAGCAGAGAGCTTAATGATGGGAATGGGTGTGAGCATATGTGTATTAAGGGTATAATCAAGACTAACCAACCAGGCCTAAGCATTCCATGGGCTGCAGGCATCAGTCTCCATTTTCTATAGAAGGGATATAGTGCTATTAATCCAGCAGTCAGATGAGTAGAGTGTCTTGCTTTCTGATCATGATCTTCTCTGCTTTAAGTGTGTGTGTGTGCATGTACACGTGTGCATGCGTGTGCATTTGTGTTTGTATGTGTGTATGAATAGCACAAGGATTTTGAAGGGTTTTTTTTTCTGATAGAAGGTGGCATTGTATTCCCTGGTGTTCAAAATGAGAGCATGTCTTATTCTCCTCACAAGAAATGTAGTTGTCATTTTCTTCCTCAACAAAGATGAGAGACCACTTCTAATGAGTTAGCCCATGGTGTAGAATCTTCCCAGGAGGGATCGGTGCTCCACCACAGTCATGGGCATGTGCTGCTTGCAGCAGCAGTGGGAGTGAGTTTCATGGACGGAAATTAGCACAGCTGTTGAAGGAATGTCAAGCTTATTAGAGCATAATCATCATGAAAGCAGAGTCAAGATGTAGTGGAATGATGAGTCAAAAGGGAATCTGAAGAGAAGCAAGGGTAGTCCCAACAAAAGAATTGTCATATCTCCCAAAATAAACATGTCATTTCTTTAGCATTTAAAGTTGAGTGCTTTCATCCTCTCCAATGAATAGATTTTAAAACAAATTCATATATTTGAGTTATTTATACATAGTTCCTGAGAATATGAACTTCCTCTGTAATTAATACTTGTTTATTCTCATGAAATAAAAGTACAAGCTACTTTTATCTCCATTTCAGTATGTCCATACATCCTACTGAAATTTCATTGCTCCCTGATGGTTCTTTTTTTTTTTTTTTTTTTTTTAGGGAAGGGGCAGCAAGACATGGAGAGAGACAGAGAGACACCTGCAGCACTGCTTCACCACTCACAAATCTTTCCCCCTACAAGCAGGGTCTGGAGGCTTAGGCCCAGGTTTTTGCACATCGTGACATGTGGACTCAACTGGGTACACCACATGGCCCCTTCTCTGATAGTTCTGCACCCATTCTTACCTGAAGGGATCATCTAGTTTCACACATTTCTTAGCACTAATATAACCTAAGACAACTGACCAAAAAAGGATTAACACTTGAACATGCAAGCTTTGGACTGGGTCTTTAATTCTGATTTCATCCTTTTGATATTTTTGAGTTTTCAATGTGAGATTTTGCATGTGGTTGCTATTTTTTTTTTAATGGCTGGGGCTTAGTTGCTAGAACAACAAATCCACTGCACCTGGTAGCTATTTTTTTTAATTCTGTTTCATTGGACAGAGAGAAATGGAAAGGGGTGGAGGAGATAGAAAGAGAGAAAGATAGACACCTGTCGACCTGCTTCACTGCTTGTGATGCTTCTCCCTGCAGATGAGGAGCGAAGGCTCGAACCCAGGTCCTCGTGCAAGTCCTTGCGCTTAGTATTATGTGCACTTAACTGGGTGCACCACTACCTGCACCCCCATGGTCACTCTAGAGAAATGCACACTGTAAAACCCCTGGGCTATATGAAACCTGTGACTCCTTTGGAATTAGTTGAATGTAAGGAGAGAATGCCCATATTTAATCTCATAATACCTTAGGCTTTTGTGCTCTCTGAGCATCAAAGCTGTTCAACGCTATTTCCTGGAAGATGGGAAGTCCTCTTTGATGTTTCGCTGCTGGTCCACTCTGTCTGTGCTAAGTTCCCTTGACTGGAGGTTATATCTTTTTTTTTTTTTTTTAGAAACTCTTCTTTTTAATATTTATTTATTTGTTCCCCTTTGTTGTCCTTGTTATTTTATTGTTGTAGTTATAATTGATGTCATTGTTGTTGGATAGGACAGAGAAAAATCGAGAGACGAGGGGAAGACAGAGAGAGGGAGAAAAAGATAGACACCTGCAGACCTGCTTCACCACTTGTGAAGCGACTCCCCTGCAGGTGGGGAGCCGGGGGCTCAAACGGCGATCCTTACACCGGTCCTTGTCCTTTGCGCCACCTGTGCTTAACCTGCTACGCTACCGCCCAACTCCCATTGGAGGTTATATTTTATTTCTCCCTTAGGTCCTAGGCATTTCAGCTCGCTTGTGCAATATCTTTTTCTCTGTCTCTCTGTCTTCCTCTGTCTCTCTCTCTGTCTCTCTCTCTCCCTCTCTTTCTCTCTCTCTCTGCCTCCCCTCAGAAACACTCTTACTTTCATGTATTACATCCATGAACTGGAAATTCAGGCCATCTAAATACAGAAACCCATTTTTGGCTCAGGAGATACAGTAGCTTCTCATGCCTTCTGGAACCTTCTTTTTAATTTCTTGACCAGGACTCTGACTTCTGTCCTCAGACTTCTGAAACTTTAGACAAGAGTCAAACACTAGTTTCCAGATCTCCTTCCAGCAGGGGATATGCTTCAAATGCTATGGGTGCTTTCCTCCACTGCCCTTGACAAGAATGGCTTTGGAGATTTGCCTCTTTCCCATCCCACTGCTAAAAGGAGAAAGAACAGGCCCCTCATATGCAATTCCCTGAAGAGAAACTTGATCAGCATTCCCTGTACAAAATCCTCCCAGCTGCCTTTTTATAGTCTTCATATGGAAAAAGGCTCCAGGAGCCCTGGAACAAGATCTTGGACTCCTTTCTTTAAAATTACTTATGGTGATTTCACTGGCTCATTTTAGACTCTCCTCTCTATTGTCATCACTTGTCTGGCCTGAAGCTTCAATCTCAACATTGTTATACATGCAAAATTACATCATCCAGAGGCAATTGCTGAAGGCATTTAAATGTATATATATATATATATATATATATGAAGTTACTATATATTATATTAATAAAATGAGAGTATTTTGTAACCTGAATATTTTTCAGTTAACAGGATGTCCTTCTGGTGAAATAGATAACTTGGACAGTGTCTGCTCCACAGTGTGTGGGACCCAGGTTTCAGCCTAGCTCCCACAAATCTGAAGAGAGCTTCAGTGCTGTGATCTTTTTCAGTCTATCTCTTCCTTCTCCTGCTCCTGCTCCTCCTCCTTTCTTTCCTCCTCCTCCTCCTTCATCTCCTTCTTCTCTTCTTCTTGCCTCTAGGGTTATTACTAGGGCTCACTGCCGGCACTATGAATCACTGCTCCTGGCAACCATTTTGGAAACAGAGAAGGAGAAAGATAGACACCTGCAGACCTGCTTGACCACTTGTGAAACATCACCCCTGCACATGAGGAGCAGGAACTGAACCCTGGATTCTTGCATGGGACTTTGTGCTTAGTATTATGCGCAGTTAATCGCTTAATTGGGTGTGTTACTCCCTGGCCTCCTGCCTTACGTTTTTTATGTTATCAGGGTTATCATTAGAGTTCCTTGCATGCAAGATGAATCCACCACTCCCGGTGGCCTCTTTCTCTCTCTCTCTCTCTCTCTCTCTCTCTCTGTGTGTGTGTGTGTGTGTGTGTGTGTGTGTGTGTGTGTGTGTTTTGATAGGACAAACATATGCAGCACTGCTTCACCATTCATGAAGCCTCTCCACCCCCATGCAGGTGGGGACTGAGGACTTAAACCTGAATCTTTGTGCATGGTAACATGTGCATTCAACTGGGAGCCCTGCCTCTGCCTTTCTACCTCTAGCTACAAATAAAAACAACAACAAAACCCCACTATATTCTGAGCCTCTTTACAAGTCAGCAGACCTCCACATCCAGCATTTTTAACAATTAGAAACTATTTCATCAGAAGAAATCTACCATTACTTATTCAGTTCTTTCTTGACACAAAATGAGGGTGTTTCTTCTTTCTATTGTGCTAAATGATCTTGTGAAAGGCATCTTTATTTATATACTTCTATCCCTTCAATTATTTAATATTTTAGTACATATTACAGAAGAGTACTATGACTTCCTTGGGAATTTTTTTCTTAACTTTCAAGCTTCTTTTATTATTATCACTTTGTGGGTGATAATGGTTTAAAGTCCAACTATTGACATATGGATACAATTTCCCATCTCCCGTTTCCACCATCATACACCAGGATCCTGACTCCTCCACATCTTCCTTTCCCCCACTCACCTGGAGTTCTTCACTTCAGTGCAATATACCACACCCAATACAAGTTTCACTTTGTATTTTCCCTTTCTGTCCTTGTTTCTTTAAGTTCCACCTATAAGTGACATCATCTGATATTTGTCCTCCTTTTTTTTTTTTTTTTTTTTTACTTATCTCACTGGGCATAATTCCCTCGAGTTCCATCCAAGATGAGGCAAAGGAGATGACTTTGTGATTTTTAACAGCTGAGCAATATTCCATTCTGTATATATCATGACTTTCTTATTCACTCATCTGTGATTGGACATCTAGGTTGCTTCCAAGTTCAGGCTACTATGAATTGTGCTGCTGTGAACATCAGCATGGATAGATCTCTTTGGATAGGTGTCTTTGTTTCCTTTGGGTAAATTCCCAGGAGAGAGATTGATGGGTCCTAGGGTAGGTCTGTTTCTAGTGTTCTGAGAAATCTCCACACTGTTTTTGGCAGGTTTGGACAAATTTACATTCCCAACAGCAGTGTAAAAATCTTGCTTTTCCTCCAGCTCTTCACTAACACTGGTATCTGTCCTTTTTTTTTTTTTTTCTTAATTTCTTTATTGGGGGTTAATGGCTTACAGTAGACAGTAAAATACAATAGTTTGTACATGAATAACATCTCCCAGCTTTGCACATAGCAATTCAACCCCCACTAGGTCTTCCTCTGCCATCATGTTCCAGGACTTGAACCCTCCCCACCACCCCAGAGTCTTTTACTTTGGTGCAATATACCAACTCCAGTCCAAGTTCTGCTTAGAGGTTTCCCTTCTGATTTTACTTTCACCTTCTACCTACACTCCTACCCCAGAGTCCTTTACTTTGGTGCAATACACCAGACCCCATCCAAATTCTGCTTTGTGTTTATTGTTCAATTTTTTCAACTGAATTCATTTCATTGAGGGTGCCTTTAAAATTTAGATGGAAACGAGTTCTGCCAATATTTTCCTCTGAGTATTTGATGGTTTCTGGTCTCACATCCATGGGTATTGAACTGACTATGTTGCTGTTAATTTATTGCTGTAGCCCTTTAAGTAGATGCTTGATGTATTTAGATGGCCTTTCAGTGGGTGTATAGATGTTAATCAATGTTAAGACCGATTGATTGACTGATCCTCTGAGCCTTAAGTAATGTCCTTCCCTATCTTTTAAAATTTTATTTGTTTTAAGGTCTGTCATGTCAGATTGAGAATAGCTGTTCCTCCCTTTTTTTTGTGGGTCATTGACTTGTATAGTAGTTTTCCATCCTTTCACTTTGATTCTGTGTTTGTCTTATTGAGTTAGGAGGGATTCCTGCAGACAGCATATAGTTGGGTTGTGATTTCTGATCTATCTTCCTACTCTATGTCTTTTATTAGGTTAATTCAGGCCATTGACATTTATTGATATTATAGACTGAAGATATTTTAATGTCATTATGTGATATATGGCATGATTATGATGCTGTGATTCTTTATGAGACCTTTCAGAACTTCTTGCAGGGAAGGCTTGGTGATAGTTGATTCCTTCAACTGTTGCTTGTCTGAGAAGGTTTTTATGCCTCCATCTAGTTTGAATGATAGTCTAGAAGGATACAGTAATCTTGGATGAAAGCTTTCTCATTGAGCACTATATGTGTATCTTGCCATTCTCTTCTGGCCTTTAGTGTTTATATGGATAAATCTGCTGCTAATCTTATGGATTTTCTTCTGTAGGTGACTCTTTGTTTTTTCTCTTGCAATGTTCAGGATCCTTTCCCAATCCTTATTCCTTTTCATTCTAAATATGATGTGTCTTGGTGTCTTTAAGTCTGGGTTAATTCTGTTTGGGACCCTCTGGGCTTCTTGAACCTTTATGTCTTTGATGTTGTCTAGATTAGAGAAGTTCTCAACTATTATGTTCTATAGAATGCTTTCTTCCTCTCCCTCTCTTTCTTCCTCTGGAAAGCCAATAATACATATGTTATTTCTTTTGAAGTCATCCCATATGTCTGTGTTGTTGTTTTCAGTATCTCTTAATCTCTTTTTTGCCAGGCTAGCATGGGGGTGCCTCTTCCTGGGTACGTACTCTCTGGGCTGGAGAGAACTTGACTGGAGCCAGCCTGGGCTGCTACTCACTCAGCGATGTGAAGGAGATGACTCAGGAACCAAACACGTGGTGAGACAATGCAATGTCTTTATTGATCAGAGAGCCATGGCTCTTAAAAGGCTAGACCCAGAAATGGCATGTAGGAAATAGAAATGGCTAAGAAAGGGGTAGAGAAGGGCAAAAGGGGCTGGGAAGGTAGAAACTTCCTTAGCAACTGTTGCAAGGGTTTTAACTGGGAGGATTAATAATACCCTGGATGCAGGGAGGGTCTTGAGGGTAGAAAGAAGATAGATCAAAGGAATGGAATGAGTGGGGATCTTTCAGGCAAAACAGTGATTGTGTAGATAGGCCATAGTATCAGGAATGCAGGGTGGAGCTGGAGAGCTTGCTTAATGCTTTGTGAGGCTCCTCACAATTTCCCGACATCTCCCCCTTTCTTTTTATCTAATGGCCATAGTATCAGGAATGTGGGATGCTTTGTGAGGCAGGGAGTCATAAGATGGGGCAAACCTTTGGGGTTACTCCTGTCCCTCCTTGCTCAACCTCTCGGTAGAGAGAGAGACTGACAAGATAGATGCACTCCTCAGGTCAAGCCCTGCCAAGCTCAACCACATCCTCACAATTTCCCAACATTTTTGAGATCTTTTACTTCTTTCTTAGTTTTCTCTAATTCATCCTCAATCTTGCTAATTCTATTTTCTGCTTCACTTATTCTATTCTCTCTACCCTCTTTGTTTTCTGTAGCTCAGCTATTTTGTTATCCTGTTGTAATACTGTATTAGCTTATTTAGCTGGCTGTGCTCTTAGCTCAGCTATTTCAGCTTTCAGCTCTCCAATTACCTCCAGATAGTTAGTGTTTGACTTTGGAGTCTCATTTTCTGTTTCCCCATTTCTGATAATATTATTTTCAAACTCTTTCCTCACTCCTGTGACTAATAGCTCAATTAGTGTTTGGATCTTGTCCTCAAAACCCTTTGGGGGGTTTACCTTGACTTTTGTCCTGGTTCATTTCTCCAGTGTTTCTTCTTGGTTTGTATATAGTGTGTTATGAGGTCCCTCTCTCAGTACCATTCGATCCACTAATCACACTTACCTAGATTGAATTTTGTCTGACTGGGGAGAGTAGAGAGACAGCTGCTGCTACTCTGTGCTGGTTATTAATGGCCAGCAGGTGTTACTATTGTGACCTCTAGGTTTCTCTTGTTTGTATGATCTGTGTCAGATAGGATAGAGTTGGGGGAGTGGTTGCTTTGGACTGTCTTGTGGTCACAAATGTTGTTTTATGTTGTGCCCTTGCCTTAAATTCAGAAGGATAAATACACTCTGAGTTAAATATTGAGAGGTTTTAAGCCCCTTTCTCTTCTCTTCTGGCACTTGGAACAACCTTCATTGCTTGCTGCACTTAAAGTGAGATCACCAAAATGGTGCAGCTCAGTGCTGTGCTGCCCAGAGCTCTGACTTGACTTTGATGTTCCTCAACTCATGTCCCTTTTTGCCCTGACTGCATGTGGGCACCCACCTGAGGCTGCAGAACCCTCAGCTGTAGATTATGACTTCACTTGGGCCTCTTGTATTTATTTGATGTTTGGTGAGGAGAGACGATTCAATTGCTGTTATTGGATGGCCACGACTTCTAGAAGTCTCCCGGTATCTGTCCTTTCTAATGTATGACATTGCATTAGAAAGATGTGCAGTGATAATCTCATTGTTGCCTTTGTTTGCCTTTCTCTAATTAAATCAGTGACTTTGAGCATTTTTTCATATGTCTATGAGCCCTCTTTTTTGCTAAAGTTTCTGTTCATATTCTCTCTCCATGTTTTTCCTCCCTTTTTAATAGGATCATTTGTTTTGTTAGAGTTTAGTTATTTCTTTATATATTTTGGTTATTAGCCCTTTATCTGGTGTATTATATGTTAATATCTTCTCATACATTTTTGTATACAAGTCTTTCACCTCCTTTATTAAGTGTATTCCTAAATATTTTATTTCCTTTCTATGAAAAGGGATCTATTTCCATATTTCTTTTTCTGGCATAGTCTTTGCATAGAGGAATGCCACTGAATTTTGTGTATTAATTTTGTAGCCTACCACCTTACTGTATTGTTTAATAATTTCCAGGAGTTTTCTACTGGATTATTTTGAATTTTCTATGTAAACTGTATTATGATATAATAAGTATACATTTTATAGCATGTGCTATATATGTATTTATAAATTGTCCTGAAGTTATATCAGTATGTGTATGTATTTTTGTGAGATTGTAGACAAATAGTGCATTTACAACCTGGAGAGGACAATAGTACTTTTTGGAAACTTCCTTACACCTTGAGGGTATTGATGTAATATAATTACTACAAGTCAAGAGGGTACTTCTTTAGCTCTAATAAATTATTGAACCTGCTTTCTTTTGCTCTAGGCTAATTTGAGATTCACAGGAAACTTGAAAAAATAATAGAACCTCCTTATAGCCCTCTCCCACTTTTGATAATGTTTAAATCTTATCTAACCATAGCACAATATTAAAGATAAGAATATTAATAATAGAAAATCACCATCTAAATGGTAGCACATATTCAACTTTCACCAGGTATCATGCTAGTGTGCGTGTGTGTGTGTTTAAATTCCAGGATCTTATGCAAGATATCACTTTATATGAACTTATTATTATTTCTCTTTGGTCTCATCCTATCTATAGTAGTTTTGTTTTGTTTTTTCTCTTGTGACTTTGAAACTTCTGAAGAGTATTATTGGCTTTTTTATAGACTGTTCTTCATTTGGGGTTTGTCTGTTGTGTGATAAAGATTAGAGCACCATGTATATTTGGCAAGGGGCTCATAATATCGCTATATATTTTTCTTGGTGATGTTCACCTTGATCTCTTGGGAATGATATTTTCACACTGCAGGGGAGTGCAGATTGCATCTGGATGCATCAATGATAGACCAAGCACTCTGACTTCATTCTCTTGTAGTGCTCCTGAGGACTGTGAGGTCTGTTTCAATTCCCCATATGGTGAAATCATAACCAGTAAACCCATGTGTGGTTGCTACTCTTTAAGGGTTTAATTCTCAATTTTTTCTTTCATGGTATAGAGATCTATGACATCATGTTTTCAAAAATACTCTTGTTATTGATGAACAAAGTCAATTATTTAGTGGTCACAATTTGTGGAGGATGTCTGCATCTTATAGAAAACCATAGTGATCTTTCTTCTGCAGAATTTGTGATGTTATTTTTTTTTTTAAAAATTGTTCTTTCTCTCTTCTTCCTTCCTTCCTTCTTTCCTACCTACCCTTTTCCCTTCTTTCCTTTTTTCTTTTTCCACCAGGGTTATTGCTGGGGGTTAGTGTATACATGATGAATCCACCGATCCCTGTGACCATTTGGAGTTGGGGGTGAGAATGGAGACAGAAATTCAGAGGGCATATGGAGAACAGAATGGGAGAGATAAATACAGGCACCGGCAGCACTGCTTCATCACATATATATCTTCCCCACTGCATGTGGGAACCAGGAGCTTGAATCTTGGTCGTTGTGAATAGCTCTACCAGGTGTGTCACTGCCCAGCCTTTAAAAGATTTTATTGTTACCAGAGACAGACAGACTAGAGCACTGCTCATATCTAGCATAGTGATGTTATTTTCTTTGAGGCTATTTTAGTCTAGCAGCCAAAGACAAGTGCAAAATAATATCCTAAGCTGAACATCATGAGATATTGCTGTTGTTGTTTCTCACTCAAACATATGAAGACAATTCTTGCATCAAACTTATTGTCTGAATGTCAGTCATTGATTTCTCTCTTTAGATAGTTTATGTTTTCATGGAAGCTGAACTTGCAAATCATGGTGTCTGCATAGCCCTTGCATTTTGGATAATTAATGTCTGCATCCAGTACATGGCTCTGCACTACCTTTGGTCCATACTCCCAGAGGGAAAAAGAATTGGAAAACTATCAGGGGAGGGGATGGTATACAGAGTTCAGGTGGTGGGAATTGTGTGGAGTTGTACCCCTCTTATCCTATGGTTTTGCCAGTTTCATTTTTATAAAAGGGTTAGTACTTCAATGTGATCTAATATTATGCCTAAATATGATAAAAGACACAAAAATCAGAGCCCTGAAAAAAGGAAATAAGCTAATACGTGGAAAGTGTTTAGCACAGTGCCTGGTACACAATGAACTCTCCATGAATCATAGTTCCTCTTGCTGCTGGCGAAGCTGCCCTGGATGTTGCTGCTGTTTAACCTTGGGAAGAGGATGTGTGGCCAGCTCAGCCCCTGCTCCATGAGGCAAGAGATCAGACTGCTATAAATTTGGAGAGGAAGATGACTGGATCTGGCCAGTTTGACAGCTGTTTATCTTCTGTAAGTGCTCAAGTGCAATATAATCTAAAAGTGCCGCTATGAGCCCATTTGTGAGCAAGCTTTGAAGCTAAATCAAAGCAGTGTGGCAAGGAGTCAGTTAATACAGTTAATCACTTTTCGCATTTCCTTGCTTTTGGTCTTCCCATCTGAAAAAGTGACTTTAAAATATAAGTAATCCTGGTAGCCTTGGCTCTACACTAGAGCCTGGTTATGTTTTGTGTTCCTGTGGAGGTGTTTGGACTTTGTAGAATGTCAAGCAGCCTTCCTGGCCTCTACCCACCAGGTGCCATTAGCACCTCACCCCAGTCATGGCCACTGAAAATGTCTCCAAGCATTCAAGGTGAACCCTGGAAAACAAAGCATTCCCATTGAGAACCACTGCCAAGAGGTAATGAATAATTCTGGATTAAAGATAAGTATCATGATTCAAACTGGAAATATTTGAGGGATAGCAAAGAATGTTTATCAAGCAACAAATGCTTTTGACAAAGACCATTTAATGTATCTCATGAAAATTATTTTTTTAAATTTTTATTTATAAAAAGGAAACACTGACAAAAACCATAGGATAAGATGGGTAAAACTACACACAGTTCCCACCACCGGAACTCCATATCCCTCCCCTGATAGCTTTCCTATTCTTTAACCCTCTGGGAGTATGGACCCAGGGACATTATGGGATGTAGAAGGTGGAAGGTCTGGCTTCTATAATTACTTCACCTGCTGAACATGGCATTGGCAGGTCGATCCATATTCCCAGCCTGCCTCTCTCACTTCCCCTAGTTCTGGGGAAGACGGCTCCATGATTCTACAATAATTTTATGAGGTAGTTTGTAGCCCCTCATTTAATAGTAGGGAAAACAGAGACCTATAAAAATCAGATAATTTGCCACATTTCCCACATAACTGTTCTGTAATGGACGGAGAAAACAACAGAGCCCGTGCACATTCTACTGTGCCTTCATGATGCTCAGTTCAAATAAAGAAGGTTCAGCATCAAGAAGAGCTGAATTACATTTACCAAGTTCAATAGTTTTAAAGCTGTTCTCTGACAACTAAATCCACCAGTTGTTTTTCTCCTCCTTTTTTTTTCTTTCTCAGCCTCCTTGTTTCTTGACTGCACAATGTGTCTGCTCCTGGAATGGGGAGGGAGGGAGGGAAAGAGGGAGAGAGAGAGAGAGAGAGAGAGAGAGAGAGAGACAGAGAGAGAGAGAGATCTCCACCAGAGCACTCATGAAGCGTTGCTTCCCCATGCAGGTGCTCCCATGTGATGGCTGGGATCTCATGTCCTCCAAGTGTGTGCTCTACTAAGTGAGCTATCTCTACCCAGCCCCCTAACTCTGTCAATTTTGATTCCACTTGTTTCTGGGGCCCAGGTGAACTATGTTTCTCTTTTACTGGTTAGTTTCCTGTTTGGGTTTGCCAACAAGGGATACTAGATGGAGGTTTGTAGGTAGGAGGTTGGAAGATTAGATGGAATTCTTTCTTCCTGAAGATAACTGTTCCTGTAACCAACGCTGATTCAGCCACTGCAACTGCTGAGTGCCTAATCTATGGACAGCAGAAACAACCCCAAGTCTCCAATGTGACAGCATTCTCCCAGAGGACCAGCCAGCCCCCTGGAGGCAGGTTAATTACACAGGATCACTTCTGTCACCCAGAGTAGTACTCTCTCCTCAACTTGAGCAGACATGTTTTCTGGATATTGATTTGCCTTTCCTGCTGATAAGACTTCTGCCAGCAGCATTATCTGTGCACACAGGAATGCTTTATTCACCACTGAAATACCCCATAAATCACTGCTCCTGATCAGAGACTCAGTTCACAGAAAAAATAAAATAAAATAAAAAAGAGGTGTGGCAATGAGTGCCTGCCTATAGGATTCACTGATCTTACCATGTACCACCCAGAAACAGTTGGTTTAATCAAAGGAGGAATGCCTCACTAAAGGTTCAGTTATAACCAGTCAGTAGGTAAACAAAAATACTGGCAACTTTCTCACAGGAGACAGAACAGACTTTGAATCAGCAACTGATGAATAGCTGTGTCAGCTCCTACAGGCTGCACCCAGGAAGCAACACAAGGCAGTCGAGTAGCTCCCCTCACCATTACATCTAATCACCTACTCACAGAAGGCTTGATTTAAACCCAGCCTGATGGCTTGCAGGACTTAGTTCCAAGCAGGGGTGTGAAAGGGACTGGGAGGCAGAGTGCGAGAGCCTGTGTGTGCTGATAATAAGGAGAGGAATAGATGCCATGCAGGCAAGCATGCAGTAATTGGCCATCCAGCGTAGAGCACATTCAACAGGCAGGCCCAGCAAAGACTCAACAAATTCTAGACGGATAGATTAAAAGCAAACACACACCCTCAGCTGTCTTCCCACTTTTGAATTTAATTTTAAAATTTCAAAACTATTCGAAAAACTTTAAAGTCTTGAACATTTCCAAAAAAGGAAACTTTGGTAACTAATACATTCAGTAATGTAAGATAATAGCGAATCCTTGGATTCTAAAGTTTTAGCAATATTGACTTCTTGTTTGTTTGTTGTTTGTTTTTGTTTGTTTTGTTTTTCTCCAGAGCACTGCTACGCTTTGACTGATGGTGGTGTTGTGGATTGAACCTGAGAACTCAGTACCTTTCAGGCATGGAAGTCTTTTGCATAGAAATTATGTTGCGTCCCCAGCCCAATGATGATTTCTTTTATAATTATTTGTATTGGTGATTTAATAGTTACTTACAAACTTACAGATAACAAGGCAAAATTCCACACCATTCCCACCACCAGAGTTCTGTGTCTTCACCCCCTCCAGTGGAAACTGCAGTAGTTCTCCCAAGGTCACAGATACAGGTTGATTACATAGACTTTTTTTCTTTTGTCCATTTTTATCCACTTCTATAGTCCTGCCTTCACATTCTTTTTTTGAATGCTTTTGTTTTTATTTATTTTTATTATTGGATAGAGACTGAGAGAAATTGAGCAAGGAACAAGAACAGAGAGAGAGAGAGAGACAGAGAGACACATGCAGTCCTGCTTTCACCACTTGTGGAGTTTCCCCCTGCAGGTGGGGACCAAGGGCTTATACCTACCTGGGTCTTTGTGCACTGCAGTGTGAGCACTTTACCTTTACCAGGTTTGCTGCCTGCTGGCCCTTCACTTCCTTTCTAAGTCGTACCTACACCTATTACCTCTTCAGAATGTGCTTCCTTTTTCCTCTTCTGTCTCAGATAAGAGAAACAGTGCCAGACTTCTTCTAGTGTTTTCCAGAATCACTTCCTTTACAGTGATATTATAAAAACAAAGATTCTGGGTGACAGTGTTTTGTGTCCCAGTGGAATTGGGGTTCAGAACCCTCTTGTCATCTTCCCCTATCATTTATCTCTTCTGGGAATGTGAATCAAAATTCTTTGGGGAGTGCAGAAGGAAGGAGTCCTGGCTTCTCTAACTGCTTTTCCACTACACATGGACATTGGCAGGTGGATCCATACCCCTAGCCTGTCTCTGTCTTTCCCTAGGGAGGCTGGGCTCTGGAGAGGTGAGGTTCTGGCACACATTGGTGAGGTCATCTGCAGGGAGGTCAGAATGGAATCTTAGTAGCATCTGCAACTGGGTTGCCGAAAGGCATGAGATGTTTAATAAGTAGGAACCAAAGCGTAGGAATATAGCAGATGAGAATAGGGACACAGGGATGGAGAAAAGCTAGTATGTCTATTTTATGTCTGTTCCTAGCAGCCCAGGACTTTAGTAATACTTGTTGGAGCTTGATATCTAACATGGAGGTGGACTAAAAATATTGTCTGGGAAGATGGTGTCAGAGTTGCGAATAGAACTTGAAAGCTAGATTAGAGCAGAGAATAGCTCCAAAACTTGAAGAAAACATATAAATACAATTAGCTGTTTACCCCATCCACCTGACCCAGGGCTTGTTCATATTTATTCATATTCCTATTTAGCCTGTGTAACCTCTGAGTCCCTGTCAGTCTGAGCTCACAGCTCACGGTCACAGCTGGGAACCTTCTAGGCTGCACTCATTTCATGACCAGTCTTACTCAGGAGGCAGGGCAGGATGACTCAGTCTCCTTTCAGAGAGGAGAGCCGTCCCCATGCTGATTTCCTAATAATGACGTCCAGGTGTAGTCCCGACTGCTGTCCCAATTGCCATTCCCCATTATGCCCAAAAGTCATCTGTCTTGGTGCCTGGAGTTTTTCAGTAAGACAAAGGGAAACAATACTACTGTCTTAAGTATTTATATCTTCCCCTTTCCCCTTTCTAATAACACCAGGGATATCATAAGCACAATTGCCATGGAAACTACAACACCATCCTGAACACTGCTGGATTTCTGAGAACTCTACATGTGAGGCTGCAAATAAAAATAGTGAGAATTTTACGAGTGTGGCCTAAAGAAATGGAAAGGCGGTTGGGTCTTGCCCTCACCAGAGTGTCATGTAACTTGCCTTTACCAGTATTCTGAAAGGAATTAATCTGTGTGCAGAAATGAAAGCTGTTATATCATGACAAGTTTTCAGTGGTGACCTTCTATTACTGGTTGTCAAGTAAACCCTGGCACAGTATCAGTTGAATGATAGGCTAAGGTTTCTGTGATAATTCTTTCCTTTCTTCATTTAGTGTTTTTTTTTTTAAATCATTTAACTAACATACCAGGTACATACTAGATGCTAGATGTTTTATTTTTCTTTTTTTAATTTTTATTATCCTTATTTATTGGATAGAGACAGCCAGAAATTGAGAGGAAGGGGGTAGAAGAGAGGGAGAGAGACAGAGAGACACCTGCAACACTGCTCCACCACTCACAAAGCTTTCCCCCTGCCGTTGGGGAGTAGGGGCTTGAACCTGGGTCCTTGCATACTATAACATGTGAGCTCAACCAGGTGTGTCATCACCCGGCCCTGATGCTATATGTTTTAAAGCCTGTCTGTCCAAACCAACTAGTACACAAGGAATTTATTTGTATGTGTACACTACACTTGCTCTGTGCTTTTAAAAACTGACATAGCACACCATTAGGTAATGTAAACTGAGGCAACCATTGTGAAAAAGTGTGGAGAAGCCTCAAAAAATAAGAATAGAAATTCTGTATGACTGAAATACTCCATTTCTGAGTATTTATCTGAAAAGTACACAGACACTAATTTGCAAGAGAGAAACGTACTTTCATGTTCATCACAACATTAATCACAATAGTCAAGAGTTAGAAACAGCATAACTGCCCATGGGCAATGACTGGATAAAGATATACTTTATATACACAATGAAATACTACTCAGGAGTACAAATACTACCAATTGCTACAATCTCTGAGAGTTAAGTTAAATAGCAGTGTTATTGGGACATAACCATTTTCATACATGTCCATGTCTGCTTTCACACACCAAAGACAGAGTAGAGTAATTGCAACTGTGCAGTTGTATAGTAGTGGTCGAGTTGAGTACTGCAATAAGGAGCACATGGCCTTTGGCAGCAAAGCTAAGAATAGTTACTTTCTAGCTTTTTGCCTAAAAAGTTTACCAACCTCTGATCTCTAGAAAACTTTAAATGTTCAGTTGCGAATTATTTGTCACCCTTTTCAGTTACAGCCACAAAACAGCTCTTAATTTTGACAGTAGAAAAACTTCCTTGCATTTAATTTTTAAAGTTTTACTTGAGACTGTTGGGAAGCACTCTCCATACTCTAAGGTGCTGGAACTGGGATTCTGCAAACCACATTTCAGCTTGCCAGCTGCTCTTCCTTAGGTTTTGCCAAGAAAGTTTCCTCGAGAAATATTGCAATCCAGGGAGAGGAAGGATTGCTCCTTCTTTTTGCTTTCATTTCTTTCACCCTCAACCTAGCAATATGTCTCTGTCCTACCAGTGACAATTAATTCCAGTAGCAACAGTTGGTTCCACTTTAAATTTTTGCTGACACTCAGCACCAGACTCATCCCTGGAGCTGCAACTCACCCACAAAGACCTTTTCTTTCTTTCTTTCTTTCTTTCTTTCTTTCTTTCTTTCTTTCTTTCTTTCTTTCTTTCATTTCTTCCTCTTCTTTCTTTCTTTCTTTCTTCCTTCCTTCCTTCCTTCCTTCCTTTCTTTCTTTCTTTCTTTCTTTCTTTTATTAGTGATTTAATAATTATAGGTAAGATTGTGGAATAAGAGGAGTTCAATTCCATACAATTCCCACCACCAGAGTTCCGTATCCCCTCCCCTCTTTTGGAAGCTTTTCTATTCTTTATCCTTCTGGGAATATGGACCAAAGATCATTATGGGGTGCAGAAGGTGGGAGGTCTGGCTCTGTAATTGTTCCTCTCATGGACATGAACATTGACAGGTTGATCCATAACCCCCAGCCTATTCTTTCTCTAGTGGGGCAGGACTCTGGGGAAGTGAGGTTCCAGGACAGATTGGTGAGGTTGTCTTCCCAGGGAAGTTAGCTTGGCATCATGGTAGCATCTGCAACTTGGTGGCTGAAAAGCATTAAGATATAAAATGGGGGTGGATGGTATCACAGCAGATTAAGCACATATGGCACGAAGCACAATGACTGGCGTACGGATCCTGGTTCCTGCTGGGGGGTCACTTCACAAGCATTGGAGCAGGTCTGCAGGTGTCTATCTTTCTCTCCCCCTCTCTGTCTTCCAATCCTCTCTCCGTTTCTCTCTGTCCTATCCAACAACAACAACATCAGTAACAATAATAACAACAACAAGGGCAACAAAAAATGGGGGGAAATGGCCTCCAGGAGCAGTGGATTCACAGTGCCAGCACTGAGCCCCAGCAATAACCCTGGAGGCAAAAAATAATTAATTAATTAGTTAAAATAAAAATGTATAAAGCATAAAGAAATGCCACTGACTTTTGTACATTGGTTCTGTAGCCTGACACCTTGCTATATTGCCTAATGATTTCCAGTAGCTTTCCACTGGATTCTTTAGGTTTCTCTATGTATGCTATCATATCATCTGCAAATAGGGAGAACTTGACTTCTTCCCTTCCAATCTGTATTCCTTTGATTTCTTTCTGTTGCCTGATTTCTATGGCAAAAACTTCCAATACTATGTTAAAGAGTAGTGGTGATAACGGACAGCCCTGTCTATTCCCCAATCTGAGGGAGAATACTTTCAGTTTCTGTCCATTGAGTATGATGTTGGTTGTAGGTCTGCTGTATATGGACTCTACTATCTTGAGGAATTTTCCATCTGTTCCCATTTTTGTAATGTTTTGAGCATGGATGGCTGTTGGATTTTGTCAAAGACTTTCTCTGCATCTACTGAGATAATCATGTGGTTTTGGGTTTTGCTTTAATTGATGTGGTGAATGACAATGATTGACTTATGTATGTTGAACCAGCCTAGCATTCCTGGAATAAATCCCACTTGGTCATGATGAACAATCTTTTTTGATATACTGCTGTATCCGGTTGGCTAGGATCTTGTTCATTCTTTTAGCATCTATATTCATCAGAGACACGGGTCTGTAGTTTTCCATTTTTGTTGTGTCCCTATTTGCTTTTGGCATCAGGGTGATGTTGGCTTCAAAGAAGGTGGAAGGGGCTGTTCCTCTTTCTTTGATCTTTTGGAAGAGCTTTAAAAGTATAGATTTTAACTATTTCCTGAAGGTTTTGTAGAATTCATTTGTAAAGCCATCTGGTCCTGGACTTTTGTTGTTGGAAACCTTAAGAACTGCTTAGATTGATCCATTTAGGTTTTGTAGTTCTTCCTGGTTCAGTTTTGGAAGGGCATATGTTTCTAGGAATTCTTCCATTTCTTTCAGATTCTCTAGTTTGGTGGCATATAGTTGTTCATAGAAGCTTTGCATGATTTTTTGGATTTCTGCAGTGTCTGTTGTGCTATCTCCTCTATCATTTACAATTCTGTTTATTTAAGTTTTCTCTCTCTCTCTCTCTTTTTTTTTAGTGAGTCTTGCTAATTTGTTTAATTTTTCAAAGAACCAACATTTGGCTTCATTGATCTTTTGTATGGTTCTCTTATTTTCGATGTTGTTTATTTCTGCTCTAATTTTGGTGATTTCTGTCCTTCTGGTTACTTTAGGGTTCCTTTGTTCCTCTTCTTCTAAGTCTTTAAGGTGTGCAGCAAGGTCAATGACTTGACATTTTTTCTTGTTCTCTAATGTGTGCTTGCTTGTATGATTATGAGTTTTCCTCTAAGTACTGCCTTAGCTGTGTCCCAAATATTTTGATATCCTATGTCTTCATTTTCCTTTGTTTCTAGGAACATTTGAAGTTTGTGCTTGAGTTCTTCTTCGACCCAGTGGTTATTAAGCAATATGTTGTTGAGCTTCCAAATTTTGTGACTTTTAGTAATTTTCTGGTTGTTGATGAGTGTTAGCTTTACTCCACTGTGGTCTGAGAAGATTCTTGGGATGATTTCAATGCTCTTGAATTTTTTGATACTGTCTTTATGGCCTAACATGTGGTCTATCCTTGAGGATGTGCTGTGTGGATTTGAAAAGAATGTGTATTCCAGTTTCTTGGCGTGAAGAACTCTAAAAATGTTAGGAGGTCTAGTCTATCCATTCTCTTCAAGTAATTATCTTATTTCTTTGTTGATTCTCTGCTTAGTTGATCTGTCTAAGTGTGAGAGTGGGGTATTGTAGTCTACTATTACTGTATTTACTATTGATATATTTTTGTATATTTTTAGATGGGCCCTCATTGGGTGCATAGATGTTAATAATTGTTAGATCTTCTTGATCCATTGATCTTCTGGTCATTATGTAATGGCCTTGCCTTTTATTACTTCATTTAATTTAAATTCTATTTGTCAGATACTACCATGATGCCAGCCTGACTTCCCTGGGCAGGCGACCCCACCATGTGTCCTGGTGCCCCAAGAATAGGACTAGAAAGCTGGATTAGGGCAGAGAGAAGCTCTAAATATATGGGGAAAGTATAGAAATATTGTTAACTGTATTTTGTATAACCCCATCGATCTGAGGTCCCATGTCTGTTCATAGTTAACACAGGAGCCTGTGTAACCTTTGCATCCCTGTCAGTCTGAGCTCATATTCCATGGTCCCAGCTAGGAACAGTCTAAGCTGCACTTATTTCAGGGTCAGTCTTCCATGAGTAGCAGAGTTAACCCAGCCTCCTTCTTGAGAGTGGGACAATTTCTACCATTGTTATTCTACATTGAGGACAAGGTCCTCTAGAGGCCCACAAGAGCGTTTATGATGTTCCTGATGGAGATGACCAGTGATGGTGGAGAGAAAGATCTGTTAGAGCTATAGGCCCATCGTTTCTTTGTGTGTGTGCGTGCGTGCGTGCGCGTGCGCATGTGCATGTGTGTGTGCGTTTGTGTGTGATTTATAAGTTAATAGGAGTGTATATTAACACCGTTCCCTCCACCAAAGGTCTGTGTCCCCACCCCGAACCCCCTATAGTGAATTAAAAATTTACTGTCTCCCCCCACCCAGAGTTTTTTACTTTGGAGAGATACTCCAGACTCAAATTCTACTTTGTTTTTCTCATCATTTCTTTTTTATTTATTTATTTATAAAAAGGAAACATTGGCAAAACCATAGGATAAGAGGGGTATAACTCCACACAATTCCCACCACCAAAACTCTGTATCCCATCCCCTCCCCTTATAACTTTCCTATTCTTCAACCCTCTGGGAGTATGGACCCAAGGTCATTGTGGGATGCAGAGGATATGAACAGAACATTCACTACAGAAGACATCTAAAAGGCCAACAAACACATGAAAAATTGCTCCAGGTCACTGATTGTCAGAGAAATGCAAATAAAGACAACATTGAGATACTACCTCATTCCTGGGAAAATGGCATACATCAAAAAGGACAGCAGCAACAAATACTGGAGAGGCTATGGGGACAAAGGAACCCTTCTGCACTGCCGGTGGGAATATAAATTTGTCCAACCTCTGTGGAGAGAAGTCTGGAGAACTCTCAGAATAGACATGGACCTTCCATATGACCCAGGAATTCCTCTCCTGGGGCTATACCCTAAGGACTCCATAACACCCAACGAAAAAGATATGTGTTCACCTATGCTCATAGCAGCACAATTCATAGTAGATAAAACCTGGAAGCAACCCAGGTGCCCAACAACAGATGAGTGGCTGGGAAAGCTGTGGTATATATACACAATGGAATACTACGCAGCTATTAAGAATAATGAATCCACTTTCTCTGACCCATCTTGGACGGAGCTAGAAGGAATTATGTTGTGAGCTAAGTCAGAAAGTTAACCCAATTGCTAAATAATGTGATTATAGCAATAACTATCTATTGTCTTCTTAACCCTAAGATAGCAGGAGCCTCCCACTTCCTCTATAAAGCCTATATTTCCCCCAGTCCTGGAACTTCTAGAGTGGGGCTCACTTTCCTGCATGCTTCTCTTAATTCACACCAAATGACATTGCATCTACTGATGCCAACCTAATCAACGCAATGAGTACCACCTCAGCATGCTTCACTTCAGACTGTGTCCAGACATGTCAGGCATGGAATGTCAACCCTTCACCCTCATTACTCGGGTGAGATCTTTCCTTTTATAGTATTCTCTAGTTCCATTCCAGGTGGTTCAATTCCTACCAAAGTCCCAAAACCTAGATATAGACCAGGTCACATAAGATAGAGCTTATGTTCACATGTATCCATAAATTAGGGCAAAATATATACCTGAAAGCTAAAGTACACAAAAGTCTGCAGTGAGTCAGTATAAAGTTTCCCATCATTTCTATGTGGGAATCCAGGATTTCCTGACTAGGGCCCCAGATGATGAGGTCAAAAAGGCCTTTTTTAGAGGTCTTTGTTCCAGTCCAATGAGCTGCTCCCATCTCATTCACAGTTCTGTGGGTCTCTCCTTCCAGCTCCTATATTTTAATTGTGTCACATTCTCTGCCTTCCTCCCCACCCTTCTCTTCCTCCTTTACTCTTTGCATGGAGGTGACAATGCTTCCAATAGTTACTACTATCAGAGTACATATTTCCTTTTTGACTTTTTAATTTCCTAGATGCCTAAGAATACAGTTTCCATTAATTTCTGTTGCTACGATTGGCTACCATTCTCTGGTGTGTGAGAGACCTATCATCTACTAAATGGCTTAAAACTCACAAATCATCATGTCTCCTTTATTCTATAAAGATAGATGGAGTCAGACTGTTGTATGGGTCATAGGATACCACATTTGAAGAGATTATGCTCTAATAGAGTCAACCAACATATTATTACTGTCTTACTTATACGCTACATGAAAGTATGGGTTTTGTCACTGTGCACAACATGAATCGTGCCTTCTGAGCACACACCTCTTTGACTCTTGTTGGGAATCAATGAGTAAGAATTCACTGCATGCTTACAACACTATTGCTGCAAAGATGCAATTTGGTGACTCTAGGGAGCATTCGTCTCTGACCTGGTCAAAAAGTGAGGGTCAGACTGAACATGGGTAAATCAAATAACTTCTACTCATTTACTGAACACAAACTGGAATGTCACAGGATCCTTGTAAATAAGCTGAAAGTGTGCATTTTAAATCACAGAGCCCAGAAACAGATAAGTGAACTAGAGAAAGCTACCCTATGGCGCTCGTTCGGTCTGTGGTTTGCTCTTTTGCATTTATCATCTGGGCTGATTTATATAGACTAGTTTATTTCATTTCTTTAAAGAGTTTCCTTTTAGAAAATGGCATCTCCAGCCACTGAATAAAAAAGAAAGAGAGATCAATTAGACACTGGATGTGTGGAATAAAGAAGGGGTTAGCAAGTGATAGTCCACAGGCCAAATGTGACTTGCCACCTGCTTTTACAAAGGTTTACGGAGTACAGCCATTCCCATTAATTTCAGTGGCATATTGTCTATTGCTACCATCACAAAAGTAGCAGAATGAAATAATTTTAGTGGTAACAGAAGCGACGTCACCCCAGAAAACAGAAAAATGGATCTTGACTTCTGACTGAGAGAGGAGAAACAGGTGCCTCTTATTACTGTGTGTCATGGTGCTGGTCTGTAGGGTATCAGCCACATGGCTCAGAGGAAGCTCTGCTTCCTAGCAACTCTGTGCTCCAGTTAGAATGCCCTGCCAGCAGCTTTGCACCAACCACCTCCCCTACTCGGCTTCTGAGATCATGTGCCCCCTCTGTCATTCAGACTCTCCTGCTAACTTTTGTTGCAGTTGTGCCTATCCCCTCCACTATCTGTCTCTAACTGGATTGCCATCTCTTTTAGAAATCGGAAAGGGTATTAGTTATCCATCCCTTGCTGTACACTTGGCAAGGTCCTTGCACACAGCAGCTAATTAGTAATTAGGTTTCATTGATCAACACCATCTAGAGGGACCTATAAGAGCTGCCCTAGGCATGAGTGCATTTGTTTACTTTAGAAAAGAGCACTGGAGCTGTTACCACCTGCTGTTGTGTGCATCCTATATGCCAGGAGCTGTCAGATCACCATAGCCAAAATAGATCTGGTAATCATGAAGACTGGAATGTGTAAAACAAAGAATAGGAGATGAAGTTATTCTTTTTTATAACCCTCACATTCCTATATAATTCCTAATTGTGTTAAGCAAAAACTAATAATAAAAGAAAGAAAAGAATAGAAAAAGAAAGAAAATAAAAACATAATTGCAAAAGAAGGAATCTAGATGGATGGATGGATATATGGATACAGATAAAAATCAAGGTTCTAGAACAGCCTCAACACTGTTTTTCTTCTCCCAAATGAGTTATGCTTTATTAATTTTCTCATTAATGCCACAATGTAATTTATCTTAAGTGTTGTGATTTCAGATAGCATGCACACTGAGAGTTAAAACCAAGTACAATATACCAAAAATGTACTTAGTAAAACTTCATCTCCTCAAAGATTAAGAAAAACAAATACAGAAGAAAGGAAAAAGTCTATTTTGTGAAATTTTGTTAGTAGAGAGTTTTGAAATGCCATTCAATAATCCTGTTAAATGATAAACATAAGTGAGTCTTTAACTATTAATCCAGGCAACTGGAGCCCCAGCAGAACAGTGAGGCACAGTCATTGCTTGGTGTTTCACGCCATCCCATCTAGACTCCATTTGTTTTCTCTCTTCTCCCCCTGCTGTAACCTACTAGGATTTGTTTTCTTCAAAAGCTTATGAAACACCTCTTGAGCCAAACTGCCTGGAGTGTGCCAATTGCCAGAGGTTCAATGCCTTGAGGCTCTTGTGTAAATAAAAATATAGGCTGAGGTCTTTGTGATCCTTTTTTCTGTAGGTGCAAGTAATAGATTTAAAAAAAATAGTGATGGTATTGTTAGTACTATTAAAAATTGATTTTATTTATTTTCCTTAAAAGTTATTTTAGGGCCTGGGAGGTCACGTAACCAGTACTCACACTGTGGGAAGCCCTGGGTTCAATCCCCTACGCCACCTAGGAGCACTTTAGAAGCACGAAGGCAGCTACATAGATGACCTGACAGCGTTCTGGTGTCTTTCCCTCTTGCTCCTCTTTCCCCCTCTTTCCTCAAGAAGTATAGATTACAGTGTGAGCCACAGAGGCATTTGAGTGGCATTGCACGTGTATGAGACCCTAGCTTCACCCCTGGGATCATATAAAATAAGTCACTTTCTAGGCTTCAGCCCAGTCCCCACTGCATAGAAGACCACTCCACTGCTACAGTGTCTCCTCCTCTCTCACACTGTCTCTCCATCTCTATCTCTGACTTTCTTTGTGAATAAAGGCATCCCAGAGTATGAAGCCCTGCTGATGACAAAAAAAGTCATCTGTAATGTTTTTTTCAGGTAGTACCTGGTTTATAATGAGTGTTCAGTACGTATTTAGTACTGAATATTAATTAGTACATAATATTAATAATATTCAGACACAGCTGTGCATGTGCATACAGGTAAATATTTTATTTATTGGATAAATAGAGAAACCAATAGGGAAGGGGAATCTAAAGGAGAGGGGAAAAGAGACACCTGCATCACTGCTTCACTGCTCACCAAGTTTCCTTCTACAGGTGGGGACCAGGGACTTGAACTCTGGTCCTTCTACAGGTGGGGACCAGGGACTTGAACATTAAAGCATGTGTGTACAACCGAGTGTGCCACTTCCCAGCCCCACAAATAGATACAATTATATAAATATCACTTATATCGTGTCAGAGAGAGCTATAGGGTTACAGTCACTGTCAGCAGAATACTTGGCATCCTGTATGTACAAGGAAATACAAGATGTCTCAGAAATCTCTCTGTATAAATAGCCGAAATTCTGATGTTGAAAATTCAGTGCTTTTTGGTAATGAGAGGTTCATCTGGGTGTCACTTCCATGAAATGAGGGAACATGCAGTGCCTTCTTCACCAATGTACTCACAGTCAGTGGCATGGTGCCTGGCAGAATGAAACTCAGTTCTTTGTTATACATGAATAGAAAACACACCCTCAGGGCTGCACCGTGGCTCATCTGGCTGGGCACACATATTATAGTGTGTAAGGACCTAGGGTCAAGCCCCCAGTCACCACCTGCACAGGGGCCAGCCTCACAAGCAGTAAAGTAGTGCTGTAGATGTCTTTCTTCCTCACCATCTCCATTTCCCTCTCAATATCTCTGTCTCTATATAAAATAAATAACATAAAATAATAAAAAACGAACTTTAAAGGGGTCAGGCAGTGGCATATCTGATTATGTGCACACATTACAGTGCATAAGGACCCAGGTTCAAGCCCCCAGTCCCCACCTGCAGTGGGGGAAGCTTCACAAGTGGTAAAGCAGGTCTGCAGGTGTCTTCCTGTCTCTTTCCCTCTATCTCCCTCTCCCCTCTCAACTTGTGTCTCTATCCAATAATAAGTAAATAAATAATTTTAAAAATGAACTTAAAAAGAAATAAACCACACCTTCTTGGTGTATTGCACCAAAGTAAAGAACTTGGTGGGGAGGCACTTTCAGGTCGTGGTACATGATGGTGGAGGAAGACCTAGGCTGGGGTAAGTGTTTTGTGGAAAACAGAGAAATTTTACACATATATGTCGGGCTAGCGTCACGAGAGAGATGACCCAGGAACCAAGCTCGTGGCAGCAAGGCAATACAAATCTTTATTCATTCGAACGCCCCAGAGTCAGGTGGTAGCACACCTGGTTAAGCCACATGGTGCAAACCACAATGGCCAGCGTCTGTCTCTAGGTCTGCATGTGCATGCTCCTCCAGCTCGGATGCGAAAGAGACAAGACAGAAACAGAAGTGGCTTGACAATACCATACATGGTTAGGAAAGGGGCAGAGAAGGGCAAAAGGGACTGGGAATGGTATGGACCTCCCCAGAAACTGTTGCTAGGGGTTCAACTGGTAGGATTAGCAATACCCTGCGGGGAATTAGGAAGGAGACCTTTAGTCATTTGTAAGACAAAGCAGAAGATTGATATGCAGATAATAAAAGGAATGCAGGGTGGAGCAAGCTTAATGTTTTAAGGAATACCGGCTCCTGGCGGCAGGAAGATGCAGGATGTTTTTATGAAGCAGGGAAGATTTACATGGCCGGTGACCTTTTGAGGTTCCTATGCCGCCCCCCTTTGCTCAACCCCTCCATAGAGACAGAGACTAACAGGACGGACTCACCTCTCAAGTCAAACCCTGCCAGGCTCCACCACATCCCCACAACCTCCCTACACATATATCAACAACCGTATTTACTGCTAACCATTAATTTCCCCTCCAATAAAAAAGGAAAGAAAGCACAGCCTCTGCATTCCATGGCTTTGGGACATGAACCCAGGAGACTCTTAGCCTTGAGAATGAATTACTTTTTTTTAGATTACCTTTTCCCCCTAAAAGTCCTCCCTACATGGTCATCATTGTAACCCAGGAAAGGAAAGGGGTGTGGAGTTTCTGAAAACACCTACATGCTCACCCTCTTCCTTACAACTATGGATCATTATGTCACTACCTTCTTTGGGAGCTTTCTCAGGATATGGATAGATGAACAGTCCACCCCCCAAAAAATAAATAACGTGGCTCAAATGAAGTGTTGTTGTACTGAGAAAGCTCCCCATTTTTATACTTACTGTTCCTTCAAGAAATGACTTTGTCATACAAAATGGTCTTCTGTCTTAGGGACTAAGGAAATGCTTCCAGGAAATTTAATCAAGTTAAAATGCAGACATTATTTATCACAAAGAGGGGATAGAAAATATGTTCTCTGTATCGTCTGGCTCTGACTTCCACACAGGTTAACAGGAGTTCTTAGTTTCCGATCCTTGCCCTTGACTACATTGGATTCACCTGGATCCCAGAGCTCCCCAGATGACTCAGTTGTGCAGCCAGGTGTGTGGGGGTGGGGGTGGGGGGGGCTAACAATCCCAGTTTGCCCAGTACTGACAGAGTTCCTAGAACTGAGAGGTTCTGGGATATGAGACTTTCAAATGCTAAAACCAGGCAGGCTCAGGGCAAACTAGTACTTGTCAATCGCTGCTGTAAGAGGTCTTTGATGGAGGTGGCGGGAAAGGGAACAGCACATCCACTTTAGCAATGTTAGCTCAAAGTTGGCCACAGAGCCATTCCCTGACAGAAAATCTCAGAAGGGGTCTAAAATAGGTGGTTTTTTTTTTTTTTCAGATGACACATCCTTAATTTCATCATGTACAATGTCTTTTCTTTCTTTCTTTGCTGGGGCTCAGTACCAGCGCTATGAATCCACTGCTCCTGGTGGACATTTTATTGGATAGGACAGAGAAAAATTGAGAGGGGAGGGGGAGGTAGAGAGGGAGAGAGAAAGATGAACACCTGCAGACCTGCTTCACCGCTTGTGAAGTGACACCCCCCCACCCACCCCACCCCCCGCTGCTGGGGCCTCGAGCTGGGATCCTTGCATGGGTCCTTGTGCTTCATACCATGTGTGCTTAACCCGGTGTGCCACCGCCCAGCCCCCCTCATGTACAATTTCTCAAAAGGACCAGTACTTTTTCACATTTCCTTCCTCCTCTGGTTTTTATAAGTATCACCTTCTTCCTGAGTAGATACTATCCTATAATTAAAAAGAAATCTCACATTATGACTGGATTCCTTCCCACTAATCTGTGTTTTGGGAGAGGGAGTCCATTCTCTTCTGTGGGCTCAGTGATAGTAGCTCAGTCAGAGTGATTCCACCATGCTATTCCATTAAAAGTTTGTCTGGCCAGATTTTGACAAACTTAGAGGGCAATCAGCTAATGATGGTGACCACTCACCCTGATTACTCTCTTTTGGGGCGTCAGCAAATCAGGAGTTCATGGTCTGTCAGGGACTCTGCCAGGAAAAACTGGCAGACAAGTGCCAGTAAAAAAAAAAATGTAAATCTCATTGTAAAAATGTCTTCTTGGAGGCTGGGAGATGGTTCACCCAATAGAGTGCACACTTTGCCTTGCACAAAGACCTGATTTCAAGCCCCTGGCCACCGCATGGGAGCACAACACATATGGGGAAGCTTCACAAGCAGTGAAACAGTGCTTGGTCTCTCTCTCTCTCTCTATCTCTCTCTCTCTCTCTCTCTCTCTCTCTCTCTCTCTCTCTCCTTATTCTGTCTTTCACCCTTTACCTGAGAAAAACTAGTGAAAATGCCATCCACTGGAAGTAGTAGAACTTACAGAACTTTCCCTAGTGGAAAAGAAATACTCCTGATTTAATTATTTATTTCTTTGTTTTGTTCATTTTTTTTCTTTTGCTTTTTTCCCCCTTTCTTATATTTGATAGGGCAGAGAGAAATTGAGAGGGGAGGGGGAGATAGAGAGGGAGAGAGAAAAAGAAAAATATCTGCAGACCTGCTTCACCACTCATGAAGTCCCTCCCCCTGCAGGTTGGGACTGGGGGCGGGGTCAAACCCAGGTCCTTGCATATAGTAACACCTGTGCTCAACCAAGCACAGTACTATCCAGTTCCTCTTTAATATTATTAATGATGATTCTTTTTTAAAAGGACATATAAACACAAGAGAACAAAATCATTTCAGCCCAATTTAGCAACAACTATAATGGGACCTGCAGAAATTTGAGGACAAGAGAAATTGTGAGGCCAGGCTTTTTCTGACCACTTGCTGAGAGATGAACTTTGCATAGCAACAGGCCCTGCCCAGGGCTGCTGAGTGGTGACTCACTTAGAGCTGCTGCCAGTTGCATGAACCAAAACTCCACTGCTATGCAGATTCTCTTTTATTTGTGTGGTGAGTGAGAAAAATAAAGCCTCTTGCTTCTTGTAGGTCTGCTCCTTTCCAAGCTAGAGTATCCATTTCTCTGAATCTTCTATTGTTGGCTTTTTTTAAGAGGAGGGGGGAGAGGGAGAGGGAGAGGGAGAGAGGCGACAGTACTGAAGCTTCTTTCAGTGTGGTGGGTGCTGGGCTTGAACCTGGAAGGCACATATGGCAAAGCAGTGTACTAGCCAACTGAGCTATTTCACCAGCCCTTCTCTGAGTAGTCTTTCTAGAGCCCATTGTGAGATGTGCTCCTCTTGGTGCTTCTCCTGTGGGCCTGCTTATGGGCTTTTAGGCTAGAATGATTATTCCCAACATAGTATAAATAAATAAATAAATAAATAAATAAATAAATAAATAAATAAATAAATAAGACAGGTGGTCTGGGAGGTGGCGCAGTGAATAAAACATTGGACTATCAAGCATGAGGTTCTGAGTTCAATCCCTAGCAGCACATGTGCCAGAGTGATGCCTGGTTCTTCTCTCTCTCCCTCGCCTATCTTTCTCATTAGTAAATAAATATTTTTTTAAAAAAGACAGAGTTGTGAGATTAAGCATATTTTCTGCAGTGAACAGTTCCAAGAAAGTGCACTAGTGAGCTGCCATGCTATTTCTGGCTGTCAGAGCAGCAGTTTTGTACCCAGCTAGGTAGAGGTTCAGTCTCTTCTCTGATCTGCAGCACTGTCTGATTTCAAATTTTACTGGTAGAGTGTTGCTAAAGTTCTGAGCATGTTGACCTTGCATTAGCTTCCTGGGTTCTTATATCACCCATCACAGACCCATCGCACCACTTTGCATCACAGTCAAAGAAAGGGTTGGCTTCCCACCATGCATTCTTGGTCTTCTTCTGCCCCCTGGCAAGGTGACTTTTAAATTGATCGTGCTCATCTGTGAGACAAAGACATTCTTTCTTTTTATTTATTTATTTATTTATTTATTTATTTATTTTGCCACCAGTGTTGTTTCTGGGACTCAGTGCCAGAACTACGAATTCCCTGCTCCTGGCAGCCATTTTATTGGAGATAATAGAGAGAAATTGAGAGAGGAGGGGGGAATAGAGAGGGAGAGAGAAAGATAGACACCTGCAGACCTGCTTCACAGCTTGTGAAGTATTTCCCCTGCAGGTGGGGAACCAGGGTCTCCAACCCAGATCCTGGCACTGGTCCTTGCGCTTAGTACTATGTGTACTTAACTGGTGTGCCACTGTCCAATCCCACAAAGAAGTTCTTTTTCTAAGTCTGAAGATGTTATATTACTTTACCTTCAGGTCTGAAGATTCAGAAAATGATTGACAAGTAAGGGGGACAATAGGAGGATCCTTGAACTGTGGTCAGCATCTCTGCAGGGTGAATCCTGTCATACCTGAGCAGAGGGAATTTTCTAGATCATGAGTCAGAGCAAGAAGCTGGTATACGCTGGGCTCCCAGGGAGAGAAGCGACATCAGCCTGGCAGCCTGTCAGCACCACTGAGCGTCTCCACCACTGTTAACGTGGAACAACCCCCAGGACAGCAGGGGAGGCAAGGAGAAGGAAGAGAAAGCAGCACAAATAAGAAGCAGAGGAGAGAATCTAATTAGAATAGAGTAACTGAAGAGACGATTTCCATTGCATTTAGGATATTTTTAGAAGCGCCACACTAGCATTTCACCCCTGAAAACACCCACTGCTCTCACGGATATATTAAAAATCTCTAGGTGCTGTCTTGACATTGGCAATGGCCAACTTTTGCCTGCTCTCGATTAGAATAGGAACAGGATATTCTGTGTCTGCTATTTGAAATCTCTTTCTATCCTGTCCTTAGAGCCCAAGTTGGAGTTTATGATGTCACAGATGCTATCTAGGCAGGCTTCCATTTTGTTATTTGCTTGTTTTCATTTTTATTTCTAGGTCACAAAAAAACACTTGAGTTCAGTCCACTGACACAATCAAAGATATACATGTATGTTGGCTGGGAAGAATTCAGATCTGGTTACACTAGGTCTTCGTGGAGAACATTTTATGAAGGACTACAAGCTGTAATTAAGTGCTCTTCCCACTCATAGCAATTTAATTAAAAAGACCAAAGTTATTGATTTTTTTAAACTATTAAAATGCGCCCAAGCTGATGGTTCCAGGCTGTTGCTGGCAGACCATTGACTCAGAGTATAATTTTCCATTTCCTCCAGTACAATGAAACCCTTTATTAAATGCTTTCTCACTGTGGACAGATTGGTTTACAGTTGAAGCAAGCAGAGATTTATAATCCCTTGCTGCTATTTGCTTGCCCTTCAATTCAGATTCTGCCAACACCACCCAGATTTATCTCCTTAGCTTTGAAAGAACTTTGGATTTGGGTGATTTTATATCACAGGCTGCAGTAGGTTAACCACACGAGAGTGTGCCAGGCAAGTGAAATTTGGAAAGACTGGATAACTTTGATTTTTCTTAGGGTTATACATTATCAAGCCAGATAAAAATAGAGGAAACATTATCATTCGGCTGCTTGAGGATCCATACAACATGGCAGTTGGCTTTCCCCTTAGCAAGTGATCCAAGAGAAAAGCCACGGAGGAAGCTGCGATGTAATTTACAGCTGGGTCTCAGGAAGCACATGCCATCACTTCTGCCACCTTTGAGCCAGGTCTCTAGGTCAGCTCCTATCTGTGGTAATGGGGAGTCAGTGCCATTTCTTTACAAGAGGATATCAAAGAATTTGTGGACATGCTTTAATACAAAGACAAACCTTCACATGCTGGCTTTTCCCTGATTTCATCCTTGTATAAATATTCAGATGTCTCAGCCTTTTACTTTACTCAAACCTTGTCTCAAATGTCACAATAAAGAGGTTTCTCTTGACACCACTCCTTGTCAGTAAGATAATATCTAAGTCTCTCTCTCCACTATTTGCTTTACTTTTCTACAGAGCATTCTGCCATCATCTGATAGTATTGCCTATAACCATCTGTTTATAGTTGTCCTCCTCCACTGGAAAGGATGTTTTTTATGGATCAAGAGATTTTGCGTTTTATTCACCATTGTATTTCCAGTACCTATATCACAGTAATTGCTTAATAATGAATTACTTAATAATAATTATTATTAATTACTTAATAATAATTACTCATTAATGAATGGATAGTTTCACTCATTTCCCTACTTAGCAAATGATTGCTAAAGAATCTATATCTGCAAAAACAATCCAAAAAACCCAGTTGGTTAGAGGGGAGAAAGGGTTTATACTGAGAAGTAGAATGAAAAAATATTAAAACCAAGTTCTCAATCTTGTAAATGTTTGAATACTATTTTACAAAAGTGTTTGTTGCTCAGAGTTCATAAGCTAGTTATGAGAGGTCAAAAGAAAGCTAATGAGAAGCATTATTTTAAACAAATTAACTATTTTTAGCATTACACAACTTCTCAGAACTTTAATATTCTAATGTGTCATGTAAATCCCCCAAAGGAGAAGTATAGCATACTAGACTTTCAAAAAGTATTTGATTATGAAATTGTGCTCTGTTGAACTCAGATGCAAAATCTGACTTCAAAAGAATGGCATGAGTTGTTGAGACAAAAGAGATGCATTAACTAGAATTGTCAATGTGGAACCATGAGAAGGATGCAGTGACCTGAAACGAATGGTAACAAGAAATGCAGCTGAATGTTCTGGATATTCCACATATCTTCAGGAAGAGTTCATCTGCTCAGAGTAGGAGAGACAGGAGGGATACTGAGACCTTGAGGGGAGAGAAAAATGTTGCAGAAACAAGCAAAAAAATATGTATAAAAACCCAGCTAGGCTCCTGGAAGGGTCAAGCAGAGACCACAGAAGATGGATTTGGAGCAGTCCTGGCCAATATATCTTCATGACCTTTTCCACCACAGTGAAAAAGAAAATAAATGGAACCCAGGCACTTGAATTTACCTGACAAAGTCCATATAAATTCAAGGAGAAATGAAAAGTCTGAAGGAAGGAGGTTTTGACAGGGAAGGATTGAAGGAGTTTTGGGCAGAGTTTAAGTGGCATAAAGACAAGTCAAGTCCCAATCAGTCATGAAAAATAAAGGAAGGGAAGAGAACATGTGCCAGCCTGAAGTGGAGAAGAGGGGCAAGAATTAGAGATGTGACAGAGACAGAGACCAAGACATGATGAACCCAGGACCTAAACCATCCCTCCAGTACTTTCACTGTGGCAGGCCCTGCCCTGGGGCCAGCAACAACTCCATTCTGGGAACACTGGTTCTGGAAAGGAAAGGTTAAGTCAGAGAAAAGTTCATGCTAAATAGTGGGGATTTGGAAAATGAAGTTGGGAGCATGCATAGCAGACAGCATTGAGTCGCATGTCCCATGTGTTTTTAGCGCAAGTGAACTTCATGCTGTGAGGAAATCAAACAAGCACTTCCCAGACTTCAGTGGCTATGAGAATTCTGTGATTATCCCACCCCAGATTCTGATTCAGCAGGGTTTGGAGGCACTTGGTCATCTTCATTTTTTTAAATATTTTATTTTATCTTAATTTTTTTTATTTATAAAAAGGAAACATTGACAAAACCATAGGATAAGGGGGGCACAACTCCACACAGTTCCCACCACCAGAGCTCTGTATGCCCTCCCCTCCCCTTTAACCTTCTGGGTACAGTATGGACCCAAGGTCCTTGTGGGATGCAGAAGGTTGAAGGTCTGCCTTCTATAATTGCTTCCCTGCTGAACATGGGTGTTGACTGGTCAATCCATACTCCCAGCCTGTCTTTCTCTTTCCCTATTAGGGAAGGGCAATAGGGAATCAAAGCTCCAGGACACATTGGTAGGGTTGTCTGACTAGGGAAGTCTGGTTGGCATCATGCTAGCATCTGGAACCTGGTGGCTGAAAAGAGATTTAACATACAAAGCCAAACAAATTGTGGACCAACCATGGATCTAAAGGCTGGAATAGTGCAGACGAAGAGTTGGGGGGGTCTCTGGTTTGTAGATAGCTAGTAGGAATATTTTAGTTATATTCCAAAGGACCTGTGGCTAACACTTTCCCACCTAAACCTCAAGGACATCTTTGATGAATCAAACCCAACTGCAAGGAAGACTAAAACAGAAACAAACCAATGAGACTACATCAAATTGAAAAGCTTCTGCACAGCCAAAGTAACTATCACACAAACAAAGAGACCCCTCACAGAATGGAAGAAGATCTTCACATGCCAGACATCAGACAAGAGACTAATCACCAAAATATACAAAGAGCTCAGCAAACTTTGCAACAAAAAAGCAAATGACCCCATCCAAAAATGGGCAGAGGACATGAACAGAACATTCACTACAGAAGAGATCCAAAAGGCTAACAAACACATGAAAAATTGCTCCAGATAGTTGACTCTTTTAAAAGATTAGACCAGGGATAACAGAAGCAACCAGTGGCACAGCTATACACAAATAATGTCAAAGGACATAAATTATGGTGACATTGTCTATAATACAGCAAATCCTAACAAAGGGATATTTCAAAGTTAACCCAATTGCCAAATAATGTGATTATAGCAATAACTATCTATTTTCTCCTTAAATCCTAAGACAGTAGGAACCTCATGCTTCCTCTATAGAGCCTATATTTCCCTCAGTCCTGAAACCTCTAGGATCGGGCTCTCTTTCCTGCATGCTTCTCTCAATTCATGCCAAATGACATTGCATCCACCATCCCCAGCCTAATCAATGCAAGGAGTACTACCTCAGCATGCTTCACTTCAGACTGTGTCCAGACATGTCAGTCGTCGAATGTCAACCCTTCACCCTCATTACTCGGGTGAGACCTTTCCTTTCATAGTATTCTCTAATTCCATTCCAGGAGGTTTACTTCCTAACAAAGTCCCAACACCTAGATATAGACCAGGTCCCATAAGATAGAGCATATGTTCACATGTATCCATAAGTGAGGGAAAAATATATACCTGAAAGCAAAAATACACAATAGTCTGTAGTGAGTCAGTATCAAGTTCATAATGAAATAGTGTCTACTTAGACTTAGATACCCTCCTTACCTGCTTCCTATTACACTTCCCTCACTCACTCCAAAGCTAACCTCATCAAAGCAAGGACTGCAAAAGCTGAATAAGGGCAAGAGACTGGTCATCTTCATTTTAACAAGCATCATCAGTGATTTTAATGCATGTAGTATCAGATAGTTGGAGAAATTGAACTTTAAGCTTTCTGTCAGCGCAATGTCAGTATTGAAGAAATGCAGAGAGTGCTCTGGGGGCCTGGAAGGTGGTTCAGCAGGTAAAGTGTCCACCTTCCCATGTGTGAGGTCCTAGGTTCAATTCCTGGCAGCACATAGAAAGTACCAGGGAGGAGCTAGACTACGGAGGAGTGCTTTGGTGTCTCTATCTCTCTCAAAAATGTATGACAAAAATTGGGCTGGGAACAAGAAGAAAAATGGAAAAAATGGCCGCCAGAAGCAGTGCAGGCACCAAGCCCCACCAATAACCCTGGAGGCAAAAAAGGGGGGGCTAGGGTGGGGGCTGGGTAGTGGCACACCTGGCTGAGTTCACATGTTATAATGTATAAGGACCCAGGTTCTAGCCCCCCAGTCCCCACTTGCAGAGAGAAAGCTTTGCAAGTGGTAAAGCAGGGTTGCAGGTGTCTCTGCCTCTCTTCCCCTCTATCTCACTCTACCCTCTTGGTTCCTGTCTCTATCCAATAAATAAATAAAGATAATAATAATTTTTTAAATAAAAATTTGGCTGGGGATTCTGATCCACAGTATGATGCATGTACAAGGTCCTGGGTTCACTCCCTGGCACAGCATTTTTTTAATTTTTAATTTTATTTTTGTCATTTTACTGGGGGTTAATGGCTTACTGTACAGTTAACATATGGATACAGTCTCTCATCTCTCTGTGATAGCTGCCTGCAAAACACTCTCACCCTCAACATAGGTCCTTCCTGCCATCATATACCAGGACCCCAAAGTTCCCATCTCATCCCCCCTTCTTCTCCTCCTTCTCCACAGGCCTATGCTTTGGTGCAGCACACCAAAGCTGTTTGCATAGCCAGAACCCATTCTTTTCCCAGATGGTGTGATATATATATTTGGAGGAGGAGGAGGTTTGGGGTGATGAGATGGCGACATCTCAGACTGCCTGTCTTTAAGCTTCAATGCATGACAGTCGCCCACTGTGGGTATCCCTAATTCCTCCTGTGAGTGTTGTTTTGGGGAGAGCCTAGGGAATATTCCCCACTGATAATTTATATTACCCAGAATGTAGCTACACTCTAGGAAAGTAAGACCTAGCACTTGAGAAGTGTGTTTAGTGCCAGATAAATAAACCTTATAAATGCAAAGTCTCACTAATAGAGAGCACCTTATTGTGAACACCAAGTAAAACTCGCCCAGTTATTGACCAAAAATACTGCATAAAAAGCAGAACTCTGACTCTTTCCCAAGGAATCTGCTTTGCTTTGCTCTGGGCTCCAGCAGTGCAGGACAGAAAGTGCCTCTGGGCAAATTCGCCAGCTCTTAAGAATCCACACCAGGACCTGGCCAGCACTCTTTTTTTTCTTTCTTTCTTTTTTTTTTTCCCCAGAAGCTCATAAACTACCTTGGCTGACCCTTCTCCATCACCTCCTAAAAAAGACAAAAAATGCTGTCACCAGCTTAGCCATTAGGCAGGGACAGGATCAATTCTGTCATTTTCTTTAAAGCTGGTTTATGTATGTCCCTGAACAGAATTAGCACCCACAGCACGTGTGAAATTCCTTCTCTTTCAACCTCTCTCACAAGTGCAAACCCTTTCAGGTCCCTGCATCCATTCACAAAGTCACAAAGTTCCCAGCATCCTTAACATTTGCCCCAATTCTCTTGCAACCAAAAGCCTCCAAGACACTAACAGGCCTTTCTTGACAGGGGCTATATTTCTTTGTGCACACAAAGGATAGGGAGAGAGGAAAGCCTTCCTCTGGGGACAAGGTTTTAAAGTATAATCAAATCTGCTCCTGGGCTCAGACACAAAAGCCCAAAAGTAGCCATAGCAATCTACAGTGGCTTCCTCCTCTGTGGAAGAGGCAGGCAGTAATTGATTTGACCTGCTTTATGAGAACACTCTTCCAGGCCTTAACTGAGTATTAATTGCTACTATTGAGGCAGCATTTTAGACTGGTTGTGGTCTTCGGTTTCCTGTCCTCTTCCCTCCAAGTGGCATTTGTGCCACTGGGTTACATGTAGAGCTTCCAGCAAGCCTTCACCCATAACAAGCTCCACTCTGCAACTGTCCAGGGTTGTGTTAAGACTAAGGCACATTCCATTACCTTTCAAAAGGCCATCTGGCAGCATGGGCAGCATCTAAAGATGCACCAAGGCCATGTGGCTCTGGAGGAAATGAACTCTAAGTGGTACAGGATCACTGAAAACTACTTTTGTAATGACTTTTACTTGCTCATCCCATTTCCCAGCATGCACCTCTCTCACCCAGAGGACACCACATGCCCCAATCCATGAAACAATGTTTTCTTCCAGCATGTCACATTGGGACTCCTAAGTTTTACACCAACATCTTTATGTCTCAAAATCAATGCACGTTGTTTCAACCTTTAGATTGTAATCAATTTTCTAGATTAATTTAGCACTAGGCAAGTAAAAAACACGCACACACGAAACACCTATATTCACTGTGGAATAAAATACCATAGATAACGAAACTGCCTAGATCAGGAGTCAGCAAACCTTTTCTGTAAAGGGCTAGAGAGTAAATATTTTAGTCTTTGTGGGCAAGGCTGCCACTGTTCACCTCTGCCATTGTAGGGGAGACCATCCATAGACATAGTGTTTGGGTATGACTGTGCACCAATAAAAATACGTCGCAAAAACAACGATCCAGTTGGATTTGTCCCATAGGTCATTATTTACCAAAACCTGGCTAGAATCACTTTCCAAAAGGATTTACACAAAGTTACTATAATGACAAAGGCCTAAATTTCCCTAAATTATTATTTTAATCAGTGTATTCCAGATTAAACACCAGGCTTTTTATTTATGAGCTGGTTTCCTGATTTATGAAGGGGCTGAACTGTAATACTCCTAGAATCTTTTCCAATCTAGCCTAGACAATTCCTTCTAATTCTATAATCTCCAAGTTCTGACTGTGTTCTTCACCTTCCATACTACTTTAGTGCTGACCACACAGAAGCTTCTCAAACTTTTTTTCCTACAAACCACAAAGAACACTCCAAGAATCTTCTAAGAGCCAAACTCATTATGTATAAGTGCAAATGCGTATATAAGACTATGATGTCTACTGCCCTGGGTATCACAAATATTCCCACATACTATTTGCTAACGTATACATTCTTGCCTTCCAGTTTTTCTCTGCCATAAATCCCTTCAAGACCAGTTTCACTTATGATTACATTTTCCAACTGCCCTACCTTCTCCTCTAGGTAAAGAATCATTCCACACATTTGTTGTATTTCTGTACAACTAGGGTTGTTCTTGAGTGTGTTGTTTTGTATCCTGTGCTTTGGGCAAAACAGTTCAAGCCCTTCTAAATTTCAGTGGATGTCGACACACTATATGCACAGCCTAGTCGGAGACAAAGGAACTGAAGTATAATTGAGATACAGGCGAGCAATTATTTTATGTTAATGTGTGAAGCAAGAAGAAATAATAGCTTGCACTGAGTGCCTTGGGTAATGTTCTTACTGAGTTCGCTAAAAAAGAACCTTATGATGTAATTAGGATTGTGTGATTTGGGTTACTTTAATTTCTGGCTTAATTTTATTGTTTTAGAATATTGATGGTGATAAATTTCTGGGATTAGGGTTAGTAAGTTTGTCTGGAAGCTAAAGGTCTCTGATTAGTATTGCTTGACAAATTACCCTTTTTGTGTTCTATTTGTCTTAGGCAAAGATAAACTCTCTTTTGTAGAAGGTTGAGAACTTTACTTAGTGCCACTGGAAAAAGTGCAGAATAGAGTCTGGTGGGATTTATGGAGAGAAAAAGAGAGAGAACTTTTTGAAGCAGTGAGAATTTAAACTCGACAAAGGAGCTCAAGAAACTAGACAATAAACAATAGAGGAAATGTAAGAAAATAAAAGAAACAACATTCAAAGATAGCATAGCAATTCAAAAATGAGGGAGTCAGGCGGTAGCGCAGCGGGTTAAGCACACGTGGCGCAAAGCGCAAGGACTGGTCTAAGGATCCCAGTTCGAGCCCCCGGCTCCCCACCTGCAGGGGAATTGCTTCACAGGCTGTGAAGCAGGTCTGCAAGTGTCTGTCTTTCTCTCCCCCTCTCTGTCTTCCCCTCCTCTCTCCATTTCTCTCTGTCCTACCCAACAACGACAACATCAATAACAACAACAATAATAACTACAACAGTAAAACAACAAGGGCAACAAAGGGAATAAATAAATAAAATAAAATATTTTTTAAAAGAAATTCAAAAAAGAGAAAATAAAAACAGAAAGACCCAACAAAATGAAAGTCTAGCTTTACAAAATAAATCAGTAAAACTCTGACAAGACTGACAAATGAATAGAGATATGCTACTAAATGCCATTATATTTATATAACCAAAGATATAATGTTTATTACACTTATAAAAGAATTCAGTACAGGGACTGGGTGTTGATGCACCTTGTTGAGCGCACGTGTTACAATATACAAGGACCCAGGTTTGAGCCCCTAGTCCCCACCTGCAGGGGGTAGCTTTATGAATGGTGAAGCAGTGCTGCAGATGTCTCTCTGTCTCTCTTCTCTCCTCTCCTCTCCTCTCCTTTCCTCTCGATTTCTGATTGTCTATATTCAACAAATAAAGATAATTTTTAAAAATTAAAAAATAATTCAATACATAATTTTATACCAATAAACATTAAATGTATATGCAATATGAACTTTTTAGAAGAATCTGTTACTGTCACTGACTGATAGCGCTAATCAGTACCTGTGTTCTTTTCTTACTGGGCACATAGCAGGACTGTTTTCCCACACTACCTTGGAATTACATGTCAGCAGTGTTTGAGTTCTGACCAGTGGATTGGCCTATAGAAATCTTCCAAAGAGGACTGAGAAACTGTCAGACTGATGCAGCAAAGTATGAACTTAATGGAAAGAAACAATCAAAAGCAGTACTAGATAAATAAATTGTGCATGTACATAAATTTTGAAGATCTTCTTAATAAAGTAATACATATGTGTGACCCAGGTTTGAGCCTGGCCTCTACTGCAATGGAGAATTTCATAGTGCTTTGGCTTCATTCTATTAGCTATCTACCTATCTACCTACCTGCCTGCCTGCTTGTCTGCATAGTTGTAATATCAGTGGAGCTCTGGTGATTACAAAAAAAGAATTTTAAAGTACTACTATATAAATTCCAATAGTACTTTTTAATTGACACATCAAATTTTGTGATTTTGTTTATACTCAGAATACAAAATCAATGAAACATTTACATTCAGAATACAAAAGTCAATGAAACATCAGAAATATATTAATCTACCGCAGAGACAACTTATCTGAGAAAAGACTTGACTATCATAGTAGAAACAAAATACTTAATAAAATTAACATACATTCAACATAAACGTCTTAGAAAGCTTGAAGGCAAATCTTCATTAACATTGAAGTATATTTTAAATAGCCTGTATTACAGTATATTTAATGCTAAGATTTTAAGAATTACTTGGTACAATCAAGTAAAAAAATGAGTTACTCTTTCACTGCCCAATATCATTGAATATTTAATGGAAGGTACTAGCCAACGAAATGATATTAACAAAGGGATTATGGGGGTGTGAGAATTATAAATGTAGAGGTAACTGATTCTGATTTGTAGATAACAGGGTCTTTTTAAATCCTCAACCATCAACAAGCCATTATTAACTTACCATCCTAAAGTCAAAGTATCTCCTACATAGCTATTCACAATGTTCAGTGAGAGTGTGTATAAGTGGTTTGATCATCAACAATAAAACACTGGAAGATGCCTAGGGATAAATTTAGCAATGGATGTGCAAGTCCTTTTGGAATTTACAAATTGTCATAGAATAGAATAAAATAAGAATTTAATAAATGGACAGAGGTCAACATAGTAAAAAATGCCAATTCTTCCTAAATCAGTAAAATAAAAAAATGGACATAGTCCTCTAAAAGTATGGTGTATGGGAAGGAATCACCTGACACGGGGGATCATTCCTAGATTTGTGTTGCTTCTTAGTTATTTGTATTGTATTGTGGTACGAACACGACATGAAGTTGTGCGTTGCTGTTGATAAGGCACAGGGTTGTACAGCCAGTCTCTACCACTTACCTTGCTTAACTCAAGTTTTATGCCCACAGATCAGTCACTTTCCTTTTCCCCCTACCTCAGCCCTGGCAGCTCTTCTGGTTCTATGAATTTGACCATTTCCAACACCTGGAATGATTTGAAATGAGAACAGCAGTGATCTGTGCCGCTTTCAGATGGGGGCTTTAATAACAAGGGTGCTCTTTGTCCACTTTTCTATCTCTATACTATGATGCTATGCAATGTTCCAGAGCACATTGGTCCTAGGCTGAGGCTAAGAGAGAGCAAAACTCCTAGCCTACTTTGTAAACATGCAATGAAAGCAAGAAACAGTCCTGTGTTGTCTCAATGACCTCTGACCTTGGGGATGTTTTTTTGTCACAGCAAAACCCAACCCTATTCAGGTTAGCACTATATGGTATCATGCTCTAATTTAGCAGCTGTGAGTTGACTGTCACAATGCACTGGTTTTCAGGGGACCAGGCAGTGGTGCACTGGGTTAAGCTCACATTAGTGCAAAGCACAAGGACACTGGTTTGAGCCCATGGCTCCCCCACCTTCTGAGGGCTCCTCACAAGTGGTGAAGCAGATCTACAGGTGCCTATCTGTCCCTCTCCCTCTTTGTCTTCCCCTCTGCTCTCAATTTCTCTCTGACTTATCCTATTTAAAATATAAAAATACAAAAGGCCTCCAGGAGCAGCGGATTCTTAGTGCTTGTACTGAGCCCCAGTGATAACCCTGGAGGCAAAAACAAAACAAAGACAATGCACTGGGTTTCCTGATGAACTGTGGATGCAGTATAGTTATTTTATGACTGTGGGTGTTGTAAAGTTTCTTTAGTAAAGGGATATAACCTCTGTTGCTCACCATTGGTATCTTCAGAGCTTGGACTGATTTTCCACTGTTAAAAACGAGGGAATACATGATTTCTTCTAGCTCCATCCAAGATGGGTCAGAGGTGGGTTCATTGTTCTTAGTAGCTTCTTAGCATTCCATTGTGTATATATACTGCAGCTTTCTCAGCCACTCATCTGTTGTTGGGCACCTGGGTTGCTTCCAGGTTTTAGCTGTTATGAATTATGCTGCTATGAACATAGGTGTACACATATCTTTTTGGTTGGGTGTTACGGAGTCCTTGGGGTATAGCCCTAGGAGAGGAATTCCTGGGTCATATGGAAGGTCCATGTTTAGCCTTGTAAGAGTACTCCAGACTGCTCTCCACAGAGGCTGGACCAATTTACCTTCCCACCAGCAGTGCAGGAGGGTTCCTTTGTCCCACAGCCTCTCCAGCATTTGTAGCTGCTGTCCTTTTAGATGTCTGCCATTCTCACAGGGGTGTTGTTTTTCTTTGCGTTTCTCTGACAATAAGTGACATGGAGCAATTTTTCATATGTTTGTTAGCCTTTTGGATCTCTTCTTTAGTGAATATTCTGTTCATATCTTCCGCCCATTTTTGGATGGGGTCATTTGCTTTTCTGTTGGTCAGTTTGCTGAGCTCTTTGTATATTTTGGTGATTAGTCTCTTGTCTGATGTCTGGCATGTGAAGATCTTCTCCCATTCTGTGAGGGGTCTCTTTGTTTGTGTGATAGTTTCTTTGGCTGTGAAGAAGCTTTTCAATTTGATGTAGTCTCATTGGTTTGTTTCTGTTTTAGTCTTCCTTGCAATTGGGTTTGATTTATCAAAGATGTCCTTGAGGTTTATGTGGGAAAGTGTTCCACCAATGTTTTCCTCTAAGTATTTGATAGTTTCTACTTAGACTTAGATACCCTCCTCACCTACTTCCTCTTAAACTTCCCTCACTCACTCCAAAGCTAACCTTATCAAAGCAAGGACTGCAAGAGCTGAATAAGGGCAAGAGACTGGCATACTTTAATGATGACTCTTTAGTCACTATCAGGCCACCCCATCAGCTGGGGCCCTATTCGGGGAGTCCTGAGATTCCCAAACAGGTATGATGGGCCTAGACCTCAAATAAATCCCTCTCCCCAATATTACTGGTCATCTCTATCAGTCATCTCTATCAGAAATAACAAAATAGACTACTTTGTGGGCCCCCATAGGACCTTGCCCTCATCTTGGTTCAACAACGGTTATCCTCTGAAGGGAGGCTGGGCAACATACTCTGTTCAGTTACATGTGAATGAGAGAGAGAGCATACCAGATGACAAGAAGCCAAATAATGCAATTATAGCAATAACTATCTATTGCCTTCTTAAACCGTAAGAGAGCAGGAACCTCCCATTTCCTCTATAGAGCCTGTATTTCACCCGGTCCTGGAACCTCTAAGGTGTGGCAAGAAGCAGGCAGTCAGGCCCACTCTCTTATCCCACCCAGCAACTGGCCTACCAACAAGGCATCAAGTGAGGTCAACCTAGACCTGCCTGCCTCTGCTGCCCTGCCAGGTGACAGTAGCTGCTATGGTGGGTTCAGTCAGCATCAGTCAAATCTGGTCCAGATCCACGAATCTGCTCAGCTAACCACTGACTTGTGAACAGCAGCCATGACTATTTCTAAGTCAGTGAACTACACATCCAGAGACCATGACTATATGTTTCATTATTTTTGCAACAGTGCCCCCAGGTAGTAGCATTGATGTCATTTTATTCATAAAGAAATGCAGGTTTAGAGAGTCCCTGTTGGTTTGAGCTCTCAGTTCATGGCCACAGCTGGGAACTTTACAGGCTGCACTCATTTCAGGATCAGCCTTCCTTGAATGGCAGGGTAGGATGACCCATCCTCCCTTCAGAGACTGGGGCTGCCCCTACCATTGTGTGTTATGGTGAAGGCAAGGTCCTGGAAAGGCCCACAAGAGGGCTTATAATGACTTTCCTGATGGGAGTGACCATGGTGCAGAGAGGGATCCGTTAGAGGTCTAGGACTGTCATATTTGTGTGGGAATACAAGGATTCCCTGAATAGGGTCCCAGATGGTGAGAGGGTGTGATATTGACCAAAGGGGACTTTATTAAGTGAGTCTATCTCTTACCATTATCCAACTTTTGTAGTCCTCTCTTTGTCTGACGACCTTAGACTTTCTCCCAGTTGTTTAAGCATTGAGTGTCATTTGTTGTACCCAACCAGAATTAGGTTTTGGGGGATCTGTCTTCTTTGGGCCTTTCTGCTAGATTGCTAAGCTAATTTGGTCTAAGTCTAATCAGAGAATTTATGATGCCTTCTTTATGCGCTACATCTAGGATTACAGGTTTATTAGGTCTAAGTCTAATCATCAAGGACTATTGAACACTATTACTTTGAGTTATATAATTGCCCCCTAGCTTATGACTACATGTACACCTGTACCCAGTGTCCTAAATGCTACTCCATACCTAGTATCTGTAACTTTGTTAGATGATGTGCCATTTAAAGGGGATGTAAGTAGCCCCATGTGTTAGGAAAGATCTCACCAGGTTTAAAGAGTTGTGAGGTTGACACCTCAGGTGCCATATCTCTGGTTGCAGCCCACCATAAGAATTCAGTAGTGGCATAATGTGGCATGGTAGCACTAATTGTGACTTGGTTGAGGTCATCATAGGTGGTATGGCAGTAAGGAATCAGAGAGTAGAAATATTGAGAAGTATGGGCATAGTGCTAGAGGTTCCTGGACTAGGAGAGATGAGGATCTTAAAGAGAACACAAGGGGTTTCTTGTAGTCTTAGAAAGAGCTTAGAATAGGAGAAATTATTATTAAAACCAGGCTCAACCTGACGCTGTTAACTGGCTATGGAAGAAGGGCAAATACTAGAAGAAGAAGTTGGGGGTTTGTTTTCTATGAAAATACAATGGTTAGCATCTACAGTAATATGCTTGACCTCACTGTGCTTTGTGATCTTTAGGGATATCTGGACTAAGGGACTTTTCCCAAAACACCCAACTATCCAGAGATATAGCCAAAAATCAAATGCTGTCTAGTCCAAAAGCTGTATTTTTCCTATTTCACACTGTTAATAAAGTAAAAGACACATAAATAGGAAGGTTAATGTTCTCAAAGTCATGTGCATGTGGGCCATCTGTATATATTCTTTGGAGAAGAATCATTCAAATCATATTCTGCTCATTTCTGTCGGATTGTCTGTATTTTATTACTGAATTGTATGACTTCTTGGTATATATTGGATATTTGCCATTTGTCTTAGGATTAATGTGAAAATATTTTCTCTCAGTATATTCCCTTTCATTTTTGTGGTGGTTTCCTTTGCTATATGAAAGGGTTTTTGTTTGATGCACTGCCATTTTATTTAATTTTGCTTTTGCTTCCTTTGTCATTGGTGTTAAGTCCCCAGTGATTACCTCTGTGTTCAGTGTTCATGAGTTTTCTTTTCTTTTTCTTTTTTTTTATTTATTCCCTTTTGTTGGCCTTGTTGTTTTATTGTTGTAGCTATTACTGTTTTTGTTATTGATGTCATTGTCGTTGGATAGGACAAAAAGAAATGGAGAGAGATAGGGAAGACAGAGAGGGGGAGAGAAAGATAGACACCTGCAGACCTCTCTCACCACTTGTGAGGTGACTCCCATGTAGATGAGGAGCTGGGAGCTCGAACCGGGATCCTTACGCTGGTTCCTTGAGCTTTGTGACACGTGCACTTAACCTGCTGTGCTCCTGTTCAACTCCCGTCCATGAGTTTTCATCAACATATTTTATTATTTCAGGTCTTATATCTAAGTCTTTACTCTATTTCAGTTTCTCTTTATGTTGTTAAATAATGGCTTGATTTCTGCACATGGATGTCCAGCTTTCAATACAACCATGTTTTCCTTTCTCCATTGCATGGTCTTGGCAAATTTGTCACATATTAACTGTCCATATATGTACATGGTTTTGTCTCTGAGTTCTCAGTTCTGTTCCACTGGTCTTATGTCTGTTTTTGTTCCTATATAATACAGATTTATTATACACTGTAATATACTTTGAAGCCAGGTCATGAGATAACCCCCATTTCTCTTTTCTCTTGGAATTCATTTGGCAACTTGGGATCTTTGAGGTTTCATACATTTTTCTGAAATATATATTGTTTATTATTTTTAAATCATTTTATTAGAGGGCTAATGGTTTATAGTACAAAAATCTATTTTTAAAAAAATTCCCCATACATCTTTTAAAATGTGGTACCAGGGGAGGAACCTAGAGTATAAGTCATGCACAGTGCCACTGAGCCACCTTTCTGTCCAGCTTTCCAATCTTTATTTTCAGAAAGAGAGATACACAGAAAGAGGTAGCAACTCTGAGGAAGAGACACTGAAGTGACACTCCACCATCACATAGTCTCCTTGGTACTGCCCTTGGTGCTCCCAAATAGTGCCAAAGATCAAACCCAAAACCGCACTCATCATAAGGCATGTACTTTCTCCACTGAGCTATTACCTAACTCCTATTTTTTTCAAAATTTAGTTATAGAATAAAAATATCCACAAGACCATAGGATAAGAGGGGTACAATTCCACAAAATTTCCACCACCAAAGTTCTGTATTCCATCCCCTTCCTTGAGAGCTTTCCTATCTTTTATCCCTCTGGGAACATGGACCCAGGATCACTGTGGGGTGCAGAAGGTGGAAGGTCTGGCTTCTTTAATTGCCTCCCCGCTGAACATGGGTGTTGACAGGTGGATCCATACTCCCAGCCTGCCTCTATCTTTCCTTAGTGGAGCAGAGCTCTGGAGAGGTAGGATTCCAGGGTACATTGATAAGGTTCTCTGAAGAAGTCAGGTTGGCATCCTGGTAGCATCTGCAACTTGCTGGCTGAAAAAGCATTAATATATAAAGCAGAACAAATTGTTTAATAGTCAAGAACCTAAGGGCAAGAATATAGTAAATGAGTTTTGGGATCTCCATTCTGGAAACAGCTGCTAGGTCTATTTTAGTATATTCCAAGGGCCCATGACTGTTGGGGAATTATGCAGATGCAGTCTTTGCCCTCAGGTTTTGCCACTTCCAGCAATATTCTCGCAGTGCCGTTTTCAACCAATCCTGTCCTGACACGTCACTCCTGGTTGTTGCCCTATAAAGCCCTCCCACTTCCGCGCTCTCGCTCTCTCTTGCCCGGTGGTGAGGTAGCAGGGGACAGCCATTTTTAGCTGGCTCCACGTGGCCTGAACCACCTGTCTGACCCAACAATAAAGATTTGTGTTCCCTCTGCACTTGGATTCTCTCTCCTTCGTGTCCCGCCGCCGCAAAGCGACACATGACCACTATTTTTTTTAATTTATAAAATGGAAATATTAACAAGATTAGGATAAGAAGGGTATAATTCCCACCCCTAGAACTCCATATCTAATCCTCTCCCTTGATAGCTTCCCTATTCTTTATCCCTCTGGGAGTATGGACCCAGGATCATTGTGGGTTCCAGAAGGTAGAAGGTCTGGCTTCTGTAATTGCTTCCCCGCTGACCATGGGTATTGGCAGGTCAATCTACTCCCAGCCTGTCTCTTTCTTTCCCTAGTGGGGTGGGGAATCTGGGGAGGTGTGGCTCCAGGATACATTGGTGGGGTCATCTTCCCAGGGAATTCAGGTTGGCATCATGGTAACATCTGGAACCTAGTGGCTGAAAAAGGGTTAAGATATAAAGCAGAACAAATTGTTGATTAATCATAAACCTAAAGGCAAGATATTGCAGATGAAGATCTGGGGTCTCCATTTTGGAAGAAGCTAGTAGGTCTATTTTAGGCATATTCCAGGGGCCCATGACTTTACTAGTTTTTACCTGAGCCTGGTATCTAGTATGCAGATGGATACAAGTTATTATCTGGGGAGATGGTGTCATAGTTTAAAAAAGAACCAGAAAGCTGGATCTGGGTAGAGAGTAGCTTCCAAATATAGGGAAAGTATATAAATATTGTTAACTGTAAACCCCACCAGTTTGATCTGGGGCCCATATTCAGCACAAAGCCTATGTAACCTCTGCATCCATGTAGGTCTGAGCTCGCATTCTGTGGTCATGACATTCCAGGAATATTTCAGGCTTCACTAATTTCAGGACCCATCTTCTTAGGGTGATATGTAGTGTATGTTATCCAACCTCCCTTCATAAAATGGAATGTCGGGCTAGCTTCGCGGGCGGGAGACAGACAACCAGGGACCCATGGTTGAGCTTCTTCTTCTTCTTCTAGCGTTTGCCCTTCTTCCGTAGCCAGTCAACAGCGTCAGGTTGAGCCTGATATAAAGTTTCGAGACCTCCTTTGAATCTGGAGAGGTGGCAGTAGTTGACTATGTGGGTCATAGTCTGTCTGGAGCCGCAGGGGCAGTTCGGGTCATCTCTGGCTGAGCTGTACACAGTTATCTTTTTATTCATGCAGGACACAGCACAATCTATGCCGAGCTAAACTAAAACTAAAACTAACTAAAGTAAAACTCGCAATGCTGTCTTTATATATACTTGCCAAGTAGGGTGGGAACAGGATGTGACGTAGAGAGGGTGGAGAGAAAAGTGACTGGTGAAAATCAGGGTGTGACAAGGAGAGGGGGCGGAGCAAAAAGACATCATGAACCAGTGGGGATTAAACCAATGCCATGCAGTGGTTATGTAAATAGAATACAGTGGTTATGTAAATTGAATGCAGTGTTAAGCAGGGGGGATTAAACCAAATGAAACAGAAGGGGTTTTTAGAAGCAGAATTAGAAGCATACCAACAATGGAACATTCCCTACCCTTGTTGATCCGCTTTGAGGGCAAGGTCCTATAGGGGCCCACAAAGGGGTACATTATGTTATTCCTGATGGAGATGACCAGTGACAGTGGTCAGAGGGATCTGTTAGAGGTCTAGGCCCTTCATGTCTGTGTGGTAATCCCAGGACCCCCTGACTAGAGTCTCAGGTGATGGGATAGCTTGATAGTGACTAAAGAGTCATCATTAAAGTGTGCAAGTCTATTGCCTTTATTCAACTTTTGTAGTCCTTACTTTATCTGACAAGGTTAGCTTTGGAGTGATTGAGGGACATGTAATAGGAGGTAGGTGAAGAGGGTATCTAGGTCTAAGAAGAAACTATTTCATTAGGTACTTTATGGTGTCATTTTTGGGTCTTTCTACTTGCTTGCTACATTTATTGACTCCCTGCAAACTACTGCTCACCTTTGCCTTAAGGTATATGTTTTCCCCTAACTTATGGATACGTATACTTATGCCCTATCTCATGGGCCCTGGTCTATATCTAGGTTTTGAGGTTTGTTAAGGGGTATACCACCTAAACTGGAATTAAGGAGTCCAATGAGCTAGGGAAGGTCTCACCAGAGTAATGAAGCTGAAGAGTTGGCATTCCCTACCTGATGTCTCTGGACACAATCTGAAGTGAAATATGCCGAGTCTCACGGGCCCTGGTCTATATCTAGGTTCTGTGGCTTAGTTAGGAGGTGCACCACCCAATATGGATTTGAGGAGTTCTGTGAACTAGGAACGGTCTCACCATAGTGCTGGAGCTGAAGGGTTGACATTCCATACCTGGTGTCTCTGAACACAACCCAAAATTAAACTTTCCAAGGTGGTATTGGTTGCGTTTATTTGGTTGAGCTCAGCAGATTCTGTATCAAATGGTATGGATTGAGTGAAGCATGCAGGAAGACAAGCCACGCCCCAGACATTCCAGGACTGAGAGAAATAATGAGTTTTCTAGAGAATGGGGAGGGTTCCTGCTGTTTGGGGGTTTAAGAAGGCAATAGATAGTTATTATTGTAACCAAGTTCTTAGAGAATTTGGTTTAATTTGAAAATCCCATGGGTCAGATTTACTGTGTCATACAAGAACTTACCATGATTTATTCCATTTAATGCTCTTTACATATAGCTGTATCTTATATAGTGGCACAAGCAGTTGCTTCTGATCGACGACTATGTGTGATTTAGTATTTCAATTAAACAGTCATTATTAGGAATGTATTAAAAATTTGAGCACACTGTTAAAATTCAATCAGGTGGACCCCTTTGTGGGCCCCTACAGGACCTTTCCCTCAAAGTGAATCAAAATAGTAGGGAGTGTTCCATTCTCCAGAAGGAGGTTGGATAGCATACTCTGCCTACTACCCAAGGAAGATGGGTCCTGAAATCAGTGAAGCCTGGAATATTTCTGGAATGTCATGACTGCAGAATGCGAGCTCAGACCTACATGGATGCAGAGGTTACATAGGCTTTGTGCTGAATATGGGCCCCAGATCAAACTGGTGGGGTTTACAGTTAACAATATTTGTATACTTTCCCTATATTTGGAAGCTACTCTCTACCCTGATCCAGCTTTCTAGCTCTTTTTCCAACTATGACACCATCTCCCCAGATAATAACCTGGGTCTTCCTGCATACTAGATATCAGGCTCAGGCAAAATCTAGTAAAGACATGGGCCCCTGGAATAGACCTAAAATAGACCTACTAGCTTTTTCCAAAATGGAGACCCCCTGCTCTTCATCTGCAATGTTCTTGCTTTTAGGTTTATGATTAGTCAATAATTTGTTCTGCTTTATATCTTAACTCTTTTTTTAGCCACTAGGTTCCGGTTGCTACCATGATGCCAACCTGAATTCCCTGGGCAGATGGCCCCACCAATGTGTCCTGGAGCTCCACTTCCCCAGATCCCTGCCCCACTAGGGAAAGAGAGAGACAGGCTGGAAGTATGGATTGACCAGTCAACACCCATGTTCAGTGGGGAAGCAATTACAGAAGCCAGACCTTCCACCTTCTGCATCCCACAATGACCTTGGGTCCATACTCCCAGAGGGATAAAGAATAGGGAAGCTATCAAGGGAGGAGATTAGATATGGAATTCTGGGGGTGGGAATTGTACCCCTCTTATCCTATAGTCTTGTCAATATTTCTATTGTATAAATAATTTTTTAAAAAAATATTCAATCAGGTTACCAATTTGAAACCTTAAATGCTTAGATTGAAGGGAATATATACTCAAAACTGGGATCTATGCATTAAAAAAAAGTTTGAGAGTGTCAATCTATTTTCCCCCTCACATGTTGATTAGTGATTTATAAGATTATAAGTTAATAGGCATGTATATTAACACCATTCCTGCCACCAGGTCTGTGTCCCCACCCCCACCTCCACCCCCTAAAGTGAAGCTGAAAATTCTAACTCCTCTTTTATCACCTTACTAGAAGGAACTGTCTCTGGGGTGATGTCACTACCATGTACATATGAAAGAGAATGTGAAAGAGATCAAACTGGAAAAAAACCTACCTTATACAAGCTTTGTACAAGAGAAGGTCAAGAAGATCCCATCCTTTGAATCAAGTGATCTGTAGGTGCAAGATTTAGGCAATCTTTTATTTTTTAATTCAATTTTACCACAGCATTGCTCAGCTCTGGCTTATGGTGGTATGGGGGCCTGGACCTGGGACTTCGGACCCTCAGTTGAACCTCTTTGTACATAACCATTATGCTATTTACCCTACCCTGGACAACTTTTAATGTATAATATTTCTGCATAAAATGGACAGAGCATTGGCATATGGCAAAGAGTCTATCCTCCATTCTCAGGTACTTCTGTGTTTGTAGTATACTTCCAAGTGTACACTAGAAAAGTATAAACTTTGCTTAACAAAGTTTGAGTAGTTAAAATGTTAATAAAGATCATTTAACATCTCTGAGATGAAGTTTACTCAAATAATCCCTTTCTGAGTAGTATCAAGATATGAATATCTATTTATCTATCTATCTATATATCTGTATATAGGTCTATCTATATATCTGTATTTAGATATATAAACTGATTGGTTTATTGATGGGTTTTACCTGTGGCTGTCTATAAAACCTAGTCAGTATCTGACAACATTTATAAGTTATACATAGTGACTATTAATATTGCTGCATTATTTAGATAGGGTGTCCCATGCTGGGGTGTCAGGACTGGGGACTCTGGGTGGAGGGAGATAAGTCTATATTGCTGCATTATTGACATTTATGCCCTGGTAATCAACATTTCTCAAAATATTTTTCCTCACAGACTTAATATAGGCTAGTCTGCAAGAAACTCATAAAAGCAGCTTTCTGCCCATATAAAATGTTTGCCCATCAGCAAAGCCTTCTAAGCATTGAAAAAATACATAATAAATACAACACACTGTCTCTTTTTTCCTGGTGAGATAAATAAAACAATTACCTAAATGGCTCATAAATGTTAGTTGCTGAGGCCATCGCATTGAATAAGTGGAGGACTGGGTGGTAGCACAGCTGGTTGAACAGATAAGTTACAGTGTACAAGGTCCCCACCTGCAGGGGAAAAGCTTTTCAAGTGGTGGAGCAGAGCTGTAGGTGTCTCTCTTGCTCTCTCCCTCTCTCCCTCCCCTTCCCCCTCTCAATGTCTCACTATCTATATACAATAAATAAATAAAATATTAAAAATAAGAAATACATATCAAAAGAAATGAGTCCAGGGATGTTTGTAAAGAATGTGGAGTCTGGATGGAGAGCTGAAGTCAGACAAATGTGATATAATTGGTAGAAAAGTAATTCCAGGCAGAAATTGTAGAATGGATAAAATTTGGAAATTGAGAAAAGTCCAAACACAATCAGGTATCCAGGAAACAAGAACTCTGACTAGTGTAGGTAGAGACTGGAGTCACGGGGTGATGGCTGGAATGACATAAGACTGTGGAGCCAGGGGAAGACGTGGGCATGAGAATGTTTCTCAGAAACTGTGCAATTTTACACATATACTAATCACTATCTACTGTAAACCATTAGTTCCCCCAATTAAAATTTAAAAAGCATTGACAGACTTTAGGTAGCTACTTGAGGAAATTAAATGTGACAAAATTATAGGAATCTGCAGTAAAGAGAAATCATTGTATCATCCAGTTACAAAGCACTTGTTGGCAGAGTTAGTGTGAAAGAACTGGATAGGAAGGAAAGTGTTTCAAAGAATGAAGACAGTATGCTATGTGAATGAAGTTAGAGAGAGAGAGAGACAAATATTGTATGCTACCACTTACATGTAGAAGCTTTTTTTAAAAAAAAAAAAGCCAAACTTGGGGCCGGGCGGTAGCATAGCAGGTTAAGCGCACATACGGCGCAAAGCGCAAGGACCTGCATAAGGATCCCGGTTTGAGCCCCTGGTTCCCCACCTGCAGGGGGTTCACTTCACAGTTGGTGAAGCAAGTCTGCAGGTGTCTATCTGCCTCTCCCCCTCTCTGTCTTCCCCTCCTCTCTCCATTTCTCTCTGTCCTATCTAACAACAATGACAGCAATAACAACAACAATAATAACGATAAACAACGAGGGCAACAAAAAGGAAACAAAAATGGCAAAAATAAAAAGCCAAACTTAATGTTGGTGGCCCAAGGCTGGCAGTGGGGAGATGTTGGTCAGAGGATCCAAGCATCCACCTATAAAATGAAGTTCTGAGAACCTGCTGTCCTTTGTGGTGCTAGTACTTGGTAATATTATATCACATACTGGAAAGTGACTAAAAGCATAGTTCTTGAATGTTCGAACTGCAACAATGAAGTGGTAACTTTGTGATGCAATGAAGGTGTTAGCTAATGCTAGGAAGGTAATCATTTTGCAACATGTGTCTACCACCTCAACACATTGTATACCTTAACCTTGCACCAATTATAGTTCAACAAATCTGTAAGACATTTAAGGTAAGAGTTCCCTTAAAAAGAATAAACTTTTTAGGAAGGCCTCCTAATGGTGGGATTGATAGAGTCTAGTAGACTCAGCTTGCTTGAGGAATGTATGATGAGGTGGTTGTGACCAGATTGAGGCAGTTGAGGATTCAGAAGTTGCATCAGGAAAGGATTGTATGCTAGAATAGAGAGTTGGGTATGATCAGGGGTTGGGGGGGGGGAAGAAAGAGTTGGGTGTGATCCAGATTTGAAGCTAAAGTGGTCTTTCATCGTGGAAATTAAAAAATACGATTCATCTAGATAAGTGGGAAAAGAGGAAGTGAAGTTTTAATAGGTCTGTAGCAATTTATAGCTCAGAAATAAAAAACGGCATATAAATCTGTGAGTTGTCTAGGAAAAACACATTGGTGATCAGCAATGAGAAAAAAGTCTGGGAATCTATCCAGGAGCACAAGACCTTCTTGGTTGTTGCTCCAGGCTCTGAGTCTCCTTCCGGATTTGGGAGTAGCTCCCAGCTCTTGCCTTATTCTCTGTGTTCCTAACTACAAGGGCTGGCTCAGTTTCCCCAAATTTTCCCCTTCTCGGAGGGTAAAGAAAACATACACTTTAATTTTTCTGTAATGTAAGTATTGATCTTGTGACAGAAATATATTATAGGTAAGAAATGTTGGTTAAGTTGTAGGGTTAGCACAAAATTTTTACACTATCACTTGTCCTTACACAAATACCAGGCCGCAAGGTGCTGGAGCCAACATGTACTGAACTAGCTCATGAATGCTGAGTTCACATTTTCAAACATTTTTCAAACTAGTGGTTATACATAGCTATTATAAAATATTTAAGTGATCTAGTATTGCAATCAAGTATTTCAAAAACTGCAGTAGTAAATAAACTTAATTAATTCCAAATTATTTTACTATTTCTACATGCTTGAAATTCTGTGCATTTGTATTATTTGTATGGGGGAAATACTATTATTTAATTTTGTACTCTGTGCAGTATTTTCTTCCTCTTGCCTCCAGGGTTATCACTAGGGCTAGGTACCAGCACTACAAATCCACTACTCCTGGTGGCCATTTTTTCCCCTACATTTTTATTGGATAAGACAGGGAGAAATTGAGGAAGATGGGGAGATAGAAAGGAAAAGACAGAGAGAAACCTGCAGACCTGCTTCACTGCTCGTAAGCTTTCCCCCACAGGTGGAGAGCAGAGGCTCAAACACAGATCTTCCCTCAGGTCCTTGTACTTTATGTTATGTGTGTTTAACTGGGTGTACCACCACCCGGTGCCCTGTGCACTGTTTTCTTAATCTGCAACTCTTATCTAAGCATTTTGCCTGCTCACCCCCGTCTTAATAGGAACAGTTATGACCAGCCTACACCTCACACAGCCCAGGTCCATTTGAGTTGTAACTACTATGATTTGACAGAATATTTGACCCTTTTAAGATCAGCACTAAACCTTTTCTCTGGCAGCACAAAGCTAGTCAGGAATTTTATCATAACTTAATTGCAGACAAGAATGGTGTTCGATATTAGCAGTGTTAAGATATAACCACTACTTACGTTTCCCTCCTCACCCCAAGAGATAACGTACCTAAAACACTAAAGAGTCACTACACCGGGAGTACTTTAAAATATAATTTCTTGAGCATTCATGCTTTCTAGAAGAGGGTAAGATGTGGGGATGCATGTGTATACATTTATGTTTTCATAGACACATGCAATATACTCATTTTTGTAACTCCTGTTAGTAGAGCTGTAAACTAAAGAAACTGCAAGAATGCATTTAAAAAAACCAAATATGTATTAAAAGAGTGCAGAAAATGATTTGCATCCTACATGGTGACATTTCGTCAAACCATCTGTAAAATTTATTTTGATGGGTTTCAGAGCCCATATTTTCAGCCTGAAAAGTACATTCAAGTGATTTGTGTCAGCTTGTATGATTGGATGGTTGGCCTAGTTAATTCTACCACCTGTCTCAGTCATCAGTTCTTATTAGTTCTCATTTGAAGAGGAAAACAATCTCAGACATTCTCTCCTCTTCTTCAAATACCAAAATGGTGCTTCATTTTTATTTAGATATAAGGATATCTTTCTGTTTTGAAGACCTTTGTTATAGATTCATATTAACATGGTTTGTTCATGTAATCCATTACTATTTTTTTAGAAGTGACTTTTTTCTTTTCCTCCAGGGTTATCACTGGGGCTCGGTGCTGGCACTATGAATCCACTGCTCCTGGCGGCTATTTTTTCCATTTTATTGGATAGGACAGAGAGAGATTGACAGAGGAGGGGGAGATAGAGAGGGAGAGCGAAAGATAGACACCTGCAGGCCTGCGAAGCAACCCCCCCCCCGCAAGTGGGTCCACTATTATTTTTGTAATGTAACTTCTTTCATATTAAAACCAAAGCAAACATAAACATTGCATGTGCTCTATATGCTCTGAGAATTCAAGTAACATTTAGTAATGCATATATCGGAGTTAGTAAATAGCTAGTTGCTACACTAGTTGTTCAATTCTCCTACTATAGAATAGAAACTTATCATTAGGTAATAGTTGAAGTAAATGGGGCTGACAAGATGCATCAGTCGGGTCCTGCCCTTGCTTTGTCATGGCCATGGCCCAGGTATACACATCCAGGCCCCATATACTGAGGGAAGTTCAAGTACTATAGTATCTTTGTCTGTCTGAAAAAATCATCCTGAAGCAGTGAAACCCCCGTGGTGACAAGACAAAGTTGAAACAAATGATAAGTGTGTCAATTTACAAAAACTGAAAACTAGAGGTCAGTTTATTACTTACTATGCTAAAGAATAATCCCAGGTGGCAAATGGGCAGAATTCCAGGATGCACTGTAATTACCCAATGCAAAGGCAAGGGGTTCTGAAAACCAGCATCCTACACAAAGTTCCAAGGAGAGTTTCAAAGTACACTTATACAGAAATGACTGCAATCATAGCAGAAACATTGCATTAGATGGAAGAGAGAGTGCCACAGTTAGGGAATGTATTTTAGAATCATGATACTTCGGATACTGGACTATGATTATAGAGGAAATTTAACATTAATTTTAGTATGCACCTCCACTAGCCAATATGCTAGCCACATACTTTAATTCTACTTGGAAGGTCAGCATGCATGACTCTGTGTGTGTGTGTGTGTGTGTGTGTGTGTGTGTGTGTGTGTGTGTGTGTGTAAGAGAGAGAGAGAGGGAGAGGGAGAGAAAATGTGGGAGATCTTTTTAAAATAGCCATTAATTTTTTTTCATGTGGTATCTACTGCATTCAGACTTTCAAGAGGCTCTTGTGTGTCTGTGTATGTGAAGTAAAGATGATATTGCAGTGGAAAAGAAAAAGGTCTTTCCCAAGAGTTGCACTGACTCTGGGAGAAAGAATACTTTAAACTTTTAATTATTGAATAAAGTAAAAATAGAGATAGACTAAAATTCCTTAAGAGGATCTATCTACCTTTAAACCTTAATTGAAGACTTGAATGAAATTTTTACCAATAGATATTTTAAAACACATGTACTTAAAGTTTGGCATTTAAAATTGTTTTTGAGACTTTCAAAACTACAAACGCTGTGAATCACCGGGGTGCATAGAAGTATGGAAAAAGGCATCTGGGTAGACAGATGGGACTTGAGGAGGGGGAAAGTAGGCTGTGGGGGTCTTTGGAGCCAGCCATTCTCCCTACCGTGCCCTCATTTCCCTCTTCAAACAGCATATCAACTCATTTTGGGCTTAGTTCCAGCAAAAGCAAAGTTAATAAGTTTTTGACTGAGCTGTGCATGTTCATCAACAGAGGTCAGCACCATCCAAGTCAATTCAGCATCTCTAGTTTTCTCAGAATCAGGATTAAATCCATCAATCAATCATCAAATATAGATGTATTTAGTGCCTGTCAGTTCATAGTTGCCTTCTTAGAAAGTCTTTCTGCTTTTAGGTATATCCTTACTGTGTTAGGTTTCATTTGTACAAAGGGAAAACACTAAGAAAATATAATAGAAATGTTATGCATGTACAAACTATTGTATTTACTGTCGAATGTAAAACATTAATTCCCCAATAAGGAAATTTAAAAAAATAAAATATAATAAAGAAATAATATGTCAACATTACCATTTCTGAAAACGATACATTCTGCAATTTGCTTGAAACAGTTTCCTACATGAAGAGCATCTTATGGGACATATTTGATTCGTGTGGCTTATTGAAATGAGCCCAAGTGCTTGCTTTGGGTCCATAAACCCAGTAACAGGAATTGTTCATAGTTCTTCAAGCTGTTGGGTACTTGATATTTCCACATATTTCAAACTCCCTTCATAAACTAGCCTCTGTTTTGACCTCTAAGTGGTTTTCTGTGCTACAGTATTTGAAGGCAAATTTGAATGTAAAATAAGCACAGCCTCCTAGAAAGTTGAAAAAGTGTAGATAAAAACAAGAAGAACGAAAAATACTTTATGAAAAATGAGTGCTTGGGGGCTAGGGGATGGCTCAGCTGCTAGGGCACACACTTCACCATGTGCAAGGACCTGGGTTTGAGCCTGGTTTTCAGCTATAATGTAGTCAGTATATGAGGAAATAAGCATGCACACTGAAGGACTACTACGGTTTAGAAGTTCTGTGAAGCAGTAAGAAAAGTTCACAGGAAGGACTGGTGAGATCCGTAAGGGCCTGCTCTCTTGGTTACTTACAGTCAGGCTGAGAAGGTGGTTGAAATTTTTATTTTCCAGAACTGTGTCTCTACCTGCCTGGAGCCAGTCAAGCCTGCACTCCCTGAAAGCATTTTGAGTATTAAACTATGGTATTCATGAAACCAGCACCCCAAGAGTAAACTCCTGAAAGTCATTAGGATTTTCCTTTATGGTCTTCTGAAATAAGTTTTGATCTTAAAAGTTAATGAGGCTTCTGGGATCGCCTTATGTTATTTACCCTTTAAGAATGTCTTGCATAATGTTTAATAGCCATATTTACTCAACAACTTTTCTGGATCCGTGGCCCCTCCCAAGGAGAACTCTTTTTTGTTTGTTTGTTTGTTTGTTTTTAAATTTTCTTTATTGGGGGATTAATGGTTTAAAGTCGACAATAAAATACAATAGTTGGTACATGCATAACATTTCCCAGTTTTTACATAACTGTAAAACCCCCACTAGGTCCTCCACTGACACCATGCTCCAGACCTGAACCTTCCCCCACCCCACCCCAGAGTCTTTTACTTAGGTGCAAGACATTAACTCCAGTCCAAGTTCTGCTTAGTGTTTTCCTTTATGACCTTGTTTTTCAACTTCTGCCTGTGATTGAGATCATTCATATTCATCTCTCTCTTTCTGACTTACCTCACTTAACATGATTCCTTCAAGCTCTATTCAAGGTGGGCTGGCAACGGTGAAATAACCATTTTAATAGCTGAGTAGTATTTCATTGTGTATATATACCACAACTTTCTCAGCCACTCATCTGTTGTTGGACACCTGGATTGCTTCTAAGTTTTGGCTATTACAAATTGTGCTGCTATGAACATTGGTATACACAAATCTTTTTGGATGGGTATGTATGGTTCCTTAGGATATATCCCCAGGAGAGGAATTGCAGGGTCATAGGGAAGGTCCACTTTTAGCCTTCTGAGAGTTCTCTAGAAGCTTCATTTGGACTTTAAAAACTTAGAACAGGGACCAAGGGAGTCGGGCTGTAGCGCAGCGGGTTAAGCGCAGGTGGCGCAAAGCACAAGGACCGGCATAAGGATCCCGGTTTGAACCCCGGCTCCCCACCTGCAGGGGAGTCGCTTCACAGGCGGTGAAGCAGGTCTGCAGGTGTCTATCTTTCTCTCCCCCTCTCTGTCTTCCCCTCCTCTCTCCGTTTCTCTCTGTCCTATCCAACAACAACGACAACAACAATAATAACTACAACAATAAAAAAACAACAAGGGCAACAAAAGGGAATAAATAAATAAAAAATAAAAAATATTTTAAAAATTTTTTTAATTAAAAAAAAAAAAGAACAAGGACCAAGCAGTGGTGCACTGGGTTAAGTGCACAGAGTACTATGCACAAGAACCTGGCCACTGGGAGTGGTGGATTTATAGTGCCCTCAATGAGCCCTGGTGGCAAAACAAAAAAACCACAAACCTAGAACCACCAGGCATTTACAGTTCTAATATCATGGCATAAATGAATTTCTGGAGTAGCCCCAAACTCATAGTCAGAGGGTTATAACAAGAAAAGGGTCACAAGCTTGCTGGTGTAGGGGACAAGTGGAAGTGAAAGCCAACACCTGTCTCAGACCTTCACTGGTGGGGAAATCTGCCCCACTACCAACCTGCTCTGGCAGACAGCTGGGAATCTATAAGACACTGGAAAGGAGGAAATGAGACACACACCTCAAACTGGGCTTCTGGCCAATTGTTGCTCTCATGAAGCTGCTTTCCTAGGCAAATATGGGCAACTTCTAAGTCATAACTCTTTTGTAGATTTACAAATGTCTCTGACTGGAAAAGTCACTCAATATATACTTCTTTTCCTTCTGCTAATCTCCAAGTTTAAGAAAAGAAAGAAGTTAACACTCATATTTGATGATGATGAGCTATGATTCAATGGAAGTACCAAAGTAACCTTGTGTTTTATAACAGAGGGATTTTGCATCAAATCAAGGGGAGACTATTGACTTCAGAAGAACTCCTTGACAGTTGCTTATATATTTGTGGAAGAGATAGAAAATGAGTTTAATCATAGTCCCAGTAAAAGCACAATATAAACACACCCATCCAATGTGGATGAATGTATTGGCATCATCACAGTTTGGTCTCTTCCTATTCAAACTTTGGTTTGTATCAGGTTTGTTCCACAGTCTTTGCAAAGGGTCAGATAGTAAATATTTTAGATTGTGCAGCCCATATAGTTCTGTCACAGTGGTTCAACTTGCCATTGGGGCAAGAATGTCACCACATTCAGGATATAAATTAATGAGTATAGCTGTATGACAGTAAAATATTATTTACAAGGATAGATGTTATCATTGGCCTGTGGGCTCTACTTTGCAAATCCCTGCTCTATGTTATTAACCAATTTTACAGCCCAGTAATATATGGGCTTATGGGCTGTTTGTTGGAAAGCAGGAATCTTTCTAAAGGAGAAAGCAGTGAGTTACTGCAAGAGAATTATTAATATGTAAGGAAAGGAAGAAGTATTTTTGGGACCAGAGGACAGTGAGGAAAATGATTTATCCTTTTCAATCTCGATAGGTGTAAAAGGCAGTAGCATTGAAATTCCCTTTTTATGCAGTTGTTTGTTAAGTGCTTTTAGTATGAGTTGCTTGTAGTATGAGGTGTAAAATTCCTTGCCTCTTCCCCCTTGAATAAGCAGGACCTAATCAGTTAAGGCCACCCATTGTTCAAAGGACCCTGCCTGAGGACAAGCCTTATCAGGATCTTATCAGTAAAGGCCACCCATTGTTCGAAGGACCCTACATGGGGATAAGCCTTATCAGGACCTTTGAACTGACTTTGTGGTATGCAGCCCACCGGATGGGTGGTCATAGCAGATGGCAGGGGGATGTGGCGACCCTGCCTGGTTGAATTCTATTGGTTGTGTGATCTTACTATATTTGAAACTAGCCCGCGCTTTGCTTTGAATGGATCATGCTTTTGCTAAGTTTGAAATGATTGGATCTTGTGTTTGCTATAGCCTGTTATTGGATGTAGGTTGATAAGGTGATGTGCTCCCCCTCCCTGAGTGTAGTCTGAATTCCTATAAATTGTATTGTTTGAGCCCTGTTCGGGGTCGAGCTTGGTAGACTAACACCAGTCACCATCTCGGCCCGGATTGCAATTCGTCAATAAACATCTTTGCTTCCTTACAGTGGATGGTGGTTTGATTTATGCTCGCTAACAGTGATTTAACAATTAACAAGACTGTAAGATAACAGGGCTACAATTCCACACAATTCCCAACATCAGAGTTCTGTGTCCCCTCCCCTCTATCAGAAGCTTCCTAGTCTTTATCCTTCTCTGGAAGTATGGACCAAAATTCTTTATGGGGTGCAGAAGGTGGAAGGGCTGGCTTCTGTAATTGCTTCTCCACTTAACATGGACATTGGTAGGTCGATCCATACTCTTAGCCTGTTTCTGTCTTTCCCTAGTGGGCTATGGCTCTGGAGAAGTGTGGTTCCAGGACACATTGGTGAGGTCATCTGTCCAAGGAGGTCAGGATGGCATCATGGTAGCAACTTGGTGGCTGAAAGATGGTATGATATAAAGCAAACTGTTCAATAAACGGGTACCCAAAGCTGGGCATAGGGCAAATGAAACTAGGGGTCTTCGTGTGGGAGGAAGCTGGCAAGTCTTTTTTAGATATGTTCCATGTGACACTTTAGTACTTTTTGCCTGAGCCTGATAGTTAGCATGCAGGTGGGCTAAAAGTCTTATCTGGGAAGATTGTGGTAGAGTTGAGAATAGGACTAGAAAGCTGGATTAAAGCAGAGAATAGCTCCCAAATATGAGAAGAGTGTATAAATATCATTAACTGTTAACCCCATCGATCTTACCTAGGGCCCATGTCTATTCATATTTAGCACAGGAGCCTGTGTAACCTCTATCAGTCTAGGCTCACATTCCATGGTCATGGCTAGGAACATTCTAAGCTGCACTCATTTCAGGACCAGTCTTCATCTAGTGACAATAGGTTGACTCAGTCTCCCTAAGGAGAGTGGGGCAGCCCTTACGCTTGCCACTCGACAGTGAGGGCAAGGTCCTAGAGAAGCACACTAGAGGGCTTATGATGACAATCCTTATGGAAGTGACCAGTGATGGTGAAAAGAGGGAGTTATTAGAGGTCTAAGCCCATCATCTATATGTGGGGATTCCTTGACTAGGACTCTAGATGATTCGGTGGCTTAGAATTGGCTAAAAAGTGTATCTTTAAACTGTGCCAACCATCTTCTGGAGCCCTAGTTGTTGTTTTCAACAGGTTATGTTGTTTTCAATGGGTTAAGTTGTTTTCGCCACGCTGGCTTCACGGGCGGGTAACAGACGACCAGGGACTCATGGCTGGGTTGTAGGCAGTGTCTCTTTATTCATGCAGGATGCAGCACAATCTAAGACGAGCTAAGTTAAACTCAAAGTACAGTACTGTAAAACTCACAATGCTGTCTTTATATATACTTGCCAAGTAAGGTGGAAACAGGATGTGACATAGAGAGGGTGGAGAGAAAAGTGACTGGTGAAAATCAGGGTGTGATAAAGAAGGGATCAGGGTGTGACAAGGAGGGGGGGGTGGAGCAAAAACATATCATGAAACAGTGGGGATTGAACCAATCCCTGGAGGGAGGTGCTTGTTAACAGCGGTTATGTAAATAGAATGAAGTGGTTATGTAAATAGAATAGTGTTAAGCAGGGGGGATTTAAACCAAATGAAACAGAAGGGGTCTCATGCATACCAACACCTAGTCAGGAAATCCTTGGATTCTCACATAGACATATTGGGCCTAGACCTCTAACAGATCCCTCTCTTCACCATCACTGGTCATCTCCATCAGGAACAACATCATAAACCCTTTTGTGAGCCTCTACAGGACATTGCCTTCACTATAGAACAACAGGGGTAGAAATTGCCCCACTCTCTGAAGGGAGGTTGTGTCAACATACTCTGCCACTCAAGGAAGACTGGTCCTGAAATGAGTGCAGCTTAGACTGTTCCTAGCTGTGACCATGGAAGAATGCAAGCTCAGACCTACAGGGATGCAGAGGTTACACAGGCTCCTGTGCTAAATATGAATAGATATGGCCTTAGATACAGAGAGAGATCCATTAGAGGTTCAGGCCCATCATATTTTTTTATTTTTTAATCTTTATTTATTTATTGAATAGAGACAGCCAGAAATTGAGAGGAGGGGGGAAGCTAGAGAGGGAGAGAGAGAGAGAAAGAGAGACACCTGCAGACCTGCTTCATCACTTGCAAGGTTTTCCCCCTGCAGTTGGGGACTGGGGGCTCAAACCCAGGTCCTTGTGCACTGTAGCATGTGTGCTCAACCAGGTGCACCACAGCCTAGACCCCCATCATATTTGTGTGGAAATCCAAGGACCTAGATGGTGAGGTGGTGTGATAGTGACCAATAAGGCCTTTATTAAGTGGGCCTGTCTCTTGCCCTTATCCAACTTTTGTAGTCCTCTCTTTGTCTGACAACCTTAGACTTTCTCCCAGTTGTTTAAGCATTGAGTGTCATTTGTTGTACCCAACCAGAATTAGGTTTTGGGGATCTGTCTTCTTTGGGCCTTTCTGCTAGATTCCTAAGCTAATTTGGTCTAAGTCTAATCGATTAGAATATTTATGATGCCTTCTTTAGGCACTACAACTAGTATTCTAGGTTTATTAGGTCTAAGTCTAATCATCAAGGACTATTGAATGCTATTACTTTGAGTTATATAATTGCCCCCTAGCTTATGACTACATGTACACCTGTACCCAGTGTCCTAAATGCTACTCCATACCTAGTATCTGTAACTTTGTTAGATGATGTGCCATTTAAAGGGGATGTAAGTAGCCCCATGTGTTAGGAAAGATCTCACCAGGTTTAAAGAGTTGTGAGGTTGACACCTCAGGTGCCATATCTCTGGTTGCAGCCCACCATAAGAATTCAGTAGTGGCATAATGTGGCATGGTAGCACTAATTGCGACTTGGTTGAGGTCATCATAGGTGGTATGGCAGTAAGGAATCAGAGAGTAGGAATATTGAGAAGTATGGGCATAGTGCTAGAGGTTCCTGGACTAGGAGAGATGAGGATCTTAAAGAGAACACAAGGGGTTTCTTGTAGTCTTAGAAAGAGCTTAGAATAGGAGAAATTATTATTAAAACCAGGTTACTTGGGGGTTTGCTTTCTATGAAAATACAATAGCTAGCATCTGTAGTAATATACTAGACCTAACTTTGCTTTGTATCCTTTAGTGGTGTCTGAACATTTTTGTATTTTAGATATGACAGGGCCAAATTGCCAGATTCACTTTGCACAACCATCTCCATCACCTAACATTGCTAAATTCGAACTTGGTAAGATATTTTGATGGCAATAAACTTTTATTCCATGGGTAGTTCATGAATATAGACATTTTTAACTCTGATACTTGGGGAAAATGAAAATGGTATCCAGAGATCTTTGGCAGTGATATTAGCACAGGACCATAAACAGAGAGGTGTGAGCCATGAACTTTATTGCCCAAACCTTCAGGTTTGCTGGTTGTAAAGACTTGCACTACAGAGTGATGAAAAGCAATGAACAAGTAAGTGTCTTTCACTCTCTTCTAGCTATTTGAAGAAGAAAAAAAAATAGTCAATATGATTCTGATTCACAGTTAGCAGTGAGAGCGTAGGAATTGCAGTAGGATAAAACTAGTTTGGGAGATTGTAATATCCTGGGTGAAAGTTAAAAAGCTTATGATAAGTGATAGGAAAGGACAGACCAAACAAATTTTTCTAAAAAGCACTTCCTGATTGCCAGCAGATACAAGATGCTCAGTATCACCAACCATAGAGAAATGCAAATCAAAACCACAGATAGTACCTCATACCTGTGAGAATGACTGTCATCAAAGGGGAACATGTAAAAGAACTAAGGGAACCCTTATGCACTATTGATAGAAATATAAACCGGTGTAGCTACTGTGAACAGCGATATGGAGAGTACTCAATAAATTGACAACAAAACTACCCTTTGATCTATCAATCCACTTCTTCTTCTAGCGTTTGCCCTTCTTCCGTAGCCAGTCAACAACGTCAGGTTGAGCCTGATGTAAAGTTTCGAGACCTCCTTTGAATCTGGAGAGGTGGCAGTCGTTGACTATGTGGGTCATAGTCTGTCTGGAGCCGCAGGGGCAGTTCAGGTCGTCTCTGGCTCCCCAGCGATGGAACATAGCGGCGCACCGGCCATGGCCTGTTCTATAGCAATTGAGGCGGGCCCGATCATAACGTGCTAGGTCAAAGCCGGGTTGACGCTCGCAGGGGTCTGTGATGAGGTGTTTGTTCTTGACCTCAGCTGACTGCCAACTCTGTTTCCAAGAGTCTGCAACAGAGAAGTTCAGTGTAAGCATAGGAGACCAGATTGGATGACGAGACGTCAAGCGTTGGACAGGGTGGGCAAAGATATCCGCGTATATTGGCAGGTCCGGTCGAGCGTAGACGTGGGAAATGAACTTAGATGATGCCACATCCCGACGAGTATCTGGCGGGGCGATGTTGCTAAGAACTGGCAGCCATGGAACCGGGATGGAACGGATGGTTCCAGAAATTATCCTCATGGAGGAATATAATTTGGAATCGACCAAGTGGACATGGGGGCTACGGAACCATACTGAGGCACAGTATTCTGCAGTGGAATAGCAATAATCCACTTCTGAGTATTTATGAAAGAAAAATGAAAACACCAGCTCAAAATGTGTGTATCCCCATGTTCATTGCACCATTATTCAAAATATGGGAACAACCTAAGTGTTCACCAGTGGATGAATGGATAAAGAAAATGTGGAATATATACAGTGGGATATTATTTGGCTTAAAATGAAGATGTTGGGAGAAATAGGGACAAGCATAAACTTTTAGTTGTAGGATAAAATCTGAGAATCTACTGTATAATACAGTAGATTCTGTATAATAACATTGTACTATATAATTAAACTTTACTAATATAGTAATATTTAAGTGTTTTTATTTAAAAAGTTAAACATGTGAGATGATGATCTTTGGCTTTATTAGCTACATAATAATTTATACCACATGGATTTGTTATGAATTTCAAATTAAATGTGTGTGAGGGGATTTTGTAAACTGACTTTACTAGCCCTTGGTAAGTATTGTTAGCATTCATTCACTCATTCATTCATTCATTTACCAGCAATCATTTAGTAAGAATCTAACATTTATTCTGATTATAGTGGATAATAAAAAATCTTTCTTGTGGCTTGGTGGTGGCGCACCTGGTTGAGCACACATGTTACAATTCACAAGGACCCAGGTTCGAGTCCCTGGTCCCCACCTGCAGGGGGAAAGCTTTGTTAGTGGTGAAGCAGTGCTTCAAGTGTCTGTCTCTCTTCTTCTCTATCCCCCCCCCACCCCTCTCGATTTCTGGCTGTCTCTATCCAATAAATAAATGAAGGTAATGAAATTCTTTCTTCTTTAGGATCAACTTCCTGCCTATTCCCTAAAAGTCCATGATTAGTCAAGGATCCTGCTTCAGGGTCCAAAGCCTAAATTAGATTTAGCAAATTTCTAGGTCCTCATAGAAAACTGTGAATTAGAATTATATTGACTACTTTTCACTTTCTACCTCCAGTAGCTAGAAAAGAGAAAAACATTTGCTCCTCACATCCCATCACCCAGTGGTAGTAAGTCTTTACAACCAGAAACCTGAAGGTTTGGGTAATAAAGTTTAGTGCTTAGACCTCCTTGCTTATGGCCCTGTGACAATATTTCTGTCAAAGGCCTCAGAACTTCCATGTACTCATGCCAGTTTTTCACCACGACAAACATATACCATACTTTTTTTTGACCTTCAAGTAACTTGAATCTTATAAGAAGATGTAATTCCACAAGGGTTAATTTACAAACCCCTCAAAATATAGGAGAATTCAACTGATGTTTTCTTCCTACACATTTTCCCTTCTGGTATATTACTCATATATGCCCGACAGAAGCTAAATTTATCTACTTCTCCCAGCTAAACCATCTGTTGCATGTAAATATCAACGATGCATCCATCTAGTTAGTTATAGTTCTAAAAAAAATCTAATAATCAAGGGACATTACATGTTAGGTGTTGGTGCTGACATTATAAGAGAAATTGCAAAGATCTCTGTGACAAAATAGATCTGTAATGGGTTTGTGAAAAAAGACACATATATCAAAACAGGGACAAAGGATGAAACCTTTAAAAGTTTGACATGAGAAATAGAAGAAAAATTATTATTGTTACTATTATTGTTATTATTATTATTATTTTTTGAGAGAGATGCAGAGAAAGACACAGAGAGAAACACCAGAGAACTTCTCAGCTCTGGCTTATGGTGGTGCAGGGGATTGAACCTGGGACTTGGGAGCCTCAGGCATGAGAGTCTGTTTGCATAACCATTATGCTGTCTCCCCCACCCAATAGAAGAAAATTATTGTCAAGCCATTCAAAGGGGAAAATATGGAAAGCAAAGTGTAATTTTTCAAAATCCAAATTCACATATATGATCTTGACCTCATGATTCTCTCAAGCTAAATGCTTATACTCAGTGAGCCTTATTTGTAGGACAAGTCTCCAGTGAGAAATAGTTCTATGAAATATATTTATAACATCTGTTCTGTCAACATTCACATAATGTAAATTTTATTGGTCTAAATTACTATTCCAATAGTAATATATTGGAAGTTAAAGTCATAGTAAAATCAGTATTATGTCTAAATTAAGAGTATTACCAACTTTTTGTTTATTTTAAGGAATGTTCTCTTTGTCCTTTTCTTACAAAAATGAGAATTCGTCTCTATGCTGTACTAGAAGGAGATCAATAGTAAGGAATCTTAAAGCAGTTAGCATCCAATATGATCCATACTTGAATAAATAATGATAAAATTGAATGCATAGTATTGATTTGCTGCAAATCTTTGAAACTATATAATGAAATTAGAGATGGAAATCAGTATAACACATTATATTCCATTAAATGCTAGAGCCTAATCAATCACATGTCCTTAGTACTTTGCCTTTCTTTTATTTGATAGAGACAGAGAGAAATTCAGAGAGGAAGGAGAGGTCAAGAGGAAGAGAAACACCTGTAGCACCACTTAAAGGCTCATGAAGCGTCCTCCCTGCAGGTGGAGACTGGGGGCTTAAACTCTAGTCATTGTAATGTGCTCTCAACTGGGTACACCACCAGTACCCAGCCCCATGAGTATTTTTAAATTGAAAGCAATGACCCCCATTCCTTATTTCTATCAAAGCTTAGTCTGAAGAACTTGGATAATTCTAATTTATTCTTAGTCACTGGGGTGCCTATACACCACATGCAGATTGCAAACTCACAAAAATCAATGAGGCTCTTTGTTCTTAGTATTTTGACAGAGAAAAACCTGTAGAACTCCCATTTCATCAAGACCCAGAGAGAGAAGAGGGGAAAAGGAAGGACATTCAGAAGTAGTAACAGGTGTACTTAGAAAAAGAGAGGCCAGGGCCATAGAAAAAAATGAGCAAAACTGCGGGGGTGGGGGGGTGGATGGCATAATGGTTATGTAAAGAGACTCTCTTGCCTGAGGCACTGAGGTCCCAGGTTTAGTCTCCTGCACCACCTTAAGCCAGAGCTGTGCAGTGCTCTGGTAAAAGAGGGGGAAGAGAGAAAAGAAAAGGTGGGGATAGATAGATAGATAGATAGATAGATAGATAGATAGATAGATAGATAGATAAGATAGATAAGATAGATAGATAGATAGATAGATAGGTAGATAGATAGATAGATAGATACAGATAGTTATAGATATACTATACTCATCCCATTTTTGTGACCTTGGGAGAACTACTGCAGTTTCCAGTGGAGGGAATGGGGACACAGAACTCTGGTGGTGGTAACAGTGTGACATTATAACCCTTTTATCTCATAATTTTATAAATCAATATTAAACCACTAATAAAAAAAGAAAGGTGCAGCTGCATTTGACTCCCTGACAGAACCTACCATGTGGTCTGACTTCTAGTAGGCAGTGAAACTGATTGAATCAGTAGATGAATGAAATAACTGATTGACAGACTGGCTTTGATCTCTCAATGCTTGGTTGATTGTTTAAAACCTATTTGGACTTCAGGCACAAAGGTGTGGCTTGCCTATTTATTACTGATGTGTTCATGGTTCTCTATTTAATTCTGTTCCGATGTTTTCTCTTTCATCTTCCATCCTCCATGTATCCATTTCATGGGGAATAACTCAGACAGAATCACCTCTTTAGGGCATACCTAACTTTTACAAATAAACTTGATATACTCTATCTACTACTTTACAAGTAACAGTCTCACCCCCTAGCAAAAAAAAAAAAAAAATTCACTCAGATCCCAGCTTCTACTTTTTAAAAAATATTTATTTATTTATTCCCTTTTGTTGTCCTTATTGTTTTACTGTTGTAGTTATTGTTGTCGACGTTGGATAGTACAGGACTGAGAGAAATGGAGAGAGGAGGGGAAGACAGAGAGGGGGAGAGAAAGATAGACACCTGCTTCACCACCTGTGAAGCAACTCCCCTGCAGGTGGGGAGCCAGGGGCTTGAACTGGGATCCATACATGGTCGATCCTTGCACCACCTGCGCTTAACCTGCTGCCCAGCTTCTACTTTTGACTGCAGGCACATGGGTTGTTCTAATCAACAGCGACCCCCTGAAGTAAAGCCTTTGAGACCATCTCCACCTCTGCGACTCAAAGAAAGCTTTAACACATTTGTAAAGTTTATTTCCACTATGACTATTACAAATATGTATATATGTTTTGTCAGATTTATTCTAAATGTTCTGGAGAATTGTAAGTTCATGTTTAAATTTTACTATAGATTGTTTTTTCAAGAAAACTAATACCTGAATGTGTGTTCATCTAGAATACCTTGAGTGATAAGCAAAATACCACTGAATCAGTAACAGCTTCAGAAGGGCAAAATTGTAATTGCAGTGATTATGCATAATTAAGAACAATGAAAATTCTGGGAGTCCTTCTACCTTAATATTGCGCCGATGTCCTAGCTCACCTGTTGTAATAGACATGAATTTTAAGATTTTGCATTTGCTAAAAGGAGATACCTACCAAGGTTTGTAAATATGTAGGATGTAGGGGTACCACAAAATTGTGAAAGCATGCCCTGCGCTGACCATGGTTTCCAGATGCATCATGATGGGCCAAATGGTGATCAGAAAGCTATAAGCTATTCTCTAAGAAGATTCATATGGGGCCAGGTGGTGGTGCATCTGGCTGAGCAGACACATTACCATGCTCAACGACCCAGGTTCAAGCCCCAATTCCACCTGCAAGAGGAAGCTTCACAAGCAGTGAGAGAAGGGTTGCAGGTGTCTGTTTCTTCCCCACCTCCTCTCTTAAATTCTCTCTGTCCTAACCAATCAAAGAAAAAGGCCACTGGGAAAAGTGGATTCATTATGCAGCACCAAGTCCCAGTGATAACCCTGGTGGAAATTTAAAAAATTATGTGTCTGTTTCTTCCCCACCTGCACTCTTAAATTCTCTCTGTTCTATCCAATCAAAGAAAAAGGCCACTGGGAAAAGTGGATTCATTGTGCAGGCACGAAGTCCCAATGATAAACCTGGTGGAAATTTTTTAAAAATCATGTGATTTTCCTTAGTCTTCATAAGTATCTGTACAGTATATGTTTTAATACAAGTCCAGAAGCCTCTGTAAAACTAACCAAGAATAGTATGTCCAGTTTCTTGGTGTAACTATGCACGCTGCATTTGGATTTCATTTTTGCCCATGATTTTGGAATACTAAAAACCAGCATACTTAAATCTCCTGTTAATGAATCAGGCCAGGTCTGATTTTACATTGAGATTCACATGGCTATGCTTGAATCAATAGCATGTGCCACTGGCATGATGCGTGTAGATGCATCAGTAACAGAGTAGAGATGCTAAGGATATTTTGAGGAGTGCTCTGGATGGAGTGGTGGCTGCTACAACATCTAGAGGCCTGTTAAGTAGTTCAGACACTTCGCTTTTGAGGCTGTTTTGGCACACTTCCTTAAAGGGACAGATCAAATGTGCTCAGAAGCACTGGCAGTCATCTCTTGCTTGAGTAAACTGGCTAAAGAGCTAGGCTGTCTCTACTTGCTGCATTAGTTCCCTATTGGTGCTGCATCAGATTTCCGCAAACTCAGTCTATCAAGTAACACACATTTATGCTCTTACAGTTTGGGGGATCCAAAATCTGAAATGGGCCCTATTGGGCTAAAAGGAAGTTGACAGGACTGTTGTGGTCCTTTTGGAAGCTTTAGGGAAAATCTGGTTTCCTTGTTGTTTTCTCTTTTCTTTTTTTTTTCTTTTCTTTTTATTTATTTATTTATTTATATTTTTTATTTAAGAAAGGATTAATTAACAAAACCATAGGGTAGGAGGGGTACAGTTCCACACAATTCCCACCACCCAGTCTTCATATCCCACCCCCTCCCCTGATAGCTTTCCCATTCTCTATCCCTCTGGGAGCATGGACCCAGGGTCATTGTGGGTTGCAGAAGGTAGAAGGTCTGGCTTCTGCAATTGCTTCCCCGCTGAACATGGGCGTTGACTGGTCGGTCCATACTTCCAGCCTGCCTCTCTCTTTCCCTAGTAGGGTGGGTCTCTGGGGAAGTGGAGCTCCAGGACACATTGGTGGGGTCTTCAGTCTAGGGAAGCCTGGCCGGCATCCTGATGACATCTGGAACCTGGTGACTGAAAAGAGAGTTAACATACGAAGCCAAACAAATTGTTGAGCAATCATGGACCCAAAGCTTGGAATAGTGGAGAGGAAGTGTTAGGGGGGTACTCACTGCAAACTCTAGTGTACTTCTGCTTTCAGGTATATATTTTGCAGTAGTTTATGGATATGTGTGAAAATATGCTCTCTCTCACAGAAACTGGTATATATCTAGGTTTTGGGACTTTGTTAGAAAGTGAACCACCTGAGATGGAATTAGAGTATACTATGAAAGGAAAGGTCTCACCCGAGTAATGAAGCTGAAGGGTTGTCATTCCACACGTGAAATCTCTGGACACAGTCTGAAGTGAAGCATGTTGAGGTGGCAATCGTTGTGTTGTTTAGGTTGTGATCGGCAGATGCAATATTATTTGATATGGATTGGGAGAGGCATATGGGAAAGTGGGCCCTATCCAATGATTCCAGGACTGGGGGAATTAGAGGCTCTATAGTGGAGATGTGAGGTTCCTGCTGTCTTAGGGTTCAAAAAGACAATGGATAGTTAATGTTATCATCACATTATTTGGTAATTGGGTTAACTTTGAAAAGTCCTTTTGTTGGGGCTTGCTGTACAGTACCCAGTATCTTGTATATAGCTGTGCTATTGGTTGCTTCTGATCTACTTGGTCTAGGTAGGCTTTTGAGAGAGTCTGCATATCCATTACACAGCCTATATATTAAAACAACTCAGTCTGTGTTTTAAAAACTTCGAGACATACAATTAATTTTCCCCCTCTCATATTAATTAACTAGTGATTTATATGACTACATTTTACTGGGAGTGTACGTAAACACCATTCCCACCACCAAAAGACTGTGACCCATCCCTCCCACCCATTCCCACCCCCCACTGGCCCAGGAAGCTGCATGTCTACCCCTCACCACAGGGTTTTTACTTTGGTGCCCTACTTACAATTTGGTCAGGTCCTGCTTTTAGTTTCCCTTTCAGATCTTCTTACTCAACTTCTGTTGATGAGTGGGATCATCCCATACTCATCTTTATCTTTCTGACTTAGCTCACTTAATATAATTCCTTCTAGCTCTGCCCAAGATGGGTCAGAGAAGGTAGGTTCATTGTTTTTGATAGCTGCATAGTATTCCATTGTATATATATACCACTGCTTTCGCAGCCACTCATCTGTTGTTGGGCACCTGGGTTGCAAATTAAGACAACACTAAGATACCACCTCACTCCTGTAAGAATGGCATATATCAAAAAGGACAGCAACAACAAATGCTGGAGAGGCTGTGGGGACAGAGAAACCCATTTACATTGCTGGTGGGAATGTAAATTGGTCCAGCCTCTGTGGGGAGCAGTCTGGAAAACTCTCAGAAGGCTAGACATGGACCTTCCATATGATCCAGTAATTCCTCTCCTCAGGTTATACCCCAAGGACTCCATAACACCCAACCAAAAAGAGGTGTGTACTCCTATGTTCATAGCAGCACAATTCATAATAGCTAAAACCTGGAAGCAACCCAGGTGCCCAACAACAGATGAGTGGCTGAGAAAGCTGTGGTTTTCTCTTTTCTTTTGTCACCACAGTTATCACTGGGATTTGGTGCCTACATGTAACTCTACTGTTCCTGGTGGTCATTTTGATAGAAGGCGAGAGATGGAGATAGAGAGGAAAAGAGACAAAGAGGAGGGACCCCAGCAGCACTGCTCCACCATTCATGGAGCTTCTCTCCTTGAACTCAGGTCTTGGCACATGACAAGGTGTGTCCTCTACCAGGTGCACCACAACTCAGTCCCTCCTTTTTTTCTAGTGTCTTCAGGTCACTTGTACTTCTTGAGTCATAGCTGTTTTTTCACATCACTCAAACCTCTGCTTCCAATGTTACATCTCCTTTCTATCTGGTCCAGTCATCATTATTACCATCCCTGCCTCTGATTCTGCTTTATACTCTTCCCCTTAGACAATTCCTTGTGGTTATATTGTGCCCACTCCAATAATCTATGATAGTCTTCCCCACCTCCAGGTCCTTAATTTAGTCATACCTGCAGAGCCCCATTGCTATATAAAATAGCATTTGTAGAGTTCATGGGCTAGGGCATAGACAGCTTTGAAGGTCATTATTCTGTTTGCCATACTTTGTTGTCTTCTCCATTCCTTTTACAAAATAGAAGCTCTCTGCTTATTTTCTGTGGTCCACTGGAAAGATTCTAAGAGCTCCAATAGATCTATCACACTAATATTTTTAGTATAACAAATCTGAATCTCTGGACTTTGAAGTGTGAAAAGTAGGTGAACACCACCTGGACTTGCTAGAAATGCAAGTCCGTGGGAAATCTAGAAACTGGGAATATGCTCCAGTATCTGTGGTTTCCAGGTAAATCATGGTTAGGTTCGGGAACTACTTGTCTAGCCTTACATTTATAATAGGTATTATTTATATTAGCCTTCATTGTTTTAAATAAGTGTTAGTCATGTCTGCTTAGTTCTAGTATGCTTTGCCAACAATAGCAAGAGTACAAGTATTAGGTAAGGTGAGTAGACCTTGAGTGTTCCCTTTAGATCAACATCATGAAACTACCCAGATCTTTTGGAAAGGCCACTTTTATTGCACCCAATTACCTTTAAACTGCTCTTTATATAATATATATTTTTTTTTCTTTGAAGAGCCATAAGCACTCCAATATATGGTGAATTCAGACAGTGATTATTGTATGTCAGGAATGTCATAAAACACTTCCAATTTAGCATATCATCATATGCCTCACCTTGGAAAATATTTAATATGTGCCCTACTTTAAATATGAAGTGATGAAAATTTAGAGGGAAAGTCTGACATCATTTTATCTATTGTATGTCTAGCTAAACATACCACAAATATTTCTGAATGAAGTAAAAGAGGAAAGAAAAGTAGGGAGGACTATCAGTAACAAAATATAAGTGACAGAGACCAAATACAAATCTATGTCCATCTGATTTCAAACCCAACTTCATTTTATGTAACAACCCTGCCTTCAATGTGTGTGTGCTTGTATGTGTGTACACCAGTAGATAGCCAGATGTAGAGCATGTTCCATACTGTTACTGGAGGGTTGATAGAAGCAATGGCTATTGTAAGCTAGAAACTGGATTATAACTGTCTATCATCAGTTTTAGTTTTGATTATAATATATTCATTCCATTGCCAGGCATTTTTTTCAAGCACATACACAACAGAAACTCAATACAATTAGAGTATCAGTTATGTTTGATACTCATAAGTACATCTTTATGTTTTCTGTTTATTTTGCTTGTGACACAAAGAAAAGTTGAATATGTCTTCAAGGAAGGATATGGCAGATTGTCTTTTTCTTATATGAATCTATGTGAATGATTTATTTATTAGTCATATTCCCACTTATTCAGTTATATGAAAGTAATTATAGTTTATAACAAAGTTACTAATAATGTTGATGATTTCTGTACATAGTGTAACATTTATGACTTATGCATCTTTTAGACTATATGGCCCCAGAACAGGGATTCCTAACCTGAAGTCCATGGACTAGTGTATTCATGGACAGAATTTAGACCATCTATGAACTTATACCACTAAATTATATGAATTGTATTTTATACATTAAAAACATTGGTTCTGAGAAGTGGGACATAGATGTAACCAGATTGCTAATGACACTGATGATAGAAAAAATGTCTGGGGGGGTTGCTAGACAGTGGTACACCTGGTTGAGCACACATGTTACCATGCACAAGGACCTGGGTTCAAGTCCCCAGTCACCACCTGCAAGGGGGAAGCATCATGAATAGTGAAACTGCAAGTCCCTATCTGTCTGACTGTCTTTCTATCTCCCCCTTCCCTCTCAATTTCTCTGTCTTAGCCAAAATAAATAAAATATTAATAATAAAATCTTCTAGATTTATTTATTTGTTTGTTTCTTTGTTTGTTTATTTTTACCAGAACACTGCTCAGCTCTGGCTTATGGTGGTGTAGGGGACAGAACCAGGGACTTTGGAGCCTCAGGCATAAAATCCCTTTGTATAACAATTATGCTGCCCCCCTCAATCTTAGTGAGCTTGTTTTATAAGAAATGATATATAGTTAGTACTGTATGCACATTAGCATTGTTTAATTTTAACTCAAGTTAATATATGTTCAGGTGAGCAAAAAGATAATGAACATCACCCCTATTCATAGCACTGTTTGAGGTGACCAGCACAGTTTTCCCCCTCCCATTTGCTAGTATTTCCTCAAAATATTTACTAGTTGTTCTCTCAAGAATAGTGTGGTTATTTTTAAATTTAAAATTCACTGAGACAACTGCTATATTAAATGGCTAAAAATAATGTTTCTGTAAGAAATATCTTAAAGGGAGTCGGGCTGTAGCGCAGCGGGTTAAGCGCAGGTGGCGCAAAGCACGAGGACCGGCATAAGGATCCTGGTTCGAACCCCGGCTCCCCACCTGCAGGGGAGTCGCTTCACAGTCGGTGAAGCAGGTCTGCAGGTGTCTATCTTTCTCTCCCCCTCTCTGTCTTCCCCTCCTCTCTCCGTTTCTCTCTGCCCTATCCAACAACGACGACAATAATAACTACAACAATAAAACAAGGGCAACAAAAGGGAATAAATAAATAAAATAAAATATTTAAAACAATTATAAAAAAAAGAAATATCTTAAAGCCATTTTTTTATCTTTTTTAGCAGTGCCTAGATCTCATGAATGTATGATTTTAGTTCATGGGCTGACTTTGTCCTTGTTTTCCTTTTAGACATGGAGATACGGAGAGATACTGAGATACCAGAGCTTCACTCACTGTGATGTGCTTTCCCTGGTACCAAGGCACTACCATATGGTGGTGGAGTCTGAACCCTGTGCCAGGAGCATGTCAAGACACACAACCCTACCAAGTGAGCTATCTCTCAGCCTCCAAGCCAGTGATCTAATACAGATTCCCTCGCTTGATTCAAAGCACATTATCACTTGCTAGAGTGAAAGATATGAACGGCTATGGGTCATATTTATGCATTTATATTTCTGATGGAAAACTCACCAATTCTAACCATTCCCTAATAGGAGTGCACCTGCAGCTTTTTTCTGTAAATCTTCAATAGGACTGGTAACTAGGCAATATTGGACTAGGCCTGACACTTCTGTCATTACTCTTTCTAGGAGCACTGCTTAAGATTCATAAACAACAGTTAGGGTGAGATGCCAGAGAATGTGATGGATGTATGAATCTGGAAACTCCTAAAATTTATTAATGTTTAAATATTCTAGCATGAACTTCAAGATTCATAATCCTTTCACTGTAATTATGGTTTTGAAATAAACCATAAATTTCCAGTTGATGAATGTCATAAAGACATATATATGCACATACATCTATAATTTATTCTCTTGTTCATCCAGTCTGTCAGTCAAGTAGCCATACATTTACTACAGTACCTGAATAAATATACTCATTCAAATATTTACTGAATAAATGTATTGCATATCAACTCTTCATTTTTGCTCAGTGCTGTGGAGGACATACAATAATTACTAGGAGACCTTTAATTTTTAAGATGTATTTGTTTAACAACAGAGAGAGAATAGAAAAAAAAATCAAACAAACCAGAACATCACTGCAGCTTCTGCAGTGCTGGAAATTGAACTCAGGACCTCGTTATACAAGTACTGCATTCTGTCTCCTCAGCCACCTCCACAGCCATCGGAGCATTTAATTCTTAAATAAATCTATTACCATATACTCACTTAACAAAACACAATTCAATTGCCAACATGATTAGTTTAAGAGATCAGAAAATTAAAAGTTCACTGTGACTTGGGAAACTTAGGGAAAGGCTTGGTAGAAAAGGATGTCTTCAGCTAGACCTTGAAGACTGGAATGGTTGGTATTATTTTTTTATGCATAGCTACAATCATTCAGATAGCAAGCAAGATAAGTGAAAGGATGGGGGCTTGGGAGAATATAATAGTTATACAAAAACCTCAGGCACCAAAGGTTCAATCCCTAATACCACCTAAGCCAGAGCTGAGCAGTGCTCTGGTAAAAATAATGATAACAGATAGATAGGTAGGTAGGTAGATAGATAGATAGATAGATAGATAGATAGATAGATAGATAGATAGATAGATAGATAGATAGATATATAGATGGATGGATGGATAGATAGATGAAACGTAAGAATGGGGTAAAAGAGTATATTTGAGAGCAGCTAAATAACTCAATTGTATAGTATACTGCTTTCTTTGTGTGTGACCAAGGTTTGAGCCTGGCCCCCCATGGCATTGAGGGAAGCTTTAGTGCTGTGGTCCTTCCCCTTCCTCCCTCTCTTCTTTTCTCCCTCTCTCTGTCTCTCTGTCTCTATGACTTTTTTTTCTGCCACCAGGGCTCACTGCCTGCATGAAAATTCCTGGCAGCCACTGTTTTCTTCTCTTTTATATTTTGGTAGGACAGAGAGAAATTTAGAAGGGGGACACGTAGAGGGAGAGAGAAAGACACCTGCAACCCTACTTTGCTGTTCATGAAGTTGTTCATTTATCTGAGTTTTTTAGTGTTTGCTATGTGCCAGCTGCATTCCAAGCACTAAATGTTGATCAACAACCAAGACACTATCCAAAAAAAAAAAAAAAAAGAAATTCATATTCCCATTGTTTGCCACATGAGATTTCTTAAACTTTCAAAAGATAATCATATCCAGGTCTCAGATCTGTGGATTCTAATTCAGGTGAGTCACAAAGAAACTTAGTCATGTCTGTTCAAAACTCTCTTGGTAAGCCTTGTATTAATCAGCATAGGAGAGTCATTCTGAAACAGTATTAAAGATAACTACGTAGGCACAGATAGAATCCAAGAAACAAAACAAAGGACAATGTAGGATGAATCCTTGATGGACTACAGTCTACCACAGCAGATTTGGGGACTTAGCAGGGGGAAGAAAGGAACACTAAAGGGAGGTTAGGGACCTAAGTGCCTGTGGTGGAGCAAGGTGATGGTTTTGTTCAGGGTGAAGTGTAGTGATACTTATCCTGAACAAATATGGAAATGTATCCTTATAACAATAAGAATCCTCTAAATCAACATTCCCTCAATAAAGTGATGTTGGAGTTGGGAGAAAAAAAGACAAAACAACTGGGGGGCTGGAGGTAGCTCACCTAGCGATGAATAGACTTTGCTAGGTTGAAGGACTAGGGTTTGAGCCCACAGCAACCACATGGCAGCACCATGCAGGGGGAGAAACTTCATAAACAGTGGAGCAGTACTCTGATATCTCTCCTCTGTATCTCTCCAACTCTCTCTTTCACTCTCTCTTTGGGGGGAATAAAAGAGTCCATTGGGAGTGGCAGAATCAAGCAAGCTTGCAACCCCAGCAAAAATCCTGGTGGCAACTGAAGACTAGACAGTGAAGGGAAGCCATGGGATAGCCATACAGCATCTGTCCTTCAGACCAGGCAAGCCAGTTCTGGGGCTTTTTAATCTCCATGTAGTTCTTCCTGGTCTGCCAACTTCCCCATCTTTACTATGCTGGAACTACACATGGCCCTCACCCACATTCCCCACCCACAACGCACACAGTAACTCGTATTTCTACAGCACGAAGAGTCCAGCTGCATCTCAGTAACCCCCACAGTGACTTGAAATAATCTTTTTACATGACTGACACAGGAGCTGTGATTTACCTTGGGTCTCAGCACATAGCATGGATTCTAGTATATGAGATGTGCTCAAGAAATGTTTGTCAGTTTGGTATGGATTAGTTTGAAGATGTGTGCATTTTTAAGACATGTATTTTATGAGAGACAGAGAAAGAGAGAGAGAGGGAGTGGGTAGTCACGCACCTGGTTGAACGCACATGTTACAGTGCACAAGGACCTGGGTTTGAGTCCCTGGTCCCCACCTGCAGGGGGGAAAGCTTCACAAGTGGTATAGCAAGGCTGCAGGTGTCTGTCTCTCCCCCTCTCTATCACCCTCTCCCCTCTCACTTTCTGGCTGTCTCTATCCAATAAATAAAGATAATACCAAAAAATAAAAATACATATAAAAAAGAGAGGGAGAGAGAAAGAGACCAACCAGAGCACTGCTCAGCTCTGGTATAAGGTGGTGCTAGGGATTGAACCCGTGACCTCACACATACGAGTCGTGTGTTCTACCGGTGAGCTATCTCCCCAGCCCTAGTGGTACTATTTAAATGAGTCCAAGATGCTGGAGTAACTCTAAGCAGCCAAGGTTCAGATGACACCGTCCTTCCCAGACTCATTCCTTGAGCAGGGTAAGCTTCTCTGGCTTCTACACAGTGTGTCCAGATGTCCAGGCTGAAGAGCTCTCTCCAGCAAGTTCCTTCTACTCATGTTTGGCAGAAGACAGCATGGCCAACACACAGATAGGGGATTACTCAGCCTCTGATGTCAGTAGGAAGGAGAATAACTCCAAATGCAGCAGAGCACCCACCTTGCCATGAAATACAAGCCTAGAAACTCGATTGTCATAAATACTAATGGGTTTCCACCTTGCCCTGCCAGATACTATCTCTTTATAAATTATAGCACAGCAAAACCCTGGAGACAAGAGGAGAATCCACTATATTTTCAGACTCCTTCTTTTATTGTGCCCGCTCTCTTTGCACTTTCTCTCCTTCCCTCCCTCTGTGCAGTGTGTGTCCTTGCCTGTTTCTCTCTCTCTCCACATGTCTCTTTGCTCCTTCCTCTCCCCCTTCCTCTCCTTTGCCTTTCTCTGAATGTCTGTCCCTCATGACCACCCCTACCTTGATGTCCCATTAACTGGACAAGGATATGAATACCACTCAAAGGATATATTATATCATTCATCTCTAGCTAGATAATAGAGTGGAAACCAGGGAAATTGCTCTCAATAGGAACAAAACTCATGTATCACCAATAAACAGCAGCTGCCCATGCTTGATAATGCTGTCCCTCAGCACACTGAAATATTCACGCAAGGGCAAGGCTGTGCTAATAGCGGAGCATGTTGCACTAGCGATGCTTGATTAACAGAATAGGGGATAGGTTGAGAAAGCTATGAAATGAGTGGACATGGCATCTTTTGTAACTCGAAGCAAAAGTAGGGGCCTCACCTCTGAGATACTAGTGGTAGACTTCTATTTGGATTAGATAATTATTAAGCTTCTGGACCTCACAAAGAAAAATCAAGCTAAGAGGTAAATTTAGATGGTCTGAATGGTTCGATTCCCCTGCAGTTATATATCTCCCACAGTTGAGATCCCTTTTGCATTTGACAGGGAAGCCCATGCCTAAGACTCCAGTATAATATTAGTGAACAGTGAACTCATAGTTATGTCTACCCCAATATATTTTTATTTATTATTTTTGTGAAGCAATTTGCTTTTTTTCAGTATTTATTTATAAAATGGAAATATTGACAAGTCTATAGGATAAGAGGGGTACAATTCCACACAGTTCTCACCACCAGAGTTCCGTATCCCATCCCCTCCCCTGAAAGCTTCCCTATTCTCTATCCCTCTGGGAGCATGGACCCAGGATCATTATGGGGTGCAGAAGGTGGAATGTCTGGCTTCTGTATTTGCTTCTCTGCTGAACACAGGCATTGGCATGTCAATCCATACTCCATCCTGTCTCTCTCTTTTCCTAGCAGGGCTCCAAGACTTGGTGGGGTCATCTGCCCAGGGAAGTCAGATTGGCATCATGGTATGTGAAGCAATTTTCTTTTTTTTTTCCTGTGGTCCAAAGTTTTTTTTTTTTTTTAATTTATTTTTTATTTAAGAAAGGATAAATTAACAAAACCATAGGGTAGGAGGGGTACAATTCCACACAATTCCCACCACCCAATCTCCATATCCCATCCCCTCCCCTGATAGCTTTCCCATTCTCTATCCCTCTAGGAGCAGGGACCCAGGGTCATTGTGGGTTGCAGAAGGTGGAAGGTCTGGCTTTTGTAATTGCTTCCCTGCTGAACATGGGCGTTGACTGGTCGGTCCATACTTCCAGCCTGCCTCTCTCTTTCCCTATTAGGGTGGGTCTCTGGGGAAGCGGAGCTCCAGGGCACATTGGTGCGGTCTTCAGTCTAGGGAAGCCTGGCCGGCATCCTGATGGCATCTGGAACCTGGTGGCTGAAAAGAGAGTTAACATACAAAGCCAAACAAATTGTTGAGCAATCATGGACCCAAAGGTTGGAATAGTGGAGAGGAAGTGTTGGGGGGGGTACTCACTGCAAACTCTAGTGTACTTCTGCTTTCAGGTATATATTTTGCTGTAGTTCATGAATACGTGTGAACATATGCTCTCTCTCACAGAACCTGGTCTATATCTAGGTTTTGGGACTTTGCTAGAAAGTGAACCACCTGGGATGGAATTAGAGAATATTATGAAAGGAAAGGTCTCACCCGAGTAATGAAGCTGAAGGGTTGTCATTCCACACGTGAATTCTCTGGACACAGTCTGAGCTGAAGCATGTTGAGGTGGCAATCGTTGTGTTGATTAGGTTGTGATCGACAGATGCAATATTATTTGATATGGACTGGGAAAGGCATACGGGAAAGTGGGCCCTATCCAAGGGTTCCAGGACTGGGGGAATTAGAGGCTCTATAGTAGAGATGTGAGGTTCCTGCTGTCTTAGGGTTCAAAAAGACAATCGATAGTTAATGTTATCTTCACATTATTTGGTAATTGGGTTAACTTTGAAAAGTCCTTTTATTAGGGGTTGCTGTATATTACCCAGTATCTTGTATGTAGCTGTGCCATTGGTTGCTTCTGATCTACTTGGTCTAGGCTTTTGAGAGAGTCCGCATATCAAATACACAGCCTATATATTAAAAAGACTCAGTCTGTGTTTTAAAAACTTCGAGACATACAATTAATTTTCCCCCTCTCATATTAATTAACTAGTGATTTATATGACTACACTTTACTAGGAGTGTACATAAACACCATTCCCACCACCAAAAGACTATGTCCCATCCCATCTACCCACCCCCACCCCCCACCAGCCCAGGAAGCTGCATGTCTACCCCTCACCACAGGGTTTTTACTTTGGTGCCCTACTTTCAGTTTAGTCAGATCCTGCTTTTAGTTTCCCTTTCAGATCTTCTTTCTAACTTCTGTTGATGAGTGGGATCATCCCATACTCATCTTTGTCTTTCTGGCTTAGCTCACTTAACATAATTCCTTCTAGCTCTATCCAAGATGTGTCAGAGAAGGTGGGTTCATTGTTCTTGATAGCTGTATAGTATTCCATTGTGTATATATACCACAGCTTTCTCAGCCACTCATCTGTTGTTGGGCACCTGGGTTGCTTCCAGGTTTTAGCTATTATGAATTGTGCTGCTATGAACATAGGAGTACACACCTCTTTTTGGTTGGGTGTTATGGAGTCCTTGGGGTGTAACCCCAGGGGAGGAATTACTGGATCATATGGAAGGTCCATGTCTAGCCTTCTGAGAGTTTTCCAGACTGCTCTCCACAGAGGCTGGACCAATTTACATTCCCACCAGCAATGCAAAAGGGTTCCTCTTCCCCACAGCCTCTCCAGCATTTGTTGCTGCTGTCCTTTTTGATGTATGCCATTCTCACAGGAGTGAGGTGGTATCTCAATGTTGTCCTAATTTGCATTTCTCTGACAATCAGTGACCTAGAGCAGTTTTTCATATGTTTGTTAGCCTTTTGGATCTCCTCTGAGGTGAATGTTTTGTTCATATCCTCTGCCCATTTTTGGATGGTGTCATTTGCTTTTTTTGGTGCTAAGTTTGCTGAGCTCTTTATATATTTTGGTGATTAGTTTCTTGTCTGATGTACGGCATGTGAAGATCTTCTCCCATTCTGTGAGGGCTCTCTTTGTTTGTTTAATAGTTTCTTTGGATGTGCAGAAGCTTTTCAATTTGATGTAGTCCCATTGGTTTGTTTCTGCTTTAGTCTTTCTTGCAATTGGGTTTATTTCATCAAAGATGTCCTTGAGGTATAGGTAAGAAAGTGTTTTACCAATGTTTTCCTCTAAGTATTTGATTGTTTCTGGTCTAACATCCAGGTCTTTGATCCATTTGGAGTTGATTTTTGTTTCTGGTGAGATAAAGTGGTTCAATTTCATTCTTCTGCATGTTACAACCCAGTTTTCCCAGCACTATTTATTGAAGAGAGCCTCCTTCTTCCATTTAATGCTTTGGGCCCCCTTATCAAAGATTAGATGTCCATAGGTGTGTGAAGTAATTTTCATCTTTATTTTTTATGATCAGAATCTGGTACATGAAGCCCAGGCTATAGTAGGAATGAAATTTTATTTATTTATTTATTTATTTATTTATTGCCTCCACAGTTATTGCTGGGACTCAGTGCTTGCACTACGAATCCACTGCTAACTGGAGGCTATTTTTTCCATTTGTTGCCCTTGTTATCATCATTGTTATTATTGCTGTCATTGCTGTTGGATAGGACAGAGATAAATCGAGAGAGGAGAGGAAGACGATGGGGTGGCGGTAGACACCTGCAGACCTGCTTCATCGCCCATGAAGCGACCCCTCTACAGGTGGAGACCGGAGGCTTGAACTGGGATCCTTACTCAGATCCTTGCGCTTCATGCCATGTGCACTTAATCCGCTGCACCACCGCCCAGCCCCCAGGACTGAAATCTTTTAATCTTATTTTTTCTTCTTCTTTGTGTAGCTGAGGCCTACACATGCAGAACTTCACCATTCTTGAGCTGATGTTTTTCACTCAAATGTAGAAACAAAGACATCACAGCATGGAGCCTTCCCCAGCACAGTGACACCCCTGTATGGTGCCAAGATTTGACCCTGGGCCACACAGGGCTTAAAAAGATCATCCCAGTGAGCTTTCTCTCCAGGCCAAGATGTGATCTTAAGTAGGATCTCCATGTAAAGTCCTTAGGGAGAGAGAACTAACTCTGGCCATGACAACCTCCTCCTCCAGCCAGATGTTCTTCTGTTTCTCTGGAATATTTATTTCATTTTAATTGCATCTTCTTCTCTTAGGGACTGTGTCTTCTTTCAAGTGATAGATTTTCTTTTTCACTCTGTTCCCAAGATTGGAATGGTTGTTCCAAAAATGACCTCTGGACCCAAACCAGATGTCTTCCTCATGACTTTTCTAACTGGTACTAAGCAAAAAGCTCCCAGTTTGGTAGTGAAAGCTACAGAGTGTACTATTTAAGAGTAATTGGCAGTCGTGTTTCCTGACCAGGAGGGGAAGCTGTACTCTTGAGTGAAACATAAAGCCAATAGACAGAGATAGAAGACAAAAGAAAAAAAAAGCTCCCCTCTCTAGAAATTGCCATAGTCACTGTCAGCACTGCATGCAGATCATGTTTAAGAAGCCTCCAACCATTTCTGCGTATCCCTCCCCAGTTACTGAGTGCTTTAGTTCTCAGTGGCCAACGTCTGTGACTCTGGCCTATATCTGACTCTGTGGCCCACATCTGTCACTCTTTTAGGACAGTAGCCATTCTTTTGACTACTGGAGTATCTTTCTGTGATAATGTGGAGTCAGAATGCCTAGGATCATGTTTTCCTCAACTGAGAATGGAATTTGGGGCCTTAATCCATGACTGACTGGTGCAGACATATGTAAACCAAACTCCATTGCCTCTGATTGGAATATAATTAATACTCTGGGTTACTTTGCAGGATCAGGCTGGAACTGACACTTGACTTGGAACAATAACATCCTTATTTGGTTTATTTGCTTGCTCTGCCCTGCTCCATGTCCTCCCTGATTTCTCCAAAGAGGATGGAAAACATGAGCAAGAACAGTGTTGAGGTGAGTCGCTGGCTCTATCATCCCTGAGAATTAGCAGTAGATCTCCAAGGTTTGGTTAACTAAGTTGTCCAGTGTCACTTTAGTCCAGTTTGATCTTCACAAACCAGTTGGAGATTCTTTCTACCATGTGTAACCAAGAGACCTGATTAGTTCAACAGCAGAGACATACAATTCAATGGAATATGAAGGTGATGCAAGCTATTATGTTATAGACTATGTTGACATAAACAGTATATGCTCTTGGCTAAACAAATGGTTTGGTATATCTTTACATTTCACAATTGATCAATAAGCTTCATAAAATGATGAAATCATTTGCATGTTACTTTTTTAAAATCCAGGAATAACATAGTTAAAGCCACCAAATCAGTAAATAGTATGTAGTAAGAGTTTATGGTACATAAAATAACAAATCCCAGAGTCAAAACCTCTAGAAATATAAACTCAGATGAAGCTAGGGGCACAGAGTTACAAGATGGCTTGTAAAGTGAAAGTGAAGAAGTTGTTTCATCTTTACAGTGATGGGTTGTTATAATGGTTAAATATAATGCTCCAGAGAGCAAAGGAATGGTTAAAAAGTATCTTGTGCCATTTTTTTGGAAGATGATCTAAGTTTCTTTTATGATAGTCAGAGGCACTTAGAAAGAATAACTTAAGTTTCATGTGCATACATGAAATAAGCTAGATTTAGTTTTGCTTATGTGATTTAAATGGTTTTGTCTGCGCAGGGAATTCTTGAGTCCTGTCTCCATTTTTGTATTGAGCTTTGACAATATCTAGATATAGTCACATTTACCGTTTGACAGCCATTGAGATAGCACAGTAGAGAAAAGTTGGCTCTGTTGATGAGTATAGTTTTATAGAAACTGGTGTAACAGAATACCAAGCAGGATATTAATAACATTTCCGATCTTATTATGATTATAGACAACATGTGATTTGCAATGAATTTTAAAGGCCCAGGAGAAGTTTACTGATGCTAATTATAAGAAACATTTTGACAGCCACCATCTGGAGCAATGCATAAGTGAATATAAGCTGCTAAAAATGAGTTTAATACGATAACCAGTTTATTGGGCAGGTTACAGAAATATCTCTCTACAAACTATTCATCAGGGATTGAGATCATTTGCTTAAACTTTTCTAACATCTCCCTCCCTGTTCAAAAAGAGAAAGCACAACCACCAAAGACCTGGACTTAAATGAATTATAGATTTAGGACCAATTGGTGCCTGATTAAAGCTATTCAACCATGACCATGTTGTAAAGTAGAAGCAAAAATGGGGCCTTGGCAGGAAATCCCATAATTACTATGACAAAGCAACAGTAATTTCGAGCTAAATTAAAAATGGAAGTATTTTACATTTTCTTAAAATAGGAGGCTCCACAAGGCTGTCTTTTACTCATAAACTGTGGAATAGTTATTAACTATTAATTTTAATATTGAAAAAACAGCGTATGCATCATTCTCACATAATTGCTAGCCATTAATTAGTCCAGTGTCTTCAAAATAATTAAATGATGGCATAGATGCAATGTCAGTTCACAACCTCAAGCTTCTCATTAGTGATTTTCAAATACACAGACTACTTTCTACATAATTTCTAGAAGCATGGCAAGTGTGGTTATATTTCTAGTGTGTTTTATTCAGAAACAGCTCTCCCAGTTTCACAGATTGAAATTGTTTCTTTTATTAGTGATTTAATAACGATCGATAAGATTGTGGTATAAGAGGGGTACAATTCCTTATAGTTCCTACCACCAGAGTCCCATATCCCTTTCCCTCCATTGAAAGGTTTCCTATTCTTTATTCGTCTGGGAGTATGGACCAAATTTCTTTGTGGGGTGTGGAAGGTGGAAGGTCTGGCTTCTGTAATTGCTTCTCTGCTGGAAATGGGCATGGGCAGATTGATCCATACTCCCAGCCTGTTTCTGCCTTTCCCTAGTGGGATAGGGATCTGGGGAGGTGGGGTTCCAGGGCACATTGGTGAGGTCATCTGCCCAGGGAAGTCAAGTTGGTATCATAATAGCAACTGAAACTTGGTGGCTAAAAAGCACTAAGATATACAGCAGAATAAATTGTTTAATAATCAGGAGCCTGAAGGTTAAGAATAGAGCAGATGAGATTTGGGGTCTTCATGTTGGAAGAAACTAGGAAGTCTATTTTAGGTCTATTCCAGGAGGTCACAACTTTAGTAATTTTTTTCTGAGCCTGATAGCTAACATACTGGTGGGCTAAGAGTATTGTCTGGGAAGGTAGTGACAGAGTTGGGAATAGGACTGAAAAGCTGGATCAGGGCAGAGAGTAGTTCCTAAATATGTGAAAAGTACATAAATACTGTTTACTGTAAGCTCCATAGATCTGACCTAGGGCCCATGTCTATTCATATTTAGCACAGGAGCCTGTGTAACCTCTGCATCCCTGTCAGTCTGAGCTCGCATTCCATAGTCACAGCTAGGAACAGTCTAAGCTGCACTCAGTTTTGGACCCGTCTTCCTCGAGTGGCAGAGTGTGTTGACCCAGCAGCCTCCCTTCCAAGAATAGGGCAGTTTCTACTATTGTTGTTCCACATTGAGGGTAAGGTCCTATAGAAGCCCACAAGTGGGTTTATGATGTTTTTCCCAATGGAGATGACCAGTGATAGTGGATAGGGGAATCTGTTACAAGGCTAGGCCTATCTTATTTATGTGGAAATCCCAGGATTCCCTGACTAGGGCTCTGGATGATAGGGTGGCCTAATAGTAGCCAAAAGGGCCATCATTAAAGTATGCTGGTCTCTTGCCCTTATTCAGCTTTTGTATTCCTTACTATATCTGACAAGATTAGACTTCGAATGATTAAGGGAAGTGAAATAGGAAGTAGGTGAGGAGGGTGTCTAGGTCTAAGTAGAAGCTGTTTGATTAAATACTTTATGGTGTCTTTTTTAGGTCTTTCTACTTTCTTGCTGCACTTACTGAGTCACTGCAGACTATTGTGTACTTTTACTTTAAGGTCTATATTTTCCCCTAACTTATGGATATATGTGCACATGTGCCCTGTCTCATGGGCTCTGGTCTATAGCTAGATTCTGTAGCTTTGTTAGGAAATTTAACACCTGAAATGGAATTAAGGAGTCCTGTGAGCTAGGAAAGTTCTCACCAGAGTATTGGAGCTGGAGGGTTGACATGCTAGGCCTGGCATCTCTAGACACAATCCGAAGTGAAACATGTTGAGGTGGTGCTGGTTGCCTTGATTTGGTTGAGCTCAGCAGATGCAGGATCAAATGGTCTGGGTCAAGAGAAGCGTGAAGAAAAATGAGCAAAGCTCCAGAGGTTCCAGGACTGGGAGAAATACGGGTTTTACAGAGAATGAGGAAGATTCCTTGCTGTCTTAGATAACTATTATATTATATTACTATTATAATCAGGTTATTTGGGAGCTTGGTTTACTTTGAAAATCCCATGGTTAGGATTTACTGTACCATACAAGTCCTTAACATGATTTATGTCATTTAATGCTATTTATAAGTAACTATCTTATATACTGACAAGAAGAGTTGCTTCTGGTCTCTGGTCTAATATTATAGGTGAGATAATAGTTCAAAAAATTATTAGAAATGCATGAACAATTTAAACCCAGTGTTAAAATTCAGTTTACTAATTTGAAACCTTAGGTGCTTAGATTGAAGGAATATATACTCAGAACTGATGTCTGTGTTAAAACCATGTTAATAGGAGTGTATATTAACACTATTCCCGCCACCGAAGGTCTGTGTCCCTACCCCCAACCCCTACAGTGGAGCTGAAAAATCTACCCTTACCCTCCAGATTTTTTTTATACTTTAGCGCAATACTCCAAACTCAGATCGGAATCATTAAACTGACAGTTTCTGTATGTTTCATTTGCAAATGAGATACTTTCATGTAAATAATTCTCTGTTTTTCATATTGTTTTCACAAATATTTCACCAAAAAGCAAGGCACATTCAATTGTGCTGATGCATTTGTGTTCTTATTGAGATAACATCTTCCATGACTGTCTGTTTTAGAGGTATGTTTCACACCTCTTTAAAATTTGTGTTACCAAATAAATAGAAAAAAAATTTGGGTTACCGTACCTCACCCATTGCTGAACTGCCAGCCTTTATTTCACAGGCCTTTGAGTTCCCTTGTGCCTTTGCCCTTCCCTTAGTTACCTCCATTCTGCAGTCAGACTTGAAGGGTTTGTTACATTCTGCTGTTCAGTTCCTTTGCTGTAGTTCACTAGATCCCACACGTGAGTGAGATCATTTGGTATTATTCTCCTCTGGCCAATTCCACTTAGCATGTTCACCGCCAGCTTCATCCATGTTGTAGTAAAAGACAAGATTTCATTTTTTCTCACAGCTAAGGTAGTATTTCATTGTGTATTTAGACTGTGATTCCTTTATCTACTCTTCTGTGATTGGGCATATAGGTTGTTTCCAAATATTTGCTTTTATAAGAAATGCAGCAATGAACATAAGTGTGCATATAGGGGCTAATGCATTTCAACTGTTTGGGTGGCACTTTTCTTCGTCACCTAAGCTACTAGTCCTTCCTCTGTTCACGAATCCCTTCTTTCCTTCAGTCATTATTTGATCATCCACAGTTTCTAGGTTCTGAGAATGCTGTAAGACAGGGCTTCTGACGTTCACAGGCCAGCACTGGCGACAAGACAGCATGCACCAACCACCAAACCACCAGCACGATATAACGTGTGCTAAAGAACACATATACATCAGTTCCTAGAGCCCCTTGGTTGGAAGGAGGATGAGAGGTGAAGCAGTAGATGTCTGAGGGCCTGGGGTGTCTTAGCTGTTTGCCAAGTTGGTCTGAAATGAAGAGTAGGATATATTTTTTAAGTACAAATGAGGAGGAAAATTTGGCTGATTGAAGGACCCCCACAGCAATATCAGAAAGTGCTGATGACATACTATACAAAGACCAAGAAATCCCTAGCAGGTGTACCAAGGACTGACAATCATATAGACCTCCTGCATCTGGCTAGTCAACACAGGGAGAGCAGGACAAAGCTAAAATCATCTGCTGATCAGGAAACTTCTGCCACAGAGGAAGACCTGGAATGCACCTACGGAAACCGGGAGCAAACTCAATCCTAATGCTAGTTGGCACTGTGGGCGGGGAGTAGTTTATCTAACTTGGTGGTGCTTGGACACCTGGGCTACACTCTACATGTGTAGATCTGTTAAACTAAGAAGTAGGGCCATTTCCAGACACTACCAACTGGTAAAGATATGACTCCTAGTATAAAGTCTTGGTCTGGATTAATTGCATGGCTGGACAGAGTATACTTCACTAGGTAGAGATTTTCGATATATATAACTGGATGAGACAGAAAGAGGCAGGCTGGAATGCATACCTCAGCATATCCAGAAATATCCAGAAGAATGGACTTCTTTGGTACAGTTGTGAAAGCTAATAAAAAATAGTAACCCTCAAAATTTAGAAATTTCTTCCTACTCTTCTATGTGTTTGTAGTCTAGTTCTCAGTATCTGAAGATGTCTTCAAAAATCAAGTAAGTTATTAAGGACCTCCTACATACAGCATTAGCAAAACACTTCCAATTATAGCTTTGTTCTCAAAAGAACATGCTAGAATATACCAGAACCATAGGGGACAAAACTGGCACACTTTCCCCCAAATCCCAGTTTTACTTCATGAAAAAATATATAAATTATTTCTATGATAAAAATGTAGTAGATGCATCTGTATAATGTGTTCGATATTTTCTGATGAAACAGAAGATTTTATCAAAGCTTTGAGTTTTCTGGCAGTAGCCTTGCACTCTCTTGGCCTTTGGGGAAACGTTAGTGAAGAAATCTGAGAGTGTGATGTTACCTACTTTACAGTTACAGAGGTTGAGACTCACAAAAGGTATTAATTTGCCCAAAATGTCACAGTTACTTAATTAGAAAATTCCCACTAATGTTTGAACTCTCAGCTTGAACAGAAATAGAGGACAAGCAGAAAAGGAGCAAACTTAGCTTCTGAATGCATATTATTGTATTTTAACATTGACATATCAAACTGTCATCTTATTCCACTGTTTCTGTCCAAACAATCAAAAATGTAAAAAAAAAATTTACTAAGTGTTCCCATATGTACTTTGAACAGAACTTTATAGAGGTCTTCATATTGAACCATTGCTATGTTTGAAATTTGTCCTACATTGTGAGTGTGAGTTGTCATTAGAAAAGCAGTGCTTAATTGATGCCATTAGATATAAATTTTCATGGAGAAAGATAAAAAGATAAAGAGAGATAAAGCAATGAGCCCAAACACACACCTACCATGAGTCCTCCTCCTTTCAGAATAACTTGGAGAATGATTGCCATAGCAATACAAACCAGTCCACGGTACTGTGGTCTACAGATGGAGCTTAAGATGATGTAAGAACTCCTTAAAGAAGCTTGCAGTCTTAAGATCTGGACCTTTCTCATCTTTGTAACCCATTCACAAAGTAACACCAGTAATATGAGACCTTATTACTTTTCACCAGCAGCTCTCAGTCATTACCCATAGACTTGTAAGATATTATCTTTTCACCCCCAGTATCGAAAAAGTTGAAAGTTTAAAAACTACATTTACTATTCTCCTTTGGTATTTGTATTCCAACTGTGATACAGATTATGCCAAAAACTAGCATCTTTACTTAGAGCACATCTGGGAACAGGAAGGAGATAGAGGTATTATTTTTGCATGTTCTTATGGCACAAAAATATAGCCCAACAGGTCTGTTGCTAGCTTGTTTTCATAGTCACTGTAACAGTTGTTTGGACTTGCAGACATGTTGGTATATAACCTTGAGGTCTGTCTAGATGTGCCTCCTGATTTTAACTCTCTAACCCTCGTTGTACTTCTATAAGCTACTAATACCCTGTATAAAACATCTTTCATGGGACAGTCATAGAAATCATAGCTACAGTGCCACCGCCACAAGTCATTATTAACAAAAAATGAGACTTTAGAGGTCAGACACAAGGAGCTGTAGTTTTGGAGGTAGATGGGTGTTCCTTGTTTTCTGTTGCTTTGTTCATTTAAGGATGGATCTGTACAGCTTCTGTAGGATGGATTTGAGATGGCTTAATATGGCTGCTGTTCTCTGTTAGGGTTTTGCTGTCCTTGGCATATATGAACTCAGAGCACAAGTTAGTCACCCTTAGCAGGGAATCCTGTAACCAGAGGGGAGAACATATGCTAATGGAAAGCTTTGTCTGGTGTGGTATACTTCCTATTTTCAAAATATGGGAATCTCTTGATTTTGTAGAGATGAGTACTTAAAAGAAGCATTCTATTCAGTTGTATCTCAAAACAAATTATTAACTCTGCTTGTATGCTAGTATCACACAGGGATATATAGGCTCCAGGGTTATCACTAGGGCTCAATGTTGGCACTGTGAATCCACTGCTCCTAGTGGCCCTTTTTCCATTTTTATTTGATAGAACAAAGAGAAATTGAGAGGGAATGGGGGAGTGTATATATATATATATAGAATTATAAACACCTGCAGACCTGCTTGACCGCTCATAAAGGATCCCCCTGCAGGTGGGGAGCCAGGGACTCGAACCTGGATCCTTGCACAGGTCCTTGCACTTACTATTCTATGTGCTTGACTGGGTGCACACTGCCAGACCCCCCACAGGGATTTTTTTTCATTTAAAAATGTTTTCATTTGTCATTAAAAGTAAGTTACAAGGATGTAACCACCCACCACTACCAAAGTTCTGTATCCCCATTCTCACACCTCCCAGAAATTACTATCATAATGCTCACAAGTCTTAGAAACAATTTTTGCTTCTTTTTTTTTTTGAAAGTTCATTTGTATCATATCTCTAGTTTCCACATATGAGTGAAACCATCCATTAGTTGTCTTTCATCTCTTATTTCACTAAACATAATCACCTCCAGACCACCCATTCCGTCCCAAAGGACACAATATAATCTTTTCACTGAATAGTAGTATTCTATGGACTATATATCCCATAACTTCTTTGTCCAGTCATCTGTCCATGGGCCTTTAGGTTCCTTCCACTCTTGGCTATTGTGTAGAATGCAGCTCTGAACCTAGGGGTGCTTCTATCCTTTCAAATTAGTGTTCGAGTGTCCACTGGATAAATGACTGAGAGTGGTATGCTGGATCATAAGGTAATTCCAATTTTGTTTGTTTTTTTCTTTTTTAATTTTTATTTATACAGTGGAGACATTTTATAAATAAAAATTATATCTTGGCTTTAAGCTTATGATCAGGCAGCAATTTGTTTGGCTTTATATGTTAACTCTTTTTTCAGCCACCAGGTTCCAGACGCTAATTTTATTTGTTTACAGTCTTCCAAAGGTGGTGCACCAATTTGCATTTCCACCAGCAATGTAGCAGAGTTTTCTCCACAACCCCTCTAACACCTGTTGTTTCCTGGTTTGTTGACAGAAGCCATTCTCTCAGGTGTGAGATGGTATCTCAGTGTGGTTTAATTTGCATTTCTCCAATTTCTTCATGTGTCTGTGGGCCATGTGTATCTCTTCTTTAGAAAACTGTCTAGTTCATTGGCCCACTTTTCAGTGGGTTATGTTTGCTTCTTTTGTAGCTCTGAACCAATTCTATATAGGTGTTTGCTATCAGTCTCTTATTGGATGTGAGATATGCAAATATCTTCTCCCATTTACTGGGCTGCCTGGTAATCCTTGTGTAGTTTGCTTTTGCTGTATACAAGCATTTTTGTTTCATATAATCTCATTAATTTCCTCTTGTTTTTAGTTCCCAGCCCAGGGGGTTGAGTCTCCAAATACATCTTTGATACTAAGAGCCTGCAAAATCTCATCAACATTTTCTCTCATACATTTTTAATTATTTTTTTGAGGTTCCAAGGTCTTACATTTGCAAAATTCCACTTCTCCTTTGTCAAATTTTTTCAGTCTTTTTTATTTTATTTTTTTAATTTCTTTTTATTATTTATTTTCCCTTTTATTGCCCTTGTTGTTTTATTGTTGTTGATGATGTTGTCATTGCTGGCTAGGACAGAGAGAAAGGGAGAGAGGAGGGGAAGATAGAAAGGGGGAGAGAAAGATAGACACCTGCAGACCTGCTTCACCACCTGTGAAGAAACTCCCCTGCAGGTGGGGAGCCGGGGGCTCAAACCGGGATCCTTAGGCCGGTCCTTGTACTTCGCGCCATGTGCGCTTAACCTGCTGCACTACTGCCTGACTCCCGTCTTTTTTTTTTTTTTTTTTTTTTTTTTTTTTTTAGAGAATGAGAGAGAGAGTGAGATCAAGGGACAGACAGATGGAAAATAGCACAGCACCACTTCACTAGTAGCAGGGCTTCCCGCAGTTCTGTGGAGCACACAGCTCAAACGCAGGGGCTTCACGCATGGCAATGCATGTGCTCTGCCAGGGGATCCACCTCCAGGACCCACACAAGCTTCACTGAAATGATATGCAGGTCTCCACTTCTAGAGATTCTCATAGAATTAGTTTTAGTGGAATCTAGATATCAGTGTTTTGTAAACTTTGCAGATAATTCTTAAAAGCAGCCAAGATGAGATCATTTGGACTGGATCAAATCATAGCATGCAGTTCAGCATACTTTATAATGCACAGATAAAGCCCAACGCAAAGCTTGTAACATTCTCCAGGGACAACTTAGATACTCGGGAACTCAAAGAAGGGTGATAGCAGTGAGGCCTGGAGTAATTTTAAGCAGCATCACTGTTGTACAACAGCTGTTACTGATGTCTGATTCTCTCACAGACTCCTTAGGGAGCAATAAGTAACATGTGAGTTCGACCAGGTGTGCCACCACCTGGCAACATCTCGGGGAGGCAATATCTATGTGCTGGGGCAGGAGGGCTCACTGTTTCTTCACCAGAAGCCCTCACAATAGTTGAGCTGACACAGTGCTGTACCTAAGTGCTCCTTTTGGTTTTCTTTTGTTGTTGCTGTTTGTTATCTTCATTTTTATTGTCACCAGGCTTACCACTGGGGATTGGTGCCAGCACTATGAATCCATGGCTCCTGTTGGCCATCATTTTTTTTTCTTTCTATTTTATTTTTATTTGACACTGGACAGAGAGAAATTGAGAGGGGGAAGGGAGATAGAAAGAGAGGGGAGGAGAAAGATAGACACCTGCAGTTTGCTTCACTACTTATGAAGCGTTCCCCCTGCAAGTGGGGAGTAGGGCTCAAGAGCAGGTCCTTGCACGTGGTGATATATGCACTTAACTAAGTGCGCCACCTTCCAACCCCCTGAGGTGCTCCTTTCATTACTTCAGTGCATGCCTACTCTGCAGTTTGTATTCTTTTGTTCTTTGTTTCTTGGGACCCTCTCTGGGGCTTTTAAAAATCATCTTTTTAATTTCTTATTTAAAAATGATTTTTGTTAATGATTTAATAATGGTTTACAATATCATAAGATTACAAGGATGGAGTTCCACTCTGCACTGACCACCACAATTCTATGCCCCACCACACACAACTACCACAGTTTTCACAAAGTTTTAATGACAGTCTGGCTTTAAATTCTTTATATTGCACATATGAACAAAACCATCAGTTGTCTTTTGAAGAAATGCAGGTCATTTGTTAAGATAAAAAATATATAGCAATAAGAGTTCTTGAACACAATGAACTGAAGGATAAAATTCCTTGACTTTATCTCTTCCCACCCCATTTTTTAATGCAGAACTAGAAGGTGGGAACTAACACAGTGGTTATGCAAAAGCCTTTTCTGCCTGAGACTGCAGAATTTCAGGTTCAATCCCAGATACCACCATAAGCCAGAACAAAAAAAAGTACTCTGGTGAAATAAGAAAAGTAAAAGGAAAATAAATGGACTAAGAAAGGGAGAGAGAAAGAAAGAGAAAGGAAAAGAAAGAGCTAGAGTAGGAATAAATTCAAGCTCTCTTATATACAGGATGCCATAGAGTAAGCTTATGGACCCAATTTTTCTTTTTTTTTTTTTAATTTAGTAAGAGAGGAGCAAAGAGAGAGCAAGAGAGAGAATAGCAGAGACCTAACAGCACTGCTTTACTCTCCAGGGAGCTCCTGTGGTGCCTTCCCTGGTAGTGGCAGGGCTCAAGCCCAAGCCTGCACCCAGGGAAAGCTCATGCTCTGCAGACTCAGCTGAACTCCACCTTATTCTTTTTATTTATTTATTTATTTATTTTCCCTTTTGTGCCCTTGTTTTTTTTTATTGTTGTTGTAGTTATTATTGTTGTTGTTACTGATGTCATAATTGTTGAATAGGACAGAGAGAAATGGACAGAGGAGGGGAAGACAGAGAGGGGGAGAGAAAGATAGACACCTGCAGACCTGCTTCACTGCCTATGAAGCGACTCCCCTGCAGGTGGGGAGCCAAAGGCTTGAACCGGGATCCTTACTCCATTCTTGTGTTTTGCGCCACATGCACTTAGCCTACTGCGCTACCACCCGACTCCCAACTCTACCTCATTCTTATCTGGAGGTGGTTGTTAGTTAAAAGAAAAAAAGAAATAAGAACTGGTACCTATAGAACTCTGTAAATAAATACAAAAAAATGATAATAATTTCAGAAATAAACACCAAATTGAAGAAACTCAATGTATTATAGATGATAGGAAAGATGAAAAAACAACCCAAGGGGATTGGGCAGTGACACATTCAGTTAAGTGCACATATCATCATGTTCAAGGATCCAGGTTCAAGCCCTCACACTCCCCATATGCAGGAGGGATGTTTCATGAGCATTGAAGAAATCTGCAGGTGTATATCTTTCTCCATCTCTATCTCCCCTTCCCTTTCAATTCCTCTCTGTCCTGTTAAAGAAAAAGTAAATAAAATTGAAAGAAAAAAATTGGAAAAAATGGCCTCCAGAAGGGATGGATTTGTAGTGCCAGCACTAAGCCCCAGCAATAACCCTGATGGCAATTTAAGAAAAATAAATAAGCAGAGAAAAAAAAGATATAGTAAAGATAAGAAATGATTGATAGAGAGAAAAATGACATAATTTAAAGAGGTGTAGAGAACTATATCTGTGTAAACATATTTTATGTAATTTATATATAAATATGTATAAATAATTCTAAGAGAGTTAGAAAGGTATAGCTTCACACTGCACCTATCACCCAAGTTGTGTTCCCTCCCCCCACTCCCCCACCCCCCAAACACCATAGTTCTCACAAAGTATAAGAGTTTGGTTGCTTTTTATGCAAGTTCATATATTTTCATTGTCTATATTCCAGAATAATGTTCTTTTTTAAATTTCTTTATTGGGGAATTAATGTTTTACATTTCAATAGTAAATACAATAGTTTGTACATGTATAACATTTCCCAGTTTTCCATATAACAATACAACCATAATGTTCTTTTTTAATATTAGCCAAAACTCTGTTTCCTTTCACAGCCACATGTAAAACACACACACACACACCACACACACACCACACACACACACACACACACACACACACACACTGCAATACTGCAATACAAGGCATTCTTTTGTAAGTAGAGTTATTATCTTGGTGAACAAAACTACTTCACCATAAGGTACCTAGCTTAGTACTTGCTGCGTTATGGGAGCATAACAGCAAACACATTTTGAGGTTTGCATTATGAGCAGCATTATTGTTCTCCCACCCAGTTTGCTATTACAAACCCAGTGGTTTGGGAAGGGAAACCACTCCCTTATTTAAGAGACAGCTCGGATGTATTGAGAATCCTTGATGGACAGAAGGAAGAGAATCAAAGCATGAGAACACAAGTCTTGGCTTCCCTGCTCTGGACTGAATTCTGATGTGGGAAGAAATATTGAAAGCCAAGTGGTTTAGGGGGTCCACTACTAAATGGATACTACTGAGATGACAAATATCTGTGCCAGAAGTACATTTTATACGGTGGCTCTCCTATCATACTCTTGTACTACCACCCAACTTCCCATAAATGGAATATATCTGGAGGTTTCCACTTACCCCAGGGAAGGGCCAAGTGAAGCTTGAAATTCTACTAGGAAACTTCCACTGGTAGGTTCTTGTGGAGGGGAAGGGCTTAGTATCTAAGGGATATAGGGAGTCACCCCAGGAAGTGGAAGAACAGAAGAGCAAGCTAAGTCTTGAAGGGTGCACAAAACCAGAGAGAATCAAGATGAGGTTGAGGAAGCAAGAGGAAATGGTTGACTGCAGTGAGACCACAAAATCTACAAGCAATGATAAAGCAGCCAGTACCAGGACCAAAGCCAAGTGCACCTCAGAGGAGACAGGAACACCCTCCTGAGACCAGACCAGCCCCACAAATGCAACAGACTGTCCCCTTACCCACTGCCAACGTTTGAAAGGCTGTAAGCATCCCCAGCTTATCACAAGTGAAGAAGCATAAACAGAAAGACAACCTTAATAGGAGGTTGAAGTTTGACTGAATATTTCATGATATGGCTTGAGTCATACAAATGAGATTATTTAAATCAGAGGGGGGGAATCTGTAAAGTATTTTCTCTTGTATCTGTTATCTGAAGCCATGCATAATTTCCCATTACTACTGTAAGAAATGATCACAACGTTGGTGGCTTAAACATGGTGAACTTGTTATTTTACAGTTCCAGAGGTCAGAGGTTTGACACAGTCTCATTGGTCATGGTGTCCGCAGGGGTACGTTCCTTTCTAGAGCTCTCAGAGAAAATTAATTCCATTGCCTTTCCTGAATTCCAGTTTAATATTTTATTTTGAAGATAAGTAAATAAAGCCTACCACCCTTTTTACACCCCCCTCTATACCCTTGCTCCTTTCAGGCAGCTTTAGTTCTGTTGCCAATATCCACTGGTTTATTTTTGTTGTGTCTTGTCTGTTCTTCTTCTAGCGTTTGCCCTTCTTCCGTAGCCAGTCAACAGTGTCAGGTTGAGCCTGATGTAAAGTTTTGAGACCTCCTTTGAATCTGGAGAGGTGGCAGTCGTTGACTATGTGGGTCATAACGCGTTTGGGAAAGGACAGCCCCTCAACATTAAGTTGGAGGACTCGAAGAGCAGGACCAACAGCTTGAAAGCTGTCAGGAGCTGCTTGTTGCTGGCTTTGAAAGTGACTGGAATCCATGTGGATTCAGTCGGCTAGGAAGGATCGTCAGTTTCCCCAATGAATGGGTACTCACGGGATGCACCACGGGAAGGTCGATCCAATGCATCCCAGTCTGTTTATCAGTGTTATAGCTTTCTGTAGCACATAGGTGAGATTATCCAGTACTTGGCTTTCCTCTTCTGACTCATTTTGCTTGAGTACTTTCCATCGTGCTGTTAATGACAAAATGTCATCTTTTGATAGCTGAACAACATTCTGTTGTGCTTGTCTTTTTCCGGGTTCTAGAACTCACCTATACCCCTTGGTCCATGGCCCTCTTCCTTCATATGTTCCTATGTTCCTTCCTTCATATGTTCCTATGTCCCCTCTTCCTTCATATGTATATGTTGCATTCTAAGGTAACATATTCCCTAATTCCAGGGGCTAGGATGTCAGCATCTTTAGGTGACTATCATTTCCTTTGGCAGAGCCCATGATAGTGCAGGGGTGTGAATGGGCAATTGTAAATGTTCAGAACTTCTTAAGGCCAAGATTCAGATGGGCGCAATGCCACTTTAGCCAGGCCCAGAGTTGGCGTGGGAGGGATCACAGAGTTGTAGGGCAGAGGACATGCATGGGGGAAGCAAGACAAAATGATGCCACCTTTGCAGCCTGCCCCACCTTTCACCCCTGCACTGTGCCTACCAGTCCCTCCTAGAGAGCCAGAGCCAAGTGCCATAAGCCAGCTCTCAGTACTCCCTGCATGCATACTACTAAGTGCCAGCTGTGTAATAAGATAGAAATATAATAATTGCCAGCTAAATTTAATTGATTTTAATTCTATGGTTATGAGATATAGGGTGGTTATTACACAAGCCTATCAAAGCTGAAGAAGAATATGAAGTACATGAGGGCCATAGAGCTAAGTCATCTTTACCTGACCTCTTTTGTTAAAGTGATGTTTTCTGTTTAACTAGCATCACAGCCCAGTCAATTTCATTTGTAAATGTAACATTTCTTACATAGCAACAAATTAAAAAGCAAGAGAATTCTCCTGGGTAAAACTTGAACTTCAGAGGGAAATGCAGAAAATTCAATAAAGCACTAAGAAATAAACATAACTACTTGGAAAATTGTGAAAACCCAACGTCTTTATGAAACTTTATTTTCATCATGTTTTCACTGATTTTTGTTTTGTTTTGTTTTATCTCTTAGCAGAGCTGCTTTGTACAAACATGCATACTCACATGGGAAAGAAAGCCTGTGTATAGGAATTATATTGGGGGCCGGGTGGTGGCCCAGCGGGTGAAGTGCATATGGCGCAAAGTGCAAGGACCTAAGTAAGGAGTTTTATCAATGGAACTTTAAAACTTGTGTTATTTTTTTCCCCTGAAGTATGCTCATTTTAACAATAAGCTCAGATGGTTCTTTTTCCTAAGATGAACAAGGCAAGACCAAAAGGTGACATCATGCGAGTCTATCTGAAAGTCAGTGTTGATTTCTTAACTCTAATGAGGAAGGCAATGCCCACACAATGCCTCGGATTGATCGGTTTTCCAATGTCATCAATTATTTCAGCTGACGCTGTGTTTTTACAGCCTCTCTCTCTCCTCCAAGAAGGCATTTGGCATGTCCTTTCACTGCTGGGTATCCACACATCTGGGTCCTGAGCTGCCTATGACTTAGGCATCTTCTACTTCAACCCATCCCCGGGCTGGTGGAATCAGATGACGGTGCCTAACCAGGAGGGCTCCCTTAAGGCAGGGCTCCTTAGCCCCCTATGGCACTGCCTCCCATTTGCCCTTCCCATGCCAAGAGCCTATCTTTTCCCCCTTGGAACTGTCCAGATGAACTAACTCTAAAGCCCAGTGAAATCACTGCGTTGCCAAATGGTGTCTAGTGGGTTCTCATTACAAATAGAATGAAAGCCAGAATTTGTACAGTGGCCTCCTCTAGTTTCTGGAAACCTTGGCCCCTACCGCCTACATGCCCCTCTTAATTGACTCTATTCTAGCCAAACTGGCATCCTTTCTGTTGCAGGGCCTTGATACTTATTGTTCCTTTGGCTTTAGGTCCATATTAATTCAGTTTACAAATATGCCTTATGTATGCTGGGCACTGTTCTTATTCTTGTGACGTCAGTGTACCAAAGCCCTTTCCCTGGCAAAGCATATACTTGCTTCCTTGGGAGGCTTTAGGGACTTTTTTTTCTGAACCTTCTCTTGTTCTTCTAGCTCAAGAACTACATACCCAGGGCTTAAGGCCCCTTTGTCTTCTTCACTCTTACCATTTATAAAATTGGGTTAGTGCCTATCTCATCAGTTTAGGATGTAATCTCCTTATCTGGTCGGCGTCGAGTGGTGCCAAGAACGGTGCAGACAGTTGAAGAGAGAGGAGGTGCATAGCATGGTTCACTAGGCCCTGTAATTGATGCATAAGAACGCAACCTCTGCTGAGATGATTTCTACAGGAAAGGCGTCTATCAGAATAAATGATCATTTATTATGATTTCCCATTGAAATTATGTCTAGCAATAATAGGACTGTGTAAGTAAAGGAAGTCCTGCAGTCCATTTTAGAAATGATCATTCTAAAACTTGCTTACTCACATGACAAAAGTGATTTCTGGAGCAGATAAAAAAGAAAATCCAGACTTGGATGTTTTCAGTTGTTTATGATAGGTGGGCCTTCACCACTCTGGAAGGACTCTTTCAGACAGAGAAGTTGATACAGGGAGAAAGGGAGAGACACCATAGCATTGAAGCTTCCCCAGTGCACATGGTGAACCAGGCACTCTCCCAGGTGAGCTATCTTGCTGGCCCTTAGGAAATACTTTCAAAGCTCTAATTGTCTCTGCTTGATATAGGATGTGTTAAAATGTCCAGTCAGTCTCGGGGGGGGGGGGCATGACTTCATAGGTAGAGCATTGAACTCAATCCTCAGCACTGCCTATACCACTGCTCTGGGTGTCTATCTGTTCTCTCTCTCTCTCTCTCTCTCTCTCAAAATAAATAAAACTTTAAAGTAAAATACCCTGCCATCTCAAGCAGGAATGTGCACACCTTGTGACCGTAGCAGTCAGGGTGAAGGTTAGGGACAAAGACATTAGAACTCAGAAAGATGAGAGATGGGTAATTGGAGTTAACGATATGCTTCCTTGGCCTTGTGGAATAAACACCACCTTGGTATCTCCCTTTTCTGCTTTCCTCCCTGCTTTTCTGGTGGATTAGCACAGTTATAGTATTCAGTTCTGGCAGGAAGCAACATAGAAGCCAGGAATGGCATTTTCAGAACAGAGATAAACATAGTCCTTCTTCAAGGCTGTAGAGAAGATGAGCCCATACCTAGTACATGAATGCCTTCAGACGGAGTCATAGCTGTGGTTTTATAAAAAATTTAAAAAGAAACCAAAGAATGTGCCATATCAGCAGTGGCAGTGTGTTCCTGGTCTTATATACGCAACTGAGAGAGACTGCAAAGACTGCGGCCCAGTGCACCACTATATAGCAACACGGCATGAGAAAAAGACAACAATGGTGGAAGGGCCTGGGGACTCCTGGGTAAATCCAACAACAATGCAATCTTTCCACTGATTTTGCTGAAGGTAACTGTAAGAACAGAGGCCCTTGAACCAAGCAGCCGATGCTAAAGTTCTGAGAATTATCATCAAGGCGAATTGTATGGCTGGAAGAAAGGTGTTTTTGCAAACAGGAGGTCTCAGGGTTAGAATTCAGTTAGTACAAATAAAAGAAGTCATGAGAAATTATTTTGTATCCCAACCCAGTGAAGCAGGACATACCAGTTTCATAAATATTTAAAGCACAATTTTGAAATGAGCATTTCTTTCCCTTGAAGTAGAACTGTTTGTACCACTGTAAAGGACACTCTCACAAACACTCCACAGTATCAGAAGTGTCAGTGAATTTCTTTAGAATCAAGTCTGAAAATCTCATTGACATTGAAAAACTGCCTGTTAATCTGTTTTGTCTCTGTAAGAGATTAAAACTTTTCTTCTTACACAAGTCTGAAGGTTATAGATAAAAGCGTATATAGATAGAAAGCATTAGCAGTTGTAGGGAGAGGGGGTGCTGAAGGGGAAATAGCTCCTTTGGGATAATGAGTCGGTGCTATATCCCATGACATGAACCTACACACATGATAATGGTGTGGAGAGACACACATGCACCTACACCTATATGTATACATGTAACTAACTGCACATGGAAGCTGGGAGAAGCAGAATGATGTCTGTAGGTTGTACCAGTGTCAATTTCCTGCTTTTGATAGAAGACAAGGTATGCAAGTTACGTGATTATCATCACAAGAAACTCTGTGAAGGACACCTGGAACTTCCTTGTATTATTTTTCAACTTCCTAGGAGTCTTTTCATTATTTCAGAATTTGACACAAGATAAAAGTATGACTCATACATTGGAGTCAGACATTCCTCACTCAGAATCTGAGGAGAAATAACCAACAAGAAAGCAAATGAACTCTGTCTTGCTTGTCTCATGCGTGTCTCACAGACACAGCGAAGCACAAAGTAATTTAGATTTCAGAGGTCTGCAGTGGAAAAGTGATAACCTCCCTCCCCAAAACCTGTTATTATTGACACATGTGGGGCCATAGTTATCTGTTACCTCTGTCCTAAGTCGAGTCTCCACAAAGCAGACACTAACGCAGGGATGTGAGCACATATTCACATTGTTTTGGTTTTGGTTTTGGTTTTTTCTGCCCAATACCTTTATTTTGTTTATTGACTTGTGGGCTCTGGAACACAGGATCTGGGTCTTATTCCTTGCAGATGCTCAGGCAGGATGGAGCAGGGTTCTGGTCCTTCACTCGTGTTAAAAATAATAGCTGTATAGAATGAATGGACTCAACCAAGGTGTGGTTCTGGTAGTTTCCCTGAGCCGGGGAAAGGTCTGTAGCCAAGTTCTCAGCAGGTTGAGGGCCCTGCAGCCACAGGACCATGAGCTCACAAGCGAGCGAACTCATCTGGGCTGACGGGACAGAGAGGCAAGGCTGGGCCATGGGTCTGCTTTGCGCTGGAGGTAGTGGGTGGCAGGAGGGGTGGCCTGCCCAGCCTGCCTCAGCTCTTGGAGTAACACCTTTGCAGCGATTCCCGGTAGAAGCAGAAGGTGTGTTGCACAGGTGCTTGGACTGCAGCCAGGCACTGCTGGAGCTCGGTGTGGGAATAGAGCCCCTTGGTGGTGGACATCAGCAGCTTCCGCTCCACGCTGTCGAGCGCAAAGGTCAAGACTGCTCGGCCTCCTTTTCTTGCTTGGCTGTGGAGTCCAGTGTGAGCATCCCTTCAGCGTCCAGGGCACAGGTGACCCCACAGAATAAGGCCCGCATGGGCAAACCTGCGTCCACCAGTGCCACACAGGCGGCGTTCAGGCAGCAGGTGAGGAGGGAGCCTGTCGCTGACAACCTACATTACCGCGGTGATGGAGGTTCTGGGAAGTAGGGCACCCAGCACCACAGCTTCACAAGTGCTCCTGATCCGGCGCTCCTGCCTCTTCTCTGCCTCCTGGCAGCTGGATCTTGGGCCTCAGGATCACTTCCAGCGTGGCCTTGTTGAAGATCTCCTTGCTGAACTTCACCTCTGTTGGCCCCGTACACACCTGCCAGGACTGAGGTGTCCCCTTGCAGCTGAGGTGTCTCCTTGCAGGAAAGAGGCAGAGGCATCAGGTCAGGACAAGTTCTGTTCAAAGGCGAAGTGTTGGTGGAGGCTGCAGCTGGGGACCTGGAAATCAGAGTCTACCCCAGCTTCAGCACGGAGCTCTTGGTTTCAGTCTGCATGGGCTCCTCCATCGCCCCGAGTCCCCATATTCACATTGTTATACACATTCTAGACTCTTTGTCCTGCAAAGATGAAAGTCTATACCAGGGAAACAACTCCCTCCCCATTTCTTGGTGGCACCATTCTCTCTCTATGAATGACTCTATGGATTTGCTACTCAATAAGAGGAATCACAAATTATCAGGTCTTTTTTGTGCCTGTCTTTAATACTCAGCACATTGTCTTGGGATGTCACAGCAGTCAGTATCTGGGAAGTTAAGAGGAAGGAAGGAAGTTATCTGAGAGCAAGTTACCATCAGTATGAGAGCCTAGGCCCAAGCCCCTGGGGAACTCTGAGAGACAGCATATATGTATAGCACGAGGGAAGAGAGAGGTGGGCTCTTTCCCATGTGATTGGTTGAGGGCTCCATCCACCTCACAGAACTACCAGACTGCTTTCCCGGTTCACAGAAATGGTCCTCAGGAAGAGTCCTGCAGACTTGCAGTTAGAAACTTCCAATCCTGTGAGAATGGGGAATGCTAACTGAGTACTGACAACCCACAAATAGTGACTTTCTAGTGACTCATCAAAAATACTGAAAGGAAAACTAGGGAGATAGCTCAGTGATAGAGCACAGACTTTGCAAGTGTAAGGCCCCATGTTTGATTCCCCAGCACTGCATATGCCAGAGCCAAGTAGTGCTTTGGTGTCTCTCATATAAATATAGCCTGTGGTAAACATACTAAAAGAATGATAAAGTGAGTAAAGATAAGACATTTTGCTCTCCCCAGTCAACTAGGAATATCAAAGGAGATCACCTGGGACCATAACAAGACAGGATCAGAACTACTTTGAGAACCAAATCACCAGTGAGTACGAACACTTACAACTCGTGTACAGAGAGGAGCCTAAGGAGAGGTTCCTGGGGCTAAAGGACATATCTACTCCCCAGTGCAGCCAGCCAACTGGATACAGCAGTATATTAAAAAGATTGTTCATCATGACCAAGTGGGGTTTATCCTAGGGAGCCAAGGTTGGTTTAATATATGTAAATCAATGTGATCCTCCATATCAATAAATGCGACCAAAAACCACATGTTTATATCAGTAGATGCAGAAAAAGCCTTTGACAAAATCCAACATCACTTTTTTTTAAATTTATTTTTTATTTAAGAAAGGATAAATTAACAAAACCATAGGGCAGAAGGGGTACAACTCCACACAATTCCCACCACCCGATCTCCATATCCCATCCCCTCCCCTGATATGATCAAAACACTACAAAAAATGGGAATAGATGGAAAATTCCTGAAAATAGTGGAGTCTATATCTAGCAAACCTATAGCCAACATCATATTCAATGGAGAAAAACTGGAAGCATTTCCCCTCAGATCAGGTACTAGACAGGGCTGCCCACTATCACCATTACTATTCAACATAGTGTTGGAAGTTCTTGCCAGAGCAATCAGGCAAGAGCAAGGAATTAAAGGGATCCAGATTGGAAGAGAAGAAGTCAAACTCTCCCTATTTGCAGACAACATGATAGTATACATAGAAAATCCTAAGGAATCCAGCAAGGAGCTTTTGGAAATCATCAGGCAATATAGTAAGGTGTCAGGCTACAAGATTAACATTCAAAAGTCAGTGGCATTCATCTATGCAAACACTAAGTTAGAAGAAGTTGAAATCCAGAAATCAATTCCTTTTACCATAGCAACAAAAACAATAAAATATCTAGGATTAAACCTAACCAAAGAAGTGAAATATATAAATATACTTGTATACTGAAAATTATGAGTCACTATTCAAGGAAACAGAAACAGACACCAAGAAGTGGAAAGATATTCCATGTTCATGGGTTAGAAGAATTAACATTAAAATGAATATACTATCTAGAGCCATATCCAGATTTAATGCTATCCCCATCAAGATTCCAACCACATTTTTTAGGAAAATGGAACAAATGCTACAAATGTTTATCTGGAACCAGAAAGGCCTAGAATTGCCAAAACAGTCTTGAGAAGAAAGAACAGAACTGGAAACATCACACTCCCAGATCTCAAATCATATTATAGGGATATTGTCATCAAAACTGCTTGGTACTGGAACATAAATAGACACACTGACCAGTGGAATACAATTGAGAGCCCAGAAGTAAGCCCCCACATCTATGAACATCTAGTCTTTGACAAAGGTTCCCAGATTATTAAATGGGGTAAGGAGAGTCTCTCTTCAAGAAATGGTGTTGGAAAAATTGGGTTGAAATGTACAGAAGAATGAGACTAAACAACTACATTTCACTAAACAGAAAAGTAAATTCCAAGTGGATCAAGGACTTGGATGTTAGACCAGAAACTATCAAATATTTAGGGGAAAATATTGGCAAAACTCTTTTCTGCATAAATTTTAAAGCCATCTTCAGTGAAATGAATCCAATTACAAAGAAGACTAAGGCAAGAATAAACTAATGGGACTCATCAAATAAAAAGCTTCTGCACAGAAAAAGAACCAATACAAAACAAAGAGACCCCTAACAGAATGGGAGATCTTTACATGCCGTATATCAGACAAGAGGCTAACAACCAAAATATATAAAGAGCTCACCAAACTTAACAATAAGAAAACAAAAGAGCCAGTCCAAAAATGGGGAGAGGACACGGACAGAATATTCACCACAAAAGAGATCCAAAAGGCCAACAAACATATGAAAAAAATGTTCCAAGTCAGTGATTGTCCGAGAAATGCAAATAAAGACAACAATGAGATATCACTTCACTCCTGTGAGAATGTCATACATCAGAAATGATAGCAGCAACAAATGCTGGAGAGGTTGTGGGGACAAAGGAACCCTCCTGCACTGCTGGTGGGAATGTAAATTAGTCCAGCCCCTGTGGAAAGCAGTCTGAAGAACTCTCAGAAGGCTAGAAATGGACCTACCCCATGACCCTGCAATTCCTCTCCTGGGGATATATCCCAAGGAACCAAACACAACCATCCAAAAAGATTTGTGTATACCTATGTTCTCAGCAGCACAATTTGTAATAGCCAAAGCCTGGAAGCAACCCAGGTATCCGACAACAGATGAGTGGCTGAGCAAGTCGTGATATATATACACAATGGAATACCACTCAGTTATTAAAAATGGTTATTTCACCATTTTCAGTCCATCTTGGATGGGGCTTGAAGAAATGTTAAGTGAAATAAGTCAGAAACAGAAGGATGAATATGGGATGATCTCATCAGGCAGAAGTTGAAAAACAAGATCAGAAGAGAAAACACTAAGCAGAGCATGGAATGAAAGTGGTGTATTGCACTAAAGTAAAAGACTTTGGAATGGGTGGGGGCGGGGTTCATGCTGAGACATGATGGCAGAGGACCTAGTGGGGGTTGTATTGTTATGCGGAAAACTGGGAAATGTTGTGCATGTACAAACTATTGTATTTACTGTCGACTGTAAAACATTAATCCCCTAATAAAAAAGAAAAAATAAGACATCTCAAATTGTGATATCAATTAGGTTAAGTCACTTGTCTAAGATTATTTACATACCTTCTAAAGCATTTGATCTGTCTTTTTTTCTTCTTAGTTGTTCAAAAAGTATCGAATTATCTTTCATGTCCTGGAGTTTCACAATAATATGTTCAACTGTACTTTTCATTTTCTGAAGTCTAAGGGTGAATTCCTTCATTGTAAAGTAATTTAGCTATTATTGCCCGAAGAATGGATTCTCACATTTTCTCCTCCTATAACTATTGATTACTAAGAACATTGGTTTTTCTTATTCTATTCTCTCTCTCTCTCTCTCTCTCTCTCTCTCTCTCTCTCTCTCTCTTTCTCCCTCCCTCCCTCCCTCCTCTTCTCTTCTCTTCTCTTCTCTTCTCTTCCTCTCTCCCTCTCTTCCCTCCCTCCTTCCCCCTGTATCTCTGTTACCTCCAGGTTTATCTATGGGGCTTGGTGCCAGCACTACGAATCCACTGGCTGCCACTTTTCCCCATTTTATTGGATAGGACAGAGATAAACTGAAAGAGGAGGGGGAAGATAGAGAAGGAGAGAGAAAGATAGACACCTGCTGACCTGAAGGTAGGGAGCTGGAAGTTGAACCCGGGTTCTTGTGTGGGTCCTTGCACTTCATTATATGTGCTCTTAACTAGGTGTGCCACTGCTGGGCTCCCCTTCTCTCTTTTCAAATGCCACCAGGGTTATCACTGGGGTTTGGTGCCTGCAGATGAAACTACTACTCCCGGTGGCCACCATTTTCCCCCTTTGTGTGACCAGGACCAAGGACTTGTCCTTTCAGAGAGTATCTATAGATGCTTCTTCCATGTGTAGCAGATTTACTTGCTTGTAATCATTTATGTTGGAAGATTTCCCTTAGCTAAGAAAGACAAACTTCCTTTAATATTCATCTGCTTCACTTAAACGATATCTTTTCCTATGCACCCTGCAACGGAATCTTTTGGTGAAGATTCTCTTTTTTAATTTTTTTATTTTTTATTATTTATTTAAGAAAGGAGACATTAACAAAACTGTAGGATAAGAGCAGTAAAGCTCCACACAATTCCCACAACCCTATCTCCATATCTCATCCCCTCCCCTGATAGCTTTCCCATTCTCTATCCCTCTGGGAGTATGGACCCAGGGTCGTTGTGGGTTGCAGAAGGTGGGAGGTCTGGCTTTTGTAATTGCTTCCTTGCTGAACATGGGCATTGACTGGTCAATCCATACTCCCAGTCTGCCTCTCTCTTTCCCTAATAGGGTGGGTCTCTGGGGAAGCGGAGCTCCAGGACACATTGGTGGGGTTGTCTGTCCAGGGAAGTCTGGTCGGCATCATGCTGGCATCTGGAACCTGGTGGCTGAAAAGAGAGTTAACATACACAGCCAAACAAATTGTTGAACAGTTATGGACCTAAAGGCTGGAAAATGCAGATGAAGTGTTGGGGGGGGGTACTCCCTGCAGACTCTTGTGTACTTCTGCTTTCAGGTATATATTTTTCCCTGGTTTATGGACACGTGTGAACATATGCTCTATCTCAGGGGACCTGGACTATATCTAGGTTTGGGGACTTTGTTGGGGAGTGGACCACCTGGAATGGAATTAGAGAATACTATGAAAGGAAAGGTCTCACCCGAGTGATGAAGCTAAAGGGTTGACATTCCACACCTGAAGTTTCTGGACACAGTCTGAAGTGAAGCATGTTGTGGTGGCACTTGTTACGTTGATTAGGTTTCAGTCTGCGGATGCAATATTATTTGGTATGAATTGAGAGAAGCATGCAGGAAAGTGGGACCCACCCTAAGGTTCCAGGACTGGGGGAAATATAGGCTCTATAGTGGAAATGTGAGGTTCCTGCTGTCTTAGGGTTCAAGAAGACAATGGATAGTTATTGTTATCATCACATTATTTGGTAATTGGGTTAACTTTGAAAAGTCCCTTTGTTAGGGTTTGCTGTATAATACCCAGCATCTTGTATATAGCTATGCTACCGGTTGTTTCTGTTCTCCCTGGTCTAGGCTTTTGAGAGAGTCAACATATCAAAGACTCAGCCTATGTATTAAGAAGACTCAGTCTGTGTTTTTAAAAGTTCGAGACATATGATCATTTTTCCCCTCTCTTATTAATTAAATAGTGCTTTATAGACTACACTTTAATAGGAGTGTACATAAAGACCATTCCCACCACCAAAAGACTGTGTCCCATCCCACCCCCACCCCCCCCACCCCCGCTGCCCTGGGAAGCTGAATGTCCACCCTCCCCCTCACCACAGGGTTTTTACTTTGGTGCCCTACTCTCAATTTAATCAGATCCTGCTTTTAGTTTCCCTTTCTGTTCTTCTTGCTCAACTTCTGTTGATGAGTGGGATCATCCCATACTCATCTTTATCTTTCTGACTTAGCTGACTTAACATAATTCCTTTTTTGGTGAGGATTCTATCTAGCTATTTCTTACAGAAATAATAGAAATAGTGCTAATATAAACTATCAGCAATTTTTGAAGTTTGACTTTCAGGGAAGGCTGCTACAGCTCTATTTCACCACTAGATTCCAGGGGATTAGAAAGTTAGTGCTACCGGGGGTCAGGCGGTGGATGAGCACCTGGTTAAGTGCACATAGTACAAAGCATAAGGACCCGCGCAAAGATTCCAGTTCAAGCCCACAGCTCCCCACCTGCAGGGTGCTCGTTTCATAAGTGGTGAAGCAGGTCTGCAGGTGTCTATCTTTCTCTCCCCTCTCTGTCTTCCCTTCCTCTTTCAATTTCTCTCTGTCCTATCCAACAACAACAATAAACAAGGGGAAAAAATAGCCTCCAGGAGCAGTGGATTCCTAGTGCAGGCACCAAGCCCCAGCAATAACCCTGGAGGCGAAAGAAAGAAAGAAAGAAAGAAAGAAAGAAAGAAAGAAAGAAAGAAAGAAAGAAAAGAAAAGAAAAGAAAAGAAAAGAAAAGAAGGAAGAGGGATAGTTACTGATGTTGCTGCCTAGGTGTCCAACAATAGACGAGTGGCTAAGAAAGTTGTGGTATATATGCACAATGGGGGGCTGGGTGGTGGTACACCTGGTTGAGCATACATGTTACAGTGAACAATGACCCGGGTTTAAGCCCCTGGTCCCCACTTGCAGAGGGGAAGCTTTGAAAGTGGTGAAGCAGGGCTGCAGGTGTCTGTCTCTTGCCCTCTCTATCACCCTTTCCCTCTCAACTTCTCACTTGTCTCTATCCAATAAATAAAGAATTAAAAAATGGTAATTCTGATATATATGCACAATGGACAACTACATAGCTATTGAGAATGATGAAGTCACCTACTTATCTCACTGTGGATGGAGTGCTAAGGAATCATGTGATGTGAGATCAGCTAAGAGAAAGAGAAGGATGAATATGGGATGATCCCACTCATGAGCAGAAGTTGAGCAACAAGAACAGAAAGGGAACACACGAAATAGAACTTGGACTGGGTTTAGTGTATTGCACCAAAGCAAAGGACTCTGGGGAGGGAAGACGGAGAAGTGTGGAGGGAGGGGGGGGCTTTCAGGTCCTGCTACATGATGATGGAAATGGACCTAAAGAGTGAGAGTGTTTTGCAGACACCTGTCTTGGTGAGATGGGAAATTGTACCCATGTGCCAACAACTGTACTGTAAATCATTAACCTCCCAATTAAAAAAAAAAGAAAGAAAAAGAAATTTAGTGCAGCCATCCAGGTCAACCACTTTAAAAGATACTTTAGACATTCTTATTTATTTATTTATTTATTTCCCTTTTGTTGCCCTTGTTGTTTCATTGTTGTTGTTACTGATGTCGTTGTTGTTGGATAGGACAGAGAGAAATGGAGAGAGGAGGGGAAGACAGAGAGGGGAGAGAAAGATAGACACCTGCAGACCTGCTTTACTGCCTGTGAAGCTACTGTCCTACAGGTGGGGAGCCAGGGGCTCGAACCAGGATCTTTCTACCTGTCCTTGCACTTTGCACTAAAAGATACTTTAGAGGGCTACATCTTCTGCACAGCCTTGCAGGTGGTCCACATTATGGCCTCCAGACACCTTCAAGGGTTCACATCTGCAGATCAGGAAAACAATGACTTCAGCTTCTCTTCTGTTCTCATCTCTTGCATAATTCTGTATATTTGGCTAAATATAAGCCAAAATACTTTTATGGGGATTCACAGGAATGTTGTCCTCAAGCATCTAGTTACTGCAATGTTAGATCATAGGAATTTAGAAAGTCAGTTCATGCTAACAGACAGTCCAGTAAACGAAGGATGTAATTCTTAAAATCTTGGTATCTGATCAGAAGACATCATTCCAGCTTCACTATTCATTTCGAATAGAGGCTCATTGCTCATGTCCCTATCTTAAACCCAATCCTTGATGACACTGAGACTGGCAACCCCATCCCGTACACCCTAGTGCAGAGAGAGCTTCTGATCATAATCTGATTTCTTGTTTACAAGCATCTCTTTTTTTCTCCCTATTGATTTCTCTCATTTGTGTGTGCACCTGTGCATGTGAACTACCCACTTAAAGTTAATTCTGTTAAAGTTTGTTCAACAAACTAATCATCTTATATCAGATGAATTCTCCCATATAAAAGGATACTGTGCTGCTAGTCCACAATATGTGCAGTTACACTCTGCATTCGTGTGTCTGGGAGGCCAGGCATTTGTGATGGATTTCCTATATTTCTCTGGATTTGGGGATCAACTTTCCCCACAGAGATGCAGTGATTTTCATGCACTTCATTATAATGTTTACCTTAAATACTCAGCATGGGATCTCTAGACCATGAAGGTAATATTAATTTAGAGTCCATTCTTCATGACGGTTTTATTTGCCTAACTGAAATATAATATTGTGTAAATTTAGGGTAGTCATCACAATACACATGCATATATATATGCATATATATACATATATACACATATTTATCAGCATGATTACCACCATAGCATTAACTAACTCCTTTATTAGATTACACAATTGTCACCTCATTTGTGTGAGATGAGAACAATAAGAACTAGTCTCTTAGCAACTCTGAAATTTGCAATACAGATTTTCTCACTATTCAAAAGTAGAGCATTCTTATTTAGTATGATTCAGTTATTCTTCACATCTGGAAATATGCAATTTTCTATATAAATTAATGTTAAAAGAGCTCCCAGACCACAAAAAATAACCTACCAAATACTACCACATAGGAATGTTCTGCTGTTGGTTAACAGGAAAATTGCATGGCTACTGTTTACAGTCACTACACTGTGCATAAAATCTCTAGAATCATTTATCTATTTATTTATTTGGTTGCAAGCTTAGACCTTTATTTTCTCATATTAATTAGGTAGAGATTTATATGACTACAAATTGATAGGAGTGTACATAAACACCATTCCCACCACCAAAAGACTGTGTCCCATCCCCCTCCGCTCCCCCCTCCCGCACCATGAAGCTGAACATCCACCCTCTCACCCTCAACCCAGGGTTTTTACTTTGGTTCCCTACTCCAAATTCAGTCAAATCTTGCTTTGAGTTTCCCTTTCTATTATTCTTCTTCAGCTTCTGTTTATGAAGTTTATGCCTATTTTTCTAGATACTTTTGCTATATTTGTTCAAGCAAGTTATTTTTGAGGGCTCATGGTGTACAAGAATTATGCCAATCATCCAAGAATAATTTGGTCTTGTCCTCATAAGACTTATAATCTTTTTAAAAAATGGGACCAATGTTAAAATAATCATGTAAGTCAATATAAATGTGCATCTGGGATAAGTATCTCAAAAAAAAGTAGTAGTCATCTAGAGCATGACCACCAAAAATGAAATAATTGACCCAGTCTGAAGAGATGTAGGATGACAAGGATTTAATAAGACAGGAAGAAAGCTAAAGAGAACCAAACCCTCAGTGGGCCCTATGAAAGAAATTTAGCTCAGGGCCTGAAAAGGTGGCACAGTAAGTAGGTACTGAACTTGAAAGCATGAGGTCCTGAGTTTAATCCATGTCATTACATGTGCCAGGGTGATGTTCTGGTTCTCGTTCAATCTCTCTCTCTCTCTCTCTCTCTCTCTCTCTCTCTTAAATTAATTAATTAATTAATTAATTAAAAATAACCTTAAAGCAACACTGTCAGAAGCTCTTTGCTTCTTGTTAATGAGGAGCGTGTTTTATTCCTCCAAATGTAAAATCCAGATAACCTACTCTGTTGTCTTTTTGTTTTGACTACCAGGAAACTCCAAGTCAGATGTGAAGTCTAGCAGCAAAGCAAGTCCTTAATGCACACACATTTGTATTTTCCCATTCGCCTTTGGTTTGTCTTCTTCCTTTTATGTGTATTTTCCCTAGTCCTATTTTCTGTTTTCACTGCTGTATCTACTGTTCCTAGATCTTCCATGAAAGCAGTTCCTCTGTCCGTTTTTTATCATTTCCTTGGGGGTGGTTAGTGGTTTACGGTACAGTTGTTGACACATTGGTACAATCTCTCCCCCTGATAGGTGTCTGTGAAACACTCTAACCTCCAACTTAATCCTTTCCCCACCATCATGCACCAGGACTCTAAAGACACTGCCCAGCCCCTCCCTGCCCTCTTCCCCCACAGTCCTTTGTTTTGATGCAATACACCAAGCCCAGTCCACGTTTTATTTTGTATTTTCCCTTTCTGCCGTTGTTCCTTAAATTCCTCCTATGATTGAGATCATCCTATATTCATCCTTCTCTTTTTGGGTTATATTACTTAACATGATTCCTTCAAGCTCCATCCATCCAGGGTGAGGCAAAGGAGATGACTTCATTTTTAACAGCTAAATAATACCCCATTGCATATTGTACCACAATTTCCTTAGCCACTCATTGGTTATTAGACATCTGGGTTCCTTCCAAATTTGGGCTATTACAAATTGTGCTGTTACGAACATAGGTATACACAGATCTCTTTGCATGACTTTATTTGCTTCCTTTGGATCTATCCCCAGGAGAGGAATTACTAAGTCATAGGGTAGATCCATTTCTAGCATTCTGATGAGTCTCCAGATTACAGCAAAAAACATCCATAAATGGTGAGAAGATATGGACAAAATCTTCACTAAAAAGAGATTCAAAGGGCCAACAAACATGTGGAAAAAATGCTCAAAGTCTCAGATCATCAGAGAAATGAAAATAAAGACAATGAGATACCAATTTATTCATGTGAGAATTTCATATATTAGAAAGGACAGTAGCAAGGATGTGGGAGAAATGGATCTATGCCCATTTTTTAACTGGACTGATTGCTTTGTTGTTGTAGTGTAAACTTTCTTTATATTTTACATATTAACCCTTTATAAGATATATAGTATATGTATTCTCCCATTCAGTAGGCTGCCTTTTTATTTCTCACATTGTTCTTTTGTCATGCAGAACCTTTAATTGTTTTGCAAACCCACTTCTCTGTTTTTGCTATTGTTGCTTGTGTTTTGGTGTGATACTAAAGAAAAAAAATCTTTGCCAAGACCAATGTCAGGGAAACTTCAGGACTCCTGTTTTCTTGTGGGGGTGTCAAGGTATCAGGTTTTGTGTTAATTAAGCTAATTTCAAGTCAACTTCTATGAGTGGTGTAAGACAAGATTCAGTTTCATTTTTCTGTGTCAGATTACCCAGTTTGCTCAACTCTATTTGTTGAGGAAACTATCCATCCCCCACTGACTATTCTTGACTCCCTGGTCAAATATTAGTTTGACTACATCTGTGTGTGTGGCGGCAGTGGGGGGAGGTGTCTGTAGTATTAGTTAGGCGCTCTATTCTATTCCATTGGTCTCTGTGTCAATTTTATGCCAGTGGCATACTGTTTCATTCACTCTACTTATAGTATACTCTCAACTCAGAAAGTGTTATGCTTTTAGTTTTGTTCTTTTTCTCATGGTTGGTTTAGTTATTTTGAGTCATTTGTGACTCCATACAATTTTTAGGATTTGTTTTCCTATCTATACATAAATTATATTAGAATCCTGATATCCTGAGCTGCATTAAACCCATAATTGCTTTGGGTGCTGGCTCTCTGATGTTTTTATTTTCACAGAAGTTACCTTTTTTATTTAATTTTTTTATTTATAAAAAGGAAACATTGTCAAAACCATAGGATAAGAGGGGTACAACTCCACACAGTTCCCACCACAAGCTCTCTGTATCCCATCCCCTCCCCTGATAGCTTTCCTATTCTTTATCCCCTCTGGGAGTATGGACACAAGGTCATTGTGGGATGCAGAAAGTGTAAGGTCTGGCTTCTGTAATTGATTCCCCACTGAACATGGGTGTTGACTGGTCAATACATACTCCCAGCCTGCCTCTCTCTTTCCCTAGTAGGGTGGGGCTCTGGGGAAGCGGAGTTCCAGGACACATTGGTGGGGTTGTCTGTCCAGGGAAGTCTGGTTGGTATCATGCTAACATCTGGAACCTGGTGGTTGACAAGAGAGTTAACATACAAAGCCAAACAAATTGTTGACCAATCATGGACCTAAAGGCTGGAATAGTGCAGATGAAGAGTTGGGGATATCTCTGTTTTGTAGATAGCTAGTAGGCATATTTTAGTTATATTCCAAAGGGCCTGTGGCTATACTAGTTTTTTATATTTTTCCCTGAGCCTGAAATCTGATACGCAGGTAGATTCAAGTTATTGTCTGAGGAGATGATGCCATGACTAGAAAAGGAACAGAAATCTGGGTCAGGGAAGAGAGTAGCTCCCTGATATGGGATAGGGGTATAAATATTGTTGACTATAAACCCCATAAATTTGATTTGGTCTGGGGCCCATATTCAGTTTAGGGGCCTATGTGACCTCTGCATCCCTGTAGATCCAACCTCACATTCTGTGGTCATGAATAGGAACATTACAAGCTGTCCCAATATCAGGACCCATCTTCCTCAGGTGTAGCATAGAGTATGTTTTCCATCCTCCCTTTGGAGGGTGGAACATTCTCTACCGATGTTGATCCAAGTTGAGGGCAAGGTCCTATGGGGATCCCACAAAGGGGTCTATTTTGTTGTTCCTGATAGAGATGACTGATAACAATGGAGAGATAGATTTATTTATTTGAGGTCTAGGCCCATCATGTCTGTTTGGGAATCTCAGGACGCCCCAACTAGGGCCCCAGCTGATGGGGTGGCCTAATAATGACTAAAGAGTCATCATTAAAGTATGCTAGTCTCTTGCTCTTATTCAGGTTTTGCAGTCCTACCTTTGCTAAGGTTAGCTTAGGAGTGAATGAGAGAACTGTAATAGGAAGTAGGTGAGGAGGATATCTAAGTCTAATTAGATACTAGTTCATTAGGAACTTTATACTGACTCACTGCAGACTATTATGTACTTTTGCTTTCAGGTATATTTTGCCCTAGTTTATGGATACATGTGAGCATATGCTCTATCTCACGGGACCTGGTCTATATCTAGGTTTTGGGACTTAGTTAGAAAGTGAACTGCCTGGAATGCAATTAGAGAATCCTATGAAAGAAAAGGTCTCACCTAAGTAATGAAGCTGAAGGATTGACATTCCATGCCTGAAGTCTCTGGACACAGTCTGAAGTGAAGCATGCTAGGGTGGTACTCATTGTGTTGATTAGGTTGGGATCAGCGAATGCAATATTATTTGATATGAATTGAGAGAAGCATGCAGGAAAGTGGGCCCCACCCTAGAGGTTCCAGGACTGGGGGGAAATACAGGCTCTATAGAGGAAATGAGAGGTTCCTGCTGTCTTACGATTAAGAAGACAATAGATAGTTATTGTTATAATCACATTATTTGGTAATTGGGTTAACTTTGAAAAATCCCTTTGTTAGGATATGCTGTACCATATACAACATCACCATAATTTATGTTCTTTGACATCATTTGTATATAGCTGTGCCACCGGTTGCTTCTGTTCTCCCTGCTCTAGGCTTTTGAGAGAATCAACATATCAAAGACTCAGCCTATGTATTAAAAATACACAGTCTGTGCTTTAAAAAGTTTGAGACATATGTTTTTTTCCTCTCATATTAATTAAATAGTGATTTATATGACTACAAATTAATAGGAGTGTACATAAACACCATTCCCACCACCAAATGACTGTGTCCCATCCCACCTACCCATCCCCACACAGAAGTTATCTTATTTGTGCAACATTATGGGGAAATAGTAGTGTTCTTTGTGTCTTCCTTAGGAAGAGGGAGTTATTCACTCTGCATTAGCAGGACAACCCTTGAGGACTGTGGATCTGTATTTATAGAGCTCACTCTAGCTTCCTAAAATGTGCATACAGCTGTTTCTGTGTGGGTAGGAAAATCCAGTCTCCAGGAATCCAGTGAGCTAGATACTCTCATGAGCCACTGTCCACTGGCTTGTGGCTAGTGTTCTGGCTGCTCACTCTCTTCTCCATTTCTATCTCAGGGGATTTTCTTTCAACTGAGCTGTGCTGCAAAGATTGCTTGCTACCTTTTGTCCAGATCTCTGTCTTTTTGCCTTTCCTTATCAGCTCAGTTTGCCACATTGCTGGAAGCTTTAAGGCATTTTCCATTTTATCTACTATCATCTTTACAGGGCAGAGAACTTCAGCCTTTCAAGTGTTTCCTATACTGTATTCCTACAAGGGTAAAAATACAATCAAATGATACAACAAAGAACATGAAGAGAATTCTTGACATTGCAAATATCAGAAATGATTTTAAAAGAGATGATATATTCTAGTCTTAGAAACATAATATATATTGAAAATATTGAGAACTTGATAAATCAGAAGAATCAAAAAAGTGCATCTTGAGGTCTCCGGTATAGATAAGAGAGTCTTTTAGCTTTCACGCAGATGATGTAAGATGTGTTTATTGTGGGCTACCCAGCTCAAATGGAGGCATGGAGTTCTTTTTTTTTTTTTTTTAAGATAGAGATAGAGGCAAATGTCCAGAGTAAAAAATAGGAAAGAGAGCATAGCACTAAAGTTTCCTTCATTAAGGTGGGGGCCAGGTTTGAACCTGGGCCACACACGACAAAGCAGTATACTGTACCAGTATACTGAGATAGTTCGCCAGCCCTGAAGGCGTAGCTTACTAAGGAGCACAAGCACAGGTATCTGCTAGAAAGACCTGATCTTCTCCTGAAAGGAGTCAGGGCCTACAGATTCTCTGCATTATTGCTGACGACGTGGATAGAGACAGTGCCGAGTGCTAGCATTGGCACACAAAAGACAGCATGGAGAAAAGACTATTTTGAAATCATCTTGATGTGCTAAGCTGCTGTGTCATGCATGAAGTCAAGTTTGGGGAGTGTCTTCAGTGTTTCTCCAGCTGATGTTCTACAAAGACTGTCCAGTAAAATCTCAGTTCATTTAAAGCATTCATCAAGGCATATTTTGAATGCAATGTAAGGACATACCAGGTTGGGTGTGTTTTTGGTAATCGTGTACATCCAAGTAGCCATCATCCAAAATGCAGACATAGAACATTCCCTTTAGCTCATTCATGTTCATTCCCTGTCGGTCATCTCACCCAGCCGGAAACTATCAGTGCTTTGACTGCTAGCACAAAATTTTAGTTTTGCCTAATTCAGAACTTTACATAAATGAAATGAAATAATGTGTAAGAATTTTACCTGGCTTCTGGAATTCCAATTAGCGCTTTTGAGCTTCACCCATGGCAATGTGTCTATCAGTTGTGTGGGATTTTTTTTCTTTTATGTATTTTGTTTGTTTGTTTTGCTGCTGAAAAGGAGTCAATTGTATGAATATATCACAGTTTATTTAGGCCCACTCCTCCAGTAAAAGTGCAAAAAGGAAACTCCAGGCTGGTTGGTAAGAATATTTCAGCATGTCAAGTGATATAAAAGGGTTCAAATTCCTGGGTCAGAGGGAAGAGAGTTTCAGAGATGTTGGTTAAGTCCTGTGACAATATTCCTTCCTACTCCCATACTGGTGAAAGGCAAAGGGCTGTTTCTCAGTACACCTCAAGCCTAGTGAGACAGACTTCACAGTTAGCACTCAGAAGGTCTGAAATGTATTTTATACTGAAAGGGTCATTACTCCCACTCTAGTCTGTGGTACTAGTGACCCCAGAGCTGTATCGTTTAGCAGTCAGAGACACAGGCACTAGACTCTGACTTGCACACAGCACAGCGGAAGCTAGTAAAAGGAAGCACCCTGTGGTGGCATCAGAGGAGAGAGCTATATGCCTCTGTCTCTCGTGGGACAGAGTGCTCTCTCCACCCTTTGGGAAAGATCTGAGCCCTGAAAAATGGGGTATAGATTGTTTTTTTTTCTGAAAAAGAAAAGTAGGGCTGGAGAAATAGCTCACCAGGCGAAGCACACGGCTTGTCGTGTGGAAGGAAGCCCAGACACAGCCTCCAGCACCCACATGGAGTCCACTGTGCTGGGAGGTGCGCCAGTACTGTGCTGTTTCTCCCTCTCTCTGTGTTTCTCTGTCTGAATGAAAAAGTCAGCTGTGGAGCAGTGAAGTCATGTGTGTGAAGCCCTGATTCACAAAAAAATATGCAGGGGTAGATAGCATAGTGGTTATGCAAAGAGGCTCTCACGCCGGAAGCTCCAGAGTTCCACATTTAATCGCCTGCACCACCATAAGCCAGAGCTGAGCAGTGCTCTGGGAAAAATACAAATAAGTAAAAAAAACTAAAGGGAAATTAAGGGACAATTGCCTGAGGTACCTTTTAAGTATGGAGCAACACGATCTGGGGGGAGTACGGCGGGGTTTTTTTTTCTTTTTTTTTTTGCCTCCATGGTTATTGCTGGGGCTTGGTGCCTGCACTATAAATCCACTGCTTCTGGAGGCCATTTTTTCCGTTTTGTTGCCCTTGTTGTTACCCTTGTTGTAGTTATTATTATTATTGTCATTGCAGCTGTTGTTGTTGGACAGGACAGAGAGAAATGGAGAGTGGAGGGGAAGATAGAGAGGGGGAGAGAAAGATAGACACCTGCAGACCTGCTTCACCACCTGTGAAGTGACTCCCCTGCAGGTGGGGAGCCAGGGGCTCCAACTGGGAACCTTAAGCTGGTCCTTGCACTTTGCACCACGTGCGCTTAACCTGCTGCGCTACCGCCATACCCAGGAGAGACATTTTTGCAAGATCAAGATGGGGAGCCTGTTCCTGAACACCAAGCCTGAGCCCGATTAGATGCTACATTCACCAAATCTTCTGAAGTATGACAAGTCACCGTTAACTGTGTGACACACCTGGAGAAAATAAGCAGGAGACTGCAGTAGCAGTCAAGCTCTGCTCCTCATTGCTAGCAGTTCCAAAACTCACGTCAGCTGGCTGAGCTGGAAGGATAAGATAAAGCCAGGGAAGAAAGAATCTTCCCAGGCTGAGTATCAGCCCCTCTCAACTCACTCTGTGAGCCTGCAGATCTAAGGACATTTAAAAAATTATTAGTGATTTCATAATGATGAACAAGTTTGTAAGATAACGGATACAATTCCATACAGTTCCCACCATCAGAGTTCCATGTTCCATGTCCTCCATGGGAAGCTTCCCTATTCTTTTTTTATCACTTTTTTTTATCTAGTTTGCATGCATTTTTAATCCCATCCCTGCCCCTTTTTTGCCCCCATTTGCTGGGGCTCGGTACCAACACGATGGACCCACCACCACTTCTGGCAGCCTTTTCTTTTCCTTTCTTTCTTTCTTTCTTTCTTTCTTTCTTTCTTTCTTTCTTTCTTTCCTTTTTTTTTCCTTTTTGTAATTCAATAGGACAGAGAGAAATTTAGACAGGAGGGTAGATAGAGGGAGAGAACAACAGACACCTGCAAACCTGCTTCACTGCTTGTGAAGTGACCTCCGCATGTGGGGAGCCAGGGGCTTGAACAGGGATCCTTGTGAAGGTCCTTGTGCTTCGCATTATGTGTGCTTAATCCAGTGAGCCACCGCCCAGCCCCTGAAGCTTCCCTATTCTTTATCTCTCTGGGAATATGAACCAAAATTCTTTATGGGTTGCAGAAGGTGGAAGGCCTTGCTTCTGTGTGTTGGCAGGTCCATACTCACTCTATCTTTCCCTAGTGGGACAGGGCTCTGTAGAGGTGAGGTTCCAGGACACATTGGTGAGGTTGTCTGCCCAGGGAAGTCAGTATGGCATCATAGTAGTGTCTGCAACTTAGTGGCTGAAAGGCAGTAAGATATAAAGCAGGACAAATTGTTTAATAAACAGGAACCCAGAGGTAGGAACAGAGAAGATAAAATTAGGAATCTTCGTGTAGGAAAAATCTAGGAAATCTATTTCAGGTGTGTTCCCAGGGCCCTTGACTTTAGTGATTTTAGCCTGAGACTGATAGCTAACATGCAGGTGGACTAAAAATCTTGTCTGGTAAGATGGTGTTAGAGTTGAGAATGGGGCTAGAAAGCTGGATTAGGGCAGAGAGGAAAATATATAAATACCATTGACTGTTTACCCCGTCGATCTGAGCTAGGGAACCTTATCTATTCATAGTTAGCACAGGAGCCAAGGGAACCTGAGTCCCTGTCTGTCCGAGCTCACAGCCTATGATCACAGCTCGGAACATTGTAGGCCACACTTATTTCATGACCAGTCTTCCAGTGGCAGAGTAGGCTGACTCAGCCTCCTTTCAGAGAGTGGGGCAGTCCCTACCATTGCTGCTGTACAGTGAGGGCAAGGTCCTGCTGAGGCCCATGAGAGAGCTTATGATGACATTCCTGATGGAAGCGGCCACTGATGGTAGAGAGAGAGATCTATTAGAGGTCTAAGCCCATCATGTCTGCCCCAGATAATGGGGTGACCTGGTAGTGACCAAAAAGGCCAACATTAAGTGAGCCAGTCTCTTTCCCTTATCCAGGTTTTGTAGTCCCGTCTTTATCTGATAAGGTTAGACTTTCTCCCAGCTATTAAATCGTCGAGTGTCATTTGTATGCTCAGCTCTGAGGTTGCAATACAGTTCTCTGCTATTTACATCATGAGCATCTACATTGGTAGAATTTTGAGAGTGAAAATGGGGTGTTATGATTAATTATGCTGAAAAAATACACATAAAATGTGGTTGTCCTAAACAGACTGATACATAGTCATGCAACCTGTAAAACATGTTTGTACAACCAGTGAAATAGCTGCCCTGGACAATGGACTGGCTTTGCCACATTTATAACCCAAGCCTGAGCCTGGCTTTCACTGCTTTGGAGGAAGCGTTGGTTCTATGATTCTGTCTGTCTGTCTGTCTATATTCTGTGTGTGTGTGTGTGGTGTATGTATGTATGTACCTAAAATTGTTGGCTGGGAGCAGGGAAGCACTACTAAACAACAACAAAAAGAAAACATGTAGGGGCTGGGTGGTGGCGCACCTGGTTGAGTGCACACATTACCATGGTCAAGGACCCAGGTTCAAGCCCCCACTCCCCACCTGCAGGGGTATGCTTCATGAGCAGTAAAGCAGTTCAGCGAGTCTCTCTCTCTCTCTCTCTCTCTCTCTCTCTCTCTCCTTCTCTCTCTTTCTCTCTCTCCCTCTTTCAAACAAAATAGGAAGATAAGAAAAGAATGGGGAAAAAATGGACTCCTAGTACTGGCACCATGCCCCAGTGATCACACTGGTGGCATTTAAAAATAAGTAAATACAAATAATAAAGCATGTATGTAAATGCCGGGATAGCCTGAGGGTACTTCTTCCCGAGCTAGTGCTCTCTGGGTTGGAGAGAACTCAACTGGAGCCAATCTAGGCTGCTGCATGGGAGAGGGATCAGGAACTCGTGCCGCACTAACTTCCGCAGGAGATACACTCTGGAACTCTCGGAGCCAGAAAGCAATTTCCAAGTGTCTTTAATCAGAAGAGCAGCTGTTTTTATACTCTCCAAGTAGGGTGGAAACAGGATGTGCTATAGAGAGGGTGGAGAGAAAAGTGACTGGTGAAAATCAGAGTGTGACAAGGAGGGGGCGGAACAGGCGAGAATCCTATCACTGAACCACCAATGCCCTGGAGGGAGTGCTTTATGTAAATGTAAAAGTGATTTATGTAAATAGACCAAAGCTTTGAATGGGATCAGTAAATCCCTATATAGGCATATGGTTAAGCAGAAGCCAGGGGGAGGTGGCATACTACCCAACATGTAAAATACAAAGGGAAAACTGGGGGGGGGGATGCTGGTAGCAATTAAAACTTAAACATCCTGTTTCCAGCTTACCAACCCAACAAAAGAATGCCCTGGCAGGAGTTGGAGTGATACATAAAAAGGGTCTTTGAACAAAACAAGTGGTGAAGCAGTGCTTCAGGTATCTCTTTTTCTATCCCCCCAGCACCATCTATTTTTCTCTGTCTCTGTTACAGAGAGAGAGCGAGGAGGACAGAAAAAAGTCTGCCAGGAGCAGTGAAGTCCTCCTGTAGGCACCAAGCCCTGGCTATAAACCTGGTGTCGCAAAGAAGGAAGAAAGGAAGGGAGAGAGAGGGAGGGCTAGGTCCCTTGATCACAGGGATTTATTTCACCATATTGTGCAGTCTATTGAAAAACTGAATTATTGTGCCCTTAAATTCGGAAATAGATTACAAGATTATTGTAAAGATATAGAATACAACATAAAATGGGCTATTCTCATGAACTAGAAGTACTCTTGACTAGTACTCAAGACTACTAGAAGTAGTCTTGGCAGACTCATGACTAAGGACGTTGCTTTGCTCATGAATGACCCTCATCACTCCTAGGTGAGGACGAGTTCATTTCACACTGAATTTACTAGTTATTTTCCATCTGCCTCTGCATCTCATTCCCTACTCTGCTGGTGCCTTTTTTTATGAGAGGGAAATGCAGATAGGTCTATATAATATAATAAAGGTATTTAAGTGTGTGCTCGAATTAGAGGGTTTTTTTTTTATGACGTGACTGCATTTCAAATGAGATCTAACCTATAAGCATGCAGTTTGCTTTCCATTTATCAAACACTTCTAATGTATAAAGTGCCACAAGCTAATATTCTCCCCAGCTTCTGGGAACCCTGCAAAAATTGACCTCTAACTTCAACTCTTCCCTCTTCCTCCTAGTCCCTGGCACAGAGGAACACTGTGTGGTAGGGACAGATAGGCTTCACGGGCAGGAAGCATCTACTATTGGGGGTATGGGGTGACCATCTGTGCTGGTTTTTCCAAGACTATCCCAGTTTTAGGGCTAAACCTTTGGCTTCCCAGACAAGCCAGTGCATTTGTCCTTCTACTAACTATTCCTCTGTGCACTCTGACTTTGTGCCTTCTGTATCTAGCCATTTGGACTGAAGACTCAAGGTTTCTGGGCCTAAATCTGAAAGAAGATTCAAAATAGCACCTTTCTCATCAGGTTTCAGCGTGGCCTTAGTAGATTTTTGTATGTAGAACCGTTGTACCACCCGTGGCTCTACTAGTGAATAGTCAAAGCCCAACATCATTGTTCTTAATCTGAAGAGTCATAAAAGTGATATGGCAACTGAGCCAAAAAGTTCACAAGAATATAAAGGGAAGAAACTAGACATTAGTAAATAGAATATTTACAAATCAAACAAGATATTTATGCAACAGAAAATGTATATATAAACAGTAGGCTCATACCAGCATCAAAGAAAGACTTTACTATTTCTGATCATTATTTTAGCATATATTTACCCTAAATATGAGTCCTGTTATGTATACCTTTATAGGATTTTATTGACTACAAACGCAATCTCACCTTTAATGAAATATTGAACTGACAAGTCAGGTTTGACTTATTGAAGTAGAAGGGAGTCGAGAACTGCAGAACATTAAAAGAGGATATTTGTTTATATCATTCTCTTCTCCTTGCTTAAGGAAAATAAAAACAGAAGCTATCAATCCAGGCTTTTTCTATTTCAAAATCAAAGGGAAATTACTCTAGGCTTTTTGTCACAGCAAAGAAGGCTTCAAATTAGTTGAAGAATCAAGTATGATTCCCTTGGGGCCAGATGGTGGTGCTCCCTACGTCGCACACACAGTGCCATGTGCAAGGAGCTGCATTTAAACCCCCAGTTTCCACCCTCCGGGGGAGGAAGGAAGCTTCACAAGTGGTGATGCAGAGCTGAAGGTGTCTCTTTCCCCTTCCTTCTCAATTTCTCTCTGTCTCAATAAAAAAATAAACAAAAATTCAAATATGCTTTCCTTGCAATGCACACAAATCTAAACATCAGCCTTTTTGTTATTAAATCACAGTGTCTTTATCACTATAAATGCATTTGCATAATTGGAATGATAAAGTAAGTTAATTTGGGAAACATGAAAATTTTGATAATAGAAAATTTTAGTGTCTACAAAAAAAAAAGAAATATATATATTTATATTTACCATGTGATCATTGGCCAAGTACAAGAATAAATAATTTTTTTCATCTTTGTTTTATTTATTTACACACATTTCTTTTTGCTGGAGCATCATAAACCAAGTCATGGACATCATACCATTTTACTGAGTAGTTCAGCTTGTGCCTCTCAGAGCATAATTTGTAACCTAGTCGCAATGACAGTAACTCATCTAGCAGATTAACAACTCTTTAATATCCTCTCGTACTTGGTTTATATACAGATGTCTCCATTTGTTTCAAAATGTCATTTTTGAGTTGATTTGTTCCAACCAAGATTCACAAGGTCTACTCATTGCTTTTGACTATGACTCTCAAGTATCTATTAATTAGATTACCAGCCATCCCCCCCTTTTCTCTAGCAGTGATACAGATTTGTTGAATAAACATAGTTACTTGTCATTAATAATGAAGCAGGACAAGAGCATGCTGTCTGATGCCACAGAAAGCCACGCTGTCACACCAGTGGTTTGCATGCAGGGAAAGTTTTCTTTGTGTGAAATCCAAGTAGCAGTTTATTCACTCAGATGAAGCCTGCTTCCACCAAAGAGGGGCAGTCTTTTCATACTGGTGGGGATGAAGAAGGTCAGAAGGCCAGGATCTTGATCTTCCTCACCCCAGGACTTTTCCCTCTCAAGCACTCTTGGGCCTGAAAAAGCCCTCAATGGCTCTTAACTGCTCTCCTTTCTAACAGTGGGTGTGCCCATTTGGAAGGGGTTGAGGATTGGAGTGCCTGAGGCTCTTTCTCTTTCCTGATCCACATACCAGTTGCTGGAGTCAAATTCAAGCCAATTCATCACTTCCTAGCCATTTCCTACCCCAATCCAAACTCTGCCCTTTGGGAGTCTAGATTACAAAAATACAATACAATATAATTGGAATGTTGGTGATTGCTTTGTAATAGTATCATTTAACTTGTTTCTTTCTTTCTTTGTTTCCCATAAACCTTAAATAGACCTCGAGGCTCAATTCAATTCTGGTTCAGTTGTTTCCAGTAAGAACAGCTCAAAAGAATTGTTGTGAACATCCTAGTCTGTCTCTTGATGAGGCACACTATATTGCAAGCTCTCAGAATTGACTTTTCTTCTTTCTAATGCAGATTCAAGACTAAGGGACCACCACCACCAACAACAACAACAACAACACCCCCCCGCCCCCCCCACCCCCCCCCCCCCGTGTTTGTTCTGTATGTCTTTCTTTTTTTATTTTTTAGGCCTAACCATCTTAAAGGGGCATTCACTTCAGATTCTACCTCAAACACAAAACCTACAACCAGACTAGATAAGAACCAAGCTGCTTCCCCCACCCAGGGTTTTTTCCCTGGAGATCTTATTGTATTTAGATAACCATTCCTTTAGGACTGAGTGGTTGGGTTTTTCTTTTCCTTTTATTATCTCACTTTCCACACTTTAAATTCTGGCTCAAAGTGGGTGGCTGGGGTGGGACACCCAGAACAGTGTGCATTTTCAAGCCCTGGGTCCCCACCTGAAGTGGGCGAAGCTTCACAAGTAGTGGAACAGTGCCGTGCCACAGATGTCTGTCTCTCGCACACACATACATATAGTCTCTTGCTCTCAGGCTCTCACTCATAATCAAAAGACAGAAAGAAAAATGGGAAAATGGTCACCTGGAATGGTGAAGTTGAACAGGCACTGAGCCCCAGCAACAACCCTGACAGCAAAAGCAAAAAATACTAGTTCTTATTATTTAAACTTACCAATAAAGTGTACTCTTGTCTTCAAGAATTCATAGTATAAAAAGAAGGAGTGGGGCCGGGTGATGGTATGCGTATTACAGTGTGAAAGGATCCAGGTTCGAGCCCCTGGTTCACACCTTCAGAGGGAAAGCTTTGCAAGTAGTGAAGCAGGGCTGCAGCTGTCTCTGTCTTTCTACCTCTCTGTCTCCCCTTTCTCTCAATTTCTGACTGTCTCTATCAAATAAAGATAATGAAAAAAATTTTTTTTTAAAAAGAAGACATTTATAGGCTTGAGAAACACCTTGAGTTTGGAAACTGAGTGAAAGCTTCAAAGAAACAGAGGGGTTCTAGTTGTATATAGAACACAGTGAAGTTGCTGTGGTCATCTATACCAGTATAGTTTTCCAGAAAACTCACACCTAGTGATGAAGGGGAGGATCGTGCATGTATAGTTAAGGGAACATGTAGTAATCATATGTTGCATGTAAGAAAGCTGCAGAAAATATATTACCAGGGGCATGGTTTTCCTATGGCAATGTGGAGAAGGGTGACCAAGGGTTGGGGTGCATAAACTCAGTTGCCTAGTTCTACTCAGCCAGGTGTCTGGGGTTCTTATCAGTACAGTGGTGTTTGTAAGGTTCTGTCTTGATATAATTGTATTGAGGGAAGTACAGCTGAGTTCACTCTCCACAGATTTAAAGGTTCATCACACATAAACGTAACAAAGAATTGAGGAGAAAAGGTAATTTTCAGTAATTTTAAACTCTATTCAAGAAACTTGAGAGCACTCACATGTTGGAATCCAAGTAGGCTGTGAGAGAGAGAAAGAGAGAAGGAGCGAGTGTGTCATTAATTCAATGTTGACAGGCCCACCCTGACAGAGAGGAAGGGAGGGAGAAGGAGGGAGAGGGGAAAGGAGGAGGGAGAGGGAGAGGGAGAGGGAGAGGGAGAGGGAGAGGGAGAGGGAGAGAGAGAGACCTATCCCATAAGGTTAGTTTATATAAACTCCAAGAGAGAGAGAGAGACCTAGCCCATAAGGTTAGTTTATATAAACTCCAAGGCCTGCCTTCACTTTGTTTCTAAGCTACACCCAAACCTGTTACCACTCTCATTTCCCCTTGCAACTCCTTCCTCTCATAGCATGGGAAGCATGTGTGCCTGAGGAGTATGTGTTCTGGTATGATGCAACAGTGGCTGTGTTCCCTCAAGTACTTCCTGTTCATTTCCTGACCTCAGCACAATCAAAGCCAAAAGACTGTAACTGGAAAGCTTCTCCCAAGGAATGGTTGTCACACCCACAAACCTCAGGTCACTTTGATTGTGCTTTTTCAACCCCCAGAGTCCATCTCATTTGTGTGGGAGAAAAGGGATGCAAAGGTGCAAACAATTTTTAGCATTTGATTACATTCTTCAGACCCTACCTTCAGCCCCAATAAAAAGAAGCCAAGCCCCCCTCCATCCCCTCTTTCACTCTTTCTTCCCCTTGTCCCAACCACACAAAGGTATTCTATGTCATTTTCTGGTCTTACAAATAACAAATCTCTTTTTTTTTTCTTCTGTTTCCTTGTGCTCATTGCTGGCAGGCATCTTGCAATCACGATAACAACCCTAAGGGTCAGCCCACTCTGTTGTTAAATTTTTCGGCTCTTGCCAGCCGGGTTGGCTTCGCAGTGGTGAACAGAGACGCGGAGACAACAGCTGGGCAGGGAAGCTGTATTTCTTTATTCAGGAACAACGATTCATAAACTAAGACAAACTAATCACCAAACAGAACTCTGCTGTCTCTTTGCGGCGGCACAAACACTCTCTCTTACTCTTGAACTCAGGAACTCCGGAACTCTCTGAAACTCTGGCACACTGGCACTCTCTCTTACTCTGAAAACCTGAAACTCTCGAACTCAGGAACTCAGGAACTCTGTCTAACTCAGGAACCCTCTCTCGGGGTTTTTTTGGGGCGGGGCCAAGCAGGCCCGCGAAATTAATAGGACTGATCCAATTCTCTTGACGGGGGAGGGCTAGAACAAACCAATGTAAAGCATACGACACACTCCAAATATCAATAGACTGAAAACACCACAGAACATTTTTAATTATGTGGGAAAGATGATTGGGATCAAGGGCTACCAGCCTAATCCAGGTTACAAAATGATCAGCTTTTCACCTAGTAGTTTTGTGTTTTTTGATGGTCCTTGCCTATATTCATTTACTTTTCTTTCTTTTCTTGTTTTTACTAGTGACTTAAAATTGTTTTACAAAATTATCAGATTCCAAGTGTATTTTCATAAGCCATCACCCAACATACATTATTTCTTTCACTTTTTAAAATATATATCTATTTTGTGAAAAGGAGATACAGAGAGGACAGAGACTAGAGCACTGCTTAGTGCCTGACTTATGATTGTGTTTGGGATTAAACCTGGGACCTCAGAGGCCCAACCATAAAAAGTCTTTTGCGTAACCATAATACTGTCTCCCTAGCCCTGAATACTTCTTTCGTGTTTGTGAAACTAAGATTCTTTCATTGTGTTGTGTGTGTATTACCCAGAATTGTTCTGTGATTTCCCTTCATGGGAACTTTATGAAATTTTATCATTGCATACTGAAGGAAATATGCTGAGGCATGACCCCTACTCACAAAAAGAACTTATCTGGCTGAAATATAAATCTTTCACTTCTTTGGTTAGGTTTATTCCTAGATATTTTACTGTTTTTGTTGATATAGTAAAATGAATTGATTTCTGGATTTTAACTTCTTCTAACTTAGTGTTTGCATAGATGAATGCCACTGACTTTTGAATGTTAATCTTGTAGCCTGACACCTTACTGTATTGCCTGATGATTTTCAAAAGCTTCTTGCCGGATTCCTTAGGTTTTTCTATGTATATTATCATGTCATCTGCAAATAGGGAGAGTTTGACTTCTTCTCTTCCAATCTGGATCCCTTTACTTCCTTGCTCCTGCCTGATTGCTATGGCAAGAACTTCCAACACTATGTTGAATAGTAATGGTGATAGTGGGCAGCCCTGTCTAGTACCTGATCTGAGGGGAAATGCTTCCAGTTTTTCACCATTGAGTATGATGTTGGCTGTAGGTCTGCTATATATAGACTCCACTATCTTCAGGAATTGTCCATCTATTCACAATTTTTGTAGTGATTTGATCATAAAGGGATGTTGTATTTTGTCAAATGCTTTATCTGCATCTATTGATAGGACCATTTGGTTTTTGTTCTTGCTTTTATTGATGTGGTGGGTCACGTTGATTGATGTACATATATTAAACCAACCTTGCATCCCTGGGATAAACCCCACTTGGTCATGATGAACAATCTTTTTAATATACTGCTGTGTCCGGTTGGCTAGAATTTTGTTCAATATTTTCACATCTATGTTCATCAGAGATATTGGTCTGTAGTTTTCTTTTTTGGTTGTGTCCCTGTCTGCCTTTGGTATCAAAGTGATGTTGGCTTCATAGAAGCTGGCAGGGAGTATTCGAGTGTCTTCAATCTTCTGGAAGACTTTTAAAAGTAGAAGTATAAGTTCTTCTTTGAAGGTTTTGTAGAATTCATTTGTAAAACCATCTGGTCTGGGACTTTTTTGGGGGGAAGATTTTTGATAACTGTTTCAATTTCATTAGCTGTGATGGGCTTGTTCATGTTACCTACTTCCTCTTTACTTAGTTTTGGAAGCTGGTAGGTATCTAGGAAATCATACATTTCTTCCAGGTTCTCTAGCTTGGTGGCATATAGTTGTTCATAGAAGCCTCGCATGATCTGTTGAATTTCTGCAGTGTCTGTTGTGATATCTCCTCTTTCACTTACTATCTGATTTATTTGGGTCTTCTCCCTTTTTTTTTTGTGAGTCTGGCTAAAGGTTTGTCGATTTTTTCACTCTTTCGAAGAACCAACATTTACTTTCGTTGATCTTTTGTATGGTTTTCTTATTTTCAGTGTTATTTATTTCTGCCCTAACTAGTGATTTCTGTCCTTCTGGTTGCTTTAGGATTCCTTTGTTCTTCTTCTTCTAGGTCTTTAAGATGTGCAATCAGGCTGTTTATTTGTGCTTTTCCTTGTTTCCTAATGTGTGCTTGTATGGCTATGAACTTCCCTCTCAGTACTGCCTCAGCTGTGTCCCAAATATTTTGATAGTTTGTGTCTTCATTTTCACTGAACTCTCAAAACATTTTGATTTCTTACTTTATTTCCTCTTTGACCCAGTAGTTGTTAAGTAGTGTACTGTTGAGCTTCCACATTTTGGGACTATTACTAATCTTTTGTTGATTGTTAAGTGTTAGTTTAATTCCATTGTGGTCTGAGAAGATGCTTGGGATGATTTCAGTGCTCTTGAATTTGCTGATGCTGTCTTGTGGCCTAACATATGGTCTGTCCTTGAGAATGACCCATGTGGACTTGAGTAAAATGTGTATTCCAGTTTTGGGGGGGATGAATGACTCAGAAAATGTCCAATAGTTCTAGTTTATCTGTCTCCTCATTTAGCTCCCTTATGTCTTTATTGATTTTCTGCCTGGATGATCTATCAAGTTGAGAGAGTAGGGTGTTGAAGTCCCCTACTATGACTGTGTTGCTGTTAATATATTGCTGTAGCTCTTTCAGTAGATGTTTGATGTATTTAGATGGCTTCTGATTAGGTGCATAGGTGTTAATAATTGTTACGTACTCTTGATTGACCGATCCTCTTAGCATTAAATAGTGTCCATCCCTATCTTTTTTGATTTTATTTATTTTAAAGTCTATCATGTCAGATATGAGAATAGCTGTTCCTACCCTTTTTTGTGGGCCATTGTCTTATATGATAGTTTTCCATCCTTTCACTTTGAGTCTGTGTTTGTCTTGTTGAGTAGGTGGATTTCCTGTAGACAGCATGTTGTTGGGTTGCATTTTCTCATCCATCTTCCTTCTCTGTGCCTTTTAATAGGTGAATTCAAGCCATTGACATTTATTGATATCAAAAACTGAAGATATTTGAACGCCATTCTTGTAGATTTTTAGAGTATTCTGGTAGATCGCCTATTTATGGTGGTATGACTATTTATAGGAGACCTTTCAGAACTTCTTTCAGGGCAGGCTTGGTGATAGTTGATTCTTCCAACTGTTGCTTGTCTGAGAAGGGTTTTTTTTTTTTTGCCTCCATCTAGTCTGAATGACAGTCTGGAAGCATACAGTAGTCTTGGTTGAAAGTCTTTCTCATTGAGCACTCGATAGATGTCTTGCCATTCTCTTCTGGCCTGTAGTGTTTGTGTGGAGAAGTCTGCTGCTAATCTTATGGGTTTTCCTCTGTAGATGACTTTGTTTTTCTCTTGCAGCCTACAGGATCATTTCTTTATCCTTATTCCTTTCCATTATAAATATGATGTGTCTTGGTGTCTTTAAGTCTAGGTTAATTCTGTTTGGGATCCTCTGGGCTTCTTGAACCTTTATGTCTTTGATGTTGTCTAGACTAGAGAAGTTCTCAGTTATTATGTACTAAAGAATTCTTTCTTCCCCCCTCTTTTTTTTAATTTAATTTTTATTTATAAAAAGGAAACATTGACTAAACCATAGGATAAGAGGAGTACAACTTCATACGGTTCCCACCACCAAAACTCCGTATCTCATCCCCTCCCCAGACAGCCCTCCTATTCGTTAACTCTTTGGGAGTATGGACCCAAGGTCATTGTGGGATGCAGAAGGTTGAAGGTCTGGATTCTTTAATTGCTTCCCTGCTGAACATGGGCGTTGACAGGTCAATCCATAATCCCAGCCTGTCTTTCTCTTTCCCTATTGGGGAAGGGCTCTGGGGAAGCAGAGCTCCAGGACGCATTGGTGGGGTTGTCTGTCCAGGGAAGTCTGGTTGGCATCATGCTAACATCTGGAACCCGGTGGCTGAAAAGAGACTTAACATACAAAGCCAAACAAATTATTGATTAATCATGAACCTATTGGCTGGAATAATGCAGATGAAGAGTTGAGGGGATCTCTGTTTTGTAGATAGCTAGTAGGCATATTGTAGTTATATTCCAAAGGGCCTGTGGCTATACTAGTGTTTTTTTGTTTTTGTTTTTCTTTTTTGTTTTTGCCTGAGCCTGACATCTGATATGCAGATGGATCAAAGTTATTGTCTGGGGAGGTGATGTCATGGCTGGTGGAAGCACCAGAAAGCTGGATTAGGGAAGAGAGTAGCTCCCAAATATGGGGAAGTTATATAAATATTGTTGACTGTAAACCCCATCGATTTGATGTGTGTTGGGGCCTATATTCAGCTTAGGAGCCTATGTGACCTCTGCCTCCCTGTAGATCTGAGCTCACATTCTGTGGTCATAAGTAGGAACTTTCCAAGCTGCCCCAATATCAGGACCCATCTTCCTCAGGTATAACATAGAGTATATTGTCCAGCCTCCCTTCGGTAGATCAACAGTCTACCATTGTTGATCCAAGTCGATGGCAAGGTCCTGTGCCTCCCTCTCTTTCTTCCTCTGGTAAGCCAATAATGCGTGTATTATTTCTTTTGAAGTCATCCCATAGGTCTCTGTTGTTGTTTTCAGTATCTCTCTCTTTATTTATATTTATTTATTTTCCCTTTTGTTGTCCTTGTTATTCTAACATTGTTGTGGTTATTATTATTTTTGTTATTGATGTCATTGTTGTTGGATAGGACAGAGAGAAATGGAGAGAGGAGGGGAAGACAGAGGGGGAGAGAAAGACACCTGCACACCTGCTTCACCACTTGTGAAGCGACTCCCTTGCAGGTGGGGAGCTGGGGGCTTGATCCAGGATCCTTCCACAGGTTGTTGGCTTTGCGCCACATGTGCTTAACCCACTGAGCCACCGCCTGACTCCCAGTATCTTTTAATCTTTTTTTGAGGTCTCTTACTACTTTTTTAGTTATCTGTAATTCGTCCTTGATCTTGCTAATTCTGTCTTCAGCCTCATTTATTAAATGCTCTCTCCCCTCTACTGTTTTCTGGAGTTCATCTATTTTGTTACCCTGTTCTGATACTGTTTTAACTTGTTCAGCTAGTTGTGTTCTTAGCTCAGCTGTTTCAGCTTTCAGCTCTCTAATAACCTTGAGATAATTAGTGTTTTCTTCCAGCTCTCATTTGTTGTTTCTGCATTTCTGATGACAATTCTGCTCTTTACTCACTCCTTTGATTATTTCCTTACTAGTGTTTGGATGTTGATGTCATTTTGTGCTTCAACCTTTGGGGGGATTTTAGCTGGACTCTTGTCCTGGTTCATTTCTCCAATATTTCTTCTTGTTGGTTTAACCATTTTGTATAATATGTTGTGAGGTCCCTCTCAGGACTTTTCAAATTACTGATCACTATTGCCTGGATTGACTTGTGTCTAAGTAAGGTAATTAAAGAGTTCACAGTTGTGGAAACTGACAGTTGTGTCAATATTATTTTAATCCCTGAATTGGAACACAGTGCCTTAAAAGCCTCTTTTGTTCTTTTTCTTCCCTGTAGGCTATGGGAGCCTGAGGGCTTTTAAACTATAAGTAGGCTTCTTAGCTTAATCACTGACTCCTGACCAAGAGATAAAGCAGGATGGGGCAGAGATAATCCAGTGGTTATACAAAGAGACTCTCACAGCCCCACTGCTAGGCCACCAAGGTATAGTATAGATATATTCTCCTGAGTTTCCTTGTTAGTTCTCTGTCCCCTGGTGTCAGCACAGGGCCTCCCCCTGCCCTGCTGCTCTAGATTCTGAGGACAGTAGCAATGGAGACTCACAGATGCATTTGGTAAGTCTTCGGGGAATCCTCTCCTCCCTTCAGCCATCTTTTGTTGATGAAACAGACTGGAGGTGGTGTCTCAACTAGTAAAGTGCCAGACTGTTACCAACCACTTAATCTCTCCCTAGGCTCCTCTCTGTCCACAGACCACACATGTTTGCACTCACTGGTGATTTGGTGGGTTCCTGAAATCATTCTAGTCTTGTCTTGTTGTGGTCCCAGGTGGTCTCCTTTCTCTGTCTCACATTTCTAACACATACCACCCCATCCAAGGAAGTCAGAATAAAAGCTTGGTTCTGACACTTTTCAGTGTACAGCATGCAACCTATAGAGACAGTCATCGTTTAGCTGTTGTTGCCCTTTTGAGAAAGTCATTGTAGTCTTCTATAGCTTCCTCTGCCTCCTGCTACAAAGAGAGTTCCAAGTTCACCTTTCCTATGTCCTACCAGAGATGCAATCTGTCATTCACTCAAAGAATCAAGGTTCTGCAACGGAACTTAATTTAATTTAATATAATTTTGTATAGATGGGTTTAAAAAGACTTAGTGCTACTGGATTCTTATGAGATTAAGACTGAGCAAAATCCTTATGAAATCAACTCTGAGAAAACCTAAGGGAAATTTTTACAAGAGAAAAGAATCCTTTCATATTATGTTCTCCTATACACATCTGAGACTGTAATGTTTTTATTTCTTTGATTTTTCTTTTGTACCTCTTTATTTTCACACTGAGAATCTTGATTTCTTTCTTCCTTTTTTAAAAGTGTTCATTTATTGGATATAGAGAGAAAAGTCAAAAGGGAAGGAGTAATAGGAAAAGAAAAAGACACCTGCAGCACTGCTTCGCCTCGTGCAAAGCTTCCTCCCTGCAGGTGGGGACTGTGGGCTTGAACCTGGGTTGTTGTACATGGTAACATGCGCGTACTCTTACCAGCGACACAACCACTTTGCCCCTTGTAGGAAGAAGATTTAATTTAAGAACTAAACAAAACTCATGAATTTAGAGATCTACTTGATTTGATTAGCAAACTCATGAATCAGGTAGCATTCCTCTACTTGATTTGATTAGCAAACTCATGAATCAGGTAGCATTCCTTCTAGCAGGTAGAAGGGCCTGCAAGGAGTAATACAAGTAGGAGGGCTACACAGGCAGAAACAGGGTGGTTTCAAAGTATACTTTTGGGTTGGGAGCAGTTGAAACTGCTATTAGATTAGTTATTAAGTCTGAGTTGGTACCTAGCACAAGTACATTCTTTTGGGCTGTGGAGATAGCATAGTGATTCTGCAAAAAGACTTTCATGCCTGAGGCTCTGAGGTACCAGATTCACTCCCCAGCACAACCATCAGCCAGAGCTGAGTAGTGTTTTGGTGTCTCTCTCTCTCTCCCTCTCTCATTTCTCCCATTAAAATAAATAAATAAAATGTTTAAATTTTTTCTAAAATCAAGTAAATTCTTTTGGTGTCTGTTTTGTGTCTGACTGTGTCATACTTTCAGGGAGATAAAGAATAAGGAAGCTTCTAATTAAGGGTATGGGGCATGGAATTTTGGTGGTGGGAACTGTGTGAAATTGTGCCACTGTTATTGTACAGTTTTGTTAATCATTATTAATTCACTAATACAAAATTATTTTAAAAATAAACCTACTAGGTGAAAAGTTGATAATTTCATAACTTGGATTAGGCTGGTAGCTGTTAATCCCAATCATCATTCCTACATAATTAGACATGGAACAATCAGCCACTGTGTGCCTGTTCTGTGGTGTTTTCAGACATGAAAGTCTTTTTGCAGAATCACTATGCTATCTTCCTAGCCCAAAAGAACCTATTTGTGCTACAAACTTTGGACCATTGTATGGAGCCAGCTCTTGGATATTGTACTGTGATTTCCTACATGACAACAGAGGTGATCCCATGGTCTAGAACTGTTCATCAAAATGACAGTAATGTCCTTAGATTGCTGGCAAACCACTAGATGCTCGGAAGAGGCAAAGAATTCTTCCCTACAGGTCTCAAAGGCAAGATGACCCTGCTGACATCCTGATTAAGCTTCCAGGATTGTGAGGAAATAAATGTCTTCTGTTGTTTAAATGCCACCCCTCACTCCCCAGTAGTAATAGTTGTGCACTTGGTCGTTGAAGAGCAGGAGAATCTTTTGTTGTAAACAGTATAATTCTGAGTCCAAATTTTAGCTCCACCATTTAGAAGCTCTTAAATTTTGGGTGTAGGGGGATGTGAAAGCCAAAGATTCTCTTAGAGATGTGAAAACCTGAGATCTGACTTGCCAGGCCTCAGATTTGCTACCACTGGAGTTCTCTGTCAATAAGACGCTTGCATGTCTCCCAGTCTTGGCTTCCCAGCACCTGGGATTCCCATAGGTATGTTCAGAGAGGCACCGATCACAGATGTGTGGCAAGGAGAAAGCCAGTAACTTTGTCCTTACCGGTTTCAGCTGTAACAGCTTCTAGAAAAAGCAGCTGATGCTGTACCTGATTCAGAGTGGACATGGATAGGAGGTCATTAAGAATCCAGATGGCCCTTCCCCCAATTGTGAACTTCTGTGTTTCTCAAGGTTGACAATTCAACATTGGTATTCCCTATAGAGAATCCACAGTCACCTCCAAGGTCTTGAAACAGCTCACATTTCTTTTTTGCAAAACGAAACCACAGATGTTAAGCTAGTAATTTGCTATAAACCACAGGTATTTCTATTACCTAGGGAACTAGTAATTTTGGTAGGTAGATACAGAATTTACTGGAGGACAAATTATCTGGAATCTAGATCTAGCTATTAAAGAATAATGAATTTATGTGATAAACAAATTGCTTTGGCTTCTTTTTTTTTCTTTTGCCTGTCAGTTGGATCAAGTTGCTCCATCTCAAAAACCAGTTGCCAAGCAACAGATAAAAACTTCCATTGGACCATGAAAGATCCAGCTTAATAAATCTTTTAACTAAAACCTCTTCTTTTGGAGGTTACGTTCCCTACCATTCCCCAGCTATCCAGCTTGTAAGGTAAACAATTGTAGCTCCACATTTTACTGATAAAAGTGTAAATTCCATTTAGATACTGATAGGATATTATCATTGGCATTTATTTTAAAAATGAACTCAAAGCAGAGGCCCAATAAGAAGGTAGGTAGATAGCTTTCCGAAGTGTTTTTATAAGTTAGGTTCTGGTGGAAGAGGCGATTTCAGAGGTAACTCAAGATCAAAAGCAGCATGTGTACTAGTGATGACAAAAAAAAAAAAAAAAAAAAACTAGTGATGCTGATTCAAGTCCCAGATCAGAGTCCAAAACTAACTGAGTTTAGATCCCATTTGCCTCTTATAAGCTGTAGGGTTTTGTGCAAGTGTGGCAGTCAGGCTCTGTTATGGTCCCACAACCCCCTTGGCAACCATAATTCATACCCTTGTATAATGCCTGTCCCTTGAGCATGGGTTGAATTTAGTGACTTGTTTCTATCAAATAGTTGATAGGGTATCTCTCCCATGCTTATGTTACAAGAGCTTGTAACTTGTGTCTTGTTTGAATCTATCACCTCCTCAGCTTGGATGTTTTAACATAGCAAGCCACTGTGTTGGAGAGACACTGGGGGGACTAAAGTCAGGTTCTGCACTACCTAGACAGAAACTGAGGCCACTAGTCCAACACCACATCAGCATGGACCAGCTCCTGTATGGTTGAATGGTAGGATGATTAGCACCCAGTCAATGGTTCATTATAGCCCGAGAAGTACTCTGAAGTAGAGGACCCAGCTAAGCTATGCCCAAATTCCTGACCCACACAAAATGTCAGCTAAGGAATGTAAATTGCTTAAATCACTCAGTAACTGGAGAACTACTGTGTAGCAACAGAGAACTAATAACGCCAGTAATGTCAATTCTCTGAACCTTGGGCTCCCCAACTGCAAGCCAGGTTGAAAGTGTCATTTCTCCAAACACATTAAACCCTCCATGTGAGCTAATTTATTCTCTCTGCCTCAATTTCTAAAGCCTTATTGATATCTAGTGTATTGGGTGCATGAATATTTTGATTAGAGTTCAAGGGAAGAATTCTGAATCACTGCACTCTGGAAAACCAGAAATATCTACCTTTTGTTAATCCATAAAATAGAGAGAACCTGAGGCAGAAGAATGTTTCGGCAGGTCAGGAGAGAGAAACTAAGAGGAAAGGCTAGAGAAGGAAAAGTTGACAAGAGGCCAACAGCAAGCTATACAAACATTGCTCTAGGAAATAACTCAATCTAGGAATAAAGGGGTATTTGCTTCCTTGTCCACTTTCCTCCTATTCCACAAATTTTCAGGTTGCCAGAACTATGTCATACCCTACATTTTGAACACAATCTCTTGACAAATATTTTTGTAGTTGATTTGAGATATAACTATCAGCTACAGTATTGTCACTTCGTAATAAGTGGTACACTTTCCAAACAGCCTATTTTACATGTAGACTATTTTAAGATAAAATGTTAACTTTATAATTCTTTCTAAAAATAGAGATTGTATTACTCAATGAGAAAAGACCCTTGTAAAATATCAAAATGTAAATTCAAAAGAGAAATAGAAAACAGGTAACCAGAAAGTAAATAGCTTTGTGTTCAGTTAGACTCCAAAGCTCTAATTGAACACAGTAAATATGATGGGAAAGGGATAGATGAAGAGAGGATCACAAGAGAAAGAAAATAGAGGATGAAGGAAAGGGAGAGAAAAGAGAAATTCAGCAGAGTTGGCAGTTCTCAGAAAGAAAATCAGAGAAGGACCCTTCCTGGTTTGGAACATGTACTCTCTCAGAAATAGCAGGACAATGGGTATGGATCGACCTGTCAATGCCCATGTCCAGCGGAGAAGCAATGACAGAAGCCAGACCTTCCACCTTCTGCATCCCACAATGACTTTGGGTCCATACTCCCAGAAGGTTAAAGAATAGGAAAGCTACCAAGGGTGGGGATAGGATACGGAGTTCTGATGGTGGGAATTGTGTGAAGTTGTACCCCTTTTATCCTATGGTTTTGTCGGTGTTTCCTTTTTATAAATAAAAGAAGAAGATCAGAGTAAGTGTAGAGAGACCTCTAAGCTTTAGTCACTGCCATATGCATACTGGAGACAGTAATGCAGTAGGACAGTCAAGGAGGAGGAAGGGAGGGGAATGGCCTTCATGACATCACCTTCAATTCACTGTTGGCTTGTCTAGTGTAAATGAAGACTGAGCTCTGCTTACAGCCAGGTTCTTCATTATTATAGAATGTAATAACATTTTAGAAATCTTGATTCCCATGGGAATCCTGCCATGAGGAGTGAGACTAGCACCAAGGTTAACTGTGTTTCTTCTGAGGGCTAGAAAGCTCTCATCTTTATGCTTTCAGCTATCCCCCCAAAACTCACTTTCTCAGATGTGCATTCTTATCCAGTAAAATAGGAAAAAATCTATTTAGACCCAGTCCGCCACTTCTCTTGCTTATCCTTTCTAGAGTCTTCTCTGACAGTTTTGATAAATTCAAAATACTTCAGAACTAAGTTATTTCTTATAGCCCAAATGCTAGTTACATTTATAATGATATGTTCACAGTTATGCAGAGGTGATGTCACTTTCTTTAAAATATAAGATTTTGATCTAGTCAGGCAACTTAAAAGATCTCTTTTCGGGAGTTGGGCGGTAGTGCAGCGGGTTAGGCGCAGGTGGTGCAAAACGCAAGGACCGGCGTAAGGATCCCAGTTCAAGCCCCCGGCTCCCTACCTGCAGGGGAGTCGTTTCACAGGTGGTGAAGCAGGTCTGCAGGTGTCTGTCTTTCTCTCCCCCTCTCTGTCTTTCCCTCCTCTCTCCATTTCTCTCTGTCCTATCCAACAACAACATGAATAACAACTACAACATCAATAACAACTACAACAATAAAACAACAAGGGCAACAAAAGGGAAAATAAAAAAATAAATAAAGGAAACATTTGTGCATGTGCCCAGTGGCACTGTGAACACAGTATTTGCCTGTTCTCTCTTTTTCTGTTGAGGAAACATTGTGCCTTCACCGCTCATTGTCTGCTTAGCAATAAAGAGACGTTCTACAACAATAACAGCAATTTTTCTCATTATCAGAATCAGTTCTTAGAATTTGGTCAAGAATAGCCTCATTTGAGTCCAGTGGGCTTGCAGAATTAGGAATCGCCAGGGAAAACCAACATGGTGAGTCCTGCCTTAGGGCTGCTACATCTGGTAAAGCAATCAAGCAGGGCAAATAATTCTCCCTGCTCCTGCCCCTGCCCCTGCCCCAGCCCCTTAGTTTCCTCTCTTTTCTATTCAAGCTCTTATGTTCCTTTGAACTGCTGAACCCTCTAGAGACATGCATTTGAATGCAGAGTATTGGTTTTGGCCCTGCTAACAGAACCTACCCTCCTTTTAATTCCAGACTTGTACCCATGTCCATCGAGTATGGTTCATCTTGTTTCTAAATGAAATGAAATTTGCATTTATATAGTGCCTGCCATACCGTTTGGGTACCAAAAAGCCCAAAATGGCAGAAACTAGTCACGAGCTAAGGCTCTCTATGTAACAGGCACTCCTGGTCTTCAACCACCTAAAACTACCTGCTCTGTGTGCTCAATGGGTGAGGGAGGAATGGGGAGGCTTGGAAGTAAAGTTTTCTGAGCGTTTTCCAGCTTTAGTTAGAACTGACGCATAGCATCTGTAAGTTCACCATGAGACGTGATTGAACACACAACCACAGTAAGGCTAGTTAGTTACTGTCTCCATCACCTCACTTCCTTCTTACTTCTGGGTGTGTGATCAGAACATTTAGGCTCTGCTCACTTAGTATATAATTTAGTGTTGCTACCTGTGGTCACCATCTCCGGGGCTTACTCACCTTCTAACTGGAAGTGAGTCCACATAATGTGAAATCTAAAACAGCCAAACTCCTAGAAACAGACAGTAAAAGTGGTGGCTGCCAGAGGTGGGGGCAGTGGGGAGATGTTGGTCAGAGTGTACAAACCTCCATAACTTATTTTAATTATACACAGGTCCTTTAGATTCAGCCTCCAAGGACCAATCAAGGATGTTCAATGAGGACTTACTATGTACTGTTTCCATATAGAGAATACAACTTGTGCAGAACCTTTATTTATTTATTTTTGCTGAAGCAACCTTAGATGGCATCAGTCACCTTTAGGTGACTTTTAAGGCAGGACAAAAATGTAAATAGGATTTTCATTTACATATGAGAATTCTAAAACCCAAAGGATTGATGTGACCAACTTTCCAGGAACTAAATGACCTTGACCAAGGACCATTTTCTCAGCTAGTTCAGTAGCCATATAGCTAGCCCAGATGTTTCACAAAGAAGTGGTAATATCTGCTTCTCCTGATGTTGATATCAAATGATACAATGTTGTTTTCGACGGGTTATGTTGTTTTTGCCGGGCTGGCTTCACGGGCAGGTAACAGATGACCAGGGACTCATGGTTGAGCTGTAGGCAGTATCTCTTTATTCATGCAGGACGCAGCACAATCTAAGACGAGCTAAGTTAAACTCAAAGTACAGTACTGTAAAACTCACAATGCTGTCTTTATATATACTTGCCAAGTAAGGTGGAAACAGGATGTCACATAGAGAGGGTGGAGAGAAAAGTGACTGGTGAAAATCAGAGTGTGACAAAGAGGGGGCAGATTAGGCGAGAATCCTATCACTGAACCACAAATGCCCTGGAGGGAGGGTGGAACTTGTTAACAGTGGTTATGTAAATAGAATGAAGTGGTTATGTAAATAGAATAGTGTTAAGCAGGGGGGATTTAAACCAAATGAAACAGAAGGGGTCTCATGCATACCAACAATTCCCCCTTTCTTTTTAACTAATGGCCATTGTGGGGTGAACAGAAACGTATATCGTACAGGCGTTTTCAAAAGAACTGGCATAAGACATGGAAAACAAAATAGGTGAGCAGCAATAACCAATGTGATGCCAAGGGGAGCTTTTCTTGCCTCAAAGGGCAAGGCCTCGCAGGCGAAAGGGCATTTTTTGCCTCTGGGAATGCTTCATGCCTCTGGGGGCATCTCTTGCCTCAAAGGGCGTTTCCTGCCTCTGTGGGCATCTCTTGCCTCTTGGGGCGCTTTATGCCTCTGTGGGCATAACCTAATAAGGAGGGGGAGTTTTCTGCCTCTGGGGAAGAGCCTGCAGGCGAGGGGACATGGTCTATAAAGTCTCAAGGCAATTGGCTGAAGTTAGTCTTTGAGAAACACAGCAGCATGTACCAGTAAGTCTGATGGAGGTGTCAGTCCAAAGTAGCTGACCACAGAAGAAAATGCCAGAGGATGAAACGCTGCACGTCTGTCTCGATGGGGAATGTCGGCCACCAGAATTCTGCTTTACTGTAGAGAGTGAGCTTTGGAGTCTGTGAATCTGTTTCTTCAGGTCGTTCCAGGTCACATCATTGGTTTCCGGGGGCGATGTCAGAGAACAGGGGTCCATATGGATTTCCAGAAATTTTCATTTGAGTAGATGCTTTTTCATGTGAAGACTTGACAGCTGAAATTCACTTACTTGTCAAACAAAACTTGTAGCAGATTAAAAGTTTACTATAATTGATAACTCCATTATAATTGGAAGTCCTTTCTAGTATGATTTTAAGGTTTGTTTAAACAGTTTAAACTCAATATAATGTGGAAAGGTAAACAGAAGAACCATGGTAGAAGCCTCAGGCATGAGAATAATTAACATAATCATTGCACTATCTGCCCCACCCAGAACTCATACAGTTTTCAGGATTAAAGATTTCAGATTCATGTCAAGACGTAAAAGAGAAATCAGAGGAGACAAAAACAATTTTTTGGATTGTTTCTGGATGTCTCTAGAAATCATGGCTGCATCCAGCATTTTTTTTAAGTCAATGTCAAACAAAAATTCAGTCATTCAAATCATTCTCTTATGAAACGCAACTTGAACCAGATTATCAAGATCTCACCATGTAGGATTAAGAGTCCCCAGAGGGCGTCCTAGTCCAAAAAGCTACTCGAAATTCCATTTAGGGTGTTTCTGACTGTTCCTGCTGGATTGCTTCAGGCACCCATTTTTAAAAGCGTCTTCCCATTGAAGAAAGAATCCAATCAGGAGAGTAGAACTAACCACGTGTCTCCATACTTGGGAACTGCCAGGGTACTCGAGAATGTTCTTCAAATTAGAGTAGTCCTTCTCCACGGGAAACATTCGAGAAGAAGTCCAGAAAGTTCCAGGGGAAATCCCCATGCATATCCCAAGGTCTACGATCACAGTCATAAAGAACCAAACTGTGGCCCGGAGCAAAATGTAGTCCTTTTCCTCAGGAAACATGGGAGAGGGAATCCAGAAAGTCCAAGGAGAAATCTCCGTGCATCTCCCAAGCTCTATGATCCCAGTCATAAGAAACCAAAGTTCCTGGTCAGGGAACCGAAATGTGGCCCAAAGTAAAATGTTCTAGAGACAGACTAACTGTCTCATGATGAAACAGTAGAGGCTTTGGCAAACCTCTTCATAAGTAGAAGAGAAGACCATAGTGCATAGGTAGGCAAAGTCTTCACTTATCTGGGAGTTGCACAGATCCGGTCCCACGTTGTAGGCGCCATATGTTGTTTTTGACAGGTTATGTTGTTTTTGCCGGGCTGGCTTCACGGGCAGGTAACAGATGACCAGGGACTCATGGTTGAGCTGTAGGCAGTATCTCTTTATTCATGCAGGACGCAGCACAATCTAAGACGAGCTAAGTTAAACTCAAAGTACAGTACTGTAAAACTCACAATGCTGTCTTTATATATACTTGCCAAGTAAGGTGGAAACAGGATGTCACATAGAGAGGGTGGAGAGAAAAGTGACTGGTGAAAATCAGAGTGTGACAAAGAGGGGGCAGATTAGGCGAGAATCCTATCACTGAACCACAAATGCCCTGGAGGGAGGGTGGAACTTGTTAACAGTGGTTATGTAAATAGAATGAAGTGGTTATGTAAATAGAATAGTTTTAAACAGGGGCATCTAAACCAAATGAAACAGAAGGGGTCTCATGCATACCAACAATACAAATGCTTTAGTAGTACTAAATAGATAAGAGTAAGTATATAAATAGCATGTAAAAATGATAAGTAAGTAAAGTATATATATGCTTCATGACTTCACCCTGTGGGTGTTTCACTTTGCCACAGTTTTTGTTTTGCATGTTTATTATGTCTACCAACAAGATGAAACCATTTAAAGAATAGCTATCTCAACTGACAGGTTATTGGATTGACCTGGGAAAATGGCCGTTTCTTTAGGCCTATAAGCATGTGCTGAAGCAGACTCCTGGCTTGAAAATAATGATTTGTCTTCAGTTACATTAAAGTAGAACTAATATCAATGCTTACCTCAGTATTGTAAAATATTGTTAAATCACCTATGAAAAATGGAAAAAATCACTTCAGTTACCAGAATACATAGTTATTCTATATCTCAGGTATTAGTCACACCTCAGAATACAGTTTACCACCTAAAATCTCATATTAGATTTTCAGTTACTTGGGTAAAATATTCATGTTCTTAGCAGCACAATTTGTAGTAGCCAAAACCTAGAAGCAACCTTGGTGTCCAGCAACAGATGAGTGACTGAATAAGTTGTGGTTTATATACATAATGGAATAATATTCAGCTATTAAGAATAATGAATTCACCTTCTTCACCTCATCTTGGATGGGGTTTGAAGGAATCATGTTAAGGGAGATAAGCCAGAAAGACAAGAATTAATATGTGATGATCTCCTCATCAACAGAAGTTGAAAAATAAGAACAGAAGGGAAAACACAAAGTAGAGCTTGGACTGGAGTTGGTGTATTGCACCAAAGTAAAAGACTCCGGGGTAGGGGCAGCTTTTCAGGTCCTGGTGCCTGATGGTGGAAGAGGACCTAGGCTAGGGGTGAGAGTGTTTTGCAGGAAACTGAGAAATTTTACACAGGTACTATGAGAAATTTTAAACATGTACTGTATTTACTGTAAGCCATTAATACACCAATAAAAATGAAAGAAGGATGAACTGGGCTGACAAGGTAGCTTATCTGAGAAGGCACCTGCTTTGATATGGGGCAACCCAGGTTAAAGTCCGGCCCCCACTGCACCAGATGGTGTTTCAATACTGTGACATCATTCCCTCTTTCCTGCTGTTTCTCTTTATATCTGAAAAGCGTCAGCCCAGAGAAGTAAAGCCCCAGAGATTACAAAAAAAAAAAAAAAAAAAAAGAAAAGAAAGGAAAGAAAAGGAAGAAAAGAGAAAAGAAAGAAAGAGGGAGAGAGAAATAAGAAATAGGGCGACAATATTTTTAAACCCAGTCAGTTGGAGTTCTGTGTACATTATATGTTGTGCATATGCATAATAACTGAAATGTCCCCATGTAAATCCATCCTGGTGGCACTTTACCACCAGTGCCCTGTCACCAGTCAAGAACCACACTCCTCTTCCCACTGACCTGCTTTCTATCTCTCTCTCAGATATTCCCAACTAGTTTTCAACAACATGAATATGTGGAAACTAGTCATCTTCAATCCTGCCAGTTTATTGTGATGTAAAGCAAAGAAGCTATTAAACTAGTGCTTCAGTTCACCAGGATTCAAGGCCTTTCCATACATGAAATAAGGAACTAGTTTTATTTTTTTAATAGCAGTGAGTTACTGGAGCACATGTCAAATTATTTGGTAAGAACATAGGGAGGAGAAAACATTCTCTTGCAACATTTCATCCATTGTTAGACTCCAGTGCAGTGGAACAGTCATTATGACCCAAAATTTCCGATAAATGTCACTAAAGTCACAGTCTATTTCTAGACTGTCCCTAGGATTGGTTCTGCCTAGCTTTGGAAGAAAACAGTTATTTTCCAGTAAATGGTAAAAATAATATTAATGAAAATGTATGCATCTGGAAGAACCACTGTAATGACAATTCAAAGAGATGGTATAGATCTTTTAAAGCTCATTTTGAGAAAATTGTAAGTCCTCTTATGGAAATGATTAAGAAGGTTTTTTCTTTTAACTGTGCTCTGATGATGAACAAAGGAGAAAAAGCCACTGGGTTTCCCTTCCATAAAATATCAGAATGAATCAACACAGTGATTTTGTACAGGCATGACATGTAAGACAGGAAGAATTTAACATGTTTTGAAAAGGAGACTATCATCACCAAAAAAAAAAAAAAAAGGAATGTGAAACAGGATTTGCCACCCAGCATACAGGGGAAAAAAAAAAAAAAGTTACGTTTTTTGAAAAATAAAGCTCTGTAGTTTCCTAACCTAGAAAACCTTTAAGGGTCACAGCCACGTGATCTGGCTACAAAGGTACTTCTGCTGCTCAGTTTTTTATCCAGGTGCAGAAACCTCTTTCTGATTTCTTATGTAATGAAGAAAGCTTGTAACCAGGAGTGTGTGTGTGTGTGTGTGTGTGTGTGTGTGTGTGTGTGTGTGTAGGGGGATCTCCCCCCCCCCCAAAATCATCATGGTTCTCCTCAGCCAACACTGAACACAGGTCTTCACCAATAGGTGAATAAATATTTGCAGGATTGATTCCATCTTGGACTCTTTCAACTATTTATATGCAGAGGACCTTGGCACATTTCTAAAACGAAATTCTCAAGGGTTGTAGCTGAAAATCCCCAGCCATAAAGAGCTAGAAGATTCAGCCAAGGCTGCAGGTGCCACAGAGGGTGGTGGCTTGACTTGCCAGGGCTCCTCAAGGGAGAAGACAATACATTTCTCCTAGAAAATATCTCACCCCCAGGAAACTAAGTTGAGCCTGGTTCTCAGGCTTCCAGGAAGTGGCTGTTTGAGGCAAGAGAAGGCAGATTTTGAAGTCCTTGAAGAGTGACTTCTGGTTTCCCACAAGTTGACAAACCACCTCCTACAAAAGTATGAAGGGAGACAGGTGTTGACACACCTGGTTAAACAATCACATTACAGTGCACAAGGACTGAGGTTTAAGCCCCTGGTCCCCACCTGCAGGGGGAAAGCATCACGAGTGATGAAGCAGGGCTGCAGGTGTCTCTCTGTCTCTCTCCCTCTCTTTCTCCTCTCCCCCTGTCAATTTCTCTCTGACTCTATCCAATGGTAAATTAAAATATTGATTTTTTTTAAAAGTATGAGGAAGTGAAGCAGTAAGATCAGGAAAACTTGGAAGTGCTTGAGAAGAGGAGGCCAAGTCTAGGGGAAGCAAGAGTATAAGAAAGGAAGTCCGTGGCCACCTGGGAAGTGGCTTAATGACTGGGCTGTTTTGTTCCCAGCATCACACATGCTAGAGTGATGCCCTGGCTTGCTTTCCCTCTTCCTCACTCTCCCAGATAAATAAACCTTTAGAAGAGAAAGTGAGAGGAGTCCCTACGGTGGGAAGTGCCAGCTGCTAGCATAGTTGAAGAACAGCTTAAAGTCCTCTTACTATTTTCTTTAGCAATTCTCCAGTCTGTCACTGTCTGTCCCACCACTGTAGACAGGGCTGTAGATAGCAGGAAGTCCTTCAGTGTGGCCAGCTAATGCCAGTAGGTGTGGGATGACACCAGAACTACAGTCACTCCCCATGGGAAAGACCTGCTGTCTATGGCCTAGCCAATTGGTCAGGATTAGCATTGCTGTAATAAGTTGCCATGTCACATGGCCCTGATATGACAAAGAGGACATTATCTTTGTGGTATAGTATATCCTCATTTAACGTTCTTGATAGGTTCTTGAAAACAGTGGTATTCTTTAAAATGATGTATGGCAAAAGCAGGCTGTCCGATAACTTCTCACTCAAAGTCAGCATAGCGAAACTCAAGGATCTGCTTCATTTTACCCCAAACACATAACCTTGTCTGGTTTTGAGAAAACATCAGATGCTCACAAATTGAAGGGCATTCTATGAAATATCTGACCAGTGCTCTTCAAAACTGTCAATTCGGGGGAGGGGGAGGAAAATTCTAAAATACGTTCCTGTCTACAGCCATACCACCCTGAACATGCCCAATCTCATCTAAAATACTTTCAGAGATCAAAGGAAATGACAAATAAATGCAATGTGATATCCTCAATGGGGTAAGCTGGTGAACTGTGCATGAAGTTCACAGTTAATAGTATTGGGTCAGTGTAATTTCTTGAATGTTACAAATAGACCTTGATTATGTTAGATGGTAACATTATGGGAACTCTACTATTCTTGCATCTTTTCTACAAATCTGAAATTATTTCAAATAAGAAAGAATTTTAAACTTATTTTTAGAAAGAGACAGAGAAGGCAGAGAGAGTGTGGAAGAGAACACAGCACCGAAGTTTCCTTCAATGCAATGAGGACTGGGTTTGAACTTGGGTTGTGCACATGACAAAGCAACACATTATCCAAGTGAGCTCTTTTGCCAGCCCAATAAAGATCTCTTAAGTGAACCAGACAGGAAGCAGAGAGCTGGTTCACGTGGTCAAGCCTATGATTTGTCATGCACACAGCTGGGGTTTGAGCCCCAGAACCACGTAGGAAGTGCTTAAATTGTTAATACATTTCTAATGATGATTTTTTGAAATATTAAATCACCTATAATCTTAGACCAGAGAGACCAGAAGCAACTGATTACATCACTATATAAGATACAGCTATAAATATATAATAGCATTAAATGACAGAAATCATGAGGTCTTGTATGATACACCTAACAATAGGTTCCTAACAATAGGGTTTTTAAAGTCAGCCAAATCCCCAAAAAGAACTTGACTATAACAATAACTATGTTGCCTTCTTAAACTCTAAGACAGTAGGAACCTTCCCCATTTTCTACAAAACCCGTATTTCTCCCAGTCCTGGAATCTCTGGGGTGAGGCTTGTTTTCCTGCACATTTCTTTCGATCCAGACCTTTTGATCCTGCATCTGCTGAGCTCAACCAAATCAAGGCAACCAGTGCCACCTTGACATGTTTCATTTCAGAATGTGGCCAGAGATGCCAGGCCTAGCACGTCAACCCTCCAGCACCAACACTCAGGCGAGACTTTCCCTAGCTCTCAGGACTCCTTAGTTCCATTTCAGGTGGCGCACTTCCCAACAAAGTTACAGAGCCTAGACACAGACCAGGGCCGAAGGCATAGGGCACATGTGCACATGGATCTGTCAGTTAGGGGAAATATATATGTAATAGACCTTAAAGTAAAAGTGCTCAGTACTCCGCAGTGGCTCAATTAGTGCAGCAAGCAAGTAGAAAGACCTAAAAAGAGACACCATAAAGTACTTAATCAGTAGTTTCTACTTAGACCCAGATACCCTCCTCACTTACTTCCTATTTCACTTCCCTTAATCTAACCTCTCAGGCTAAGCTTGTCAGAGAAAGTAAGGAATTCAAAGCTGGACAAGGACAGGAGACCAGCATACTTTAATGATGGCCGTTTTGGTCACTACCAGGTCACCCCATCATCAGGGGCCCTAGTCAGGGAATTCTGGGATTCCCACATAGGTATAATGGGCTTAGACCTCTGACAGATCCCTCTCTCCACTATCACTGGTCATCTCCATCGGGAACAACATCATAAACCCTCTTGGGGGCCTCTACAGGACCTTGCGCTCAATGTGGAAAAACAATAGTAGAGACTCCCCCACTCTCCGGAGGGAGGCTGGGTTAACATACTCTGCTGCTCAAGGAAGACGGGTCCTGACATGAGTGCAGCCTTTATTTTTCTATCCTCTGTTTTCATGTTAGTAAGTGTATAGTTTCATTTTTTAAAATACATTCTGCCCAAGATATTGTAACTGCTCAGCCATTTGGCGACCTTTAGGTAACTAGGTCCCTTTTTACGTGCCTTCCAGATAAACAAGAAATATAAGAGAGATAAGTTTACCTCCAAATACCACCTGCATATTTTCTCCCAATAAATGAATATGATTAACTCTTCCTTAGAGAGTCTAAAAGCATCCAAGTTATCTAGAACGCACTAATAAGATCGCACAGGCCAAGAGGCGAAAACAGAGTAGCTACCTGCGTAGCACACCTAGGGGAGCCTGAGGAGGTACTTTTTCTGTGAATTCAGTAATATTTCTCCCTGCTGAGAGAGAGAAAATGTTGTCTGCGAGACAACTTTTATAGCCCTGAGAACCACTCTGCTGAATGCCAAAAAAAAATTTAAACAAATACACACACACACCCACAAAAAGAAAAAAAAAAACATCTAGAAACCCCCTTTCCCTAGGCCTCCATAAATTTCCATCCACATTTTATAGAGGGAATCAATTTCAGGGTCAATATTCAGCACTCTGGCATTTGCAGTGAGAGCAAATACCCTCTAAACTACCTGCTCCCAGCTATCTCAGTGTCACAACTACTCCCCCACTGAGCTGAACCCCTCAAGATTCCACTTGAAGGCATCATTTGGGTCTTGCTGGTAAATTATAGACCCAGTGGGCCTGTAATTGGCATACAGCCATCATGCCACGTAAGCTCCTCTTACACAGCTTGCACTTTTCCACAGATGGTGGGTCGAGTATGACAGAAATTCAACCATATAATCAACTCCAGACATAAATATTGGTCTAACCATAAAATTGCCTTATTGTCTAACACCAGAAGAAAAAAAATGTTTGTCGGTAATAGTTCTAAAGATATAAAGGATTTTTACCGTTCAAGAAAAAGTTTTTAAAATTAATGTTTGCAAGAATAGAAAATGTTGGAATGATAGCAATTATGACAGCAGCAGCATTTCTGAGTCTCTTCAAATCCCCACATAAAAATGACAGAATAATTACAGAGCAGAATAAGAAAATGTCCCCAACGATATTTTCAAACAAGCTAGCTGATGAGGTATGCCCAGGAATCCATAAATATAAGCAGGTGGGGGGAAAGTCTCCAATAACTCTGAGACCTTTCTGGTATCAGCTTGTGGGAGAAAGCAGGGGGAGGCAGTGGTGTCTGCCCACTGAACTAGTCAAGCTGCTCCAGGGCAGATGAAGCTGAGAGCGCCAGCTGAAACTGCAGTGCTAATCCATGCCAACAGTAAATGGAGACAATGGCCACTGGTCAGAATCAAAGAGATTATGGAGTCTTGAAATTAACATGCCAAACAGAGCTTTTCCAGAACAAACTGCCTAGGAATGGAGTTTAGGAAAACTGCTAGGAATGAAGTCAAGATTGAGAATAATGGGACAGTGGATTATTTAGGAAAGAGAAGGTCCAGATAAAAGGGAAGGGGGAAAAATAGGCGGGGAGTCTGAATCGACCTGCCAATGCCCATGTTCAGTGGGAAAGAAGCAATTACAGAAGCCGGACCTTCTGCCTTCTGCATCCCATAATGACCCTGGGTCCAGGGATAAAGAATAGGAAATCTGTCAAGGGAGGGGATGGGATATGGAGTTCAGGGGGTGGGAATTGTGTGGAATTATACTTTTCTTATCCTATAGTCTTGTCAGTGTTTCCATTTTATAAATAAAAATTATAAAAGACCAAAGGGAGGAGGGGAAGGACAGAGCCAAGCACTCACACAAATTAAACTACTATCTTCATGAGCACTGTGTGCAGCCGGAACACAAAGGAGCTCTGTGAACTTGGGACAGCTGTTGCTGAGCCCTGCTTTCTCCTGCAAAGTTCAAGACAATTGTGCATATAGATAAGCAATCAAAGATCATCAAAGCCGAAGTCCATGAAATGTGTAAGAAATGTCACAAGTAAAAAAAAAAATTAAAAGAGAATATGGAACAAAACAACATTCCTACAGAAATGTAATTTTAATTATTTATTTATTTATTTATTTATTGGACAGAGACAGCCAGAAATTGAGAGGGAAAGGGGTGATAGAGAGGGAGAGAGACACCTGCAGCCCTGCTTCACCACTCGTGAAGCTTTCCCCCTGCAGGTGGGGACCAGGGACTCGAACCTGGGTCCTTGCACATTTTAACACGTGAGCTCAACCAGGTGTGCCACCACCCAACCCCCAGAAATGTAATTGTACCAGAAAGGCATACCAACAGAACAGATTAAAACTTTCTAATTCAAGTATTAGAATGAAAAGTATTTAGAAGATAACATACATGAAAAGGCCAACATTAGACAATCACAGAAAAGTGAATGAGAAACAAAATACAAAAATGTTTTAAATAATTATAAATTAACTCAAGAAACACCAAACACAATATACAGCACCATAAGTGAAATAGGAATAAGTTAATAGGAAGAATTAATTTTTACAAAAACAAACCAAATGGTTTGAGAGAAGGTGTCAGATATTAAAGACAGGCAAGGAAAATCTTACTTGTAGACAGCAGGAATTCCTGAAAAGCAAAACTAAACGCAAAAGGGTAATTACAACATACTTTTATTTAAGAAAAGTTAACTACAATATTTTTTTAGATAAAGACAAAGAAGCAGAGAGCAGGAGAGCACAGCACCAAAGCTCGCACTTGCTGTGCATAACCGTTTCAATTTTCCGTAATTCCACTGGTTTATTTTTGCTTTTGTTTTCCTTGCTATTGGACTCAAGTCTCTGAAGCAGACATCATGTAGTGCTCTGCCAGTGTTTTCTAACATTTATGCCTTTGATCAAATTTAAGTTGACTTTTGTCCACAGTGACATGTAGTGGTCCTCTTCATTCTTCTGCATGTGGCTATCCAGTTTTGCCAACATCACTTATTGAAAAAGTTCTCCTTTCTCCATTTAATGTTCTGAGTCCCTTTATCATAAATTAACTGTCCATATGTATAAGGGCTTATTTCTGGACTCAAAATTCTATTCCATTGGTGTGTGTGCCTATTTCATCACAGTGCCACCCAATTTTGATTACTATAGCCTTGTACTATAGTTGAAGGTAAGGAAGAATGATGTCTCCATTACTGTTCTTTTTTTTTCCCCTTTCAGGGTTGTTGTGGTGATTCTAGGTCTTTTGTGGGTCCATGTAAACTTTTGTAGCATTTTTTCTATTCCTTTTTTTAAAATTTTTTATTTAAGAAAGGATTAATGAACAAAAACATAAGGTAGGAGGGGTACAACTCCACACAATTCCCACCACCCAATCCCCATAACCCACCCCCTCCCATGATAGCTTTCCCATTCTCTAGCCCTCTGGGAGCATGGACCCAGGGTCGTTGAGGGTTGCAGAAGGTAGAAGGTCTGGCTTCTGTAATTGCTTCCCCGCTGAACATGGGCGTTGACTGGTCGGTCCATACTCCCAGTCTGCCTCTCTCTTTCCCTAGTAAGTTATGTCTCTGGGGAAGCTGAGCTCCAGGACACATTGGTGGGGTCTTCAATCCAGGGAAGCCTGGCCAGCATCCTGGTGGCATCTGGAACCTGGTGATTGAAAAGAGAGTTAACATACGAAGCCAAACAATTTGTTGAGCAATCATGGATCCCAAGCTTGGAATAGTGGAGAGGAAGTGTTAGGGAGGTACTCACTGCAAACTCTAGTGTACTTCTGCTTTCAGGTATATATTTTGCAGTAGTTTATGGATACGTGTGCACATAAGCTCTCTCTCACAGAAACTGGTGTATATCTAGGTTATGGGACTTTGTTAGAAAGTGAACTACCTGAGATGAAATTAGAGTGTACTATAAAAGGAAAGGTCTCACCCGAGTAATGAAGCTGAAGGGTTGTCATTCCACACGTGAAGTCTCTGGACACAGTGTGAGGTGAAGCATGTTGAGGTGGCAATCGTTGCGTTGGTTAGGTTGTGATCGGCGGATGCAATATTATTTGGTTTGGATTGGGAGATGCATACGGGAAAGTGGGCCCTATCCAAGGGTTCCAGGACTGGGGGAAGTAGGGGCTCTATAGTGGAGATGTGAGGTTCCTGCTGTCTTAGAGTTCAAAAAGACAATCGATAGTTAATGTTATCATCACATTATTTGTTAATTGGGTTAACTTTGAAAAGTCCTTTTGTTATGGTTTGCTGTACAGTATCCAGTATCTTGTATATAGCTGTGCTATTGGATGCTTCTAATCTACTTGGTCTAGGCTTTTGAGAGAGTCCACATATCAAATACACAGCCTATATATTAAAAGGATTCAGTTTGTGTTTTGAGAAACTTTGAGACATACAATTGATTTTCCCCCTCTCATATTAATTAACTACTGATTTATATGTCTACATTTTGCTAGGAGTGTACATAAACACCATTCCCACCACCAAAGGACTGTGACCCATCCCTCCCGCCCACTCCCACCCCCCACTGGCCCAGGAAGCTGCATGGTTTTTACTGGGTTTTTACTTTGGTGCCCTACTTACAATTTGATCAGGTCCTGCTTTTCGTTTCCCTTTCAGATCTTCTTAATCAACTTTTGTTGATGAGTGGGATCATCCCATACTCATCTTTATCTTTCTGACTTAGCTCACTTAACATAATTCCTTCTAGCTCTGTCCAAGATGGGTCAGAGAAGGTGGGTTCATTGTTTTTGATAGCTGCATAGTATTCCATTGTGTCTATATACCACAGCTTTCTCAGCCACTCATCTGTTGTTGGGCACCTGGGTTGCTTCCAGGTTTTAGCTATTATGAATTGTGCTGCTATGAAAATAGGAGTACACACCTCTTTTTGGTTGGGTGTTATGGAAAGAAGTTCATTGGAATTTTCATAGGAACTGCATTAAATCTGTGTAATGTTTTGGGCAAGGAGGTCATCTTAATGTTAATTCTTCCAATCCATAATCATCAGATATCTTTCCGTTTTCCTTTTTCTTTTTATTTCCTTCATATTTCTTTCACAGTAACTCATAGTTTTCAATATACAAGTCTTTCACCTCCTCCATTAAGTTTATTCCAAGAGATCTAATTCTTTTTAATATCATTTTAAATGGAATTGATTTCTTGGTTTTTCTTCTCTGACTGTACCACTTGCATGGAGGAAATCCCAATTTTTATATATTGATTTTTGTAGCTTGATACCTTACTATATTGCTTAATAATTTTTAAGAGTTTCTGACGAATTCTTTTGCATTTCCTATGTGTCCCATCATATTATCTTAAAGCAGTGATAGTTTTGCTTCTCTAATTTGCATTCAATTTATTCCTTGTTTAATCACTATGACTAGAATTTCCAAGACTCTGTTGAATAGTAGTGGTATTTCAGAGAGATGAGAATGAGAGAAAAAGACAGAGAGGGAGAAATACCACAACACCACTCCGTTATCTGTGGAGCTTCCCCAGGTATTGTGGTGTTCCCATGTAGTATTGGGGTTCAAACCTGTAGTCTCACATGTGGTAAGGTGAGTGTTGTACCAGATTAACTATCTCCTGGTCCTGATGATGATGATAGTTTAATATAATCTGTTACTTTTGGATGATGAGGATAGCACTGTATTCATTGCCTTGAAATCATGTAAGTGAAGATAAAGTCAAGCATTTATCCTACCTTCCCTATGTGAAATGTAGCACTGCGTAGCCAATGAGTAGATGGTAAACACCTCTTTGTAAAAGGATTCAAATTATAAATGGAAAATAGCAATTTAGTATAACACTTCTTTGTAATCCCATTGAAATGAGTGAATCTAGTTATTGAGAAACTAACAGCTTTTAAGATCATGAAAGCACAAACAACCATGTGTCTCCTGAAGAAAGAGTATGCTTTTCACTCTCATTTGTCAAGTGATTCAGCTTGAGGCTAGTCAAATTTTAGAAGTCAGTCTATAGGAAATATAGTGGCCAGAGAAACATACTGTCCTATATCACAAGCAAAACCCACAATGTATAAAATTGTGTACATCAACACAAGTAAATTGTGGGCAGAGAGGAGGAATAAGGGATGTGTGTAACAAAAGAGCCTACAAAACCATTCCATTTAGGGGCTGGAAAGCTCGCTCATCTGGTAGGGTGTCTGCTTTGACATGCATGTGACCCAGGGTCAAGTGATGCTCACATTGCAATGGTAGGACTTTAGTGGTGTTGTGACATTCCTTCTCTCCTTCTGTCTCTCTGTCTTTCTGTCTCTGTTCCTCTTTTTCTATCTGAAAAAAAAATGACCCAGAGCAGTAGAATCCCAGTAATGACAACAACATTTGCACACATGTTGTTAGTGGGCAAGGCTGAGCAACAATCTCTAGACATGCCCACTTGGATAACAAAGCCAAGAATAAAATAAGGAATTGCAAGGCACTGATTGATACAACAAATAGGGACCGTGGTCCTTTTTGAAGGGAAGGAGTGTTGAGGGGGAGTTCCAGGGGAGGGACTGACAAAAAAGTTCTATTTCTTGGCCTGGTTAGTAACTCGAATCATATTGACCTTACAAATAATTACACTCAGATGTGCATCTCTGTAACTTTCTGTACCTGTAATTCATTCACAGTAATGGGATTCAGAAAGTTATGTTTATACTCAGACCACTGATAATTCTGGTGTATTTTTATTGTATTGTCCTTGCCTCCCTCCACTCACCCACATACGTATAGTAGATCTACATCACTGTGGTGTCCACCACCGCCAGAGTCTCAACTTCTAGAAAGTGGAGCAATAGAAACCTCTGGGTAGCATGAGTAGCTCATTCTCCACAGAATTTTGATTATGCTTCTTATGAGATCCAAGTGTTTCTTATAAGCCATTTCTATTGCAGAGAGAGAGGGGCATAGTTTATAAAAAAAAAATAGAACAGTGACAGAAGGTTTTAGAATAGTGGAAATTGAAAGGCATTATTTTGTGAACTTTCCTGACAGACTTTGTACTCATAGCAGTGGTTCATAGGACATGTTCCCTGAATTCCTTTGAGACAAAACTGTGGGAACATTCCCCTTTTGCTTTTGCCTCTACCTGGAATAAATCTAATTTTTCTGTTTTGGTAGGAGTAGCAATAAAGTCTAGACAAGTGATTGGGTTAAATGTCCCAAACAGCTCACAATAGTAATATAAGGTGACAGGTTACAGAGGCAAAGGAACGCTCCTCTTATATTTACATGCAGATACTGCTCTTAGGAATGGGACGGCCTTATTAGTCCTATTAATCACCATGACTAAATTTTTTAGCACTGAACTGGTGAGAAGCTAAACCTAATTAATATTACGTCTAAGCAGAGTTTGGGGTTGTAGGAGAGCCTAGACTCACAGTTTTCAGGAAAATACGCTGAATTGCTTTCCTTTCCTTCAATGTATCTATTCAGATTTCCCTTTTACAGGTTTCAAGCAGATAAACAACTCGAGGACAAAGACTGTCCCATTTGTTTTATAGTCTAGCCGCACACAGCACACTGAACTTCACAAGGGAGAGACAAAGTGTTACCCATTCAATTCCTCCATTACCAAAAAGCTTATGTGTAGGGAGAGTATGCAGTTAAACTAGAAATGTGTTTGCTGCTTCTCTTCACTTCTTTAACTGAAGTAGAATTCGCATACAGTGGAATATATAATTTTAAGACTGTAGTTTGTCATGTTGATAAATACATGAAGTTATGTAAATCAAATGTTCTTTATCCAGATTGAGAACTTTAGCATGACTCCAGAATATTTTCTTGTGTTTGTACCAGTCACTCAGCACAAACCACCAGAAGCAACCTCTGTTGTCATAGATTACTTAGGCCTACTCTGGAACTTTACGGTATGAATGAAATACGAAAATGTTTTATTCTGTACCTGACTCTGTCACACAGCATGATACTTTTGACAGCAATCCATATGTTATATTAGTGATACAACATTAATTACTCTTTATACCTGATTACTAGTCTACTCTACAACACACTATTTTTACCTATTCTCTTGTTGATGGGCATTTGGATGTTTCCAAACAATGACTATAGTTGATAAAGTCACCGTAAATGTTACTGAACAAGTTGCTTTGTGAAGAGATACCTAGGAGTGGGATTTCTGAGTCACAGGTGTATTTAACGTTATTAAAACTGTCATCTTGGATAAAAAAAAACTCAACACATATAAATCTGTGGCATTTCTGTACACAAAGAATGAATCAGAGGAAGGGGAAATGAAGGAAACAATCCCGTTTATAATCGAACCAAACAGATAAAATAGTTAAACCTAATAAAAGAGGCCTAAGACCTTTACAATGAAAGCTATAAAACAGTTTTGAGGGGTGGGGGAGATATCATAATGGTTATGCAAAAGACTTATATGCCCAAGGCTCTGAAGTCACAGGTTCAATTCCCTATACCACCATAAGCCAGAGCTGTGCAGTAGCCTGGTAAACAAATTAATTAATTTTAAAAGGTTTTGGCTGGGGAGACAGTGTAATGGTTATGCAAAAGGCTTTCATGCCTGAGTCTCTGAGGTCTCAGGTGCAGCCCCCAGTGCCACCATAAGCCAGAGCTGAGCAGTGCTCTGGTGTCCCTCACTGTCTTTTTCTTTTTCTTTGTCTCATTCAAATAAAATATTAAAATAAAATTGGATCTTTAAAAACATTTTTAAAGAAGTAGTGATAGAGGGACCAGGTGGTGGTACACCTGGTTGAGTGCACATGTTACAATGTGCAAGGATCCAGAAGTCCTACTGCTTTAACTTCTATGTGTTGATTTATAATCTATCCTGAATTGACATTTTTGGAGCCAGAACCTCATGCATGTGTGATCTCACTCCTCCCAGGCTGAATTCCTTCATTCAGAGAGAGGAGAGCCACTGTAACACTAGAACTTGCCCTCATCTCTCATTGCTCTCCTGTGGTGCCAGGGCTCACACATCATCTGTGCACATGGCAAGGTATGCACTCTACCTAGTGGGCTATCTCTACAACACCCTGAATTAGTTGTTTATTTTTTTAAGTATTTTATTTATTTTATTTTTGAGAGAGATGCAGAGAGAGAAAGACACAGAGAGAAACACAAGAGCACTGCTCAGCTCTGGCTTATGGTGGTGGAGGGGACTGAACCTGGGACTTTGGAGCCTCAGGCATGAGAGTCTCTTTGAAGAACCATTATGCTATCTGCCCCTACCCTGAATTAGTTATGTGTGATATATGAAGTGGTGGTCAGATTTCATTTCTTCCCATCATCAGTTATGCCGACCTCATTTGTTGAAAAGATTGTATCCCTCCCACCACTACCACTAAATACCTTTGCCAAAAGTCAATTGACCATAGTGTATTGGCATCATGTTCCTGAACTTTCTTTTCTGGTCTACTGATTTATTTTTATTCCAATGGTATTGATTACTGTTGATTTAGAGTAATTCTTGAAATCAGGGAGTTTGAATTCCCCCAAATGTGTTCTTTGTTTTAAAGATGATTTAGGATAAACCAGATATTTTCTTCATTGGCTTACATATTTTAGAATCAGCTTGGCAATTCCACATAGAGGCCTACTAGACTTTTTGATTAGAGTTTCATTGAATATTTGAGGAAATTTAGGGGCAATTTTAAATCTTAGCAGCATTAAATTACCCAATCCATAAACTATCTATTGTTATTATTCATTCCTTAACTAATCAATTACCTTTTAATACATTTAAAATTATTTCCTTTTTTAAATATTTTATTTATTTATTAATAAGAAAGATAGGAGGATAGAGAGAGAGGGAGAGAGAGTGTTGGTATTCTTTGTGTTGGTTTGGCCCCCTTCCCCCTACCTCTGAGAGAAATGGTTTGGTCCTTGCTAGTTTCGCGCCCCTCTTTCTCCCCGCCCCGGTATGCTAAGGACGCCCAGAGTCCCAGCAGCAGCAGCGGAGGAAGAATGATGGGGGAAGCACATGGTGTGGTGATTTGCCCGTTCGTGAATAAAGATTAAACTGCAGCTTCTCAGCCAAGCCGTGTGTCCCCGAGTCTCTGTCTCTGTCTTCCACTGCGACGCTAGCCCAGCCTGCTGGAGCCCCCGAACTTTATGGCGCCCACGTGGACCTGACCTGCGCATCTCTCAGATAAGTGAAGACGATTTGGCTACCTATGTACTATGGCCTTCTCTTCTGCTTGTGAAGAGATCTCCAAAGGCCTCTGCCCTTTCTTCAAGAGACTGTTTCGCTGTTTCTGGAATATTTATCTCTGGACCACTCTGTGGTTTCTGCCCAACACCAGCTCGCAGGAGCCCAACGCCAGCCCGCATGAGCCGGCTTTCCGCCTCATGGTGCGGGGCATTGGGTGTGGGCTCCCTCCACGCTGCTCGGCCGCTGGGAGCAGGGCAGCAGACATGGCAGGGTCATGGGGCAGGGCCGCAGCGGCCTATCATGGCCACCACCCCGGGGCACCTCGGCCCACGCCTTCTGCACGGCTGGCCCACCCGCCCTCATGCTATGAAGTCTGGGCAGATCCCGGACCACTCGGAGACCGCGGGCTCCCTGCCGAAACTGGGCCCCCTGGCCGAGATCTCCAGCTTGGGTCTCAAGGTAAACAAGCTAGAACACACAAGAGATTCATCCAGAGATCACAACCTACAATTCCTAGAAGTGGAGCTGTGCGGGAAGCCACCTCCGGATGGTAACCCCCCCAACAACAACTAAGACAGTACAGATCTAAATTCGTGTTTAAAATGACATGTCTTCACAACAAAGGTTTTTCTCCTTGTGTATTAAAGACCATGTTTATGTGTGTGTTTAAAGTTTGGTAAACAGTAACTTTAAGGTTAAAAACGTAACTTTAAGGCTAAATTATTTTTTTAATATTTATTTTATTTATTTATTCCCTTTTGTTGCCCTTGTTGTTTTATTGTTGTAGTTATTATTGTTGTTGTTGTTGTTGGATAGGACAGAGAGAAATGGAGAGAGGAGGGGAAGACAGAGAGGAGGAGAGAAAGATAGACACCTGCAGACCTGCTTCACCGCCTGTGAAGCGACTCCCCTGCAGGTGGGGGGTTCGAATCGGGATCCTTATGCTGGACCTTGTGCTTTGCGCCACCTGCACTTAACCCGCTGTGCTACAGCCCGACTCCCAAGGCTAAATTCTTACCAGGAAAAGTTAAATGAAAAAGGTTTTCAACGTAATTCTCATAAAGATAAAATTAACTTACATTTAAAGTCTGAGGTAAAAAATTAGGTAAAAATCAATATATTTTAACCAAGTTGGTCTAAACAAAACCTGCGCACACCTAGGGTGTGTCTCCATCTTGAATAGGTATAACAAAAGGTTAAATAGAGTTGATATGTAAAACTCTCGATTACCTTCTCTGTTAGAAATGGTAGATTACACAATGGCTATGCTAATGATTCTCATGCCTGAGGTTTTCTTTCCTTGATTCTTATGTCTACCTTTTCACATTCTATTGTTTAAACTTTAAACAACCTTAAAATCATTCTAAAAAAGACTTCTAATTGTAATAGAGTTATCAATTGTGATAAACTTCTAACCTGCTACAAGTTTGTTTCATAGTAAGTAAATTGCAGCTGTCAAGGTCTCTACAGAAAAGCAGAATTCCGATGGCTGACATTCCCCATCGAGACAGAAGTACAACAATTCACCCCCTGGCAATTCTTCAGTGGACATCTGCTTTAGACTTCTATTGGACTCACTGGTACACCTCGGACACTTTGCACAAAACTATCAGCTTTCTTTATGCTGCTGGGTTTCTCAAAGACTGACTGCAGCCATGCCTTGGGATTCTAGGCCTCACCCTTCCCCCATGCTAGAAAATGCCCGTCGAGGCAAGTACGCCCCCCCAGAGGCAGGAAATGTTTTCTTTTAGCTGATAAAGTTTTGCCCACAGAGGCAAAAAATGGCCCCCTCAGGCCTTCCCTTGGCAGCACACTGGTTCTTGTTACTCGCTTACATGTTTCTCCATGTTTGTGGCAGTTTCTTTTTTGAAAATGCTTGTACGATATAGGTTTCTGTTCACCCCACACCCCTGATACTGTGGTCATTTAGTTAAAAAGAAAAGGGGGAATATGTTGGTATTCTTCGTGTTGGTTTGGCCCCCTTCCCCCTACCTCTGAGAGAAATGGTTTGGTTCTTGCTAGTTTCGCGCCCCGGTATGCTAAGGAAGCTCAGAGTCCCAGCATCAGCAGCGGAGGAAAAATGATGGGGGAAGCACATGGTGTGGTGATTTGCCCGTTCGTGAATAAAGATTAAACTGCAGCTTCTCAGCCCAGCCGTGTGTCATCGAGTCTCTGTCTCTGTCTTCCACCGCGACGCTAGCCCGGCCAGCTGGAGCCCCCGAATTTAACAACAAGAGAGAGAACCAGACATCACTCTGGTACATGTGCTTCCAGGGATTGAACTCTGGACCATATGCTTGAGAGTCCAGTGCTTTATCCACTGTGCCACCTCCCGGACCACCATTTAAAATTATTTTCTACAAGTGTCTTTGCATTACTAGCGTATTTAGCTGGCATTCTGGCTTTCTCCAGTACTTGAAGTAGATTCTAGTTTTCATCTGCACTTCATTCTCTTGAGTTTCAAGAATTTTTATACTGTAGATCTGCTAACATAAACTCTTTTGTTTATCTAAAAATGTCTTTAGTTATTTTGTTCCAAAGTAAAGTATTTCTGGATATTGAAGTCTTAGTTGAAAATTTTATATTTTTACCATTTCATAATACCACTACATTGTCTCTGGATTGCATTGTTTCTGATAAGATATGAATCATTACTTTCATTATTGTTCCTGAGTGTGATGTGTCTTTTATCTCTGACTGATTTTTAGATGTCTTCCTTATCTTTAATTCTCAGAAATTTTTATTAAAATCTACCTGAATGTGATTTTCTTGTTTGCCTTGCTCAAGATATTTTGAGCTCTATCAATCTAAGGGTGGACATTTTTCTAAATTTTTTATTGTCTTTATTTAATATTGGATAGAGACAGCCAGAAATTGAGAGGAAGGGGGAGGTAAAGAAGGAGAGAAGCCGAGAGATACCTGCAGCACTGCTTCACCACTTGTGAAGCTTTCCACTTGCAGATGGGGACTGGGGCCTTGAACCCAGGTTCTTGCACATGGTAACATATGCACTCAACCAGGTGCGCCATCACCCAGCCCCCAGAGTGGACATTTTTCAGTAAGCTTGGGATTGGGGGTGAAATGATAGCAGGTTTTCATCAAATATTTATACTGTCCCTATCACGAATGTATTATATCTTTTTAAAATTAAAAAATCCATGTTGTTATACCTCCTGCTATTATTTTACAGGTCAGTACATGTACGGTAAGTATTTTATTTTTCAGTCTTGATTTTCTCTTGTTATGCCACTTTAACTTCTTTTTTTATATTTTTAAATATTTATTCATCTATTTATTTATTTTCCTTTTTGTTGCCCTTGTTGTTTTATTGTTGTAGTTATTATTGTTGTCCTTATTAATGTTGTTGTTGTTGGCTAGGACAGAGAGAAATGGAGAGAGGAGGGGAAGACAGGGGGAGAACCACTTTAATTTCTGTTGCTTTCAAGAGCATTGAATGTTTTCTTCTGCTGTACCCAATCTACTGCAAAACCTATTTAGTAAAGTTTCCATTTCTAATGTTGTATATTTTAATTCTCCTGTTCCTACTTGGTTCTTTCTTACAGTTTGATCTTTTACCTACTGAAATTCCCCTACATGCTCTCTGCCCATCTCGCTTTAATATTTTTATTTGCTGCAGCTGTTTGTAGCATTTGCCCACTAATTTCAACATTGTGTAACTGCTGGATATTTTTTGGTTGTTTTACATCCCTCTATTTATTTGCATATATTGTGCATTTTCAATATGTGTAGTTGGCACTTTGAATTCTGCATTTAAGTTTTTTTATTTTGGCTGGCAAATCATTTCTGCTGGATCATCTTGGATCTATTGAGGCTTGGTTTATGTAGAGATTATTAGCCAACTTAATTCTTTCTAATTGTCTTAGTTTTCTAATTATAGCCAATGATTTTCCAACGAAAGAAATATTATAAAGAAGCAAATACTTCTTTTTCTTCCTTCCTTTCTTGGGGGGGGCTTAATAGATTAAGGATAATTTTTGACACATGGGTACAGTCTCATCTCCCCATAGCAGGTTTTACGAAATGCAAGATAGTGATGGGCTCTAATTCCACCATACCACTCTCTTATAGCTGGGTAGTATTCCTTTTGTGTGTGTGTGTGTGTGTGTGTGTGTGTGTGTTAACTTTCTTTTTAAAATTTTATTATCTTTATGTATTTATTGGATAGAGACAGCCAGAAATCAAGAGGGAAGGTGGTGATAGAGAAGAAAGAGAGATACCTGCAGCACTGCTTCACTACTAACAAAGCAGGGAGGGCCAGAGGCTTGATCCCGGGTCCTTGCACACTGTAACATGTGTACTCAAAAGGTGCAACACCACCCGGCCCCACATAATAACTTTATTAGTCACTCATCTGTTGTTGGGCATCTAAGTTGTTGCCAAGTTTAGGCTATTACAAATAGTGCTGCTGTGAGCATAGGTATGCATAGATCTCTTCTGATAGGTATTTTTGTTTTCTCAGAGCAAATCCTTAGGAGAGGAGTTACCAGATCATAGGGTAGGCTAATTTCTTATGTTCTGAGGAATCACAGGACTGTTTTCCACATGGATTAGACCAGTTTACATTCTCATGAGCATTGTAAAAGTGTTCCTTACACACACACAAGTACACACACACACACACACACACACACACATCTTTACTAACATATATTATTTCCTTCCTTTCTAATGTGTGACATTCTCACAGGTATGAGGTGGCATCTCATTGTTGTCTTTATGTACAATTCTCTGATATTTAGTGAGTGAGCATTTTTTCAGGTATTGGCCATCTGGATATCTTCTTCTTTTTTTCTATTTATAAAAAAACATTAACAAAACCATAGTATGAGAGGGTACAACTCCACACAATTCCCACCACCAGAACTCTGCATCCCATCCCCTCCCTTGATATCTTTCCTATTCTTTAACCTTCTGGGAGTATGGACCCAATGTCATTATGGGGTGCAGAAGGTGGAAGGTCTAGCTTCTGTAATTGCTTCCCTGCTGAACATGGACGCTGAGAGGTCAATCCATACTCCAAGCCTGCCTCTCTCTGTCCCTAGTGGGGCAGGATTCTGGGGAATCGAAGCTTTAGGACACATTGGTGGGGTTGTCTGTCCAGGGAAGTCTGGTTGGCATCATGCTAACATCTGGAACCTGGTGGCTGAAAAGAGAGTTAACATATAAAGCCAAACAAATTGTTGAATAGTCATGAACCTAAAGGCTGGAAAAGTGCAGATAGAGTTGGGGGCATCTCCCTTTTTGTAGATAGCTAGTAGTTATGTTTTAGTTATATTCCAAAGGGCCTGTGACTATACTAGTTTTTTTCTCCCTGAGCCTGAAATCTGATATGCAGGTGGATCCAAGTTATTGTCTGGGGTGGTGATGTCATGGCTGGAAAAAGGGCCAGAAAGCTGGATCAGGGAAGAGAGTAGCTCCCAAATATGGGGAAGATGTATAAATATTGTTGACTGTAAACCCCATCGATTTGATGTGATCTGGGGCCCATATTCAGCTTAGGAGCCTATGTGACCTCTGTATCCCTGTAGATCTGAGCTTACATTCTATGGTCATGAGTAAGGAAATTCCAAGCTGCCCCAATATCAGGACCCATCTTCCTCAGGTGTAGCATAGAGTATGTTGTCCATCCTCCCTTCCGAGGAAGGGACATTCCCTACCTTTGTTGATCCAAGTTGAGGGTAAGGTCCATGGGGGCACACAAAGAGGTTTATTTCATTGTTCCTGATAGAGATGACCAGTAACAATGGAGAGAAGGATTTATTTATTTGAGGTCTAGGCCCATCATGTCTGTTTGGGAATCTCAGGACTCCCCGAATAGGGCCCCAGCTGATGGGGTGGCCTGATAGTGACTAAAGAGTCATTGTTAAAGTATGCCAGCTTTTGCAGTCCTTGCTTCGATAAGGTTACCTTTGGAGAGAGTGAGGGAAGTGTAATAAAGTAGGAGAGGAGGGTATCTAAGTCTAAGTAGACACTATTTCATAGTCAACTTTATACTGACTCACTGCAGACTATTGTGTACTTCTGCTCTCAGGTGTATATTATGCCCTAATTTATTGATAGCTGTGAACATATGCTCTATCTCATGGGACCTGGTCTATACCTAGGTTTTGGGACTTAGGAGGTGAACCACCTAGAATGGAATTAGAGGATCCTATGAAATTAAAGGTCCCTGGGATGGAATTAGAGAATCCTGAAAGGAAAGGTCTTACCCGAGTAATGAGGCTGAAGGGTTGACATTCCACACCTGAAGTCTCTGGACACAGTCTGAAGTAAAGCATGCTGAGGTACTCATTGCATTGATTAGGCTGGGATCAGCGATGCAATATCATTTGGTATGGATTGAGAGCAGCATGCAGAAAAGTGAGTCCCACCCTAGAAGTTCCAGGACTGGGGGACATACAGGCTCTATAGAGGAAGCGGGAGGTTCCTGCTGTCTTAGGGTTTAAGAAGGCAATAGATTGCTTAAATCACTTTTTTTTTTGGTAATTGGGTTAACTTTGAAATAACCCTTTGTTAGGATTTGCTGTATCATAGACAACATCACCCTAATTTATGTCCTTTGACATTATTTGTATATAGCTGTGCCATCAGTTGCTTCTTTTCTCTCTGGTCTAAGCTTTTAAGAGAGTCAACATATCAAAGACTCAGCCTATGGTCTGTGCATTAAAAAGTTTGAGACATTCAATCAATTTTCCCCCTCTCATATTAATTAGTGATTTATATGACTACAAATTAATAGGAGTGTGCATAAACACCATTCCTACCACCAAAAGACTGTGTCCCATCCCATCCCTTACCCCCCCCCCCCCCCCCGAAGCAGAACATTTACCCTCACCCTCAACCCAGGGTTTTTACTTTGGTGCCCTACTCCAAATTCAGGCAAATCCTGTTTTGAGTTTACCTTTCTGTTATGAGTGAGATCATCCCATACTCATCTTTATCTTTCTGACTTAGTTCACTTAAAATAATTCTGGATATCTTCTTTGGTCAATATACTGTCCATGTCTTATCCCCATTTTAATGGAGTTGTTTGTTCTTTTGTTGCTGAGTTTTGTACATTGTGGAGTGTTCTGTCAATGTTTTCCTCTATATATTTGATGGTTTTGAGTCTAACATCCGTGACTTTGATCCATTTGAAGTTGACTGGTACACGGTGATATGTAGTGGTCCAGTTTCTTGCTTGTGCACGTCAACCCTATCTTCTTTCTTCATTTAATGTTTTGAGCCCCCTTGTCACAAAGTATCTGTCCATAGGTGTGAGGTTTTTTGTTTTGTTTTAAGATATACTAATGAGGGGGGGAGTGATGTGGGAGGAAGAGAACACCACTCTGATAAATGCAGTGCCAGGAATCAAATTCCAGACTTCACACAAATCCTGTGTGCTGCTGTTACTCCATCTCCTGGGTCACAAGGCCTGTTTTAGACTGGCTTGATGGGACTCTAGTTACCTGTCCTCAAGGGTTGGGGAACTCTACCCAGAGTGTGGGCTTTCTGGGGTCCCAACTAATTAGCAAAGATAGAATAACATTTTTTTTGATTTTGGCCATTTAGAGCTCCTATGTCTCTTTTATCCCCATGGCAGCTGTTCTTTGCTAGACCTCACAGAATCTTCCTGTGCAAATACAACTTGTATTTAACCAGACTCAAGGGATCATTTATGGAGACTTCTGAAACTACTGGTCTACCCAGGACCCTCTCTTAAATATATTACAGCAAAGTTAGCATGTCAAAAATCAGATCTCACTGAGGATCTTGTGCCCTGTGGTGGACGAGGAGGATGGTTTGGTGGTGAGTGATGTGTACTGACATGGACCTTAGGGAATGGTGAAACTGTACCCCTGTGACAATTTCCCTGAAAATCAATCTTTCATCAATAAAGTGATACTGAGGTTGGGGGAAAAAATCTGATCTGTTTCCTCAGCCCAGTGTGACTACTATTCTTTATTTAGGTTACTTCCCTGGAAAGTTTCTCAAGCAGAAAACAGACCGAATATGGAGCTTACATCATACATTCCTTCTTTTGAAGATGAAAACCCTGTTGTATATACTGCCTTAAACCAGTTGCTTCATATATTTTGTACACTTTGAGTGTTGTCTGTGATAGAATGCTAAGTCTAATAGTCATAATTCTGCCATGACCAGAACCAGAGCCTTTGATCTATGTGCTTTAAAATTGCTAGAGATTTTCTTGATACATCTAAAAGTCCCTTCTAATTAATTCTGTTATCTTTAATGTGGTTGCCTTTTCCCATGTGCATGGAGACATAGACACCATTGAGAATTCAGTGCAAGCTTAGGAAACTCTCTTCAGAAACTAATGCAGATAGTCTATTTTGCAGGAAAATCCAGAGATTTAATTGATCCCCTGAAGCCCAGCTGTGAACTGTTGCTGTCAACAGACTGAGAATTAAGAAACCAGCCCTGTTCAATATTCTGTCTACAGCTGTAAAGATTAGATTGTTCTTGTTTTGTTTTCATCAGTGTAAACAAACTGATAATAGCCAAAGTGGAAAGTTTGGAAACATTTTATAGCAAGTAAGTAGATTTGGATATTGAGAAATATACATTTATGTACAGCCCTCAACAGGCTTATGCTTTGTTTTTTTAACTTGAGTAAAAGTTTAAGACTTCCCAGAGCCTTTTTTTCTTTTTAAAAATTTTGTTAATGATTTAATATTGGTTTATAAAATTACAAGATGACAGGGTACAACTCACCATTCCCACCACCAGAGTTCTGAGTCCCTATTGCCACCACTGGAAGCTACAGCAGTTCTCCTAAGGTTAGGGGTTAACTCTTATTTCTACAACTATCTGTCTATAGTTGTATATATTTTCCCATTTTTTCCTATGGTCCCATCTTCTCTTCCTGTCTAAGTCACACCTACACCTATTACTACATCCAAACGTCCCTCCTTTGTGCCTCCTCTGGATTCTGATGGAGTTGGAGTTTAGAACCATCAGGTCACCTTCCCCCCTCATTCCTCCTCACTGGGAGTATAGACCAAAATTCTTTATGGGGTGCAGAAGGTGGGGGAGGTCTGGCTTCCGTAATTGCTTCTCTGCTGGACATGGGCATTGGCAGGTGGATCCATACCCCTAGCCTGTTTCTCTCTTTCCCTAGTAAGGTAGGACTCTGGAGCAGTGAGGTTTCAGGACAGGTTGGTGAGGTCATCTGCCCTGGGAAATCAGGATGGAGTCATGATAGCATCTGCAACTTGGTAGCTGAAAGGCAGTAAGACATAAAGCAGGACAAAATGATTAATGAACAGGAACCAAAAAGCAGGGATAGAGCAGATGAGAATAGGGATGTCAGGGTGGAAACAAGTCTGTTTTAGGCATGTTCCTAGGGGCTTATGACTATTGTAGTTTTTGCTTGAGTTTGATAGCTAACATGGAGTTGGACAAAAAATGTTGTGTGAGGAGATGATGGCAGAGTTGAGGAAAGGTCTAGAAAGTTGGATTAGGACAGAGTAGCTCCCAATCTTGAAGAAAATCTATGAATAAAATTTAGTGTAGGTGGATGGGCAGTAGCGCAGCAGGTTAAGTGCAAGGACCAGCACAAGGATTCCAGTTCAAGCTCCCCAGCTCCCCACCTGCAGAGGAGTCGATTCACAAGCGGTGGAGCAGGCATCTATCTTTCTCTCTTCCACTCTGTCTTCCCCTCCTCTCTCAATTTCTCTCTGTCCTATCCAACAACAGCAGCTATAACAACAATAATAATAACAACAAGGGGGCCAGGTGGTGGTGCACCTGGTTAAGCGCTCATATTACAGTGCACAAGGACTCAGGTTCAAGTCTCTTTCCTCCACCTGCAGGGGGAAAGCTTCACGAGTGGTGAAGCAGGGCTGCAGGTGTCTCTCTCCCTCTCTGTCTCCCCTTCCCTCTCAATTTCTATTTCTGTCCAATAATAAATAAATAAATAAAATATTCAAAAAATAAATAACAACAAGGTTAACAAGATGGAAAATATGTCCTCCAGGAGCAGTGGATTCATGGTGCAGGCACTGAGCCCCAGCAATAACCCTGGAGGCATATATATATATATATATATTTAGTGTTTACTCTATACACCTGACCCAGGACCTGTATATAATTTTTGTTTAGCACAGAAGCCTGTGTATCCTCTGCATTCCTCTCAGTCTAAGCTCACAGTTCATGGTCACAGCTGGGAATATTCTAGGCCACACTCATTTCTGGACCGATTTTTCTTGAGTGGCAAGGTAGGATGATCCAGCCTCCCTTTGGAAAGTGGGGTAATCCCTAACATTGCTACTTTATAGTGAGGGCAAGGTCCTGGAAAGGCTCACAAGAGGGCTTTTGATGATGTTCCTGATGGAAGTGACCAGTGATAGTGGAGACAGGTATCTATTAGAAGTCTAGGCCCATCATATTTGTTTGGGAATCCAAGGACTTTCGTCTAGAGTCTTTTTTCAAAGGGAACCTAAACTTTATATCCACCATACTCTGCCTTCATTTCCACTGATCATGTGTGTAAAATTGATCCAGTTGATTGTACTGTGAAAATCAATTGCTTTAGAGGCCAGGTGGTGACACACCTGGTTAAGAACATACATTACAGTGCACAAGGACCCAGGTTCAAGTCTCTGGTCCCCGTCTGCAGGGGGAAAGCTAAATGAGTGGAGAAGCAGGTCTGCAGGTGTCTCTCTGTCACTCTCTCTCTTTATCTCCCCCTCCCCTATCAATTTCTCTCTGTCTCTATCCAATAATAAATAAATAGAAATGAAAGACAAAAAAGAAAACTGTTTTATGGTAAGTCAGTGATAACAATTATAGTATAGAATAGTTAACCTATTGAATTGTGTACTTACTCATTCTACTGCACATAGTAAAATAAACAGCACGAGAAAGAAATAGTTTAAAACGGCACATCAGGGAAGGAAATGGGACACATCGTTCTGGTGGTGGGAATTGTGTGGAATTGTACCCCTCTTATCCTATGGTCTTGTCAGTGTTTCCATTTTATAATGAAAACTAAGAAAATAAAATACTGCACAACAGATTCTCACTTTACCTTTATTCTGGTTTCTCCAGAAGCTGACACTGAGGTAAAAACTCAAGCAAATTATCTGAAGTTCAGAAATAATCTGCCAGAACATTGGAAGGGGAGAGGGAGGTGAGACTGGATAGGGAACAAATCCACAAGGGATTATGGTGAAGCAAGTTATTAATTTGGAAAGCTAGAATTTAATCCCACTGAAATGCTCTGGGAGCTAGGATAAAACACACACCGCAGGTGTACCACAGAGCAGTGTGTGAAAGAGCTGGATTATCTGTTCACCAGTTCCCTTTGGGTATCGCTGGCCTAGTGTTTGGGATAGACAGAAGGGATTCAGTGGCTAGAGAGATGCTTGAGAGATCACAGGTGCTGGCAGTTGAAAGGCAAGCTGTCATGCACATCAGAGCCGGGGGGTATGGGTGGGGCCCTAACAGCAGCTGTTGTTCCCTTCAAGCCAGAGCCCTAACTAGCATTGGTGACACTTCGAGTAAATAGCAATGCTTCCCCCAATTTTGTAGCTTTTCATTTTGTTTTGCAGAATGATTGATGCCTCTCCAGGAGTCCCAAATAGAGGTTATCTGTCAAACAGCAGACGCTCCCTAATACATTGTGCTCAGAAAAAAAAGATTTCAAATTTGCTGATTTGTTTTGGTGTGTACCTTACTTCCCTCTGGCTATGGCAGCCAGAGCATCATCAGAACATGTTTAAATAATAAACAGATAGAGTCCCTGCCAAACATAATTAATTTTCTCTACAGAGGATTTTTTTTTTCTTGTGTAATGTTACCATAGGATCTATATGACAAGAAAAGTAAGCACAGCCTTTAGTTAGTCTTTGAAATTAGAGTAACTTCAGGGATAAGATATTTCCCTAAAATTCTTTGCTTCCTTTGAAATAACTCCCTAATTCTCATGAGTGTTGGGCTCTGTTTTGTTTTGTTTTTAAATTTTATTTTTTTTATTTTTTATTTTTATTCCCCCCCTTTTGTTGCCCTTGTTGTTTGTCATTGTTGTTGGATAGGACAGAGAGAAATCGAGAGAGGAGGGGAAGACAGAGAGGGGGAGAGAAAGACAGACACCTGCAGACCCACTTCACCACCTGTGAAGCGAACCCCCTGCAGGTGGGGAGCTGGGGGCTCGAACGGGTATCCTTAAGCCAGTCTTTGCGTTTCGCGCCATGTGCGCTTAACTCGCTGTGCCACCACCCAGCTCCCTTGGGCTCTGTTTTGAATTTACAGGTCTTAATGCACTTAGATCAGTCTCAGGACCAAGCAGTGGCACACTCGGTAAAATGCACATGTTACAGTGTGGAAGGACCTAGGTTCAACCCCCAGTCCCCACCTGCAGGTGGAAAGGTTCACAAGTGGCAGAGTAGCACTGCAAGTATCTCTTTTTCTTTTCCTCTCTGTCTCCCCCTTCCCTCTTGATTTCTCCTACATAAATAAAAGTAATTCAAAAATAAAGTGAAAGTTCTTATAAAAAGTTAAAAGATTCATACTTCTCAGTAGGAATGTATTATCATCAGTCATATAATATAACTAAAGAAATGGAGGATAAAAATTCTTTTCCATATCTAAAAAAGACCGCAGCAATGTCAAGCAGAAAATTCTGGAATTAAACTCCTTCTAACAACTGCAACATATTCTTTCTCATCAGCGTCTCAACTGACTTTGGCATCGTGAAGTTTAAGCTCAGAGATGACTTTCTCTTTCTTCTCAGACTTTTGCCAGACTTAAGTTCCCACCTGGGTTTGGCAGACTTCCCGTGAGAAATAGGTCCCTTCAGAATCTTAATGGACCTCATAGTCTGCAACCACGGTTCCCTTAGGTATTTATTATTCCTACCAAAGCAGTGTGCTCTAAGTAGGGGTCAACAAACTTTTTTTCTGTAAAGAATCAGATAGTTAATATGCTCGTCATTACTGGTCATGTATAACCCCCTAGAGCCATAGTAAATATGTACATAACTGGGTATGGCTGTATGCCAACCAGATTTTATTTACCAACACCAGAAGCAGGTTGGATTTTGGCTGCAGGCAACAGCTTCCCAACCATTGCTCTACAACTGTAGGATGCATTTACACCCCCATAATTAACCGCCTCTGGTGTTCCCTTTCAGAAAAACTTAATTATGTAAAATCATTATTAGACAGTTTGTAGAAAAAACGTGGAGTTGGAGCTAAAAGGGACTTTGAGATATAATAGTCCTGGGTGGGGGTAGATAGCATAATGGTTATGCAAAGAGACTCTCATGCCTGAGGCTCCAAAGTCACAGGTTCAATCCCCTGCACCATCATAAGCCAGAACTGAGCTATAATAGTCCAATGATGAACTTAGTATGGAAGATATTCCCATTTGATTTTATTTCAGTGTACAGATTTCTTTTAGTGTCCCTGAACTTTGTTTATAAATAGTGCCTAGGGAGAAGATTGTGAGAATTAGAGATGGTATATTCAGAGGAAAATTAATGTTTTTGTTGTTGAAATTAGGTAAAGCTTCACAAAGTCTACTGGAGTCTTCAAATTAATTTAATGAGGAAGATAGCATTAAAACATTAGGATCAAGCAGAAATGTCAGTGAAACGACCTTCACTTTTTCATGATAGGTAGACAAGTAAGACATAATTGCATTTGTAAAAATTTATTCATATTTCTTATGATAAAATCTGATGAACATATAGTCACTTTTGAAGATAACCGAGTGGCAAAAGTATGCCTAATTTAGGAGATATTTTTTTTATTCTGAAAAACAACTTAGATGTGGAGAAAGACTGATTCAATTATGAGTAAGAAGTTATAATTGCAGAATCATTGGCTAACAAAGACCCTAGACATTAGTTACTGTAATTCCTTCATTTTACAAAAAGGAACTTAAGGCTCAAAGGATTTGATGTTATACCACAGGTCATCCAATTAGAAATGAAGCTTAGATAACACCTATATGCATTCACAAGTCATGCTCCAAGTTTAGAGCTAGAGGGTTTCAATCCCAGCAATTCTTATAACTTCATACCATAGAGGGAAGTTCTTTTTTTTCTTTTTTTTTTAATTTTTATTTATAAAAAGGAAACACTGACAAAAAAACATAGGATAAGAGGGGTACAACTCCACACAGTTCCCACCACCAGAACTCAGTATCTCATCCCCTCCCCTGATAGCTTTCCTATTCTTTATCCCTCTGGGAATATGGACCTAGGGTCATTATGGGGTGCAGAATGTGGAAGGTCTGGCTTCTGTAATTGATTCTCTGCTAAACATGGGCGTTGGCAGGTCGATCCATACTCCCAGCCTGCCTTTCTCTTTCCCTCGTGGGGCAGGATTCTGGGGAAGCAAGGCTCCAGGACACATTAGTGGGGTTTTCTGTCCAGGGAAGTCCGGTTGGCATCATGTTAGCATCTGGAACCTGGTGGCTGTAAATAGAGTTAACATATAGAGCCAAACAAATAGTTGAATAATCATGAACCTAAAAGCTGGAATAGTTCATATGAAGAGTTGGGGAGGTCTCCATTTTGTAGGTAGTAGTCCTATTTTAGTTATATTCCAAAGAGCCCATGACTACACTAGTTGTGTTTTGTTTTTTTTTTCATGAGCCTGACAGACCAAATCGATGAGGTTTACAGTCAACAATATTTATACACCTTTCCCATATTTGGGAGCTACTCTCTTCCCTGATCCAGTTTTCTGGTCCTTTTTCCAGCCATGACATTATCTCACCAGACAATAACTTGTATCCACCTGCATATCAAGAGGGAAGTTCTTAAGCTTTCTGAGACTCCATCTACTGTATTATCTGTAAGCTAGACATGGCTACTGACCAGTCGAGGATTTTTTTTTTAAATAGTTAAATGAAATAGCATGTATAAAATCCCAGTGTTGGGGGTATAGGTCGACCTGCCAATACCCACATCCAGCAGATAAGCAATTACAGAAGCCAGAACTCCTACTTTCTGCACCCCAAAAAACAACCTTGATCCATACTCTAGGAGGGGGTGAAGTGATAGGATGAAGACAAAAGGGCTCTGAACTCCAGCTACATCAGCACCCAGAGAGAGAGAAGGAAAAGGAGAGGGACATTTGGAGGGAGTAATGTTGTCATGAGTGGCTTGGAGGAAAAGAGAGGATTGGATCAGGAAGAAAAAGGGGGCAACTACATGTGAATGTGGACAGATAGTTGTAGAGATGGTGTTTGGCTCATGTCTGCAACCTTAGAGGCACTGTATAGGCTTACCGTGGGGAGACTTAGACCCCTGTTGACATGTAATTTTGTAAATCAATATCATCAAATCACTAATACAATTTTTAAAGATCCCAGCATTCAGTAGATCCCAGCATTCAGTAGCTCCTAAGGAAAGAATAACCGTAATTTTCCATTTGGTAGTTATCTGTTGAGAACCTACTCTCTGGTAAGTGCTACATCAGGGAATAGGGATGTGAAGACAAATAAGACAAAATCTTCACCTTAAAAATGTTCTCAAGAAACAGACACATAGTACTAGAATTTCAATATGTGCAAAGAAGTAGGAGAATATAAAATATGAAGCATTAACATCTGTGCTACCCAATCTTCAATGTCTATTAGCAGTAGAGCTCAGGTCTTGTCTTGATGGAGTCCCATGTACAGTCTCCAGCACTACATAGCTTTGGTCCTGTCCCCCCCCTCTCTCTCACTCTCCCTCTCCCTGCTCCCTCCCTCTATAATGAGTAAATTGCTAGTTATGTGTAGCTGTTAAGCACTTGAAATGTGACTGATACAAATCGAGATGTTTTATAAATATAAAACACTCATAGCACTTTAAAGGTGTAATACACATAAAAAAAGAATGTAAAACATCTCAAAAGATAACTTTCTATACTGAGTAACTGTTGAAATGAAATGGTTAGATAAACGGGGCAAAATCTCCTTCAAAGTGAAGCAGCCTAAGTTTGATAAAGTAGAAAAACTACCAATTGCTATAATGCAACATAGAAATATATTGCAAATACACACATGGAAGGAAGCCGTGGTATATTTCGTATATGAAATGGTATTTGAGTTAGATATGAAAGCTGTGTGGTTCCCTTGTGAGGGGTAAATACTCAGCTATTCTGTAAAGTGTAAAGACATAGCAGTGTACTGGAAACAACAAGAAACTTTGTTATGCCAAGTTTTCAGGATGTCCTTGAACCCAACATGAAGATTTGATGCTGTTTTCAGCTCCCTCCCATAGGTGAGTCAGTAAGAAATAGTGATTTAGCATCCAGAACTACCAGATTTGCTGTGGAACTGTACCCCTGCAATTTTATTATCATATGGACCACTATTAAGTCACAAATAAAATTTTAAAAAACTTTTGAAATATTGTAGTTGGATGGGGAGCTGGCTCTGTGGTAGAATGCATACCCTGTATACATGAGGCCCTGGTTTTGCTACCTGGTACCCTATAAAAACAAGAAAGACAAATAGTAAACGACAATTTTGAAAAAAATCCCACAGGAACTAGCACTTGCTGCATTCTCATTATATGTCAGTTGCAAAGCCCGGCCACCACCTCATTGAAGACAGTTTCAGTGGTATGGTCTCTGCTTTGTTTTATTATTATTTGTTTATTTGTTGTTTTGTTCCGTCCCTTCTGCTTTTGCCACCATGTTTTATTTATGACTAGTAGTGGGTTATAGGATTGTCAGATTACAGGGTATAGTTCCATGCCACACACACCACCAAAGATCTGTGTCCCCACCCTCCCACCTCCCAAAGATAACCACCAGAGTTCCCACAAGCCTTAGAAACAGTTTGCTTGCTTCTGTGTTTTGTTTTGTTTTGTCGTTGCTGTTCTGTCGCAAGTTCATGTGCATCAGATCTCTAGATTCCACATAAGAATGAAATCATCTGTAGTTGTCTTTCATCTCTTTACTTATTTCACTATGCTTAATCAACTCCAGTTCCATCCATTGTGTCCCATTTTCTTTCTGCTTTTTTTATTATTATTAGTGATTTAATAATGGTTGACAAGATTGTGGGATAAGAGGGATACAATTCCACATGGTTCCCACCACCAGAGTTCCATATCCCATCCCATCCCCTGATAACTTTCCTATTCTTTAACCCTCTGGGAGTATGGACCCAAGATCATCGTGGGATGCAGAAGGTGGAAGGTCTGGCTTCTGTCATTGCTTCCCCGCTAAACACGGGCATTGACAAGTCAATCCATACTCCCACCCTGTCTCTCTCTTTCCCTAGCAGTTCCAAGGGGCCCATGACTTTAGTAATTTTTGCCTCAGCCTGATAGCTAATATGTAGGTAGGCTGAAAGTACTGTCTGGGAAGGTAGTGACAGAGTTGGAAATAGGACTAAAAAGCTGGATCAGGGCAGAGAGTAGCTCCCAAATACGGGAAAAGCATATAAATACCACTAACTGTAAACCCCATCGATCTGACCCATGTCTATTCATTCTTAACACAGGAGCCTGTGTAACCTCTGCATCCCTGTAGGTCTGAGCTTGCAGTCTATGGTCACAGCTAGGAACAGTCTAAGCTGCACTCATTTCAGGATCCGTCTTCCTTGAGTAGCAGAGTGTGATGGCCCAGCCTCCCTTCGGAGAGTGGGGAAATTCCTACCACTGTTGATCTACATTGAGCGCAAGGTCCTGTAGAGGCCCCCAAGAGGGTTTATGATGTTGTTCCCGATGGAGATGACCAGTGATAGTGGAGAGAGGGGTCTGTCAGAGGTCTAAGCCCATTATACCTATGTGGGAATCCCAGAATTCCCTGACTAGGGCCCCTGATGATGGGGTGACCTGGTAGTGACCAAAACGGCCATCATTAAAGTATGCTGGTCTCCTGTCCTTGTCCAGCTTTGAATTCCTTACTTTCTCTGACAAGCTTAGCCTGAGAGGTTAGATTAAGGGAAGTGAAATAGGAAGTAAGTGAGGAAGGTATCTGGGTCTAAGTAGAAACTACTGATTAAGTACTTTATGGTGTCTCTTTTTAGGTCTTTCTACTTGCTTGCTGTACTAATTGAGCCACTGCGGAGTACTGAGCACTTTTACTTTAAGGTCTATTACATATATATTTCCCCTAACTGACAGATCCATGTGCACATGTGCCCTATGCCTTCGGCCCTGGTCTGTGTCTAGGCTCTGTAACTTTGTTGGGAAGTGCGCCACCTGAAATGGAACTAAGGAGTCCTGAGAGCTAGGGAAGGTCTCGCCTGAGTGTTGGAGCTGGAGGGTTGACGTACTAGGCCTGGCATCTCTGGCCACATTCTGAAGTGAAACATGTCAAGGTGGCACTGGTTGCCTTGATTTGGTTGAGCTCAGCAGATGCAGGATCAAATGGTATGAATCAATTTTTTCTAATTAGGGGTTTAACAGTTTACAGTTTTTTAAAATAATTTTTTAAATTTTTTATTATCTTTATTTACTGGGTAGAGACAGTCAGAAATCAAGAGGAAAGGGGGTGATAGAGAGGGAGAGAGACAGAGAGGCACCTGCAGCCCTGCTTCACCCCTCATGAAGCTTTCCCCCTGCAGGTGGGGACCGGGGAATTGAACTTAGGTCCTTGCGCATTGTAATACCTGCGCTCAACCAGGTGCGCCACCACCAGGTGCACCACCACCCGGCCCCCAGTAGTTTACAGTTTTTAACACATAGGCACAACCTCTCATCTCCACTTGATTGGTATTTAGGGAGCAAACCAGGATTCCAGTGTCCCTTGATCCTGCCCCCTTCCCTCCTTGTCCAGGGTCCTTTGCTTTGGTGCAATACATGACACCCAGTCCATGCTTCACCCTATATTTTTCTTCAATGCCCTTTATTTTTTTAAGTTCCACCTATAAATGAGATCATGTGGTATTGGTCTTTCTCTTTCTGGATTATCTCACTCAACATAACACCTTCAAGTGCTGACCAAGATATTGCAAATGAGATAGCTTCATTTTTAATGGCTACATAGTATTCTATTGTGTATGTGTACCACAATTTTCCCAGCCATTCATCTGCCATAGGCATATGAGTTGCTTTCAAGTTTGGGCTATTGCAAACTCTGATGCTATGAACATGGTGTGTATAGGTCTTTGTAGACAGATGTTTTCGATTTCCCTGGGTATATTCCGAGAAGAAGGATTGCTGAGTTATAAGGTAGGTCCATTTATAACTTAGTAATGAATCTCAGACTGTTTTCCACTAGAGGTGGAGCAACTCACATTCCCACCAGCAATGTTGGAGAGTCCCTTCTCCCCACAGCTTCTCTCACAGTAGGTGTCTCTGTCTTTTCTAATGTGTGACATTCTCACAGGTGTGGAGTAGTATTTCATTATTGCTTTTATTTGCATTTCCCTGATCATCTGGCTTCTGGTGGTACTGGGGTTTGACCTGGAACCTTTACTGCCAAAGGCATGAAGGTCTGTCTGTATGACTACTATGTTATTTTCCTAGTCTAGCCAGTATATTCCTTTACCAGCCCTGTCATAACCAAAGCCCACAGACTAGATGGTATAAAGAACAGACATGTGCTTTCCTCAGAGCCTGCAGACTGAAGTTCCAGGTCAAGGCTCCAGCAGGACTGGTTTCTTCTGAGACCTCTAACTGGCTGGAGGCAGCTGCCCTGTTGGGGCGCAGCCCTGCCTGCGCTCTGTGTCCTCGCTGCCACCTCTCCCCAGGACACCAGTCACCGTGGAGTAGGGCCCAGTCTGTCCACCTTCTCTGTGCCCAGGCACCTCTTTTAAAGATTCAATCTCTATGTAGTTCAAAGTACACTGAGGTCAAAATATCTTGGTTTTTCAAATGAGCTCAATCAGACCTACCAATTGGAAAGTTGGCTTTTATATTGAGACAAAAGATGATGAACCACCTAAGTTCAAGAAGCTGGGACAGTGGCTCAGAAGATAGAGCTCATATTTTGTAATCTCAAGGCCCTAGGAGTAACCTCTGGCACCTCATATAACCTGCGTGGTGCTCTCACACATTTGATGCTTTAAAAACCACTTAACTGGGACAGTGTGCTACTTTGCCATGTGCATGACCCAGGCTCAGTCCTGGCCCCTACCACATTGAAGGAAGCTTCAGTGCTGTGATCTCTCTGTCTTTATTTTTAAACAGTTAAAGTGGGGGGCTTGACATCCCAGGCAGGGTGAAAGGCAAGTGCAGAGACAGTCAAGGGAAAGAAAGATGCATTTGGAAAAGAAATGTGTCCCCCATGGTGCAACAGTAGGTGGGTGTTGGCAGGGCAGGAGCCAGATGGCTAGTGGTCTTGGGTGCCACGCTGGGTGCTACACTTTCACCTTGAAAGGTAGATTCTGACTGTTCTAGACCAGGGGCAAACCATTACTGCTCTTCGCTTAGTCTCCCTTAATGGACTCAGTACCTTTCTATCAGAATTTTACTGTAAAACTATGGGGGAAATAGGATTAAAGCCAGGGAATATCAGACATAGAAACTAAATCAATTTTTCTACATATTTAATGTATGGAGTGCATCTTCGTCATCCCCGAAGCATTCTGCAGGACGAGTCCTTATCAAGCAAGAAGCATCCTCGCTTCTCCCCCGTGAACATCTTTTAGCTCATGTTAACCTTTAGAAGAGAGATGAAACTTCTTTATCTGACTGAAAGTCTCCCAAGAATGAGGAGATCATGTTAGGAGTCTATTTGTAGAGCAGAGAATATATGTAGATCTCATTTTATTTACTAAGGATAGAGATGGTCTAAGCCTTTCATTTAGATATGGGGGTCCCACTTTTCCCCATTTCCCCAATTGTCTTAATAAATAACCCAGCAAAATCTGTGAGTTTAACAGTGTGATTACTGTCATTAGCAGGGGTGTCAGGTACCATGTTAAGGATGGCCATTCAGTGGTTGGTTGCCTTACTGCAACTCATTCTGCTTCTCTGAGGCTCCCATTTCTCAGCTGCATCATGCGTTATGCTCTATTCCTACCAGCTCTGAAATTCTAGGCTTTTTATGAAGTCTACATTTTTTTCTAGCCCTAAAGTTTGGTGATCAAAAGAACTTCTGATGCTAACTCGCTATGATTCCTCTGACAGCCCATGAAAGCTATTTTACACCTTGACACCCCCCCCCAGAGAAATCAGCTTAAAATGTTTTTCTTTAACAAAAAAAAAATGTGGGCTTAGTACTTAAAAATGCTGTCAGGTTGCATGCAGTTTGATGGAGCTGCTTAAGAAATCTGTCAACAGCATCCTGAGTTAAATTGTTGAGCAAGCGAACTGATCCTGTACTAATGTAGTTGAATATTTTCTGACAGCTCGTGATAGCTTCTCTAGCTCTATGTTCGGTCAACTACTGGGGATAGCTTCGTAAAGAGGGGTGAGTCTGGACACATTAAAGAATGTCAAGTGTAGTTCAGTCACTTACATTTCAAGGGCGTTCTGTGTGAGGCTGTCCTAGATCTCTGCTGGAATGCTCAGGAAAACTGCTCTCCCCTGTTTCCAAAAAACCTATTCTAATCTTTCCTCCTAGAAGATTAGGCTAATTCTTGCTTGAAAATTTGAATTGCACCAAGATTCAAAACCATGTTTGTGTGTTTGGATAAACAAAATTAAAGTGAACTTCTCAGTATCTGTTTTGCATGTCCCACTCACTATCTTACCATTTCAGAGCTTCCTAAGGCTCTTCTAAGACACACACCCCAGACACTTGCATTAGCAGTTTAGAATTGAAGTCCCAAAGGAAAACTCAAATAACTACTGGTCACACTTTGCCCACACTCTCTCTTAAGTGTGAAACATACTGCTCAGCTCATATTGCCACCAACATAACATCATTACTATTATTAAAGTGTTTATGATAGTTCTATGTTCACCTAGTTGTTCCAGTTTCTTGTTTCTCAAAACAGGAATGGCTTATGTAGCAGCAGTCTCAGCCTGGCTTGAGAAGTTGTGAGAAGTAAAGAACCTAAAGCCCTGCTCCTGATCTGCTGAATCAGAATCTGCATTTTAACAAGAGCTCCGAGTGATGTGCAAGCACATTAAAATTTGAGAGCACTGGCTTCAAGTATAGCCTTTGGAGTCAGGCTTGCTGTGTGACTGGGCAATGAAAGTAAAACCTGACATTTACTAAGGACTGAGTGGTGCCAGCACTCTAAGTCATCAGAATTAAATCACACCTTTGAGCTCCTTTCCATGGAACAAAAAACAGAGATAAAGATACTTATATGGCCAATTTCTGAAGGGTGTTTATCATAAATTGATCTTATCAAATGCCTTCCCAGCATCAATTGATATGACCATGTGATTTTTTAAGGTTTTATTTATAAAATGGAAATATTGACAAGACTATAGGGTAAGAGGGGTACATTTCCACACAATTCCTACCCCCAGAACTCCATATCCAATCCCTTCCCTTGATAGCTTTCCTATTCTCTATCCCTCTGGGAGCATGGGCCAAGGATCATTATGGGGTGCAGAAGGTGAAGGTCTGGCTTCTGTAATTGTGTAATTGCTTCCTCACTGAACATGGGCATCGGTAGGTTGATCCATACCCCCAGCCTGTCTCTCTCTTTCCCTAGTGGGACAGGGATCTGGGGAGGTGGAGCTCCAGGACACACTGGTGGGGTTGTCTGCCCAGGGAAGTCAGGTTGGCATCATGATAGCATCTGGAACCTGGTGGCTGAAAAAGAGTTAAGATATAAAGCCGAACAAATTGTTGACTAATCATGAACCTAAAGGCAAGAATATTGCAGATGAAGATTTGGGGTCTCTGTTTTGGAAAAAGCAAGTAGGTCTATTTTAGGTCTATTCCAAGGGGCCTGTAGACCTTTCCTAGCTCACAGGACTCCTTAATTCCATGACCATGTGATTTTTTTTAAAATTTATAAACAGGAATTACCGTGTGATTTTTATCTTTCTTTTTTTTTTTTTTTGATATGGTGGATTACATTGATTGACTTGTAAATGTTGAATCATTCCTGCTTCCCAGAAATGAATCTCACTTGGTCTTAGTGGATTATTCTCTTCATATGTTGTTGGATGTGATTTGCCAAGATTTTGTTGAGTGTCATTGCATCAGTGTTCATTGGGGATATAGGTTGATAGTTCTCTTTGTTGGTGCCGTCTTTTTATGCTTTAGGGATCAAAGTGGTGTTAGTCTCATAGACTGTTTTTGGGAGTGATCCCCTCTCTTCAGTCTTCTGGAAGAGTTTGAGATGAATCGGTGTTAGTTATTCTTTGAAAGTCATATGGTATTTGTTAGTAAAGCCATCTAGACCTGGGCTTTTATTCTTATTTCAATTTCTGTACTAGTGACTGGCCTATTTAAGCTTCCTCCTGGGTCAAGCTTGGGAGGTGATATGATTATAGGAATGCAGCCATTCATCTAGGCTACCCAATTCATTTACACAGAGATGTTCATGGTATTTTTATATGATCCTTTGTGTTTCAGTAACATCAGTTGTAATTTCACCGCTCTCATTCCTGATTGACCTCTCTCTCCCTCCCTGCTTTCTCCCTCCCTCCCTCCTAGTTTATCTATTTTATCCTTTTGAAGAATTGCCTTTCCAGTTTCTATTTCATTAGTTTATGCTCTCATTCTAACTATTTCCCTCCTCCTTCTGACTCTTGTGTCTCTTTGTTACTCCTTTTCTAGTTGGTTCTACTGTGATGTTAGATAGTTTACTTGGAATCTTTGCTCTTTGTTAATGTGGGCCTGCATTGCTATGAACTTCCCCTCTTAGAACTCATACAAGTAGCAGTAATCTCTAGCCAGGCTGACTGAGGACTGGCCAAATGTCACTTCTCCTCCACATGACCTCTCATCCTACATCAGGTTCTCCTGGGCTTGGTGGCACAAATTCTAAGAGCACCAAATCAAACCCCACTATGCAAGCACTTTTCAAGTCTTTGCTCCTGTGGCATAGAATATTGTCCCAAGAGACAAGGCTAATCCCAGAGTCAGTGTGCTAAACCTCGCTAAAAGACATGACAGCTGGAAGCCATGGAATAAGCTTGAATAAGTTGAACCACCCTTGCCATCAGTTCACAGGGTTCTGTGCTGTATACCCAAGAGACAGTGACTGCAACAAGGAAGCCCTACTCTCGAGTCATTGTCTATTTTCAGTATGTCAGTACCCAAACCATGACAATATTTTGTGCCATTCCCTTAAAGTCAACACATGTGCATGTGGTGGATATTTTTGAAAGCCTTTAACCCACATGGGCCCCTGCCATTTCTATCTGTTCTATATAGTTGGTACAGAGAATTCTAACACAACTATGTTAAAAGGTAATTAAAGTTATCACACCAGAACTCTATGAGAGACTTCACAAAGATGAACTGAAGGGGTAGCAGCTGGCTCACGTGGACGAGCATACACATGTCCACGTACAAGGACCTAGGTTCAAGCTCCAAGCCACCACATAGAAGCAATGATGAGGGGGTAGCTTCACAAGTGGTGGAGCAATACTACTGTGTCTCTCCTCTCTCTCTGCCTCTCTACCCCTCTCTTATCCTTTATCTAGAGGAAAGAAAAAATGTCCACCAGGAGTGGTGGAGTAGTACTGGCACACACAGGGTCCCAACAATAATGCTGGTGGCAACAACAACAAAAGACAAATTGAATAGAATCTGAATTTCCTCTGGAACACTCTGTGATTACTGAGTGCCTAGGGAGGCACCTTGTCAGTTTTCTTTGCAGATTCCAAAAGAAGAGGTAGGGCATGAGACACCCCCCCCTTTTCTGTCAGCACTCATCAAATAATAGGTAATTTTTTAACCAGTGCATCTTCACTTCTTGGGGCTCAGTCATTAGCAAGGAAAGAAGTAAAGACAGTAGTAACAGTTCTCTTAAATCTCTTTCTCTTTCCTTGGGTCTGTCTTCCAGAAGCAGAAGAACTTCCTGTCCCAGTGGAGCAGAAACATCTCTCCCCCATTTCCTCCTTCCTTGTGTCTGATATTCAATTCCTCCCACTCATGCCCTGGTCATGAGCCTTATGACTCACAAGGTAGTGGAAGGGGAGTGACGCTAACATAGAAATAGAAAACATATTGAGATTTTATTTTCAAAATATTATCCCTGTCTACTTGTTTTCAAAATGTGTGCTTCAGCAGAAATGGAATCATTTTCCTAGCACGCCATAAAAGAAGGAGTGTCTGCATAATAGCAAGAATATCCCACAATTTGGCATAAAGATAAGGCAGAAAGGGATTTGTGTTGGTTCCATCTTCTCTCTTGTCATCTGTCCCCCTCCCAGATATCACTGGATGCAGAGCTGAATAGAGGTACCAAGGTGATTGTGGCTAGGAAGCATGGTTTTGAATCTCAAATTTTCTTTTCTTTTTATTTTTTTCTATTTATTTATCTTTATAGGACAGAGAGAAATTGAGAAAGGAAGAGAAGAGAGGAGAGGAGAGAGAGAGGGAGAGAGAGACATGCAGCTGCAGCTCTGCCTCACTGCTTGTAAAGCTTCCTCCTGCAGATGGAAACTGGGGTCTTGAACATTTATGCCATGTGCACTGTCACTTAGCCCTTGTAAGGGCAAGCTGTACTCAAGGAAGCAGATTCACTGAATTTCCCTGAGCCCATGAGCTTCCATGTTTCCATTTTTGTGGCATGGGGAATAAAATGCCTTTCAGTATTGTGATGAAAATGGAATAAGAGGGGCCAGATGGTGGTGCACCCTGCTGAGCACACTCATTACCACGTGCAAACCTCCCCCCACCCCGCTCAAGCCCTTCCTCCTCCCCCCCCAGCTACAGGGGGATACTTCAAGAGCCTTTCTCTTCCTCTTTCCCTTTCTTTATCATATTTTGTTATTTATTTTACTAGTGATTTAATAATTGATTTGCAAGATTATAATAGGAGTATAATTCCGTACTGTTCCCACCACCATCCCCTCCATTGGAAACTGCGGTAGTTCTCCCAAGGTCACAGATATGGACTGATTTGACATCTGTCACTATCTATATTTGTACATTTTTGCCCATTTTTCCTACGGTCCCACCTTCACTTCCTTTCTAAGTCACACCTACACCCATTATTACTCCAGAGCATCCTTTTTAGCTCTTCCCCCACAGATAAGCAAAGCACTGCCTGGCTTCCTCTAGTGTTTTAGAGGTCTGCCTCCCTTTCAGTGATGGTATAACAAGATTTCTGGTGACAGACACTCCAGGTCCTGGTGGAATTGAAGTTCAGAGCCCTCTGGGCTTTTCCCCCTATCATTTATACCCCTCTAGGAGTATGGACCAAAATTATTTTTGGGGTGCAGAAGGTGGGAGTTCTGGCTTCTTTTATAATAAATTTTAATTTATTTATTATTGGACAGAGACAGAGAAAAGTTGAGAAGGGAGGAGGAGATACAGAGGGAAAGAGGCAGAGAGACACCTGCAGCACTGATTCACCACTCATGAAGCTTTTCCCCTGCAGGTGGGGACCAGGGGCTTGAACCTGGGTCCTTGCGCACTATAATGTGTGCGCTCAACAAGATGTGCCACCGCCTGGCCCCTAGTTCTGGCTTTTGTAATTGCTTCTCCACTGGGCATGGGCATCGGCAGGTGGATCCGTACCCCTAGCCTGTTTCTGTCTTTCCCTGGTGGGGTGGGGCTCTGAAGAGGTGAGGTCCCAGGATACATTGGTGAAATCATGTGCCGGGGGGGGGGGGAGTGTGTTAGGATGGAGTCATAGTAGCATCTGCAACTTGGTGGCTGAAAGGCGGTAAGATATAAAACAGGACAAAATGTTTAGTAAACAAGAACCAAAATGTAGGAATCTCTCTCCCTCTCTATCTCCCCATCCCTTCTCAATTTCTCTGTGCCCTATCAAATAAAATAGAAAAAAATTAAAAGAGAATAAAATGGTCTCTGGGAGCAGTGGATTCATAGTGCTGTCATCAAGCCCCAGCGGTAACCCTGGTGGCAATTAAAATAAAAAGAGACAAAATAAAACAAGAAGAAGTTTATAACTAGATGCATAAGCTCTGTACTTCACTGATGTACAGACACTCAATAAATGGTTACAGTACTGTTCCCTTGGTAGACAGACTTTTCTCCTCAAAGCATAACAATAGATCTAGCATCTCAGTGTCTCCTCTCATGCCACTCCTTCCAGCCTGCAGGTGTTACCAGTTTACGTTATCAACCTAACTTTTTGAACAGCTCAGCCTTTCTCTACAAAGTCCTCCCAGCAGATTTGCTGAAATTCTTCCCAGGGCTGGAGCAGGTGGTGGGAGGGAAGAAGAGGGCATTTCTCACCACTTACCTGCAAAGTGGATGCCATTCTGTTTGCATAATCTCTTTATGCAATGCCTCCGGTCCAAGGAGCTCTGAGAAGCACTTTATAAACTTTACTGAGTCTACAAAGCACATTGCAAGGAGCAAGCATTAGACCCACCACTGAGATGGTGCCCCTCCAGGGTGTGGGGAAGAGGCTGCAAAACCCTGCCCAGGAACTCTCTCCAACAATTAGGAAGCAAGTCAGGAGACCTGTTCTGACTTCACCTCAGGGCACAGGGGAGCTGAAGTCTTAGGGAGAAATGACCCTAGATAAAAGTGTTGTAAGAAAGGAGAGCTACCAGGCCTTCAGAACCACGGGTAGATGAGAAATTAGATTTCGGATGTGCCTAGAGATTCAATTTGTTTTCTTCAGGCAAGTGTACTGCTTGGACAATAATAGAGCGGAGTTTCTTACAGCGTGGTGCAAGCGAGCCACATCTGAGTCACTGGAGGCATTTTAAATATACAGATTCCTAGGCCAACCCTGCTCCTGGATGACCTGCAACGTCTAGATACTTGGGGGGGTATGCATTGTAAAGCCACCTCCAGTAATCATTAAGTCTCAGTTTCATCTTTTAATTTCCATTTCCACATACTGCTCCCTAAAAATGACATGCCTCGGAAGAACCCGAAAATTCTGGAAACCCAAGAAGTGAGTCTGGGCAACTGAATTTCATACAGAAATAAGGAAAACTTCTCCCCCTGCCTCTCCCCCATCTTTAAAAGCAAAGAAACATTGAAAATTATGGGCTTCTTCCACAAGTTAAGGGACTCCCCCAAGCGCCCACTACAGGTATCTCCATTAGCCTCTTTTCAATCCTCAATTTTCAGATCTCATAAAGACTTCTTAGCTCAGCTGATTACATCTTAATTTTCTTTAAGGCAGTGGTTCTTGATGTCTTTTAAGTCAGAGACTGCTTAGGACTGATGGGAACTGTGAATCCTCTCCAAAAAATATACCAGAACATTATTTCACAGATAGATCAAGGCCTTACGACTTAGTGTGCCTCCATATCTGGAGCCTAGGTCTCAGCCGGAAACTTATTGGAAAAGGACAACATGAGTGAAACTAGAGGACATTACACAAAGTGAAATGAGTCAGAGAAAGGAAATTTTTGTGTGATCTCACTTATGGAATATGCACATGAAACAAACTCGAGAAGTAGAACAGATTGGTGGCTACCAGTGAGAAGGCCTGGGGAGTAGAAGTGGGTGAAGATAACCAAAGGGTATAAACTTCCAGTGATGAAATAAATAAAGTGTACAGTGAGTACAACTTGCTGACAAGAGAGAGCTCACCTGATAGGGTATACATGTAATCATGTATGAAGAGAGAGCTCACCTGATAGGGTATACATGTGATCATGTATGAAGAGAGAGCTCACCTAATAGGGTATACATGTAATCATGTATGAAGAGAGCTCACCTGATAGGGTATACATGTGATCATGTATGAAGAGAGAACTCACCTGATAGGGTATACATGTAATCATGTATGAAGAGAGAGCTCACCTGATAGGGTATACATGTAATCATGTATGAAGAGAGAGCTCACCTGATAGGGTATACATGTGATCATGTATGAAGAGAGAGCTCACCTGATAGGGTATACATGTAATCATGTATGAAGAGAGAGATCACCTGATAGCGTATACATGTGACCATGTATGAAGCCCTGGGGCGGAGACCCAATACTGCATGGGAGCATCACTGCAACTGGGGAAGTTCCACTGATGGCGGGTCAGTGTTATAGTTTTTCTCTCTCTCCCTCTCCCTCCCTCTCCCTCCCTCTTCCTCTCTCTCTCTCTCTCTCTGAAAATTAAAAGAATGGAGAATTTTTACCTAGAGCATACTAGGCCCCATGCCATGAAGCAATCATGTAGATAACAACAGTAGATAGAGATGTCGGTGTGGATATAGATGGTACACTTGTTATTTTGAAGGTGTATTGATTACTGACAGAAAGAACCATAGTATCACTTTGGTATGTGCAACGCCGGGGGTAGAATTCAGAATCTCATGCAGGCAAGTCTGCACTCTACCCGCTGTGTCACCTCCTGGGCCACTGTGTGTGTAAAAGTTGCTGAAAGAGTGGGGTGTGAAATTGCTCCTCAGAAAAGGAATTGCAGTGATTGGAGTGGTGGATGTGTTAACTAACCTTTTTGTGGCGATAGTTTTATGGTGTATACATGTGTAACATTACTGCACTATATATCTTAAACTTGCATAGTGCTTTATGTCAATTATATCTCAATAAAGCTGAGGAGAAGTAATGTAGATGCTTGTCCAAATAAATAAAGAAAAGTCATTGGACAAAGTACAACATCCTTTTGTGATTTAAAAAACAACAACAACAAACCCTTAATAGGAGGTCGGCAGTGGCACACCTGCTTAAGCGCACATTGTATAAAGTGCAAGGACCCACGCAGCCAGCTCCGGCTCCCCACCTGCGGGGGGGGGGGGTCGCTTCACAAGTGGTGAAGCAGGTCTGCAGGTGTCTATCTTCCTCTCCCCCTCTGTCTTCCCCTCCCTCTCAATTTCTTTCTGTCCTATCCAAAAAAATCAGAAAAATGGCCACAGGAGCAGTGGATTCGTAGTGCCACTACTAGGCCCCAGCAATAACCCTGGAGGCAAAAAAAAAAAAAAAAAAAAAACACTCAATAAACTGGGAATAGAAAGAACATGCCTCAGTGTAATAAAAGCCAGGCAGGTCAAACCCATGGCTAGTATCATGCTGTGGTGAGCAGTTGAAAGTTTATCTACCAAGATCAGAAAGAGAGCTTGTGCACTCTCACCACTACTATTCTCTGTTATGCTAAACATTCTAGCCAGAGCAATTAGGCAAGAAAAAGAAACAAATGTCATACAAACCAGAAAGGAAGTAGTACGTTTGTCTCTGTCTGCAGGTGAAATCTTTTTTTTTTTTTTTTTTTTTTTTTTTTTTTTTTTTTTACCAGAGCACTGCTCAGCTCTGACTTATGGTGGTGCAGGGGACTGAACCTGGGACTTTGGAGCCTCAGGCATGAGAGTCTCTTTGCATAACCATTATGCTATCTACCCCTGCCCTATATCATTTTTATATACAAAAAGAAAACCCAAATCCAGGAAAATTCTGTCCAAACTAATAAATCTAGTGAAGTAGCAGAAAACCAGCATACAATAAACAGAACCAAGTTCTTTGCGCTTCTGTGCACTAACAAGTTTACTGAAAATGTGGGAAACAAAACCACTTAGAGTAGCATCAAAACAACAAAATACGTAGGAATAATTTTAACCAAGAAGATGAAAGATCTGAGTGCTGAAAATACACACTGCGGGATACCACTCAGCCATGAAAAGGAGAACATCCTGCCTTTTCTGGCAACATGGAAATGCCTTGAGGACATTGTGCTAATTTAAATAATCCAGGCAGAGGGAGACAAATAATTACATGGTCTCTCAGAGCTGAACTTTATAGAAACATAGGGAATGGTGGTTACCACGGTTTGGGAGAGTAGAGAAAATGAGATGGTGGTCACAGGGGCCACACTTCCAGTGAGAAGACAAATAAGTTCTGGAATCTAATACACAGCAAGGTGGCTATAATTACCTGGACTGTATTATACATTTGAAAGCTGGTAAGAGAGAAGTTCCCTATCTTTTTTAATCCATGGGTTGGAAAGACAGCAAAAAGACCTCCATGCCTGAGGTGCCAAAGATCCCAGGTTCAACCCCTCCACACCACCATATGCCAGAGCTGAGCAGTGCTCTGAAAAAAAAAAGAAAAAATTAAGAAAAAATGTATCCAGGCCTTCATGTGTGTATAATGCTGCTGGGCTGCCTCCCTGGGCCAACTTTTTGTGTGTTTGGGGGGATGGAGGAAGATAATGGGAGAGGAGAGAAAGCACCATGTATGGAAGCACCACTCACCCGTCCACACACACAGTTCCCTTGGGGCAGTCTGTCACGGTCCTGTGTGGTCCCAGGATCTAAATCCCCTGCATGTTCAGGCATGCACTCTACCCACAGAACCATCTCCTAGACCCCGAGAAGAGATCTTAAATGGTAGGGCCACCAAAAAGGTACTTATGTTGGTGAGATTTTAACTTAACTTATTGTGGTAATCATCTCATTGTGAACCTTCAACATGCATGCCAGTACTAGCTGGATAACGCGAGAGGGGAGCAAACAAGGAAACGTAGCGGTAGCTGCTTGGCCATCCCAGGCAGACGTACTGAAATGGGGTCTGCATTTTAACAGGTTCCAACAAGGCCCGATGCTCCTTACAGGTTTTCACTGCTTTAAAAAGTTGAATTGTGTGCTTTCATAATACTTGCATCATTTTGTAAATGAATAATCAAATACATTTCTTTTTATGACTAAAAAATTATTATATGGGAGGGAGGGGATTTTTATTTTATTTTATTTTATTTTATTTATAAAAAGGAAACACTGACAAAACCATAGGATAAGAGGGGTACAACTCCACACAATTCCCACCACCAGAACTCCATATCTCATCCTTTAACCAGAGTACTGCTCAGTTCTGGCTAATGGTGGTGCAGGAAATTGAACCTGGGACCTTTGGTGCCTCACACAGGAAAGTCTTTCTGCATATGCAGTATGCTATCTCCCCAGCCGGCTCCTTACATTGTGAGAAGTCTTGACTTAAAATACATCTAGACCAGCAGTATTCAGGCTGGGCGCATGGACTGTTTTAAGCCCATCATCCAGACTCCAAACCCTTGATTCAGAGTTGAATTATCAGGCTGATTCTGAAGAGAAAAAGAATCAGCCTGCACAAGTACCCATTCCCTCCTTGGTCCTGACTGTTGCCACCAGCTCAGGTGACTTGAAATTTGGTTAGCTGGAGGATTGTGATCGTCATATTGAACTGTTAAGAGGCTGAGATCCCAGCAGGAAACACACACACACACACACACACACACACACACACACACACACACCACTGTTACTGTCCATTCTAAGCACTGGAGTTCTTTCCCACCTCAAGTGAAATCTAAAACAAGGTCCATGATTTTTCTTATTATCCTTAGATTTTTTTTTTTAATCGTTGGTCACTTTAGTTCCCTAAAGGGTATGAGTTCAGTGAAAAATGTATCCAGTCTAGCTTAATAGGTACAACTCCTAACTTCATCTACAGCTTTTCTTCCCCCTCCCCTCCCAGCCTGCCCTTGAGAAAAGGGCTGTGCTGCCTTCTCTGGACTCCACCCTTTCTTCTCCCTTTCTTCCCCATGTCCACTTACAGCTGCCTTTGTAGCTCTTCAAGATTTGGAGAGTATAAGGGAGGGAAGGGTCGGAAGCTGCCTGACTTAACCCATCCAGTCACCATCAGGCACCTCAGACAAGCACTGGCAAACTCTAGGTCAGTTCCCATTCTCACCAGCAGTACAGAAGGGATCCTTTGCCACCACATCATCACCAGCATTTGCTGTTTCTGTCTCTGTTAATGTATGGCATTCTCACAGGGTTCACAAGGTATCACCTTGATGTCTTGATTTGCATTTCTCTCATAATCATCGACTTTGAGCCTTTTTTTCATATTCCTCTTTACCATAGTAATCTCTTCTTCAGTGAAGAGTCTGTTTGTATCCTTCCCCCATTTAAATGGCACGGTTTGGCTTATTGTTGCTGCTGATGTTGAGTTTTGTAAGCTATTTGTATATTTTGGTTGTTAGTTTTTTGCCTAAGGTATACCATGTAAAAAATCTTCTCCCATTCAGTAGAATGTCTTTTGGTTTTAGCGATGGCTCCTTTCTCTGTGCAGAAGCTTTTCAGTTTGCTGTGGTCCCATTGGTTTCAGTTTGCTTTCATTGGGGCCAGGTGGTAGCACACCTGGCTAAGCGCTCACATTACAGCATGCAAGGACCCCGGTTCAAGCCCCTGGTCCCCACCTGCAGGAAGGATGTTTCATGAGTGGTGAAGCAGGGCTGCAGGTGTCTCTCTGTCTCTTTCTCTCTCACCCCTCCCCTCTCAATTTTGCTCTGTCTCTATCCAATAATAAAAATAAAATAAAATTTTTAAAAGGTTGCTTTCATTTTACTTGCTGTTGGACTCAGCTATAAGAAATGATGGAATCTCTGGCTACATTTTGGATGGAACTTGAGGAAAGATAAGCCAGAGGAGGATAAATACTGGATGGTCTTACTCAGAGGTGGGACATTACAAAAGCAAGGGAACATGCAAGTCAAGGCCTTTAGTTAGGTGTGATGTGTTGCAGCAGGTCCAAAGGCTCTAAAGGAGGATAACAAAATAGAGCTGAAAGGGAAGTGGGAGCCCAGTGCCCTGTGGTGGAGGATGATGCCAGGCTGGCAGGGGGTGTGGTGTGCTGATACCAGTCTCGGGAAGATATAAAGTGTGACACATGTAACAGTACAGTCTTGTAAATCAACACTTTCCTAATTAAATGATAGGAAGGAAGGAGGGGAGGGAGAGAGGGAGGGAAGAAGATAGAGGAGAGAGAGAGAGAGAGAGAAGCTGTAGGCTCAGGAGGCCAAACTCCAGGAGATCCATTCACTTAGAATTCAATGTGAATATCTGACCCATCCCCCCTCCCATCACCAGTGCCACACTACCCTGGTGCAACTGTCCTCTCCCACCAACCTCTTGGGAGATGCCCTGCTGTTCTGTCTGTTACCCATAAGTCAGGTCTAGTGATTTGTAGAAAGCCAAAACTAACAAAGAAAGGGTTTTTCACAAAGGGAAAGGGGTTTTTCACAAAGGGAAAGGAAACTTGCTCAGGGTAGAAGGATATCTCCCCAGGAATATAACCTGTTACATACTCTGAATTACCCATCTCCTGACTGGAAGGCAGCAATGTGGTTTAGAGGAGAAAAGGGAGTGTGTGCACTGTAAGAGTTCCAGAGTATGAGTCTAGGGAAAGTCTCTTTGATATTTTTGAGGTGGTGGCTGCTAGACTTTCTGGGGACAGGTTGCATGGTGGCTGCCACAGAAATACAGTCCCTTGTATTTCTCAGTGAAGATCTGCATTTCCTAATGTCATCTCAAGTGTCATCTTATTGCAAGATCTCAAAGGAGACATCTCCTGGGGGGTGTTCTGGGGAAAGTCCCCAGCTCCCTGAGCCTTTAGGGAGTTGAGAGAGGAGGGGCTCAAAAATGTCACAAAGCAGCATATTTTAGGCAATGAAAGTCACTTCCCTTTAGATTAGACTTAAAGCTATGAAGAGCCCTGTTTCCCCACAGTGCTTTGCTTTTTTTTAAACATTTCTTTTTTTAATATATTTTTTAATTTTTACTTTATTTTTGAGAGAGATGAAGAGAGAGAAAAACACACACAGAGAGAAACACACACAGAGAGAAACACCAGAGCACTGCTCAGCTCTGGCTTATGGTGGTGCAGGGGATTGAACCTGGGACTTGGGAGCCTCAGGCATGAGAGTCTGTTTGCATAACCATTATGCTGTCTCCCCCGCCCTCTGTCCTTGTTTTTTAAGTTCTGTCCGTGAGTGAGATCATCCCATATTCATCCTTCTCTTTCTGGCTTATCTCACTTACATAGTTTGGGGTTGAGAGTGTTTTACAGACACCTATCTTGGTGAGATGAGAAAGTGTACCCATGTGCTAACAACTGTACTATAAGCTATTAATCTTCCAATAAAAATAAAGGGAAAAAAAAAACAATGAAGAAAAGCAAATGCCTTTTAGTCTCCTGTGGCCCCAAAGTCAGTTTAAATGATTACCGTACCAAAGAGGACCATCTTTTGGTGGCCAGCTCTTGAGAAACTTCCAGAGATCTGTTTTATAGCACTTTCATTGGATGTGCTTTGTATTAGAAAAAGATACTGGGGGACAAGCAGTGGCTCACCTGGTAGCATGCACACATTACTATGTGCAAGGACCCAGATTCAAGCCTCAGTCCCCACCTGCAGGGGGAAATGCTTCAAAAGCGGTGTAGCAGGGCTACTGGTGTCTCTCAGGAAAGGGAGAGGAGAAGGAAGAGGAAGAGGAGGAGGAGAGGGAGAAAAAGAGGGAGAAGAAGAAGAGGAGGAAGAAGGAGTAGGAGGGAGGAGGAGGAGAAAATGGCTGCCAAGAGCAATGTGTTCATCATGCAGGCAACAAGCCCTAGGGGTAACTCTGGTAGTATGAAGGAAGGGAGAGAACAAAGGAGAGAGGGAAAGCAGAGAGGGAAGGAGGGAAAGACAGATGGAGGAAGGGAATGAAAGAGATACTGAGTTGCTAGTGTATGTACTCCTTTCTGGCTTACAAGGAAGTATGGAATTGCTCTGCATAGCAAATTACCCTTCATCTTTCCTACCCAGCTCATCCTCAATAACCTTTTACAAGTGGAAACCCTTAGCCCTGGGGAATCAGTCTTGGCCATTTCTTAGAAGAAATGCCAGCTCTGGCCGGGAGTATGGATCAACCAGTCAACACCCATGTCCAGCGGGGAAGCAATTACAGAAGTCAGACCTTCCACCTTCTGCATCCCACAATGACACTGGGTCCACACTCCCAGAGGGATAAAGAATAGGAAAGCTATCAGGGGAGGGGATGGGATACAGAGATCTGGTGGTGGGAATTTTGTAGAGTTGTACCCCTCTTATCCTATGGTTTTTGTTAATGTCTCCTTTTTTAAATAAATAAAAAAAAATTTAAAAAGAAAGAAAAAAAAGAAAGAAGTGCTTGCTCTGGGAGTCAGGCAGTAGCGCAGCAGGCTAAGCTAAGCGCACGTGGCGCGAAGTGCAAGTACCAGCAGAAGGATCCCAGTTCGAGCCCCCAGTTCCCCAGTCCAAATACAAAATCAGAAGAGAAAACACAAGTAGAACCTGAACTGGAGTTGGCATATTGCACCAAAGTAAAAGACTCTGGGGTTGGGGTGGGAGGTACAGGTCCAAAAAGGATGACAGAGGACCTAGTGGGGGTTATATTGTTATGCGGAAGACTGAGAAATGTGGTGCATGGACAAACTATTGTATTTACTGTCAAATCTAAAACATTAACTCCTCAGCAAAGAAATTTTAAAAAAGAAAGAAAAGAAAAATGCCTGCTCCAGTCACCCACTACAGTAGTACATTCAGCGGCCTGTTCAGTCTTCTACTTGAACACTGGGAATGCCATGAATTCTTGTCACACCATATAGTGGAATTTGCTCTGCCCCCGTGGTGGCAGAACTCTCTATCTGCCGTTTCGGGCAGCTTGAGTCACCTGTCTTTGCTTGTCAGTGTAGTCAGACAGCTGCTCCTTCACACTCTCATGTTCCCAAGCATTTTATTATTTCTCCTTCTCTCAATTTGGCTGCCTGTAGTGGATTAGGAAGGGGTAGTAGGCTTCTGTCTTCCTCTATCAGTTCTCTTTTCATCTCACTAATCATGGACTATGTTCACCCCAGAAGGGAGTAGGGGGGGCAGAAGTAAGATACGAGAAAGAACCTCTTCTTTCCCTTTTGACTTTCTGAAGAAACACCAGGAAATTCCCCAGTAGAGATCTTCATTTTCTTGAACAATGTGTGTCTGTTGACTGAAGACTTGCAGTATTGGATCTCAACCCCTGAAGGCCCACATTTGGACAGAGTTCTTTAAAGACAGTAGCAGGCTAGTTTCCAGGAAACATCCACTAAATTTGTTCCCCTTGGTGAAAATACAGTATGTTCTGTCTCTCTGCTGCCAAAAGCCATACTATGGATTAAATTGTGGCCTAACTCTTGTTGCAACCAAATGTGACCAGATCCGGAATAGGCCCATTGCAAGTGTAACTTGTTAAGATGAGGTCGTGCTGGAATAGGTCAAACACATGCTAAACTCTGTGTGTTTGCTGACCATATAAGACAATATGGGGAGCAGGTGGTGGTGCACCTGGTTGAATGTACATGTTCGCATACATAAAGACACACATTCCTTTTTTATTATTTTTTTCTTTATTAGTGATTTAATAATGATTGATGAGATTGTTGGATAAGAGGGGTACAAATCCCACCAGAGTTCCATATCTCATCCCTTCCATTGAAAGGTTTCTTATTCTTTATCTCTCTGAGAGTGTGGACCAAAGATATTTATGGGGTGCAGAAGGTGGGAATTCTGGCTTCTGTAATTGCTTCTCTGCTGGACATGGGTATTGACAGGTCAGTCCATACACCCCAGCCTGTTTCTATCTTTCCCTGATGGGATAGGGCTCTGGGCAGGTGAGGTTCTAGGACACATTGGTGAAGACGTCTGCCCAGGGAAGTCAGGATGCCATCATGGTAGCCTCTTCAGCCTGTTGGCTGAAACGTAGTAAGATATAAAGCAGGGCAAATTGTTTAATAATCAGGTACCTAAAGGTAAAAATAGAGCAGATGGAACTAAGGGTCTTTGTGTGGGAAGAAGGTAGGACTTTACTAATTTTTGGCTGAGCCTGATAGCTAACATGCAGGTGAGCTAAAAGTATTATCTGGAAAGATGGTGTCACAGTTTAAAATAGGCCTAGAAAGCTGGATCATGGCAGAGAGTAGCTCATAAATATGGGGAAAATATATAAATACCTTTAACTGTAAACCAATCAATCTGGTCTAGGGCCCATATCTTCATATTTAGCACAGGAGTCTATGTAACTTCTGCATCCCTATAGGTCTGAGCTGGCATTCCATGGTTATAGCTAGGAACATTCTAGGCTGCATTCATTTCAGGACCCGTCTTCCTCAAGTGTCAGAGTATGTTGACCCAGTCTCACTTCAGAGAGTGGGGAATTTTCTACCATTGTTGTTCCACATTGAGAGCAAGGTCCTGTAGAAGCCCACAAGGGTGTTTATGATGTTGTTCATGATGGAGATGACTGGTGGCATTGGAAAGAGATCTGTTAGAGGTCTAGGCCCATCATATCTATGTGGGGATCCCAGGATTCCCTAACTAGGGCCCCATATGATGGGGTGGCCTGGTTGTGACCAAAAGAGTCATCATTAAAGTATGCTAGAAGGATGCACTATCAAGCCCCTGGTCCCCATCTGCAGGGAAGAGAGCTTCATGAGCAGTGAAGTAGTGCAGCAGTGCTGCAGGTGTCTCTTTTCCTCTTCCTCTCTGTCTCCTCTTTATTCTCAACTACTCTCTGTCTCTACCCAATAAAATAAAAATAAATTTTAAAAAGGTTAAAAAAAACTGTAAATCTGAAACAAAGAAAGAAAGAAAGAAAGAAAGAAAGAAAGAAAGAAAGAAAGAAAGAAAAGAGGAAAGAGCATGGGAAGACAGACACAGAACACATGGAAGAGACATGGATTAGAGTGACGCTACCATAATGTGAGAAATAGCTGGGGTTATCTTATGGTGGAGGGAACTGTGTGGAATTATACCCCTGTTATCTTACAATCTTGTCAATCATTATTATCACTAATAAAAAATCAAAAACTTTCTAGAACAGTAGCAATCATGCCACGTCTACAAACAATAAAAATCATAGCATTTTTAGAAAAGAAAAAAGAGAGAAAGAAGGAAGGAAAGGAAGGAAGGAAGGAGGGAAGGAAGGAAGGAAGGAAGGAAGGAAGGAAGGAAGGAAGGAAGGAAGGAAGAAAAAAGAAAGAAACCGCCATAGGCAAAGGAGAAACCTTCCTTAAATTTTCAGGTGGAGTGGAACACTGCTGGGCTCCAGATTTAGCACTTCTCACCCCCAGAACTATGAAGAACTAGATTCCTGTGGTTTTAAACCACTTGTTTTTCGTACTTTGTTATAGCAGCCCTTCAGAACTCTTACTGGCTGTGTTGGTTACTCCCTTGAGTTCATTCTTTCCTTCATCATGCATCTGGGACCATTCTCTGCATTCGCTGAGTCCAGAGGAGAAATGGAGCCAACTCTTTCTAAAATGTACTCATGAAGCCCCTCCCTGACTTGAGGGAAGAGGAAACAGTTCCCTTTGCCTTCACCGTGGCATGAAGGGAGAGGAAATGTCATGTAACAGCAGAGTCTGAAGAAATCCCCTCTCTCTGGCCTGATCCCTCAAGCCTCACTCTTACTATATATTTGAGTTAATAGTGAACTAAAGGTTCAAAATTGTGTGTATACACACACACACACATCACTTGATGTCAGAACATTGCAACATGAAGGTACTAAACACTTTTTTTATTAACAGCCTTTGAAACCAAGTAGTGTTGAATTCTGTTTTAAACTCCTGATGCACAGAAGGGCAAAACATCTAGGTTTGCTGTTACCTTGGAAACTACTCTCTAATTTCTAGTCATGGAAACTTAAGTGAAGTTCTGATCTGATAAGCAGCTAAGGTCCTCTTGCTAATTGTCTAAGTCAAACAAAAATGAAATAGTGTTCTTAAAACATCAGAACTCATGTTCCCATGAGTCCCCATAAAAACTAGAGCTACTGGGCCAGGTATGTAGCTCAGTAATGGAAGGCATGTCTCACACAAATGAGACCCTGGCTTCAGTCCCTGGCGTGTGTGTGCATGCATACACACACACACACACAAACACACACACACACACACACACACAAGTACAGCTGATGAAATCATTATTGTGTATTGTTTCCAAAGTAAAATCTTCCTTTTTCAAATCTATAGGATGGGGCTGGGGAGGTGACTCAGTGATATGAAGGTTCAGTGCTCGGATTGATATAAAATGACAAAATGGGGGGTTGGGCAGTAGCGCAGTGTGTTAAGTGCACATGGCACGAAGCGCAAGAACCGGCTTAATGATCCTGGTTTGAGCCCCCGGCTCCTCACCTGCAGGGGAGTCGCTTCTCAAGTGGTGAAGCAGGTCTGCAGGTGTCTGTCTTTCTCTCCCCCTCTCTGTCTTCCCCTCCTCTCTCCATTTCTCTCTGTCCTATCCAACAATGACGACATCAACAACAACAACAATAATAATAACTGCAACAACAATAAAACACCAAGAGCAACAAAAGGGGAAAAAGCAAATTAAAAAATTAAAATGACAAAATGATAAAAAAGTTTAAAGATTATTATTTTTATTTTATTTATTTATTTATATTTTATTTAAGAAAGGATTAATTAACAAAACCATCGGGTAGAAGGGGTACAATTCCACACAATTCCCACCACCCAATCTCCATATCCCACCCCCTCCCCTGATAGCTTTCCCATTCTCTATCCCTTTGGGAGCATGGACCCAGGGTCATTGTGGGTTGCAGAAGGTAGAAGGTCTGGCTTCTGTAATTGCTTTCCCGCTGAACATGGGCGTTGACTGGTTGGTCCATACTCCCAGTCTGCCTCTCTCTTTCCCTAGTAGGGTGGGTCTCTGGGGAAGCTGAGCTCCAGGACACATTGGTGGGGTCTTCAGTCTAGGGAAGCTTGGCCGGCATCCTGATGGCATCTGGAACTTGGTGACTGAAAAGAGAGTTAACATACGAAGCCAAACAAATTGTTGAGCAATCATGGACCCAAAGCTTGGAATAGTGGAGAGGAAGTGTTAGGGGGGTACTCACTGCAAACTCTAGTGTACTTCTGCTTTCAGGTATATATTTTGCAGTAGTTTACATATACGTGTGAACATATGCTCTCTCTCACAGAAACTGGTGTATATCTAGGTTTGGGGACTTTGTTAGAAAGTGAACCACCTGAGATGGAATTAGAGTATACTATGAAAGCAAAGGTCTCACCCGAGTAATGAAGCTGAAGGGCTGTCATTCCACACGTGAAGTCTCTGGACACAGTCTGAAGTGAAGCATGTTGAGGTGGCAATCGTTGTGTTGGTTAGGTTGTGATCGGCAGATGCAATATTATTTGATATGGATTGGGAGAGGCATACGGGAAAGTGGGCCCTATCCAAGGGTTCCAGGACTGGGGGAAGTAGAGGCTCTATAGTGGAGATGTGAGGTTCCTGCTGTCTTAGGGTTCAAAAAGACAATCGATAGTTAATGTTATCTTCACATTATTTGGTAATTGGGTTAACTTTGAAAAGTCCTTTTGTTAGGGTTTGCTGTACAGTGCCCAGTATCTTGTATATAGCTGTGCTATTGGTTGCTTCTGATCTACTTGGTCTAGGATTTTGAGAGAGTCTGCATATCAATTACACAGCCTATATATTGAAAAGATTCAGTTTGTGTTTTGAAAAACTTGGAGACGTACAATTAATTTTCCCCCTCTCGTATTAATTAACTAGTGATTTATATGACTACATTTTACTAGGAGTGTACGTAAACACCATTCCCACCACCAAAAGACTGTGACCCATCCCTCCCACCCACTCCCACCCCCCACTGGCCCAGGAAGCTGCATGTCTACCCCTCACCACAGGGTTTTTACTTTGATGCCCTACTTACAATTTGGTCAGGTCCTGCTTTTAGTTTCCCTTTCAGATCTTCTTAGTCAACTTCTGTTGATGAGTGGGATCATCCCATACTCATCTTTATCTTTCTGACTTAGCTCACTTAACATAATTCCTTCTAGCTCTGTCCAAGATGGGTCAGAGAATGTGGGTTCATTGTTCTTGATAGCTGCATAGTATTCCATTGTGTATATACCACAGCTTTCGCAACCACTCATCTGTTGTTGGGCACCTGGGTTGCTTCCAGGTTTTAGCTATTATGAATTATGCTGCATAGGAGTACACACCTCTTTTTGGTTGAGTGTTATGGAGTCCTTGGGGTATAACCCCAGGAGAGGAGTTACTGGATCATATGGAAGGTCCATGTCTAGTCTTCTGAAAGTTTTCCAGACTGCTCTCCACAGAGGCTGGACCAATTTACATTCCCACCAGCAATGTAAAAGGGTTCTTCTGTCCCCACAACCTCTCCAGCATTTGTTGCTGCTGTCCTTTTGATGTATGCCATTCTTACAGGAGTGAGGTGGTATCTTAGTGTTGTCTTAATTTGCTGTTCTCTGACAATCAGTGACCTAGAGCAGTTTTTCATGTGTTTGTTAGCCTTTTGGATCTCCTCTGAGGTGAATGTTTTGTTCATATCCTCTGCCCATTTTTGGAAGGGGTCATTTGCTTTTTTGGTGCTAAGTTTGCTGAGCTCTTTATATATTTTGGTGATTAGTTTCTTCTGATGTATGGCATGTGAAGATCTTCTCCCATTCTGTGAGGGGTCTCTTTGTTTGTTTAATAGTTTCTTTGGATGTGCAGAAGCTTTTCAATTTGATGTAGTCCCATTGGTTTGTTTCTGCTTTAGTATTCCTTGTAATTGGGCTTGATTCATCAAAGATGGCCTTGAGGTGTAGGTGGGAGATTATTATTTTTAAAAGGCAAAGGATAAGGGGTAAAGAAACTTTCCAAAATCTGGCCAGATAGTTTCCATATTTTAGGTAGGTTGTGCTTATAAGTTTATTTGCAAAAATTTGAAATCTAGAACACATTTGCTAACAAAATGGTATCCAAAAAATTGGTTCCTTTTTCAAATTAACCCCCACCCAAAAAAAGACTTAATGCAGTTTCATCTTCTTGACGTTGGTGTCAGAATGCATGCTGAGCCACCACTTTGGAGGCTGCCATCACCAAACTAACTAACCATCAGGACCACAAGGCTTGTCATAGTCCCCAGGGTCCCTTATCCAGGAAGGCAAGGAGAGAGAGAGCATAGTCTCTTCCCACCACTTGGTTGGTCAGTCTCTCTCTCTCTTTCTCTCTCTCTCTCTCTCTCTCTCTCTCCCCACTCCCTCCCTCAGTACTCTTCTCTCTCCTTCTCCCCCCTTCTCTCCCCCCCACTGGGATTATCACTGAGGCTTGATTCCTTCTAGATGAATCCACCACTCCTAGCAGTCACAGTTGCCTTTTTCTTCCTTCTTCCTTTTTGATAGAAGCAGAGAGAAATTGAAAGGGAAGGGAGAAATGGAGAAAAGAGAAAGAGAGTCACCTCCAGACCTGCTCCACTACTTAGGAGACTCCCTCCTTTGACGAGCTCCCCCACCCCTTCAGGACTAGGAGCTTGAACCCAGGTCTTCCTGCGTGGTAATGTGTGTGTTCTATCAGGTGTGCCACCGCCTGACCCCCTTTCTTGGCTTTTGTTACTCCCACATTGTCACTTCTCTCCTATCACACGTGTCTCTTGTCTTGCCACAGTGTTTGATTAGGGGGAACCCAGGATTTCTCAAAGTTGGCTGAGGGGCTCTTCCTGCCCTCATGAAGCTCCCAGCCTGTGGGGGTTGCACAGAGATGCAGCAGGACGGGGGAGGTAAATAGGGTCTCAGGGCAGGTACTGGCCAAACAGCAGTGGAGCAGACTTCTGGTTACAGATAAACGTCACAGACTGTCAGGTGCTCCCTGAATCTGGACAGGTCATCCCTCAGGGGGCCTTGTGCACCTGCTCCAGCCCAAATCCGTGCAGTCCCCCCTGATTCCTCTGACCCTCACAACTCCCAGCCAGACTGTTGGCAAGAGATGTCTTTGTTCCAGCCGGAACGAACCCAAGCCAACATGCTCTACATAGCAGCTGGTGCAATTGCCTCCTGCTTTCTGAGGCTTCCTTTCTTCTTGTTCTTTGCTTGTTTTTGGCCCCCTCCCCCATTATCCTTTTTCCTGCCCTCGCCCTCCCTCTGGAACCAACAAGCTGTTGTCTGTCTGTATGAGCTTGGGGTTTTATTCTTTTTGTCTTGTTTTTAGATTCTCCATATAAATGAGATCATATGGTATTTGCCTTTCTCTGCCCAACTTATTTCACTTTGCATGAAGCCCTCAAGGCCCATCCATGTTTTCACAAATGGCAAGGTTTCATTGTGGTTTTTTTCTAATATGGCTGAGTAATAAGTATTCCATTATCTGAATGTAAATATGTATTTTCTGTATCCATTCATCCATCGACGTCTAACATGGTAACTATGATAAATAATCCTGCACTGAACATGGGGTGTAAATTTCTTTTTGAATTAATGCTTTCCATTTCTTTGGCTAAATACCCAGAAGCAGAATTGCTGGCTCATGTGGAAGTTCTGTTCTTAAGTGTTGAGGAACCTTCATATTGTTTTCCATAGTGACTGCACCAATTTGCATTCCCAGAAGCACACCAGGTCCCCCTTTCTTTCACAACGGCCTCTTTTGAGGCAGTGCTGGGGAATGTCGCCAGAGCCTTGCACATGCCTGGTACCTCTAAGTTCCCCCCCTTTAAATTCTCTGTCCTTAGCAAGAAAGAGAAGAGAGGAAGAGACACAGAAGCACCACTCTACCTTCCATGAGGCTCCCATGTGCTGCGTGCAGATCAGATTCAGGATCCCACACATGGTGAGCCATGTGTTTCACCTGCTAAGCTAACTCCCTGCCCCTTATCTTTGTGTGTGTGTATCTGTGTCTGGTGTGTGTTAAAAATTATATTTTATTTATAAAAAGGAAACACTGACAAAACCATAAGATAAGAGGGGTACAACTCCACACAATTCCCACCACCAGGACTCCATATCCCATCCCTTCCCCTGATAGCTTTCCTGTTCTTTAACCCTCTGGGAGTATGGACCCAAGGTCATTGTGGGATGCAGAAGGTGGAAGGTCTGGCTCCTGTAATTGCTTCCCCGCTGAACATGGGCGTTGACAGCTCGATCCATATTCCCAGTCTACCTCTCTCTTTCCCTAGTGGGGTGGGGCTCCAGCAAAGCGGAGCTCCAGGACACATTGGTGGGGTTGTCTGTACAGGGAAGTCTGGTTGGCATCATGGTAGCATCTGGAACCTGGTGGCTGAAAAGAGAGTTATCATATAAAGCCAAACAAATTGTTGAATAGTCATGAATCTAAAAGCTGGAAAAAGTGCAGATAAAGAGTTGGGGGCATCTCCCTTTTTGTAGATAGCTAGTAGTTATGTTTTAGTTATATTCCAAAGGGTCTGTGGCTATACTAGTTTTTTTGTTTGTTTGTTTGTTTTGTTTCCCCTGAGCCTGAAATTTGATTTTACTGATATTTACTGATATTACTACTAATTTAACATTGGTTTATAAATTTTCAAGTTTCACACTGTGTATGTGTGTGTGTGTAAGTGTGTGTGACACACCACCCTACCCCCCTCCTTGTGTTAACCACCATAGTTTTCACAGAGTCTGAGTGTCACTGTCTTTGTAAGTTCATTTGCTTTAGTGATGTGTATTCTAGGTGTGAGTGAAACTGTCCAGTAGTCGTCTTGCTGCTCTTCATTTATTCCACTCGGCATGATCTAGTTCCATCAATTTTGCCCCAAACAATACAGTATCGCCTCTTAAAGACAGATTTGTAGTCTTCTGAACATGTATTTCATAACTTCTTTCTCCAGCCATCTGTTGATTGTATTGTCTTTTGAATAATTCTCATTCTACCTGGCACGCCAAGGTGGCTCTCTGTGGTTCTGATTTGTGTTTCCCTGAGAGATGCTGAGCATTTTATTTAATGTATCTCTTTTTTGGGAAAGTATCTAGCCAGATAATCTAGTCATTAAAAAATAAGATTATTAGGGAGTCGGGCGGTAGTGCATCGGGTTAAGTGCACGTGGCTCAAAGCGCAGGGACCGGCGTAAGGATCCCAGTTCGAGCCCCTGGCTCCCCACCTGCAGGGGAGTCACTTCACAGGCAGTGAAGCAGGTCTGCAGGTGTCTGTCTTCTCTGCCTGCTCTGTCTTCCCCTCCTCTCTCCATTTGTCTCTGTCCTATCCAACAACGATGACATCAATAACAACAGTAGTAACTATAACAATAAAACAACAAGAGCAACAAAAGGGAATAAATGAATAAATAAATAAATAAATATTTTTTAAAAACTAAAAAAAATCAGATTATTTACTTTTTGACTGAGCTGCCTGAGTGTTTCATATGTTAACCTCTTGTCAAGTATAAGATCTGCAAATTCCTTTTCCTACTCAGTAGATTGCCTTTTCATTTTGCTGCCAGTGTCCTCTCCTCTACTTTTCAGTTTGAAACATTTTAGTTTAATATAGTTCCACCTGCTTAGTTTTACTCTTGTTGCCTCCTGCTTCCTTCTTCAGCACATGAATCAACTCCCAGTATTTCCCTGTTTTAATGCTCTGAGGGATCCCCATCATATTTGCTAAAATCCAGAGTCCTGTGCTGCCTGGCTCTGACTCCACTCTGGCTTTGTACCTCACCACTCTCTCTCTCCTCCTCGCCTCCTGCAGGGCTGATCCCCGAGTGTGCCAGTAGTGACATGTAGCTGTGGCCACCATGCTGGGCCTTGTAGAGTAGGCCCTCCTCATCATCACAGCAAGTGCTCTTGGATAGTGCTACACTAGACAGTTTGCTTCTCCAGGCAAGATTCGGGTACTTCCTTTTTGTATGCCCAGCACCAAGTCAATGCATACACCGGCACATTAATGAATAGATGAGTGAATCTTAGCTGAACAGATTAGTGAATCTTAGCTGAAGGGCCATGAGCGTATAGTCTTACAGGGAGTTAGCTGGGTTTCAACTCTGGGTCCAGCTTTCAGCTGTTTTATAATACTGGGGAAAGCACTTATTCTCTGTGAGCTCCGTTTGCCTAACATGCAATGTAGAGGTTAAAAAAATGATGTGAGGACCAAATGAGATGCCCATTTGCAGAGCAGCAAGTGGAATGCCTTGCACATCACATGGGCATTCGATAATGTTAATACTATTATAATCCTCTTGAGTGAATTAATACCTGCTGATTCAGTATGCTAATCAAACCCAAAGGAACAGTCTCATCTCTAACTTGGTGTTTCTCAGCTGGGGGTGACTTTGCCGCCTCCTTCCCAGGGGGACACTGCAGTATCTACAGACATTCTGGATTGTCACAACTGCTGATGGAGGGAGGAGGCTGATAGTACTGACTTCCACTGAGTTGAGGCTAGAAATACTGCTCAGCTTCCTATATTGCACAGGACAGGCCCCCCAAACAAAGAGCCCTCCAGTCCTAAATGAGGCCATGGAATCACATATGCACGCTGGACACATGACTGGTGGCACAGCCTCTTCCTCCAGCCACCTTTGCTCTTCTTCACTTCCTCCCTCAGGATCCTGGAACCCTAGTGCTGACAGAGACTAGCTTTGTTTACCCCACCCCAGCAGACTCTGAGCCGAGGTTGGATGGTAAGTGATAAGGGAAGTAGAAGAGGAAACAATAGCAGAGCAAGAAAAAAAAATGTGAGTCAGGAAGCAAAGGAAGCTAATAAAGGATGCAGAGCTGGTTGCTATGGTGAGCACCTAGCGCCCAGAGCCAGAGCAGGGAAGCTTCTGTGTTATCCCACCTGGGGGCAAGGGAGCTAGGGTGTTTATCCTTGAGTCCACAGCAGTCTGCAGTTGCAGGCTTCTCTGCTTCTCTGCGGAGGCTGATGCTCCCACACCTTCCTTCTCCTTCCGAATGAGTGGTTAAGTAGGATTCAGAGGCCAGAGAGAGTCCTGGGGCAAAGCATTGCAGGTGCTGGGAGTTGGAAGTCAGGCCAGTGTGCCTGGAAGTGGGAAGAGGAATGGGCTGTGGGCAAGGCGAGGACAGCATGTGCTCCTACCTTCGTCTCTGCGACTGCGCTCCTGAGCAGGGCTCTGGACACCCCCCCCCCCGTGCAGATTCTGGGTGCATCATCAGCTTGTTCTGTGACCCTGAACAAGTTGCTGTTCGAACTTTGATTTGTTCCCCTGTAGTATAGAAATGACAACAGTGCAGACCTCCTCAGGGCTGCCGTAAGGATGAAACAAGAAATTACAAGCGAATCTCACAAAGTGCCTTGCTTAGACAGCCTTAACTATTATGGTGATAGAGGTCATGGTAACAGCTAACCAGAGTCGAGAACGTACTTCATGCCAGGCACCCTTTTAAGCAGGTGGCATGCACTAACGCAGTTAGTTTCCCTGATGTCTGTGAGCTGCAAGCCGCCATTGGCCCCTTTTGGCAGTAAGCGCAAGGTGCTGAGAGAGCAGCTGAGCGAAGTCCTGTTGCCTGGGGTTGGGAGCCATCAGTTCCATAACGAAGGAGAAAAGGGACAGCCCAGGCAGGAGTGGGGAGGAGCCAGTGTTCATGTAGGCTAAATTAGAGTCCCCTTTAAAACTACTCTCTCCTTGTGTGGTGACAAAGTCAGACACTGAAATATGACCAAATATTTCCTGATGATCCAAGTGCCAGGTGCAATCACTCACCTGAATTGCATGGTGACATTTTGCCCAAACCCGGTGCTCGCCAAAGCAAGCAGTGGGTGGCAGCTCAATCCAAAGGAATGTGTTCTTTCTTTCACCGTAGCCTGCAATTTCTATGAGATCTGACCTTTGCAGTTTCATTTTCAGGCTTTTGAAATGAAGATGTCGGGATTCAAAACTGTACAGCATTGTCAGCAGGGAGACGGCTGGAAGCATAAGAATATTTATGGTAATAAAAAACTTGAGCTCTCAAAGGACTGGCTAAATTACAGTTGGCACAAGGCATATTAGAGCTTGTCCAGATTTACTGTCAGTCCCCGGAATTCATGGCCTTAAAAGGTAATAAATTGTCAGTGGAGTATACCGCTTAAGTAGATCAGAAGTAAAAGTGAGAGTGGAGAGCCTAAAAATGGAAATTATTCAGTTCCAAACTTTTCTCCTAGATTTTACCAAATTCTCAGCTTTCATGATGTGAACTAGCTGGTATTAAGGAATTCCTATCGTGGTCTTAATCCCTTCATCTGGTTCCCCTCCCCCAGCTTTACTCCCATGAGAGGGTATCTTGAGGTGTTTGAAGAAGAAAAGAATGAGCAAGAGGCAGAAAATGAGAACTAGCATCCGCCTGCTCATTTATCCTGTTCTGGTTTTGCCCTATAAAAATTGTGAGCAGTAAATCCAGAAATGGAGAATGCTTTAGAAAAAAAAAAAAAGGGATGAATGAGAAAAAGGCTCGCTGCAAGTGTCCTGTATAACTTTATGGAATTAAGCATAGATCTCATTCCTTCTGTGACACACTCATCTGTAATATGAATATCCTCAATTTACAAGTGAATGCAATGCATTTATCAAGTTAAAAAATACTATACCAGCATTATGTGCAGTATAATAAGGAGATGATGATTAAACATTTATTCATAACATCCTTAATAAGCAAAATATTTCTCCTAAGAAAGCTGAAAAGGAGTTAGGAAGCAAAAAGTGTATGTGAACAGATGAGAATGCAGAACAAGGTGTAATCAGCAGTGGAAATGTGCATCTTAACCCCGCTTAGTGGAGTAGCGGCTTTCTGCTGTCTCAGCCCCATGCATCCACCTGGCCCGGCGACAGCCAGTGTGCCCTCTCGCTAGCTCTCCTAGACACACCCCATCCAGTTCTATCCTAATGGTGCGGAGAAAGACAACAACTACCAGATAAATGGGCACTCAAAGGAGCCTGGAAATGTATTTCTCCTAGAATAACCATGCTCAGTAGAGTCAAAGGTGAGGAATTCTTCCCCACAGGAGGAATAGAATAATCAAAACCTTTCTTCCCACCTAAGAGCTCTTGGGAAATGAGATTCCACACCCTTCTTTTATCTGGCAAGTCCAATTTTTAACAAGCAGAACCATGAAGAAAGGCTCTGTCCTTATATATAGCTTAAATCCTTAATCTTGCACTTAAACCCACTTTTTCCTTTGTCTTCATTAGAAACGCAGAAATTTTCATTTACCTAATGTTCACTTTCTTGCTTTCCTTTATCTTCTCCAGATTGCTCAATTTCACTGCCATTCTTATCTCCCTACAATCTAGGGATTTTTCTGGGCTGTCTGTGAACTCTGAAATCTCATGAATTTTGCAGTGAAATGCATACATGATTTCAGGTCCTTTTAACCAAGACAGTGTATAAGCTCTTTTTTTATTATTTCTTTATTGGAAAAATGATGTTTTACAGTCAACAGTAAATACAATAGTTTGTACACTTATAACATTTGCCAGTTTTCCACATAACAATACAACCCCCTCTAGGTCCTCTGCCATCCTGTTCCAGGACCTGAACTATCTCCCCAACCCACCCCAGAGTCTTTTCCTTTGGTGCAATACACCAACTCCAGTCAGAATTCTGCTTAGTGTTTTCTCTTCTGATCTTGTTTTTCAACTTTTGCCTGTGAGTGAGATCATCCCCTATTCATCCTTCTGTTTCTGACTTATTTCACTTAACATGATTTTAAGCTCCATCCAAGATGGGCTGAAAACAGTGTACAAGCTCTTTTTTATTTCAATTATTTATTATAGATAAAAATACAATGCATTCCTTTTATAAAACCAAATAATAGTCTAGAAGCACACAGATTAAAACATGAAAGTCTCATTTCATCTCATCACTATCCTTCCTAGAAGTGACATTAAAATGTTGATGTGTCCTCTTAGATTATAATTTTTCTATTTATAGACCCATGTATGGTGAATTTTCTATCCATATTTATATTTGCATCATTTTAAAATGTTTTTGTTTATTAGTGAAAGAGAGATGTGGAAAGTTAGAGAGAGAGAGAGAGAGAGAGAGAGAATCCAGAGCACTGCTCAGCTCTGCCTGAGATGGTGCTGGGGATTGAACCTGGGGCCTCAGAGCCTCAGACATAACAATTTTTTTTGAAGAACCATTATATTGCCTCCCCAATGCATTTTTTGTCATCTATCAGTGTTTCTACATTTCTTGGCAATTTTACTATATTGACACATAAGATGTACCTGTTCAAATCTAAAATCATTGTAACTGTAATTGGAAACAGAAGCTAGAAATAGCAATGCCTTAAACAAATTAGCAGATGATTTCTCTCTCACCACGACAGGGGAAAAAATCTGATTTTTCTCCAAACCATACTCTCTTTTCTCCTTTATTTTTAAATTATCACCAGGGTTGTCACTGGGGCCTGGCACCTGTATAACAAATTCACAGCTCCTAGTAGCCCTCCCCTCCTTTTTTTTTCTTGATAGGACAGAGAGAAATTGAGAGGAGAGGGGTAGAGGGAGAGGGAGAAAGAACCAGCAGATGACTTGCTTCATCACTTATGAAGTTCCCCCCTGCAATTAGGAAGTGGGGTGGGGTCTAGGAGGGAGGCTTGCACCCCAGTCATTGCTCGTGGTAACACATGCACTCAAGTAGGTGTGCCACCACCTGGCCCCTACCGTATTCCTTCTCCCAAACGTAGAGTTAAACTCTAGTTTCCCAGAATGCCTTACAGCTGGGCACATTCACATGACTGCTGTTCACCACTAAGCTAGGAGTGGCTGAGATACTTGCAACTTCCAGACCTAGGTGCTGAAACTCTCCCATGGGTGATCCCCCACGCCCACCCTGTCTGAATGGAGCAGAGTCAAAAGCTGGAGAGAAGTGTGTCTCAGGGTAGAAGGCCAGGCCTCTGTGTGAGGGTCATCTATCTGAGTCACTCAGCCCAGACATGGAGACTGGACCTCTGTATGAATGAAAAATGAAATTTCATTGTGTTCGGTCACTAAATTCGGGTGTTATAACTGGGGCTGTTATACAGTTAGCCTACCTTGAACACTAACTACACTCAGACAAAGTGAACCTGCATTGAGCAGCCATAAGACTGGGCTGGTAGCTTTGCAGAGTGATCAGAAATCGAAGCTTTTGTCTCCTGCCTTGTCATCCTTGCCACCTGTGGTCATGTTCGGTAGTGGCTACTGTGCTTAGTCTCTGGACCCTCAGGAACTGAATGTGTGGGTTTTCAGGTTACTGCCCTACTTGTGGTTATAATATGTTAGCATGCCTGGTGCCTGTTTGCTAGGAAAGAACCTGTGGGGAACATATAGCGAGATGATGCTCCCAGCACAGTAAGAAAATGTAGCCGAATCTGTCTGGTGTCAAAAACTAAGTAGAATTCCCCGAAGCTGCAAGGCAGTCCATCAGACCATCCTTCATACTCTTGGGTCCCTTTTACTACCACCTCTGCCCAGAAGGCCGCTGGGGTGCCACCAGGGAATCCTGGCTGTGTGTATCAAGCGTCCAACGCTCTGTATGTTGGCTTATGCCCCACTTGAAGCTGACCTGCAGTCTCAGTGCTCTCCTGGCCTCTGGCGTGGAGTGTTGCTTCCTAGCTCCTATCCTGGGCATAAACTCGACCCTCTGTGAAGATTTGTTTAGAGATTGTCTAGGAATTCATCAAGCCTAGCTCCTCTGCTTCCTGGACACAGAATTATATTACATTGTCCAACTTCGCTTGCAGCCAGGTGTGATCAAGTACCTTAGTTCTGTTCTGGGGATTGTGGGTAGAAGTGACTTGCACCACTTCCACATCCTGGCCCATAGGGACATTTGTTAGTTTTCTAGTAAGCTGTGGGAAGATTTGTCATACCTACATGAGTATACAGTTGTGGCTTCAGTGTAAGAGGCTCAAAGAAGCCATTTGGGCGGCTCCCCACCTGCAGGGGAGTCTCTTCACAGGCGGTGAAGCAGGTCTGCAGGTGTCTGTCTTTCTCTCCCCCCTCTGTCTTCCCCTCCTCTCTCCATTTCTCCCTGTCTTATCCAACAACGACGACATCAATAACAACAATAACTACAACAATAAAACAACAAGGGAGGGGTGGTCTGGGAGGTGGCACAGTGGATAAAGCATTGAACTCTCAAGCATGAGGTCCTGAGTTCAGCCCCCAGCAGCACATGTGCCAGAGTGATGTCTGGTTCTTTCTCGCTCTCCTGTCTTTCTCATGAATAAATAAAACCTTTTCAAAAAATTTTTTATTATCTTTATTTACTGATTGGATAGAGACAGTTAGAAATTGAGAGGGAAGGGAGGGGTAGAGAGGGTGAGAGACAGAGAGACACCTGCAGCACTGCTTCACCACTTATGAAGCTTTCCCCCTGCAGGTGGGGACTGGGGGCTCAAACCTGGGTCCTTGTGCATTGTAACGCGTGCGCTCAACCAGGTGCACCACCACCTGGCCCCAATAAATAAAATCTTAAAAAAAGAATTGCCTTCAGTCACACAATTGACAAGCTGCAGAGCTGGGATTTGAACCCATTTCTGTGGTACTCCAAAGCTCAGACTCTTAAAACAGCAAGGGCAACAAAAGGGAATAAATAGATAAATAAATATTTTTAAAATGATTAAAAATAAAAAAGAAGCCATGGAGGGGGAGGAAATAATAGAAAGGGATACCATATTTTGCCACCAGGACTCTGCTGGGACTTCATGCCTGTACAGTTTCACCACTCCCAGAGGGCTCTTCTTTTATTCTCCGAATAGTGAGAGATTGCGGAGGTAGGGGAGGGGAGTAATGGCTCACTGCTGGTGAAGCTTCCCCTCTGCATGGTGCTTTCAAGTGTGTTGACCAGAGATTCAAATCTGATTCCTCACACATGCTAGAATGTACACTCTACTGGGTGAATTAGCTCTTGGACCTGAAAGAGGAGATATAGATATAGATGTATGAATATGTGTGTGACTATAGCACCTGAAGAGATACCAAGAAAGCACCCTCTCATGCCTAAATCATATACAAAATCATATCCTAGGGGCCAGGTGGTGGCCCATGTACCCGGTTAAGTGCACAAAGGACCCAGTTCAAGTCCCTGGTCCCCACCTGCAGGGGAAAACTTCACGAGCGATGAAGCGGGGCTACAGGTGTCTCTGTGTCTCTTCCTCTCTGTCTCCCCCTGCTCTCTCAATTTCTCCCTGTCTCTATACAATAATAAATAAATTTAAAAGACAAGAATAATAACAACAAACAAAATCATACCCTTTGGTTTAGGATAAACCACAGTTAATATTATTAAGTTCTAGGCTCAGTCAACAGGTGTAAGGTCTTGTCAGAGGGCTAAAGTATGGGTCAGTAAATACCTAATTAATGACTTTGGAAATAAAGGTGGCTTCATATCCCAGCTCTGTTTTTCAGACAGAGAGACAGCAAGGCAGAGCAAGTGAAAGAGGTCCTTACACCAAAGCTCCCTTCAACACATGGTGGCCGGGCTCAGAGCTGGGCCACACACATGGCAACGCAGCGCACAGTCCAAGTGAGCTGTGTCTCTGCCCCTAGCTCTGTCAGTGTTAACTAGGTGCCTTTGGGTGGACCACTTAGCAACCCCAACCCTCACTTTCACACCTTAAAATAGAGATCAAAATACTACTTATAGATTACGCCAAGTAATACATAGGGACTGGAGAAATAGCTCACTGGGGCGGGGGTGTGGGGCACGTGTCTTGCTATATATGTGGCCCAGGTTCAAACCCTGGCAATAGATGTGAGCTGTTGTGGCACTGAAGGAATCTCTGGTGCTGTCGTGTCTCTACCACTCTTTGAGTATCTCTGTCTCTCTGTATGAATGCAAAAGTGGCCCAGAGCGGTGAAGCCACACATGCTGGAGGCCCTAGCTCTACATAAATAATTTGAATAATAATAATCATATAAAATGCTAAGAGCTGAGGGCCGGGAAGTGGCTCACCTGGTTGAGCACACACGTGATCGAGTGCAAGCCCCTGCTCCCCACCTGCAAGGGGGACGCTTAAAGAGTGGTGGGGCAAATCTGCAGGTGACTCTCTTTCTCTCTCCGTCTCTATCTCCCTCTCTCCTCTTAATTTCTCTGCCCTACCAAATAAAATAGAAAGGAAAGAATGGCTGCCTGGAGCAATAGGATTGTAGTGTTAGCACTAAGCCCCAGCAATAAACCCTGGTGGCAATAAAAAATAAATAAGTTTTTTAAAAAATGCTTGGAGCAGTGAACTTTGTCACTGCTTACTAAATGAGAGATTTGTGGCAGACACTAACTGCTCTCTGAATATCCATGTATGTGCCCCCCCCCATTTCCCAGTCCCCTTCAAATTGATCAAGACCATGTATCTAATTCAGTCCAGTGGACTATAAGCACATGATTTGTGTCACATATGGGCCAAAGCATTTGAGAACTGGTGTCTGGTCTTTCAGCTCTCGTCCCTGGAGAATTGATCAGGGAGGTCATAAAATGGGATGGCAGAGACACAAGATGGAAAGAGCCAGGATCGCTGTGCCTCCAAATGGAAGATGGCTGCCTTGAGGAGTAAGCATCTTCTCCCACTGGTTAAGTGATAAGTACACTTTTGGGGGCTCAGCCAGGGCACCCCAGGATCGGCTTCTTGGTACAGCATGGCCTCACCTCCCCTAATGCACCACTACACGGCACTCTCACCGTATGAACAGCTGAGTCTGTTCAGCTACACTGTGCTAGCACAAACTAAAATCAAGAAAGAAGGAAACAGCATTCTACATCTCTTTTTCAAAAGGTTCATGATCTAACATATGTGCGAGATAAGAAACTTGGACGTCTCACTGTACCCCCATCTGGTCCCTACTTTCACCGCCTCTTCTACAGTATGAGCACCTCACCAGATTAAGTAGAGCTCTAGCATTCAAAGTTCTCTGCCTTATATGCAACATATGCCTGAAACAGACCATTATTTTACCTTTTGTTCAGTTGAGAAACACAAATCAGAATTATGCCCTAAAGTTCAAGGGAAGTATGGCTGTACTGGGCTCACCAAGAGAAGGTAACCAGTGTGGAATTTTTGGTAAGGGGTTTCAACTATAAATCTGACCCCACAGTCTTCCTAGCTGACATTAGAGCCAAAACCCAGTGGGAGATGTAACTCTGCCTGACTCCTGGGCATTAAATGGTATGTATGATAATGAAGTTAGATAGTGGTATAGAATTGTTGGAACATAGTAGATGCTCAATAAAAGGCAGCTTTATCTTCTGCCACCATCAGCCCTTGAACATCACACTTCAGAGACTCCAACCCAAAGAACACCCTTAGATTTGAGGCTAGGGAATTCAGACTGGGGTGAAAGAGAAATGACTTTACTATCCCTCCACATCAGTAAACCTCCATGAAGGCCCTCACACACCGCTATACCCAGTGGTCAAGAGTTAATGAGAACATTTGCAATCTCTCTTTCCAAAGGCTCCTCCCAGCAGAGGACATGAAAAACTCAGTTGCTCAGACACCAGGGCATTCATAGGATGAGCTTTTTCTTTCTTTTTTAAAGTTTATTTTTATTAGTGACTTAACAATAGTTTACAAGGTCATAAGATTACAGGAAAATGGTTCCACACTACAACCACCACCACAGCTCTGTGCCTCACCCCACCCCCACCTACACAATGACAATCACCATCGGTTTCACAGTCTAAGAGACAGTTTGGCTACTTTTTAATTTTTGTATTATCTTTATTTATTTATTGGCTAGAGACAGATATAGAGAGGGAAGAGGGGGGGGCTGTAGCGCTGCTTCACCAGTTGCAAAGCTTTCCCCCTGCAAGTGGGGACTGGGGGCTACTTTTTTAACAAGCCCATATGCTTTTGTTCTCTATATTGCACATTTTAGCAAAACTATTCAATAGTTGTCTTTCAGAGAAATACAGATCCTTTGGTAACAGATGAAAGTTACAGCAATAAGAGTTCTGGAACACACACAAAAAACTGAATAATATAATCTCTTTGACTTTACCTCTGCCTTCTCCCCCACATTTTCTTAGTTTTTTTATTTTATTTATAAAAATGGAAATATTGACAAGACTATATGATAAGAGGGGTACATTTCCACAAATGTCCCGCCACCAGAGCTCCATATCCAATCCCCTCCCTTGATAGCTTCCCTATTCTATTGAAGCAATTACAGAAGCCAGACCTTCCACCTTCTGCACCCCACAATGATCCTGGGTCCATACCCCCAGAGGGATAAAGAATAAGGAAGCTATCCCCCATATTTTTTAAATGATGAGCCAGGAGATGGTAGGTGCCGGGATAGCCTGAGGGTGCTTCTTCCCGAGCTAGTGCTCTCTGGGCTGGAGAGAACTCAACTGGAGCTGATCTAGGCTGCTGTGTGGGAGAGGGATCAGGAACTCGTGCCGCACTAACTTCGCAGGAGATACACTCTGGAACTCTCGGAGCCAGAGAGCAATTTCCAAGTGTCTTTACTCAGAAGAGCAGCTGTTTTTATACTCTCCAAGTAGGGTAGAAACAGGATGTGACATAGAGAGGGTGGAGCGAAAAGTGACTGGTGGAAGATCAGGGTGTGACAAGGAGAGGATCAGGGTGTGACAGGGAGAGGGGGCAGAGCAGGTGAGAATTTTACCACTAAACCACTAATGCCCTGGAGGGAGTGTGGTGCTTTATGTAAATGTAAAAGTGATTTATGTAAATAGACCATTTTGAATGGGATCAACCCAATCCCTTATACAGGCATACTGGTGTTTGGTTAAGCAGAAGCCAGGGGGAGCTGGCATACTACCCAACAGTAGGTAGCACAATCATTGTGCAAAAGACTTTCATACATGAGGCTCTGACGTTTGAGATTCAGTGAGGACACCACTATAAACCAGAGCTGGATAGTGCTTAAGTGACAGAGGGGAAGGTGGGGCGGGGGGCAGAGAAAAACAGAGTCGGGATAAACTCAACAGTGAGGTTTTTCTTAATGGATGTCTGGTGCCTTAAAGATAAGAATGTAGCCGTGTCTCTTCTGTCTTTCTCTCTGTCAACGCAGGAGGCATCTCAAGTAAGAGTCCACCATCTTGGAAGTCACACCACTGGAATGAGTCCTGCTTGCTGTGGCTTCCCTGTGAAGTGGCTCCCCTATCTGCTCTCTCTTATCCTGTCCTACCAGCCACTGTGTGAGTGAGCCGAACCTGCAGCCTCTGCAGTAGTGAGGGTAAGTGGATAGAAAGAGTGCTCTTCAGACACCGTTCTTCCAAGAGGTAAATACAAGCGTCTGGGTTCAGGGAGGAGGGAGGAAACTCCACACTGGAGTACCGTCCAAAGCCTATTCTCCACTCCAGAGAGCTCCATATTTCAGGAACACATTTTCCTTCCACTGTAAGGAATGTTGACCTCATTTGACTATTGGTGATTTGTTTCTGTTCTCCATCACCTACACATCTGAGAAGGGAGAAATGTTAAGTGCAAACCTCACCCCAATACTTGGCACAAAGAAAAGCAAACACTCCTGAAGCCACTCCCTGTGAACTGTTTCCTTTATAAACCGCCCTAGCTTCCCATCCTTCACTTCATAGAATGACAGGTGCTATGAAGACTCATCTGGAAGCAAATCATGACACCTGCATGCCGTCAGACTTAGACTCTTGCCCGGGAATCACTGTAGTCATTCATTTGGTAGTAGTTCTGGAAGGGAAACCTGTTATGTAGTTGCATATTAAAGTACTGCATCACTTATGAAAGAAATTACACATCCATGTAATGATGCATTCCTTTACTGCTCCGTAGAATACGGCGCGTAAAATCGGATATCGTTGATGTCCATGTACCGAGGGTGTTTTTTTCCCCCTGCTGGGTTTTGTTACAAAGACAAATGCAGTAGAAATGACTATTTACATTAATCTATTTACATCCTATACACAGAATGAAGTGTAACTATGCATATGTCAAAACTATTTTCATGAGCTAAAGACTAAAATTTCTACTCTAGCAAATTAAGCTAAACTTTGGGGTCTTCATGGCTGTCTGGCGCTTGCCTTCAGAGTACTGTTTCACTCCAAGGTGCCAGCAGCTCCCGGCACAGGATGGCTGGCATCCATCTTGTGAGTTCATGGCACACTACTACTCCACGTGAGTGCTGAACCAGGAGTCTCTGAAATTTTCACTTCGAGGTTAGTGTTGGATGATATTTTAGTCTCATGCTGGAAAGAGAAAATAAAGCACACAAATGCATATTTCATGAAAGCTACTTCATGAGTCCAATTAAGAAATTACAAGCTCTGTGGTGTGTGTTCCAGGCTCAGACCTGGGGGATTTGCTTTATTATGTTGTAAAGTGCTATCTTCTCCAAATTTCTATTAAGATGGTACATGCCACCAGATTCCTGCCACCCCCGCATAGGTCCACCGCCCTTCCACACACACCTGCAGCTCTTCAGTGGCAGTGTTAGGGTAGGGATGGGGGTAGTAGTTACCTTTTTTCTCTATTGGGGGGAATAATGGTTTATAGTCAACAGTAAAATATAGTAGTTTGTACATGTGTAACATTTCCCAGTTTTCCACATAACAGTACAACCCCCACTAGGTCCTCCTCTGCCATCATGTTCCAGGACCTGGACCCTCCCCACCACCCCAGAGTCTTTTACTTTGGTGCAGTGCACCAAACCCGGTCCAAGTTCTGCTTAGTGTTTTCCCTTCTGATCTTGTTTTTCACCTTCTGTCTTTGAGTGAGATCATCCCATAGTCATCCTTCTACCTCTGACTTTTCTCACTTAACATGGTTCCTTCAAGCTCCATCCAAGATAAGGTGAAGAAAGTGAAATCACCATTTTAAATAGCTGAGTAGTATTCATCACTCATCTGTGGGTAGACACCTGGGTTGCTTCCAGGTTTTGACTAGTACAAATTGTGGGGCTATGAATATATATATATATATATATGATGGGTGTGTTTGGTTCCTTAGTGTATATCCCCAGGAGAGAATTGCTGAGTCATAGGGTAGGTCCACTTCTAGCCTATGTGTTGGGGTGTGGCTGGGGTAGTAGTTAGTTTCCATTTGTGACAGACAACTTTGTTACCTATTATGCCGTATCCTGTGAAACTTTTTTATATTTTATTTTTTTATTTATAAAAAGGAAACATGGACTAAGCCATAGGATAAGAGGGGTACAACTCCACACAGTTCCCACCCCCAGAACTCCCTTTCCCATTCCCTCCCCTGATAGCTTTCCTATTTTTTAACCCTCTGGGAGTAGGGACCCAAAGTCATTGTGGGATGCAGAAGGTGGAAGGTCTGGCTTCTGGAATTGCTTCCCCGCTGAACATGGGCTTCCTGTCAACCATTTTAAAATAGGTTGTATTATCCACACTATGCCATGATTACAGTTCACTAAATCATTTTTTAAGAGAGTTTTTTTTTTTTTAATATAAGCCCCGGGAAAATTTTCAGGTTGAGGAAAGTTAGTAAAAAGAAACCACTATGTGTGCTAGATATCAGGGCTGCACTACCAGCTCCAGAGTCTCCCCCTAAAGCAGCAATACTGGCCACATAGCCATCAAAACCCTACATACCCTCTGACCCTCCTTCAGCTTCATTTTCCCCCTTCCTCTGCCCCTGTAGCTTCCATTCTCCAGAAATTGCATCTACCATCCCCACACATTCCTTTGTCTCCTAGGACCCAGATGTATCCAGATGTGAAGTGTCGTGACTTCACTTGCTTTAAGTGTGGGCACTTTATGCCATACTTCCTCCTTCCTCTATACCACGAGTCTCAACTAGCACAGTAGTGCCCATGAGGAGGCAACTATTGGTTCTTAACAGGGGGAGACTCACTCATAGCATTCTGAATATATGCATATAAATGTATGCAAATAAACACCGTGCTCTGGGGCACTCACTACATGTTGTGGAGGGGGCTAGGAGGCCTGTCATAGGGGCTGTTTGGGAAGTAGTGTTGGGAAACAGCAGAAGCACTACATTGTGCATTTTCCCCTAGTGTTGTGCTGTAGGCGTGTTCCAGTTGGTATGTGTATTCCTTTGGCACTGTGTAGAGCATTCCTGTGCATGAGTGTAACACACATTCTCTGCCTCTTCTTCTGTGGGGAGTCATGTTCATCAGTTCCATAACTGGGCATCCTTGAGGCTCTCTTCTTGTCTGCACATAAGGGCATTTCTCTGCGATGTCTTCCGTTTTACTAAATGTTGGTCAGGAGTCACAGAGAAATCCGGATTGAAGAGGAGAGATATGAGCCTCACTTCTTGAAAGGAGTTTCAAAGAATTTATGGAGGGTGGTGGTGAGGTGTGACATTCTTTTCATCTCCTCACTGGTGCAGCACAGGAAACAAGAAAATTCGCTTTCTTTCACTAACTCTCTATTTTGACCCAGTGATCTATCATTGTGGATTCTCTCTTGCTCTCACTCTCATTCCATTCTTAGGAAGGGGTGTGTTTGTGTGTGAGAAAAGAGTATTTCAGGGGGATTGTGTGTGTTTTAAAAGTTAACTTTTTTTTAAGAAAGGAGACATTAACAAAACCGTAGGATAGGAGGGGTACAACTCCACACAATTCCCGCCACCCGATCTCCATATCCCATCCCCTCCCATGATGGCTTTCCCATTCTCTATCCCTCTGGGAGTATGGACCCAGGGTCGTTGTGGGTTGCAGAAGGTAGAAGGTCTGGCTTCTGTAATTGCTTCCCCGCTGAACATGGATTCAACTTTTTATTTATTAAGGCTACAAGTACAAAAATCAGGACTGGGAGATTGCTCAGCCAATGGAGAGCAGCACCGAAGGGAAGCTCCATGGACAGTAGAGCAGTGCTGTGGTGTCTCTCCTTCACCCTGTGTCTCCCCCTGTACCTGAAAAGAAAAACAAAAAATTCACGGGAAGATGGAGTTGTGCAGGCATGAATCCCTGGTGCAAAAAAAAAAAAATGTTTTTTTTTTTTTCCTAGCTGCTAAGGTGTTTTTTTGGTTTTTTTTTAAGACAGAAGATGACAAGCAGAAAGGGACAGAGAGGCAGAGAGAGAAGAAGGGAAGACACCCACGGCACTGCTCCACTTCTCAGGAAGCTTCCCCTGTGTGTGTGCTCTGTGGGGTGACCAGAGGCTCTGACCCAAGACCTCTGCGCAGTGGAATTTGTACTCTTCCCCCGACTGTCTCCTGGCACTGTGTTCCTCAGTAGGGAGAACCTTTGAGAGACCCTGGAATAATATTGATCCTATTAAAACTTAATGAAATGCCTTTAAGTATTTTAACTAAATTTGCAACCTTAATATATTTGATCTTTTTTTAAGATCTACTCTCCTAGCAATTTTCAAATGTGGAGCAGATTGTTATTAATTATATTCACGTTACTGCTCATTACATTCCCAGGACTAAATTCTTTTGTAACTGAAAGTTTGTACCTTTTGACCTATTCACCCTTTTTATTCCCTGCCTCCCATCTCTGGGAATCACCAATTTGTTCTCTGCATCTCTGCACTTAGCATTTGGTGTTTGTTTGGAGGTTTATTTTGGATTCTATATGTAAATAATATCACACAATATTTTTCTTTGTCTGATTTATTATAGTTAGAGTAATACCTTCAAGACGTGGATGGGTGGCCATGTTGCCACAGATGGTGAGATACTTCTTCTTTTGACGACCAAATAATATCCTATTGCGCGCGCGCACACACACAAACACACACACACACACACTTCATTTTCTTTATCCAGTCATCTACTGATGGACACTGTGGTCGTTTCCATCTCTTGTCAGTTTTAAGTGAAGTGAACATGGAAGTACAGATAGCTTTTCAAATCTGTGTTTTCATTTTCTTTGGACAACTACCCAAAGTGAGATTGCGAGATTATGCAATAGCTGCTTCTATTCGTCATTTTGAGGGAAACTTTCACTGGTTTCCATGGTGACTGTGCCGGGTGTACATTCTGAACACACGCTTGCCTTTTTGAGTGACATCATTTTATTAGGTGTGAGGCAGCTGCTCATTGTGGTTTTGATTAGAATCTCTGATTATTAGTTGTTTGAACATCTTTTTAAAAAAATAATATTAGTGATTTAATATTGATTTGCAAACCTATATTACAATGGGTATAATCCCACACCTTTCCCACCACCACAGTTCTGTGTCCCCATCCCTCTACTGGAAATTGCCGTGGTCTTCCCAAGGTCACAGATATGGGTTGACTTTTATTCTGTAGCCATCTATATTTATATGTATTTGCCCTTTTTTTTTTTTCCTATGGTCCTACCTTCTCTTGCTTCCTAAGTCACACCTACTACTTCTGAGTGTCTTTCTTTTCTTTTTTTTTTTTTTCTTCTTTTCTCTCGGAGTCCTGATAGAATTGGCAGAGCTTTCTAGCTATCTTTCCCTAACATTTACCCCTCTGGGAGTATGAAATAAAATTCTTTATGGGGAGCAGAAGGTGGAAGGTCTGGCTTCTGTAATTGCTTCTCCACTGGACATGGGTGTTGGCAGGTGAATCCATACTCCCAGCCTGTTTCTGTCTTTCCCTAGTGGGGCAGGCAGGGCTCTGGAGAGGTGAGGTTCTAGGACACAGTGGTGAAGTCATCTGCTCAGGGAAGTCAGGTTGGCATCATAGTAGTGTCTGCAACTTGGTTACTATGGCTTAGTGAGTTTCTGGAGCGATCCTGGTTGTATTTTGTTGAGTGTTCAGGTGATTTTTCTTTTTTTTTTTCCCTAGTTTATCAGGAGTACAATCTGAAATGGCTCCTATTCCATAGCCATGCCTGGAGCATCTTTTTAAAATATTTATTTATTTATTTCCTTTTGTTGCCCTTGTTTTATTTTTTATTGTTGAAGTTATTATTGATGTTGTTGTTGTTGGATAGGACAGAGAGAAATGGAGAGACATCTGGAAGACAGAGGGGGGAGAGAAAGATAGACACCTGCAGACCTGCTTCACCACCTGTGAAGCGACTCCCCTGCAGGTGGGGAGCCAGAGGCTCGAACTGGATCCTTTCGCAGGCCCTTGCGCTTGGCACCACCTGTGCTTAACACACTGCACTACCTCCCTACTCCCGCATCTTTTTTTAAATTATCTTTATTTGTTAGATAGAAGCAGTCAGGAATTGAGAGGGGGAGTGGTAGAGGAGAGAGACAGAGAGACACCTGCAGCACCGCATCACCACTCGCAAAGCTTTCCCCCTGCAGGTGGGGGCCTAGAGCATCTTTTCATGTGTCTGTTGAACACCTATATATGTGTTTTGGAAAAACTCTAGTCCGTTTCTTCTGCCTATTTCATGATCGAATTTGTTAGGTTATTTTTATATTTTTACCTTGTTAAAGATTTCTTTTGCTGTATAAACACTTTGTCATTTGATAGAGCCCCACGTGCTGATTTTTACTTTTGGAATCAAATCCAAATGACTGTGGGCATGCCTGGTATCAAGGGCCTCACTGACTTTCCGGGGGGCTGTGTTTCTTTCACGCTTGCACTTGTGGGGACACATTTTAAAAATTACAGTTGTCTACACAAGCATGCCTTTCAAATTTTTAAGTAATGTTTATAAACCTGATAAATCAAAAATATAAGTGGGATATTACTTATGTTCCTTAAATAACCTAATCCAGATTATAAATTTAGTAATAGTTTAGGTGGGGGTAGAGAGCATAAAGGTTATGCAAAGAAACTCTCATGCCTGATGCTCCAAAGTCCCAGGTTCAATCCCCTGTACCACCGTAAGCCAGAGCTGAGCAGTGCTCTAGTAAAAATAAATAAATAAATAAATAAAATATGTATTTTTAAAAAATTAGTAGTATTTCAACTTCCCAACACAAATTTAATTACTCAATTGCATAGTTTAAATTTGGAAGCAAAGGTTGTACCCAACACTCTAAAGAGGTTCATTCTTTTAAATATTACAAATTGTTAAAATTCTAAATAAATATTGGGGCCTTAAAACAAAACTATGATAAAACTGCTACTCTAATTACCAGAAGCACTTTTGACTGTAAGTATAAATTCTCCTGGAGTTAGAGGCTGTCCACTAAGGAAGTATGCTACCCTACACAGTTTAGGTATGGCTTCCCATGTAACTGGGGGTTGGGTAGGTGTTGAGCAAGACATGGCTGCACATTTACCCACAACACTGATAAAACTAAGTGGGCCCCTCTCATTCTTTGTATCAGCAACTTCCAGACTTTCAAACAGGATGGCATAGAGCATCTTTTTGATGTGACTCATACTTTTCAAGCCACATTAGACTCTATCACCCCCAGCAAGATTATTACCTCACTTGATTTAATTTTGCAGGGTTTTCTTGGATCATCAGATATGTATAAAGAGATGCATTCCTCCCCCCCAACTTGCAAAACCTTTGAACTTGATTCTTTTTGTGTAATCCTTATCTCCTAGGACCACCCATTTCTTACAGAAATCAAAAGCCCAATCAGATGATCTCTAAGTCTCTCAAAGATCTTATCTGACCACTTGATCACAAACCCCAAGGTCATTCTACGGAAACCAAACCCTGGAAGCCAAGGATGCACCCGGTCAGGTCCTCAGTGACTGTGTGTGGGCTTCCTGATGGGGAAGAGAGGTGACCCCAACCCTGCACACAGGGCAGCGAGGCTCTTCAGGCACACATCTGCCACACTTACCCCTTCTTGCTTCCTCAGCAAAGCAAGGGAAAGGATGATACTTCTTTCTCCAAGCATTTCAGAAGCATGGAACTTTCCCTGAAATGTCCACATTTTCTCTTCTGAGAATCAATTTTACAAAATGATTTAGTCCCCCCCCCCATTCTATCTCTTTTTCTTTCATTCTGTCTCTCTCTCTGCAGGCACAAAAAACCAGCTAGAGCTTCAGGAAGGCATTTAGCAGGTTCCCTGCCCCATGCTAAATGTGTTTTCTATGTATCACCTCACCTTCACAGGGCAGCCCTTTCACAGATGACGAAACTGAGGCTGAGATTGGTAGATCACGTGGAAATGGGTCCAGTGAGCAGTGGCTCATGGGAATGATGTCTAGAAATAAAACAGGCTTTATATAAGGCAGAAACATTTCATCAAATCGGCCATTTGCCATGCTTTGAATTTTTCATGTTTCCCTTATAAAGCAGAGGTCAGCAGCGTTTTCCTATAAAAGGCCAGTTAGTAAATATTTTAGGTTTCTCAGGCCTGAACCTGACTTTGCCAGAACTGAACACAACATCTGTGTAGAGGACGAGCACTCCCTCACCCCCAGACAATGTAGGAATGAGTATGTCCTGGTGAAACTGTACCCATAGGATCAGGCCACAGTCTGATGGAACTGTTCAGAAACTAGAGTGTGGTGGTGGCTCCCTGTCTCTAGAAATTCACAAGAAAGTATTGAACCATGCACCTAAGATGAATAGAACTCCTGGGGTAGACATTATACCAGAACAAGCCCCTTCTGGTCTTTTTTCTCCCTCAAATTCCATATATGATGGTATATTCCTCTTAAGATCAGCAAAAGGACATCTCGAACCTTCCAAGGAATGACTCTGAACACAAAACATCTGACCTTACTTCTCTTGACCTTCTTCTTAGATATACTTTGGATGAGGAGGGATAGCCAGCGGTAAACTGTTAAACATCAAGCAGTTCTAGAGAGTCCTCCATCAACCCACATACAGAAGGGGCAATGTTCGCTTATCGCTTGGCATCTAAACTTCAGCATGAAATAAATACCTGCTGCCCAATCTCACACTTGGTATATATATTCCCTTTTATTGCCCTTGTTGTTTTCTTGTTGTAGTTATTGTTGCTGTTATTGATGTCGTCGTTGTTGGATAGGACAGAGAGAAATGGAGAGAGGAGGGGAAGACAGAGAGGGGGAGAGAAAGACAGACACCTGCAGACCTGCTTCACCGCCTGTGAAGCGACTCCCTTGTAGGTGGGGACCCGGGGGCTCGAACCGGGATCCTTTACACCTAGTCCTTGTGCTTCATGCCACGTGCGCTTAGCCTGCTGCATTACCGCCCTACTCCCACACATGGGGTTTTTAAGGCCATTCAGCATGGATCATCACCTGGCTTCATTTAGAAGTCCCACCTCATAGCCAACTAAGGACTACAGGGTGATGTTATTTCCCCTTTAATATTCCCTTGACTGTAACACATTAAAAAATTAAAAAAATAAAAACTTCAGGGAATTCTTTCATCCTTGGTAAACTCTAAAACAAGCATGGAAAGATTTGGGGCACCTTGGAGTGTCACTCAATTGGCAGTGATTAAAGAGGACAGCATCAAGCTGCTTCCTTCAGGGGTGTTGCTAGCTGTGAAGCAGGTAAAGCTCCTTGCAGTATGGCATGTGACTGAACCATGGAAAATGCCAGAAGAAAAACACCAGACAATCTCATGAACACTACAAGTCCTCCTACTTGTTCTACAAGCTCCCTCAGAATAAAGTTGTGTAAGAAAGGACCTGAGAGTCTCAGAAATCACTGTCCAAGGGGAGAAAAGCAACGGTTCCCTGGGGGCATAGGGCATGATCATTTCCCAGCAAACTCTCATCAGGCTGGGAAAACAGAGAAGAACAGTCTTATCTTTATAATCAATTTCCCTCTTTCTCTCCTTAATCCACGCTGCCTAAGCAGTTCATCTCTGCTCCATGTGTTTTGTCTTCTTAATTACTTAAAAATTTCCCTTCTCTGTGAGACAGCACAGACTCCCACATGCTGTCTGGGAGAGTAAGCTTCCAGATGAGGGACAGGAAAGAAGAAAGGAGAGAAACAGGAATGGAAGTGAGGAGAACAAGTATGTGAATGGGGAGGGGCGGGAGTTGGACTTTAAAAAAGAAAAAAAAAAAAAGATAAAAGTGTAGGCTCCTCTTCCAGTCCAGCTACATGTTGGAACCCAACCCAGAAGTTCTTTATAGGGAGAGTGACTCCTGGCATGGTGTGCCAGTCACTGTGTAACATCCTAATGGATTCATTTTCCAGAAAACAGTCAACCTTCTGCTCGTTTCACAGTATCAGAATCCAAATGCACGGATACCACAGGATGGCTGCATACTGCCCACTTGCCAAACAGGAGAGCCACTCACTCAGCAAAAGCTAACTTTTAAGATCCAGTATTTATAGAGTATTGCCAGCTGTCTACTCTATTTGATTGCATGAACATTAAATTTTATCCTGATCATCAGAGAACTGCACTTTATTCATTTCATTTTGGCTCTTCCAATTTTTTGCATTTACCGAGCAGAGCTGTGGTATTAGGTCATCAGGCAATGTCAAGAGAGTTGATAGAAAGTGACTCGAGTTGGTGTTTGTGTATCTGGGTTGGCGGTTTGCTAGCACACAGGAGATTAGGACAGAGAAGGGGAGAAAGCACTCTCAAGAGCCAGGAGCAAGGCTACTGCATCTGCCCCTCTAAACTGGGAAAGATCTTTCATTTGCGTCAAGTGGGGATGTGGGCCACATAAAGTCTTTAAATAGAATTTATTTTAAAGCAGTTTTGGATTCACAGCAATTGATCAGAAATCAATTCCAGTTTATAGAGATCAGAAAACGCAGTGTCTCCACATGCCCCTCACATCAGAGTGACATATTTGTCTGTGAGCCTCCACTGGCATCTTCAGTTGAGGTCCTTGGTTTACAAGAGGGTTCACTCTCGGTATTGCATGTTCTCTGGTTTGGACTATGTATAATGACATATGTCTGCCATTGTAATTTCACTGTCTGAAAAGCTCTCCATCAATTCCAAATGATCTAGTTATCCCACTTCTGAGTATTTACCTGAAAAATAAAAAAAAAACCACTAGTTCAAAGAGATGCACGCACTCCTATGTTAATTGCAGCATTATTTCCAGTCGCCAACAGCTGGAAAAAAGCTAGTTGACTGGTCAGTGAGTAAGGAAGGTATGGTTTGTATGCATAATATATGCACAGTGGATTTGGAGCTCCCCCAGTGCCATGCTTGGTGTCCCCTCCCATTTGATGCCAGGGCTCAGACCCAGGGCCCTGTGCATGGTAAGGTGTCCTCTCTACCGGGTGAATCATCTCCTGGCCCCATGGTTTTTAAAGTTATAAAAATACTCTGTGTTCCATCTCCTCATCCCTCATACCCCCAACCCCAACCAACCGTATTGTAGACTCCCGTGGTTGAGCCTTTTCCAGAATGTCACATAGTTGGACTCATACAGTGTATAGACTTCAGATTGGTTTCTTTCTCTTAGCAGTTTGCATTTGATTTCCCTTCATGGCTGATTAGCTCCTTTATTTTTTGGCACCAAATAATATTCCACTGCCTACATATATTACAGTTTATTTTTTCATTCACCTGCTGAGGAACATCTTGGTTGCTTCCACATTTTAGCAATTATTAGTATATATAATTGGGTAAATATCAAGGAGCATGGTTGTGGGACCAAATAATAAGCGTATGTTTAGATGGGACTGGGTAGTGGCAGACCTAGTAGGGTGCACACATCGCCATGCACAAGGACCAGGGTTCATGCCCCCCGCCCCCACCAATGGGGAGACGAAACTTCATGAGCAATGGAGTAGTGTTGCAGGTGTCTCTAGTCTCTTCTCTCTCCCTCCCTCCCTTCCTCCCTCCTTCCTTCCCTCTATCAAAAGAAAAATGGGGACTGGGAACCTATCATAATGGTTATGCAAAAAGACTTTCATGCCTGAGGCCACAAGGTCCCAGGTTTAATCACTAGCACCAGCATAAGTCAGAACTGAGCAGTGCTTTGGTAAAAGAAAAAAAAATGGGGGTGTGTGCAAAAGGGCTTTGGCATTCATGAGACCCAGGCTTGAGCTCAGCCCCCCCCCCCCGCATTGAAGGAAACATTGGTGCTGTGGTCTCAGTCTCTCTCCCTCTCTCTCTCTCTCTCTCTCTCTCTCCCCCTTTCCCCCTCTCTTTCTCCTCTCTCTCCCTCTCCCTTCCCCCTCCCTCTCTCTATTTTTTAAAAAACAACACAAGGAACAGTAGACTCACCACATTGGTGCCAAACTTCAGTGATAACCCTGGTAAATAATAAGTATATAAATAAATACTTTAAAAATATTTTTGGGTGTGTAAGAAACTGTCTTCTAGGGCCTGGTGGTGGCACACCTGGTTAAGCACACATACTACAATGTGCAAGGACCCAGGTTTAAGCCCCTGGTCCCCACCTGCAGGGGGAAACTTGACAAGTGCTGAAGCAAGGCTGCAGGTATCTCTCTGTCTCTCACCTCTCTATCTCCCCCTACCCCCTCAATTTCTCTCTGTCTCTATCCAGTAATAAATACATTAAAAGAAAAAAAGAAACTGTCTTCTAAAATGACTGAATCATTTTGCATCCCCACAGCAGTGCACCAGACCTCCCATCCTCACAGCCCCTGGTGGTGGCAGTCTGGGATTTTGGTCATTCTAATAGTGCACAGTGGAACGGCATTGTGTTTGGATCTGTATTTCACTGATGACAGAGACTGTAAGTCGCCTTTTCAAATGCTTATTTGCCATCTGTTGATCTACTTTGGTGAGAGATTTGTTCAGGTCTTTTGCCCATTTTTTGACTGTTCGGTTTCTTATTGTTGAGTTATAAGTGTTCTTTCTGTATTGGGGGAGCAGTCATTTATCAGATGTGTCTTTGACAAATACTCTCTCCCTGTCTGGCATGTCTTCTCACACTCTTGAGAGAGCAATGCGTTATAAATGCAGGGCCCATCTCAGTGTGCTGGGTGTCGCAGCATGCGTTTGGCATACTAAACCTAGCCTCACTTGCTTGTCATTTTTTTCTCCAATTTAATTTCCTCTGCCATAGTTCTGTGATTCTGTTTACTTTCTTGCTGCAAGTGCCATGTAGAAATTGCAGAAAATAGGGAAGCATCACCCCTCCCTTTCACTTCCTCCACTCTCTACCTCCCAATATTTGAGTTACCATTTTGAAGCAAATTGCCTACATCTTTTTCACTGTAGACACATCTATAAATTTCTGCGGTAAAATCATCTGCCTTACTACTGTTTCATCGGCTCCTTTTTGAACACCTCCCCCGGCTTTTAAATATGTTCCTCTAATGTCATGTCTAGCACTGCCCAGCACTTCCTTGTTATTCCAGTCACACCCCTTTTGATGGATGTGCAAGTGGTTTTCAGGTTTTCCCAAAGTGGACACTACGGTGAACATCCATGTAGACATTTCTTCACAAGGATGCAAATTCATTTGCCTCTTTGTTTTCTTAGAAAATAGAATTGTAGTCTCTCAATGGCTGAAAAGTTAAGATTTTTATATTTACTGCCAAACTCCCCACCCCAGGGGGAATAATTTGTCATCATGCACGTCTCTTATTGGCAGTACAACAAAGGGTCTGCTTTGCCCACGTGACATACTACCGGGTTGTCGGAAAAGTCATGACATGGTTTTCTATGTTTTTTATGCAAAAATTTATCGTGACTCTTCCAACAGCCCAGCATTTGTTTTAGTCTTTGTTAGGCGAAAACACACTTCAGAGGAAGTTCCTGGTTTATCTCTTTGATAACTGATATGGTTGAACTGTTTTCAGTTTGGGTTGTAAGCTTTTGCTGTTGCTCCTCCGTGGTGTCCCCTGCCCGTCTTTCTCCAGTGGCATGCTCCGCTTTTTCTTATTATTCCACGACAACTTTTATATTCCAACAAACCCACAGTGCAAATAGTTTTCCAGTTTTTTATTGCTAAAGTCACAGCTTGACATCTAGCACTTTAAAGATTTCTACTCAAGTGGTCCAGGAGGTGGCACAGTAGATAAAGCATTGGACTCTCAAGCATGAGGTCCTGAGTTCAATCCCTTAGAGCACATGTACCAGAGTGATGTTTGGTTCTTCCTCTCCCCCCCCTTCTCATTAATAAATAAATAAAATCTTTTAAAAATTATTTCTACTCAAACCATTATGCATTTTATTATTTTTCACTTTTAAAAGTTATTTGTTGGTTTAGTGGGGCAGGGAGAGGAAGAAATGCTGTGGCACTTGTAGTGCTGGGGATCAAACCCAAGGCCTCAGGTTTGCAGTACATCTCCCATTTTAAAAAGAGCAAAGCCATAGATACTTGTGTCCAGACACCTCTCGACAAGGCCTTGTAGGAGAGAGTTAGCCGAACCTTGGTTGGAGAGTATGTGGGGGAAAGGAATACTTCTGCCCTGCTAGTGTAAGTGTAAGGTGCCCTGGTCCAACCAATGTGGAAAACAGTCTGGAGATTTCTCAGAACATTAGAAATGGACATACTCTATAATCCAGCAATTTCTCTCCTGGGGATTTTCCCAGAGGAAACAAAAACACCTATCAGAAGAGATCTATGTCCTTAGAAGCACAATCTATAGTAGCCCAAACTTGGAAACAACTGGATGTCCAATAACAGATGAGTGACTAAAAAAAAATTTGTGGTACATATATGCATGATGGACTACTACTTAGCTGTTAACAATGATGAAGCCGTCTCCTTTTGTGTCAGACTAGATAGAACTTGAAGACATCATGTTAAGTGAGATAAACCAAAAAGAGGACAAATACCAATTGGTCTCACTTATAGGCAGGACTTAAGAAAGAGAGACAAGGAGGGAGAACACCAAGTGAAACATGGACTGGGCATGATGTATTGCATCAAAGCAAAGGACTCTAGGACAGGAGGGGGAGGGAGGGGCTGTAGAGAACCTTGAGTTCTGGTGTGTGTTGATGGAAAAGGAGCTAAGTTGTAGGTGAGAGTGTTCTATAAAGAACTTTCACAGGAAGATGAGAAATTGTACCCATGTTTCATTGACTGCACTGCAAACCATTAAATCCTGTCCCAGTAAAAAATGATAAGGGAAAAAAAGGGAGGGAGGGAAGGAAGGAGGTAGGATGAGGGGTGTGAAGGAAGAAAGTTGATAGGTCAGGGAAGACAGCTTCTTTCTTATCTCCATGGAGCTCTGCACCAGCCCTGAATCCAAATGAAAGAGAAGCAAGAGGACCCCTTGTTGTGTGGCCAGCACAGAGAAGGCTGGAGCATCTGGACGCCAACTGGACATCTGTTCAAGCAGAAACTGCCCTTGTTTGACCGGGTTCTGAGAGCAGAGGCCAGCAGCAGGGAAGGGGGGGCCTGGAGAGCCTCCTGCGTGCCCTCCATTTGGGTGACCACGTGAATATGAACCATCCTGCTGGCACCTAACACAAGATGGCCACCTTCTGTGAGAAGGGCGCCAGGGCTGCATTGCCAGGGAGTGCACCAGCCAGGGCAGCAGCCAAAGGGTTGGCAGAAGAGACTTGCCCTGCTCAAACTACCTAATGAGGGAAGCAGCACATGGAGTGACCTCTGCAGTGGTCTCCAGAGAGTTTATTGACACCCTCCTGGAGATGGCCCAGTCATCAAGACACATGTCACACAGAGAACCTAGAAGGTCAAGTACTATTGACCAGAGAAAGCAAAACCCACAGAAGTGGCAAATGAGACTGGATTGGCAAAGAGATTTTTCTCTTTCCTTCCCCATCTTCACTGTTCTAACAGACTGGAGAGGGGTCACAGGAGGAGAAAAGGCACCCCAAAGTCTCCTCACTCCTCCTACTCACGTGAGGCATTAGCAACACTCTGAAACCAAGGTGTCTGCTCTCTAAGAGCTCCATTAACTGGGGTGGGGGGAGATGCTAACTCATTGAGAGTCTCTAGTTTATTAGTTTATTGATCCATCTGGGGAAGGACAGGCCCCTAAGGAAATGGAAACAAGCCAGCTGTGTATTTCGATGCGAAAGAGAAATCTGACTAAGTCTGACAAGTTTTCCAAAAGGGGAGCCAGAGGGGAGCCCCAAGACAAATGTGCCATGCCTCCTAGTTCTAACTATTGCCTAGCGAGGAAAAAAAATGTGAATTCTCCACGGGATGCAAAAGCCAGATTTGACTTTATGGGTTGTGAGATTGGTCACCCAGTGTTTTTTGACTGTACTGTTTATTCAGGGAATTCACTGTAAAGGTAACCCACCGGGCCCCTGTGATTGCCTGGGATCTGTGTGTTAAGCTGGCTGAGGATGTGTAACCTCCTCAGCAGCCAGAGGAGACTGTTGTTCTTCAAACACAGCGGGGCTTTAACAGACCTCAGTAACCCAGGAGGCGAGGGAAGTGTTGACTCATTTCCCCCTTCTCCAGGATCTCTGCCCCCAAGATAGGAAATGTGCACATTCAGGCTCCAAGTACAAAACACCTCTATGCTACCTCTTCCTGCTTCCTCCACTCATGTGTGTGCCTCCCCTGCCCATGCACCTCTGGAAGTTCACATCTGGGAGGTGGTGTGTCTGTGTGTGTGTGTGTGTGTGTGTGTGTGTGTGTGTGTGAGAGAGAGAGAGAGAGAGAGAGAGAGAGCAATCTGGACCTTTGAAGTTGCACATGTGTGAGACCCTTGCTATACATATACATACACACAGGTAATAGACGTTGCAATTCCTTACTTCGGATGACTCTAGCTTCCACACCCATTAGTTATTGCACTTTCCTCACGTACTGACCTCAGCCTTCTCCACTTACTTATACACTCAACACATCTGTCTGCCTTGCATGAGCTGCTGAGACAAAGATGGATCCATAAGTAAAAACTAACATAAGCTTGGAGTCTGTAGTCCAGAGGGTAAGGAGAGAGAGAGACATTCATAAAGTCAGCACCTGTTATAAGATGACATCAGTGTGAAGAGTGAAGGAGTAGGAGAATCAGAGAAGGGTTTCCTGGGAAATTGGTGGAGGAAATCGGTGAGTGCTGAGTGTGAGTGACACTTAACTAGGTGAGGTGTCAGCTGAGTCCCTCAGCAGAGAACATCACATGTGCAAAAGCTCCGTGGCTAGGGCAAGCATGGCACAGTGGAGAAACCAAAAGGCCAGAGTGCCTGGAGTCTCAGAAAGAAGGGTTAGTCAGAAAAGAGAAGCCAAGCCTCAGACAACCTCAGTACCCTCACCTCTGAGGTCTTCTTCTAGCGTTTGCCCTTCTTCCGTAGCCAGTCAACAGCGTCAGGTTGAGACTGATGTAAAGTTTCGAGACCTCCGTTGAATCTGGAGAGGTGGCAGTCGTTGACTATGTGGGTCATAGTCTGTCTGTAGCCGCAGGGGCAGTTTGGGTCATCTCTGGCTCCCCAGCGATGGAACATAGCGGTGCACCGGCCATGGCCTGTTCGATAGCAATTGAGGAGGGCCCAGTCATAACGTGCTAGGTCAAAGCCAGGTTGACGCTTGCAGGGGTCTGTGATGAGGTGTTTGTTCTTGACCTCAGCTGACTGCCAACTCTGTTTCCAAGAGTCTGGAACAGAGAAGTTCAGTGTAGGCGTAGGGGACCAGATTGGGTGACGAGACGTCAAATGTTGGACAGGGTGGGCGAAGATATCCGCGTATATTGGCAGGTCCGGTAGAGCGTAGACATGGGAAATGAACTTAGATGATGCCGCATCCCGACGAATATCTGGCGGGGCGATGTTGCTAAGAACTGGCAGCCATGGAACCGGGGTGGAACGGATGGTTCCAGAAATGATCCTCATGGAGGAATATAATTTGGAATCGACCAAGTGGACATGGGGGCTACGGAACCATACTGGGGCACAGTATTCTGCAGTGGAATAGCATAATGCCAGAGATGATGATCGTAGTGTGGAAGCGCTCACGCCCCATGAGGAGCTGGCCAGTCTTGCAATGATGTGATTCCTCGCGCCCACCTTTGCTGCAGTTTTTATGAGATGATCGTGAAATGACAGAGTGCGATCGAGAGTAACGCCAAGATAGACTGGCTGGGCTTCATGCCAGATTCTCATATCGCCAAGCTGCACATTAAGCTCACGGGAGGCCAAGGCATGGTGTAGATGGAAAACAGATGATACCATTTTTGCAGTGCTAGGTATTAGTCGCCATTTTTTACAGTAATCAAATATCAGAGACATGTCTTTCGTGAGTGTTTCCTCGAGGATGTCGAACTTGGATACCTGAGTTGCACAGCAGATGTCATCGGCGTAGATGAACTTCCTTGAAGAAGTTTCTGGGAGGTCATTGATGTAAATATTAAATAGCGTAGGAGCCAGAACAGAGCCCTGGGGGAGGCCACTTGAGACAAGTCTCCATCTGCTAGACTAGTCACCCAGATGCACCCGGAATCTTCTGTTTTGGAGAAGAAACGATATAGTGTTGGCCACCCATGGAGGCAGGCATCTTGAGATCTTGACTAGGAGACCACGGTGCCAGACCGTGTCATAGGCTGCTGTGAGATCAACAAAGACAGCGCCCGTCTTTAAATTCTTCTGGAATTCATTTTCAATGTAAGTTGAGAGGGCCAGGGTTTGTTCGCAGGTAGATCTTCCTGGGCGGAAACCAGCTTGGGCGGGTGATAGGAATTTCTCTGTAAGAGGAGAAATACAAGACAGAAGCAGCCTCTCAAGGAGTTTGTAACACACGGAGAGGAGAGAAATTGGTCTATAGCTGGCGGCCAGTGTTGGGTCTTTCTTTGGTTTCAAAACTGCTATTATCTTCTCACGACGCCGAATTTTGGGCATAGATTCAGATTCCAAGATGTGGGACAGGAATGAAGTGAGCCACTTCTTTGCCGCGGGGCCCAAGTTAAGAATGAGTTCTGGGGTGATGTTATCATAGCCAGCAGCCATTCCCGGTTTAACCCTCTTCAAAGCGTCTTCCAGTTCAGACAGTGTAAAGGGAGAGAGTTTTGGAGATGGACAAGATAAACGGAAGTGGGATGACCACTCATGGGAAATTTCTCTTTTCCAGACTGGGTCAGTCTTAGCACGTCCAACTTGAGTTAGGTGACTGGCCACTGAGTTTGGAGATACGGGAGGATGGGAGACGGGAGAGGGTTGGCTACCGGCACCCAGACTATGAAGAAGCTTCCAGGCCTTCCTACTTGAGTGGGTGAAGTTCAGACTTTCCGTGAGTTGTTGCCAGCGGGCTTGGCGTGCTGCATCCAGGGAGGCAATGAGATGGTCAGCCACATCTGGGTCACCCGACTCATCATACTGCTTTAGTAGTTGCTCGCATTCAGCATCAAGACAAGGCATATAGTTAGCACGTCTCCCACGAGGAATGGCTTGGGAAGCTGCTTTGAAGATGGCTTGGCGGAAACGCCTGTAGGAATCTTCAGAAGGGATAGAGTTAATTGGAATTGCAGGAATAGATTTGTTGGTAAGAGCACTGAACAGACGCCAGTTTGCTTTCCGAAAGTTCCATCTTAGTTTCTCCGAGCACAGAATCAGTGGGAGCTGGAGACCAATGTGGATGATAGCTGGGCGGTGATGACTGTGCGGGAAGATCTTGAGAACGTGTCTCGTAGCGGGAAAGGCTTGGCAGTTGACTGTGCTAATCCAGCACAGGTCGGGTGACGAGTCTTTATTCCATCTAGCACTGTGAAAAGAGCCTGGCTGTTTGGGATCGTATAATAGGGAGAGGTCATTCGCTGAAGCCCAGTCGGCTAAGATAGAGCCATCAGCACGAGTGGAGGAATATCCCCAGTCTTGGTGACGACTATTAAAGTCTCCAACGTAAACGGCTGGGTGATTCGGGCTAGGCAGGACCTCATTATCCCATGAGGCACTGGGAGGCTTATATACGTTGACGAGCTGAATAGTTCCAATAGTAATGGAGTCGTAGAAGGTCAAAGAGGCCGTATGGTAAACGTCCGCAAGACACGATTTGGCGTAGATGGCTCGGCCGTGTTTAGGATGGAGACTATAGCATATTAAATCGAATCCACTGATGGTGAATCGAGCAGCTTCATCGACTGCTACCTCTGAGGTAGTCCTCTCCCTCACTACACTCAGACCAGCTGGTATAAGGAGTGAGCCACTCTCGAGACTGTTGTTTCTGTCTTGGGCACTTTCCTGTCCTCCTCTCTGTTGGATTACTCAGTAGGAGAGAAGCAAGCTGCCATGTTTGCACAGCACCCTGGTGAGGCACACTTGGCCAACAGAAAGCCCCCTGGTAAGGCTTGCCAACAACCATCTGAGCAAGCATAGAAGCAGATTCTAGAGCCTCAGTCAACAACCTCACTTCAGCCTTGTGAATGATGCTAAGACAGATCCAGCCAAGTGAAGCACAACTAGACTTTTGACCTTCAGAACCCAGGTGAGACACCAGCACAAGCTGTTTTGGGCTGCTGTGTCAAAGGGTGATTCCTCATGTAGCGATGGAGTACCAGACCAGTCTAGGTCAGACCATGCAACACACACACCACTAGCATGTTAAGGTCTGTGGGGCCTTGGAAATGCTTCCTAGTACTGTGAGAAACAAGAATACCATATGGTAGTTAATATCATCTCTGAAGACTAAGGGACGTTTCCGGAGACTTGGGTGGGTTGGGAAGAGTGATGAGTCTGTTGTGGACACAGAGTTAAAGGTAGGTCCGGTTGTTCTTTGCGTCTCATCAATCTGGGTAAAGTCCAAAGTCCTATGGGCCAAATAATGAAATTAAATAGGTCTTATAAATGTTTGGTATCTTTTAAATTTTATTTTGGCAGTCGATCGATCATAAGGTCCTAAGCTGAGGCATTAAACATAAGCAAACAATAGAATGGACTCACTCGTGCAGTTGATCCACCCTACATAGCACGTGGAAAGGACTGCCATCTAAGCACAAGGCTGGCAGGGCCCCCACGGCAGAGACATCACATTGCTAACACCTGCCAGGGAGGTCTCGAAGGGACTCATAGATGTGCACCCCTTCAATTAGCCAAAGGTTGTCACTTGGGAAGCCTGGAGCTGAATGTCTGGATTATTCTAAGGAAGTCTTTAATAGCTTGACACGACAGCAGCTGTGAATCCGTAAGGAAATCTCCTTAGTGGGGAGGAGAGACCTTGAGGAGATAACTTTCAAGCCAAACCCTAAGGCAGAAAGGCAAGTCTGAAGTCCTGTGAAAGAACAGGCTACCGAAGAACATTCTAGTATCTGAGTTACTACAATGGAAGGAATTAAAACTGGAGAGGAGGAAGCAAGTTCCAACTAACCCTATAGGTAAATAAAGCTGAATCACGCTGTTTTGTGCAGAAAAGAAATTTTCTTACCTGTGACTGACCACAGAAATGCTTAATCCCCAGTGAGTTTTAATAACACACACTGGGAATTGCATGATAAGAAAGGAACATTTCATTAAATATTTATCAGTCACTTTCTGGGGGGAAAAATCCATTAGGGTCATAGCCATCAAACTAAAAATTCTTTTCTTTTGGTTTAGAGCTTAGAATCAAAAGACATCAAAAATAAATCTGCTTGGGAAAAATATTTGAAGTTCTTTTCATCTTGGTAAAATTAGAATAATATGCAATTTTGTCTAAGTAGAAAGAAGAGCAGTCTCTGGGCGTTGTTTTTTGCCTTTCCTTTTGAGAAAGCACCACGCTCTTGTTCACCAGAGCGTGGCAGGGCATCAGGGCACCTCTGCTGACTGCAGGAGTGGCTGAGCTTCTTTCTCTCAGGAGCTGAGTCCACACGAACCTCCCTGGGCAGTCTGTGGGGCACCGGTTCAGGAGCTAACCACATGCATTATTCAGGTGATCTCACTGATGCCTTAGAATGTCCATCTGTTCATCTTCCCAGGTTCTGCTAGAACCCCAAGCCAAAACCATGCTCTCTGGATGTTGGCTCTTTCCCTGCCATACTGCTTGACCTGCCAGAGTGTTCCTCCCATGGGTGTTTAGAAACTCATCAATAAAGAATTAATAACAGGGGAAGATTACATGGCTATTCAAAAAGACTTTGAAGCCTGAGGTTCCAGAGTCCCAGGTTCAATCCTCTACACCATCATAAACCAGAGTTGAGCAGTGTTCTGGTAATTTAAAGTAATAACAATAATAACAATTCCGAATTAAAATGTCAGAGACTGCTGTTGGCTTTTGAATAAAATCCACCTTTCTCCAGTCTGTGTTCACAGCCCTTCCTGTGTTAGTCAGAGCAGAGCAAGCTACACTGCAGTGCAAACCAGCCCTGGACTCTCAGTGCCTTGGTGCTGGAGAGTCTGTTTCTTAATCATATTCAGTCCACCCTTCTCCATTTTGTGATTCTGCTTACAAAGTCAGAGTAGCATGTGACAACAGAGATGGCTATGACAAACGGACTCAACTGCTTTTGCTAGGAGTGAGATATGTCACTTCCAACCACCTTTCATTAGTCAGGACTAATCCTACAGTCAAGCCAAGCTTCAAGGAGGGACTGTGGGAATCACAGGAGTGGACGTGATAAGCTGGTGCGCAGCGCGGTGCCTCCCTTTTCCACCAAGGAAGTAGAAGTCTCTATATCAGAATGGAATTGATGTGCCACGGGTGGAGGAACAGCAGAGATACGAGTGTCTTCAGACTCATGATCACCCCCTACCCCAGGCTCTTGAGCTAAGGCTAGAATTCACATGGTCAGTGCAACTGCAAGCTGGTAGGAGGCACCATTGGTGCTTCTGGAACAGTCTCTGAGTAGAACCAGAAGGTCCTCAACAGGGCTGGGTGTCTCCTGGACAGAAGTGGTCCTGAGATGACAGGTAGCATAGCTGAACAGAGAAGGAATGAGAAACTGGTCAGACTCCTGCCGAAATACTAATGTTTGGGTCCACTTTTTCGTCAGAGGTGCGAGACTTTTTTGTTGCCCACGTTAGGGAAATCTCTAGTGA